>NC_139464.1:23612500-25051250 GCF_057233095.1 Heloderma suspectum
TTGGCTTCAGGGTCATATTCTGCCCAGATCCTTTTAAACTCATCCAGATGATGAGGGCCCAAGATGGACCAGTCCCGTGTCAGGTAATCAAAATTGTCCATGATAACAGCTACAAAAAGATTAATGATCTGCAAACAAGAACAGAAATATTAATAATAGGATAAAATGTTTCATTCCAAAATTATTCTTTCTTTCTTTCTTTCTTTCTTTCTTTCTTATTGCATTTATATCCCGACTTTTTTCCTCTTGCAAGGAACCCAAGGCGGCTTACATTATCCTCCTCCTCTCCGTTCTATCCTCACAACAACAACCCTGTGAGGTGGGTTGGGCTGAGAGTGTGTGACTGGCCCAAAGTCACCCAGTGAGCTTCCATGGCCAAGTGGGGACTAGAACCCGGATCTCCCGGCTCTCAGTCCATCACTCTCACCACTACACTACACTGGCTCTCAATTCATTATCATTATTCAATTATCATTATTCATGTTCATTTTCATGCACAATTCAGGATCTGGGTCTTTGAATAAGGAACATTGGTGAAAATATTTAATTCACTGGGCTCATACACACAATTTGATCTAGATAAAATGAGGAATCCAGCATTATTTAAAGAGGCCAATATATTATAAAAATTATGTTACATAACGTTCTCTGAAGAGAAGATGATACTGCTTTTTGTGCATAATAACAGTTATATCACACAGAGGTACTTTTAGAGCAATCTGAATGTTGTATATTACATGAATTCTGTATATTAAAATGGAGATGCTTAATTTCTGTTACATGATTTGACCACATCCTTCATGCTTGGATGAACATGTGTGACAGAACTAAAGCAATGGTCTTTTGCTGGGACTGGGGAAGAGAGACAATAACATTTTCATTGCTTCTCCCTTTCCCCAGAACTGGCTTGAGAGTTGCTTGGGCTCTTTCCCATCTTCTCCCTGTTTTAACACCTCCCTACATTACCATATCCACTACATATTTTCTCCCGTGCCACAGCGGGGAGTATTCAATATGGCACTGGATATCTAGAGCTGCCACGGTACTTCTTCTAGGGCAGGGTCAATCTTGAAGAACTAGTGTTGTTGTCCACATTATACATATTAATTATATTCCCCCGCATCATCATCATCATCACCACCACCACTCAGACAATACTGTGATATATTTTCACAGAAACCTTCAACCATGCTGAAATTATGAGACTGAGTAAGGAGCCATGTCATCCTGGCAGTGACTTGCGGGGCTCCACAGGTTGCTTTTTTCAAACAGCTGTGAAAAGACTGAGAAACATTTTTTCCCCCCTGGAAAATAAAGGGGAAGCCTACAGTGCCATCCGGATGAAATCTTAGAAGAACAACTGCCTTTGCAGACGATGCAAAGGGGCTCAAAACTAAGGTTAGTCGCTGGAGTTAATCACTTACCAAAATGCCTTTTTGAAACTCTTAATTAACTAAGAGATTATAAGGACAGACGAGCTCCAAGCTTAGATAGTATTTGGAAACTTAGCACCACTAGCACATAGGGATGGACGAAAGGGACTTACCTCGTCCCGCAGCTTGCTTCGCGGTGGTGGGGGAGGCGCTTCGCTTCTCCCCCCGAAGTTCAGGTGAGGGGGGGGAGGCGCCCCGCCTTGCCCGGCCGAAATCCAGGCCGGGGGGGAGGCGCCCCATCCCTCGCCGCCAAAATTCAGGCCAGGTAGGAGCGCCCCGTCTACCCGGCCGCGAAAAAAAAAGTAAACACACACACACACACACACCCGTGATAGGCTACGTAACGATTTACGTAGCCTATCACGGCTAGATTTCCAAAGTCAGCTGTGATAGGCTATGTAAATCGTCATGTAGCCTATCACGGGTGACGTTGGAAAAAAGAAAAAAAGCGCGTACGCAAATGGCGGCTCCCATGGGGACCGCCGTTTGTGTTCCTTATTGGCACGTCTAGTCTACGTAAAAATTTACGTAGACTACAGCGAAAATAAGGGCAACGCAAATAGCGTGCCCTTATTTTCGCCATAGTCTACGTAAATCTTTACGCAGACTAGACATGCCAAAATAAGGAACGCAAATGGCGGGGCCCCATGGGCGCCGCCATTTGCGTAAGCGCTTTTTCCCCCCCCCCAAAGTCACCCGTGATAGGCTACATGACGATTTACGTAGCCTATCACGGCTGACTTTGGAAATCTAGCCGTGATAGGCTACGTAAATCGTTACGTAGCCTATCACGGGTGTGTGTTGGGTTTTTTTACTTTACTTTTTTTTTTGCAATGGCGGCAGCGGCCGGTCAGGAGACCGGCCGCCGCCCCTGCCCCCGCCGAAACGCCGCCGGGACCCGCCGCCGAGAGGGACATTCGCCGAAGGTAAGTCCCATCCCGGGGGGGGGGCAGCAGAGAATTTCCCCAACACTTTCGGGGGGCCGAATGTGTCGGCACTCAGCCTCCCGAAGATTCGTGGAGAAATTCTCCGCCAACCCTACTAGCACAGCAAAAAAAAAAAATGGAAGCAAGCATCACTTGCACAGCAAAAAGCAATTGTATGGCAGTTGTATAAATCTAACCTGAATTAAAATCAAGGAGTTGCAGACTTTTACAAAGCGAATTTAGCTCAAGAGGTCCTTTCAAAAGAAAAAAAAGGAAAGCGTACTGTTTACATTGTTGAATAAGTATTACAGCCTAATTAATTTTCTATTTCTTTAAATCACTGTTTGAAGGTTTTAATGTTTGAATTTATATGGCTGAAAGCTATGTTTTTGTCCAGTTGCTATTTTCTTCTGCATGACCTTGAGAAAGTGACGAAATCAAAATAAATAAATCTTTGGCAGAAAGCCTGGAATAGGCTGGAATAGTATCAACTTGTGGGCTGACTGCTTGAAATTTACTAAAGAATGAGTATTGCTGACACCTGTTGGATGCTAAAAAATCAGCAGCTTATGAAAAATCTTTTTATGTTCTTTTTTTTAATCTCTTTTTCCCCTTTAGATACTGAGAGGGATCTTTTTTGGCATTGGAGGATCAATAACTTATTGGATAATTACATTAATTTATAAAGGAAGTAATGAAGAAGATGATTGAATGAGTGCTATGAATTTGGATAAACCAGCAAAGGATATCAGAATAGCTCGTAGCAGAGCGAATACCTGGGAGATGCCTAGTGAACAATTAAGTAGAACTACTAAATCCAGGAAAGGCTCTTTAAAAGAGACTCCGATGGGCTACGAAATTATTGGTGAAAACAACATCTATAAGCAAGGAAGAGGCAAGATATACAAAAGACGGCGTTGGACGAACAAACACAGAATATTATAGATGCTATAAGCAAAAAGATGGAGGCTTTTGGACTAGGCATAGAACAAAGGATGGGCACTTTTGAACAACGTATAGAACAAAGGATGGGCACCTTTGAACACCGTATAGAAAAATGGATGGAGAGGCAAGTACTGGAAGTAAAGGAAGAGATTAAAGACACGAAGGAAGAATTGAGACAAGAATTTAAGAAATTAGATGATGCATTAAATCAAAGCACGGAAGCATTTAAAATAATGACAGAGTGGAAGTACTGGAAAATAATGCAGAAATTGTAACTACGGAGTTAGAACGTGAGCAGGATTCCTTAGCTTGGTTTGAGCTTAAGGACAAGGAACATTCGTTACGTTTTAAAGGGGTTATGGAAAGTTATGGCAGCACAGAACCTGACCTCAGAATGGAATTGGTAAAGATTATAGCAGCCTTTTTGAGTAAAGAAGAGAAAACGATGTTAATGGAAATAGATCGAGCTTACAGACTGAATTCGACGTATGCAAAAACAAAAGGTCTACCCTGAGATATTATTGTCCATTTTGTAAAGAAAACTACAAGAGATTCAATTCTCCAGAAGCACTATAAAACTAAACTGAAGATGGTGGGCAAAGAGATGATCATCATGGAAGAAATTCCTGGAAGATTTTTGAGGAAAAGGAGAGATTATGGATTTTTAACAACAATCCTGAAACAGAAAAAGATCATGTTTAGATGGGAATTCCCAGAAGGTTTGGTCTTTTCTTACAGAGAACAGAGATTTAAGTTGAACTCAGTTCAAAAAGCAAGAGAGTTTCTTCGAACTTACGGAAAAGATTGGACAGACCTACAACCTGATGTACAAGAAGAGGACAGCACTCAGGGTGCAGCAGGTGGAAATTAAGAATGTACCTTAATCTTATATTTCTTTAAAAATTGATTACAATTTTTTTAACTTGGAACATTAATGGGGCAAATGCTCCTCAAAAGAGAAAGAAAATATTTTATTATTTGCAAAAATTGAAACAAGATTTACAAGAAACTCATATTAAGAAAGAAGATACCAAATATTTAATTAATAAAAAAATAAATGAAGAGTTTATAACTGCAAGCCGAAAAAAGAAATATGGAATAGTTCTATATATTAAGCCACATTTGGGACCGGAATTGGTATTGTCAGATGAACAAGGTCATTTTGTGGGAGTTAAAATTACATTGAATGGTTGTATCAACATTGATTTTAGGGGTTTATGCACCTACTGACCACAAAGCGGAATTTTATGAGGATCTCTTATCCAAACTCGTGGATCTAACTTTTGACAGTTGGTGTTTAATGGGAAATTGGAATGGGGTGATTGCACCTCAAACTGACAGAATATTGGAGAAAAAAATAAAGAGTAACCAAGGGAAATTACCAAAAAGTTTTTGAATTGATGGACAATTTGGCTTTAGTAGATGTATGGAGAGATAAAAATGGAAACACAAAAGAATATACATATTTTTCAGAAAGACAAAAATCTTTTTCAAGGATTGATATGAATTTGACAACTAAAGAGCTTGCTACAAATATTGACAAAATACAAGTTCTACCAAGATCATTTTCGGACCATAACCCTATATATATGTCATATGTGAAAAGAAGCACTACTTTTAGATGGAGATTGAATGAAATGATATTTCAAAATAAAGTATTGTGGATGTCACTAAAAAGAAATTGAGAGAATTTTTTGAATTGAATCTGGACAAGGGAACAAATATCCGAACAGTATGGGATGCAAGTAAGGCCTATATGAGAGGTTATTTTATACAACAAAACACGTAATTGAAAAAGAAAAGAGAAGAGAAGGTACAAAATATTCTAAAACAGATAAAGGAAAAAGAAGAATTCCTAAAGAAAAAAACGGGAAAGGCAAGTGTCCTCTGACAGATTAAATTACTCCAACAACAATTGTCGATGTTAACTGTTCAGGATATGCAAAAAAAATTAAACTTTGTAAAACAAAGAAATTTTGAATTTGCTAATAAACCAGGAAGATGGTTGACGTATAAACTTAGAAAGAAAAAGAAAAGAAAACAGTTGTGAAAATAAGTGAAAGTGGATTAGAATTAACCGATAATGTGGCAATTCAGAATGTCTTTCATCAATATTGTTCGAATTTGTAAAAAGGACATATCTCCCCAGAATTAATGGATAAATATATTCATAAACAAAATTTACCAAAAATTACTAAGGAACAAAAACAAATGATGAATGGCCAAATAACAGTAAATGAAATGGTGGAAGCCATAAAAAAAATTAAACTGGGAAAAACTCCAGGACCAGATGGAAAATCAGGATTATATTATAAGTGTGAAGAAGAAATTTTACAACTGCTGAAAAATATGAACAATATTTTAGAAAAGGGAGAGATACTGGAAACATGGAAAACAGCATATATAACATTAATACCTAAAGAAGGACAGGATTTAACCTCGACAAAAAACTACAGACCAATCTCATTATTAAACAATGACTATAATATATTTGTAACAATTTGGCAGAAAGGCTCAAGAAAATATTGCAGGACTTTGTATATGAGGACCAAAGTGGTTTCCTACCAAGGAGACAGATGAGAGATAATGTAAGAACGGTCTTGAATGTGGTGGAATATTTGGAAAAACACCCAGAAAAACAAACAGCTCTCATCTTTTTAGATGCAGAGAAAGCATTTAATAATCTCAACTGGAAATTTTTAATTAAGACTTTGGAAGAATTGGACTTTGGGGAAAACTTAATAAAATGGGTGAAATCAGTATATACTGATCAAAAGGTACAAATAATTATAAATGGAGACTTGACTAAACCTTGTGAGATACAAAGAGAAACAAGAAAAGGTTGCCCATTGTCACCGCTACTGTTTATATTGGTTTTAGAATTATTGAACAGAGATATAAGACAAGATGATTGAATTACAGGAATAAAGATTAATAAAGAAGGATGCAGACAAACTGGAGAGAGTTCAGAGAAGGGCAACAAAGATGATCAGGGGACTGGAAACAATGCCCTATGAGGAGAGACTGAAGGAACTGGGCATGTTTAGCCTTGAGAAGAGAAGACTGAGGGGAGATATGATAGCGCTCTTCAAGTACTTGAAAGGTTGTCACAGAGAGGAAGGCCAAGATCTCTTCTCGATCATCCCAGAGTGCAGGACACAGAATAATGGGCTCAAGTTACAGGAAGCCAGATTCCGGCTGAACATCAGGAAAAACTTCCTGACTGTTAGAGCAATACAACAATGGAACCAATTACCTAGGGAGGTGGTGGGCTCTCCCACACTGGAGGCATTCAAGATGAAGCTGGTCAGCCATCTGTCAGGGATGCTTTGACTTGGATTCCTGCATTGAGCAGGGGGTTGGACTCGATGGCCTTGTAGGCCCCTTCCAACCCCACTATTCTATGATTCTATGCCATATCTACCCCCAGGAGCAGCATTTGGGAGGGTAGGGGACTTAACTGGGATGAAGGGATTGGTGAAAATCAGGTGTCCCAACTTTCATGAGCAAGCTTTGGCCAAACCACCATCGAATATAACCCATTTGTTTCCTATTTATGTATTTTTTCTTACAAAAGGTATTTCTAACAGAAGGAGACTTTCTTTGTTCTCTACATCTCAAAACAAGGAATGAATTAATCATGGGTAATATTGTTAAGCACTGTACAAAAAACACCAACCATCTTTGTGTTGAGCAAATTTCAAGAGATTCCCTTCTTGTTGCAACAGCAATGTGCAAAATTATCTTAGCTCTTCATGTGAGCTATTTAAGGGATTCACTGAGCAGTAAAGGATTGCACTATCATTTTGTAAGGCAACATGAAATTTTGGGAATGCTGTAAAAAGGGTTTTTTTTGCATGCTATAAAGTCTTTGTAATGTATGCAGTTAACACCCTTTGTTCTAGAATATGATGAGTCTTTTAATGGGCATTTTTGTCACTAATCTTGCTTTTAATAGGACTAGCATTTCGAAACCTCTTTTTTTCCTAATAAAATTGTTTTTTATTTCTTCAAGACAAGTAATGAAAATAATATGTACTTTGCCATATGACCAGTATTTCCCTTGTATTTTCAAATGGAAATGCACCCTTTCTTTTCGATTGCCTGGTCCACTGAGCCAAAACACACATTAAGCAAACCCATGGAGGATAGATCTATCAATGGCTATTAGTCCTGGGTTGTAAAAGGAACCTTAACGTTCAGTGGAAGTAATGGCTTGAGTGCTGTTGCCTTCATCTCCTAAATGTGAGCTTTCCAGAGTGACCCAGTCTAGCAGAGCTCCTCCAGCATGCTGTTGCTGAACAGCATCTTCTCTGCATTGCAATGGAAGATGATACATAGCTGGGGCTATGTGTATTTTCAAATTGAAATCTTACGGTAAAAATTTGCTGTATATCTTTTGGCTTGTTGATGTTTTGCTGTTCTGTCATGCCTAGAGATGTGAAGGCCAAGAAAAAGAAAACTGGAAATTTTCAGAAAAAACCTGTTTTTTCCCAAGGACTGTTTTGTTTTTCCCTGAAAAACTGAACAGCTTTGGATTATGAAATATTTTCTTTTAGAATTTAAGACAAAGTGTTTATATATTGTTACCCAGCCTTTACTCCCCACAAAACGATTTCTAAAAACTATGTAATAAGAACACTTTTACAGAAAGACTAGTGATGTAAAATGTCTGGAAATAATGAAGCCATGGGGAATTTTTTAATCCTCTCTGTAAGAGTCCCAGCATAGTTATTTCTTCCATTCCTTATTAAAATTATTGATATAAAGTATATTTTACTGATAGATATGCTCAGTTTCCCAACATGTGAGTAGAGTCACCACTGTGCATTCTTGACAGTTTGGGTTTTGTTCTATGGAGTCCTGTGTTTCTGGCTTGTTCTGATTAGATGCTGTAGCAGTCAAGTAATGGAGTTCTAATCTAAAACCCACATGTGAAAAACACTGTCAGTTATCCAGCCACTGTCACCAGATGTGACAGAACAGCATGTGGGTTATCCCACCTATGTTTCTTTAAAAACAACAACACAACTTTGAGGCTTGGGTCTATAGAACTCACTGCCACAGCTTTTAATAAAGTTCTCAAACCTCACCACTAGGGAATGCTGCCTCGGGTATAAAACTTTTAAAGTGCTGCCATTAGAATAAACCCTCTCTACCTAAATGAAACTCAGTAGCTTGGTTCCTATGGCATAGGCATGGGATTGACACTACCACTAGAGACAAGTTTTCAAAATGAAAAAAAGATATTCATCGACGTAAATTATTTACAAAAGTGAATAAAATGTCACTCTTCAAATAACAGGTTGATCTTAAATCAGGATCTTAAATTAAATATGATTGCTTACCATTTCTATGCTGAGTCTTTCCTGCCTAAATAAAATCTCAATCTCTTTTCCTTTAGATCAGATTTCCCTAAGTTCTACCCCACAAACAGGAACAGGTTTAGGAATTTCCCTAAACTTCCTTACAAATAAGAACAGATGCTGTATACCAGTCTTCCTTTGCCTCCAGTTCTTCCTGCTTCTTCTGGCTTCTAGGATGATTCAGTTGTTTCAGGGACTACTTGCTGTTGTTCTCTCTGGTCAGGCATTAAATAGGAACCTAAAATATGTTATGTTCTTGGTTTGCTCATAAAATTATCATATTTGGTACATTAAATATAAAAGTATAGTTTATTCAGACAATAATTACAAATTTACTGAGTTTACTTTTAAAAGTTTTAAAATATAATGATAATTTTAAGAGCAAACCAAGTTATACATAAAATCACTTTAGGAACAGAATGGCTGCTTTATATTCCTGAAGCAGCCCTCCCCAACCCTGGTGCCCTCCAGATGTTTTGGACTGCAATACCGAGCATTCCTGACGGTTGGCCATGCTACTTGGTGCTGATGGGAGATGAAGTCCAAAATATCTGGAGGGCACCAGGTTGGGGAAGGCTGTCTTAAAGCAACAAAATTACTTTAGATCTGTAAAGAGCGCTAAAAAAATAAGTATTGCTTATTTTTCCATTTCCCCCCAAATTTCCATTTCTTTTCAGAAAACCTGGTAAAAAACCATTCCCCCCCCATGGCCTCAAAATTTCCTGAAATTTTACATCTCTAGTCATGCCATTCGCAAAACCTATGCAGTAATATTCCGTGTTGTTGAGTTTTGCCTATATTAACAACAGATAATTGTTAATTATTCCTAGCAAAAAATCAGCTTGCCTTCATTCTTATACATCTGTCACAAATAACGTAGATTGAAAAACAACTGCCATTCTATTTTTTCCTACTGTTTTGGAAAAATCAACCACATTATATCTGTGATGTGGGAAATCCATGAGAGGTTCTCCCGCCCGCCCCCCGACACACACACACACACACAACCTACAGAAAAGGGAAGTTGATTTGGATCAAGGCTGTGGTGCTGGGGAAGGTGGATTTAGCCCACTGCCCATGGCATTTTCTGATTTAAACCACCCCTTCCAAGCTGTTGTTGGTCCTACATAGGGAAATATATGGTACTGTATGTTTCCCCTCACAGATATCAGCTTTGGTGGGGGAAGATTTAAATTGGGAAAATTATGTGAGGGAAAGGATACCCGCCCTGCATTGCAGCCCCAATCTGAATTGGGGGCCCTCATGCCCACTTTTAACTTTTAAACACTGGGAGATCTTGTTCACAAATCTTCCATATCATGGCTAGTTTGGCCCTGAGAAAGTCTAGGAAATAACAATTTTCTGCAGTTCATTATGTTAACAGTTCCCATGACTTTAACAAGAACATTCCCTTAGTGTTCAAACACACCATTAATTTGTATTTCGTGGAAAACTTAAATTGAGAAACACTTGGCTGTTTGTCTCAATATTTTCCACAGCAGTCCTGCCACACCTCATATACATTGTCCCCATACTCATGTATCATGTCTCTCTATACTTTCCTTGTCTTCTGCTCACAATAACCTCACCTTTCATGATGGAAGAGAGATGGGAAATAAACAAGAGGTCTAGACTAGTTAGCCCTGCTTCTCTATTAGTGCAAGTAATTCAGCCTGCTCATTGGCTGTAAGGGCTGTCAATCAGTTTCTCTACCTTTTTTCTGTGCCATACCCTCATTGGATATCCTTCCTGTCCTTCAAAAATACCCTCTGTTTATGGCAGAGAGTTAGTAAGGAATACTTCACACAATTGATGGCAAACATACTACATTGGTTCTGCAGCTTCTGGCATGAGGAGGTTTTATTTGATACATTGATACCCAACAAAACATTTAAACGCTGACATATCTCTGACCAGTAAATATGGAATCTGGGAGAACTAGTGAGCACCAAGAAACATTTTTGTGTGGACTCAATGGAGAGGAAAACACTGAGTTCCCAGGCTTTCTTTTGGAGTTTGCACCATGCAGCAAATCATAAATCCAGTGCGACACAGCACACCAGTGTATTACCTAGATTTGCCTATCAGTTTAGTACATACTAGTGTGACAGTTTTCAGAGCCGTAACAATTTTGGAGTTACTAATGATGACCTGGAAGCTTTTCACAGTGCTGAAACTTGACTCTGTATTCCAATAAATGTTGGTGCTTTTAGCTTCCAGAAGGTTTTGGTTAGTGGTTGTGAAGTGATGAGAGCCTTGGTATGGCTCCATTGTCTCTAGGGAGCAGACTCAAATAATTCATTTGTTATCTCACAATAAACATACATAAATTATTTTTACCATAAATAGACAGCAATCTTTCTCTGGGAGAAACTGTGCTGAGTTTGAAGTGTAGCAATTCAGTAGCCTTAAAGAAATCATTGGCCATCTACTTTGGACAGTGTGCACCAAATTTGTTCATTTGTGAGTACCTATACATTCTCTGTGCATGAAGGAGGAGGAGGGACAACAGCACAATAATAGAGCACCTGTTTTGCATGAAGAAAATCCCTGGCATCTCCAGGTTTTTGTTTTTGTTTTTTTAAGGATGAGGTAGTGATGGGAAAAATGCTCCAGCCTGAGATGCTAGAGAGCTGCTTTTAGTCAGAGTAGACAATACTGGGCTAGATGGACGAATGGTTTGACCTAGTATAAGGCAGCTTCCTATCTTAAGATAAGTGCAGCACTTAATATCTACCAACAGATACTCACTAGGAAGGCACAAAGCATGTAGAAGCTGATGAAATAAAAGACAGCAAAGCTGCTCCCACATGAATGTTCACTTTCAATAGAGTTGTTTGGTTCCAAGGATTCTGGATCACACTTCTTATCTGGGAGGCATGCCAGCATGATTTCCTGCCAAGCTTCACCAGTAGCACATCTGTTAAAAGCAGGTGGTGAGGAAGAAGAAGGTAATTCATCATTACCAGTGAATACTCTAAAAGATAAAACTCAGCCACTAATGTCTGTTTCATTCTGTAATGGGAACTAGCAGGCCTGCAGCAGGGTGCAACTCATAGTTCAAAAGCAGCCAAGGTATTCTTAGTGGATCAACAGCCAATTCTTCAGTTAGCTAGTCATGGCAGAGCACTTTGAGCAGATGCATTTTATGAGATATCGGAAGTACCAGATCTTAGATATTACTGGAGACAGGATATCAAATTCAGTGGGACCAGAGGCAAATGTCATGTGGCTTCTATCAGAGAGACAGTAAATAACTTTCTCAAGGTATGATTACTTATAGCATACATAGTGCAAGACCCACCTGAAAAGCAGTAGTACTGCCTGAGGGAAAGTCTGAAAGTTGTTGTTTCGATTGATTTCTGTGGTATCATTCAGAGCAATTTTACCAAACACCTAGTAGAAAGAAGTAATTTGTAAGATTATGCTTCATGGCACTTATCATACTGATATTCTTATAAAAGATACCTCTACCATCCCTATCTGAATATACTCAAGCTCAGCCTCATATCTTCTCTCAGTATTGTCTATACATTTGATTGACCTTCTGTACATACAGTACTTTACTATAACTGATTGCAATCATTTTACTTCAAGGCCACCTCTAAAATTATCCAGGATCATGTTCAGTTCTAACCTACACACTAAAAGTTTTGTAGTACTTTCAGTTTTGTTTCATCTATAGAATTCAGTGTGTGTTCTCTCCACATCTACAAACGGCATTAATAAAAATAGTGAACTACTAAAAAAGTAAATGCAAGGGATTACAGTGTCTTACGTCATTAATTCTGGGTACAAGCTCATGTATTGCATATATGAAATAGCAGGGATATTCTTTCTGTCATATATACAATCCTAGAAGAGCTTAGGTATGCTAGGAAAGATTTGCCAAGAAATCCTCTTCTTTCCTTTGACAGCTATAGGTCCTCTAGTTTTTTAAGGTATCTAGAAAGGAAAAGCCATGTGAGGATGAATTATCCCCATTTGAAGTTGAAGAGCTCTCTCATGTTGCTTAAGACATAACTAATTCTATGGCAAAATACATGAAACCAGCACTCTGAAAGTGGATCTGAAGTTCTTATTTCTATTCCAGAACCAGTTTTACAGATTAATTTTTTGGTTTGTTTTCAGACACACAATTTTTTTTTCTGAGAGTACTCCTGTATTTTAAATTATAATCTAAGCAGTAATTAATGCTAAGACACTACTACTTTGGAGGGGAGCAAGTTCTGTGGAACTCAGAATCTATACATCATCACACTTAGATAGAAGCTGGACCTATAACTCAGGAAATTATAGGCTGTATTGATGCAAGGGGGAATGTAGTGTTGCATCAACACTCTAGAGTGCCACCGCAGCTCCAGGGATCCTCATGTTTACATAGCTATTGTACAGTACATGAGTCCAAAGTCCTGTGTACTGTTTAAAGTGTGAATATTTACAGCACTGCAGACAGCTTGACGTAGTACAACAAGTTAGTGGAATGATCTAGGAACCAGAGAAGGAGTCAGTTATAGACTGCAGCAAGTCTTTGCTTCTCCTCTGTAAACCCCTTGCACTACTCTTCAAAGAAAACAAATTGCTTTCCTGTGCAAGGGTAGGCATTAGCTGTCACTTGGTGTGCCAATGGGGTATGTAGGGAGTTCACTAGAGGGCCCCAGCTCATAGGGGGGCGTGTCTTGTGTGAGATGTTTCCTAAGTTCATGTTCAATCTGACCTCTGTACATGCTGTCTTGGTTGCTACTATCTTTTTTCCATGTGGAAACTGAGCAAACCATGCTTTTTAAAATGAAAGAAGTAAAAATCAGCACCAGAGCAGGAAAATAGCTTTTACAAGGAAGTTCTCTGAAGTTTGTTGCCTTAGGAGCCCTCTGGAATTCTCCAGGCTCAGACTCCTCCACTCACTAGTTAGTAATGACAGTCACAGCTGTTCTGAGGGGGCGCTGGGAGTTACCCTGCAGGAGGACAGATTAAATACTCTGAGGCAGGCCATACTTTTCATCTCAGAAAGCAAGACTATGAGGCAATGTTTCCACATGGATTTATTTTGTTCTTTTAAACTCTCCACATAATAGGCAAAATTATGGGCAATAATTAGGCTAAAATCAGCATCTTATCTTACTCATCTGCAAACCGCAGTATGTAGAAATGGTTGCAATGAAGATGGCACAAAAGGAGATTCCTCCTCTAAGCACACATGTTGAACCTTCAGATAAGCAGCTTCATTCATCTTCATCAATTTGTGTTTTTCCACTTGGTCAAATAAGTTGGTGAAGCTTAAACACTGTGATACTTTATATTCAAGGAGACAGCTAAGATGGATTCTTCTTCTTTTAACTGGGAAACTCTTATGTCATTGTCTGTTCTGATGTATCCAAAATGAATGACTCAACAGTAATGTGTCAAGGATATATTAAAAAAAAAGAAAAACCTGCATCAAGTAGGTTCAAACGTTTCTCTCAAGCCTCCTTCGGTGTAAGGTATACCTCATATTTGGCAAAACCCTCTATGTCCATTAACAGTTGAGAGGCTGAGGAGGTGGAACTTTTCAGAAAACAAGGAATAGGGGAGACAATGTAATAAAAATATTTGGCACCTAATATGAGGCAAAATTGCCCGAACCTTTCCTAATAATTGCTTCATTTTGATAAATAGTAAACATGGATTGAGGCAAGAACTTTGGATGCGACTAAGATACATAGCGCCCCCCCCTTACCCTTTTGTGATTTATTGGTTTTCCAGTAACTTAAGATCCATTAGGAAACCCCCCCCCCATCTCCAATGAATGAAACAGTGTCCAGCATTCATCTGGGAAAGTTGTATACTGTGTATAAATCAAGTGCATTTCTGCCTATGATGTATATAAAAGGGAACTCTGTGGATTATCTCTCTCATACACACTAGCATCACTTTTTAGTATGATCAAGAAATAGCAAATAGGAATGGTTTTTAGTTGGCAGTGGCTCCCATTCAATTCTGCAGGGTAAGGGCTGCCCTTGAGTACACACATTTTCTTTTTCCCATATACACGGATGGCTGGTAGGCTGAGTGACTGGGTCATTCAATCATTCCTGATGCAGAGACACAGCAGAATTACCCATCCTCAGATGAGGCTGCCTTGCATCTCTGCATGAATCTCTGAAAGCCATGACAAACTTTTTTTCTGAATTATAAATGGAGGGACACTTCATTCTCAATCTGGATAACATTTACTCTTAGAGTATGCAAGATTAAGACTCATCTGCCTCAGAGAGGTCCCCCCACATTTCATCTTGAGCATACATCTTTTCTGAGGTAAGGAATTCTTACTGTATATTCTAAAACTGAACCTTTTCAGGTATCAGAGTGAATTATGCCTCCAAATGTTATTCAGTGAAAAAGTGTGCCATAGCTATTGGAAACTAGGAAACACTGATTTAGTAGGTAAGTAGATAAAATGCCACCTTGTGATCTCCCACAAAATGAATTATATGGACACAGCTAATATGAACACTACATTCCTATTGGCACAATTGTTTCAATATATCATTTTTATACAAACCCACTTTATTTTTGTATAACTTATAAAAAACATCAGGTCAAGAAGCTCTTTTTCCTACTAGTTTCCATAGACCCTCATACATACATTGGGATGAAAAAAATGTTAATATTCAGAAGTCACCTACCTGCATCCCAATCACAGCATAGATAAAAAACAGCATCACTATTAAAAGAGCCACATAGGGGAGAGCCTGAAGGAAAACCAAGAAACAGATCATGGTGTATCACTTAATTAGACTGTTTGGCTTTTTGGAACTTGGGATATTCTCATAATCCCAGCGTTAATGAAAGACCCTGAGGGGAAGAGACAGAGGCCAAAAGTAGCTTTGCTTATTCAATGTGCAGCAAAACATATGTGAATACATTAATACTTAAGCTTTCATTCATGTGTCATCCTATTCAAAAAGAGAACTTCCACATCCTTTGCAAAGCCTATGGTGTAGTATTGGACTAGGACTGGGGAGAGCCTGGTTCAAATTCCCACTCAGCTATGAAGCTCACTTCATAGTGAAGTGAACTGGTGTTGGTCATGATCTTGCATTCTAGCATATCACATAGGATTGTAAGGATAAATATGGTTGGGAAAGAACCACGTACACTGCCTTCAGTTCCTTGGAGTAAAGGCAGGATAGAAATGTAGATGATCATGTTGATGATGATGATGATGATGATAATAATAATCCCTGCTCTCCCACAACCCAGATATGTGTATGTTCCTTTTTTGGAATATGTCAAAAAGCAGAAATATGGATGCACATGCACTTTTTTTTTTTTTACTACTACGTGTACAACTATGCTGTTACTCTGAGAACAAGGAAGGAACTGATGTAATGTATTCATTTTCCCACTAGGTGCCTCTACTAGTCCATCTTTGATTTTGCCACAACAATCCTGCTATTATCACACAAAACCATCTGCTTCAATTATGTCAGAATTCTTGCTTTGCAGGTTTGTTTTTCTGACATTAAGATTAATATTTGTAGCAGAAAAAGCAATGTGTGAAATGGCCCTTATAGAGGACAATATTGTGGAAATGCTTTGGTTGTACATAAGCAAACATCAGATAATGCCCAGTATCTGCTTATCTCTGCTCATCTTAGTGCACTCAAATATATATTTTGGTGTTATTCTTCCAATTTCCACATTTTTGAATGCAATGGTCAGTTGCACAACCTCTCTCCTCCTTAAAAATTAAGTGAGCCTGCCATTGTTTTGATTGACTACCAAAAAGGCAAGTTAATTCCTAATATTTGTTTACTAGTAGGAGTTAGGGTCAAAAGTTTTAATATTAGGGACACATAATAATTGCCAAATGAGGTTAAACAGATGGCTACAAGAGAGAGGGCCTTCTCACTTGTGCTGACCTCCCCAAGGAGGCTCGCCTGGTGCCCATCTTTTCAGTGGCAGATGAAGACATTCCTCTTCTCCTAGGCATTTTAGCTGCTTTTCTATTGTGTTTTTTTAGTGTCATATGATCTGTACAGAGAACATTTGTTATTGGGCATGCAAAAAATATAATAAATAAATAAATAAAGATGGAGGGATATGAAGACAAAGCATTTTGAAACAAGGTCACCCATTATTTTCTATAAAACTGAGGAAAAATTGGGTGTCTTAATTCTCCCAATAAGTGATGGCTTGGGGTCAACAAATGTTATTATTTTATTATTTATTTAGTGCCATCAATGTGCATGGGATGTCACAGAGCGGAATTGTGTTGTCTGAAGCAGTCCAAAGAATGATGGACTCTGTGGTCAATATGTTTTGGAAACAAATGTAGGAAAAATATAGCTTGCTCAAATCACAATGACATATATTCCATCACCTTTTTGATCCACTTAATCAAGTTCCAGTGTTTTCTTATTACTTACTATGGAAATCATAACACTTTTGTTATGATTGTCTGGATCGTGTGTAAGGGTGGATTTCCTACTTTCATTGACAGCTGGCTCCCTTTTCACAGCCGTCATGCTTCTTTACAATTCTGTACATGGGCATGCATGCAACACACACACACACACATATATATGCCCATGTGCAGAATCATGAAAAAGCATGATATATTATGAAGAATCATGGAGGGTGGAACTACCTGTGACTCAATGAGAGATGCAGGGGCAATAATGATGGAAGGGGGAGGAGAAATACAGAGATTTAGTATGCTGAGGAAGAGGCCTGATCCAGACTGAAGAACAGGCAATGGGCTTTGTTTGGAACCTCTTTTCAGGACCTGGGGGATGTAAGCTTGTTAACTTTAAAACAATTGTATTATTTCAAAAGAACAGTTGAACCTCTGGTGTTTGCACTGTTTGTCACGCTTGGGCATTTCTGCTTAAGCTATAGTATGGTCTCAGATGGCCTTATGGCATTTGGCATGGATTTAACGGTGGTCTCCATAATTGAGATATGCCCAAGGCTGTTGCCATTTCTGGACAGAATCTAATTCCTGGTAGTGGCCACAGATGCATGATAATGATAATGCTCATCAGCAAGCTGATCTGACTGGGGTTGGGTATGGGGAAAAGAGTACATCACCTTTATTTTAATATAAAACTTATATTACTATGAAATGCCTTGTAAATCACTCTTTTTGTTTTAACATGTTTATTGGAGTGGGATCCAACTATCCCAATTCAGAGTCTAACGTTAACTTAGAACTCTGCACTGAGGGGAGTGTATGAATTTTAGAAATCACCAAAGAAACAGCTGTGTACTGATGCTTCAAATTTTGAAATTCTCTACCCTACCCTGCCTTATTCCATCCACTCTAACCCTGGGACACCTGTGCATGGAAATCAACTCTCCAGAGTATGAGCCATTGAGGCATCATTGCTGATTCCTATATCAATGTGTAGCACCAAAGCAGGAAGAAGAGGGGCCCATCGTCCCAAGACAAAGCCATATAAAGAGGAATGAATACCTGGAAGGACTTGATGAAGGTCCACAGGAGCGTACGGATGCCCTCCCCTCGGCTCAAGAGCTTCACCAGACGCATCACACGGAAGAGTCGGAAAAAGGTGATTGAGATGCGAGAGTTTTCCTCCGCGTTCTGGAACCCATTGGCACAGAGGGCAGTAGTTACAACAGCAGATGAAGAACACAGACCCTGGGCCACAGAAAACACTACTTCACAGGAAGAGCTCACTGCACTGTTCCCCTGCCTTATAGATCTCTAATCTTCCACTAACCCCTGATGTTCAGATAGATGAATATAGATATAATTGGACTGCCTCTTAGGTCAATGTTGTTCACCTATTTTTTTCCTTCCTCATTCCTCAGCAGTTCTGCTTGGTTCTTCAGTGGCACTATCCAAGATCTCATTCTCCCTAATTTTAATAAGTAATATTTATCAGGGGTCTCAGTGGCAGTGTGAGGCACTATTTCTCCTACTCCTATGGCTGAGAAATCAGAACTTAAATTGACTATGAGGCAGAACAAATAATTTTGGTTTGGAATTATGTGGTATGAGAAACTAGGCCAAACAGGGTGAATAGAGTTTTACACTGGTATGGGGGTTTACAGCAAGAATTCCATTTTGTCTGACCCTTGCTCACAACGTCTTACTGCTGCTTGGACATGTTGTGAAACAGAAGTAGGGGTAAGCAGGACATTTCAAGCCTCCAGTAGCAAGCCTGGCATGGCACAGGAGGACTCTGCATAGACACTGGCCTGGTTCACACATAATGCTAACCCATTGTTTATTTAACCCATGGTTTGTTTCCCTACCCAGGGTTTGACTGGCAGGCAATGGAACAAACTGTGGTTTGTTTTCTCAATCCCTGGATTATTTGTTTTCCTCCTCTGCCTGTTTCCTAACTGTATCCCAAATGCTTTTGTGGTGCTGTAGTACTGGCATATAGAATATCTGGGTTTTTTAACCATTCTTGCCTACCGCCGCTGTAGGCTTGCAAGACAACCCATGAAAAACCATGGTTCTGAGTTCACATATAACTAAAACCCATGGTTTAAATAACCCAGAGTTCATAACCCAACAACAAAACATGGGTTCTCTTTCTGGGTTGTTCATGGTTAAGAAATCATGGTTTGTTCATGCAGCTGTGTTCACACATCACAACAACCCAGAATTCAACAACCCATACCATGGGTTAGCATTATGTGCAAACCAGGCTATTGTCACCTAGCAGCATGATTGCTGTTCAGACTGCAATAGTCTGCTACTTTGAAGATCTGGTTTGAATGCATAATCAACCCAGAATGAGGTGCATGTCCTGTACATCAGTTGAGCATTCAACTGGGTGCATGGCCTATGTTCAATTGGGTGCATGACCTCTGCTCTTCACAGATGTTATGTTGTATTTGGCCGGGGAAAAGAATAATGGCTGTCTAAAGGCCATCTGGTCTGTCTGGAAACATTTTTGGCCAGCATTCAAGTATGCCTTTTGGGGTTTGTGCAAAGACTTACTCATGCCCAGTGGTACTCCCCTTCCCCACACTGATGGATATTTGTGAAGCAGCCCCAAGTTTTGGGAGCTTGGAGCTGAGCATGCAGTTAAATGAAACCCAGCTGCTTAGGTCCAGCAGAAGCAATATCTATAGAACAATGTGCTTCACTTTGTCTCTTTGGTGACTGAGAGTCTATGGCAGATGTAGTAGAAGAAAGTGGCCAACCAAACAGGAGACAGCAATCTTCAGTTGTAAGCAGTAGAAAAATAGCAAGAAGTACACAGTGAAAGTTGTGAAGGAGGATTTAGTGGTCAATGCTAACAAAATATCTCTTCTCTGGAGAAATACCCATGAGAGTAAATGCATAAATTATATCGGGGAAAGAACATAAAATTTCATGTGTTCCATGAATGTTTACCTCCGCAAGAAAAATACTGACTGTAAAGCCTCTAAACTTCAGTTAAACTCCATCGATGATGCACTTAATCTGTATTATCTGAGGAACATCAGCAGTTCTAAAGTTTGCTTCTGGATGGTGGATCCCATTCAATGAGGCCTGACTGCAAAACCCTAGCTAGGCTAGAAGGATCCAGAATCTGACAGTCTTACCACTTCTTGTGCTTTTTCTGTAGCTTTGTACTACATGCTCATTTGTTCTCACTGTCCTTGGTTATATTTCTCACGACCCTTGGGTATTTCCCACAGCCTGTGCATTGCCCTGATAAAGCAGTTATTTTGGCCTGCCTGCTACTGTTAAATAGTCCCTGGAGTTTGGTC
The DNA here is from genome assembly GCF_057233095.1 of Heloderma suspectum. NCBI lineage: Eukaryota > Metazoa > Chordata > Lepidosauria > Squamata > Helodermatidae > Heloderma > Heloderma suspectum. Next base: position 23,632,892 of record NC_139464.1, read on the forward strand.
TTTTTTGTTTTTCTATCTGGGCTCTGCTGTTCTCATAGCTCCTGCCTTCTTCCTTAGTGTTTGCCTCCCGCATCCAATTCCCTATGGGGCCTGTGACTAGTTTGAACATTCCTTGTGCTGCACTCATGCCAGGACAAGTGTTTCTGAACTGAGTGGGAACAGCTAGTTTGCCTTGTCTTGTGTGAGAAGACTCTCTGCCAAGCAGGCTGCTTGTAGGGATACTGGGAAATAAAGCTACCAAGACATGCTAAGGTAGACCAACAAAGGATCCAGGGTTCTAGGACTCCAAAATACTGTTCTGGTCTTCTAGTAGATGCGCTTTGGAAATATAGCCTGATGCTATGGGAGGAAATAGTACTTTTCTTTCTTATTGTGCCCTTTCCACTTCCATTGCTGCAAAGCCAAGAGCTGGATGCTAAATAATGAAGAAGTACACGACCAGGAAACAGTGCAGATCACCCCACCCCCAAACACACACATATACCCCAATCTGAGCTACTCACCACTATATATATCAGGAGAGAACAGAACCTTTGATTTCTTGTTAAGAGCTCAAAATAAGCTTTTCTGGAGTGTACATATTTTTTGAGACCCAAGTCACAGAACATAGTTTTTAAAAAAATATTTCCCTATTTTTATATGAATAATTGAGTTTATATAACACATATTTTTCCTTTTTAAAAGGAGGTACTCCAAAGATGTTATACCCATAATCTATGTTTTGCCTCCATTTCAAGTAGATTCGGCCTTAATTTGTGTACAATGCATTTGTTTTCAGTAGACTTGCAGAACTCAGTAGTTGGCTTGATTATTTAAATATGGTCTGCAGTAGATTCTGCATGAAAACACTTGTGTTGCAGCAAGAGTGTGAGGGAATGCTTGCTGCTGGAGGACAGGCAATTCAGAAGAGATCCTAAGGGAATGCTGTGATGTATCCAGTGCTGTAGGCAACACTGATAGCTCATTTTACTCAGCATATCCAGCTTGCAGAATTAACTTGAGGCCATGTTTTACTGAACTTGTGAAGTAAACCCCGTGGTGCAGTGTGGAACTCGGACTGAGGAGAGAAAATGTCAGTACTCGCATGGCCACTGAGCGGAAGAAAAAATTGTGCCACTGTAACATTACTGAATTTGGTGGACTGATGTTAGTTACTCCCTAGCTACATTTCAGGATAGAAACGAGGGACTATTACATCATGTCATTCAGTCACATAGAAAACTGCAGAGACTGTGTTGCTACATCTACAGAATTATTACCACTTACACACATCCCTTGTGAAGTTACAGTAGCATAAGAGAAAATAACATAGCAGCCTCTAGTTAATATTCATCTTAGTTCATCAAAAATGATACCACAAGATTATTATGATCTAAAGTATAATATGTGAGGAATACGGTCCACCTGCCTGTAATCAATATTTTCTGGAAGGCAGGCAGACATGGGTGCTGCATGTATGACTGCCATGATGGCAACACGAATAAAGGCACAGGGCAGCCAGCAGCCAGGCTCAGTGCGGGGTGACTGCATTAATCCTGGCCCAGGCCTTGGTGCTTCTCCACCCCCCCCCCCCGCCCTCTGTAGCAGTTCCAAAAGGGTGCCCAAAGCAAGGTCCATGGCGGATGGGGACTGCAATAGTGCTCAGGAAACAGAGTAGTGAGGTTGCTGCTGAGTGAGCCCCAGCCTGGGTAGAAGGAGCTCTCCAGCCCTGGAGAGAGAAATGTGGGGCTCAAATCCTGGAGCCTGTTTGGAGAGGAAGGATTGCCTGGAGATAGCCACACTTCTCATAATTCCATTTGTGCCTGGGGGTTCTTCACTCTATGGTTAAGTTTCTCATACAAAAATATGAATGTGGTCCTCGTTCGTAGTTTGAATTCATTTTGCAAGCCAATCCAGTTGCTTCAAAGAGCTCATTACTTAAGCAAACAAGAAATCTGAAAAGGATTCCAGTTCTCTCTTGGTAATAATTCATTAGAAGATAGGACAACAGTTAACTTGACCAAAGGAAAGCTCAAGGATGCACAAGAAATACAGATCATGTGCAGCATAATCAACAGCTCATGTGAACACCAGACTCAACAAACGGATACACAACATGGTGGCATCATGCAGAGATATCTAGGCTAGGCTTGGAGACAGAAACCTAGGTGATCAGGGTGGAGCAAGAATAAGGAGTGTATTAGATAGAGAAGTGTGTCACAGAAGAAGCTGGAAGGGAGTTCTGTTAGATCTTACCATAGAGGAAGAGCATTGGGTATGTTCAGCTGGCTTTAAAGAAAGGCAGACAGAGATAAGCTGTAATAAGTCTCCAGCGAAGAGGCCCAGTAGGCTATGTCTTGGATAACACAGGAACAACAACACACCACAGCAAGGGAGGAGGAGAATTAAAAAAATAGGACTACACAATAGAAAAGACATTACTGATTCTCTAGAATGCAGTGGATCAAATTTAACTGTGGCAAAAGAGGAAGTGTCCTCCTGCTGAATACAGCAGAATGCACATTTATACACAAACGTACGGTGGGTATGAATTTTAATCCACTGTCTTATAGATGTATAGACAACTTGTGATCTGCTGAGAAGAGGTCTGGCAGTTGCCAGTTTGTTTCTTATACCTATTTTCTCAAATGTGCTCTTTTAGTCTGGAAGCCTGGAACCATTTACTTGTTATAGTCTCCGTGACATTAATGGCATTAAAGTAATTGGTTTTAGGAGTGCAACTTTAATAAATTGCATGTAGAATCTGGAAGAAGAGGGCCTCTCCTTGTCTAATCCATTTTTCCCCTCAGTATCCCCCTGTAGGATAATAACTTTTACAAATGTTCTGTACTAACATCTGGGTCCATTTTCAGTGTTAGGATTTCCAGTACTAAAAAGGTTAATTACTGTCTTCGCACACACTGCAAGGAGCAAAATATAAACTGAAAGAGGCTCTTAGAGGAATAGTCGTTTAAGTGTTAAGGACCAGAGTACTAGACAGAACTGCCTTAAACCGACCAATGGCCAAACTAATCCATTCAGTTCTTTCTGCTCTGGGCCTCAGCCAAGTCTTTCACAGACTAATACCTATTGACAATTCAACTGGAGATGCTAGGAACTAAATCTGAAATTTTATACATGCTATTAGCCCCTGCTCTGCTCCAGAAGCATGTACACAGAAATTGTAACAATTACTTTTGTAGGTCTGGCTGCACCATGAGTCAAAGCTAAATTGAAGGTAGGCCTTTATATATAGCAGCTGTTTTATTCTGAATGGGAGGCAAACCCAGTGCAGACATGGGTTGCGAAGAACAAAAGTAATGACTGTACCATGCTACCTACTAACCAAATCTCTATCAGCTCAATCCTTTAACAAAGTAATGCACACAAGGAGGCATATTTATGGCACCCTGTTGTTAACAATGACATAACCTGTGTTTTAGCCTCACATGTAAAGTATTTTTTTCAATCCGTTTTTCCTAATTGCACTGGAACAAAAGCCATATAAGTGCACTGGACTTTATGTTATTGTTGAGTTCATTCTGGAACTCTTACAGGGTGATACTACTAAGGAGAAAACTTGGAGATCGTTACACTTGTTTGTACTGCTATTTTAAATGTCGTTCTGGATGACCTAAGCATCCGATGCCATATGTAAAATAAAAACAAAACAGCATATAAGCAAGTTCTTGGTGCTTTTTGGAAAAGGAAGGGGGATACCCTCAATATCAAAAACTTGGCCTCAACCAATACCAAGAATCTCTGTTTCTTTGGACTCTGCTCTTAGCAGCTTGCAGTGTCTTTAGCAAAAAGTTTTGATGAGTAAAATATTGATATAGCTGTCTTTTTTTCCTTACCTTTTCCTCCATCTGATATTTCTTGTGTCTTCAGTATCTTTGATAAGTATTACTAATATTTTGTCTAACTTTGGCTGCAATCCTATGCACACCTACATGGGAGTAAGTCCCACTGAAGTCATTGAAGCTTACTTCTGAGGAGACATATACAGGATTGCACATTTATTTTTAAAAACTTTTGGCATGTATTGTATGGCCATATCTTATATTTTTCTACTTTTGAAAACTAATACATAATGATTTAATGCACTCTCCAGCTATACCATACATGTTTACTATGGACAGTTGGTTACGCCACCTCATAAATTGATAACCATGTGCCATACACTTAATTGCTCCTTCCAATATTACCTTTTTGTAAAACCTTAAGAAATGCTTTCCTGGATCAGATAAAAAGTCCACCCATTCCAGCACTATGTCTCCAACAGTGGCCAGCCAGAAGTTCTCAAGCAGGGCATGATGTTGGTAACCTTCTCTTACTTGTCTCCAGTGTCTGGCAGTCAGAGGTATATTGCCTCTGAAGTTATTATCATGGCTACTGGCCATTTTAGATTTATATTCCATGAGTTTGACTGATCCTTTTAAAAAGACATCCATACCATTATCAACTTTTCAAATTCTTTTTTTGCAACTTCCCTTTCTCCATGGCATCTTTTTTGAGATGGTGACCATCTCAAATGGTATACAGCAGGGATGGGGAACCTCTGGCCCATGGGCTGGATGCAGCCCTCAGGAGTTCCTCATCTGGCCTGCAAGCTTCTTCTGCTGTTATCTCTAATCAGTGATTGAAATAAGAGAGTATTTAAAGGCTGGATTGAACTTAAAGAATTGAGCTGTGCTTTGCAGGCATGAGAGTTGTACAATATCCTAAAAGTGGATGTAATTCAGATTTCTGTTAAGGCATTGTGATATTTGCTGTTTTATTTGTAATAGTAAGTTGTCATGTAGGAAAGGGAGTACAAATCTGCCCATTGAACAAACCTTCATGTCCGAAGTCATAAATGAGTTCTTCTCAAAACTCTTCATTATCATTGAAAGAGTACAAAAATGTGCACTGTTGTTGTTTTTCTTTTGAAACATGAGCAGAAAAAAGTAATGCCTGAAAATTGCAGTAGCCATCTCTTATAGTAGACATAATTAATGTCCACTAGTGTGTCTGGTAAACTGGATTGTACTGTACTTTCTACACAAAAGATTTGAAAACATTGTCAAGTACTTCACAACACTAATACAGTAATCAAATAATTCATATGTTTTGAAAGGATGCACATGGTGCATCTTTGCTGGTGAGAGCTTTGTTGAAGTCTGGGCTTCTAAGAGAAAATACCTTCATTTGAAGACACTGGGATTTGCTTAAGAGATGAGCCCCATATTTCATGCTGCTCAATATCCTTGTCTGTGGCAGAGATCAATGAGAGATGTATCAGTTCAACTGCATATGAACAATGTCTATGGGAGAATTCCAGAATATCCACCATTCAAGGACTATAGCTTCTATGAGGGTCTGACCTTAGGAGATCCATTTGTCAAGCACAGTAATCTCCCCCAGTTGTAGACTACTGTGTTTTCTTTTGAATGGTGGGATATGGCACCGAACTGCAAAACTTCATTGCCTTATTATCTTTTAAAAACTAAAGCTATGCTCACTTAGAATTCAGCACCACAGACTGCTGGTGCCATTGATGCTGCCAATGCATTATATGGATTTCAGTTCTCAAGCTACAATATCACTGTTTGAAGACATGGACTCACCTGGAGCCTATACATTCCAAATGAGTTAATATCCAGTGGCGCAGACAGTGAATACCTCAAAATGTTTTTAAGAATGGACTGGACTGAAGTATCTGTCTTGTACTATTGCCCCTCTTACTTACAATGGCACTTTATGGAACAGTGGCAGTGTAACATCTGTGGAAAAGGTAGCATCTCAGCTATTTTTTCTAGCACAGTGGAGTCACCCAGGCACATAGACAGTAAATAAATATGGATTATGATCCAATGCATAAATTCCATATAAATGCACAAGAATTCTTCAAAATGAAACGTAGACCCCTTATAGAATCAATGGTGACATCAGTGTAGAAATAAAATGCTTGATGGCTTCAGTTAAAAGTAGCAGTTCTGCAGTTTTAGCAAGCTCTATTGTCCTTGCTTTGAGTGGCAATTAATCTTTTGTTGAGACTTGATGTATGGCAAGCCTCATCCAGAATAAAAAATCCACCACCACATGCCTGATGACAGCCTGAGGTAAGTGTCCTGGTTTACATTAATTCAGGATTGTACTTTGCCTGGAACACAGCTACTGGAAATTGCCAAATCCCATGTTATTTTATTGATTGCTCTGGGACACAAGAGTTGTTGGGAGATTGGACAACATTGTCTTATCAGATTCAATTGCTGTTCACCTCCAGATATTTTGATCCTTGTATCCAAATATCCAGATACTTTACTCCAGGTATCACCTTTGTCTCCTCTTGCTGTTCCCTATCCAGGTTTCAGTCTTTTTTCTGAATGGATCCTTGGATCCCTTCTTTGTGGAGTCCTCCAATATGTTCCATCTTGTGAATTTTCATTTGTAAGCTCAAGAAACTGTAGGCATCAGAGATTCAGAGTCTTCCTGAAGCTAATTTATCACCTCTGCCTTGACCCTCTAACTTGTATTGCCCTATGTATGTAGTTCTGATTGTGAATCTAACAGGCAGTCCAGGTGCTATTGTGTGAGCCATATAACATGGTGTATATATATATGGTGGGAAGAGGAGACTCACAGATGATTATGGCTCACGTAATTTCCTAATCACAAAAGAGGCACCGCAACCTCCTAGATTATGTTCCTCATGCAATAAACCACTTATGTAACAAGTTGTCAGCATGGGTAAACCAGCTGCAGTAATACCTGTCATGTCTTGAGTTCTAATGCTTAATCAGATTTTTGTCTCTTAAAAGGAGATGGTCTCGTTCTGATCCTTCAAGAACTATCATTTAGCTTTCCTTTAACCATGCCATTAGGACAGCTGTCCCACTTAACTGTGGAGTTGACCCTTTGGCAACAACTCCCTTGCATCCATCATGTAACATCAAGAGGAAGACACACCAGAAGCACGATGTCTTGCATAAAAATTCTCTGTGTAAATAGTATATATTTGCACTATTAGACAAGATCCCTGGACTGGTAAGGAGAAAATTGGTATAAGATTCCTACAGTTAAGAGAGAAGGTAGAGAGCAGTAGAGAAATAGAGCTCCACACCCAAAAAAATGGTGTGAAAGTTGAGTGATAGCAAACACACCTGGATGAATGCTCAAAGAATCAAATGTTCCTATTGCACTGTGAAGGAACCTCCCAACATTTCAGTATCCAACGTGTGTCGTGTAGATTTGCCCTGTGGCAGAAGTGATTCCAGTGTGGTTATGTTTACACTAAGTAAAAGTGCTATTTCTGTCAGACGTAACAATACCTAATTAAACCCTTTTCGTTAATACATATCACTTTTCAGTTACATTCTATACTATGCTATGTAGTATGCACCAGGTGATACACACATTCAGATTTTGCCTGCAACAGCCCTGACAGGATCATTACTAGTGGCCTTGATCATCTGTTCACAGAGAAAAAGACTGAATCCAATGCCTCATACTCAATTTCTGCCCTCTGAACAAATGATTGGCACTGATGCTCTAACCAGGACTATGCATATGCAGCAGTTTACTAGGTGATGCTTTGTAGCTGTCAAGGACTGCATGCTAAGCACCTGTTTGCATGTGCAGTTCCTTATCCAGGTAGGTATACGTGGATTCCATATACATACATAGATCAAGACAAAGATCCAATACGCATAAGGAAACGTAGCATTCTGTCCATGTAGACAATCTCATGCTATTTATAGTATATTTAATAACATATACAGTAGTTAATATACCCAATGGGGCTGGAAGCCATCCATTTTATGTTCATTTTTATGAATTTTGGTAAGTTCTAGAAACTGCTGCACTAATTAGCATTATTCTTATATGCAACCTTTATTTCAATAGCCTATACATACAGACTATAATCTTATCATTCTGAGTACTGAAGTAATTATAATGATAGTCGAATGTTTTAATTTGTTTATGCAAATGACTCCCCACAGTATTACATATTGATTGGGTTATGGAAGATTCACATTCTATACAGTTTAGAGCTCAATTCTTAATTGAATTTCAGGGGGAAATTATAGAAAGACGGGGAGCTAAATATATACATACGATTCTTAGTTTTCAGAATATATTCATAATTTCGCTTATTAGATAGAGGCAATAAGACAAGAAGATATGGCAGGATAATTGTACTCACAGCTTTCTAAGAAACAAAGGCTTTTGAATCATGTTATCAGACAATGCTTTCTGACACACTGTGTTCCTGTCTATAACGAGTTGATTGCAGGTTTCGCTTTTTGTCTAAAAATCTTAAGCATTTGCTAAAGAAGTGGCTTTTGGGAGCTTATAGCTGTGAGTCAAATTGTGAGAATTAAGATTCCTTCAGGCTAACCCAAACACCCAGATTTTGGTCCAGAAGTATACACAAATCTATCTGTAATGTATTTACTTAAAACATTTTTACCCTGCTTTTCAGCTGAAAAACCCCTCCCTTTTGACCCTAATTAACAAAAGCATCTTGGTAAGTCGTAGTAGACAACCAGCAATATTCCAAGTTATCCTTGGATTGCATGCAGTCTTACAGAGTTTAGAGACATGCCCAAGGCTCAATATGTGGTCAGGCATATGTGGTGATGGGAAGAGTGGTGCACTGAGCTTATCAAAACACTTATGTTCTTTTGCCTCTAACTTCTGTCTTCCCTTGTTTAAAAGTTTAAGCCAACTGTTCTTCACTTATCTGGTAATTATTCATAAAATGTTGGACATCTCTTTAAGTGCAGCATATGCATAGCATGGCAAGATGAGTGGAACTGAATCCCTCCCTTGGTGTAGTAATACAATAATGGAACATAGTAAACCAAATCACATACGAACACTGAAAAGCAGAAGTGCTAATACTGAACATTGCTCAAACATTGAGTTTTGATTAGGTGGAAAGATCTCTTGGGGCATAGTGGAACACTCCCTTAAAGAAAATTCAACCGCAGGAATTACCATTTCAATAAATGTATCTAAGTGGAGTAGGGGAATATGACAGAGGTTCCCTAAATTATGAAGTGTAGAATGAGTGAAGAGAAAGAAAGAAATGTACTTTAGCTTACTTACAGTAGGGTATTGTTTCTAGGGGGTTGTTCCAAAGACTTTGAGGAAACTGTGAGCTTGAGTAGGGATCTGAAGGAAATAAGGGAAGTTTCTCACAGAGGCATTCTGGGAGTCAATTTGAGGTATAAGGAGCAGCAAGGGAAATAGGGTGCAGCTGTTTCAGGAAGCAGGAGACCTTCAAACAATTGAGGATAATGAAGCTGGGTGAGCAAAGGTCATAGGTAGGGATGTATCAGGATATAACAGCAGAGAGCTTGCAGGTTGTGGGGAGTGGGGGAGAAGAGCCATGGAGGGGTTTGAAGGTAAGGATAAGAACCTTGTTTGGAATCTGGGAGCAGACAAGTAGACAACCTAGGGATTTAAGAAGAGATGTCACATGGACAGAGCAACAACATAAGTGAATAATTTTGGCAGCAAAGGGCTGGATTGATGGGAGTGTACCAAGGTGAGACAATGGAAGACTGAAGAGAAGATTGCAGTAATCAAGGCAAGAAACGACCTGAGCATGGACCAGAGCTTTTGGCAGAGGGAAATTAGCTATGATTTTAAAACTGAATCTTGGTATTCAGGATCTTATTAGCCAATGCTGGAAACAATTATAAGCTTATGGCTATTTCAATAATGCCCTCTTTATGAGCTTCCTAGGCACATCCAGCTGGCTGCTGTTAGAGCATACTAAGCTATATGGGTTGTTGGTCTGATCTGGCAAGGCAATTTTTATACCTTTAGGAAGAAGAGCTAATTATGAATTTTCTAATGTTTACTTGGCTAGAGAGACAGGGTTCCAAGTAGTGTCCTCAGCTACATGGGAGACATAATTCTGTGCTCCACATTCAGCATAGCTCCCAAGGTCCAGAGTTGCCTAAGAAAGTGTCCTAGCACAATCACCACCTACAGGATTAAGACAGCATTGTTCCATATATGGGTCTGATTTTACTTCAATGTACTTAACATACACTGTATATGCAAGATATTTATCTTGAACAAAAATAAAGCATTTATTAGTCTGAAACTGGAGTACATATCCCAGAAAAATAATAAATCAAGGCAAATTAGATACCTTCAGAGAGGAGAGTTATTTCACAGTAAAATGCTTTGGCTCAAATACGTGGATAGGCAGGAAGAAAATTACGGTCAGGCAATTTTTATTTGAAAAGTAGCACACTTACTGTTTAATTCATTTTCTATGTCTTTTTACTGCTTATTTAATTAGGAAGTTATTTAAGAGCAAGATAGACAGTGCATGGCAGATCTAACAGTCTCTTGATAGGATTTTGGTCTTTTTTAAAATGAAAAGCAGCTGTAGGAGACTGCAAGGGGGAATGCTGTCTCATGTAGGTAAATGGTTTAGCTGCATGACTTTCTTCCCTAAGCTTAACCTCCCTGTGGTTAGGGAGGATCTATGTGCAGTGCAATAAGAACATGATATTGAACATGAAAGAAAAAGATAACTCAGAACTTTGTTTGGCACAAAGTTCCGTAGTTTATAGAAAGCTGTATTTTATGACCTTGATTCAGCTCTATCTATATATCAAATTGTGGCCCCGAATGGGGAAACCTATCACCACCCTCATTCAAAGATGTATCCAGGTAGTTCAGTGTGGCGCAGATAAGCATTGCAATAGGAATATACATCCAGATACCTCCACATCAGCGGTGCAGAGGGTGCTTCTCCATGTGGAATTTCCTTGCTGGACTAGTTGATTCCAGTGGGCTTAAGCATGTACATCAGCATTTCCCAACCTGGTGTCCTCCAAATGGATGGGTTAGACTACAACTCTCATCATCCAATTACCATGCTGGCTGGGGATGATGGTGGTCCAACTTATCTAGAGAGTACCAGGTTAGGGAAGGCTGATATAGTATGGGTGTGAGAAGGCAGGTTTCCAACTTTTCCCCATTAACTTGAAATACAAGTTATTAAATGTTATGCCATAAATAAAGCATTGCACCTGGGGGCCTGATGTTCACTCACAGGGAGCCCTGATGGGGAGGGGATGTGTTTCTGTGCATAAAGAATACAGAAATGCATTGGTTTAACTGCATGCTTTAAAAGTTCAAACTAAGAAATGCTCCAATTATAGTTAAATAATAATAATAATAAATATCTCTCACGTATCACTTCTAAACTGGAGTATGACAAAGTATTTCACAAAAAAGGTTAAATACCAACTGTGGAATGTATTGAAGAAATTTTAAATATTTTTGTATATAGGTTTTGGTTAGATTGTTCTTTATGTTTTCCTCAATTATTTTTTGTCAGTTCCAAAAACTAAATAAAAATCAATATACATAAGCATTTATGTGACCAAAGAGGGGGGAAAAGGTTAACCAACATTTAAAAAAATACTGCAGCAAAATTGGTTCCTTATATAATTTTTAGATAAAATGAAATAGGGGGTACATTTTGATTTTAAACATTGATCTCCTGATTCTATAGATGAGAAAATGGATAAAACAGAAAGAGGACATAACCCAGTGGGAACATTTTTTGCACAAGTCCCATTCAAATGAGGGGGAGCAGGTTTCCTGCAACCTGTTCAATTTGTGGGCCTCTCTAGATTATACCCATATTTTAGTCACAGGATTTTTCTTACAAGTTACTGTAGTGTCTACAAGGGGTATGAACTTGGCACATATCACTGAGAAAGACCTACGTGGGGCAACAAACTGTGAATATCTCAACATACTTTTGAGTGTCTCAGAAATAGATACGGTATGGAATTATGATGTAATTTAGTGTCACTAAGCTTGTATCACATCTTAACAAACATGTGGTGCATAGCGGAAACATCCTGCTCTAGAGAATGTGTAGAAATATTAATCTGATACAGTCCTATCTTTTTAAAGCAAGGGCCTAAATACAGAAAGATTCCATGTAAAAGCTACTGTTTGTCTGGCCCCCAAATCTAAGTCAATTATTAGTTAAAATGCTAAATTTTCAATGTAGACCATGTACAACCTGCATTCATTTTAATGGGAACACTATTCCCTGTAGTTATACTCATAAACATTTTTACTCTAGAGTAATCCTATTAAAACGCAAGTGCTCTACACCCATCATATTGTGGCCTATCCATTGTTATCTACTATAGGGGAAAAGTCTTACACACTTTTTCTTTCACTTTTTTTTAGATACCAACACATATACAGTGGTAGACAAGTTTATAACCTAACTAGATTTGCTCAGGTTCTTTACTGTGACTGAGATCCCTAACCTTCATGCCACAAAGCAGTCTGACTTGAATTTAATGAAAAAGTTGCAGCCCATGTCATTATCGTACTCAGAAATTAGTATTGTTTTCTCTTTGCCATAATACTGTATAAATTGTACCATGTATTAAAACTGGTTGTCTCATCCTCTATATTCTAGAGTCTAATATAAATAAGATGTGGTTGGTGGAAATAACATACATCTACAATTTCCACAAAATTAGGATTTCACTATATATACATAGTTGATGGCGTAGTAACTATGGAGCTTGCTATTATTAGCACCCATGTCATGTGCTGTTGGGTCTGCAGAGAAGTCAGTATGATTAACTGTGGGCAGTATCTAATATAGCCATTGCGATTCTGCTCATTCTGTTGCACCAGTGGGACCCACCGCTTGAACAACATAAAGCTAGCCATTCAAAAAGCAACCCCCCAAATACATGAAAATTCTTGTTTCTGAATTGGGACAGGTCAGCAGAGCTTTCTTTTGCAAGCTCTGCTGACCTGACCTGTTCCAGAAATTAGCATTTCTGCTCGTTTCTGATTTTTTTTTAACCATTAACCCCCCATTGCGCTAGCAGTGGGTCCTGCAGGTGCCCTGTACTTGCTTACCCCCATATGGACATTGTTGTAGATGAGACATAGTAACATATTCCCCTTCTTACAGCTACAGAAAACAAAAAGAAAAACAAAAGAATGCACCTATGTTCTTGAACCATGTTATTTACACAATTGATTTCTAACAGCTATTGTCTTTTAAGTCTGCATTTATATTATTTTCAAAAAATATGAATCTACTCAAGAGGCACATCTGTTTCTTATGATTCATGAAAGAGTAATATTAGATACAGTGATCTGTACCAGATAATCATTGCATCTACTCTGGAAATAACTTTGGGGTTTGCACATGAAGAAAGTCCACTCCTGACATTACATTTTCATAAATCTTCAGATATATGCCTATGACTTCTGAAAGTGTTCTATAATATTTAACACCAAAAGTTCAGAATAAATAATGTTTCTTTCACAGAGGAATGATGAACTCTCAAACCTCATGTCATCACTTATTTGCACATTCTTATATTTAACTGTATGTAAACTTAGAATAGCCCACTAACTAGAACTGACAGATTTTTTTTTTTTAAAGGTTGGATTGGTTTGCTAGCTAGGTGGCAACACCAAGAACCAATTCTCACATTTACATTTTAAAGCCACTTTAGTATGACTCTCATTTAATATGGTGAAGCTTTCTTTTTTCTCAAGTACTCTGTTATTTGATCTGCATTCTGAGTTTCCAGAATGTGGTACTAGTCTGGTGCAGTAAATAGAATGTTGGGTATGTAATAATAAACAAATAAACAAATAAATTAATTATAACAAATATCAGATCTTCTAACATTAGAGGAAGTTCAGAAGAAAGGTTCACCATGAAATGATGCAGCAAGGAGATACCTTATGATGACATTACTATATGAGAATCCAGATTTTTTTTTGGGGGGGGGGGCTGCAATTCCCATCAGCCCCAGCCAGCATGACGAATGGTCAGGGATTATGGGCATTGTTATCCAAAACATATGGAGGGCACCAGGTTGACTACCCCTGGATTAGTTAGTTTGGCACACTCTGTTCAAAATCCTGTTTAAATATTATTCTTCTTTTCACAAAGATGGGCTCTGGTGATTTATTATCTTTCCATAAACATTGTTAGAACTGAATATGTATACCCTTTCCTGTAAAGAAATCAAATTTTGCACCCTCTAAAAGCTGGATTTTGTCATCTGCATAAATAATGCAATAAGCAAGTTTGCATCTATTCGATTATTTTTTATAATTGAAAATATAGTGAGGCAAAAGCTATGCAGGGCACTGACTGAGACCCATTCCTGGACCACTGGAAATCCCATTCATCTCCCTCTGATATTTCATGAGGCACTGCTCACACATTTGCAAGTTCTTGAGGGTTAGAAACTTGCTTTGTAAAAAATGAAAGCCAAAATTCTTACAATGCTGAATTCTGCACCTAATGCCAATCTCTTTGCTTGAGCATTGTGTTTGCAGAAATACATATAGCCCCATTTGATATGAAAAACAACAATACAAAACTGAAAAAAAACTCCCCAGTAAACAACTCTCCCAATAAAACAATACCAAAATTGAACATGCACAAACACAAATATAGGGAAATATTAGAAATACATACAACCATCTAGATGGCAACACTGAGGGAGGGATAATACAGGATGTCAAAAGAAGCTGCTGGGCTTCTCCTGCCCTTTGCTAGCTATATATTGGAGGACTTCACTATCCACACACCAGCCTTGGAAGAAACTTTTTTTAAAAAAATTATTTGTTCCATGTTTTGGCCTGTGGAACACCACAGTCCTAAAATGATCACATGTATGTGGAAAATGAAGATTTGTTTCCAATATCAGCAAAACAGCAAAGGGCTGGAAAGTTTAGAGGATCAGACAGAGTGACAGAGAGGAGAAGAGATCAATACAGCAACAGAGATGGATGCAGAATCTGAAACAAAGGCCAAGGCTTATGTGCATGCCGTCCTTCCACCAATCCTTGTTCCATTGAAAGGGCGGGGCTTATTTTAGACCACAATTCTCAATCACTTACACTGGACTGGTAACTGATGCTCTAGTTCAGCCAATGGAATTACTCTAGAAATACTCTTGATAGGTAGGTCAAGGATTGCAACCACAGTAAAGTTTCAAACCAGCCTACATTATGTAGGAATCTAGCACTTCAGTCCCAAAGCCATTTTTATGGAAGCATGTCCCATTTATTTCAATAGAGCTTACTTCCAAGTAGGATTGTAGTCTGAATTGCACTAAATAGAGGGTCCAGAATTGCTGAGGAGATTTCAACATTTTTACACACAGGGTTGCCCTCCAGTCGTCAGTTTACATTTTTGCCTTTGCCTAAGTAAGGACTGTATGATTCAAACCACAGCTCTCTGCCTTCAGACATGTTTGAGTGCTGCTGAAATATTGGCTGGGAGAGGTTTGGCCTAGCTAGAAGGACAAAGGTGAGGGCATAAAAAGTGGGAATTGAGAAAGGGAGGAATAGTGTTAAAGGAAAGGTGTACCACTGAGGATAAAAGGGGACATGGACTATTCCAGAGAATGTGAACAGGAGGCATGCCATCTGCATGGAGCCTAATGGAGTTACAACACAGATGTCTCTAAAAAAAAGACCCCTCTTTGCCTAGTCCAGTACAGAGCATCTTTTTGTCAAGACCAAGGGAGAAAAAATGCATTTGTCTGCAGATAGGCAACGGCTCTAGAAGTATGCTTGTCTTTCAGTTCATAATGCTTTTCACTTCAGAATCTTCTGAGAACCAGTTCAGAAATCTAAGATATTCTCCATGCAATGCCCCACAACTGTTCTTAGATACACATTTGGAATGAAAGTGTTACTTGGGACATTCACAGACACAGCTTCCTGGAGGTGATTTCCATTATCGTGACAGTACAATGTTCAGTTTCTGCCACAAAAGGAACCAATGTTGGGAAGCTGCAGCTATATCTGTGGGTGGCTCAAGTAACAGACTACCTGCTCTACATGATTATGTTCCTAGGGATAAGACCAGTTATGGGACAATATACAGAGACATCTCTGAATTGGCACAGAGTCACAAGTACCAAATCAACCTACTAATTTTTCAAAAGATCTTGAGAATTTGAAAATCAAAGTCTACTTTTTGGAAGCACATCATGAAACTTGATTTCCCTAGTGAGAAATGTCTGAATTGGCAAGTGCAGAGCCTGAGTGAGAAATCTGGGAGTCAGCTACATCCTCATATATCCCTCTCTTCTATCATTCCCCTATAATAATCTCAGTGCTTTATTCATGCAAGTGATAATCTCAGTATTCTCCTAATCAGGTTATAGCTTCTTTTACAACACTAGTGGCTGGATCCAAAATATAATCTTCCAAATACTTTACTGAAATGTACAGATAGAAGAAACCATATTGTATTCTTTCCTTTATTCCTTTCAACATACAGGCACACTCATACATGCAAACACTTCCATAGTAAAACATAGACAAAGCCTTGAGATTAGGACCCACATGGTCCTAACGTGTTTCTGATGTGACCATAAGCATCCATACATGTGAAATATCCCTTTCAAGCTCCTTGAGAGGTACACAGACACATAGACAAACATTGCTAGCCATGCATAAGTAGGCAAAAGAACCCCATTTGCCTTTCAGAGAACAGAATTACACCCATACCTAGGTGAATATAAGGATACATAATCCACAACATGTCTGTAGAGCTCTTTTATATGTGCCTGATGCAGAGCATCTGTTCTATTAAAACTAAGAACAAGGGCACCTGTTTTGCCACAGACATCCCAACAAGTAAATGTGTAATGCTCTAAGTGTTGAATCTGCAGACAATGAGAATTCAGATGCAATAGATAGGCTTCAGATATTAAAGAGAAGAAGGACAACAAAAGGAAGTCTTTACTAAAGACTAGAGATGTATATTGGCTCAGTTTTAAACACTGAACTCTGAGGGGGGGGGGTGCGCGCGCGTGCATGTACTGTTAGTATTATGAAGGCTGACTGGCTTGTCTTTTCCCATTTCATAAAGTTAGAGAGCACATATCAAACCCAAATCCCCCTTCTCTTCTTTACACATTAAAAAAAGAGTAATGAGACACTTCTGTCATCCAGGGGAAAGAGTTATTTTTGAATCTACATTATGGGCTAAAAGAAATAAATAACATCAAGTATGTATCAATATATAAAGTTGTTCTCAACCCCTATGACCACATCCCTTCTTGAAGAATGTATTCCAAAGTCCCATCTTTCAAATTTTGTAATATTGTCTCTCTGAAGTTGCATTCAAAAGAGCAAAGGTACTAAAGCCCCTCAAGAATTGTACAGAACTAAGTACTTCACTCCTGTACTTTTCACACACATGAGCATTGCTATTCAGAAAAGAATAGAGATAGAAACTCCTCTTCTTTTGTTTTACCACCACGACTGAAATGGAACACATTAAAGTTTTCAGTCCATAGCTGCACTAGTAAATTATTAATTATATAAGGTTTCTGGTGGATTTCAAAACATATTCTGAACATTTATGAAAACACGGAATTATCACTGTTAATAGGCAGAGAGGTTTCACACACAGTTGAGGCAGAATGGAGAGCTGGTCATTTACAGTGGTAGTTCCAAAATAGAGGAATAGAGACTAGCAGAGAGGCACGCTCTTGGCATGACTTATATCTGCTTAGTTTTAGGAATAGTCCCAGCTCTGAGTGCAAAGACTGGCTTGTACAGGCCTCTCATAAAGAATATGGGTGTTTGTTCATGGATTTGTTGTTGTTTTGTGTATGTGTTTTTTGACAGAAGGCTACAGCTCTTTCCTGATTTCATCAGGAGAATCAGAAGTCTGAGGCAGGGCAGCATATACATTGGCTTTAAAATAATAGTTGTATTTGGGATTAACTTTTATTTACAACAGGGGTGAACAACATGGGCCCTGCAGGCCGCATGGAGTCCTTGCCGCCCTCATTTTTTTTTTAATTTTTTAAAAATGGCACCTGTAGTGGCTATAGACCTTCAAACGGGTCAAAATTAGTTTGTTTGCAAGCTAATTATCACTCTTTTGGCTCTCTGAAGCCACTACGGATACCATTTAATTTTGTTTTTATTTTTCAGTGCCCATGGGGGTGGGGGGAGTGTCTGGGAGCAAAAATGTCCCCCTGAAGTTGCCCACCCCTGATTTACAAGCTACTTTAATGCTTTCCACCTTTCTGTCAATCTAATAATCATTACCAGTATCCAAAGGCAATGAACAGGTACAAAACAGATCTAGCTGATTTTAAACTTGAAGAAATGGCTAGATGTAATCACATGCAGGAAAGTAAAAAGAAACCAACAAACCAAGGGTTAAACTGTCAAGGAATGTTCGGGCATTGGGAATATAGTTGTACATTTTTTGCTAATGCTAAGGAGTCTAAAAGGGTTAAACTGAACTTGTGAACCCTTATTTGAACGTAAGTTCAGTGGGACTTACTTCCAAGTAAACATGTACAGGATCAGGCTGTAAATATGTATGCAAACCGCTGAAAAAATAGTAAATGAGGCAGGCTTGAAACCAATCCAACTAAATAGTGAATTTAATAGAAGCTATACCATGGCTTCTTTTGCAAAATTCAATCTCAGATTTTTAAAATGAGATGTCTGATGTGCCAGTCATTGATGTGAGACATGTATCACTATAGAGCTGAGAAGTGTAACTGAGATGATGCACTCCATAGTGATTTAGATATCTGACTCAGAGACATACAGTTTGAAAATGGTATATCATAACTAGTGCTGGATTAGTTCTTCTGACATTGCAGTAGGAGTTTGTGACCATGGGGTCTGTATGAAGTGAATGTAGCCTTAGGAGTGGTCCCATGTGTTCACACCTTGACACTGCCAAGCATAGAATCACAGAGTCATGCTAATAAACATGCACATGCACAAATCATGTACACACATGCATCTACACCTCCAAGGCAACAGAGATACATGCCAAGAAATGTAGGCATTTGGGTGTATGCATCCATACACAAGCTCAATGATACTTTTAAGGCTTGTGCACACATTATCTACCCAGGGTGGATGTCACCTGTCCTATGTGGGCTGTAGTTCCCCTGGTGGATTCTCACTTACCTCTAGTGAATTAGCTCTAGGCATTGCTTAGCGCTAGCCTGCTGCTACCTAGAGGTAAACAAAGCAGTTACCCTCTTGGTATAGCAATCAAGGGGTAAAAGTAAATGTGTGCACAAGCCCTAAGACATACACCTGCACTCAAACATGTAGAAAAGTATGTGACTGGGTAAATGGGTTCATACTTTCTGAAACATCCTGAAAAGCACAACAGATGGAAAGGAACTAAAACCACATACACATCTGTCATCAACCAGAAACACACAAATTGGCTCCCTACAAACACACCCACTAAATACAGCTGTAAACATCTGCAGCCATGATTAAAAAATGCATTTGCAGAAACACTCATATACACCATTAATAGCTATTCTCTAGTATAGTTTTAAACTAGTCTGAAAGCCTTCTGTACTTAAAAATAAACACATTTTTTTAAGTTCTTACTGAAACTAGCAACCTTTTATTTTCATGAGGAAAATTCTGGGATAGGATTTCTTTGAACTCTTCCAGACAATTTATTTAAAAGTGCTAATTTGTTTAATGTTTAAGGCAGCAATCCTATGGCCCTTAGACAGTGTCTGGTGGGCCTTAGGATTGTTCAGTTTACTGGCTCTGAGGTCAGAGCCAAGGTTCTGACCTCGGAGCCAGTAAACTGCGCTCCCCGCCCCTCCCCCTCATAGCCAGTGTGGAGAGAACTGCATTGGCTACCTCTCAGTCCTCGGAAACCTGAGCACAGAGACAAAGAAAAAGGGGCAGTCCCGGGGGAGGGGTGGAGACCAGGGAAGCTTCCTAAGCAGCTTCCTATGCTTGCCCCAGTCTCCCCCGTCCCCCCCGCTCTGAAGTGTCATGACTAGCCGGGCAATATCGCCCATCTAGCAAAAATGCAGGGTGGCCAGACCATGGAGGTGAGGATCACCTCCATGCTCCAGCTACCCTGCATTAGGATACTCGGCAGCCTCTGACTGCGGAGGCTGCCAACTACCAACATAGGTTGTTGTTCAGTTTTTCAGTCGTGTCCGACTCTTCGTGACCCCATGGACCATAGCACGCCAGGCCTTCCTGTCCTCAACATAGGTTAGCACCCTAATTCGTGCTTGATCCAGCAACAGTAGAACCATATGCTGTCCTCACACAACAGAAGGGTTGTGGGTAGCGATGGACAGATCAGTCTATTTTTGGCTTGTGTCAGTTTCATATGTTTTCATTCGTAAGTCCATTCTGTCCCATTTCCGTACTGATCTGCAATTTGTTTTTTAAAATCTGCGCAAAAATTTATTTAAATACTTATTAAATATGTATTTTGAATGTATTTTATCACAAAATATGCATTTGTAAACCTATTTTATTTGCATTTGTGCATTTTTTTGAGCCAAGACCTGCATCGCAAAATTTGAAGAAGTGCAAAATCCAAAGATAATTGAATTGCAAACCACACATTAGTCTGGGAGGTGCATATTAGGTCAGTTTTAGCAGAATTCACAAAAAATGAATACATCAAGCATCATTAGTTGTGAGTAGTCTTGCTGCTGAGGAGAGCCATTTCACTAGGTTTACTTTGCAGGAGACATGTCCATTGACACCTGGAAGTAGAAGAGAAGAAGTGCACAACGTCCCAAAAAACTTCTGTAAAAGTTTACCAATAGGCACAACTCCTGGAGCAAGTCTGAATGGAGTGGTGAAAGCTGCATTAGCACTCCTTGCAGATTCAACAATGGAACAGTTGCACTGTCAAGGGGGAAATAACATCATTCCAGTAGCTCAAAAATGAGATTATAGTGCAGGAAAAATGTTATTTTCCCCGTAGTGGATATATAAGCAGAGGGAATGTTGTTGGACTGATATGCAAGTAGAGTTGTCTGGACTGTATGTAACAAGTGTACGTAACAAGTTATTCCTGCCCCTCCTCAAATTATCTGGGAAGGTTCCTTAAAAGCCAGCAGGGTTATTCTAGTTATTTGTATGGAATATTATTTCAATTTTATTTCATTTTGCAAAAGGGTCTGTCAGTGCTGTGATAGAAAATCCTTTATAGCTGTTGCAGTTGTGTCTTATCTGAGGTGTTCAGGCTTGCTTAGTTTCGTAGATGGAAATATACACCTTTAGACTATTCTCTGGACTCCTGCTGCTATGGATAGCTAGGGCCTTTTGTTTTCTTTTCTATTTGTAGTCTCATCAATAGTTGTGATTATTCTAGTTTTTAATAATTGTCTTGCAATTATGTCATTCCATAGTAAGCTGCCATCAATGGAGGATGGCCCTTGCCAACACCTCTTATTATCTTCAAACTGTGTTTTCTGATCTGCAGTATCTCAGATGACTTAACTGTCCTAATCCTTAGCAAATTCAGACTTAGATTGCAATATTATGCACACTTCCCTGGGAGTAAATCCCACTGAACTCAATGCAACTTACTTCTGAGTAGGTGGGCATAGGATTGCACTGCGAGTGTTTATAGTGCTAAAAGCTGTATTGCAGATGATCAGACAAACAGCTCCCAATCAGCCTTGAGAATTGACTGGGAACAAGAAGGAAGGAGTTGAACACAAACTAGAATGGTGAAGCAGGTGGGAAGTTGCATTCCTTATCTTGCTTTGTCTTCACATTGTTTAAATTCAGTTCATTCAGCATAATTCTCTACAGAGATGACACAAATAAGGATTGTTGTGGCCATGTGAGAAGTAATGAAATATATTACTGAATGTGAGATGAGAGAAACAATCCAAGCTTTATGATAAATTGAAGATGAATTGTAGACTTATTGCTCTGTTCATGGAGTTGGATGTTCTTTCAGCTATGTCAGGACCAGGTCTTCCTAGACTCTTCCCCAAAGCGTTGCTTTTAATTCCCGAACTTCAGCGTGGATGCCTTCTCTTGCTCAAAGTTACTGTATCATTTGTGGCCCTCCTACATTATAGTGAAGTTTTTGGTCCCCCAACTCTGGACATTTCTTACATGAGAAAAGAAATCCAGCCCATCTCTCTCTCTCTCCCCCTCCTTCCCTCCCTCCCTCCCTCCCTCCCTCCCTCCCTCTCTCTCTCTCACGCACACACACGCACACACACACATGCACAGCGCTAACAAGTTCTCTTTGTGTTTTCTACACTTGCCTTCTATTGCTCTGGCAATTAAGTGCTTCCCAGTCAAATGGCAAAGTCCCAGGTGGACTTCACAGAGTGTTCCTGTTCATTGCATCTATCAACTTTCATGACAAAGTAACACATGCCAAGAAAGGTTCATCTTTCTTTGTTCTTAGTGCAGCATTTGTTCTTAGGGCAGCAGCGTCTGGGCTTCTACCACAAACTAATTTGCCCAGGTGCTATACTGCTGGATGCTACTATGTGATGCCTAGGTTTGGAATCAAGTTAAACTCTACCATCATGTAGAGCTTATAGGGAATTGTCCTCCTCTTCCCCCTCCATCCACCATGCCCGCAGGCCAGTTGGTGCAGAACAAGCCAGCATACAGGCACACAAGGCAGATTTGGTCAGGCTTACAAACAGTGAGCAAAGCAACAAAGCTCCCAATGATGGGGAGGGCAGAGCAGAGGTGCAGTAGATCAGCAAATCATTTTGCACTGCCAGGGAAGAGGACAACGTTTCAATTTGATCTGCAGCTACTAGTGCCTGTCTGCTGGGGGTTGGGGGAGTGGGCTATTGGGTTTCAAATGCCGCAAGCAGCAAGAGTATTTTGATGGGATAAATTGATGTACGGTACCATTCATTCTCTAATTCAACAGGACTGTGTGCAACAGAATTTCAAACAATTCAGAACAAACTTCATCCTTAACTGATGTAAATTATCAGTGCATCAGATATTGTGCAAAAGAAAAGAAAAGAAAAGAAAAATTAAAAAAGAAAAAAACCCAATTAATTTCTTAATAACAAATGTTAGGAATTAAAAGCAAAGATTAAAAAAAATGAAAATTCAAACATGCCAGGTAACAAAAAGACATGTGCAGAAGTCTGTATTGTCTGTATAGTAGGAGGGTAATCTTTAGAGGGGATTCAGGGAACCATCATCAGTATCTCCTATAAAATTTGGGAGGCTCTTTGTGCAGGGAAGAAAAACAGCCTTGGCCAGATTTTCAGCTATACAAATAACTGTTGAACTTAGATCATCCTCCACTCTATTCAGACCTCCCGCATTTAACCACTTGTATTTAATTTTCAGTGGATTAATTTTGAGAACATAGACTAAAAGATACCTGCCAATCCTAGGTTTTCCTGATAAAAACTGGGACTGACCTATGAGAAGTGGAAGATGCGGTTGATAAATCTCATTTATATGTTCTGAATTCTAGATCAGAATTTAATATGGAATGAAGATCAGTGCAATGAGATTTACCAAATATATCTCCCACTTCCAGACTATCAACTATCCATTTACTGGGAAAGTGGTAGAGTTGGGAGGTATGCCTAAAACAACTTTCATACACAGTTTCCTCTATTTGATCTATCTGATCCCATCTTCTTATATGACATATCACTATATGGAATCCTTTAGCATCCTTGAGATTTGTACACGGTAGCAGCAATTGCTGAGCATCTCTAAATGCACGCAAGTTAAACCAGTGGTTTATACAATCACCTTTGATTGGTGCACCGGTCCTCTTTTGGATGTGGGAAGGCATACAGTTCCTCACTCCCCAAACAGGCAGTATGGTGGGAGCTGGCCATACCAGCCAATAGTTGGTGGATGTATGAACAGACCTGATACAGCATGGATTGCTCCCAGATTCTAGAGGTGGGAATTTTTATCTCATGTAGCACATTTATACCGTTGAACAACACAATGTGCGAGCTGAATCCTTATCCACGAGGATTGGAAATGTTTCAGTGTTCAATGTTATGTACTGTGATGGTAAGAGCAAAGTATTAAATATTTACTGCAAATATGAATGCAGAACACTGGGCCTTCAATACAGTCTTAATACCTTAATCCCAATCTGTTCCACCATGTATCTGTAGCACATCAATCTTGTTTCTGTAAAGCGTGCTTTTTTCTTCTTAAACCCCATGCTCTTCACTTCAGGCTTCATTCTGTCTGTGGCATATATTTCTAACACAAGTGTCACATATGCCAAATAATCAACAAGTCATGCTGACAGATTTTGCAATGCCAAAATGTGCTCTAAATCAGAAAGTTTGGATGTAATGGTCTTTCTGTATTTTGGAAGGAGAACTCTCCCTAACCCCCATTACAGCCTTTTCACAAATAACAGGGTGACAAACTGTATGATTCCATATGATACATAAAATGTACCCGAGAATGTGGGCACAATTGTGAGGTTTTGTGGGCTTATGTTTGATGAAAAAAGTTGGGAATGTAAAGGCCTGGCAGAAAACATTTCACATGTCGTTCCCACTATTCCACCTCGAAAGAATTGCCCAACAGAGCTCTGTGAAGTGGCAAGTATCTCAGTGCCCTGGGTAGTTTAACACAACTTTGGCAAATGAAGTTAAACTTGGACTACTTCTGCAACTTCCTGGGACAGAAACCTGCTCTTTGTGCATGTACTCCACATAGTTATCATTGATTCTCCTACTATACAGTTTTTACTCATGCCAGGCTGGTTATGAGGGAAATAAAAGGATGCAACAATCAGAAAGTTCTCAAAGTTGTTCCAAAAGTTAAAGAAACAAGCAAAAACAAAATATTTAGATCAACCAAATAAAGCAATCCTTTAAAAAAAAAAACTTTAAATAAAAAGGGAGGGAGAAAGAAGGGAAGAGAATAAAAAAGAAAGAGATTAAAAAAACCGGAAGAGACAAATGGATGTTAAGAGCAGGCACATTCATGGACAGACGCCAGCTACTTACGTTCACCTCGGTGATTGCTATATCAACAATGCTACCCACAACAATCAAGGCGTCAAATGTATTCCATGCATCACAGAAATAGTGCTGCATGTGGCAGAGAAGCCGAGGAAAAAGAGAAAGAAAGAAACAAAGAGGAGAGAAAGAGAGAAAAAGAGGATATATATAAAAATAAAGAAAAACCAAAATAAAAAACAAAGCGTGAAAGAGGGAGAGAAGAGGAAAAAAATAAGAAAAGAAAGAGGTTACGTGGGCATATTAAAGAGTCTCTTACCACTCTACAGTACTGGTTGCTCATACCTCTGTAACATGTTGGAGGGTATCGACAAAAGCCTGGTTAGTTAGAATGTTATGCTCACACATGTCTGTTTTTTTATTTTATATTTTTGGAGGGAAAAAAGCACACGTACCCCAAGCTCTATGTGCTTTCACCAGTCACAGCTGTGACAAGTGAAAAAGAAGGAGGCATTCAACCCCCCTCCTTTTTTTCCCCCTGGGAGAAGGACGACGGCAAGTTCAATAAAAGCATGACTAGAGGGAAGAAAACATAAACCAGGAAGAAAAAAAAAGAAGGAAACAGGAGGAAGAAGAAGAGAAGGAGGATTTGGTGGCATCCTAGGGAGGGTAGAGTAATACTCACATTAGTTTCACTGAGAATGACGTCTATAATGCTGCCAATTACGATGAGGAAGTCAAAAACATTCCAAGGATCACTAAAGTAACCCTACATAAGGAAGGGGCAGGCAGGATGGGGATTAAAAAGGAATGTTAGACAGACAAAAACAGTTCAAAACTGGCATTAGAATTACTGCCCTGGTACCCTCCAGTGGCTTTAGAAGAGCAGCTGGGACTATGTTTTGCCACACCGGCACACAAGCTGGCATTATTCAAACACACAATCCCATTGAAACCAATGGGATTAGATGTTTATGTAAGGACTACCTGTGTGAGTGTAAGTTATAGGATGGAATGGTACTTGGATTCTTAATGGTATGAAGGAGCACTTTTCTCTAGTTCTGTTGTATCTTTCTTTT
Organism: Heloderma suspectum; assembly: GCF_057233095.1. Classification (NCBI taxonomy): domain Eukaryota; kingdom Metazoa; phylum Chordata; class Lepidosauria; order Squamata; family Helodermatidae; genus Heloderma; species Heloderma suspectum. The sequence continues at coordinate 23,658,717 of NC_139464.1, forward strand.
CTGTGAGGGTGACCAGCGTCAGTGAATTCTAGATCGATATGTGGGCAACTCAGGACCTCGTTGGGTGAGCAGCACTAATAGGAAACAGAGTATTCTGACAGGTACTACAGTTCTACAGTCTACAGTTCTAGAAGGATCCGTTATGGGATGCAGAGTCCGAACTGTAGCATTTGCTATTTTGAGCCTGGGGACTTAGCAATGGAGGCTAGGGTCACCTGACAGCTAATGTGCACTGTACTCAGATCCAATTAAAATACAGAATATATTATATTATGTTAATAATTGGCAGAAATCAGTTGACACTAGAATGTGCTGGAGATGGGGCATGATTGACCAGATTAAGAACCTGGATAACGATGCAAAAAGAATATCTTTGCCAAAAGTTGATAAATGTTCAAAAGTCCTATCAAGCTCATATTTTTCCCCTGAACAGATTTTCAGGACTGTTGTCGTTCAACTAGATACTATTATGTTACATAATGAATGTGTATTTTAACTGATCCATTACTGTAGAGAGTGCTTCCCACTCTCTTTGTGGCAAATTAAAAATAGATTAATTTAAGGTAGGCTGTAAACTAAAGATTGTACTCCTTATGAGTCCTGAGATTTGGTTTGCCTCTGTTTTTAAAATAAAAACAAATCTGGGAACTGATTGCAGATGGTTTTCAAGGCAATTCCTTCCTTCACATCCCTTTTCTAAAACGTTCCACGCACTTTTCTGTAATTCTAAGAAATAACAATCTCTGGTTGTTTATCAGTTTGTGCTAGTCTGATTTCCCTGTTTCTCCAGCTGTGGCCTGTTTTCAAAGAGACTGAACTCAAGTGGCACAGTGGATGCTATTCTTAGTGCAGGCAAGAGTAGGTCATGAGTAAAATGTGAGCCTGAGTTCCCAGGAAACTTTATAGGAAGAAAAAGGCAGGGTAAGGGAACAACAAGATTCCAGCACTGGCAATAGACAAACCAGGTTTAGGAATCTTAGAGGAAAGTGGTTATAAACCACAACTGGGATAAACACTGACAAAGAATTCCCTTCTGAACTCTGCAGTGCAATCCACCTAAAGCTCTCAGAACTCACCATCTTTCTGCCTGATTTATACTCCAAATATTGAGTTACTATTAAACTGCCTTGTTGGGGTGAGGGGGGGGGGAGAGGGTGGAGTTAGAAGGAAGTTAAATATATTTCAAAAGTACACAAGAGAAATTTCCATGTACACCATGGAACACATGCTTGTTTGAAAATTGAACACATAAAACATGGATGGCAAATTTTCAATTTGTTATGCCATAGGAAGCCTAATACAATGGGAAAGGAAGCGAGTCCAGGAAATCAATACTGGGGGTTATCAGTCAATACCCGGCCTATAAGTTTTGGAGTAAAACATTAAAATTAGTGCCACGGTGGTCTCCAGCATCTCTAGGAACCAGGTAGACCTGGAATAAAGTTGGAATTAGAGATTTAACACCACAGGGAAGGAGAAAAAATGTAGATTAAAAGTCACAGATATTTTGAGTAATAACATAGTACATACATTGGACGCTTACACAGACTAGGACAAATATGTTCATGACCTCTGAACAGATGACAGCTTGGAGGTTCAACAGAGTAAACTAGAAACTGGAAAAAAAATTCATAGGACTTTCCTTTTTCAGTGATGTCAGGGTAACTTGTTCTCATTACTAGGAGCTAAACCATGTTGCCTTCCATTTCCATCTTTTTGGCATCTATGAAAGATTTCTTAGGGCCAAATTAGATGTGAAGTTTGTCACATAGCTTGCCATTCTGTGGCTGATTTTTTTAAAAATAGCTAGCATGGGGGACAGGCAGGGAAACCAGATTGGGACAAGGGCATTGGGTGGGGTGGGGGCTCTTACCCATTGTCCTGTCATGGTCCCAGTTGGAATCATCCCAATGGGAGCTTTTCTCCCATTGTGAATACTAAGCATGGGGGCAATTCCAACTGGGACCATGACAGGCGCAAAGGGTTAAAGCTCCCCCATGCCCTGGTCCCAACTTGGCTCCCCCTCCCCTGCACCAACTTTTTTATTTAAAAAAAAAATCAGTCATGCAATGTAAACCACATGAAAAATGTCACATCTAGTTTGGCACTCAGGCTGTGTACAAACTCATTTTTTTATAACTTGAGTGAGGTACTGTAGAGTGGTAATTGCTTGTAGTATACAAACTCATCTTGTGCCCTGCCATGGACTCTTGTCAAACCAGTTCTGTTACATTTTGTAGCACTTCAAGATGTACCCTGTAAAATTCAAAACGAGCTTCCAGAAGCATGACTGGCACTACTGCAGGAGTCAATGCATACATTTTGGTGTGACTGTCACAGACAATCATTGAATATTGGCTGTGATGAGTAATGTGCCATTCCATCTTCCAAAAGGTCAGACATTTTTAACCACTGAAGTGTGTGTGTGTGTGTGTGTGTGTGGGTGTGGGTGTATGAGTAGGAGCATAGCCACAGGTAGGAGTAGGAGCATAGCCTAATAAATAGTGAAAATAATCTGCAAAGTTTCCTCTAGGAGTAAAATTCACTAGACCAGGAACTGGTTGAAATCCAGTTCATTGATTTGTAAGGGACTAGGTGAAGCATCTGCCTTTAAGGAAAAGAGGGGATGTGATTAATCTCCCCTCCAGACACACAGCAAGGCACTTCTCCTCCTCCATTATGCATGTATGTTTATCAGACTAATGATGCTGGATCAGGGCTACAACACAGTGGTGGTAAGGGAGAGGTTGTTCCTGTTGCTCCACATAAATAACTGTCTGTACTTAGATAAAGGAAGTGCAAATAGATCAGAAAGTAGGATTTTAAAAATGGGCTCAGGTATGATATTAGAAGGTGAGGAGACCATGCCCAGTGGTTGCTTTGGAAATCTCTCCTCAACAATACCATGCCTGTTTAATCTTCTGAATCCTTGATAATGGACAGGAAGAGATATTTTGTTTTGTTTTAAGACACACACCACAGGATATGCCTCCAATCAGATTGTATCAAATTTATACTAGAGCAGATGTGGTGACTCAAATACATTTGCTGGATTTCTTTCTCATGGCCAATTAGGAAAACCAACCAAAGCCAGCAATTAGCAGGGTAAACACTGGGACCAAATTTTGGCCTCAAGTGTACACTGAAGACAATGCACCAAATTCTAGCCTTAGATAAAACACTGAACTCACTAGAGCTGAGATTCTGCTCTATTTAAAAGGATAGGAATTTTGCCACTGATTGCTATAGGAGAAGGAGTGCACCCTAGGAGGAGACAGGAATTATATGGTTACAACTGTGAATGTGGGTGCTCACTTGAGGTGTGCTTGAAACTCAGGGCAGAATATGGTTTACACTGCAGGAGCTGCATTTTCCAAAATGGTTCAGATTGCTTCCTGAACATTGATGGAGTTACTCTATGTTTACACAGGAGTTACCAAATGGTCCTGTGTTTGTTGACTTTCTCATCTTTCATCTTCAGTGGTTCACTACCACTGCATATCCTGTCATCTCTGGAATATATTGTTAACCATTAACAAACTGGAAGAATTTGCAATTTGCCCATTTACCTTGTTTTGATTGTAAATAGGGAGCTAACAGTTTTGCCATTTTACCCAACTCTCCCTCTGACATTTCAAGTAAGGCTTAATATAAAGTCATGATTTCAAAAACATTCCCTAACCCTGACATTGATCCATCTGTAAGATAAAAGAAGGGCTTGAAATAATATTGTTTCTGTAGTCAATAAAGGTCAAATAAACAATGTAGCCCTGTGGTTTCAGAAATACCCTACAAAGTATTTGACTCACCTGTATAGAAATCCTTCCTCAAAAAGCTAATCTTCCTTGCAGAATGTCTTTGCTTTGGTTTATAAAAGGTGAACTGCTATCAATAGTCACCAACACATATTAAAAAGGAGAGAGACTCCTGTCTGGAAATTGTTTGCTAGGCCCACACAAAGCTCTTTTAAGCCATATTTGTTGTTGCACGAGTGGCTCATGAAGGGAAAAGCTAAGTGAGGAAGGAGTTTTCAATCTAAGGAGGACGCATTTTCCCACCAGAAAAATTCTTGAGGGTTCTTTTTATCCCAGGAGAATGAGTTAGAGGGACTAACTGAGAACTAATTGATGGCACTGTTTATTTTTGCAACTGAATATTTAGTGTGTAACAGCAAATCTCCCACCAATGGGAGCCCTTTTGTTTTCATGTCAGAGGTATGGTTATATTATCATTCTCCTGAAGCCCCCAAGAGATTATTCACAACTTTCTGGTGGGAATTTCTTTAAGGCACACAATACCCTGAAATCTTTTTAACAAAGGAGGACAGGAGGCTGAATAGTTTTCTCATGAAGTACAGCTTTGCCCCACCATTACAGTATAGTAGTTATTTTTTCCCAGTGAAAACAGAATAAATCACCCCATGATCAGTTATTTAATGAAAATGCTGATCATAAATATGCAGTAGATGGCTGGTGTGGAATCTCATTTGTGCAAGGAAAGCAGGCAACTAACTGTTCAGCATGCACCTGCCAATCCACTCTTGGTTTGCTTGCCTACTGAGATCAGCTAGCAAGAAGCCCGAGGTTTTTTCTACAGTAATGGTGCCACTGTATTATCTGGAGACCACTGCTTTTTCATCCTGTGAAACTGAGCTCAAAGTGTGATGTCAAGCAAGCCTTGTTAATAGCAGGGGGTATCACCCGCTGGAGCCTATTTTAAGGTCTAAACAGAGAGTCCTTTGGGAATTGTATTAAGGATCTGTAAGAGAAAGTAATCAGTATATTCAAGCACTAACTAGTCTGCCCTCTGCACAGAAATCCAGTGGAATGTACAAGGATGAGGAACATTAATTCAAACTAGGCTAGGACTGGAGTTTCAGGGCCACCTCATTAGTTAGTAACAATTTTATTAGCCATAAGAGTTCATGTAAGTAATGCTGGATTAAAGGGAAATATAGACCTTTATGCCTAGCTATATTTTGAGGCTCCACACCTGTCTGACACACAAGATGCTCTCTTCTCCTCTGCCTAAAGTCATGCAAGCATATAAATGCATCTACCAGGCTTCATTAAGGTTTAGCCCTGGAACCTGTTTTCATTGCTGGCTTAGTTATATAGAGCTTAATCAAATAATATTTCAGTACCAATCCTCAGTCCTAGAATACATGAAGCGATCATAATGAAAGCACATACATATGACGTGGAGTGCATATGAAAACAGCAGCTTCTACTAGCAATTCAGCAACCATATCAACCAATATGTCTGCTAATGCCAATCCCGAAGAGAGGGAATTACTTCTACGCAGGCTTGAACCCCAATTCCTTTAATTTGGCAACAGTTTTCCATGCCTTGCTCACATCACATTTCGACTTACAATGTGCTTTACATACGCTCTTCACCTATAAAGAGTGAGTGGAAGCTTCAGTTGGTGTAAAGTCTAGCTGCTAGGCTGCTAATGCTGCACGGTATCAAGATTTGGGATGGACGAGAAATTCATCAGGTTCGCAGTTCATTCATTCTGCTTATATACCACTTGATATCATAAGATCTCCAAGTGGTTTATGTAAAAAATACATAAAATACATTATAAAAACCATTGTAAAAATAATAATAAATACATTAAATGCATTACAAAAACAGCAAACCAGAGCAGTGAAATCATAAGTCAGGGAAAGTCTGACTAAACAAACAAATGCATCTTGAAGATGCGTATAAAGCTCACCACAGTTTCCACCTTAATGAACTTAATGAAATTCACACTTCCCAAATGTACACATTAACCAGAACACAGTTGTGGCAATATTCATACTTTTCCAAATTTTGTGATTTAGTTCACAAATAAAAAAATGTGCATCAAAATGTGCTTATGCGAAAGTGTGCAAAGACATGTATATTAGGGGAAGTACACACAAAATATATAAATATTAAGGAAAAGAGCACACAAAACACATATTAGGGGAAACTGCTTGGGAAAAATGCATATATTTGGGCAAGGTGTGTACAAAACTGCATATATTACAAGAAATGCGCCTGAAAATCCATACAAATGTTCATGTGGATTTTTAGAAAAAAAATTGCGAACTCATGTGGAAACAGGATATAACAAACTTAGGGCTGGAATAATGATAAACTGAGCAGAGTCAAACATGACAAATACATCCATCCCTAATCATGATCATATTACCCTGATATTGAAAGATCTGCACTGGTTGCCAATTGTTTTCTGGGCTCAATTCCAGGTGTTGGTTTTAACCTTTAAAGCCTTAAATCAGCCTTCCCCAACCTGGTGCAGTCCAGATGCTTTGGACCTCATCTCCCATCAGCCTCAGCCAGCATGGCGAATGGTCAGGAATGCTGGGAATTATAGTCCAAAATATCTGGAGGTACCAGATTGGGGAAGGCTGCTCTAAATGGCTGGGGGCCCGGCTATCCAAGGAACTGCCTGTCTCACTATGAACCTGTCCAGTTATTAAGATTTGCAGGAAAAAATCATTTTGAGAATACCAACAGAAGCTAGTTTGTCAGGTATGTGTGAAATAGCTTTCTCCTGTATCACTCCCAAATTGTACAATGCTCTTCCTTCACAGTTAAGATTGGTCCCCACTCTCTCAGCTTTTCGAAAAGAAGTTAAGATGCGTCTTTTCAATTTGGTCATTTAAAATGCTATTAGTGGTTTTAATGTTGTTTTAATATTTTAATATGGGTTAATACTTGATTTTATGTTTTTATGCTATTATTGTTGTTTTATTTTACTGTTGTATACTGCCTTGTGACTTTTGTGGAAAGGTGCTATAAAATATCACAAACAAATGAATAATTTTTAGAAACTGTTAAGTACACACACACACACACACACACACACACAGTTTTGCTCATTCTTGGATAAACATTCTGCTCCTAATGTTAGTTAAGTTCTTGGTAACCATGACTAATTTATTAGCTGGTCCTGTCAAATTTGAAGTTTGTGCATTACTCCTCCTGTTCCCTCAGCTTATTTTGGAGATGCTACCAGTCCACCTCCAAGAAGGCAGCAGAGGACGAAGGCATGACATGTAATTTCTTTCCATGTAACCCTGCTCTCCATCTAGCACAAATAGAGGAAAGAGGGGCTATAGCTCAGCAGTAGAGCACATGCCTTGCATGCAAACAGTGCCCAGGTTCATAGAATCAAAAGAGTTGCAACGGACCTCAAAGGTAATCTAGTCCAAACCCCACGGATGCCCGAAATCCACTAGTACAGCATCTGATAGCTTGCCATCCAGCCTCACTTAAAAACCTCTAACAAAGGAGAATCTTCCACCTTCCAAGACAAGCTTTCCATTTATTGTCAAACACCTTATACCATCAGGACGTTCTTCCTAACATTTAGTCTAAATCCCTTTCTTGTAATTTGAACTTGTTAATTTAGGTCCAAATTTGCTCCATCATCTATGTGACTGCCCTTCAAATATTTGAAGGTGGCTATCTTATCACCTTGAAATCATCTCTTTTCCAGGCTGAACGTATTCAACTCCTTCCACCTGTCGTCATACAACTTAGTCTCCAAGCCCCTCACCATCTTTGTCACCATCTTCTGGATATGCCCCAGTTTGTCAATATCCTTCTTAAACTGTGATGATCTAAATGGAACACAGTACTCCAGATGAGCTTTTGACTAATGAATGGAGTGCTACCATTACTTCTTGTGATCTGAACACTATACTTCGGTTGATTTTATTAGCCTTTTTAGTTGCTGCATCATACTGCTGCTTCATGTTTTGCTTGTGATCTACTGAAACTCCTAGACATTTTTCATACATACTGCTGTCAAGTCAGGTTATTTTATTTTATTTATTTTATTTTATTTATTTCATTTCTATACCGCCCAATAGCCGAAGCTCTCTGGGCGGTTCACAAAAATTAAAACCAAACAACACACAATAAAGCAATTTAAAATATATAGAACATTAAAACCACAATATAACAATACAACCACAATAAAACCTAGCAGCAGTACAGGAGTTTAAAATACAGATTTAAAACAGCAAAGATAAAAATTTAGAAAGCTAAAATGCCTGGGAAAATAAAAAGGTCTTCACCTGGCGCCGAAAGGAGTACAATGTAGGCGCCAGGCGAACCTCACTAGGGAGCTCATTCCAGAGCCGGGGTGCCACAACAGAAAAAGCCCTCCTCCTAGTAGCCACCCGCCTCACTTCCTTTGGCAGGGGCTCACGGAGAAGGGCCGCTGATGATGATCTTAAGGTCCGGGCAGGCACATATGGGAGGAGGCGATCCTTCAGGTAACCTGGCCCCAAGCCGTTAAGGGCTTTGAATGTTAACACCAGCACTTTGAAATGGGCCCGGAAATGGACTGGCAGTCAGTGCAGCTGGAAAAGTACTGGCGTAATATGAGCTCGCAGGCCAGTCCCTGTTAACAATCTTGCTGCCCTATTTTGGACCAGCTGAAGTTTCCGGACCGTTTTCAAAGGCAGCCCCACGTATAATGCATTGCAGTAATCCAGACGAGAAGTTATCAGAGCATGGATCACTGTAGCTAGGCTATCTCTGTCCAGATAAGGGCGTAGTTGGTATACCAGCCTAAGCTGATAAAAAGTGCTCCGTGCCACTGAGTTCACCTGTGCCTCAACTGACAGTTCTGGATCCAAGAGCACCCCCAAACTACGAACCTGATCCTTTAGGGGGAGTGCAACCCCCTCCAGAACAGGTTGAATATCACCTAGCCGGGCAGACGAACCACCCACTAACAGTACCTCCGTCTTGTCTGGATTGAGTTTCAGTTTATTAGCCCTCATCCAGTCCATTACCGTGCCCAGGCACTGACAGCCACTGCCTCACCTGGTTTTGATGAGAAAGAGAGGTAGAGCTGGGTGTCATCCGCATATTGATGGCACCTCAGCCCACACCTCCGGATAACCTCCCCCAGCAGTTTCATGTAGATGTTAAACAGCATGGGGGATAAAATAGAGCCCTGTGGAACCCCATGGCACAATTGCCATGGCACAGAGCAATAATCCCCCAGCACCACCTTCTGGAATCGGCCATCCAAGTAGGAGCGGAACCACTGTAGTGCAGTGCCTCCAACTCCCAACCCAGACAACCTATCCAGAAGGATACCATGGTCGATGGTATCGAAAGCCGCTGAGAGGTCCAGGAGAATCAACAGGGTCGCACTCCCCCTGTCCCTCTCCCGGCAGAGGTCATCCCACAGGGCGACCAAGGCAGTTTCCGTTCCAAAACCAGGCCTGAAGCCCGATTGAAATGGATCTAGATAATCCGTTTCATTCAAGAGTGCCTGGAGCTGTCCTACAACCACCCGCTCAAGCACCTTGCCCAGGAAGGGTTCAGTCCCTGGAATCTCCAATTAAAGGGTCAGATACAAGGTGATCAGAAAGACATCTGTCTGAACCCTGGAGAACCACCACCAGCAGAATAAACACTCTTGGGCAACATGAATCAGTGATCTGACTCAGCAAAAGGCAGCTTCATACATTCATACATGTTCAAGGAGAAAGGCTGTGTCCAGCCGGGCTGCACAATGGTCTGATAAGGCATAGCCTTCTCCCTTTCCCTTCCCAGGTGAACTCATCTTAGTGTAGAGCTTGCAGGGGAGGAGGCCATGCATTACTAGGTCACTGTGTTTGCACACTAGAAGTTATGTGTGACCATGAAATGCAAGTTTTACACTAACTGGCACAATACTTTACAGATTTTTTGATGATGTATGTCACTATTCTGGTGGGAACTTAAAACAGAAATGTTCTGAGTTAGTCAAAGTCACACAAGGAATTAATGGAAGATATAGGCTTTACACCCAACTCTGCTAAAGCAAGGCTTTAACTACTGGACAATGTACTCCACCTCACCACTTTACATATCTTCATAACTGAAAATTTTCCCACTAGGCACTTATCATATGGAAACAGCCACTATTTTTGAACTTCAGGCAATTCTAAGACATCTGTTGCAAGATCAGTCAAGAATTTCCACATAACTGCACTGTAACAGAGACCCTCTAAAAGCTGCAGACCTTGCATATGTAGCCTGATGTTTACTCTAGCCCATGACAGCTGGTCCATTAGAGCACATAAGAAACAATCCTGCTTGTTGCTCCCTCACGGGAACTCCAAGCTCCAGCTGCAAAAACACAGCAGCAATCTTTTTATACGGTTATTAGTGTGGCGGCCGTGCACACACCACTCCACACACACAGTCCCTGGCTTGCTGAGTTTTCCATATAGGGTGGAGGAGTCCACTTGGGTAATGGCTGAATTTTCACCTGTGCAAAGAAGCAGAGTTCTAGGCATGCTCACTCTCTTCTCCTCCTCAAGTGCTGGCGCAGACGTTGCACAGTAGCAGCACAGGGACAACAACAAGTCAGGCACTAGGTATGGTGGTGGAACTCCCAAACAGTGTGTTTAGCATACTTGGGCATGTTGGGCCCTACTACATAAGCTGTGAGCCGACCAGATATAAATGACTTTGTGCCACAAATCCAGAGAGACCAGACAAGAGGGGGGAAAGCAACAGCCAACAGATACACTGGGATGTTTTTAACTGTTAATGTGTGTGTGTGTGTGTGGGGGACTGGGGCATAAAGGGGCCCTGGGAGCCCTTTGCTGTTGTTCAGGGAATGGATTTTGGATGCTCAGAATTTGCTGCCAATGCTTACTCTTGAGTAATCCAGCTGTTCTTACTCATGAGACATGTATAAAATGGATCATTGCACTGTGGTACTTCTCATCAGTGATGTGGGATTTCTGGAAAAGTTTGAATTGGAAAATGTTTTGGAAAAAAATCCTATACAAATTTGCATTGGAAAATTTTCCGTTTGCATCAGAATATATTCTGATGCCCAAAAGCAGCTTTCCCCAACCTGGTGCTTTCCTGATATTTTGGGCTACAACTACCAGCTTTCCTGACTGTTGGCCATGCTAGCTGGGGCTGATGGAAGTTGAAGTTCAACACATCTGGAGGTCACCAGGTATGGGATGGCTGCCCTCGAGAGTTATTTAATTTAGTATGTTTATTTTACTTGTATTTTAGTAAACAACAAAATTTTTAAAAAGTACCCCATGTTAATTTTTGGTTCCAATATACTAACATATTTGACCTGAAATATCTGAGAAAAATGTAAGCACACTTAATGTGATTTAAATGTGATTTGATGTTGAAATATTTATCAAAATACTTGTAAAACATTCATGTATTTTCCTTTATATTTAAGAAAAAACAAAGGTACTGAAAACTGTTGACACACTAATAAATTTTAGCAGTCAAAAGAATTGTGCATGGTATGTTGACAACCATTAATCTCCAACTTTGAAACTGCCAAGCTTGCCTAATATTGTATTTGCAGTTGGCATCCATTAATGTTTACTAATGAACTTATGAAATGGAAAATTTCCTGCAAAAAAATTAAGCACTGTAAATTTGGAAAAATTCTGCCCTGCATCACTGCTTCTCACAGTTACACAATTAGGTATGCAGAGGTGCTTGTGGGGATGTTTATGGAAAGTGATAAATTTTGGATGCATTTCTGTGTGGCTCAGAATATGATGATGATTTCTCACTGTCCACTTCTGCAGTGGGTTGCTGCTGAATCTCAAAGACTGCTTTTTTATGTTGTGGCACTGAGAATGTCTTTATTATTATCATTATTATTATTGCCGACAGGAAGCTCTGGCGTGGGCTGGTCCATGAAGTCACGAACAGTCGGAAGCGACAACGAATAAACAACATTATTATTATCGTACACCCGCATGCTTAGCTTTGCAGGCATACTCTCTTTGTCCCCTTTTGATATGGGTTGTTGCTAGGTTCCAGTGACTGCTTTTATTTGTTGTGGCTCTGAGGAAATTATCATTATCATTATTAATATTATAGTATATAGTGTTTTCCCCTTCATGGATCACTGCCTTGTTGTGGCGAAGGGGCTTGCGTAACTCAGTGAAGCCATAAGCTATGCCGTGCAGGGCCACCCAAGACGGACAGGTCATGGCGGAGAGTTCTGACAAAATGTGGTCCACTGGAGAAGGAAATGGCAACCCACTCCAGTATTCTTGCCAAGAAAACCCCATGGAACGTATCACAAGGCTAAAAGAGATGACGCCGGAAGATGAGCCCCTCAGGTCGGAAGGTGTCCAATATACTACTGGGGAAGAGCAGAGGGTATTTCCAAGTAGTGCCAGAAAGAGTGAAGCGGTTGGGCCAAAGCCGAAAGGAACTCAGCTGTGGATGTGTCTGGTGGTGAAAAGAAAATCCGATGCTGTAAAGAACAATATTGTTTAGGAACCTGGAATGTTAGATCAATGAATCAAGGTAAGCTGGAGGTGGTCAAACATGAGATGGCAAGATTGAACATCGACATCTTGGGAATCAGCGAACTAAAATGGACAGGAATGGGCGAATTTAATTCAGGTGACCATCATATCTACTATTGTGGGCAAGAATCCCTTAGAAGAAATGGAGTAGCACTCGTAGTCAACAAAAGGGTGGGAAAAGCAGTACTGGGGTACAATCTTAAAAATGATAGAATGATCTCAGTACGAATCCAAGGCAAACCATTCAACATTACAGTAATTCAAGTCTATGCCCCAACCACTGATGCCGAAGAAGCTGAGGTTGATCGGTTCTATGAAGACCTCCAACACCTCCTAGAACTAACACCAAAAAAAGATGTCCTCTTCATCATAGGGGACTGGAATGCTAAAGTAGGAAGTCAAGAAATCACCGGGATAACAGGCAGGCATGGCCTTGGTGTACAAAATGAAGCAGGACAAAAGCTAATAGAGTTTTGCCAAGAGAACACGCTGATCATAGCAAACACTCTTTTCCAACAGCACAAGAGGCGACTCTACACATGGACATCACCAGATGGTCAATATCGAAATCAGACTGATTATGTCCTTTGCAGCCAAAGATGGAGAAGCTCCATACAGTCAGTAAAAACAAGACCTGGAGCTGACTGTGGCTCAGATCATGAGCTGCTTCTTGCAAAATTTCGGCTGAAATTGAAGAACGTAGGGAAAACCACTAAACCATTCAGGTATGACCTAAATCATATCCCTTATGAATATACAGTGGAGGTGAGGAATAGATTTCAGGGATTAGACCTGATAGACAGAGTGCCTGAGGAACTATGGACGGAGGTCCGTAACATTGTTCAGGAGGCAGCAACGAAATCCATCCCAAAGAAAAAGAAATGCAAGAAAGCCAAGTGGCTGTCTGATGAGGCTTTACAAGTAGCTGAGGAAAGAAGGGAAGCAAAAAGCAAGGGAGAAAGGGGAAGATATATCCAACTGAATGCAGAGTTCCAGAGAATAGCAAGGAGAGACAAGAAGGCCTTCTTAAATGAACAATGCAAGGAAATTGAGGAAAACAACAGAATGGGAAAGACTAGAGATCTCTTCAAGAAAATTGGAGATCTCAAGGGAACGTTTTGTGCAAAGACGGGCATGATAAAGGACAAAGAAGGCAGGGACCTCACAGAAGCAGATGAGATTAAGAAGAAGTGGCAAGAATACACAGAAGAACTATACAGGAAAGATCTTAATGTCCTTGATAGCCATGATAGTAATGTCCTTGATAGCCATGATAGTGCGGTCACTGAACTTGAGCCGGACATCCTCGAGAGTGAAGTCAAGTGGGCCTTAGGAAGCATTAGTAACAACAAAGCTAGCGGAGATGACAGTATTCCAGCTGAGCTATTTAAAATCCTAAAAGATGATGCTGTTAAAGTGCTGCATTCAATATGCCAACAAATTTGGAACACTCAGCAATGGCCGCAAGACTGGAAAAGGTCAGTTTACATTCCAATTCCAAAGAAGGGCAACGCCAAAGAGTGTTCAAACTACTGCACAATTGCGCTCATTTCACATGCCAGCAAGGTGATGCTCAAAATCCTACAAGCTAGGCTTCAGCAGTATGCGAACCGAGAACTACCGGAAGTACAAGCTGGGTTTCGAAGAGGCAGAGGAACTAGAGATCAAATCGCCAACGTTCGCTGCATCATGGAGAAAGCAAGAGAATTCCAGAAAAACGTCTATTTCTGCTTCATTGACTTTGACTAAAGCCTTTGATTGTGTGGATCACAACAAACTGTGGCAAATTCTTAAAGTGATGGGAGTACCAGACCACCTTACCTGTCTCCTGAGAAACCTGTACGAGGGTCAAGAAGCAACAGTAAGAACCGGACATGGAACAACCGAGTGGTTCAAAATTGGGAAAGGAGTACGACAAGGCTACATATTGTCACCCTGCTTATTTAACTTATATGCAGAGTACATCATGAGAAATGCCGGGTTGGATGAATCAGAGGTCGGAATTAAGATTGCCGGGAGAATTATCAACAACCTCCGATATGCAGATGATACCACCCTAATGGCAGAAAGTGAAGAGGATCTAAAGAGCCTCTTGTTGAGGGTGAAAGAGGAGAGTGCAAAAGCTGGTTTGAAACTCAACATTAAAAAAACGAAGATCATGGCATCTGGCCCTATCACTTCCTGGCATATAGAAGGGGAAGAAATGGAAGCAGTGACAGATTTTACTTTCTTGGGCTCCAAGATCACTGCAGACGGTGACTGTAGCCATGAAATTAAAAGACGCTTGCTCCTTGGGAGGAAAGCTATGGCAAACCTAGACAGCATAGTAAGAAGCAGAGACATCACCTTGCCAACAAAGGTCCGTCTAATCAAAGTTATGGTTTTCCCAGTAGCAATGTATGGCTGTGAGAGCTGGACTATAAGGAAGGTTGAGCGCCGAAGAATTGATGCTTTCGAATTGTGGTGCTGGAGAAGACTCTTACGAGTCCCCTGGACTGCAAGGAGGTCAAATCAGTCCATCCTAAAGGAAATCAACCCTGAGTGCTCATTGGAAGGACAGATACTGAAGCTGAAGCTGAAATATTTTGGCCACCTAATGCGAAGAGAAAACTCTCTGGAAAAGACCCTGATGCTGGGAAAGACTGAAGGCAAAAGGAGAAGGGGACGGCAGAGGATGAGATGGCTAGATAGCATCACCGATGCAATGAATATGAACCTGAGCACACTCCGGGAGAGTGCGCAGGACAGGAAGGCCTGGCGTGCTATGGTCCATGGGGTCACGAAGAGTCGGACACGACTGAACAACAATATAGTGTTTTGCACTTGATTCTCTGTACAATGGGAGTTGTTCCTGGAACAGCAGAATGTGGGTTCAAAGGAGTGCTTTTGTGTGGCTGTGTGAATTCTCCTCATGCTTTACACTCATGATCTTAAAGTTCGTGTGCCTCAGTTTCCCCTTTCTGTGGTATGGGTTGCTGGCTGTTGGGAATTCAAAAGATTGCTCCACCTCTGGTGGCCCTTTGGCTGCACCCCACCAGCCTCAGTGGGCATGAGCCGCCACTGACTCCAGCCATGCACCTGGATTGCAAGCCATTGAAGCTTCATGTTTGCAAGACAGCTTTATGCAAAGCTACAATGCCTTGCGCAATGAATATGGACTTGAGCACACTCCAGGAGAGAGCGCAGGACAGGAAGGCCTGGCGTGCTATGGTCCATGGGGTCACAAAGAGTCGGACACGACTGAACGACTGAACAACAACACAATGCCTTGCATAAGTATTCACACACCCCTTTGACTTTTCCACATTTTGTTGTGTTACAACCTGGAATTAAAATGTATTTAATTTGGATTTCTTGTCACTGATCTATACAAAATAGTCCATAATGTTGAAATGGGGGGAAATCTACATAATTTACAAAACTATTTACAAATTAAAAAACTTAAAAGTCTTGATTGCATAAGTATCCCCCTCTTTGCTGTGATAGCCCTAAATAAGCTCTGGTGCAACCAACTGCCTTCAGAAGTCACATAATTAGTTGAATGGAGTCTACCTATTGAATGGAGTCAAGTGTCACATGATCTCAGATTAAATACACCCTTTTGTGGAAGGCCCCAGAGTTTGTTGGAGGGCATATCTAAACAAACAGCATCATGAAGACCAAGGAGATATCAAAATAAATCTGGGATAAAGTTCTGGAGAAGCACCAAGCAGGGTTGGGTTATAAAAAAAAATCCCCAACTGTAAACATCCTCTGGAGCACCGTTAAATCTATTATTACAAAACAAAATGGAAAGAATATGGCATAACCATGACTCTGCCTAGAGAAGGCTGTCCACCAAAATTCAGTGACTGGGTAAAGGAGGTCATTAGTCAGAGAAGCAACTAAGAGGCCAATGGTAACTCTGAAAGAGCTGGAGAGATCCACAGCTGAGATGGGAGAAACCGTCCATGGGACAACTATCACCCGGATGCTCCACAAAGCTGGGCTTTATGGAAGAGCGGCAAGAAGAAAGCCATTGCTGAAAAAACCCATATCAAATCCTGTTTGGATTTTCCCAAAAGGCATG
Source organism: Heloderma suspectum (assembly GCF_057233095.1). Taxonomy (NCBI): domain Eukaryota; kingdom Metazoa; phylum Chordata; class Lepidosauria; order Squamata; family Helodermatidae; genus Heloderma; species Heloderma suspectum. The sequence goes on from NC_139464.1 coordinate 23,675,106, forward strand.
TGGGAGACACAGCAAAGATGTGGAAAAGGATTCTCTGGTCTGATGAAACCAAAATTTAACTTTTTGGCCTTACTGCAAAATGCTATGTGTGGTGCAAAGCCAACAGTGCTCATCGCCCTGAGAACACCATCCACACAGTGAAGCATGGTGGTGGCAGCATCATGTTGTAGAGATGCTTTTCATCGGCAGGGGCTGGGAAATTGGTCAGGACTGAGGGCAAGATGGATAGAGCCAAATACAGGGCTCTATACAGGGCTCTACAGGGCTCTAGAGGAAAACCTGTTTCAGTCTGCAAGGGACCTGGGACTGGGGCAAGGTTCACCTTCCAGCAGGACAATGACCCTAAACACACAGCCAAAGTTACATTGGAATGGTTTAAAAACAAGAACCTGAATGTCTTAGAATGGCCCAGTCAAAGCCCAGACTTCAATCCGATTGAGAATCTCGGACTTCAATCCGATTGAGAAGTGGCAAGACTTAAAAATTCACCATTGGTCACCATCCAACCTGACACAGCTTGAGCAATTTTTGCCAAGAAGACCGAACAAAAATTGCAGAATCCAGATGCACAAAGAGACTTACCCCAAAAGACTCACAGCTGTAACTGATGCCGAAGGTGCTTCTACCAAGCATTGACTCAGGGAGGTGAATACTTATGCAACCAACAAATGCCCGTTTTTTGTTTGTTTGTTTAATTACCTTTTGTGCCACAATAAAAATATTTTGCACCTTCAAAGTTTTAAATACGTTGTATAGATCAAATGTGCCAATTAACTCCATTTTAATTTCAGGTTGTAACAACCAAATGTGGAAAAGTCAAAGTGGGGTGAATACTTATGCAAGGCACTATATATGGACTTGGTCAGAGTCCTCCTCACTACCACAGATACAGACTGTTATGTCTATAAAAGGGATGTAATCATATCATGCCACGATATGAATTCGGTCTGTTTACTACATGGTATCAGAAGCACACTGGGTCCAAAAGTGAACAAAGAAGTATGTGTGGATGACTGTCTGAAAAGAGCCTTATAAGAACTGAAGCTATTACTTCATAACTGCATATACTCTATTATATGAAATACAACATTGGATAACACCGATGTGTGCTAACCACTTCAGTTGCTTCCTCTGTGTGTTTATCATATATGGAAAAAGGTATTGTGAATGCTTTCAAAGATATCTCATCTATGGACAGATCCATGATCCCTACAGGTAATCTTTGGATTTTGTAAAGTCTTTCTACAGGTGACAGTTGTGCTACACTTATTAAATTACATTTTCCAATGTATATTGATGTGGAATTGACTCCCACATCTTCAACATCTAAAAAAATATTCTGATTTGACTCTTAGGTCAGATGTCAAAGGGAGGAGGTGAAAAACTGGTAACAAACCCCAAGGTTTTTGAAAACTATAGTTCATCTAGGTAACCATTAGTCAGACAGTGTAGTATTTCAATTTTTATCTGAACATCTGTGTATGAAGAAGTGTCCTGTGTAGTTTACAAGCTTGCATCCAGTATTTTAAAGAGCAGTTAGAAGAGCAAAAAGTTCCACATTGATAGGCAAAGATGCTCATTGAAACCTTGTTGGCAATCTGTACTAGCTGAATCGCTTGCTATCAGAGCACTACATCCACATGCTCAGCATGTCATGCTCTCTACAACTGCCCCTGGCTACTTAGTGTGTGGTTAATCTCTGATCTTTTACTGAAGAAGGTTTTACTGTAGAGTGGTATAGCAGAGAGAAATTATTAGCTCCTAGCTAAATCACACATATGTTGTTGTTTATTCATTCAGTCGCTTCTGACTCTTCGTGACTTCATGGACCAGCCCACGCCAGAGCTTCCTGTTGGCCGTCGCCACCCCCAGCTCCCCCAAGGTCGAGTCTGTCACCTCCAGAATATCATCCATCCATCTTGCCCTTGGTCGGCCCCTCTTCCTTTTGCCTTCCACTTTCCCTAGCATCAGCATCTTCTCCAGGGTATCCTGTCTTCTCATTAGGTGGCCAAAGTACTTCAGTTTTGCCTTTAATATCATTCTCTCAAGTAAGCAGTCTGGCTTTATTTCCTGGAGTATGGACTGGTTTGATCTTCTTGCAGTCCAAGGCAGTCAGAATTTTCCTCCAACACATATATGTTCACACATATACTATAATTTAAATCTCAGCACATCCTGACTCACTATCCTGAGAGAATCAAATACACGAATCCTGTGGAGTACTACTGAGCATCAGTAGTAACGGATATCAAGCAGAGATAATGCATGTTCTATTAAAGTTACAACAGAATTTAGCCATAACAGCATATATGGAAATTAGCACTGCAGAATAGAAAAAAAGGAAAAAAAGAACCCTGAAGGGCAAGCTGCCTGGAGCAGCATCTATTTGCACACTATTTATCAGCTCCTACTTCACTGATGGGTTAATTTGAAAAAAAGAACAGCCACTGAAATTTGACTACTCTGTGTATTGATGAACTTGATGCCACAGAGAGTGAAATACACTCCATAGTATTCAACCTAATCTTCAGCAGGAAAAGGAAATAAGCTCTCAACTGTGAAGTTTGTCCCAAAAGCACAAATGTTCTTCAAAAACATGATGCTTCTCTTTGCTTATCCAAGAAGAACGCAACCCCATCCTTTCAGAGCAACATTCACATTTGTTTGGATAGCTTTATGTTCTTTCTCTTCTCTCTCCAATTCATGCAGTTTTTCTCACTCAGAAATTAGAGAGCCACTAAAACATGTGGATGGTTTCCACAGTAGTTGATGCAAGTGCCATATCATTCCCACTTGTTTAATTGTATTTCACTTATTTAATATATTTGTACTCTACCTCATCAGACAGTTATTTCAAGGCAGCTTACAAGTCATAGACTAAAGATCAAAACATCAAACTAAAATAAAAATCCAATATGCAAACAAGATAAAATAACACCTGAGCATTAAAACCTAACTAAAAACTAAAATACCAGCTGATAAACATTAAACTCAAAAAGTAGAAGCTGATAAAACAAGAAGAAACTGAGTTAAAAGGCCTGGACAAATAAAACCATTTGTACCTGGCACTCATAAATGTGGGCACTGGGCATATGGACGGCAATCTAAAGATAGAGTGTTACCTCTCAAAAGGCCTGACCTCTGGTAACTATCCATTTGGCTAAAGCAGGTGGGAGCATCCAAAGAAGAAATTCTCCATGTGATATTAAATCCCAAACAGGTTCATATGGGAACAGGTGGTCCTTGTGATATCCTGGTCCCAAACCACATAGAGCAGTTAGCACCAGCCCATTATAAGTTAGCACCAGCCCACTAAATTGTGCCCACAAACACACAGGAAATCATTGAAGCTATTCCAAAACTGGCAATATGTGTTCTGTATATAACCTATGCGACTCACCAGCCTAACAGCTGCATTTTCCACCAACTGAAATTTCTGAGCTGTCTTCAAATGCAGCCTTGTGTACAACATATTGCAGCAGCTAAGTCTGGATGCTACCAGGGCATTGTCCAAGCTACTTTGGGGGGCAGGGGGTAGACAGGAGGGCCTACAGTTGGTGTACTATCCTAAGCTAGTGAAAACCTTCATGCCACTGACACAACAAGGGTATCCAGAATAATGGCTAGATCTAACAGTATTTCCAAACTGTGGATCTGATTTTAAGGGGGAGTACAATCCCACCCAGAACAGGTTGAACCCACCTAGCCACAGCATCTCCATTTGGACTGAGTTTCAGTTTATTAGCCCTCATCCAGCCCACAATCAACCCTGGACACCTGTTCTACCGCTTAACCTGATCCTGAGAAGTATTTTTAAATTATTAAAAGAAGTAAAGACAGGAGTATTGATAAGAGTCAACATATTGATGACACCTCATGCCAGATCCCTGGATGACCTCACACAGCACTTTCATGTAGATGTAAAAAAGCATGGGGGAGAAAACAGAGCCTTGTGGAACTCCATAGCATAGATGACAGGATGCAGAACAATTGCTCCTCAGCACTGTCTTCTCGGAATGGCTCACCAAGTAAGAGTGGAACCAGCAGAATGCAATGCCATCAACTCCTACCCTGGTCAACTGGTCCAGAAGGACACCATGATCTTAGCAAGTCACAACCTGTTGAGGAAGAACTGCAGAATGTTTGGCTCCTTCAGTGCTGGTCTCAGCAACAACTGATTCTGTCATAGCTTTTTTCTACCACAGGAAAATACACGTGTAGGAACATAGATGGCAAATATATACTGGAAGACAAAAGTCTATATGGACCTTGCACAAAAATCTGCCAAATGCCTACATTCTCCTGCTCGTGGATCTTTCTTGCAAAATCTGCATGGATTTTGCATTCTGATGTAATGTTTTTCATATGTCCTCCTTCACACATATTATTCAGTGGAGGAAAAAATGTTACAATCAGAATTGGCCTTGGTCAGGAGTCTACTATTATGTGCTTGTTGTCTGTGTGAAGTGTCTCTATTGGACAACTACATGCACAGCAACCAATAAAAGGCTTTCATTGGTTGGTATCATCAGTTTTGAGAACTTGTCCGTACACTGGGATTACAAGTATTGTCGATGTATATATTATTGTCTTTATCACTATTAATAGTTTTTAAATGTAGTTATATTCTAAATTCCTTGCATTTAAGTTTTCAAATACTATTAGACATTGTCAATTAATAGCCCACATAGAATATTTAAATAAAAATTCATATACCCCCAGATATTGATTATAGAATATTTGTTGAATATTCAATTATACATAAAAATTCACAGAACAGAATTGCAAGGAGAATATTTTGAAACATATTCTTTCAGCTCTACCCCAGTTTTCCCCAACTGATACACCTCCAGCTGTTTGCTTCTGTTTGAGTAAAGTTTAAAGTTTTAGCTCTGGTATGAGATTTCCTGAGCTCACAAATTTGGGATTCCCTTTTCTCTAGCACTATTCTCTTTTTGTGCAACTGCTGCTCCTGAAGGGACAGTTGTGAATAAGACCCCACTACACCACCACACTGGGCTTTTTAACACTGTGTGAATAATTTTGAATATTAAATAATTAAGTATAATAGCTAAACTTCCCACACCACTATATTGTGCACACTCATTTTTTCATCATTCATAATGACACTGTTAAAACCTTTATCTGCTAGTCTGGAAGTAAATCTGTCACAATGTTGCAGATAAATTTGTTGTGGAAAAACAGCTCCTCTTTTTTTCTCACTCTCTTTTTCATACTAGATTTAGCCTGCCAGATTACTTATAAATCTGGTGTGAGATTGATTAGCCACACAGTACAGACCTGTATAAAAGTAAGTAGTGCAATATGGGCATATTGGGGAAATGAGCACAAATGCCTATATGTTATGTATTTTAAATTGGCCTCCAGAATCAGTAACGATACCATTCAAAAGTGTCAGGACATTTCATAAAACAGAAATATAGAACATACAAAAAAACCCACCAATCTTTCCCTTGTTCCAGGAATTATCCTGCCAAAACTGTCTCTTTTAATTAACACATCCTTATTCACTGTATACAGTCCAGCCAACAAAAACACTCAAAGTTCATTTGGGAGTCACGTGTCAGAGCCTCACATCAATAACCTGAGCAACGGTTTCTCCTTTACAGCAGTAACCCAGAGAATACCACGATAGTAGTTCTCACAAACCTGCATTCAGTTTTACAGAGTGTGATGAATTATAAATGAAAACTGAAACCCAAGCAAACTTCATGAATCTGGCTTATCTGTAATAACCTATAAAAACCTGTTACAAGCTGTAATTTGCAGTCCAGTATTCAAATGCAAAAAGGAGCCTTACATCTATCAATTGAGATGGCTAAATGGAGAGGCAATCTTTTTATTTTACTAATCCAAAGGACATTTAGAGTTTTCCCATCTGTAAAGAGCCCTCAAGCTACTTTTTCAAGGCAATATAATACTACAAAAATCTGTAGTGGCCTACTGCCTTGAAAAGAATAGGTTGAAAGTGCTTTAAAATGTACATGCAGGCTGTGCCTGCTGCCATCTGTCTCCACTTCTTTTACAAGTTCTGAGCTGTGTGAGTTGGGAAGAGGGTGGGGGCAGCATCTCTATGGGAAAATTGAGCTAATTTTCAAACATTCAAAACATTTTTTTTATTTTTATCAGCCCCAATCGAGCATCTTCAAAGCATTTATTTATCCAATTTCTAGACCGCCCAGTAACCGAAGTTCTCTGGGCGGTTCACAACAATTAAACAATATATAAACATAACGGACAGATTTATCTGACTACTTACAAGGAAGTTACTCATCCTCCCATTTGTATCTAAATCAAGAGTTTTCATTACTGTTTTAGCTCTTCCCCAATCCTTCATCTCTCTTGTCATGCTAAATGCGTGGAGGGTGACTGAAGAAGGGAGCCTCCTTTACCTGTGGGAGCTCTCCATTCAATCCAGAACGCTAGATAATCACCATAAATCTGATCTCTCTCTCTCTCTCTCTCTCTCTCTCTCTCTCTAAGTAAAGGGTTTATTGCTATGTGCAAAAAGCTAAACAACCCAAAGACAAATGGTGCCTAATCTTCATTATGTGTTGTAAGCTCCCTTAAGATGGTTTATTTCTTTATTTCTTTATTTAATTAATTAATTTCTCAATCGCCCATCTGGCTGGTCACCCGGTCACTCTGGGCGATGTACAATGGTACAATTTAAAACAGTAAAATCATACATTAAAACATCATTTAAAAATACCCTAACCCACCCCAAATGCCTGCCTGAATAACCAAGTTTTCAGTGTGTGGTGGAAGCTCATTAAAGAGGCGGCATGGCGGAGTTCCCTAGGGAGGGAGTTCCACAGAGCGGGGGCTACAACAGAGAAGGCCCTCTCCCTCATCCTCACCAGTCTAGCTGTCCTGGCAAAAGGGACAAAGAGAAGGCCATCCGAGGCTGATCTTGTTAAGCGGCCTGTGTGGTGTTGCTGAAGGCACTCCTTGAGATAGGCGGGGCCGGAATCGCATAGGATTTTAAAGGTCAAAACCAACACCTTGAATTTGGCCTGGAAAACAACTGGTAACCAGTGCAACTCCTTCAGCACTGGAGTGATGTGATCACGCCGGCGGCTGCCTTTAATCGGGCAAGCCGCTGCGTTCTGTACCAGCTGCAGCTTCTGAACCGTCTTCAAGGGTAACCCCATGTAGAGCACATTCCAGTAGTCTAGACAAGAGGCGATCAGGGCATGTACTACTGATGGGAGCAGATGGTCAGGAAGGTAGGGGAGCAGTCGCCATATCAGATGGAGTGGGTACAACGCTGTCCAGCTCACGGCTGACACCTGAGCCTCCATGGACAGCTGGGAGACCAAAATGACCCCCAGGCTGCGGACCTGGTCTTTCAAGGTAGCCATACCGCATTCAACACCAGGTCAACATCCCCCAACCTCCTGTTGTCTCCCACCAAAAGTACCTCAGTCTTGTCAGGGTTCAGTTTTAGTTTCAGTTTATTTCTCCCCATCCAGCCACTCACCGTCTCCAGACATTTAGACAGAGATTCCACGGCCAACCTTGGTGAAGATTTGAACAAGAAGTAGAGCTGCGTGTCATCCGCTTATTGATGACGCTGCACCCCAAACCTCCTGATGATAGCCCCCAGCGGCTTCACATAGATGTTAAATAGCATCAGGGAGAGGATGGAACCCTGTGGCACCCCACACGTGAGCAGCCACAGATCCGAAACCTCTTCTCCCAGTGCTACCCTCTGGTACGTGCCAGAGAGGAAGGGCCGGAACCACCGCAATACGGTGTCTCCAATGACCAACCCCTCCAGGCGGTCCAGGAGGATACTGTGGTCAATTGAATCAAAAGCTGCTGAGAGGTTGAGGAGAACAAGGAAGGAGCATTCACCCCTATCCAAAGCCCTCCTCATATCATCCACCAAAGCGACCAAGGCTGTTTCTGTCCCATGCCCGGGCCTGAAGCCCAAGTGAAATGGATCTAGATAATCGGCTTCTTCCAAGTGTGCCTTCAACTGCATTGCCACCACCTGCTCAATGTTCTTGGCCCAAAATGGCAGATTCGAGACTGGGTGAAAGTTGTTCAAAACTTGGGGATCCAAGGAGGGCTTCTTTAAGAGCCTTCTTATCACTGCCTCCTTGAGGGCTGATAGCATCACTCCCTCCTCAAGGGAGACGTTCACCACTGCCCTGATCCCCTCACCCAATCTCTCTCTGCAGCCCATAATGAGCCAAGATGGGCAAGGATCAAATACCCTATCCTTTTTAGGTTTTACCCTAAAAGGTAAAAAAAGGTAAAGGTGTCCCCAACCAGTCGTGTCCGACTCTAGGGTGCAGTGCTCATCCCCGTTTCTAAGCTGAAGAGCCAGCGCTGTCCGAAGACGCTTCCGTGGTCATGTGGCCGGCATGACTGAACACTGAGGTGCACGGAACGCTGTTACCTTTCCTGCCGAGGTGGTACCTATTTATCTACTTGCAATGTCTTGCTTTCGAACTGCTAGGTTGGCAGAAGCTGGGACTGAAGACGGGAGCTCACTCCATCACGCAGCACTCGGGTCTCGAACTGCTGACCTGCCGACCTTCCAGTCTGCAGTTCAGCATCTTAACCACTAAGCCACCGCAGTCCCCTTTTACCCTAAAAAGCAACCTACAAATAGTTTAAAGAAATACAAGGGGAAAAATACATAAATTCCCATATATACTTCATGCTCCTCTTGTGATAAATAGGAAACAGAAATGTTTGGGAGGCCTGAAAAATGTGGTCTTCCCGAACAACATAAAACAGCTAAATGAAAGCTTGGTTTGGTCTTTATTAGTATTATGCAAGTACTAAAAGTAGTGGCCTGCCAGTCCCACTAAACTGATCCTGTAAATAATTTAATTAGATCTTCATATCTGTGATGGATACTATGGTAGGCTGAAATTTCTGTTTTCTTTCTGCAGAAGAACATTATCCCTTTCAGTAGGTGAGGCTTTTTACACCTGTAAAGCAATTTCCAACCATTGGGTAGTATCCAATGCATGGCGGCCCAGGCATGCCGGTGGCGGTGTGCAGATGCCAGCCTTGTCAGCAGTGGCATGCGCTCAGCCCATACCCCTGGTGGCTGCAATGTAGCACTTCCGGGGAGAAGCACCACAATGAGCAGAAATGCTTGTTTCTGGAAGGGGCAGGTTGCACGCACTGCTGCTGGCATGCCTGGGCCGCCCGCACAAGGGCAGCATTGAGTACTACCATTTGTCTTGAAGAAAACAGCTTGGAGGTTGTTCAGTTAAATATATTACTTAGGAGACAAACATCCAGATGCAAGGAATGAAGAGATACATAGTGGAGTGTTCCACATTGTCCTAGTTAAAGACATTTCTGGCAGATTCCAGAAACTGAAGATTTCCCACCTACTGTGCTTCACAGCAAGAATAGCTACAGCTATATTTATGATCAGATGTAATAGATCTTTTATAAAGATATATGCTGTAAGCCCAACCTCACAGTGACACATCAAAAGATAGATGCCAACCCAATTTTGCAAGAAATGACAGGATAATGCATGTAGTCACTTCAAGCTGTTTGTTAACACTGACAGCTAGGTATCATAAAACAGGCTGATGTTCCCAGATATGCACAGCTGCTGGGCTTGTCCTGATTACAGAACACAGTTTAGCCTAAGGGCCAAACTACATGTTACATGTAGGTGTCATTTTAAACCAGTGGTGGACAGAAGAGAGATTGGGACAGATAGGCCTCTGGATGATTTGAAGTCGATTCTGGCTCCCCATTGTTTAACAATGGCAAGAGCAAAATGACTCCCCCAACCAAATTATATTGCTGAAATGAAGAAAGTGTGTGTGTGGGGGGGGGGGGGGCAGTGACCAGGACTGTATTTTTCTGTGGAAGGACTGTGAGTTCATGTCAGTTCTGGTATTCAAAACAAGTTCCTTGACTCAGAATTCTTTAATTTGAAGTATATGCTTTTTGCACCTGGATCCAGTTGGTGTATCTCAGAGGTCTAGTAAAAAATGACATAGATTCTGCAGGCCTGAAGTTTCCACCTCTGAAGTCTGGGGACACATAGGACTTTAAAAATGCAGGTTACTTACCTATAGCTGTAGTTCTTCGAGTGGTCATCTGTGTATTCACACATATGGGCTCTGTGCCGACGTGCAGCCTTCTTCAGGAACATTCTCTAGCTGAGGGAAATATTTTTTGGTGGGGACCCTTGCTCACAGTCTATTGCGCATGTCCCAGCAGGTTCCCGCCCATTCCCTCAGTTCCTTGAGACTGACTAAATGGCCTCGTTACTGAGGAAACTACCTCACTCTGACACTGACAACAATAGTGACATTGACACTGAAGTGTGGATGGTGGGTGGGTTGTGTGAATGCACAGATGACCACTCCAAGAACTACAGTTACAGATAAACAACCTCCATTTCTTCTTCATGGTCTCTGTGCATCACACATATGGGCAATTAACAAGTTGACTTACTGGAGGTGGGTAGGAGCGTCGTCATGTCCTATTAGAGGATCGATGATAGGACTGCATAGCCAAAACCACAATCCTCCCTTACCCGAACATCCAGCCACTTTGTCTCTATGAAATATAAGGTATGGTGAGACTATATGAAGGGAACATAACTCACTCACCCATTGTGCTGTAGGCTATTAGAAATGCCACCTTCCAAGAAAGAAGTCAGAGATCGATCATAATCAAAGTTTCAAATGGCTTCAAAGTCAAGATCTTCAAAACAACAGATAAACTCCATTCTGGGATGAAAACTCAAGTTGGAGGAGCTACATTTTTTAGACCTCGCAAAAACTGACATGTTGTTGGATGCGTAAACATTGTAAAACCCTCCACAGAACGATGAAATGCCAAAATAGCAGTTAAATAGACTTTAATCAAGGCAAACTTCAATCCTCTTTGGAAAAGGCTGTGGAGAAACATAAGTACAGCAGGTAATGACGCAGAGTAGGGATCGAGGGCTTGAGAATATGCAAAAGTGGAGAAACTCTTCCACTTACTGTCATATGCCTGTCTTGTAGATGGTTTGAGAGCCATGTGCAACAGTGTTTGAACCTCCACTGGCAGACAGGCTAATTTGACTGAAGTCTCCATGCCGTGAGATGCAGGGCGTCGAGATCTGGATGATGGATGCGACTGTGATCCTTGGTCAATAGCATCAGAATCGACAGCAGCCGTATGTACCTCATGTTCACCAGATTGAGTAGAGAGGAAAACCATGGTTGCCTTGGCCACCAAGGCATTATCGGGATACAGTCTGTGTTGTCCATCTGAATCTTTTGCAGTACCTTGGAAATCAGAGGAAATGGTGGGGGGGAATGTAGAAGAGATCTTCTGACCAATGAACCTGAAACGCATCCCCTAGCAATCCGTCACCCAGGCCTCCTCTGGAGCAAACGTTTTTGCATACCGTGTTCTGACTGGTAGCGAAGAAATCCGTCTGTGATTTGCCCCATTTCTAATGGAATGAACTAAGAGCGAACTAAGGAGGGGATGAGACAGCTGCCACTCATGTGGCATCCGATAAGTCCTGCTTAGAGAGTCTGCCAAAGGATTGCCTTTCCCTGGGCTGTGAAGGGCTGTGAGTGTAATTCCCTTTTCAACTGCCCAGTTGAGAAGTTCGACAGTCATGTCCATGAGGCCGGGGGAATGAGTTCCTCCCTATTTGTTCAGATACCACAACACCGTGGTGTTTTTTGTTAGTACCTGGACATGCCTGTGAGAAAGGTGAGTCTCAAAAGATTTGAGTGCTTTCCTAACTGCCAAGAGTTCCAGTGTGTTGAAATGTAGTGCTCTGTCGTGTTTCTGCCAAAGACCTTGAATCTGCAGGGGACCGTAATGGGCTCCCCATCCTAGCTGGGATTCATCGGTCACCAAGACTCAAGATGGAGGCATTAGTGTGAATGCTATACCTACTGTAAGGTTGCTTGGTTGTGTCTACCAAATCAAGCTGCTCACTACATCACCTGGTACTACTAAGTGCACTCTGCGAGCATTGGCATTGGGGTTGAAAGATTTCAGAAACCAGCTTTGCAGGCACCTCATGTGGAGTCTTATCCAGGCTATGACATAAACTGTCGATGCCATTAGTCCCAACAGCCACTGTATTTGAAAGGCTGTTATCCTGCAGAAGTGAGAAATGTTGTGAGCCAACTCTATTAAAGTCAGACGTCTGTCCTGAGGTAAGTAAGCCCTCAGAGTTGTTGCATCTAACACTGCACCAATGAAGGAGATCACTTGAGTGGGTTCCAATCTGGACTTTTCTTCATTTATTATTAGTCCCAACGAATTCAATAGGTTCCTGACAAATAGAATTGCTTGAACAAGATGGTGTTTGGATGACGCCACTATTAACCAGTCATCCTGGTATGGATAGACCTCAATGCCTTGAGTGTGAATGTATGCACACACCACTGCCATGCATTTTGTGAAGACATGTAGTGCGGTTGCAAAGCCAAAAGGAAAAATGGTGAACTGGAACATCTGATCTCCAATCACAAAATGCAGGCAGTTTCTGATAATCTTCCCTGATGGTGATAATCTTCCCTAACCCTAACCATACACCTTGGTGAAGAAGAGGGATAACAGTGGCTAAAGCAGTCACTCAAAATTTTCTTGTCCTGATGAAATAGTTGAGGCCCCTGAGATCCAGAATGGGACGAAGTCCTCCATCTCTTTTTGGTACCATAAAGTAATGTGAAAAAAAATCTGTTCCTTGTTTGGTAAGGTATAATTCTTCTGATAGCATCTTTCGCCAAAAGCGTAGTTGTCTCCAGCTCTAGAACCTCTGAGGCTGGTGTAACGTGGATGGTACTGAGAGCCATTGAAGAAGGGGCTTTCCAGGATTCCTTAACAGTCAGAAACAGTGTAGGAAGAAAAGGAATGGAAAATGGAGCCGAGGCCTCCATATACACTACATCAAAGACCAGGTCTTGTAACTTCTCAGACAGTTGTTGGGTCTCAATTCCTAATGACTGTGACATCCTTGGTATTTTTTTTGGAGAAGTGGTAAAGACCCTCAGAAGGCAACGCTCCTTCACATACTCCCTCAGCATCGTCTGGGGAAGAGATTGACAGTGGTATGGAGGATACAGACGTCGAGTCTGAAGGATAGTCCTCAATGGACTGCAGGGACAAAGCTGCCCCTTGATCCTGATACTTCTCTTTAGGTGCCAAGCTAAGCAGTGGTGGGAGAGGACAAGACGGTATCAAACCTATGGTCTCAGAAACTAGTGGGGCCAATGGTCTTATTGCAGGCTGCATGTGTCTCTCAGAACGAAAGGAATCTGGTGAGGTATCCCTATGTAAGCCCTCCCTTGGTACCAGGGGAGGAGACAGCTGTATTTGAGGTGGCACGCCCTGGGGAGCTATTGGCAGCAACGCTTCCCTGATTTCACCTTCCGTGTGTAGTGGCTCAGGCAACAATACCAAAGGTGCTCTCAATACCAACGCAAAATTGATGGAGCTCTCAGTATTGGAGAGTCCAAAAGTGGTGGAGGTGGCAGGATTGAAATTTGGCACTGATCCGCAGTCTGAGAAGGAGAAAGCCCTGTATTGTGGTCTTTCTTTTTCTTCCTCTTACGAATCTCAGTCAATGATTCAGATGCCCTTGGCGCCTTTGCTTTCTTAGAGAGTTTTTTCGCTGTTGGCACTGTTAAAGATCTGCCTGGAGTGGGCAGATCAGTTCGACCCATGGTTAGAGTCACAGACTTGGTCCGCTCCATAGATGAAGACTGAACTTTCTCTGCCATCACCTGGGGCTGAGGGGCAGAAGTCTTTGAGTGCACTGAGTCAACTGCTTCCAAAGCCTTCTTCCACAAGATTGCTTTAGTTTGTGTAGTAAAATTCATACAATGCAGGAAGGTCTCCACCACAAAACAAGGAGAATGCCTGTCAGTGGAGGGTAGTTTACTGCCACACTGAATACACTTACAAAAAGGGGCCTTAAAGCTATGCGTTGCCAAACGGTGATCAAAGATCGTGGAAAACACAAAAAAACCCCTTCCTAACTTTTTTTTTTAATAAAAAGAAGACAAACAAGGAAGAAAAAGGAACTCCTAACTACCCCAGCAAAAGTGGAAAAAATTAGAAGTCCCAACAAGGCATCCTTTCAACAAGATGGTTGAAAGAGAACTGAGGGAATGGGCGGGAACCAACTGGGACCAGTGCAATAGACAGTGGGGGAGGGTTCCCGCCAAAAAATGTTTTCCTCAGCTAGAGAATGTTCCCAAACGAGGCTCTGCACAGGTGCAGAGCCCATATGAGTGATGCACAGAGACCACGAAGAACCTGGATTATCCCAAAGCTAGCCTGGGGCTCTCAGCAGGTCACATGGCAGTTTAGTGCTAATTGTTTCACTGGCTACTGGGTGGAGTCTTGTCCACATCATCATTTAGAAAGCCTGTTCCCTCCCTCCCACTCTTACGTTGTTCTGCCCCTTCTGCTTTCTCTGGCCAGTGTGTGTGTTAGTGCCCCTACTCTTCCCATCCTATGTCCCACCCTCCCTACCCAATTTTTAAAAACTTATTTTCCTTCTAAATCTGCAATAGCACAATAGTGACAGAACTAAATACGCAGGCCCATTGATTTCATTTTACTTGGGGTTCTTTCCTGGGGGACTTTGCCCTCTTTTTTCCCCAATGGAAGTAGTTTTTCCCATCCCCACTGAGAAAATCCCCAGGAGCACAGCAGCGACCCCTCACATTACCACAGTAGGGACACTCAATCACTTTAGGTAGCCTGTTTTCACTCTTTAACATATCCCCCTTCTCTGCATGTTTACTCAGAAGTAAGAAATGAATCTCACTCCCCTGCAGTGAAAGGGTTAAAAGCTAACTTTAGTAACTCGCTCTAAAGTGCTCTTTCACTTGTCCAATGCTCTCTTAAGTCGCTATTAACGCTGTTTTGCTTCTTTGATGTTCTGTGGATTCTCTCTTGTTATGAAAAATCCCTTCTCCACTTTATTGCTTTGATGTCTGTGGGTTTCTCTCTTGTTATGTAAAATTCCTTCTCTGTTTTATCACTTTATTGCAGTAGTTCTTTCCTTCTCATTGTGAGCAGGGGGGAGGAGAAAGGGGGGGGAGGGTTGGAAGCAATAGCCAAAAGTGCCCACATGGGGGAAAATGGGGCGGGGAGCAATAACTCTGCAGCAAATTGCTAGGATGTGGCAAAATTGAGGTGGCATGGGGAGCTCTCAGGAGCCATATAAAGAGGTGGAGGGGCAGTTAAGATTATGAAGTCCAGTCTAAAATTACCTAATTGCACCACAGTTGAAATGAACGGTTTGGATCAGAGGGGAGTGGAGTGAGAAGATGGCTTCCTCCACCCACCGAAAAGGAAGGAGAGAAGGAACTTGGTGTCCTGTACCCAAACTCTCCCCCCAGCCCCCATGCTGCACACTGGCTCTCTCTCACCCCCTTAGCTTGGGGCAGAGCCAAGCAGGGAAATGGTTTCCACAGGACAAAAGAACTCAGGAGTCCTGGCTTCCAGCCCCCAGTATGCCCCCCCAACATTCCTGTGTCTGAGCTGGGGACAGTGATAAAGATTTTTCCCCTTGCTTGCTGCCATGCTCTAAGACAGTGAAGTTGCGCCATCTCTGCCAAAAAAGAGAATTGAACCCAGGCATCTAGTATCTCATGTCTTCCCTTCTTTGGATCCCCAGAAGCTGCCAAGAAGACCTACTCCTCTTTTCTGTTTAACCATTAAGTGGCACGATTCCCTTCCAGTGACGCCCAGGACACAGCATTTTGGCTCTAAGCACCGTACCCAACTCCTTTTGGCAAGGCCCGGGCAGTGCTCCTGGTTCCTGTCAGGACAGGCAGGTTTTCAAGTCGTGCCGTTCCAAAGCAGAGAAGGGGAGAATGCCATCTTCGCTTGTTGAATATATGCCTGTCCTGAAGCAGTTAAAGGCACAGAAGCTCTGTCAAGAAGGGGTGGGTGGTTACCCTGCCCCCAATTCAGAGGTATTTATTGGACTGACAAATATATAAGTAAGCAGATGGGATGGGCAGATTTGAGGGTGGGGGGAGGATTGGAATGGGGTGGTGGTCATAGAGACAGCTCTGTCATAAGGCAGATGTGGTATACCTATCTGGGGGCAGATTTGGGGTGCCATTAGGTCCTCATGGGGTGAGTTCTCCTCCAGTGCAAACCACACTGAAATGAGGAAGAGCTGTCATCCTCCTCTTCTTCTGGTGAGAGCCTGCCTTTTGTTCTGCACATCTCACTATACTCTGATAGTCTGCTAATGGAAGATGTTCCGTTCTGGAATCCAAGCATTTCAATGCACTGTTAGCTTTCAAGGGGTTGTAGAACCCAGGTGTCAATGCACCCAGACCCTCTTTCCTCATGCAGGAAGAATGAAAATTTGGGGAGGGGGTCCACCACCATCAAGGTTGCTATAGGCATCGAAAAAGTCCTTACTAACACTCTTGTATTGGCAAATTGTGCTAGGGTTCAGTTTATGGAACATAATGTGATGTTATCTTAAAGAGGAAGGGGTACCTTTGAACATGTGCAGAATGCCTTTTCCCTACTACCACAGCATCACCACAACCAGCTCCTCACCTAACTGGGGTTACAAAGGTTAGGGCTTGCAAGTCACAGAAAGCCTGGATTGCCAATGCTGACACGGTGCAGTGGTTAGAGTCTTGTACTAAAACCAGGGAGACCTCCGTTCAGATTCCCACCCTTCCACAAAGCTCACTGGCTGCTGAGCCTCAGCTAATCACCACCTCTCAGCCAAAACTACCTCACAGGGTTGTTGTGTGGATAAAAAGGGGGATGGAAACAGTGTAGGCTGCCTTGTGCTCATTAAGGAAAGATGTATGTATGTGTATATATAGTAAGGAATTAAAGTGCTGGCTGGCATTCTATTTAACTGGGGCCACTACAGAAGGGAGTGGTGCCTAGCGATAAGAGCTGGTCTTTGGGGTGCCATTATGGGGCTAGTTCCCTCCTCTTCTTTCGGTGAGGGCCTGCCTTTGGTTCTGCACATCTCGCTATCATTTGGTAGTCTGCCAAGACAGCCGGTGTGGTACAGTGGTTAGAGTGATGGACTGGGACATGGGAGACCCAGGTTCCAGTCCGCACTAGGCCATGAAGCTCACTGGGTGACTTCGGGCCAGTCACTGATTCTTAGCTTAACCTATCTTGTAGGGTTGCTGTGAGGAAAAAACGGAAAGGAGGACCATGTAAGACACCTTGGGTTCCTTGAAAGAGGGAAAAAGATGGATTATAAATATAATAATAAATGAAATAACAGAAGCTCAGCGCTGCTCCTAAGTTCTCTTGTTCCCCACAGCCTCCATTTGATCCCAGAAGGCCTGAACATTGAGGATGGTAATGCTTGCATGAAAAGAAAAAAAGGAGCTTTTAGAATCCTGGGCATGCCTCTTTGACCTGGCAGTGTCCTGGAATGCCCCATTCCCTCGCTTCCCAACGGAAGTAGTTTTTCCCATTCCCATTGAGAAAATCCCCAGGAGCAGAGCAGCGACCCCTCACATTACCGCAGTACTGGGGACACTCAATCACTTTAGGTAGCCTGCTTTCAATATTTAACATACCCTCCCCCATTCTATGCATGTTTACTCAGAAGTAAGAAATAAATCTCACTCCCCTGCAGTGAAAGGGTTAAAGGCTAACTGTTACTTTATTACAGTAGCTTCTCATTGGGAGCAGGGGGTAGAAAAAAAGGAGAAAGTGGGGAGTTGGAAGCAATAGGCAAAAGTGTGCACATAGGGGAAAATGGGGTGGGAAACAAGCCTCATTCACTGGTCTCCCCACCTTTTTTTTTTACTCTATGTCCACCCACCCCATACCCCACTGGTAAATAACTCCACTCCCACCCAGGTGCCTGTGGTTGGTGAAACTGGAGTGCTTACTTTGGGTTCACAGTGTAGCAGCAATGTGGTATTTTGACATTGTGTTTTTAGTTTTACGCAGTACTGATTGAAGAGGATCTTTTTAAAAGCTAGAGGCTTCCGAGAGAAGCACATCTGTACTTTTGGAGGGATGGCTGCCAGAGGTTAGTGGTAGGCAAGGCGAAGTAAATACCATGAGGTAGCTCAGAACTCCTGAACTGCCAGCTGCAAAATGGCGGAAACTTCAGGGAAACACAAGGAGGGGAAACAATGGGGGAACACGCCCTGACAGAGGTCAGTGAGCTCACAGCCAGGTGAAAGACACACCCCTGGGCCGGGCTATCATGGCGAAGTAAATACAGAGGGTTGGTACACACCGCAACAGAAGCTTAGACTAGCCGAATTAAGGAAAAGAATCAGACAAAAGTAGTCTCAGAAAAACTGAGTTTTCCACAAAAATCTCCAGGATGGTTGTGGGATGGCCATGACGTCATGCGCCCTGAACGACCTCCAAATGCAACCAACTCACAGCAAATCTCCCATGGAGACACCCCCCTGGAAAGGGAACAATGGGAAGGATTTAACCATTCTCTCCCCCTGCTGCAGTCCCAACAAACTGTGCCCCCTCCCCGGCTACAATTTCTCTCTTGAGGAAATTGCAGCTGTGGGGGGAATGGACTCTTTTTGGAATTGTGGCAGAGGATGCAAGGGTTTAACCCCTCATCCCATGTACTATTGATCCAGATTGTCGTCGTCCCCCACGGCAGCAATTGTTGTTTAAAACTACACTTTAACACATCTACAGCTATAACACATTTAATGTAACACATAGTTTGACCACAAATAATCAACTCGTGATGCACTAGTGCCTTCTTACAACTTTAACCCAAATGGCATCTTATGTTAAATCCATGATTGCTTTTAACATGTCCGCTTAAAAAAAAAAAAAGCATCCACATTTGGTGGCAAAAAGGAAGTAATGCCTGGAAACTACAAGAACATAAGAAATCCCTGCCAGATCATACTAAAGTCCTATATAGTCCAGCATCTTGTTCCCACAGTGGCCAACCAGATGCCTATGGGAAGCCCACAAACAGGACATGAGGGCAAGACCCCTCTTCCACAGTTATCCCCCAGTGGAAGGTGTGCTGCTTCTGATCCTGGATGTAGGATATATAACCATCATGACTAGTAGGTATTGACAGCATTATCCTCTAAGACTTTGTCTAATCCCCTCATTGCTTTTTCACAGCTGCCACACTCTGGGTCAACATTTTTATTAAGCTATCCACCATGACCCCAAGATCCCTTTCCTGATCAGTCACTGCTGGCTCAGACCCCATCAGGATATATGTGACATTTGTATGTTTTGCCTTGCTGGACAGAAAGCTCTGCCACAGTCCTCCATTGCTCAGAAGGTGGAAGGAAGTATATACCTCCCTTCAGTTTCTCAGTTTAGTATGGCTGCGAAAGGGCAAGTTGACGCCAAGAATTTCTCTCTGTCGTAACCCTGATTCAACTCATCAGAGCTCTGAGGCGTATAATGGCCATCACCCATTGTCAAAATGCACTCCATCCATCCATCCCTCCTAAGGAGTTGAGGCAACACAGCAGTTACAAGACCTCCAAGTGGTATGATGCGTGTGAGTGTGTGTGTGTGTGTGTGTGTGTGAGAGAGAGAGACAGCGAGAGTGAGAGAGAGAGTTCTTCTCACTCTATGCTCAACTCAAAAATGGAAGGCTCCTCCAAGCATAGATTGAGACTCCAGTCCAGACAATAACTGCTCAAGTCCATCTCTTGAGTAGGTCATGGAGCAAAGTGGGGGATTGTGCTGGATTTACTACCTTTCATATCCTCCTGTCCTCCCTTTGACCACAGAGAGAAACCCTGATCAACAATACCTACCTTGGGTTTGAAGGCAATTAATTTCAGAACCATCTCAACGGTGAAGAGCCCAGTGAACAGCATGTTGAGGATGTTCATTGCTTCTTTGAAGATGCAGCTCTGACCATAGTGCTAAAAAAAAAAGTCACCACATTTTGAAAGGTGGACTGAATCACAGAATCATAGAATAGTAGGGTTGGAAGGGGCCTACAAGATCATCGAGTCCAACCCCCTGCTCAATGCAGGAATCCAAGTCAGAGCATCCCTGACAGATGGCTGTCCAGCCTCATCTTGAATGCCTCCAGTGTGGGAGAGCCCACCACCTCCCTAGGTCATTGGTTCCATTGTCGTATTGCTCTAACAGTCAGGAAGTTTCTCCTGATGTTCAGCCGGAATCTGGCTTCCTGTAACTTGAGCCCATTATTCTGTGTCCTGCATTCTGGGATGATCGAGACGAGATCCTAGCCTTCCTCTCTGTGACAACCTTTCAAGTACTTGAAGAGCACTATCATATCTCCCCTCAGTCTTCTCTTCTCAAGGTTAAACATGCCCAGTTCTTTCAGTCTCTCTTCATAGGGCTTTGTTTCCAGTCCCCTGATCATCTTTGTTGCCCTCCTCTGAACCCTCTCCAGTTTGTCTGCATCCTTCTTAAAGTGTGGTGCCCAGAACTGGACACAGTACTCCAGGTGAGGCCTAACCGGTGCTGAGTAGAGGGGAACTAGTACTTCCCAGGCTTTGGAAGCTATGCTTCTATTAATGCAGCCCCAAATAGCATTTGCCTTTTTTGCAGCCACATCACATTGTTGTGATGTGGCTGCAAAAATTGCTTGGGTTATATACATATTCACCTTTGGTTTTTGCCAGTTTCCTCTCCCTCCCCTACCACATTTCTCAGTCATCCCTAAAATAGTAGCTTGTTGAAGGCTACATAGCGAGTTCTGGAGTGGGTAAATTCTGAACTGGGATCTTCCCAGCATACTGTTTAAGCCCCTACTCAACATCAGTCATGTGGATTTGCTCCCCACCTTGGTTCTTTGAACCTATACTCATATGGTTCCCCACTCCAGTCTTATATATCCTATATCTTTATGTTCTCATCAGTTACACTTCTAGGAAATAACCCTATAATAATTAAATGCAACAACTGAGGACTCTAATCAGAATATACAAGTACTGGCTAATGCTACAGGCAGATAAGTGCCAATTGACTTTTCCATTCACAGCTCCAGTCCTTGGGAAATAATACTTCGGAATATAGCTAAAGAAAAATTCACATTGCTTAAATTTATACTTTTTTTTTTAACCTGCATAGCAGCATTTGAGGATTTATGCATTTGGGAATTTACACTTTTACAGAATTTTAATGCAAATTTGAGAATTCAAAACACAAAATTGTTTCTGTATGTGACAAGCGAAGCGTGACAAGTGTGCAATGGCATCTGGGAGATAAGCTTGCTTGAACAGAATGTTCATAATTGACACAATTTGTTCTGCTCTCATGGAACAGGGAGAATTTGTTTTACCACAGAATTTTGGTTCTTTTCTACAACAAATAATTCTCCCTGACTTGAATAACCTACTGAAAATGGGCCACATTTTGGGCACATTATCTTCTGTAAAGCCTGCCTTCTCAGCCTTTACTTTCTTCTTCTTTGTCTGATGATTAATAGTGAATAACTAAGCAGCTTTTAGATCATAAATATTAATTTGAACCAAACTGAACGCATCCAACCATAATGCAGTACTGCCTAACTTCTGACCTACCTGCATGGCCAAGCAGATAGTGTTCAGCAGAATGAGGACGAACATCAGGTATTCAAAATAGGTGGAGTTCACCACATACCATACTTTGTACTGGTACTGGTTTTTGGGGATATACCTCCGCAGGGGGCGGGCTTTCAGAGCATATTCTACACACTGGCGCTGTTAAGAAAAAACAGAGGGTTAGATTCTCCATCTGTGACAAGAAAATGTCCATGACGATTCCATAAGTATACTATCTTATGTCAGAAATTTTCAAAATGGAAGCTACCCTCCTCTGGGGCAAGTGGTAACAAAAGACCATTGCAAGTATGTTTTTCTGTGAACACAGCATTACCTAATAATAACAACTAATCTTGTGTTGTCTTAAAGACTAACAGACATATTGTGGCATAAGCTTTTGTGGAGTAAGAATCACTTCATCAAATGTGACTGATAAACTGGTTCTTCCCCAGACTTCCCCAACCTGGTGCCCTCCAGATGTTTTGGACTTCAGCTCTCATCAGGCCCAGCCAGCATGGCCAATAGTCAGGAATGCTAGGAGTTGTAATCCAAAACTTCTGGAGAGCACCAGGCTGGGGAAGGATACTCCATGAAAACTTATACCACAATACATCAGGCTACATCATGCAGTTCTATACCCATTTACCTGGGAGTAAGCCTCATTGACCTCAATGGGACTTACTTCTGAGTAACTATGTATAGAATTGTAGTGTACGGTGCCAAAAAATACATTCTTGTTTTTGCTGCAACAGACTATCCATCTGGAATTTCTCATTGATAATAATAACAACGGTACTTAGCATTGATGTAGTGCTTGGGTGGGGAACCTTTTTCAGGCTGAGGGCCCCATTCCCTCATGACTAACCAGCAGTGGGTAGGGCCAAAGCAAAAAATTGGTGGGGACATCCCTCACTCTTTCAAACACCCTCCCAAACCCATTCATACATAACTACTCATTTTCACACACAAATATGCCACCTCTACATGCAGAAATTAGTCTTGGGAGGCTTTTTCAAGCCTAACTGTTGCTGGGGTGGGGGGTTCCAGGGGTAGCCATGTGCGAGGAGGGGAGGATTAACCCTTTCTTCACCAGCTGTGACACCACCACTCCAAATCCTCTGTGTTGCAATTAGGCTTCTAAAAAGTTTCAGTTTGCACCAACAGAAGCTTTTATAAATTGCAGGGGGGGGGGGACAAGGAGAGAAGCCCATGGGCCAGCTGGGGAGATCCCACAGCCTACATCCAGGCCATGGGCCACTGGTTCCCCACCCATGATTTAGTGCATTTCATGCTTTGAAAGTGCTTCACAAATGTTGTCCCAGTGATTCTTACAACATTCCTTAAAGGTAGACTAGTGTTGCAAATGTGTGTGTGGGAAGAAAGGTCTAAATCTGAGAGCAGAGTTAAGTCTTCCAAGCCACTCGTATAAGTTTTCTTGGTTCAGAGCTACTGTGCTTCCTGAAGTGGCAAGAGCTTAGTCCACAAAGACATAATAGACTTTAAGGTACCACAAGACTCTTTGTTGTTTTTACTGCAACAGACTAACTACTGCTACCCCTCTGGAAATGATCAGCAACGTGCCAATTAAAATATTTTCCTTGGCTATAAGAAAGGTTTCATGGGTCACCTCCCTGAAAAACTAACCCTCATGATGTGTTCAAACTAAAACAGTTCCTTTCACTGAAAATCAGTTGTGATAGGCAGTTGCATCCAGCAGACACCTCTTTGGGAATAGGGTAGATTTAGATGTGCCCCACCCATATTCTCAAACACCAGTTGTTACTACCAATAGGTTAAATGATACAAGCTTTGAAAAAATAAATATGAACAGCAAGTATCTCAGTTTGGCTTTTACATGTTGGTGAGGTTTGGGACTATTTTGCATTTAGTAATATACAAGTGGTACATGCAACAAAATGTTGCAGTGTTTCCTCGCCTTCAAACAAGAGTATTCCTATTCAGGGTTTCAGCCAGCCACGATACTCCATTCCTCTACCCTCCATTTTCTGTTTCATTTTCATGACTAACACTCAGCTTTCAGTGGCTTCTGAGCATGCTTAGTTTTCATTGGCATTTTCTCCACTTAGTTTTTATTTTTAAAGTTATTTTATACCTCTGCAAACTACAGTGCTCCCCAAGCATGCTGATACATGATTCTTGTCTCTCACTGGTCATGTCTGGGCTCCAGTCCTGTTGGCACTCACCTCCTGAGTTTGCTATTAGATGGAGTGATATTTTCGCAGACACATTTGTGAGCCACAGAAATGCTATTGTCTCCCACGAAGATATGAATGAAGGCTGAAGAGCAACATAGAATTAATCTCTTACTTCTCTAATTGCTTATAAATACCTATCTTTCTGCACCTAGTCTTCCAGCCAAAATATCCACAGGGAATGTTCTGTCCTCTGTGAAACTCCTGCAATAGCAGGACCATCAACCTGCTTACAGATATGGGGCATCAGAATTTAGGCTTGCATATCAGCCTCTAATAAGAAATTATTTTACCTGTTAGAATAGGAATGGGGAACCCATGGCCTCCAAATATTGTTGGAATACAACCCTCATCATCCCTGACCCTAGGTTTTGGTGGCTGGGGCTAACAGAAGTTGGGGTCCAACAACATCTGGAAAGCAACAGGTTCCCCACCCCTGTGTTAGAGGACTGCTTTTGACAGCCTTAGTACCACTGGATGTATTTTATTCCTTCAGTCATCCCATCTTATATTACCTGGTTCTTGTCTAGCTCACAGTTCTTGTACTCTTGCTCTCCTTGCTCCTGAAAAGTGACGATGACGAAACCAACGAAGATGTTCATCATGAAGAAAGCAATGATGATGATGTAGATAATGAAGAAAATGGAGATCTCCACCCTGTGGTTGTAGATGGGCCCAACATCTTCCATATGGGAATCAATGGATCGGTATAGCAGTCTAGAAAAAAGGAGAGAACCCAAAACAGACACTAAGGGCACTTCCAGGCAGCCCTAACTGCAGAGACTGGGTACAGTGCCATGAGGAGTGCTTTTGTCTGCAATGGACCCTGCCAGTACTCAGGGCTGACAGCAACCAGTGGGGGACTAGCATGAACTGTACAGCCCATGTCACCAGCTTCCCAGACTAAGCATGAAAGTATCCTAGAACAAATCAATGATACCTTTCCTCGTCTAGGATACTCCCTGAACTGCCACTTGCATGCTATAGCACTTAGGAGGAAGTATGGGAAGGCATCTACATTAATGTATCATTAGAAAGTTTCCAAGTTTTGTGCATGTTGAACCAGTCTTGTGAATGCTTCAATGAATACCAACAGTGAAACTCAATCTCCTGTACAGCCTTTGAAAAAGGGGCTGAACTAGGATGAGACAATGTGAACAAGCATTCACAAGGCTGGTTTGACATGCCAGTTTATACACTGAAAAAGAAAACTCATTTTGAGTCCACAGATTTTGAAAAAGGTTGTATAAATTAGCCCTATATACTCACTCTGGCCAGCCTTCAAAAGTTGAAACAGTGAAGAGGGCCATCATGGCAGTGAGGACATTGTCAAAATCAAATTTGCTATTCTCCCAGCTTCGGGGCTGGATCATCGGTTGAGACACTTCTCCATCCTTGTAAGTGATAAAATTGCCCCTGTTAGGAGAAGGAAGGTAAGGGGGGGGGGGAACACACACAAGAAAATGAAGGCTTTTTTGGGATTAGGTCCAGTTCATATGGAAGGCTGGCCAGGGATGATGAACTCACTTGCACTCTGCTTCTGTTTGCTTGGAGCTATCGGTACAGCTATACAGTTTGCCCTGGAGGAGGATGAAAGCAGAAGAATCACAGATCATTTAATTACTAAACACTGAGTTATGTTTTAATTAGTGCCTCTTGAAGAAATAATGTGCTTTGTTTCCTTTACCTGCTGACATTTTTAGTTTTTAATAGCACTAATTATTGTCCCACATCCACCGTATCTTGTGTGGACTTTGCCCAGACCTACATCCTTATGTTGCCATTGATCTGACTTACAAATTGAGTCCCAAAGTCAAAACCAGGGGAGCACAACACAGCAGGAACAGGGGCAGGGTCTAAACAGAGTAGCAATAATGAGTCACAGAGTTATTTTACAAGTTTGGGCAGATTTTTACCAAAAACAATGTGTATATGTTGAAAACATACTTGACCTTTCCAGTAGATCTTTACACATTCAGCTGTTTTTTAAATGTGTCCATTATGGCTCAACAGGTCCTATAAATCTTTGAAAATGAGATTAATCTAAGGTGGGATAAATCATCATCAAGGCGTACTCAACCATTCACAAAACACATGCAAATCCACTGAAAAGGCCAACTTGGGCTGACTTCAACACATACCTAAATATCATGAGAATCTGCTCTTTATTTGAACTTCAGTTGTACTCAGCTAGACATAGAAATCTACCTTACACCAGGTCAGACTATTTGTCCTTCTCACCCAGCTCTCCAGAGTCTCAGGCAGAGAAAGGCCTTTTCCATCACCTGCCACCTGCTCCTTTTAACTACAGATGCCACAGGAAGAACCTAGAACTTGTGCATGTAAAGCAGGGGTAGGGAATATGGTGCTCACAGGCATCAATGTGCCCCTAGGCACCTTTCTTGACACCTGCCAAGGTGCCCTTCCCCTCCCACTTAAAAAAAAAATTAACACATTTTCTTACTGGCAACTGGGATCACTTCTGAGCAAAGTGAGAGCCTCCAGCTGATGCGATCTTCATTTCCCGTGAATGCCTCTGGGCTCCATGATGGAGCTCAGAGACATTCTTAAGAAAAGAAGGCGGCAGGCAGCTGCAGACTGATGCTTTCCTCAGCAGCGTGGCCAGCCACCAAGAGACAGGGGAAATAGTGAAAGGCACTGAAAACTGTGGGTTCAATGGAGGTGTTTAGTGTGTTGTGGCTCAGTTCACACCTCTGCCTTGTACACAGTCATTTGGGAAGGTTATTCATCCTCTGTGAATAGCCATGCCTCCCATGACAGCCATTTTGTGGTGGTGTTCCGACAGTTTCAGAAAAACTGAATGCTAAATGTGTCCACAGGCCCCAAAAAGTTCCCTACCCCTGATGTAAAGCATGTGCTCTACCAGTTCAGCTATTGCTAACTTAATTCTTGGCCTCTGGATTTTGATCAGTTTATTTTTCATGTTAAATGCAGAGCTAAGACCATTTCAAGGTTTTAAGTTAGGTAACTAAGTTACGTATTCTTAACTGGGCATACATTTTTACAATTCATACTTTATTTTATGGTGAGAAACTAAAAGAAAATGGCAGAACTGTAAACAATTTGATGTCCAGTTAATGAATGGTTTATGAGACAAGCAATGGCGAACGTTATACTTTTTTCAGATTTAATGTCAGAGCACATTGTTACAGCTACTGCATTGACCAGTGAAGGCAGAGATGTGCTCAATTGTGCATCTCTGGCTTATTAGCGTGTGACATGTCCTAACCTAAATGCCTCAGCTCTGAGTTTAATGGTGCATTCTTTTTTGAATTTATTATAGTAAAGGTCAGTATAATAGCATCCTAAGGAACAGCTCCATTATCCTGGCATGAACTAACATGTACAGACACAGAAAAAAATGCACATTAGATAATGGAAATTTAGGAAGAAAGAGAGAAAGCAGGAGCTCAGTGTAAGCAAAGTAAAACCTGCACAAACAATGATCAGGATGCCATGGCCCCAAACCTGAAGGTGGCATATATGGGATAAGACTCAACATCTCCTGTTCCAAAGGCATGTGATTCTAAACAGAGCTGGATCTTCACAACTTTAAATTTTTGCCTCAATAATAGAGTTAACTACTCAAAACCACTTGAAAAATGGAGAGGGGATTTTCATTATCTTTCTGCTTCAATCCTCAACTTTGAGTTCTTCAGATAAGATTATATGGGTCCAATCAAATACACAGGCACCTAAGATGGTAGCATCTCTAATGCAGACACTTTATGAAGCAACTTGAATGCTCCCCTGTGTTTTCACTCTTCATATGCAACCCCATTGCTGCCACTGATGGAAGCAGCTTTTCAGATCGAAAAACTGCTAGCATCAGATATAGTGTATCACTAGCAAGAGCTTCCATAGAGTCAGGTCCTGGCACCCGCTCTTTGGCAATCCTTTACAGAGGATTCAAGTGTCTCCCTATTGAGCACACCATGGATCCTGTAATCTTTATTGTTTGTGCATCTGATTAGGCATGTAGGTCTGTGTGATCCAAGATGGTAGCACCCATAGTGTGGACTCTCCAGGGGGCTTCTCTTCAGACCATTGCCAAACATGGTCAGGACGCAGAGCTGGGAGGAACACACTGCCACTGGAGTAAGCAGGCACGGCCCCACTCCTCCTTTCACATGTTCAGCTAATGTTCAGAGGGCCTTCTGCGGAGTATTACAATGGCATTCGCAACCAAGGCAAAATGGTTCCTGTAAACTGGTTGAAAAGGGAAGCATTTTTCAATCTATACTAAAAGGAAGTTGAAAAAAGCGAATAATTTTGGCTCAGCCCTAATTGTAAGTCTCGATCTAGAAAAGAGCATCTAGCTTCTCTATTAGCTTTACAAGTTTAAGGTAAATAGGTCAGTCACTTTAATATTTCTGTGTGAGAGTACTGAATAGAGAGAGAGAGAGAGAGAGAACTTCAGGCAATTCTTAATTTCCCTCTTTCACCAAACAATTCCACCTCCTTTCCCAAAAATCAGTGATGAAGAAGTGAGAAACAGGTCCCATGGCATTTACCTTGAACAACTGAACTCCAATGCAGGCAAACATGAACTGCAACAATGTGGTGACAATCACAATGTTCCCTATTGTTCTGATGGCTACAAACACGCATTGGACCACATGCTGCAAACAAAAGGCAGAAACAAGAGTGAGTCGTACGGTTATCTTTTAAATGGTTTCAGGGTTTCATGTAAATAAATAAATAGTAATATTTTTGTTGTATTGCCATCTTTCTGTACATCCACGTAGTGGATGGGAATGGAAAAGGAAAGTCCATGGACTGTAGATTGTGCTCTTGCAAACAAAAAAGAATACAAC
The DNA here is from genome assembly GCF_057233095.1 of Heloderma suspectum. Classification (NCBI taxonomy): domain Eukaryota; kingdom Metazoa; phylum Chordata; class Lepidosauria; order Squamata; family Helodermatidae; genus Heloderma; species Heloderma suspectum. The sequence continues at coordinate 23,703,675 of NC_139464.1, forward strand.
CACTGTCATTAAGTCACAGCTATATCACAATAGGTAGAGGTTTTCCACCTATCCTAAATCCTTATCAAATTTCCATCATTTGTGTCTGCTGAGAAAAGGTTTAAAAAGATGGATGATACACATCTGCTAAAGCAGTGGTTGCTAAGACTTTTAGGAAGAGGATCCACCAATTGAACAGTCTAGGTCACAAATGGCTGACAACCCATAGGCCGCACTGGGCCCAAAAAATGATTTTGAATGGGACAATGTGGTATGGAAATAATCCTGTTTCCTCCCCATCATACGGGATGCCAGGTCCAGGCTACCTTCTAAGTGTATACGTGGGTTTCTGCAACATATAGACCCTCTCCATTATGTCATACTGCTAGGGATTTTGCTAGCCAAATTATATAAAAGCCACTTCCCAAACTTCTGACTTCAGCTTCATCTAGAAATGGAACCAGAATGGAGCAGCTCTCACTGAATTCTTTGGGACAAAGTAAGCAGCTTATAATATAGGAGAGCCTAACTCTCATCCCAGTGGGAGCACCAGGGGAAGCAACTAGGTTTAACACAAACACTCCCCAATAGTACCCTCAAGTGAGCCCCTCTACTGCCTGCCATTCACACTTATGAAGGAAAGTAAAATAATGCACTTGAGTACAATATTGATTTGAGGACAAAAGCAGCCTCCACCAAAATGAACTCTTAGTTCCTGTATGTCTGTGCACAATACAGAGATATACTGAATCCCTCCCTTAAGGCTCCTTGCACAGCAAAGAGATGCATTGCACCCACTCAGATCAGGAGAATGAAAAGCCCATTAATTTACCTATTTTGCCCTAGATCAGCTACGTAAAGCCATAACAGCAAATTAGCACCTAATCTATAATAGATTTGTGAGATGTCTTCTACCTTTAGTCCTTTGGCTCTGTTGATAGCCCTCAGTGGTCTGAGCACTCGCAGGACTCGTAGTATCTTCACTACGTTGATTGCACTAGACCTGGAGAAGAACAGTAGCAGGAGACGAAACTTTACAATCCTTGTGGGAATTATCTATGGACTGAAAATTGGCCTTGGCTGCAAGGTGGAGTTCAATACGTATTACATCTGGCCATGTGGGGAAATGGACTTCTTTATGATTGATCTCACCAATCCAAGCCAACACTATCCACCACACCACACTGCCTCTCTTCTAGCTCTTATGCCTTCAGATAAAAGATTGTAGAACATATGAGTGGTATTGGCAAAAGACTCATAAACATTTCCCTGTAACATTTCTGTTGACTTGCTTGATGTTGCACCATAAACTTGGGAACTTAGTAGGTATGTTTACATCAGCTTAAATCCATGCAATTGACATTAGAGGGAGGGGAATTATGTGCAATTATTTAATTATTCATAAACCTTGAATATGGTGCCTTATTAATGAATAGTTTATGAGTCGGGCAACATACCATATTGGTTTTAATACCATATGCTACAAGGGAGATATACCCATGCTGGCCATTGAGAACAAGAATCATGTTTACATTCACTTATATTTTTTTTTACATTTATACTGTCTTAAAACTTATGCCTTAATTCTGTATTTAATGGAGGTTATTTTGCCACTGAATAGTCCGTTAGCTCAGATACTGCATTTATAAGTCACCAGGGGTGGGGGGTTGTTGGCTACTGTGCTACTGAACTGAATACAGAATATTGTACTGACAAAGAGAGAAGAATGGAGGACTCTCTGGGACTGGACAGGCTGCCTGTAGATACATTACAAAATGATGCCAAGCTGTAGTCATCACAAGACAGTTTAAGATAAGGATGCTTAGAACCACTTCACCAAAATGCTAATTCAGGGAAAGGAGCATGTCAGTTGATTCTCCAGTGATTCATGCATTTAAAGACACTTCATTCAACCTACAGCTTGCTTCTACCTAGTATGAAGTACCCTGAATCCCAGTGCTGAGAGGGCTCAGTCCCTGCTAACCTGCTGCAGTTGAGTTCAAGGGCTTGCTAGATCTGGTTCAGTGCACTGAAGAAGCCTTCTTGTTACTCTATGACCCCATCTATCTGCTCCTAATTAGGATTCCTTGTTTCACAATCTGCTTGTGTTTTTGTTATCTCCCTTACCCCACACGTCCATGTTCCCTCAACAAAAATGCTGGTCTATGCCTAGGCTACTGCAGCCTTCTCTTCTCTGGGGCCTTCTGTTGTCTCAACTTGGTCCCCTAATGTCTATCCACTAGCACTGCTGCCCAAACCATTCACCTCTCTTGTCACTGATCATGTGGCCCTCTCTTTAAATTCCTACACTGGCTTCCTGGATCCAGCACAAATTCCTTGCCCTTACCTCATAGCCTTGTCCCCACTTATCTCTCTGCTCTTATATCCTGATACCCCATGACTTTTGCTCTTCCAGGAAAACACCATGAGCCATCCAAAAGCCTACTCCTTGAAAGACTCAGCCCCTTTTTCCTTGCTGCCCTGTATACTTGGAACTGCATCACAGAATACTCACATGGTGCCACCTCTGTTAATACCTTCAAATCTCTCCTCAAAACCCATCTATTCCATAAAGCTTTTGGCTCAATCCACTAGTCCCTCTGCCTTATTGTAATTAAGCCTGTAACCAAGCCAAAAACATGTAACTGAAACAATCAATATTCCTTCCCTGTTTACCCCCTGCCTCCACCCCCTTCACTTTGCTCTGTTTTCTCCCCTATGTTGAATTTTAGATTGCATGCTCCTCGGGGAAGGGTCTGTTCTTATACCCTTTAAAGTGCCATGCATACTGATGGCACTACATTAATTATGATGAGGATGTCTTCTTCCCTTTGCTCAAAAGGTGAACCATGTGCAGTTTATATGACTTGTTAATTATACTTCACACAATTATGGGAAACCCCAACTGATTTCAAAATGAGAGTTAAGATCAGACATACAAAAATATTTTTGTATGGGATGCAGGACACAACCAGAGCTTCATAAATAAGCCCAGCAGATCACTGGAACGGCTAGTAGCTGATTCCACCAAGGGAAGGGAGGGATGTAGGAGGAAAAACTAGCAACAATCTAAGAGACCCTAGTGAAACCTAGCTCAATATGAGCAGACAAAGGATGATCTTATCCAAAAGCAAGGGAAGAAGGCTACCAGATGCAATTGTCCAATAACTTGCAATGGGAACCATCATTACACCTAACAGAAGATAATGTATTGTACACATGGCATTTCCCTTTTGTTTCATCACCCTTCCCCACTTTCCATGTGCACTGGATTTTCCCAGCTGAAAATATGTCACTCACTGGATCCCAAAGGAGATGAGAGAAACGCTAACCACCAGCAGGTCCAAGATGTTGAAGTAGTTCCTGCAGAAGGAGCCTTTGTGGAGGAAAGCCCCATAAGCAGTCATCTGTGGGCAATCACACGGAAACATAAACAAACTTTGCCATTAGCAATGCCAGGAACTCTTCTCAAGGCAAGCAGAAGGAGAGGCAATGCAACATGGTACTGCAGAATAGCTATAAACATTTTAGCCCAAAGTTTCATAGAAAGAAGTTGAAAGGTGTAGATTTTTTTCAGGAAAACATCTGCAAGAAAAGGTTGCAAATAGTGTCCAGCCCTTCCAAGGAAAGACTGTAGGAATGGCAAATACATTTCGGTGTTGTTTAATTTTATAGACATCAATACAAGAATACCTTAGACAGTGCTTTCTTCCATGTGAGCACCCCCATATACTAATACTATCATTTAATTGAACCTTCCTTCATATACCTCTTTGGATGGAAGTTAAGCTGATGATGACAACATGAAGAAGGGCCTTTTCATAGGGATGCCATAACTGTGGAATTCCCTCCCGAGAGAGACCAGATCCAGGTCTGCACAGTTTTCAGGAGTATTGTCATAATGTTTTTAAACCATAAATCCTTCAGACTGAATCAAGTATTATATTTCTTCTGCCATCTCACTAGTGCAGTTTTATCAATACAATTAAGTAAAAACCAGGCTATTGCTCTTAATACTTGTTCCATATCACAAAGGGCAGCATGTCCACAGAAAAAGCATCTCCAGTCTGGTATTTACCAAGTGATAACAGAGATGGGTCTGAATCAAAATTTGCAACCTCTTCAAGTTTTGGAACACCTAATGTTAACTCAACCAGAGCAGTACTAAGCTTTCCCAGGGTTCTTTTGCAGGTAATGTTTTCCTCTAGCAGGAAAAAGTCAAGTGGCAATACAGCCAGTAGTGTAACCTTCTTCATGTATGTTTTGGCAGGTGGGGAAATGCATAGAATCTATTATTCTATAAATTCTATCCACAGAGTAGTCTCTAAATTATTTGTATTGCTCTTACTGCAGGACAATTTAAAATCCTCTCCTCATTCTGTAGGACCTTTTTCTGTCTAAACATGCATAGGATTGCACACTTAAATTATCATGTCACACTGGTCACATGATAGATTAAAAGTAGCAGCACACCTGGCATTTTTGTTTTACATTTATTTATCAGATCCAAACAAACCAAGGAGTTAATTGCTATAGCCAATCTGACAAGTTTCTTTTTCTTTATAGAAAGCCATGCCTGATTGCTACAAGGAAAGCATTTCCTGCAAAAGGGACTTCAACATGGTCCCTTACATTTGAATATACACATAAGATCTAAGAATCCTCACATAATAACACTTGTTAGAATGTGAAGAACAAACCACCTTAGCTGTATTCTTAAATTCCTGCAACAAACCCAGCATACTTTCAGGCCAGAAAATTTAGCAATTTCTAGCCAGTCTTTATTAAAGTTGTACTGAACAGGGTGGGAAATAAATTAAATTTATAAAATCACCAAAAACCAAATAAAGTTAGGAAGAACTAACTACTGATCTATCAGACATAAATCAGAAAGGCAGTATAAACTCTGCTCTTCAAGTAGAATTTATACGAAAGGATATAATTGTTTGGGGGAAGGGAGGGTTCTTGCCATAACAAAGGTAGTAAAGATGCCTCTTGGGGTTTGCATTTTGTATGGCAATATTAAAGGGAAGGGGGAGACACCATTGAAATCAGAATGGGAAGCTCTGTTGAGTTTCATTACTGTACAATGTGTGTTTCTCTATTCCTGCCAAGGGATTCAGTGGCATAGCAAATTGTATAACTTGGTTGCAGCTTTTGTATCAAGGCAGTAATGCCATTGGAAAAAATTAAAAACTGTTCACTTGTATGTTTGGACTATGGGAGTTGATTAATTAATGCTCACCCAACCCATGCGAGATAGGTAGGCAGCTTGTAGTTAGGGAATGAAGGTGCTCTCAGCTGCTATAGGCCCTCTGTATAGTTTAATTGTACAATCATTACTGAAAAGGAGAATGGGCAAATGTGATGTGAGAAAGTAGAGAACAGGATGCCAACAGAATACTAAGTGTTTGAGCAGTGCCCAAGTGTCAACTAGTGGAAGAAATGGGGAGTATGATATTCTTGTAAGTCTGTGTTCAGAGTTTACATACTATGGACTGCAGGCAACAGCACAGCTTCAAAAGTGTATCCATATTCTTTATTATACTACAAAATTGCATATTACAGACAGAAGTCATGTATATGAGTGATAGCATGTTAGGTGTATATAAGTTGAATAATACCTTTCCCAAGGATTACTCTCTAGCAAGACAGCAGAAACAAGTGTCAAGGTTATGAGAAAAGGGAGAAGAGAGACACTGTCCCAAACTGGGGCTTATGCTCTCCTCTAGTACTAGGGATTTAATAGTCAAGGATTATTCAAGATACAGAAGCCCAGTCTTCTTTTGTATCTGGCCACCCTAGCAAGCCGTAGTGGACCACCATGCAATGCTGATGTGCAACATTTGGCTAGGAATGGCATGAGTTGTACAGGCCTGCTCTGTTATGTAGAAAAGCTGCTCCCTGCCTTCAAGCTAAGAGTACAAGAGACCTGTACAAAATAGTATGGATACCAAGTGGGCTGTTGCAATAAAAGGGAGTATTAATAGTCAATACAGCATGTATCTTTGTAAGACCTCATTGTTTTGTGCAAGATTTGCACAGGGAAGGCTCGCTACAAAAATCAGTCCTTTTCAGTGAGGTGAATAAGTACCACTGCCTGAAATGATGAGCACAGACTATGCTCCAGGACATCTGCCCTTCCTTGAGCTTCCTAAACAATAATTTCTTTGGATTGATACATGGCAAGGCACTAACAATTGTACAAAGCAATGGGATTTTAATATGAAAATAGAACCATTTTTAAAAGCATACACAGTCACTACTGAGCTACAAGGATGTCCTATCTGTGGAGATAACACTAGGGTTTTAAAGCAGTACAAAAGACAAAGCAAAGGCAAGAGAGAGAAGTGTATTGCTCAGATTGGTTACCTTAAGAATAATTTCTAATGTAAAGATACTAGTGAAGACATAATCTGCATTGCCTAGGATCTGAAAAATAAGCACAGTTGGGTTAGTGAGTACTGAGCGTGGCCAAGACAAACAGGTGTGTGTGTTAGCGACAGATAGCAGCAGTGAACTAGTGGGCTCGTGAGTGAGAAGATAATGGAAGAGAAGATGGGGACTTTACCTTCAGAGCAATTTCAATGGTGAAAATGACAGTAAAAAATATATCAAAATAAAAGAGAATCTGTAAAACAAAAGGGGACAGGGGGCAGGGGACGGGGAGATCTGTGAGTGATCACTGCAAAGCAAGTCACAGTACAAAATCAAAAAGTACAACCATTTTAACAAGGGGGGAGGAAGGGGATGCAGAGGAGGTGGGTTTACAACATTTTGGTGAAGGCAATGATCTGGCTACAAGCAGCACATTTAAATGGCATCTTTCTTTGTTCACGATTTCATCATGTGTATTTTCATGATATATAAGCAAAGTATTTTCCTGTTATAAGAACACATAAGAACATCAGAAGAGCCCTGCTGGATCAGACCAAGGGTCCATTAGGCCAGCATTCTGTTCACACAGTGGCCAACCAGCTGTCAACCACGAATCCACAAGCAGGACAGGAGTGCAACAGCACCCTCCTGCCCATGTTGCCCAGAAACTGGCATTCATAGGTCAAACAACAGACATTTCCAACATTTCCCAAATTAAACTCCAAACCAGAAAATATAAATATACCTGATCTCTAGTAGAAAATATGCAACACCTTTTCCTATAACTATTTTTTGTCCTAGTTTCTCTCTTGCAGTTGATAAATAAATAAATAAATAAATGGGACAAAAATGTGTCTTCAAATTCCTATTACATTTATTCAATTGTGTCTTGTTATGAGGGCAAACAAGAAGAGTATAGTTTGTACTTTATCTTTAAGCACTGTTTCGGGTACAAAGCAGCCCACGAGTTATTGACGGATCCTGTGCTGCTGTAAAGCAATATTCAAACAGAGATCCATATCTTGAGATGTTTTCTTTCATTTAACTAAGGTTGCAGTTCTAAGCATATTTGCCATTCAAATCAGTGAGATGTACTTCTGAGCAGACATAGTTAGGATTAGGCTGTAAGACTCATTGTAGCTCCAGCTGAAGTGAACAGGAGTTCTGCTGTTAACTCAAGTGAGGCCAGTATTCAACCATATGCAAATGAGATGCTGAAATAGCTCCATGTTAGTAAGCAAACCCTCTGTCCCCTGAATGCTGTTAACTGTATTGTTAGAAGTACAATTTGTGATTGTGTTCCTCTTCACTTAACTCCACAGCTAGTTTGATTAAACCTTACAGAGTTATCGTCTCTAGGGGAAGCACAGAAACCTCATCACTTCACAAATGAAAAGCCAATTGGACAGAACATGTGTAAAGATACATTAGGGAGCGATCGTTAATCAAGGCAGAAAAAAAGGCTGTGTCACCCAATTGATGTTTCCTCCCAGGCTTAAGCTTTATGAGCCAAATTCCATGCCGATGCCATTAAAGATTACCAAATTGAGGTTCCGTTTAGCATAGTACCATACAAGTCTGAAGCTACTTGGTTGAATTCAATATAATAGTTCTTAATTACAACCTCTAAAAAAGATCAGAGTAAGCTTATTTTGCGCATTAATTGAATGTACAAGAGGTAACAATTAAATGGTTGGACAATTCAAATAATTTACATTTTTAAAAAGGTAATTATATGGGCCAAGAATATCTAGTCGGTCAAATCCATAGACAGTGCAGTCTGGTTATTCCTGTGCAGTGTCACTGATGTTAGAAGTACTGCTTCAAAACAACTCCAGATTAAGAGGTTTGGGGATGGCAACCCAAGTGGAATTTCATGCTTCTTTGTAATTTCAAGAATTTGAGCAACTTTTCAAAAGGCAAGAAAATCTTCTAGTGTAACTTAGGTTTACAGTGCAATCCTATATATGTCTACTTATAAGTTAAGTCTCACTGAATTCTGCAGAACTTATTCCCAGGTAAACAGTATAGGATTATAGCCTTAGTGTCATATACTATAGCTGGAAGCTTTTTGGTTAGGAATTTGTTCCATCAGCAGAACCTATGGGCCACATTTACAGATGATCTCTAACAGCTGCGCCGATATTCAATAATCCCAATGAGCCTGGTTTAACATGCTGGTCATGTTGGGTTTGCAGCTGTTTCCTGTCCCTGGAGTGGCATGATGCTGCTGGTGTGTATAGGGTGGCAATCTGAGTTGAAAGCTGCTCTTAGCACGTGCCTTTTGCATATAACAAATTGTGAGTTGAATGGAAATGATTACACAGCACCTGCATACAGAGTCTTGTTTACCAGCAGGTTGGAGACCAGATGGCATGTTTATTCTTATTTAAATCATATTCAGTTGAATTACTATGCGAAAGGCCACACTCAGACAGAATGAAGAGAACACTGAAGAATTCGATAAGTTCTTGAACAGTGTGGAGGGTAATACAGGAGTGTAGGCTCTAGAAGAACACCAAAGGGGACTGGTCTACACTCTGTTCTGGGAACCAGTTCTCACTGAGGGGATAACCTTTCATATGAACAATACCATATGGACAGTACCACTGCAGACTGCTCACATGACTGAATGCTCCTCCATATGCACAAAAATCCCTCCACACAGAAACTACCATGTCACAAAGAAGGGTTCTAGACTAGCTTTCTCCCTCATATGCAAGCTTTCTATGTGTAGGAAAGGTTTTTCATCAGGGCAAATTCCATCGTATGAGCTCTCACCAGCCAACCTAAGCAGTATCACTTCACTGACAACTAGGCCTAGGAGAGGCAGTATAATCCATGCTTCTCCATATAAAGGGAGATACAGGGCATAGTTCCCCACACTCCCTCCTGATTAATTTGGAGAGGTTAATGACAGCCATGTACGGGGTAATCCAGCCTTTCCCAACCTGGGGCCCTCCAGATTTTTTTGGACTTCTGGCCCCAGCCAGCATGGCCAATGGTCAAGAATCTTGGGAGTTGTAGTCTAAAACATCTGGAGGGCACTGGGTTGGGGAAGGCAGAGATAATACATTAACCACAGAACTATTTTAACTCTGGATAAATGCAGTCAGTATATTATTCCCATCTCTACAGGGAATGAAACTCACCCACCAACCTGCAACATGGGATGCTATTTTGGAGCTGAGGTCAGGAGAATCACATGGTGCAGCTCATTTCAGAATGAAGGTGAGGGATCACATGTTTGAATGCTGTCCCACATAAAATAGTAGTAGTAGTAGTAGTAGTAATAATAATAATACCACCAAACTAGCCTAGTAAAATGCTAGCTTCCTCCATGCAGGAATACTTTTGCATTGGGGAGCATTCAAACATGTGATCTCCCTCTTTCATACCAAAGTAAACTGCACCATATGAGTCTCCTAACTGTGCAGTTAGACTTGTTTGTAAGCTGCACATTTTCTCACAGCTATTCTGCATCAGAATTTTTTTCTATGCAAATACTAAGCACAGGTATTCTGATTTAGAGCTCTGAATGCATGCTGATGCACATATGGAGAGAATTAATGCACGTGCTGGCTTCCCATTCATTTCAATGGAGAGATCAGATGTCTTCTCCATGGAAGTGAACTTGGAAGGCCATACATGCAGGAGCTCCTTGAGTTTACTTTGGAACTAAAAGAGATTGCTGAATTGAGGTGAGTGTGTTTCATGCATAGTTTTGGGAGTCCAAATATTTCATTATAGTATTTTTGTTCCATTATCTCTAGCTGTGATTGTCCTGTTACAAGAGTTATTTCCTTCAACTCAGAGTCTATTAATATTGCTTCAGCTTCAATGTAGCACAAAAACACTGGCAGCTTTTTAGTTTGCAAACCTGGCCCATTTGGCAATTTACACAATGTCATGTTGTGTTACTTTATCTTTAAAGAGGGAGAATACCTCTCCATTGAAATGAAGTGCAAAACTATGCTCAAAGGTGAAGAAATTCTTGCCATCTGATGTTATGCATGTTTCTTATGCAAGTAAATTCCACTGGGTTCAATTATGCTTATTCCTAAGTAAGTGGAAATAGGATTGCAGCCATAAATGCTCACATGTATCAAGCTGTTTGTTTGTATGCTTTGCACCTGCAATCTCTGGTGTGTAAATACTGAACACTATATTAGGCCACTAAATAAGATTTCCTATGCTTTTACCATTTTATTCAAAATTCCTCTATAATACAGTGTGTGAAGTACCAGATGCCAAAAGCTGTCTTCAAAATATGCCTTCTGAAGCTCAGTTAGAGAAATATTTAACATACACTTCCCAAGTCATATTGATTAGTTTTGCAAACTGAATTCAACAAAAATGGGATGCTTCTAATTTTATGTCTGCTGGATTTTTCCCACTGTAAATGGTGCAAACTCAACATTTCTTCTCTGTTGAACCATGGTTAAGTCCCAGATATCTCTGAAAGGGGAACTTTGTAATGGCTGTGGAGGGATTTGGAGATAGGAGCAGTTTCTTGGTATCAAATTATGCTTTTGAAGGTACTTCCCTTTCCTAACATCCCTATTCCTCCATTTGCAATATAGATTGAAGACTTGAAATACAAGCCCTGATATGCATCCCCCAAAGAAATTACAGCCAGAGCTGTGGGTATTCTGCTCATAGTGTCCAGTATGGAACTTGTCTTCTTGAACATGTTAGCTTTCTTTTTCTTTTTAAAAAAGCACGTTTCTAAGTTTCATAGCTGCAGAGAAAAGCTCATTATCTGTCCTTCACTTTTTGGGGATATCTACATTGTAGAATTAAAATAGTTTGCAGTGCAAGCCTATATATCAGAAATAAGCCCCACTGATTTTAATGGGACTTACTCCCAGGTTAAGTGTGTACAGGCTTGCAGCCTTAGGGCGCAATCCTATGGGTTGCACCACGGGTACTCGTAAGCCCCTGAACCTGGAGGCTTACAAGGAGGCTTACACCTCACACCTGCCTCTCTGCAATTTAGGTAGATGGGCGATTTTCCCCATCTAGTGGAGGCTTTGGGAGGGGGAAGGAAGGAGGCTGGGGCATTCATAAGGAAGATCATAGGACTGCCACCCCAGTCTCCTCCCCTCCCCTGGGAACACCCCCCTTCTCACCATCACTGCACTCCGTTTTACAAGTGTGGAGAAGCAGCTGGCACGGTTCTCTCCACACTGGCTACAAGGGGGAGGGGCGGGGAGCACCGTTTCCTGCCTCTGACCTTGGAGCTAGGAAACCAAAAAATCCTATGTCCCCCAGATGCTGTCTAGGGGACAAAGGATTGCTCACCCTATAGTTGTTCCCTCTCCCTAAGGACCCATTGCAATTATAGTTTTATGAGCAGGGTCAGGCATCTCTACCAAGATCCTTAGAACCCTCAGCTAACCACAGTTTTAAGGATTCCTTGGGAAAATGTATGGCAGTTAAAGTGATGTTTACAGTATGTTTGTACTGTAGTTATGCCCTTTGTCATATTTACTAGGCAATAATATACAACATTAAAATACTTGTTTTGCATGTTTCCTATTCATTTGTATTTCCTTCTGCACTTACAGGTTATTTATTTTTTGCTTATAAATAAATTAGTGGAAGAAATTAACAAGGTGACGGGGCTATAGGTATCATGGATGCATCTCACAAATTCACCATTAAAAAAACTGTAGGTGGAAGCTCCAAAGTGAAGAGGAGGGGCAAGTCAATGGCTAGGAAGAGGGACAGGACAAGCAATATGTACAGACTAATCACAGAAAATCTTTTCTCCCTGAAACCCCTTACGTATAGGATCAACCAGGAACTGAGAAAGGCAAGTTATGAGTGTCAGTTTAGAAATATCCACCTCTAGAAATACATAGTAAATATATACTGAAGGCTCTGAAATTAGTAGCAGGGCTTTCAGCAGCCAAAATATGAGTGCTTGCTGTCTTCACAATTTCCTATAGTCCCTCATAAGCACTATTTCCTACACCCCTAACACTGTTTGCCCACCTACCAGACATCTCTGTGCCATTTGTTTCTTCATTCATGCAAAGCTTGCTCACATAAAGTTCTGAATCCCAGGAGCAAAAAAATAAAAATAAAAATCATACTAGGTCAAAGTGTGAATGTATGTTTAACCTGAGTAATTCAATCATAAGTGCAGAATTTGAGAGTGCTTCACACAGAATTTAGGGTGCAGACTGCACACAGCCCTGGCTGGTAGGTATATCTGTATAGAATTTAGAATCTGAAGGCAGAGTGGATTTTGTGCAGGCAGAGTGGAGGGACATGGTAGGTTCTCCTCATCGGGCTGCTGAGCCTCATTCTGAACAAGTTGCAGAGGAGTGAGGAAGGAAGGATGGGAGGCATACTTGGTTCCTAACGGAGTAATGTCGGACAGGATCCTCAGCTGCTAGAGAGATGCTGCTGAGCAAGATGAAAAAGAGGATCAGGTTGGTGAAAATGTTATCGTTAACGATGCGATGGCAGTGGACCCGAAACCTGCAAAGAAAGAGAGAGGAAAGGAGAGACATAATCGTATCCATCAGACATAATTGAGAGGAAACGAAACCTGATTTCATAGGCCTCTTGTCCTCAAATCAGGTGCAAACCTGTGCCAGGACTATACCGTATCAGACTGAGGGGTCTGAGGGGTCTGAAATTCACACAATGGAATACTCTTCCATACAAAACATTCCCATTACACAGAAAACCAGCATGTCAGTTAGAAGACTGGGCTAGGATCCTTCTTCCTGACATCTGCTTTCCCTATGCGGCGGGTTTTCCGCTTGTTTTTTGTAAATCTCCACCTGCAATCTGAAGTGGTATGGCCCAAACACAGGTTTGCCACCTTACTGAGAACTAGGCCACACTGGTTTAGTACAGCAAAAGTTAATAGCTGTTCTACAGAGGAGGACCTGGGCATCTCTGCTATCAACTCTGAAATACAAGGTACATGTGATTTTGTCTGTAGAAACCCTTGTTACAGCAAGCTACTGAGGTTCTAACCCTTACAAAGAGGACAAACCTCGTTTTAAAATACCTTTGGCCACATAGAAAAGCTCGGGGGGATAAGACTGTGTGGATGGAATGATGAATGATACATAGGATTTCTTTGGGCTCGTGCTGCAGGGAGACAATGCTTAGGAGGTATTGTTCTAACCATTCAAGAAACTCCCTATTCCTAGTACTCAATTAGGCTTTCGTAGGACAATTGGCCAGATCAGCTAAAGAATCCTCCATAGTTAACTGATTCATAAGCTGCCAGAATCAGAACATTTTAATAGATCCAGTATAGATGCCTGTATGGAACCATATGATTAGAGAGTGATCTGTCCATAGCAAACAGATCAATAATGGATTCTCCACTCATGGACCATCAATCCCTGCATGGAATAAAAGACCAAATCATATTTGTGGCATATAAAACATGTGGGGCCGCACATACTTTGGGATAGAGCTACTGGAATTCTTTACTGTCTCAGATTTTTCAGGTCTGACACCTGGCCCATTTGGATGAGCCATCAAGCCTTTTCTTTTAGGCATGCTTTTAATTGCTAAGTGTGCCAGAAGTTGATCTGATTTGTTATTTTCACTGTCTGTTGAATGAGTCATGTTTTGGGGACTGCTTTGCAATATTTTAATTGCTTTGGTACTCTTTTAGATAGATATTTTACTGGCTGCCACTTGGAGAATTTGCACAAATGTATAAATATAGTATAAACAAACAAACAAACTGTCATGGCTGCCATGAACTCCTGAGTCATGCCTGTTAAGGCGGCCTTGATGTGGAAATCGAAATCTCTCAGCTCTGTAAGCCTGGGAAACTTCAAATAGACATCTGAGACTACCCGAATTCAGTCAGGATGTCTGTTAAGCAATAGGCTCGTCAATACACCAACAGACTTCATTTTTTTTCTCTTTCCTGAACCAAATACTCAATAAGGCTATGGGCAGTGTCCAGTACTGTTGCTGCTCTCCTGCTCATTCTGTTTCACAAGCAGGACCCACCATTTGTACAACAGAAAGCTAGCAGTTCAACCATCAACCCCCAGAGAAATGCTTGTTTCTGGATTGGAGTTCCTTCTGCAAGCTCTGCTGACCTGCCCTATTCCAGAAATTTCTACTCGTTTCTGGTTGCTTTGTTAGCCACTAGCTCCCCCTTGTGCTAGTGGTGGGTCATGGAGGGACATGGGCAAACTTGGATACTGCCCGATACCACTGACAGGATATGATAAAGGAAATGTTATTCTAAAGGACCACTGCTACTTTGCCTCTTAGCTGACCTTTGCTATACTGAGTATTGGGTCCATATACATCTCTTAGCATTATCTAGTCAGGTCTCTCTTTTGCTTAGCATCCAGAATTAAACCATGGATGACAGGCATTAAGAGGTTGTTGTTGTTCAGTCGTTAAGTCGTGTCCGACTCTTCATGATCCCATGGACCATAGCACACCAGGCCTTCCTGTCCTCCGCTCTCTCCCGGAGCGTGCTCAAGTTCATATTCATTGCATCAGTGATGCTATCTAACCATCTCATTCTCTGCCATCCCCTTCTCCTTTTGCCTTCAGTCTTTCCCAGCATCAGGGTCTTTTTCAGTGAGTTTTCTCTTCACATTAGGTGGCCAGAATATTTGAGCTTCAGCTTCAGTATCTGTCCTTCCAATGAGCAGTCAGGGTTGATTTCCTTTAGGATGGACCGATTTGACCTCCTTGCAGTCCAGGGGACTCGTAAGAGTCTTCTACAGCACCACAGTTCAAAGGCATCAATTCTTCAGCACTCGGCCTTCCTTATAGTCCAGCTCTCACAGCCATACATTGCTACTGGGAAAACATAGCTTTGATTATATGAACCTTTGTTGGCAAGGTGATGTCTCTGCTTCTTACTATGCTGTCTAGGTTTGCCATAGCTTTCCTCCCCAGGAGCAAGCGTCTTTTAATTTAATGGCTACAGTCACTGTCTGCGGTGATCTTGGAGCCCAAGAAAGTAAAATCTGTCACTGCTTCCATTTCTTCCCCTTCTATATGCCAGGAAGTGATGGGGACAGATGCCATGATCTTCGTTTTTTTAATGTTGAGTTTCAAACCAGCTTTTGCACTCTCCTTTTTCACCCTCAACAAGAGGCTCTTGAGATCCGCTTCGCTTTCTGCCATTAGGGTGGTATCATCTGCGTATCTGAGGTTGTTGATAATTCTCCCGGCAATCTTAATTCTGACCTGTGATTCATCCAACCCGGCATTTCTCATGATGTACTCTGCATATAAGTTAAATAAGCAGGGCGACAATATACAGCCTTGTCGTACTCCTTTCCCAATTTGGAACCAATCGGTTGTTCCATGTCCGGTTCTTACTGTTGCTTCTTGTCCCTTGTACAGGTTTCTCAGGAGACAGGTAAGGTGGTCTGGTACTCCCATCTCTTTAAGAATTTGCCAGAGTTTGTTGTGATCCACACAATCAAAGGCTTTAGCATAGTCAATGAAGCAGAAAGACACGTTTTTCTGGAATTCTCTTGCTTTCTCCATCATCCAGCGAATGTTGGCGATTTGATCTCTAGTTCCTCTGCCTCTTCAAAACCCCGCTTATACTTCCGATAGTTCTCGGTTCACATGCTGCTGAAGCCTAGCTTGTAGGATTTTGAGCATCACCTTGCTGGCATGTGAAATGAGTGCAATTGTGCGGTAGTTTGAACACTCTCTGACATTGCCCGTCTTTGGAACTGGAATGTAAACTGACCTTTTCCAGTCTTGTGGCCACTGTTGAGTGTTCCAAAATATTGGCATATTGAGTGCAGCACTTTAACAGCATCATCTTTTAGGATTTTAAATAGCTCAGCTGGAATACTGTCATCTCCGCTAGCTTTGTTGTTAGTAATGTTTCCTAAGGCCCACTTGACTTCACTCTCGAGGATGTCCAGCTCAAGTTCAGTGACCACACTATCATGGCTATCAGGGACATTAAGATCTTTCCTGTATAGTTCTTCTGTGTATTCTTTCCACCTCTTCTTAATCTCATCTGCTTCTGTTAGGTCCCTGCCGCCTTTGTCCTTTATCATGCCCATCTTTAGACAAAACATTCCCTTGATATCTCTGATTTTCTTGAAGAGATCTCTAGTCTTCCCCATTCTATTGTTTTTCTCAATTTCTTTGCATTGTTCATTTAAGAAGGCCTTCTTGTCTCTCCTTGCTATTCTCTGGAACTCTGCATTCAGTTGGTTATATCTTCCCCTTTCTCTCTTGCTTTTCGCTTCCTTTCTTTCCTCAGCTACTTGTAAAGCCTCATCAGACAGCCACTTGGCTTTCTTGCATTTCTTTTTCTTTGGGATGGATTTCGTTGCTGCCTCCTGAACAATGTTACGGACCTCCGTCCATAGTTCCTCAGGCACTCTGTCTATCAGGTCTAATCCCTGAAATCTATTCCTCACCTCCACTGTATATTCATAAGGTATGATTTAGGTCATACCTGAATGGTGTAGTGGTTTTCCCTACGTTCTTCAATTTAAGCTGGAATTTTGCAAGAAGCAGCTCATGATCTGAGCCACAGGCAGCTCCAGGTCTTGTTTTTACTGATTGTATGGAGCTTCTCCATCTTTGGCTGCAAAGGACATAATCAATCTGATTTCGATATTGACCATCTGGTGATGTCCATATGTAGAGTCGCCTCTTGTGCTGTTGGAAAAGAGTGTTTGCTATGATCAGCATGTTCTCTTGGCAAAACTCTATTAGCCTTTGTCCTGCTTCATTTTGTACACCAAGGCCATGCTTGCCTTTTATGCCGGTGATTTCTTGACTTTCTGCTTTGGCATTCCAATTCCCTATGATGAAGAGGACATCTTTTTTTGGTGTTAGTTCTAGAAGGTGTTGTAGGTCTTCATAGAACCGATCAACCTCAGCTTCTTCGGCATCAGTGGTTGGGGCATAGACTTGAATTACTGTGATGTTGAATGGTTTGCCTTGGTTTCGTACTGAGATCATTCTATCATTGATCAACTAGCTAGTTTGCTTGGATTGTACCCCAATACTGCTTTTCCCACCCTTTTATTGACTATGAGTGCTACTCCATGTCTTCTAAGGGATTCTTGCCCACAGTAGTAGATATAATGGTCACCTGAATTAAATTCGCCCATGCCTGTCCATTTTAGTTCGCTGATTCCCAAGGTGTCGATGATCAATCTTGCCATCTCATGTTTGACCACTTCCAGCTTACCTTGATTCATTGATCTGACATTCCAGGTTCCTAAACAATATTGTTCTTTACAGCATCGGATTTTCTTTTCACCACCAGACACATCCACAGCTGAGTGTCCTTTCAGCTTAGGCCCAGCCACTTCACTCTTTCTGGCGCTACTTGGAAATACCCTCTGCTCTTCCCCAGTAGTATATTGGACATCTTCCGACCTGAGGGTCTCATCTTCCGGCGTCATATCTTTTAGCCTTGTGATACGTTCCATGGGGTTGTCTTGGCAAGAATACTGGAGTGGGTTGCCATTTCCTTCTCCCGTGGACCACATTTTGTCAGAACTCTCCACCATGACCTGTCCGTCTTGGGTGGCCCTGCACGGCATAGCTTATAGCTTCACTGAGTTACGCAAGCCCCTTCGCCATAACAAGGCAGCATTGAACATTAAAAAAACTAAGATCATGGCATCTGGCCCCATCACTTTCTGGCATATAGAAGGGGAAGACATGGAAGCAGTGACAGATTTTATTTTCTTGGGCTCCAAGATCACCGCAGACGGTGACTGCAGCCATGAAATTAAAAGACGCTTGCTCCTTGGGAAGAAAGCTATGGCAAACCTAGTCAGCATAGTAAAAAGCAGAGACATCACCTTGCCGACAAAGGTCTGTATAATCAAAGCTATGGTTTTCCCAGTAGTAACGTATGGCTGTGAGAGCTGGACTATAAGGAAAGCTGAGCGCAGGAGAATTGCTGCTTTCGAACTGTGGTGCTGGAGAAGACTCTTACGAGTCCCCTGGACTGCAGGGAGGTCAAATCAGTCCATCCTAAAGGAAATCAACCCTGACTGCTCATTGGAAGGATACTGAAGCTGAAGCTCAAATATTCTGGCCACCTAATGCGAAGAGAAAACTCTCTGGAAAAGCCCCTGATGCTGGGAAAGAATGAAGGCAAAAGGAGAAGGGGACGGCAGAGGATGAGATGGGTAGATAGCATCACCGATGCAATGAATATGGACTTGAGCACACTCCGGGAGAGAGCGGAGGACAGGAAGGCCTGGTGTGCTATGGTCCATGGGGTCACAAAGAGTCGGACACGACTTAACGACTGCACAACAACAACAACATTCCTCCTTATGTCTTCAGTTTCTGATAGTATAGAATGTCCAGTATAATCAACATCTGGGCTGTCTGTAACCATTAGTGCCCCACTGAGAAGGGTCAAAGAGATTTTGCTGAGCCAAGATATAGTTTCCTTCTCCTGAAGCAGGAAAACACTGCATGTAAACTATAGGCCATTATCTTCTCAGAACACCTGTTCAGCTAGCTAGTTTGCTTTTTTTCCTTCCTATTTCCAAAAGATTTATGATTTGTCTCTTACAAAAAAGTCTTAGGGGTCATACACTTCCCTACAGCATGGGGTTTTCCAGTTGGACAACATGAAATAAGACATGCCTCAGAACACATGCTTTCCAGACTTCCATAGTAGTTTGATGTCATATCTGCTTTTCGTGGTTGCCAAACGTCACCACAGAACAGCCACCTCAAAATACCTGTTGCTGGAGCTGAAGATGAAAAAAGCACTGGCTTCTGGCATTGGCACAGCTTTCTCCTTGAGGTGCAGCTCAGACATTGGGCGTGGACGAGGCCCAACAGGCATCTCAGGCTCTTCTTCTTCCTCCTCTCCTGAAAAGCAAAGTCTTTAGTTTTTAATACTGTTAGTCAGAAATAGTTTACTAGGGGGGTGTTGCTACCAGCGATTTACTCCGAGCCAGCTGTGTGTTGAGGTTGTTAGGGATAGATGACGTTGTGGCCATCCAGCAGCCACCCCAGAGCTTATCAAGGAAAGACTGGATTTCTTGAGACTGCTTAAAGTCTGATTCTTTTCCTTAAGTTGGGTTCTCCCCAGTATAGTTGTTGTATGCCCCAACCCCCGCATTTAGTTTGGGTCTGCTAGCCCTGCCCAGGGGTGTGCCTTTCACCATGACCCCAGTCAAGGGGTGTTTCCTCCCATTGTGCGGAATGAGGCTTGCCCTCTGAATGCCCACAGAAATTATAGAGAACCCCTTCAATTGACATGGCACAGTGCAATCTCAAAGCTCCAGTTGTTCTTTGTTTGGTTTATTGCCTCAGGAAGAATCTGCTTTGACCCTTTGTTATAGAGATCCTGTGGGTTAAAATGGGGGCTGGTTTCCATCTTTGTGTTTACTGCTCTCTTTCCCACAACAAACCCATTAGTGTCTCCTCGGAAGTATCTGCCATTGTGGTCAGTGAGATCCTGCAGGTTAATATGGGGGCTGCTTTCTGTCTTTGTGTTCTCCCCTCTCCCCTTTCCCAGCACAAGCATATGTGTGTCTATTTGGAAGTAACTCCCGTTGTGCTCAATGATGCTTGTTCCTGAAATGCAGGTGCATCTGGAGTTTCAGGGGAAAGAAAAAAGGGGGGAAGGGGAGGAGCCTCTCTTATTGGTTGAGCAGCCCCTGCCAGTCAGTTGATGTTCACTCCAACTCTCCCCCCCCCCCGGAAGTATGTTCTGTGAAGCAATTTTTACTGGTTCAGAGAATCTGCTTTGTGGAGCCCTGTTCTCAGCAAAAGTGATTCCTTTAAAAAAAAATCCAGTACTCCTCCATTAGCTTCTCCTTCCGTTGTCATGGAAACATGGCCTAGGTTGCTTTCAACAGATATGGTTAACTGTCTGGTGAAGTATGCTGTAGTAGACTAAATAGGAATAAGCATTTTCTACTTCTTTTATTGGGCTGCTTTGAAATCCTCCCACCACAGTTCAAAAATGATGTCCATTCCCTCATGACATGATAGGGTAGCAAAAGCCATGTTTCAGCCTTCATAGTATAAAAAGCTTGGAAGATCTTACGTGCTACATTGAAATTTGGAGTTCAAGGGAGTGTATGTACCTCTATTTATGTATATCTGCCTCTTCATGATGGAAGAGGCAGAGTAAGGTGTATAGGTCAAAACCTACCATTCAGTGCAATCCTATGGGGATAGTCAACCGCCTCCAAACTTGGAGGCGGCTGACTATCCTATGCAGGGTGGACAGAGTGTGGAGGGGATCTTCTCCTCTGTGCTCTGGCCACCCTGCATTTGTGGCTAGGTGGCTGATTTCGGCTGTCTAGCCAAGGCGGCTCGGAGCGGGGTGGGGTGGCCGGACAGCACATAAGATGTGTCATACCACCGCTTCCGCCATCCTGTCCCCTCCCTGCCTCCAGGAATGCCCCCTTTCCCCCTGTTCTGTGCTGCTCTTGCAAGCGTGGAGCTGGGGACGAACTGTACCACCTACAAGGCTGTGGGGGAGGGGACGGGGAAGCAGTTTTATGGGAACCGACCTCAGAGCACTGGCTTCAAGGTCAGTTCCTGAAAACCAAAAAATCCTATGGCTGTCTAGCCACTGTCTAGCAGCCATAGGATTACGCCCTTATTTATTTGATTTCTACTAAAAAAGCCTTTCTACTAAAAATGGCACTCAAGGAAGCATAAGTATCACATACCACTAATCTTCAGATTCCTGCATTAAAAACTTCAGGCCCTGTTTTTTAAGACCACGCATGAGTTTCTGTGTTTTTAGAATTGGAAATTAAGCTCTCCACAAAGAGTGGGAGTTACTGCAGAGTCCTACTTCAACTCCTGGTATCTCCCATTAAAGAGATCTCAGCTGGAAAAGCTGGGAAGACCCCTGCTGGAGATCCCAGACAGCTGTTGCCAGTTACAGGAGACAATACTGGGCTATTTGGCTTTTCAGTCTGCATTTTCATATAGACAAATTCATGGAAGATTGGTCTATCATTAGATATTCACCATGAGAAACCAAATGGAGCCTCTCTGTTATTATTTATTTCTAAAATGTAACACACCACAAAGTACTCCAACAGTGGGTTGTCACAGTAGCTTACAAATAGTAACTGCCAAAGTAGACAGCAGATAAAAGCAGAATATTAAATAAAATGAATAACCAATTTCAATATTTAGGTAAAAGTCACCTAAATATATTCCATCAGTAGACTCACATTTATAATGCCAAACTCCAACTTCAGCAGCTAAAAGCCCTTCTGAACAGGAGGAATGCAACAAATTTACTTAATGGGAGTCAGCTAGACAGACCTCAGTGCAAGGCCACTGAAAAGGCCTTAGTCCTGGTAACGTCTTGTCAGCACCAAGAGCAACCTGAATGGCCTCACCGGGAGGTCTTAAGGCACAAGGGGAATGGGGGGAGCATATGAGAAGAGGCACTTCTTGATATATACTGGACCCAAACCCTTAGCACTTTAAAGATCAAAAACAGGACTTTGGAATTGGGCCCAGAAACTAACTCGGAAGTAGTACAGCTTTTTGAGGACCAGTGTCCTACAGTCCCTGTGATAGGTACTAGTTAGAAGCTGCTGCATTCTCAACTAGCTGCATTTTCCAAATGCTCTTCAAAGTCAACCCCATATAAAGTGCATTATGGTGATGTAATTCTGAGGTTACCATGGTATGTGCCATAGTGAGCAAATCCCTTGTCATCCAGCAAGGGCTGCAGTTGATCCACCAAGCAATACTGATGTTCTTGGCCACAGATATCACTGAAGCATCACATAAGAGACCTGAGTCCAGGAGAACATTCAAACCATGGAACTAATCCTTCATGGGGAGTTAGGCCTCATCCAGGGCAAATCATCCACCTATCCCCAGGTCAACTGGATTGCCTACCCACAGTGCTGTTGACAAGTTTTTCAGGGCTCATGGGCAAGATGCTCTCAGTGTTCCCTTCCTCCTCCTCATTCCCTGCCCATTCATTTGCCTCTTGTTTTGGACACAATCCATACCACCTCCCAGAGGAAAAGGACAAGGGATATAGAGGCCACTGCTCCTTCTACTCATTCCTCTCATTGCTCACTCACTCATTCAGGAAGAGCAGATGAAAAGGCAACAACTGCAAGGAGGAGGAAGGCCAGGAGTCTCCAGGGATGGGTTTTAGCAACTGCTTAACTATGCCATCCCCTGATGCCAGCCCTGTCTACCCACAAACTGTTTCTGAATTGTTGTATACTGGGTGGGAGGTGGGGAGAATCACAGGGCATTAGCTATTGGATTATGCCCTGCCTATGAGGTCCACAGCATATGGCTGGAGACAGAATGCTGGACTGGAAAGACCCTTGGCCTGATCCAGTTGGGTAATGTAAAGTTCTTAGACTTGTTAGGGACCCTGGGATTTTTCTGTCTTCCCCTGTAGTATATAGTGCATGTGTTCTCTGAGTGTGGCATATTCATTTAAGATTTATTTATTAAATTTATTCATAGATCGCTTTTCATCATAAAAGATAACTGGATTGTGGAGGAACCTTCTGGGCAAGTAAGCCACTGCTTTCTTCCCTCTCTGTGATTCCATACGTACTGGATGGAGCTAACTGCTGACTTGGGCTGTTGTTGTTTTTCCTAGACAAGTGAATAGTGCATAGAACGTCCCCCAGGGATGGACACCTTTTCTTAAAAAGAGATGGGAATAGATTTGTGGACTTGTTGCTTGTTTAGAATTCAGGCAGGAGTGAAGAAATAAAGGCTAAAACTCTTGAACCAAGTTCTTAAAAATGAGAGCTCCAGGCACTGCAGAGATCTGTGACTACCCCTCAAGGAAGAAATGCCAAGAAGAATTCTTAGATGGTCAGTAGGGATACAGGGAAGGTTTGAAAGAACACCTTGAGGATTTCAAGCACTAGCAAGTCTAATGTGGCTTTGTGCACAGAACAACAATATACTTTAAACACACACACATTCCACAGGTGCTATTCTAGTAATTAGCTCATTAAATAGAAATGCTGCAAGATGTTACAGAACAATAGCTGTGTTTAACAGATCACACTGTCATCCTGCCAACAAACCTCAAAGCAAGTGTTCTTAGACTCCCTCCGCAATTCCATGGTGACTATGTGTTCATATCTAGTCTCTTCCTTTAAAACCAAATCTTTTAAAATGTTAGATGTGGATGAACCAGCTCATGTTTGAATCTTAACTGTGCAGTAATTGCACAGAAGGAGAAAGGCAGCCTTTTAAATAAATACATAGTTCTGGTGCAAAGAGATGGGCTTCATATCCTCCTACCTCCGTTCAATAAGAAAATCAGCTCAAATTAATCTCAGGGGGCTTTGCTAAGTGCTTAAACACAACCCTTTGAAAATACTCTTTACTTCATGTACCACAGCACAGTGGATGAGATGCTAGCACACCAGTGTGTGTTAATTGTGTAGATGTATGGGACAGAAAGGGACCAGAAGCGAATCCAATTCAACCCCTTATCCTATGGCAGGGTCCTGTCACAGATCAGTTCCATCCCCTGCATTAGCCACATGGAAAGAATAGGAACAAGCAAATATGCACAAAGCACAGTGTGTCATATAAATTAGCTTACAAGGGAAGGCAAAAACCCTCCTCTGGTTATGGCAGATCCAAATATGGGTACTGCATGCAACTTATATGGAATTAAATAAACAAATTTACAGCAGTGCTGCTTGTGAGGCCCTTTGCTTACTCAGGAGTATTAGCCTACTTCCAGATGGATTTTTTTTTTATGCCTGCAAACCACAGAGAGAGGTATTGGGACAATTTCTGTGTTGTTGTCTAGTAGCACAATTGGCAGAACAGTGACTAGCATGGTCAGTGCAGATGGAATACTCCACAACAAGGATGGTTGCTCTAAATCCTGCTGCTAATTAGTACCTCTGTCTTTCAGAACTCCCGCCACCCCTTTCTGGTGTAGCGCTAGCACATTAAACCACCTTGGAAGAAAAGGCCACACAGATAAGCCCTTGCTAGCCATAGGGATGCATGCCTTAGTTAATACCCATTTAGGCTATTGCAATACGCTCTGTGTGGGGCTGCCCTTGAAGAGCGTTTGGAAACTGCAGCAGATACAAAAAGCTGCAACCAGATTGCTTTCTGATGTGCACTTTATAGACCATATTACATGGGTCCTACATCAGTTGCACTGGTTTTCAATTTTTGTTTCCAGACCCAATTTAAGATGCTGGTTCTTACCTACATAGTCCCAAATGGTTTGGGGCCAGGATATCTGAAAGCCTACCTCCTTCCATATTATCCTGGCTATAGCTTACAATCTTTGTCTGAGGCCCTGTTGTATATCCCACCAGCAAAAGAGGTTGGTTTGGTGGGGACGGGGGGTAGAAACTTTTCTGTGGCAGCACCCCAATTATGGAATTTCCTCAGAATGATTAGATTAGCCCCTTCATTGCATAGCTTCTGGCAGGTGGTAAACACATTTCTGTTCCACTCAATGTTTGTTGGCTTTTAAAGGCTGATAGCTAGTTTTATTCTGTTCTTTTGGAGGTTTATAATACTCTGTTTTTAGTCATTGTTATTGTTTAAATGTTCTGAGGATCTTATGACCGAAAGGTTGTCTATAAATATTTTAATTAATTAATAAAATAAAAAATATAACGGGGCTTTGCACAGCTATGTTTAAATCCCTGCTTACCCTGGACTGTACAATCTCTCATGATCCTTGTCTACATAATGGGAATTACAACTGCCTTCTGCAAATAAAGGTGAACAAGGTAAAGACTGTAAAGTACTTTGCAGCTTAGAAGTACAGCGAATTTGACTAATTATGATGTTTCTGGATATTTTAAAAAAATACTTTTGCTCTGAACTTGTCTTCCAGATTGTTGAATCATTTCTGGTTTTCACTCTCATCTGATATACTTAAACAGCCTTAATGTTTTTGGCTGCCTGTAAGCTAGATTGTAAATTAGCACCCTGTCTGCCTTCAATGAGTGCAACACCATCACCACCACCACCATCATACAATTCTCTACTGATCAGAAGCCTGTCAGTGCAGCTGATCTCTTAAGTGGTGGTTGCAAGAGGCAAGGAGGCAGGTTGGCAAGTTGCAAAATGAATGCCTGGAGGGCTTGCCGCTGGGGGAAGCTTGAAGCAGCATTGCAGTCTGAAGAGGCGACATCAAAGGTATCGAAAAAAGATTAATGAGAAAATTGGGGCAGTGTGAGCTTATAAAAGACTGAGTGGAGCACATAATGGGTCTGGGCTTGCTCGACCCAGAGGTGGGTGCTGCTAAGTTGCAAAGGCAGAAACTGACAGGCAAGTAGCAGATACTATGCAGAGCTCAGCTGTGGCTACATATAACCCCAACGTCCAGGGAGGCCATGCCATAAATGCAGCTAGTGAAAAAATCGTCTGCCCCACTTCTGCTGCATTCAGCAATGAAGCCAGATGCGGGAGAGGCTGGATCTTTATGTCAGGGCTAGCAGTCTAGAGACAAGCAAGTACTGACCAGGTAGATAGTTGAGCCTGGAAACAAGCAGGCAGTCATGCAGATGGGTGGAAAAGCAAACACAGGCAGTCCGAGCAATGAGTTGCTCAGACTGAGGAGCCAGAATCAGACGCTTGATAAGACTAAGTGGAAGTCTTAATAGCCCTGTGTGTCACCTGACCAGGGCTAAACTGATAAGCTGCAGTACCACCTTCTGGCCATCTGCAGTGGGGGTGCTGCAACACGGCAGACAGTAAGCCCACAGTTCTATTATCTGGCAAGCTACTACACTGGTGGAGAGAGTAACATGTCTGAGGTTGGAGCCCAGCACATTGTTTATTGTAATTGTTTATATCCTGCCTTTAATAATAAGATATCCCAAGGCAGGTTGCAAATAAAACTATAAATGTAGTTGATGCATTGATAACATCATGTTTAGATTACTGTCATGACCTTTATGTGGGGCTACCTTGTGCTTGGTCCAGAAGCTGCAGCTGGTGCAGACTGCAGCAGTAAGAATGCGGAGTGGGGCACCTTAGCACACACATATTACACCAGTATTGAAGCAGCTGCATTGGCTGCCTATTCACTTCTGAGGCTTTGTTCTTGGCATATAAAGCTCTGAACAATTTGGGACTAGATTACCTGACAGATTACCTTCCCCGATATAGACCCGTTCGATAGCTAAGATGTCAGAGGTTGTACTGCAACCTGCAGATTGCCATCTGGCAGCAACCTGGAAGCAGGTTTTCTCTGTGCTGACACCAACTTTGTGGGATGCCCTTCTCCTTGGCATGCAGGAGGCACCAACTGTGGCATGTTTCAGGCCTTCCCTGACTGACCATGCTGCTCAGTCTGTTGATTGTTCTCTGATTTTAAATGTCTGAATATTTTAAAAAAAATCTTAAATTTTAACTGAGATGTTTTGGACTTTCTGTTTTACACATAAGAATTAAAATGTGAACAGATCTGTGATTGTATAATAAACTTTGATTATAATGAACATTGAGTTAAAAATGCAGCAGATAATTAAAAGATGAGCTAAATAAACATCAATGCAAAAAGGCCTTGCAGAATAAAACTTTCCCAACTTCATCTAAAAGCTGATAAAGAGCAGGCCTGGCAAAACTCACTGGAAAAGGAATTCCACAATTGTGGAGCCATTGCCGAGCAGTCCCTGTCCCTAGTGTCTACCTACTAATATAATCTTCACCAGTGATAAACAAGAGACCACAGCCTCTAAGCAGATCTTAACACTTGGGTAGATTTTACACCATAAAAGGCATCTACGCAAGAGCAGGGCAAGCAAGCAGAGCGAGCAACTCTCTGTCATGATGCTGAACTAAGAATACCAGCTGCCCATTTGGAGTGGAATGAGCAACACCTTTCTCAAGCCTAGTTTAGATGGGGAAACATGCCAAAAAGCCAGGACTCCCGTAGAAGGGAAAAGGCAAGATAGTCAAACACTGTCTATCCACTTGTAAGGATTTCCACTGTCCACAGAAAAACCCAAATAAGGCCCTTGGAGAGAAAGCTTCCTACATTCATGATTCCAACAGGACAGATTAATTTTAATCCTCCTTCCATTGGGTTGGGCATACTGACAAAGGTGTTTGAAGAAGAAAACCAGGCTTCTTCAAGCAGCAGATAACAATGCAAACATTTTCAGAGACTAGGTGAGTAAGGGTTTTCTGGAAGATTGGCAGATATTATCTGGGGAAGAATCCTAGGCAATAAGAAATTAAACCTCAAGCCAAAAAAGGCTTTGGAACAGCTGATACAAGATGAGAAATAATGACATCCAATGCTACCTGGATACAGCAAAAGGCTAGCACAGCAAGAGCATCTGCTTGCAGACAGTGTACAAGAAGAGGTATAAAGTCAGTTTCTGTTCCAGAGAGGCAGGATGAGAACACATTGCCCACATTGGCAGTACTACAGGCTTGGTTTGCTAATAAGGAAAAGGAGCCCATCATGTTCAGTGATCACTGAGCAGCTGATAAGTAGATGGGAATAAATAGAAGCGACTGGAAAAATTACTTGCAAATGTACAGGGCAAATCCCCAGATGTTGTTTCTCAGAAGCAAATATCTTAGGGCCAAACTACACAATACATGGAGTCTGCATTACTTTCCTTTATTATTATTTTTTAAAACCAAAAACAACCCTAGAAGGCTGAGTGGTGAAAGAATGGATGCTTAACACTTTCTCCTCCATTCATTTTTCAGCTCAAGTCACCTGTTACCTTTGCCCCTGAGTATGAAGCACCAGCTGGAGGGGATGATTTTGAGCTGGAGAATGAGCACAGGAGGAAGGGTTAAGGAGCCTCCCCAAGCAAAAAACATGCAGAGGGAAGTAACACAGAACTACATGTTAATATCTAGTTTGGCCTTTAGGCAGGCATTGACAGACAGAGGCAGACTTAGGAGATGTTTTGATTACTATTCATGTTCTCTATATAGAATTTTATATGCAAAGATACTTATCATATTCATATAATTCACATTTACAACTGTCAGGGTGGAAACTGAGCCAATAGAGCCCCAGAGCAGTTCTGATTCTGAGGAGGAACAGCAATCCGTGGGAGAGGAGCTCACTCATCTCTCACAAGCACAGCAGCTGGCAGAGATTCCTCCTGCCAGCATTCCTGGGAGAGATAGTGACCCTGGCAGTGAGAGAGCACTGGAGGGGGGCTTGCTGGATGTTCGGCACAGATGCAGGGAGCAACGACAGATGGAGGGTGCGGAAAGGAGGCGTAGCGCTCGTTTGGCGCGCAAACAACGGTCGTGTCCTGAAGACCCAAGGGAAAGAGGAAGGATCTCTCCCTAGCCCATAAGTTCAGGGTCTTCCCGTGATCCTCCTTCAAATGGGGACCAACTGCCTTACCTGGAGCTTAGGCTACTCAGCTATCTTTCCCCAGTGCTGTTCCTTGCTTTGTCACTAGCGACTAGTATTCTGAAAGAGTCATAAAGTAATAAAGGAATAAAGTCTTGGAAAGAATTCCTCATCATCTGCGTCCTGAGTTGGCTATTGGTGGGGACAGCAAGAGGCAGCTCGGGCACTCCTGACAACAACACCCCTACAAGGCTGGTCATTCTTATTCTCATTCATAGATGGTTGATCCAGTGCCACCAAACAAGTCCATGACTGAGTAGGAATTTGCTTCTAAGTCCAACTCTCTGTTCACTGGCTGATATTGGTTTAGGGTTTATTCATACAACCATCTGGATGCTTGGTAGCCCCTGTATATGATGGCTATATGAAACAACTGGCACAGCAAGGTTTGACTTTCTACACAAAACTTTGGATTGCATGGAATAGTGCTTCCCAAAAAATGCTAAAAGCCAAATCATGTGAGCAACAGCAGGCACCCACAACTGGGGCTCTGTTCACACCTGGCATTTTATCCCACTACAAATCAGTCCTTTTGATTCCAGATCCTTTCCAGGATTTACACTGGCCCTTTATATAGGCATCTCTGTATGCGCATCCCTCCGCATTCTATCTTTTCATGACTGGGCGAGCTGCATGGAACAATCAGGACAGAAGGGGGCTGCTGGCTCCATACCCCCTCCCCTCCCCTCCCCTCCCCTCCCCTGCTCATTGGTTGCTGTAACATGATTGATGGCTCCGCCCCATCCCTCCACTCCTCCACAGCAGGAGGGAAGTCGCAAGCCCTTCTAGTGATCTGGATAGCAAGATATGGGAGCTGGTCCCCTCCTTCCTCCAAGGTACAGAGTCTTCTCGGTGGCTTACCCTGAGGTTGCTGGCACTGCTAGTCCTCTGCTAAATATGTCAGTGTGTCATGGAATTAAATGCATTATATTGCTTGCACTACTGAGTTTGAAAGTTATACTGATTTCCGGGTTCCCAACTACAGAAGCAAGAAATCCACAAATGGACTTGCAGCCCCCGC
The DNA here is from genome assembly GCF_057233095.1 of Heloderma suspectum. Classification (NCBI taxonomy): domain Eukaryota; kingdom Metazoa; phylum Chordata; class Lepidosauria; order Squamata; family Helodermatidae; genus Heloderma; species Heloderma suspectum. The sequence goes on from NC_139464.1 coordinate 23,733,389, forward strand.
CTTCCCCCTTAGTCTGGCTTCCAAACAACCCTGCAAGGTGGACTAGCAGAAGAGGTAGTGGCTGGCTAGGTGGGAAGGAGTACTATGGACAACCACCTCAGCATTACTGCCTTAGCTAAAATGACTCCACATCCAAACAGGAAACTATTAAAAATGACCATTCCAAGCTCTGCATGATGAATTTATTCAGGGGAGGAGAAAAGGGATTGAAATCCTAACTGTCAAGCCTTTCTCCTACGTGGCTGAAAAAGATGACTCCTCCATCCACCCCAGGAGGAAAAGAGCCCATCTATCTGGTGAGCAAAAGAGAGAAGAAGCAGTCAGTGAAGTCAATGGGAGAGGGAGGTTCAAAGTAAATGCACTGAAGGGAATGGGAGACCTTAAGACTGCTACTCTAAGTAGACTTACAATGCGCTCCTATGCATGCCTACTCAGAAGCAAGCCAGATTTCAGTGGCACTTACTCCCAGGAAAGGAAAGCCTTAGCCAATGGGTTTACTCAGAAGTAAGCACTGCTGTGTTCAAGGAGATCTCGGAGCCCATAGTGGAATGGGAGAGAGGGAGAAACGATCACCGGAAGCGGTCAGTAACCTGCCCCCCCCTTCCCACCAATTCGTTGTCATGACAATGTTATTCAACACCCATAGCACATGCCCATATAAAGTGGGACAAAATGCTAAAGGGGAAATACATGGGGGGAAATGGCAATTTCAATTGCAAGCACAGAAAATGCCGGGGACTCAGATAACACCGGAAGAGGGAAGGAAAGCTGTAGGATAGCAGCAAGAGAGCAGCGGCATCATCTAAAGCTCTGGTGAAACCCAGTGATTAAAGAAGAACAATCCTGATAAAAAACTCAGGTGTGTGAAGAGGGCTGAGCACACAACAGACTGGGCATTGTGATGCATGAGGTAATTCAAACGCTCTTCCCACAAAACCCAACAGCTGTGTGGATAGACCCTCAAGTTTCTTAAAATGGAACAAATACAGCAGGCAAATTGTATCTCAAACATGTAAGCTTGATCTCAATAAAGCAAAGAATCTTCTGTGTTTGCACCAAAACCTTTTAAAAACAGTTAACATTCTGTGAATCATAGACATCATTTGAAAATGAAAAATGAGTGCAACTATAACCTTGAAATCATGGGGAAAGGCCTCGTGAAATCTCTGAAGCCAGAGGGGGCTGAGGGATGCTTCCACCGGGTAGGCAGAAATTACTGAAGTTGTCAGCCTTCCCCAACTTGGTACCCTCCAGATGTTTTGGACTTCCAATCCCATCAGCCCCTGCCAACATGGCCAATGGTTAGGAATGCTGGGAGCTATAGTCTAAAACATCTCGAGGGCACCAGATTGGTGAAGGCTGCTCTCCCTCCCCTGGCTAGCAGAAACAGAAAAATTATGCAGAGTAAACCAATAGATGCAAATCTGCTTAATTTGCAGTTTATTCATGCTGCAGAACTTGAGATACCATGGTGATTCCACACAGCTGTAGCACAGATTGCACACAGCTGTGGCCATATATGAAATATAATGCAACGTAATACAATATCTCTTATTTTAGAACATCAGGATATTTGTTAGTGCTCTGCAAGCAATGTTTCTGGTACAGCTAAAGAAATGATTCAACCTTGTCAAGAATAATACCAGCCAATGACCTTTTACTGGATGATATAGATCTCTCTGTAATCCAGCTGGAACAGCCTTAGGCATGTGAGCCTCAGCTTCTTGTGCTAGTAAAAAAAAAATGTGGGCAGGGCAGTGAATTACCTGGTGTTTCAGTAGTTGGATAGGGATTCTTTTCTTCATTTTCATTAGGCTGATATTCATCTATATTGCTCTGGCAGAAAGAAAAAAAGAAAGAAAAAAGCCAAAATAGAGCTTGCTTTAGTACATCCATTATTTTATGCATTCATAAAGATGATCAGCACAAAGCAAGCTGGGCGGTACCAAACAGCAGACCTTGTTAGAAGGTGGAGACTCTCCATCAGCAGTGATCGATTTCAGCTCAATTTTCTCCTCCTTGGTCTCCGCCTCCACAGCTGGCTTCTCAGGTTCCTGTTTCTTTTCAGGACTAGCAGTTCTAATAATTCAGCAGAGATGGAAAATACAAATGTTCATCAAATATAGAATGGTGTTTTCTGTTATAGACTCCCCCTAATAGTGGAATAGCCCATCGTATCAACAAGGACTTGGTATCTGTTCTTGACCCCAAAGCCAAGAGGGCTGTCCTATCATCTTTAAACTCTGCTCTCCCCCAAAACCTGAAACACTTAACTATCTGCCCACTCAGAAACCTGTGTTTCAGCCAGGGCAAGAGACACATCTGAGGAACAGCTGGCCTTTATGTTTTCAGAGATGGCGATCAGATATTGCTTCTTTGCCTCACTATGCTGTGCGTAATTTGATAGCTGCAACATCTACCAGTGACCAATTCATTCAGTCTGCACTTGCCATTTTGAAACTGAACCTATACTGCAGACCTCATGGCACACGATCTGGCCTAATTTTTGAACCTTTCTGTCCCCTGCCCCCCACCATCCCCTGCCTCTTATATACCTAGCCTGGTGAACTCAAAAGCTTGCAAAGTCTTTTGTGGCATTAATGGGATTGCCTAACTGTACTGTTTTGGATACCTGCCCTGGATTCTGGATCTTTTACTCATGGACCAGTGCTGCTATCTTTGTTTTTTTATTTTTCTAATTAACTTGTATCTCTGGGGTCAGTGACATAGTGTACACGGACACCACAGCACCCATGGACACCCCCCTCCTTGGTGCCTGCCTCTCCACTTCTTTAAAAAAATGCATTTAAAAATACATTGGGTGGGTAGAAAGCAGAGCTTCAGCATCCCAGCACCCCACCCTCATCCTTTTCCTGTTTCCAAATGTCTGTGGATTTGGGGGACTACAGAGGGCAGTAAGAAGTGACCTGGGGGACTGGGGGCAGAGGAAGGGCAGCAGGGGATTAGGAAAGCCATTGGGGGCAGGGGGACAGTTGGGGAAGCCAGCGACAAGAGGAGTAGGTTAGGAAAGTCAGCCATGTGGAGTGGGGGTTAGGAAAGCTAGCGGGGAGCAGCTGACAGCAGCCAGGTGGGGAAGGGGATGTTTTTGTGATAGATGAATGCGGTGCATGGCTGTGTGCCTCTGAATGGATGGTTGGGGGCGGGGTAATTCTAAAAGAAAGAATGCGGTCTGCATGTGTGTGTTGGCTGTGTCGGGTGGGGGGGACTTTTGTGCGTGCATTTGGGGGGAAGTTATTTGGGGGTGATCTTCCTATTTTAAGGAAAAAGATTTGGGGGAATTAATTTTATTATAATGTATTTAGAGGTGATTTAGGGAAATTCTTTTTCTGTGAAATGGGTGTATTGTTGGAGCAGAAAATTGTGGATTCAAAGGAATGTGTTTGTCTTCTAGCCTCACCAGTTTGACTTTTTATGAAGTGGGTGTTTTATTGCAGTAGTAAATGTTGTGACTGCCTGCACCCTATGGCAGCTATTTTGTGACTCAACCCCCTCACACACCATGGCAGACATTCTGTGACCATGCCCAAAACACCTTATCAAAAATAAAACGTGCCCATAGCCCTAAAAACTCTGTATCTAGCTCACTTTCATGAAGGTGAATTTAGCATCATGAACATACAAGAATGCCTCCTCAAAGGAAGAGACTGTCAACGATTAATGTATCAAAAGTCATGGCTTTGAGGCCTCTCTTAGGCCATCAGCGCAACCATTTCATTTCTATTACTGTGCAGTCGTCTCCTCTGGTTGCTCCTTGGCAGCACCAGCATATGCAGCTGAGCTGGTGGTGTGTCTTAAGTTATATAATAAGAGCATTCACATTTTTGCCCTTCTGATTTTTACAGTCCAACCACAAGAAGTACTGGTCCCTAATGAGCCCACATGGTTAGCTATGTGGTCTCTGCCATTTGAATGGCTGGGTTCCTGGGATAAGCAGAGAATACTCCAGAGGAAAGATACCTGCTTTTCCCTGGAAAACATCCTATGATCCTAGCTGGGGATTGCAACACCTAACTGGGGATATAAGACAGTGCTGTTTGTACATGTTTTTACCCTCAAGAACTAACATGGGAACATTTATTTTACTACCAAATGAGAAATGAAGGAGTTACCTAGCTAGTTTTTTCCTTTCTTTTTCTTCTTCCTCCTCTTTTTGAGCAGATGTCAAGCTCTCAGCATCAGCAAGGTTGTCCACAGCAATGGCCAAAAAAACATTCAGCAGGATATCTGTTTGAATATTTCTTAAAGAAAAGTTGTACTGAATAGCATGGAGCAACGTCCTGTGGTATGGGACCTCAAAAGTACTAAGCAGCTTGGGTCAACCACATCTGAGAGAGAGCCTTGACCCCTATGAGCCCCACCCACCCATTGAGATCTGTTGCGGAAGCCCTGCTTAGAATCCTCTAATTTCCAGTTTTAATATCTGCTAAAGGGATGGAATAGGGCCTTCTCAGTTCTGGCCCCAGCACTGTGGAACACTATCTAAGGAAGACCACCTGGGTCCATCCTGCTGGCCTTTAAGAAGGCCAGCAAAATGTTTCCCTTCAGACAAGCCTTCTAGGAGGTGCAGTAAATTAGTCCTAGTAGATAAGTAGTTTTACTGGCATACTGAATTCTGAATATTATTTTGTATTTTATTGTATTGGTCAGTATGCTTGTTTTAATGAATTTTTTATTTGTATTTATGGCTTTCCATTTTGAATGATAGGGAAAGTAAGATATAAAAACCAACAATACTAGTCACACCAATTTTGCTTAGCATGTGAAGCCCAATGCCAATGTTTAAGTAAAGCTGAGTAACCTCAGATCAAAACGATCACACACGCAAGAGTCTGGAGAATGAGAAACGAAAGGTGGCTTTGGCTAATTTCACATCTATAACCCTATCCTTCTCTGCTACTTTTTTCATACTTCCTTCATTGTGAATATTTATGCAGGGGTTCCCACATAAGTAAGCAGTCCCAGTCAAATACTGGCAAGCAGGATCAAGGCAAGCACAGCCCTGCTCACAACCTTCTGCGACAAGGAGAAGCAGCACTCTGCCTGCCATGAACCTGCAAACTGCCACTGCCTCCCCCTTTCCCAGGGCCCAGAAACATGCCTTTGTGACAGGGGAAGACTGCAGAGGTAGTGGAGGCATGTGCTTCCAGGGCTCTGGTGGAAGTCTCTTCTGACTGAGATTTTGACTGCAAGTCTCAGAACCCCTAAAAGAAAACTGAAGCAATGAGCTTTGGTGGAAAGGTAAATGCACTGGGTAACTATTTACAAAGTGATAAAATATCTTGGTTACTTTATCACTTTAGTGCCTAGCGATATTTCTCAAATGAATAAACTGAATTTAAGCATGTTACTGGCGAAAGTATATCTTGACTTGGAAAGATGGGCATCACTTAATTTAAGTACTTAGGGTAAGGTTCATAAGCATCAGGATCTTAGTAATTCAGTGCCAGCTCCAGATTTTGAATTACTAAATTTCTGCAAAATGCCCTCTGTGGGTCTACTTCCTGTTTTCTGCCATTGTTATGAGCTATTGCTCCTTTCCCCCTTCACCACTGCAACTCCACACCTCTGCTCCTCGGCTAGGGATGCTTGAGGAGTTTGTTCTTTGGAAATTCTGATACAAATGGACCTGATCTGCATCTCTGGGACTAATGTGCGGATTGGAATGTAGTTATTCGGATTTCACACTCCTCTGAATTTTGCAGATATTGACTTTAAATAAAACATACTAAAATGTGTATAAAATGCATAACTGAGGGGGAAAAAGCTTTTTAGAAATTTGCACTTTGAGAAAAAATATATTTCAATATTTTATGAGGAAATATGTCAAAAATGCATATTTAAATATGAATGTAAATATAAATGTTTGTGTGGATTTTAAAAGATCTGCACATTGATGCAGAAATGGGATGGAGTAGACTTATGAATGAACACATGCAAAAATGACGAAACCAGAAAGAGACTGATCCACTCATTCCTCTCCTCAATACCTGACAAAGTGGGCTCTGGCTCATGAAAGCTTATGCCACAACAAATATACTGATTTTTAAAGTAGCACAGGACCCTTTGTTGTCCTCACCACTGTGTCTACTCACTCATCCTCTTCCAAGAGAGAGAGCAGGTGAGTGAGTGGCAGTGAGGACTTCCTGCCACCCACTCACCTCACCCTCTTCCTCTGGATACTGGCAGGAATTGAGCCCAGGCTGGATCCAATCTCCATCCCACCACCCAGAGAGACAGGGCAAGCAAGCAAGCATGGTGATGGCTGCTCCTTTTCCTCTTTGCATTATTGCTTGTTTGCCCCCTCAGCCACGAGAGAGTAGGTGAGCAAGCAGGTCATGGCACGGATAGGGAAGAGCAGGAGGAGCCAGGGAGGCCCAGGGAGCAGTGGGCCCTCTGCTCGGGCACAGAGCTCAACAGATGCCCAACCATATCGATCACTGATGCTGCCTGCAGGGATAGGCATCTTATTCATTCATTCATTCATTCATTCATTCATTCCATTTCTATACTGCCCAAAGCTCTCTGGGCGGTTTGCAAAGATTAAAAACATTTAAAACTGCAATATACAGATTTTAAAAGCCAATTCCATAAAAAACACATGAACAGACAATATACACAAGAACATATATCTAAAACAACTTCAAACAAGCAATCTCAAAGCAAACTACCATAACCAAAAGCCATTCCAGGATCAATTAAAACTTATCATATACTGCCAAATGCCTGGGAGAAGAGAAAGGTCTTAACCTGGCGCCAGAAAGATAACGATGTTAGTGCCAGGCAGGCCTCGTTGGGGAGATCATTCTATAATTTGGGGGCCACCACCAAGGAGGCCCTCTCCCTTGTTGCTGTCTTCCGAGCTTCCCTTGGAGTAGGCAGCCAGAGGAGGGCTTTAGATGTTGAGCGTAGTGTACTGGTAGGTTTGTGTTGGAAGAGGTGCACTATCAGATATTGTGGTCCCAAGCCATGTAAGGCTTTATAGGTTAAAACCAGCACCTTGAATTGGGCTCGGAAACATACCAGCAACCAGTGCAAGCAGGTCAGAGTTGGTCTTATATGTTCAGACCTTCTGGTCCCCATTATCAATCTGGCCACTGCATTTTGCACGAGCGGCAGCTTCTGAACTGTCTTCAAAGGCAGCCCCATGTAGAGTGCATTGCAGTAATTTAATTTGGAGATTACCAGAACATAGTCAACTGAAGTCAGGTTATCCTTGTCCATATAGGGGCATAGTTGGGCCACCAATCGAAGTTGCTAGAAGGCACTCCGTGCCACTCAGGGCACCTGAGCCTCAAGTGACAAAGATGGCTCAAGGAGAACCCCCAAGCTATGAATCTGCTCCTTCAGGGGGAGTGCAACCCCATCCAGAACAGGTTGAGCACCCTCCATCTGGTCAGAAGAACCACCCACCAACAGCATCTCAGTCTTGTCTGGATTGAGTTTCAGTTTATTTGCCCTATCCAGTTCATTGTCGCAGCCAGGCACTGATTTAGCACATCCACAGCCTCACCTGAAGAAAATGAATAGGAGAAATAGAGCTGAGTGTCATCAGCATACTGATGACAACGCACTCCAAAACTCCGGATGACCGCACTCAACGGTTTCATATAGATGTTGAATAGCATGGGGGACAAAACTGACCCCTGTGGAACCCCATACTGGAGAATCCACAGGGCCGAGCAATACTCCCCAAGTACCACCTTCTGGAGCTGACCATCCAAGTAGGAGCGTGCAATGCAGTGCCTCCCACTCCCAGCTCAGAGAGCCATCCCAGAAGGATACCATGGTCAATGGTATCGAAAGCCACTGAGAGATCAAGGAGAATCAACGAGGTCACACGCCCCCTGTCTCTCTCCTGACATAGGTCATCATACAGGGAGACTAAGGCTGTTTCTGTGCCAAAACCTGGCCTGAACCCCAACTGAAATGGATCTAGATAATCGGTCTCATCCAAGAGTGTCTGGAGCTGGTTGGCAACCACCCGCTCAAGAACCTTGCCCAGGACAGGAACATTTGCCACTGGCCTACAATTACTAAGATTTTCTGGGTCCAGGGAGGGTTTCTTCAGGAGTGGTCTCACTATCGCCTCTTTGAGGCGGCCCAGGACTAATCCCTCTCGTAAGGAGGCATTAATCACCTCCCTGGCCCAGCCAGCTGTTCCTTCCCTGCCAGTTTTTATAAACCAAGAGGGGCAAGGATCCAGTACAGGAGTGGTTGCATGAACCTGTTTAAGCACCTTGTCAACGTCCTCGAGCTGCACCAACTGAAACTCATCCAGGAGAATAGGACAAGGCTGAGCTCTGGATACCTCACCAGATTCACCTGCTATAACACTGGAATCTAAGCCCCAGCAGATACAAGAGATTCTATCCTGGAAATGCCTAGCAACTGCATTACAGCAGACCTCAGAGGGGTCTACAGTGTCCTTAGGGCTGGCATGTAATAGCCCCCGGACAATTCTGAACAGCTCTGCTGGGCGGCAGACGGAAGATTCAACAGAGGCAGCAAGATGATTTTTTTTGCCACCCTCACTGCCCCTGAATTTACTTTATTATAGGCACTTGGTGCCCTCCAGATGTTTTAGACTACAACTCCCATCAGATCTAGCCACCATGGCTGATGGTAAGAGATTATGAGAGTTGTAGTTCAAAACATCTGGAGGGCACCAGTTTGCCCTATAGTAATTCATGCTTCACACTCTCCCAGCACCACAGTCCAGCCAAGCTACCAAAGAAAACTAAGATAGTAGCAAAGGATACAGTTTCCACAGATGAAGAGGATGATGAAGTAAATACAGACCAACATTCCTGGAAAAGAGGGGCCGCCATAAGCCATGATCCCATCATACATCACCGAATTCCAGTCCTCCCCAGTCAGGATCTAAATGACACATTCCCACCAATGGGTGGGGACACAGTGTTAGAAAGCATGCAGAAAGCCAGCAGAAAAAACTGTTACAAGAACAAACACGATCCTTTTCCGTCTTGAAGAAACCTTCCTGAGCACCAAGGACCTAAGTAGGGATGTCAGAGAATTTCGCCACGAATCTTGGGGAGGCCGAATGCCAGCGCATTCAGCCCCCCAAAATCGGTGGCGAAACGGTCTGCCCCCCTGCCCCCCCCAGGACGGGACTTACCTTGTGCGAATGTCCCTGGCGGTGGCGGCTCCGGCGGCAGTGCGGCAGTGGCAGGTCTTCTGACTGGCTGCCGCCGCCGCCATTTCCAAGTTAAAAAAAAAAAATCGTGATAAGCTACGTAAACATTTACATAGTCTATCATGGCTAGATTTTCAAAAAATACTGTGATAGGCTACGTAAATGTTTACGTAGCCTATCATGGCTGAGTGAAAAAAAACAAAACCCACGCGTACGTAGACTGCAAATAGCATTCTCCTTATTTTCACTGTAGTCTACGTAAATGTTTATGTAGACTACATGTGCCAAAATAAGGAACGCAAATGGCGGCGCCCATGGGCGCTGCCATTTGCGTATGTGCGTGTTTTTTTTCCCACTCAGCCGTGATAGGCTAAGTAAACATTTACGTAGCCTATCACAGCTGACTGCAGGGACGCAAACGGTGGTGGCTATGGCCGCCGCCATTTGCAGAGCCGGCCGGCGGGATTCGCGGCGGGAGGGACGGGGTGCCTCCCCTGCCAGAATTTCGGGGGGGAGGGACGGGGCGCCTCCCCCCCGACCAGAATTTCGGGGGGGGGAGGGACGGGACGCCTCCCCCCAGGCCAGAATTTCGCGGGGAGGGACGGAGCGCCTCCCCCCCACTGCAAATGAAATTTCGTCACAGGTAACTTTTGTACATCCCTAGACCTAAGGCACCTACTGCAGTCCCCATTCGCACTGTGGGGTGTGGATGGGGAAGAGCCTTGGCATTTGCCATGCATTACTGGATAGGAATTTGCATTGTCATGTGTCATCTCAGGCCACTAGTTCTGCATAATAGCTCATCTTTGTGCATTAAGTGGCTTTAAGAACACCTTGTAGTCTCTTTGGTGACACTTTGTGATCACAAACTATCACACACTAGGGAGTCATTTTAAATTTGATTGAGGACACAGCTGAAAGCTGGATTTAATGTTTAATATTTGAGATGGTCTTTCAGTCATGTGTGAATGAATGCAGGCTAGAATGGGCACAGTAGCAACACCATTACTACAAATGAAGTACCCAGGCCCTCTTCCCAGGTGCAGTCAGAGAGTTGATGAGGAGGAGAAGTGGGAAACGCTACAGTCTGAATACGTGTCTGTGGCATTCCCAGTAAGACATGTGACATGCAAAGAGCAATTTCAGGATCACCTATGAAAATGCCCTAATATCAGTGTATAATATAATAATATAATACCTATACAGGATATATAGATGTATCTATCCTGAAAGCAAAATGTTTTAGTGTCCCCCACAATGAAGGTTCAGATCTCACAGTGATAAGCAAGCCATAACCTGGCGTAGCTAGGCCCTGTATATCCCAAGGGTGCTTCTTCCTATATGAGCTCTCTACTCCACTAAGATTTCCACAGGAGACCCTATAAAGATGTCATTGTTAAGACAAGGCAAATCAGTTAGGCTACAGAGCAGGGTCTTCTCAAAGGTGATCCTTTTGCTATGAGCCCTCCCCAAGAATGTGTACCTTGGTCTGTCTTTGCCTGTCTTTAGAAAATGCTGCAATATTTTTCCTTTAAACTCGAATTTGCTTTCAGTGCATTTTAATTATGGTTTCTGATTAAGCTCAGTGTTGTGTTCAGCTGGCATGAGAGCATCATGGACTACGTTACAACGCTATTGAATCTACAATCTTTTAAATAAGAAGAAACGCATACCTGAAACACAGTAAGCAGTGACTGGGGAAAGTTGTCAAATGTGCTTCTCCTGGTTTGCATCTCATCGAAGTTAAACTTGCCCCCAAAGAGCTGCATCCCTAGGAGGGAGAAGATGATGATGAAGAGGAAGAGGAGCAGCAGCAGGGAGGCAATGGAGCGTACGGAGTTGAGCAGGGAAGCCACCAAATTACTCAGCGAGTTCCAGTACCTGGGGAGCCAAAACAGAGAGGCTTAAATTTCCTCTGTCCAAAGCAGGTGCTTTTTGCCTGCATCAGGTATCACCTTCAAGCAGGCTGCCTGATGTCTATAAATATGCCTTTTCCAAACACCCTGTTAAGAAATGAATCAGTCAGGTACTTCCCTAAGATAATGGGACCTACGGCAGTTCATGAGCATTTTTACAGCCACACGTGTAAAACACACAAGTCCTCCCCCACTTCTGCAACTTGCATGCCTGGAAGATTACTTCAGAAAACAAAACAAGCACACCACTTATCAATATGCAGTGATTAGTAAGTGCTGTTTCAATGAGTTATATTCTAGCCAACCTCATTACAACACTCACAGCTGTTCAAAGTAAGCCAGAATACCTCACTCCAGAAAATGGCTCAGTAAGAACTGACAAGAACAGATGGGACAACAGTCAAAGGCTTTGTGTGTGCTCCTTGGATGGTGAGGCCAGGCTCCTTGCTTTCTGGGAAACTGATGTGGAACCACCTTAATCTTTATACTGGGGCAAAATTACCTTTATAATACTTGTACACATGAACTTTCAGCTCTTTTGCAATTTATTCATTTATTTAACATTTATAGTCCACCTTTCAATTAAAATTTGCAAGGCATCTAACAACACCAATAAAAAGAGTACAAATCCATAAAAACCTTAAAGACAGCCAATAAAACAGCACTAGAACAGCAGGATAAAACAGCACAATAAAACGCAATAGAATCTAAAAACAGAAAGCAGCTAAAACTCACCAATTAATGTTCATTAAAAGCCTGGTTAAAGAGAAAATCTTAATGTGGTGTTTAAAACCCAATATGTATAACATCAGGTGAGCGTCCAAAGCCAGGTGTCACTCCTGAAAAGGCCCTACCTCCAGCCAGCAACTCCTTAAACTCTAACAGGTGAGAGGGTACACCCAGAGCAGGGCTTCTGATGATGATCTCAAAAACTGGACATGTTCATAATGGTAACAGGGAGTCTTTTTTGTGCCTATGAAGCGGATTTCCTCACAAAGAAGCTCATATAATTAAGATAGGGTTGAACTAAATCTATTTGCTGCCTATGCTATATTTGTGAAATTGGCCAAAATTGACTTCACTAACTAAGGGAGCCACCATCATTTCTGAGTCCTGAAAATTACTTCAGATTCTGAAACTGTTGGAGGAAAAAGGACAACTGGTGTCTCACCACCACTTCCTCTGCACAATCTGCACTGTCCTTACCCTGGATATTTACCTTCTTCATCATTTCTATGCATTCCTACATCTGAGGTTTGAGTAGTGCTGAGTGGTATGCATGGGGGCAGGGAGCACAGAATGCCCCTCTCCCACATGCCTTTAGTTAACGTCTTCTGTGGCTGTTCACATGCAGCTGCAGAAGAACTAATGCAGCAGTAGTAAGCCAACACTTTAATTTCTTCCTGGTAGCTTGTGAGCCACTAGGAAGATTAGGAGTGTCACCCAATTGCCTAATCAATGCATGGGCTTCTTATCTTCTGGCACTGTACATGTCATACAGAACAGCACAGGAAGACATGGAGCATCACGGGCACTCCCTTCTGGCAGTGTACTACAAACCGCTGGGGAGACAGGAAATGTTGCCCAGTTGACTAGGCAAGTGACAGTCGCCCCGGGACTGGAGAGCAGAAGGGAAACACACTGCGGCTTCTGCAATCAGCTGAAGGACCAAGGGAAGCTGTACCCTCTGCTTCCCAGGACTAACATCAAGCCAAGGCAGAGACCAACCTGGCCCATCGGCCAGAAAAGGAGCAGTCGCAAGGAATTCTCTTCCTCATCCTTTCCAGAAAGATCACTCAGTTGCACCTGCCTTGTAGCCCTGGGGCTACAGAAGTAAGGGGAAAGATCGCTCTGGCTCTATCCCTCAGCCAAATAGCCATGAATTGTTATTCAAGCTAAAACCCAGTAAGGGAAGACTCCCCTTCCATAAAACAAAAACAAACAAAACACTGTACCTATCCTTCTGAAATTTCACAGGTTTATTACAGAATAGCTATCGCTATGCTGCATGCCATTTTCATAACAACTGCCCACAAAGAATGTAGGTGGATAAGTGCATCCCTTTTTGGAAACCTCTAAACTGTAAAGGCTGCTCTTGCACAAAACCCCTGGAACCTATTCATCTGAAATATGGCAGGTGTGATCCCCTCAGAAGGGGCAACTCTGTTGGCAATTTTCATTCAATTCTGCCACAAAATAAAAAAGTAATTGGTAGTTTATTTTCAAATGTTAAGGGCTTCTTTCACAAAGCACTCTGTACCTATCTGTCTGCAATTTGGTAGGTTTCATCCCATCAAAAGGGGCTACTATGCTTCCCAGTTCCAACCAGTTCTGTCAATCAACAAAAAAGTTTTAGTCGTTACTTCCAATGATAGTGAATGGGAGGCATAAAGCTTTGTATTTCTGAATCCAGACCCAGTTTTGGGCCCAAGTCAAAATGGGAAGCATCAGGTTGTTTTTCAAATCACTGAAATGGGATCCAAACCAAATCCTGTGGTCAGTACATACTCCTACTGTGAACTGCCTCTGAGATTGTCCTCAGAGATCCTTTCCTTGACTTCCGGTCGGAGCCAATGTCGCCCTTGCAGCATTCCGCAGAGTCTCCGCGGGATGCTATCTCAAACACCTTTTAAAAGGTTGAAAACCCTTTTTATCTCACCCCTGGAATGAAAAGGGGTGGTGGGAGCAGCTCTGGATAAGGTTTTGGAAGAACAGCTCTCTTGGCGTGATAGCAGGGGGGCTGAACTCCAGGGCTAGTCTGCCAGAGCATAACCATCGCTCAAAGCTGTGTGAACCTCCTAATTAATTAGGAGAAACTAGGGCTGATGTGCTCCATTGTAGTTTATGGATTAAGAAATGCCAACAACATCTGCGGAATAGCATAAGAAATATCAAGAATATTTGAGGACCTGCAAGATCTGTTTGAAGAGAAGGATGACTACATTAAGACAAAAAAAAAGGATCTCCAGCCCCACACACACCCAGCTTGGCAAAAGCTGCGAGAAGTGGAGATACAGAGGAGTTACTTGCTCTAATAAAAACTTTGTCCTTGCAATTTGCAGAGCAGGCAGCTGGATACCATCCAAAATTCCATTACTGCCCTGCAATGGACTGTGGATTTAATTAACACCTCTTGGCAAAAAATGGAGGTGAAGGTTAACGAGTTGCAAGATCGACTGGCAGGGAATGAAATTACGCCACAAGCTTTTTTCAGTGATTTTTCTGTCAAAATTTCTCAACTGGAGGCATCAGCGTGCAGGGCAAATGTACGTATTATTGGGATTAAATTTATTTATTTATTTATTATTAAATTTATTAATCACCCATCTGGCTGGTCACCCATATATTTAACTACTGATGTAAATCTGTCTACTTTTGTAGATAAGTTCCTGCATGAGATACTCCCTGTGCTATCTGATTATTCATTTGATATTGAGCAGGCATTCCGTGTGTCAAAATGCCAAAGGGACCGGTTATACGATTATAGCCCAATTTGCAAGAATCTCCACAAAAAATTATATTCTGCATTTGGCAAGAGAGGCTGGAAACCCTTTTTGGAAACAAGATAAAGTTATGCTATTTCCAGATTACATCAAAGAAATTGCTGATAAAAGAAGGCAATTTACTAAGGCAAAAAATTTGGCAAAACAAATGAATTTACAATATCATTTAAAATATCCTGCTGCATTTTGCATCTTTTCTGAAGTCCAGATGAAGAAGTTCCTAAATCGTGAAAGGGTGGAGACGTCACTAAATGGAAAATCGTGTGAGATGTCTGTTCCACCATCATGAACTGGAATCTACGAACATGTTTTGCTAACTGGTTATGTTTAGTCTGGAAGGTCAGAGATTTTTTTCTTTTCTTTTTTTCTTTCCTTTTCTCTTTTTAAAAATTCTTTCTTTTTAAAATGGATATGATATACTGTACAATGTGTACACTCATTTATATATCTACTACAAAATATATTAGTGATTGTTGTGAGGTTGATTTTAAGCTTATAAAATATTATAAAAGTTATTAGCGATCTGTTATTATTATGCATACTCTTAAATCTCTATTATTATTATTATTATTGGTTAGTAAGATTTTTGGTTGGTTAAATTGTTAAGCTTTATTACTATATGTTAGCTGAAGGGCAATACATGGTTACAGGAAATGAATTGTAGGCCTGCTTCCTTGTTATAAGACTGATGATATGATATTGAAATGTTAGGTTGATTATTTATGTTGTATTGAATCGTAATATTGCCAATTATTAGATATAATTTTAAGCAGAATGGGATTTGAAGTTTTTATGTAATGGAGTTTAAATTATTTTTTTTAATAATTATTTTTTTCCCTTTTTAATGTTTCCCCCCCCTTTTCTTCCCTCTCCTTCTTTTGTTTTCTTTTTCTTTGTTGTTATTGCTGTGTCCTCTTAAGAACACTGTATTGTTTGGAAATTGTAGTTATTGATTAGGTTGTTGGTATTGTGTACCAATGTTCATTCATAAAGTTAAAAAACCGAAAAGTATTTTTTTTTAAGAGATCCTTTCCTTTAGTATTTTGGTATCATATTCTGAAGAGTATGACATGTATTTATCATAGCAGTATTTTCACTCTGGAAAAGTAACGGTAAAATTAATACTATGCTCCTTGGAACTGAAGAATGTGGTCTCTGGTGCAGTTAGCATAATATTGGGAAAGAAATCAACCCCTTCAAATCTGGGACTAGATTTTGATTTATGTTAGATATTTATGTTAGATATTTATAAGCCTCTTTTCCAAAGCTTAAAGTGGTTGACACCAGAATTTACATGGAAGAGAGGGGGATTCCCTGCAGATATCAAGATCCCTACTCTGGGTCACTTTTACAGAAAATGGGTACTCACTACAAGGTGCCAGAAGAAAATAATGTCATCCATTTTAAAATGGAGCATGTTCTTTTAGGCCTAATTCATATTACCTAAATGTCATGGTTGCCACTGAGATCCCAAACAACATGGGAGCAGAACCGCATGGAAAACTATTTGTTTCTGCTAAGTGGGTGGTTTTGATCAAGAAGCACTCCTTTTAAAACAATTTCATAGGAACATAGGAAGCTGCTTTATACCAGGTCAGACCATTGGTCCATCTAACCCAGTATTGTTGATACTGACAGGAAGCAGCTCTCCAGGGTTTCAGGACGGATTCTTTCCTAGTTTTACCTGGAGATGCCTGGCATCAAACCTGGGACCTTCTGTATCTCAAGCACGTGCTCTACCACTGAGCTGTGTTTCACTGGTGTGGTTAAATTAACCCAATCCACATGGAATTCTCTTCACACAAAATGTTTCCCATGCAGTTCTGCTCTCATGCTGCTCGGGAGCTCAGGAGCAACATGCTGCTCAGGCAAAACTGCGCCAGTCCTCTATCTGAAGCTTGCCATTGAGGATGATTTTTCCTATGAATTCATAGGCGATATCCGAGGAAGTACTTCACATAATTCAGCACAGGTTCACAGAAAACAACTATATATTTTATATTTTATCAGGTGTACAAATTCTCCAGGACAATCAGAGAGTACCATAAATGGGAAGACTGCTTAAAAAAAAAAACCTTGGTAAGAAATATTGTTGCAGTATTTGGTGAGTCACCTTAGCATTACTAAGGTTGCAATCCTAAACAGACCAACCAGGCAATAAGTCTCACTGAGTTGGACGTATGTCTGAGTAGAAATGCGTAGGATTATACTACAAGGTAGTTAACATCAGCACAGGGAAAGGAAACCATCGATGGTGGTTAACATACAATAACAGTATCACCAAATATATTTAAATGTCATTGTATTTAAATGTCAATTGAATTGTTACAGATTGTACTTTTGGCATTGTAGGACAGAGCTATGACCCCACTGTTTACTTTTTTCTGCACTGATGTGTATATTCCTGTCAACTGAGGAGACGTTTTCATGCATCTGATGAAGTGGACTAGTCCACAAACATTTATGGCATAATACATTTGGTAGTCTTTAAGGTACTACAGGACTCAGGTGGGGGTGGGGGTTGCTACTGGCAGTAGAGGCTGGTGGCTCCGATTTTGGTGGGGCTGTGCATCCAATTCTGGGTTTCAATCAAAACCAGCCAGAACTCTAAAGGCGCTATCCAAGGTGCTGAACCCTACTTCCAAAATACATTCAGCAACTTGATTAGTTCCTTTAGAGTTCTGTATTGAAACCCAGAATGGATTTACAGCCCCACTGAAATCAGAGCCGCCTCTCTCCATTGGCTACTGGAGATTACCAAATCTGTACCCCTTTCTTCAGGGTGGATACAATGAGGCAAAGCAGAATACAAAAATTATGGTAAGAACCACAGTTGCCAATACCAGAAAGCAAATGCTATGACTGAAAACCTGTAAGATTCCCTTGAGCTGGTAGCTAGTTTCACTGAAGTATACACAAGTAATTTCAAGTAACCAGATGGTAAATCATAATGAAAATTAGAGCTAATAGGCATGCTTGACAGCCATAGAAAGAACTGGGCTGTTTATTTTGTGATTAGTTTGCTATGAGCCAAGAGTCCTCCTTTTGCCACTGTGTATCCAGCCCTCGTTGTCTTGGCCATTTTGCCAGTTGTGGTGATCAGCAAGTATGATTAATCAAACCTCTCCCCCACCCCTTTCTGGAAAGATCTTTGAACAAAGAACATGCCAGGCCTGATAAGGCTGCAACAGACCCCAACATTTACATCTCCATACATTCCAAGCTGACTCTCCACCTTTACCTCCCCCATGACTCAACTCATGTTAAGTAGGCACTGTAAAAACCACGTGGAGGATGCATCATCAGATCCTCCTGGGCTACTTATTGGTCAGTTTGAATTTCCATCTCTGGGAGCTGCAGGGCCTCCACAGAAACACCTGTATGATGAAATATTTTCTTTGTCTTTTCAGGTGGTTCACAAAGAGTCAAGGCAAAACTCTTCCATGCTCTGGAGGCCCAGGGGGTCACCCCAACCCTCATAAGATGCTTTGGTGAGTTACTCATAGGATCTTGATAAGTAAGGATTAGTGAGCTATTTTGATGTTTCATTTTATTTTTAAAAGCGACTGACTTCTTCTGAACTTCTTGCTGCTTGGTTCTTCAATAAATATATGGAATTGGAAACTGGAGTTGATTGTCTTGCCTAGTCCGGTTGTTAAGGAGTTTAAAGGAAGCTCTGGAGGAAAGGGCCATCCTTCTCCATACATAAAAAACATATGCCTGGATCCCTATGTATTCAGGCTTGAGTTATTAAATATTAATACTCAATGTGGTTATGAGTTATTAAATATTGATATTCAATAGAAGTTATTAATACATGGGTGGTGGCAATCTACCTCTGAGGAAAATAGACCAAGACTGTCTTGCAGCCTGTCCTACGTCACAGAGTAAAGTAGAGGTGCAGACATACCAATTTGTCACAAGGAGAAGTATGGTGAACTACTTTGTGATTACTTAGGATGCACAGTCCACAACTATTTGTGATCATGTAATATTCAGTGTGGTAGCTATTTTCTGTTTACACACATTGTAGCATCTATTCAGATATAAACAATTTATGTGATAGTCTGGGACTTTCAGTTAGAGATTTTCAATGAGAAAAGTAAAGGTATAGTCCCCACGTGTCTGCTGAGTGAGGAATTTGACCCTCCAAAATATTTGAGTTTCACACCTTTGTCTTAAAAATATCTTCTAGAATAAAAAAAACAGCACATCGTTGTATTGTTCTACAGTTGCTGTGTGGGGTCAAATGCATTGTCCTTATGGTATAATGGGTCAGAAGGCAAGTTCACAATTACTGGGACTTTTAGGAAGCATTGATAAAAGCCAGAGGAATGTAGATAATTTTAGGAATTCAAAGGAATTTGCTACAGAAATGCAGTACACATACAATTGCTCCCAATTGCCCTCTCCTATACACCTGAACTGAGGACAATGAAGTAGGTTGAGAAAGACTCATGATGAGACCAATCAAATGCAAGCTCACTGTCAAGCCTACTCTGTGACAGTGTCAATGGCAAAAAAAGCAATTTTGCTCCCACTACCACCATTGCATCTTCAGAATGCTGTCCAGAAGAGCTTTTCAAAGTGGTTCAGGGCCTCCTTATAATCTGGCCCAGTAGGAGATGCAAAGGAACTCTCAGTAGCATTCAGTGACATGTTTGCCAGACATTTCAAAGAGAAAAATGCTCACATCCACCATTATCTGGATACCAGGGATAATTCTGATCAGCCAAGGGAGGAGTCCAGAACACCTTCTGGTCCAGTACTGCTGTATGACTTTCAGTTATATGGACAAAACAAGGCTATTTTATCCTTCCCCATACTTTTAAACATGAAACGTGCTGGAGATTTGGACTGAGGTGACATGAATATGTGGATAACACCCCGCTCTGTTTCATCTAATACAGATGGAACAGTGAAAGTGCTAAATAAGGGCCTGGAAGCAGCAACTGCTGCATGAGGGCCAATAAACTCGACTGCTGATGAAGTGAGTGAAGGCCAATCCAGACAAGATGGTTAATACTCATTGATCCATCTTTGTCACTGGAGGCACAAGTAGTCTCTATAGTCCAGAGCATCTTCTACCAAGTTAGGCTGATCTGCCACCTATGACCCTACCTGGACAGAGAGATAGCCTTGCTTCAGTTATCCATGCCCTGGTAACCTTCCATTTGGACTACTGCAATGTGTTGTATGTGGGGCTTCCTTTGAAAATGGTTCAGACATTTTTGTTAGTTCAAAATATGGCTGCAAGACTGCTAACTGGGACTGGGCAGTGTTTCACCTTCTTCACTGGTTCCCAGTTTGCTTCCAGGCCCAATTTAAGGTGTGTGTTTTTTTCTTTTTTCATTTAAGGCCCTTTGTCATTCCCCCTGCTGGAGGAATCCTTCTCAGACGAGGAGCTAGAGCTGCCAGACAGAGGCAATATTGAGGAGCAGCCTATGTCAGGAGGCCACGAGGAGCCTGGGCACTAAGGGGAGATGGGTGCAAGAAAGAGGCTGAGTGACCACCTAGCCCCTGAGAACATCATCATCTCAAGAGGCTGGCCCCTATGAGAAGGGGCCCTATGAGAAGAAGTGTTTCTTTGCAAAGGAGGGCTCCTTGTGAGAAAAGGATTCCTCGTGAGTAGAGCCCTCATCAAGAGGAGGGCTGCTTCCAGAAGCCTCTGGCTTATGGCAGGTGAATCCTGGGAAGGGATGGCATGGGATTCCGAAAAGGGACAGATTCCCCCCACCTGGCCTCCTGGACCCTGCTCACTGAGCCCTGGGGCGCTGATGGACCCAGCTGCTGAGTGCCCCGGAGCTCAGCAAATGGTTGAAAGTGCTGCAGCACCCCAGCGCTCTCACCCTGGCCTCCCTGGGAGGAGGCCAGGGTGAGAGCGCTGGGGGCTGGGCACGCCGGAACCCATCCTGCCTCCGCTGGCTGTTAAGGAAGCCCTTGACAGCCGGTGCAGGGAAGAAGGGCTTTGGCGGCACCCCAACACTCTTGCGCTGGGGGCTGGGGGCTGGCCACACTGAGGACTTGGCAGTCAAGCCCTTCTGTGCATAAAGCACAAAGATTTGACTGCCAGAGTCCTTGGCGCGGAGAGGAGGGGTGGCTCACACAGCTCGACAGGCGGGATGAGCAGGGAGGCTCGCCGAGTGGGCCGGGGCCGCCCAAGCTGGGGGGGGGGACAGCTCGTTGAGCTCCCCCCACCCCAGATGGAGATGCATCTATCCATCCCTAGTCCTGGGTGGCTCCAGCTTATAAGCTGTCAATTGAGACCTGCTAGCTGCTGTATCAACAATCTTATTTTAGTTCCTAGTACCTTGAAACCTTGCTTCCTTGACCTTGCTTCTTATTTGGACTGATATCACATGCTGCTGACCCCTGGAATCCTGCTAAGGCCCTCCTCCATAGACTGTGCTTGTTGTAGACTGCTCACCTTTGCTTGACCTCAGCTTCACTTTAGACCCTGCTTTGGACTGCCTTTATTCCTGACCTTGCTGTACAGATTTCTCCTATAGACTGCCACAGAATTTGAGCTTGACTTGGCCTAAGCAGGACACCCTTCAGGGTTTGGGACCTGGAGGACCTTAAGGTCTTTAAGGCCATTCATGGCTTGGGACCTGAAGGTCTGTCTCTCTCCATATTTACTTACCCAGATCTTCAGATCTTTTTCAGAGACTATTGTCCAAGTGCCTCCCACAAGTGAGGTGTGGCAAGTGACTATGGGAGAAAGGGCCTGTTTGATAGTGGTGCCAGCTGTGGAATGCCCTCCCCAGAGAAGCTCACCTGGCACCTACCTTCAAGTCATTTCAGTACCACGTGAAGATCTTTTTATTTCCCCAGGCCTTTTAATCTATCTTAGCTTTAAGATGTTCTTGCCCTCTGAGACTGTTTTTATACTGTATTCATACTTTTATTGTTGATTTATTATTCATTTAAAAAATCTTGTGAGCTGCTCTTAGGACTTTGTTATAGGTTGACCTATAAATAACAAATAAATGACAAATAAATAACAAATAAATAATTATGTATATTATCTACTCAACCACATGCATATGGCAAGAAGGAAGATTCAGGCAAGGAATGATTTGTGCAAAAAAAAAAAAAAGATGCCAGGAAGATGCACACAAGATTTCCTCATAGGAATGGGCACCCTTTCCCTCGCCCCTGCTATGAGCTACACTAAACATCAAAAGAAGGAGAGCAGTACCTTGTGATTTTAAATATTCGCAATAGTCGCACACATCTCAGCACTGAAATACCCAGTGGTGACATGATCTTCGTTTCCACCAAGATGGTCTCCAGGATTCCACCACACACAATGAAACAGTCAAAGCGGTTGAAGAGAGACACAAAGTAGGCCTGAAGACCCAGGCTGTACATCTTCAGCAACATCTCAGCCGTGAAAAGAGCTAGCAGTACCTTATTGGCAGTGTCTCATAAAGATAAATAGACAAATAATGATCATTATAATGGCACTGAAAGACCAGTGAAACAGAAAGATCATAAGCACAACAAGAGCTTTACCCCACAAAATATTTTTAATGCAAAATTAGGTTTTATCCTCTGGAACTACCAACTCCAACACTCTGTTTTCAGGGTCTTGTTTTTATGGCTTTCTTGTGGAGGAACAGCAAAATTTCAAACATTGATAACAAAACATTGAAAGCCAGTGTGGTGTAGAGGCTAGAGTGTTGGACTGGGAGCTGGGAGATCCGGGTTCTAGTCCCCACTCAGCCATGGAAGCTCACTGGGTGACTTTGGGCCAGTCACAGACTCTCAGCCCAACCTAACTCACAGGGTTGTTGTGAGGATAAAATGGAGAGGAGGAGGATAATGTAAGCCGCCTTGGGTTCCTTGCAAGAGGAAAAAAGGCGGGATATAAATGCAATAAATAATAAATAATAATAAATAATAAACCGTGGTGGTAAAACTGAAAATTCAAATTTGAGTAGAATTTTGTTCTATCTCTGCACTGGTTTCACTTTTCTGATATTTGTGTAGCTGAATTCTACCATGTTGATTTTGGTTCTGCTAAAGGCTAAATTATAAATTAGCTTAAAAGAATTATAGCATTTCTTCCCCTAAAATGTATCGTAAATTACTGTGATTACTTTCACAATCCTGAAAATTCACTTCCATATTGTAGATAGTGAGCAGCGTCATATACATCAGTCAGAGTTACTAGCTATCCAATGATTATGGATTGTCACTTAATAAATAATAATGGTTTTCACACTGTGTTCTGAAGAAGCCTCTGGTTCCTTGGATGCTTATCAGAGGTTCCTCAAAGAGAAGATCAGTAACAGCAGTTAAGCATTCCTGAAAGTCAGCTTATCTATCGTCTCCTCCAATGTACAGCCACATGGAGAATTTAGGGTGTCTTCTAGGGTGTACAATCAAGTTTGCATGAGGTTAGTGAGGCCCAAGAGACCTGGGCATACTGCATGGGAACAGACTGTACATGCTAAAACATGCCCAAGAACCTATTGCAACTCTTAGGGCTTACATAGCAGATGTGCAGGAGTTCTTTGGAACACAGGTCAATGCGAAAAGGAGAAGGCAGAAAGTAACAAGAATGGTTAACCAATGGCTAACTCCCATCCTGGGTTATCTTGGTCCCTGGAAGTGCCATATTAGAGCATGAGCTGCACCACTACTTCTTACCTTGCAGGGAGGTAAGTGTCTTGATGGGAGGGACACTTTTCAGGTAAGAAGCAGAGCAGCACTTCATATTCACAATTCTGCATGATGAGGGTCAGCAGAACCAGGAGAGTTACTCCCTGCTTCCATACCAGAAGGAACTTCTCCTTCTTGTGCATGTTGCTTTTAGCCAAGTTAGTCCTAGTCTAGAGATATAGGTTTGATTAAAAGCATATGCAAAACAGGCTTAAATGAGAGGTCACACAGAGGTCTCTATACTATCTCAAAGACCCTGTGTCAGCATCTGATATCCCAATTGGTGAGGTGCCTGCAAGGTAAGGAAGGGGTGTATGACTCTCCCACATCCATGTCTTATCTTGCAGGCACATTCCTTGTCAACATCTTGACATGGGAGGAGAGGATGTATTCTCTCTGGCAAATTTGCTGGGGAAAGAGACTGATGACATCATGGCTAGGTAGAATCTGGTTTCCTAAGTTTAAATATTTCACCATTTCAGTTCTAGAACATGACAATTTCAAAAAGCATAATGAATCTTGAAAGTCTTCCATTCTTTTTAACATCAACATGAAACGGTTGGGAGAAGCTGTCCAGAGGGATAGAATGTGGTATCATCAATATCTGGACATTACTCAGCTCTGTCTCTCCTTTTCATCAAATAGAGATGAGATGAGGCAGTGACTATCCTGAACCAGTGCTTGGACTCAGTAATGGGCTGAATGAGGGCCAATAAATTGAGACTCAATCCAGACAAGACAGAGGTTCTGTTAGAAGGTTGTTCATCTGTCTGGTTAAGTGGTGTTCAACCTGCTCTAAATCAGGTTGCACTCCCCCAGAACGAGCAGGTTTGTAAGCTGGGGGTGTTCATAAATCCAGCTCTGTCGCTTGAGGCCCAAGTGGCTTCAGTAGCGCAAAGTGCCTTTTACAGCCTCAGTTGAAATACCAGCTATCACTTTACCATGCAGTGGTAACCTCCCACCTGGATTATTGAAATGGAGCTATGTCTGAAGATGGTCTGGAAATTTGAATTAGTGCAGAATAGAGCAGTGTGGCTACTTACTGGGACTGGCCACTTTGAACTGATTATTCCACTGCTGGGTCAACTGCTCTGGTTACCAGTCAGTTTCTGGGCCCAATTCAAAGTGTTGAGGTTGACCTGTAAAGCTCTAAATAGTTTAGGACCAGTCTACCTGCCAGAGCACCTTCTCCCATACATTCCTGCCAAATTGTTAAGATTGGATTAGGAGGCTCTTCTCTGGGTGATGCTAGCTACCCACAATGGTGAGACAGATGGCTACCAGGGAAAGAGCCTTCTCTGTAGTGGCCCCCCATCTGTGAAATACCTTTCCCAGGGAGATTTGTCTGGCATCTTCATTGTATACATTTAGATGCCAGGCAAAAACCTTCCTCTTCCAGGAAGCATTTGCTGTCTTTATTACCAGTTTTACTGCTGGTTCTTTAATATTACTAGTCTGGTGTAGTGGTTAGAACGTTGGATTGGGATTCAGAAGACCTGATTCTAGTCCCCACTTGGCCATGAAGCTCACTGGGTGACTTTGGGCCAAGAACTTATTCTCGAACTAACCTACCTCACAAGGTGGAGAGGAGGTTCACGTACATTATTTTCTTTCCCACCATGATTTGCAAAAAAAACAGTGGTGTGGCTGCCTGATTTTGAGAGCTTGCGTTGTTTTGAAGGTGTGTGGTTGTGACGTGTAATGTGATGCTGCTGGGAGCTCATGACTTTAGGCCAGCCAGCAGCTATGTTTCTCTCTTGACCACAGCCTTTAGCATACACACATACTGGGCTATGAGGTGTAGGGAAATTATATTTGTAGTTTTTTTTGTTTGTTCCCCAGGAAGTGTGAAAGCCCAAAAGATCCGAGGTTCACTGCTGTGGCTTCCCTCACACTTCCTGGTTTAAAATTCATGTAGCTGAGGCTTGACTTTTACACCCACTTCACACTTGCCCACCACCATTTTGCCCACTTCATTTCTTTTGCTACATGGATTTTAAACATTCAGGGTGAAGGAAGCTGCAACAGTGAACTGTTGCTCTTCCAGAACTGTGCAATTCTGGGGGGATGAACCTCCCACCCCGCAAAAAACCCTGAGTGCAAACAACGTGACGGGAGGGGACAACAAAGGGAGGGGAAAGCTTTGGCTATATCCTGTCATTCTCCACCCACTGGAGTGGACAGAAGGTACTGGGGTGTAGCGGCTATTTCCCCCGATGTATGGAAAGTTCCATAGCAGTTCTGCTTGTAGTTTACACCAGAGAAGCATGATTAGTGGCGCTGTGGGCCCTCCTTATGGAAGAGCATTAAATCAAATAAATAAACAAATAAACCCGAGCACGAGGATGCTGTTGCACTCATGTCCTGCTTGCGAGCTTTCTGTAGGCATCTGGTTGATCACTGTGTGAACAGAATGCTGGAGTAGATAGGACTTTGGTCTGATCCAGCACAGCTATTCTTATGTTTCTCTCTCTATAAAATAGTGTTTGACATTTTGTAATTAACTCTTTTGGGTATTTATGCCATCAAATGGTTTTACTTTATGTACATTCAGTTCAGTTTATGTACACTCCTAAGGATAATTTTAATTAATTGCAAAGTTATGTCCACTCTTGGCAATAAATGTAGAAAAAAATTAAAACCAGAATCTCCTGTCTCTTCTTACCTTGAACTTCAGTGAGCCAGTCTGGCTGGTTGTAATGCTCAGAGGCAATGGTGAGGGTGTTGAGAAATACAAGAAAGATGACAAGCCAGTAGAAAACATTGGATTTGACAGCAGCTCGACATTTCCGTCTGCAGAACCGATTCCATCTGCGCCAGTAGCGACTTTAAAAGGGAAAGAAGGAGGAAAACGTGGTTGAAAAAATATGGGGATCAAGCTGGATTATGAATGCAGTGTAGACCCAAAAAGTTGTTCACAAAATTGCTGATGTGACTTATGAATCCAAGAATTTATTACAGACTGGCCCATCTATCTCCCATGATTCCCTAAATGTGCAAGAGATAAAAGGAGACACATCTACACAGTTGCCCAATGGACCAGCAAAGCCTGTGATATTTCACAGCAAAGAGCTGTGATATTTCTATGCAAGGCTCTCATGAGCATGAGTTGCCGAAAGTGGGCAGACCACAGTTTTTGACATAGACCTTTGTATGCTGCATGACACACTGACATAATGGTGTAATGTGCACAGGTTCATAGCCAGCCACAATGCATTTTAGTGCAATCTCTGCCAAAGCTCTCTCCAGCTTCTTCCTTCCTCACACCCTTTAATTTCCACGTGACTATTTGTGAGTAGCAAAATGGGTTTGGGGACTGCAAAAATGATGCATGCATACTCTCTCACACAACATGAACACTTACATGTATAGGCATGCACATTCTCTATCACAGGTGTACACACACACACGTACACACACATGTAACCCTTTCATCAGTCGTAGCTTTGGGTTGGGACTTGTGCAGAACTCCAGCAAAGAAAGTGCTGCTGGAAATGGGGAGAAGGAGCTGTTTCTCATTTCCCATTTTGCTTTCTCCTCATATGGAAGTCAAGAGAGTACAAAGTAACTGATCCAAACATTAGTTTCAATCTATGCTGTTCATTTAGAACTGAACAATTCAGTGTGTATGGATTCTTATGCTCAAAAGTGGGAAGCCAGTGAAAGTGGCTAGGAGGCCACATGCCCATCTAGCAGCTGCTACAATTGTCCTCTTGGCCTTTCTCTTTTCCATAAAACAGTAATCTCTCAATTACTGAATAGGTACAGGCTTTGTCATTGCTCAAAGATGTTAAAGGGAAAGTTGGCCCTTTCTTGTCTCTGTGATATATAATTGTAACCATTCAGAATTTCATGATGAAGGTTAACACCTACCCATATCCCAACAAAAAAAGGAAATCCCTTGTCAAAAATTATTTTCAGCAACTGCATTAGCAAGGTTGAGCATTTTCTCCCTTGAACCCCGTTATGGATACTATTTGCTGATTTGGAGTATAAGCACAATGCCATGTTATGATTTGCTTTCCTAGAACATAAGCCCCTCACAAGTGTCAGTGATTTCTGAGGGTAATTACTAACCACACAAAGTATTTAAAGCTAATTATATATCTTGTACTCTTCAGAATTTAGCTAGCTTAGCAACCAGTTTCCAAGCAGCATTTGGCTCCTGGATAATAAAGTTAATGGGTTTGGGGATTTTTTGGTACATTGTATGCTTAAAATGGGATGTGGATCCTCTTTGGTCATTCCTATGTCTCTTAGTCTCTGTTCAGTTATAAGCACAAATAATTATAGATCAGCAAGCAGTAAAATAATATGCTTGGCTATTCTGTGAATCTTACAGCAATATCTTACCAAATAAATAGATGCCCTTCTACATCTCTTATTTTTGCAAGATAACATCCCATGGTACACTTGGGAGCACATATTGCACCTACCTACCACACAGTCCTAGCAAGCCCATACCCAGATGTGGTGGTGAGGGAGCCAAAAGGAGCAGGGAGTAAGTGCAGAACATCCAAAATGTACATACAGATAGTCTAATATGGTTGAATTTATTTAACTGGATTAAATATTAATTTGATACATTTAAATATTAAAAATAGCTTTCTTTTTATCTCAATGAGCAAAAGACTAATCTTTTTTGTGAAGACCAAACATTCAAGGAGAGACCTGAAATATGTCTGAGTAGAACAGACCTCCACAGGCCTCTTGCAGGTATGGCCCTGATTCTTAGTCTATTCTAATGACCATTTTCTTCCTGCTTCTACATTTTTGTAGTCCTATCATGGTGAGATCGATATAGAGACCAGAGCTCAAATCTTTATGAGATTTCCCTTTCATCAGATGATCAGCAAGAATAATTGCCAGCACTTGCAAACATGGGAAAGGAAGTAACTCAGTAGCCTACTAATCAAAATCTTTAGCTAGTAGTATACTAGTGTTAAGCATACTTTTTAAAACAAGATAGGTGGGATGTTCATACTGAGCATTAATAGAAGTGGATTAAAAAGCTGCTGCAATGCTTACCTAAACTTAGATTTAGATATCCGGTGCCTGAAAGAGAGAAGATGTTCTATTAATGTATCATAATCACATACTATAGTCTCTTAACTTCCACACAATCAATAAAGACGGAGAGAAAGAGAAAGACCTATCCAGATACTGTATTCTCTCATAAGTACTATAAATCAATCAATGCTGCTGATAAATAGGGATGTGCAAACCCACCCCCATATGGGTTCTCCAGGTGCCCAGCCAGCCCCTGCCCCCACGCGCTGGTCCCCAGATGACACTTGAGCCCTTCCTGTGCTCGGCAAGCAGCCCACACTCACCCCAGCGGCCTTGTTGAGCTTCACGGTCACCATTTTTTGAAGAAGAAAATGGCGACCATGAAAATGCACATATTTGTGCATGCATGAAAACACGCATTTTTGCGAATGCACATATTTGCATATGTATGAAAATGCGTGTTCGCAAAATGTGCATTTTTGCATATGAAAATATGCACATTTGCAAAAATGTTCATTCCTGCATACGCAAATATGCACATTTTTGCAATTGCCATTTTCTTTTGCAAAAAATGATGACCGCGGAGCTTGATGAGGTCACCAGGGTGACTGTGGGCCGCTCGCTGAGCACTGGCGGGGGCGAAGAGGGGCTCAGCAAGTGGGGCTCAGGGGTGTGGGCATGGGGGGTTCCACTGGATTCCCAGATGGAATCGGGCGCCTGAGCTATCCCTACTGAGAAATAATAGCAAACCACCTACAATCTAATTACTTCATTGTAACTAGTTTGTGGATTATATATTATAGGCTTGCTACACTCCAATGGGAAGGAATTGTTGAGAGCTTACTCTATAGCCAAACAAGGGGTGTGTGTATATGGCGGTGGTGGTGGGAATCAGATGGATGTGATTGATGGCTTAATGAAGTGCTAAGGTTTTAAAAGCACCACATGGTCTCTTTGAAAAAGCCTGTCCAATGAGCAGTGAGTAAGTTCTTTCTGAGTTGGAGAGATTTAGCTCCCCTAAAGGCTCAGTCTAGAAGTTGATTCATACAATCACTGCATGAGAGGTTGCCACTAGAAAACGGCTTATAAATCCTCTACAAGCAGGGTTCCTGCCTGTGGCCAGCCAGTCATGTGAAACTGCTAGTGCATGCTAGGATTAAGCACTTTGCCTGCCATTGCAAATGCCAATCATTCAGATGGTGGAAGCTGACATGACCAGCTGGCAGCAAGGAAGGAGCCAGCATGGGCAAGAGTTCCAAGGACCTCGTGGCCAATAGTCACATGAGCCAGTGCTAAGAAGCTCACATATGTGAAGTACAGCTGATAACAGTTAACAACAGTCTTGAACTAGCTTTAAAAAGAGCATAATATAACATAGCAAGCTACCAACAGAAATTACATCACTGAGTCTTAAGTATCCTATTCCTAAATGTGTTGGAAAATGTTTTTGTCGCCATATAGACAACCATTGTCAGCTGTTTCCATGTGAAGAAGCCTATTCTCATGATAGGAAGGTATCACCAGCAGATGGTCCCCAATATAGTAAAGCTTTTGGTAATGAATACATCTCTCCTGCGGTCTTACAGGCACATAATAAGCAATACAAGGGCAGATACCTGCCTACAATAGGGCTAGTAAATTCAGATAGAAAGCCTGGAGAGAGAATAGTGGAGCGCCAATCGGCAGTTATGTTTGTACATAATGACTCCAATCTAGTTCTAGCCCTGTGCTGTATCTAGTGGCCACAGATGAAGGCCTACCAAAAATGAATCTAGTGATTCCATGGGATCTGGCTGAGCATTATGATGTGAATGCAGACATTTATTTATTTAAAACCTTTATACTTCATCTTTCCTCTGGAGAACTCAAGGTGGCTAATTAAGATAAAACAATGAACTAACAATCTAAAACCACCTTTATAATATAACAATAAAGCGTACATTCATATCAGCTGCATATGGGCCTAAGTCTTCTCTCTTGGCGAATACCTGTTAAAAACCATAAAGTCTATTCTCATGCCATATCTACAGACTATGTAGATCCAATGAATGTATACCCTATCAAAATGGAAATACCCAAACAAGAATAAATAAGAATGAGAGCTGGTGTGGTGTACTGGTTGGAATGCTCGGCTGGGACTGGAGAGAGCCAGTTTGAAATCTTAACTCAACCATGAAACTCACTGCAGGACTTTGGGCCAGGCTCCAGCTACATACTACACCCTTGACTCAAGGAAAATGGGAGAGTGGGGAGAAAAGAGGTCAAATAGAAGAGTATACACAGGAAGAAAGACTGAGCAATTACCTATGGAGAAAGGCAGTCAGAGCGGAAAATACTGTGGTAGATACATAGTTGGGTTAACCCTTTAATTTAACTTTAGGGACCCCTGTTGACAGTTGCCATTCCTTTAACAAGGAAGTGCATTAGAACAGAGACAAGTAAAAGAACACTTCCACCTGCTGACTGTTCAAGAAATAGCCACACAATACATTCTAGAGCATTTTAGTGTGGTTTAGCTAATTCTGCCACACTCAGTACAAAACTATGGAGATTTCAAGTGATACATTAATGTCTCTGGAGAAAGGGGAAAGAGACCTTAATAACTAGTTGCATTTGCTGTGCAGAAGACAAGTAAAACAAAAGTAGACTTCTTTAACTGGAGCAAGAGTTCTACTCTGTATCCTTGCACTGCGGTAGAGGACAGATCAGTGAACTCTAAAAGGTCCATCAAAATTATCAGCGCCTAGAGAGACCTTAAAACTTTAGAAGAGAGCTTCAGCTATTGGGCGGTATATAAATAAATAAATAAATAAATAAATACAATAAAATGGCCCTGGTTGGAAAAATGAAATTAAAATTGCTTACTGTTCCACTGGGTGCTTGCAATGTTTATTTCTTTGCTTTTCACCAAAGGGACTGATTGGCATTTTGAAGAACATTTTATTTAATTAAGCTAACAGATGCGGCAGTTGTTCCACTCCTTATACATGTGATAATTGTATCTCTGGTGCATTAGAAGCTGCAAGCTCAGCATCTCCACCACTCCAACAGGTTACCTAATAATGTCCTCCCTTTTCTACTTTACATCTGTTTGCTCTCCCGGCCACAATTGTTTTTGTGCTTATCTGGCTGAAATTACTCACACAATTATTGGATATAGCTAAGATCTCTCAGAACAGCGGTGACATATTCACACAATTGTTTGGTTATTCAACCCCTTCAGGGACCTATATTCTACCTGACACCAACAACCACATTGATCTACTTTGAAAATACTTCTTCACCTAGCACATAAGTAATTTATTGAATTCATGCCACAAGATGTAATGATGACAACTGGTTTAGATTAATTTAAAGTGAGATTAGACAAATGTATGGATGATAGGTATATCAATGGATATTAACCATGATGGTTATATAGAACCTGCAGGAACAGAAGCAGTAAGTATCTCTTTGAATACCCGTGCTTGGGAGGCACTAGTGGACGATGAATGTTGACTTTCAGGTGCTGCTTCTGGACTTCCCAGAGGCATTTATGGAAAGCAGGATATTTGACTAAAGAGGTCTTTGGTCTGATCCAACAAGAGTCTTCTTATCTCCTTATATTAACTGGTATTCTGTTCACACAGGATGAAGCCTTATTACTGCTGGTAAGCAACCAGAAAATGTTCTGAGCATTGCCTTGTCATTTGCTCGTTACTCTAGGGCCCTGAAAACAATTACTTATTTGTTCTCCAACCAACATTTTGGAATAGCTGAATACCTCCAAATAGATAGGATAACGGGGGGGGGGGGGAGAGGAACCTCCAAATACTGTACGCCAGGATTTACAGGAAAATCCTAAAAGGCCCTGATGCATTTCAAGATTGAAGCCTTTTTTTAAGGAAGTTATTTTCTGACAACAAAATTATGTCTGTCTATTCTTAATAACAGGACTTGTTATTGTCTTTGAAGAGCCATCTTTATACCATACTTTATGGCAGCCATCACCACTGTTGGTGAATCAAGTAGAAAATGACACCTTCTGAGAAACCATTTCTCTTTGCTTGTTTACAATTCCACTGATGCTCTGAAATCTTAAAAGCAATCTGTTGGTATGAGAGGATGGCAATGGAAAAGGGCACATAACAGCCAGCATTAAGCATATTTAAGCCCCACCAATATTAATGGGAACATTGTGGGTAAGTATCTCCAATAAAATAAATGGGATTTCAAATATATTAACTTTGGCTGAACTGTAACTTATTGTACTGATTTCTTATGTACAGAAGTGGGAAGGTCTCACAAGTTATTCCCCCAATTATTCCTTTTATTTAAAAGCCAATGGCAACAACAGACAGTGGTGCAGTTATGTAATTTTAGGCTAAATGGACTTACAGCTCCCACCCCACCTCTTTAGATGGCAATGTGTATTATTTCACTTACTTCAAACAATTATAAGCCAACCCTGCTTTGTTTGGAGGCCCTCCTGCTCATTCTGCTGAGAGGAGCCCTGGATTTCTACCTCAAAGTCCTGCCTTGATAGTGCCACTACAACAGAGTCCCCCACTAGTCTTTCTCAGATCAGGAGCATGCTTTGATCTGTGAATCATTCCCAAATGGTTATAAACAGAAGTTCTTGAAATTGACAGAACCAAAATACACCCTTTTGTTTGAAACCTGAAAGGGGCTGCTAAACCTTGACAATCTAATTTCTCTTAATTTTTAAAACTAGGACTTTTAAAATCCTCATCACTACAGACAAAACTCTGAATATACCTGACCATTCTTGTAAGCAACTGGAATGTGATTACATCAAAGGGGCTTCTGGTAGTTTTTTTTTACTTAACACAGGTCCCACTTCTTCCTCATGCCCCCTTTCTCTCCTGTTATGTGAAACAGGTTTTTAAATTGTTAAATCAAAATGTACGTAGTTCAGGGAGAAGGTCTGGACAGGTCTACGGATGATATATGAGAAAAGCTATGTGCATTTCCCACTGAATTTTGCAGTGGGAAGAAGATAAGGGAGCCTAACAGACATAAAGTCCTTTCTTATTTAACCTCATTATAGTGGCAGTGGCAGCAAATGTCACATGGAGCAGTAATAATTCTTTCCTGTTTCTCCAGACTTTGATGCTGAGTGCTCCAGGGGTTTATAGGAATTCTTCCATCAGCCAGAAAGGCAGCTGGCTTACTTGTAACTGTAGTTCTTCGAGCAGTCATCTATGGATTCACACATATGGACTCTGTGCCTGTGCAGAGCCTCGATTCAGGAAACTTCTACAGCTGAGGAACTTTGGGTGGGAACCCTTCCCCCACTATCCCAATGTGCATATTCCAACGGGTTCCTGCTCAGTCCCTCAGTTCCAAGGAGACCACCAACTGTGGCCCCCTTAGAGACCAAAGGAACCTTGGTACCAACAATAAAACATGGTATTGACACTGAAGTGGGGATGGTGGGTGGGTTGTATGAATGCACAGAAGACCACTCGAAGAACTACAGTTACAGGTAAGCAACCGGCCTTTCTTCTTCGTGGTCTCTGTGCATCACACATATGGGTGAATAACAAGCTTACATGTGGGTCAGTGTCCTCATTGAAGAACCTCTGACAGAACTGTGTGGCCGAAGAAGCAGTCTCTATGAGTTTGAACATCGAGACGATAATGCTTGACAAAAGTGGAAGGGGTAGACCAAGTCACAGCCTGACAGACATCTGGTAGGTCACAATCTAGCTTTATAGAATGCTAGAGCCCTATGAGCATTTAAGGTGTGCAGCGTCTTCTCGAGTGCTGTTGAGGGCGAGGCAAAAAAGGCAGGAAGAACTATATCCTGACCCAAATGAAAGCTTGAAACAACTTTAGGCAGAAAAGCAATGTCTGGACAAAGAACTACTTTGTCCTTATGAAAACACAGGTATGGAGCATCCAGTTTAAGGGCACATAACTCTCCTGAGTGCTGAGCCAAGGAAATGACCACTAAAAACACCACTTTCAGAGAGAGAAGCCAAAGATCCACCTTAGCAAGTGGCTCAAAGCGTTTTATGGTAAGCGCATGTAGCACCACCAAAACATTCCATGACGGTACCAGAGGTTTCACAGGAGGCAAGATTTCTAACTCCCCTCAAAAACTGACGAACCAGAGGATGTGAAAAAACAGACGAGCCTTTGTCAACAGGATGGGCAGCCAAAATGGCTGCTATATACACTTGGAGAGAGGAATACTTAAGTCCTTGTTCATGGAATGAGAATAAAAAATTCAGTATGTCCTGTATAGTACAGCAGGCAGGGTCAAAATCATTGTCCTTGGCAAAAAACGTAAAACGTGCCTGCTTACTCGCATTAGATTTCTGGGTGGCAGGTTTCCTAGCTGCTTCAAGAACAGACTGAAGAGGTTCAGTTACATTCATGCTATCTAAGGCCGGATCCTCCACACCGTAATACGCAAGGTAGGTAGGTCTGGATGTCTTACCTTGCCTCCATCTCTGGAGAGCAGGGTTGGTATCTGTCAAGGGCTCCTTGGAGGCCTCTCTCAGTCTCCAGTAGCCAAGTCCAGACACAGACAAAGGGATTCTTTTCAAAGCTTTATTCCTCCTTTACAACTTAACAACTCTACTGTTAGCAACTAGATATGAGCAGCAGAGTACCTATGCCCTAAGTTGGAACAGTTGGTCCCCGTTTGAAAGGGAATCACTCGCAGACCCCTGAACTTAAGGGCTAGGGAGAGTCCCTCCCCTTTTCCCTTGGATCCTCTGGGTGCAGCTGTTGTTTGTGCGCCAACCGGGCACTACACCTCCTTTCCGCGCCCTCCATTTGGCGCCGCTCTCTGCCTCGGTGTCGCGCGTCCATCAAGTCTGCTTCCCACACTCTGTCACTCCCAGGACTGCTATCTAAGCTAGGAATGCCGGTGGGAGGAATCTCCGTCAGCTGTTGGCCCTGGGAAAGAGGAGCGCGCTCCTCTCCAAGGAGCAACTCCTCTTCCTCAGAATCGGAACTACTCTGGGATTCTATGGGCTCAGTGTCCACCCTGACAGTATCGATGGGAGCCAAAGACACTCCCCTTTGGCCTGGCGCAGTAGTATGGCAAACCATGGCTACCTCGGCCACCACAACCCAATCAGAATGCCATCCACACTGTCCCTCTCCATCTTCACCACCACCTTGGTGAGGAGCAGAAAGGGGGGAAACATGTAAAGAAAACTTCCATTCCAGTCCCTTGGAAACATATCTCCTAGGGACTGTGTACCTCTGCCTGCTCGGCTGCAGAATGTCTTGCACACAGCATTCTCCTCCAATGCAAACAAGTGTATGGCAGGGCGACCCCATCAGCTGAACAGCTGATTTCATACGCTCGTCTTGAGTTCCCATTTGTGGGATATTGGAAGAGAGCGAGTGAGGTGGCCCACCCAACAGTTGTCCTTGCTCGCCACATGACTCATAGTAAGGACGATCCTTTGAGCAATGCACCACTCCAGGATCCATATTGTGAGACAAAGTAATGGTATTGAGTGGGTCCCTTCTTGTTTGTTGAGGTAATACACAACTGTCACGTTGTTGGATGCAATTTGAATATGACGGTTTCGAACGACCTCCTCAAATGCCCTCAGAGCCTGGTCAACACCGAGAACTTCTAAAATGCTGATGTGGCTGCTCGCCTCGTTCTCCAACCACAGCCTTTGAATCAACAGGTCCCCACAATGAGCACCCCACCCTTGTACAGAGGCATCCCTCATAACAAGTGGTGTTGGAGTAGGGTGAGGTTGGGCACCACCATCCACCACCAAAGCGAAGCTTTGACTACAGTAGGGAGGTGCAGGTGGACTTTTTGCACCTCTTGTCGAAGATCGAAGGACATTATAAACCAGTTCTGCAGCATTCTCAGGCAAAAACAAGCATATTATACCACTGCTGTCATAGCCGCCAGCAACTCCAGCAACTTCTGTACCATGTAAGCAGTCATGGTATGAGGAGTCTGAATATCAGTAGCCAGCTCTACCAACATTCACGTATGATCCCGAGGCAGGAATGCTCGACCTCTGACAGAGTCTATGGATGCTCCAACAACTGGATCTGGTTGGATTCAAAACTGACTTCTCCGTGTTTATGCATAAACTGAGGTCTTCCAATATCCAAGATCCAACGTCTGCAGAATGGCACATTGCAACTGGTGCGCCGATTGAACAACCAGAAGCCAGTCATCGATGTAAGGGTAAATTTGAACTCCTTGTAGTCTCAGGTGGGCAAACACCATGGCCATACATTTTGTAAAGACTCTTGGAGCCATGGCAAGCCTGAGTGGTAAAACCCAGAATTGGTAAGGGAGGCTCTCAACTGAAAACCAGAGAAAACACTGGCTGAACTCCTCTATCACAATATGAAAGTACGTGCCTTTTAAGTTGATGACCACAAACCAATCTCCTGTCTGCAGTAGAGGTGGGATTGAAGTCAACATCATCATTCTGAACCTTTGGGGCAAGATGAACACATTGACCCCCTGAGGTCCAGAGTTGGGCGAAGCCGTCCATCCCTTGCTGGCACTGTAAATACTGGGAATAGAACCCCCCTTGCATGTCTGTGGGAGGCATCAGCTGATTGCACCTTTCAGCAGGAGGTTGTCCACCTCTTCTAAAAGCACCAGAGACAAAGTTGTGATTACAATGCCCAAAAAAGGAGGGAGCATTGAAATCAATTCTGTGACTTTGGGCTGGACTCTAACCAGAACTTTCCATTATACTGTCTCTTTTTCTTCATGAGTTTCATAACAGAAGTATGGTGTAGTGGTTAGAGTCTAGCCCAAAGTCACCCAGTGAGATAACTAACAGGATGTTTGCTAATGAGCTGGATGTGTAAATACAAAGCTGAGCTGGGGGCAAGTGGGGTGCTGATACTGAACTCAATAAGACTTACTTCTGAATAGACATGCACAGAGTTGGTTGCCCTCTCCGTTTTAGCCTCAGAGCGTCAACAACAACACTGAATGTGGAAATATAAAGCTTAGCTGGGAGAATAATACCTCGTGCAGGGCTTCAGACTGGCATGGTCATTTTAAAAGGTTTTTTCTTTCTTTAAAACAACGTTGCTTTAAACAAAGAGTGCATCGCTCAGGCACACCTAGGACAGCCTTCTTTTGGGAAGCCCCTAGGAGGAGGAAGTGTTTTGGCTGAAAGTAATTACTGCAAGTCTCAGGGCAGGGGGAAAAATACGTAAATATCTATGAAAAATAGCCTTTCTTACGGAAGTTATGCAGACTCACGGAGATGGCTGGGCACTGGAATTACGGTTGTCAGTACGGATTTATCTTCGTAATTTTCGGAGTGGAAAAAAAAGAGGAGAATTCCGGGGGCTTGTGAATGACGGTATGGAGCACTGGCCGCAAACTGCGGAAGTCAAGCGGCACGGAAGGTACACAATTCGTACATCCCTATTGACGTTTCTGCTGCGATGCTGGTTGCTGGCGTGGCTGCTGATCAACTACAGGCCAAGACTTCTGGAGAGTCGATTGATGGTTCCATCTGTGTTGCTTAAATGCTGGCTGCGCTTGCAAAAACGTCATTTTCCATGCTATGGCCTTTGCCTTCTGTATGGTATTCTAACCTCATCAGTCTTAGAATTAAGCAACCCATCACCATCACATGGAATGTCCTCAATCCGAGAACATGCCTGCTGTGTAAGTCCAGCCAATCGCAAACAAGCAAGCCTACGGAGCGCAATTGCTCCAACCATCGCCTTGCTCCAACCATCGCCTTGGCATCACAATCCGCTTGGTATCAAGCAGATTTAATTGCTTCTGCCTGAAAAACAACGGCCAGCTCATGTTGATCATCTGGGAGATAATCACACAATGAACCCATCTTCTCCCACAAAAAAAAGCTGATAACATGCCATGGTTGCCTGGTAATCTGTGACTTGTAGTCCAAGGCAAGCAGATGAATATATATGTATACCCATCAAATCCAACCTCCTGCCATCCTTATCAACTGGAGAAGAGTGAACACAATGAGACCTGCCCTGCTAGGACTCAACAGTCACCGAATTCAGAGGAAGAGTAGGAAATAAGTATTTAACGTCCTTCTCCTGTATTCTATACATGCTCTCCAGCCTTTTAGATGTTGGTGCCATGGAGGAGGGAGCCTTCCAGGAAAGTTGCACCGTTTGTAGCAAAGTTGGAAGAAATGGGAGAGCCACAGGAGTGTTAGACCTGAATGAAGAACATCAAAGACCTGGTCCTTAATCCTCTCCATAGGCTGTTGAGTCTCCAAACCCAGTGATTCTCAAAATCTGTTCAGAAAAATGACCCATATCCTCCAAGGGCGAGGACGGCTCTTGTGAGGCCACTGCACTATCAAGAGACGAAATTGAGGGAGCAACAGATGACACTGAAGTGGAGTCAGACTGATAATCTTCTTTTGGGGAGGCAGAGGAGCTGTGATGGAGATCTTGATCGTGAGGCCTCGGAGAGGGATCCTGATGCAATGGAAGTGAGGCTCTGTGGCCCGTATTGGCCTGCATATCTGCCACCTTAGGAGTCAATGGCTGAGGCGGAGCAGGTGACCACAAGGCAGCAGGTGGTGCCCGTACCACCAGCAGTGGCAGTGGAGGAGGCATAAAGGTCTCCGAAACTGGTGGCCTAGACATGGAAGCTGATGGAGGAAACTCCTACCGGTGATGGTGAGTTCCAGATAAG
The DNA here is from genome assembly GCF_057233095.1 of Heloderma suspectum. Lineage (NCBI taxonomy): Eukaryota > Metazoa > Chordata > Lepidosauria > Squamata > Helodermatidae > Heloderma > Heloderma suspectum. Next base: position 23,772,323 of record NC_139464.1, read on the forward strand.
CAAAATGTTCATAAGAATAAGGATGAGGCCGATAATAATTCCAATCATCCCACGCGTAACGACGTCATGGAGGAAGAAACCAATCCAATCCTCTATCCCAATCAGAGTGAGGCAATCTAGACCTGTTCTGATCATGGGTCAGCCGAAAGGGAGGAGGCCTCTCACCCTTGTGTAAGCAGAACAGACCGATGGAGAAGGCTCTTGGTATGAATGGCTAGGTAAGAGAGCATCGCCCCTAACCTCTCGATCCCAAGTTGGCGTGGAGTCACGTATTTCCCCTTCTGAAACAGCATCGGTACCAGTACCAATGGCGATACCGACAGTGGGACAGCTATTGGAATTGGCAAATCCAACAACGGAGGAGGAGTTGGTAAGTGAGGCACATCCTCGATCAGAGGGGTAAGTATTTTCGACTTCCTCCTCTTCTTCTTTTTCTTCTTTTGACCCTCAGATGGCTGAGAAGATTGCACCCTTTTTCACGTTTTGGCCAGAGAAACTGCCAGGGAACGGTCTGAAGTAGGCGGGTCAGAACGGCCCGTGGCTAGAGCCAGAGCTGACTGGGAAGGTGCAGAAGGTGCCAATCCTTCATTCTGAGGAGGCTTATCCACCACCTTCACCTTGTCTGGTTGTGGATTTGACACAGACGCCATAGACTTTTTTGGGGTGTCGGCCACTTTCAAAGCCTTTTTCCAGAGGATCGCCTGAAGTCTATCAGTGCGGTTCTTACGTGCCTGATTGCTGAAGGACATGCAGCAATGGCACACTTCAGCAATGTGCCCTTCTCCCAGATAAAGAAGGCACAATGAGTGTCTGACAGAGGGTGGAGGTTTACCCCCACGGTGAAAACACTTCTGAGAAGGGGCCTTAGCAGCCATACACCGAAGGGCACTCTGCGATCCAACGACTGCCATGACCCGAAAGAAAAATAACTGAAGAGGCAAAACATGAAAAGAAGAAATATTAACAACAAGAAAAAAGAAAAACAGAGAAAGAGACAAAAGAAACAGGAGATGTCCTCAGCAAAATTACCAACAGCAAAAAGTACCTTTGATCAAGTGCTGCCCCAATGGTGGTCAATGAAGAACTGAGGGATTGAGCAGGAACTCTTTGGAGCATGTGGTGGGCGGAGGGTTCCCGCCAAAAGTTCCTCAGCTATAGAAGTTTCCCAAATCGAGGTTCTGCGCAGGTGCAGAGCCCATATGTGCGATGCACAGAGACCACAAAGAAGAACAACACAAGACAAACTGTTCAGGGAAATACACTGAAAAAATCTGGTGGCTGGTGCTGAGATAGCACTTTCATTTTTTACAAGTTTTCCAGGATGCAGCATTTTCAGCTGAATAGCTTTTACTCCCCCTGCCCCTCATTGTTTTGAGCTCCCACTATGGAAGTAATCTGGACAGCTATCTTTGCAAATGGAGAATCCATCTAGAGCAAAATTGTCAAAGAACTTATCATTCTCTTGGAAGCTCATCTCACTAAGCTATCTATTATATGGAATTCTATGGATTCAACCCTGTATTGTGTTCTCCTTGAACAGGGTTGCATTCATTTGTTAATAAAAGGCAGGCTAATATTTATTTATTTATTACATTTATACCCACCTTTTCTCCTCCTTAAGGAACCCAAGGCCGCGTACATAGTCCTCTTCCTCCTCCATTTTATCCTCACAACAACAACCCTTTGAGGTGGGTTGGGCTGAGAGTTTGTGACTGGCCCAAAGTCTCCCAGTGAGCTTCCATGGCTGAGTGGAGACTAGAACCCGGATCTCCCAGCTCTCAGTCCAACACTCTAGCCACTATAAATATATATTTATAACGCAAGCTTTTTACTAGTTAGATCAATTTGGTACTCTTTAATTATAGGACTTTGCCAAATTCCAGAAATCAGAGCAACTGGCTCTGGGCTTAAAGGGGCCCTCAACACTTGGCCACCTCCTTTGACACTGCCCTCCTGCCCCAGTGGTCTTACCCAGCAGTGGTGCTTCTCCAACTGATATCCTTCAAACTGATTTCAGGCAGCCACCATTTTAATTTCCACACGTTGTCCCTTACATAGCATCACTCCAGGACATTGTGGGTCAATTCACATGCGAGGCTGCCAGTGATCAAGTATATAGTAATCAAGTGCAGATAAATAAAGTGATGTACATTGATGGGTGAACTAGGCCTAAGACCTCTAAAGATTTAAATATGAATGTCAAATTCCTGCATAAGGAAGAGCTCTCTGAAGTGAGAAATCTTTCTACCTTACCAACACAGCTAGCATAATGAAAGGTATTATTATTAATAATCTTGGACCCTATTTATTTAAGCTAGTTTTTATCTCATTTGTGAAGATGTTTGCCAACTCCTGGACTGAAAATAGATCCTGTTATTTTTAGTAGCTATATGTACAATTGTCATTGGCCCTGCTCCCATTCCTTAACGTTAATATTTTTTGCATTAATAATTATTCCATCCTAATATTTTGTTTGCTGTTTCCTCCCTCAGGTACAAGCAAAAAAAGAAAGTTTTAGGACCTATCCTGGGTGTCACCACAAAAATGGCTGCAATAGGGGCCATGGCTCATCGCAAAGAACAAGTAATCTGCCCAGAGGACCAACACACAAAACAACTCCTTTAAACTGACAGGTTTTTGCACCAAGAGAAACCTCTTTCATAGCAGGCAAACTTTTTCTTTCTCTCACCCCAGTTCACCACCCATACGCAATGTCATCCATCCATCCATCCATCCATCCTCTCTCTCTCTCTCTCTCTCTCTCACATACACCCCCCCCACACACACCATGTACATTTCATGCATACACTCACACACCTCCCTTTTCCTCCTAACTGTACATGAAAAAACACACTTTTTTCCAGGATCCCTCCAAAGCCCTCCGTTTCTCTGGATCACCCCTAAATCCTTCCTCTAATCCCCGCTCTACCTTCCTACCCCCCACACTATTCTTCCTAGCCCCCCTTCTCTCTTTGCCCTCCTCCAGCTTACCAGATAACAGCAGCAGTGGTCCCTTTTTCTCCCCCACCCCCTTTGTTTTCTTGGTGGCTGGGCATACTGCAGAGGAAATGGTTGGCCTGCATCTTCATTTCCTAAGAATGTGTCTGATCTCCACCTGTGGCCCGGGGGCATTTATAGGAAATGAAGATGGCAGTGGCTGGAGGCTCTCACTTTTCTTTGAAACTATCTCAGCTGCCAGTAATATTTTTTATTTATTTTTAAACTGGAGGAGTAGGACACTTTGGCAGGCAACAAAGGAGGTGTCTGGGGGCACCACTTTGCTCCCACTGTTCTATGGGAAGCTCTGATGTCATTGAACAAGATAACATCTTGTTCCAAATTTTCTCTCATTCGGCATCAGAAGGAGAATTTCTGCAAAAGCTAAGTCTTAAAGGTTTATCTCTTTATATCAGCCACTGTCTATGGTAGAATCAGGAGGACACAAGCATACATATGACTGAACTCACGCCAGCCGTGCGCCACAGTTTTCTCCTTCAATATCACCTCCAGCCACGTTGTCTGTATTCACAGATTCTGTCTCACTGGTGGGCATGCTCACTGCAAGGATCAGAGAGAAGAAAAGAATAGGAAGTTGTTAATTACTCTGCAGTACATAAGTGAGTGGTTACCAACGGTGGACGCACTGGCTTAGCAAAAAGGCACAGGTTAAGAATGAAGAGGGAGTATGACCAAAGCGGATGAAGGATATGTCTTGGACCTTCATGATCTGGATAAAAATCTTAGCTCAACCATGGGGTCTCAAGGGGACTACTTTGGCAAGTCTCTACTCTTAGTTCCACTATATATATATAGGAATAACAATAACCTACCTCTAATGATAGATACAGCCCTAAATGCTTTGGGATCAGGGTATTTGATGATCTGCTTTCTTTCATATGAACTGACCCAATTTTCAGAACTTTGTTGGAGGCCTGGCTCTGGCTACGAAGGATACAGCCTTTCCAGTGGTGCCACCTCAATTGTGGAACTCACTCCATATGACTGTTCATTCGGCACCTTCTCTGCTGGCCTTTAGACACCAAGTTACAAAGCCTGTTGCTTCCTCAAGCTTTCAGTGGGTTTTAACATGATTTTAAAATCATTTTAATATGATTGACTGATCCGGCCACTCTTTTAATCTGCTAATGGAGCTGATCTGTTGTATTTTAATACTGTTCATTTGTTTTTATATATTGTATTGCTTTTAAATATCTTGTAAGCTGCCTTGTGAATTATAGCTAAAAGGCAGGATATTAATACTTTTAATAAATACCTTACAAAACTGTTGTGAGGAGGACTGAGATTCATATTGTAAGTGTCTATGCAATTAAAATGAAACTTATTTACACATTCCTCCTATTACTCAAGTTTGTCTGCACCTGCTGCCTTTCATGTGACTGGCACCTGAATGTACCTCAAACAGCTTGTGCAGTCTGCACCTCAGCACATGCCTCTATACCACATCTGGGGCTGGCAATAAAGGTAGTGCTTTATTAAACAGGTATGAGCCTTCAAGTGATACACCCATTCTAATATTTTGCGGCACACCTCATCCCAGCTATTCCACTGTTCCTCTATCAGAACTTTCCCCAAATTTGTATCTGTTTGTTTAAAATAATGTGACAAAGATCTATTTCTTGACCATGTCCTCATCCCCATAAGGTTATTTTCCTGAGAATGCACAGCCCCAGTTACTTTCAAATCCCCTTCTGCCACATGCCCCTTCTGCTTTTGTTCAGTCCAGCAAAATATCTGTGTGTTTTCATACAAAGATATCTTGGTCTTTATCCAGTGTTTTATTATTTTTAAATCATGACTCAAAGGACAGCGCATAGTCCAAATAGGAAGATGCATGCATGGGCAGGAAATGAGCACAACACAGAAGATGGATACTGAGGGATAACCAGAGACAAACCAAATAAAAAGTGATTGTCAAGAACTATAATGCAGGGGCACTTGTGAAATGCTGTCCTCACATTCTGGGATGCAAAACAGCTCTGGGATAACTCAGGAACAATCCAGATGACTAAACTGGCAAGCCAAGAATGTAGGAGACTTTATTTTGCTTCTGTTCTAGACTTGCTGATTTGGACAAGGCAAGCAAGGTCCAAAGCATTTTCATCCACAATTTAGGTTCGGAGCACAAGTGACAAAAATGAGATTTAGGCTGCAATCCTATGCACACTTATGTGGGAGTAAGTCTCATTGAATTCAAATGTGTTTCCTTATAAGTAGACATTCATAAGATGATCCTGTTAGAGAAGGTTCATACCTCCATCATAAGAAGCTAGGATATGGGTACACATGGTTGTGTGCACAATGTGAAGCAATTCTCTTACTATTTCAACACCAGGGCAATCACCAGTCATCTTATGATGAACTAGTGAGGTGTTTCTTTTTTCAACTGAGCTCATCATGAGCTGACATGTAATCTGCACAGTGATGCAATACACCATACACCCAGTTTAACATAGATCCAAGTGAACCTTTTCTGGCTTGCTGAAAAGATTGAGAGAACTGATTACACAAACAGTCACTTTTTCATTCTTAAACAAACCTTAAAACAGGACAGATGGTAGTGTCACTGTGCAATCCCTATTGGGCCATTTGTGGGTCCCAACACACAAATTCAGTGCACTTCCCTTGACATTGTTACTTAAGTTTTGGAAAGTAGAACAGACATTAAATGTAAAAAGGTGATAGCCAATGACTATTTCTAATGCGCTGAAACAGACTAGTTAAGAAGTCAATCAGAATTAATGGCTGCTCTCTGCTACACCCACACCAGCATGTCATCGCCTTATATCTTAAGGCTCTGACACTATGAAGAATTCAGAGGACTAGTAACTTAAGAGAAAGCATGATATGAGTCCCACAAGAACTTCTCTAGAATACAATTATGAATGAGTCCCAATATGCTGTCTAGTAATGCATCAGCATACCCTGTATTACTTGCATAGAAGACTTCAAAGGCTCATGAAGAAGAATTGGAGAACACGTAGTTCAAGCTGGCTAAACTCTATTTGCAGAATACTCAAGAGACCTCCAGCAAAGTGAACTTCTGTAGGTCACTTCAAGATAGTTTGAAACATAAAGGACATATGTTAAAGAATATGAAGGAAAGAAATGTAATCCTAACTTAGTATTAGCAACTTCTATGTTTGCATATTGAGTTATAATTACTCTCCATTAATTTAATCACTGTTATCCTCCAGTATTATGAATTTATCAGAGGTGTGTGACCCTAAACACAAATTATTGGTTCAAGGCAGTTCTCTTTAAGTTGCCTGTTTAAACAATTTGGAAACCCCAAACCTTTAATACTATCTTTCTATAGTAAAGAAGTAGTGGTTCTGGGGACCTAGTTCAGTCACCAAAGGCATCCCATCTTTCCTCAAGACTCCCCAAACACCTCACCTTATGATGTACCTCAGCCACTTTCTCCCATACCAGTCACAGGGAATAAGCAATGGGCTCTTTAACCCACATCAGGGAAGAGGGGAATAAGGAGCCCCTTTGCCCATGTCTCAACTTGTGCTGACAGGAATTGGTAGGTGTAAACAATATTGCTGGCCCTTCAGTCCTTGCTCAGTTCAAAATATGGGCCCCTATTAAAAATGAATTGCTGACCAAGGTCCTACAAAAACTTCATTGTGGCACTTAGACTGTAAATATTGCACAATTTGCTTACAATTATTATGCACATAAAGTTAAAATGCCCAAGTGAATTCATCGTGTGTACTTTGCAAATACATTCATTGGTAGTAATAGTGATAGGGTATATTCAGCTTGATGAAGTCAAAGCAAAGTTGTATTATGCTTGAAGAAGGCCAAACTCTCACTCATTAATTAATTTATTAAATCCCATCTTTCCACTAAACATAGTGCTCAAGGTGGCTAATAAAATACAGGAAAATACAGAATTATAATTAAAACATAAAAACATATCAAACATATCAAATAAAAACACAACCATAAAAAAGAAATAAACAGCACCCACCAGACTGAAACCCACTTCAGCTTAAAAACCAAAAGCTTATTGGAATAAAAATGTATTTGCCTGCTGGTGGAAGAACAACAGAGATGGAGCTATCTGACCTCCCTTGGCAGTGAGTTCCAATACCTAGGAGCAGCCACCAAGAAGGACCTCCCTTGTGTTCCCACCAAATAAGTGTCAGGGTGGACACTGAGCCCATAGAATCCCAGAGTAGTTCTGATTCTGAGGAAGAGCAGTCGCTCCTGGGAGAGGAGCGCGCTCCTCTTTCCCAGGGCCAACAGCTGATGGAGATTCCCCCCACCAGCATTCCTAGCTTAGATAGCAGTCCTGGGAGTGACAAAGCGCAGGAAGCAGACTTGATGGACGCGCAACGCCGACGCAGAGAGCGGCGCCAAATGGAGGGCGTAGAAAGGAGGCGTAGTGCCCGGTTGGCGCGCAAACAACGGCTGCACCCAGAGGATCCAAGGGAAAAGGGGAGGGACTCTCCCTAGTCCTTATGTTCAGGGGTCTGCCAGTAATTCCCTTTCAAACGGGGACCAACTGTTCCAACTTAGGGCATAGGTACTCTGCTGCTCATATCTAGTTGCTAACAGTAGAGTTGTTAAGTTGTAAAAGAGGAATAAAGCTTTGAAAAGAATCCATTTGTCTGTGTCTGGACTTGGCTACTGGATTAGACTGAGAGAGGCCTCCAAGGAGCCCTTGACAATAAGCCTCCAATATTGGCCTCTCCCAAGGATCTTGAAACACAATAGAGTCATATGGGAGAAAGTAGTCTTCCAAATACCCTGGTTCCAAGTTGTGTAGAGCTTTATAGTTCATAAACAGCAGTTCACTATGTTTCAGAAAATTACAGATTATAAATTCACTTGCCCTCACACTGGATGGCTGTCAAACCATTCAGCAGTAAATGGCTCTCAGATTTTCAAGTTGGGGACATCGAGGCTGGACATAGCAACATCACTGCTTTCCACAGCTCTGGCCATGGAATATCATGTTCTCCAATGAACAGTTTACAATCTATCCAGCTGTACTTTTAAGCTCACTGAATACTTTCCTATTCTCTAAATAAGTACACAAAATGAATTAAACATGATGACTAGTCAGGGGTGACACAATGAGTTTGGACAGATGATATGGACATCTCCTCAGACCACAAAACTTTACAAAACCTTATGAGATTTCACAGCATGCCCTGTATTAAGGGCTGAAAGGATATCTAATGTGTCACCAAACATGATTTGTTTTCTTAAGATGGTTCACACAATTGTCTTCTTGCACAACAGGGAGAAAAATAGAGCTGTCAACTTTACTGTCTGGTCTAAGTTTTGGAAAGTCTATCCAATATTTTCCTTCAAAACTTCATTCCCCCCCACTCCCCTTAAGCACCATCACACTGGAAACATGTTCAAATATTCTTATCTACCATTTTCATAGAGGTCAAAACAAGACAAAATAGGAATGTTCCATTAGGTCCCATTGTTTCCATTTGAAGCTAGTCAGAAACCTAATGAGCAACTGCATACATATTTCTTGATTATTAGAATTAAATACTCTCTTTTTGACAATACATGTACATGTATATGGAGAAATATGTGCAAGCATGGAGAGCAGTCTCCTAAGTGCTGCTGTTGCGGAACCACCATGGATTTCACCAGGAGCTGTCTGAGAGGAAGAAGAAGACTGTATATCACTGAAAGGTAAGTTTTGTAACAGCAAAACTTGATGAACTATACCAGCCTTCCCCAACCTGGTGCCCTCCAGATGGACTACAACTCTGCTCATCCCCAGTCAATGCCATTTTGAGGGCACTAGGATGGGGAGGGCTGGATTATACAAACAACCTGCACTCTCTCTACAAACTAGGATAAAAATGTCTTGAATCAACCTCCTCTCTTTCTCTATTTACTGATAATTTGTGTAGTCTCCTTTTTAGAAGATCTACATCATCTGGAACACTGCAGTTGACTGTTGCATTACCTTCCAGTACCTCCAAATACTTTTACATTATATACCTGCTCATAGAAGCCACCTAAAGAAAAATAAAATATCAGCTTGATGTAGAAGAAACAGCTAAACAAAATTATCTTAGAGTTAGCATTTTAGTACAATGCTGCTCCAGGGGCACAAAATATAATTATTTAGGAAATAATCATCAGAGATTGCATGGAGCATCTTGGACATATTTGAGCTTGGCAGCATGGGATGCAATCCTGACAACATCAACAAGAGATTGATCATAAATGGGTGTTACCACCTCAAATGTAAGTATGTAATGATGCAGAAGCAATAGAAAAGGACATATACATGCACCAACAGACCACACGGTTACTACACAGAAACATACACATACAAATAAATGATGGACACAAAGTACATTGGAACATTACCATGAGTTTCTGTGGAGTGACTAAACCAAGCAAACTTTCCTTTCTTCTTATCAGGCAAGCCAGCTGGAGCGCTTCCTTTCACAGACAAGATGGTCAAGAACCAGGAACAAGACATCAACAGAGAACATGCAGCCAGGGACGGTCAAAAGAAAAAGAAACAAGGAACTCAGCTTACATGTAAGACAGCCATCTCTATCTTTCATAATGGGAATTAAAAATGGAAAATGAAAACAAAGGCATATGGAAGAGTGAAACATTACAACAGAGAGGGCTGTCTCCTTCAAGATCCTCCTGTGCATGACACCTGAAGCCAGAAAACTCACAAACACCAAGCTGTTCAACTGAACCCACAGCTGTACCAAGAGATTCAATCCCTGTGTCTTCTTTGTCAGGAACATCTTTAAATCTAACACCAGACTTATTTATGTCACCCAGTGTTTATCTACAACTATAAACATATTTTAGTTTTACACCCATTTAACTGTCATGACTTCTCCCACAGAATTCTTAATGTGTAGTTTTTATCCTTCAAGGTGTTTGGGGCAGCTTATCCAGCCCCACTCCCAATTTTATCCACACAACAATCCTCAAGGTAGGTTAGGCTGAGAAAGGGAATGTCTGGCTCAAGGTCACTCTGTAAGCTTCATGGCTAGATGGGGATTTGCATCTGGGTTTAAACCACTATACCACAATGGCTCTCTGAGAGTTCATTTTCTCAAGATAAAGAATAGCATAAAATAAATCCCTAAATGCAAGAAAGAGGATTTAAAGTAGGCTGGTCCGGTAGTGCCTCCTGCCACATGTCCCCTGTTTTATAGATTTAGCCCTAGTCAGTCTTCACAGGGGCAGTTGAAACAAGAACTGCACAGTGGAAACAGAGACAAACATTATTTAGGAGTAAAATCAATGCAATCAAACATAATGTTCATGCAAATATTGCTGTTACTCTTCTTGCTTTTCTTCTGCTGTTGCAGAACTCCTGGTTTTTATTGTTTGTTTTTAAATGTCATGCTTGGGTTTGGATTTTTAAAAATACTTTGTGCTTTTATACTGTGAGATGCCCCAAGCATTTTTGGAAGAAGTGATGGTACGAATATATAAATAAACAAACACAAGCACTTGATAGTCGTGTTTCATCTGGGAAGCGATTTTTGAAAAACTGTCAATGCTCAACCGACACCAGCTATTTTCTTACCAGAAAATAAAATACAATAGCTCGTTGGTTGAAAAAAACAAAAATGAAACCTGCACATCAGTCCCATGACATTATCACTAGCAAAGATCTGTCAGGGGTTTTTAGTTGTGGAATCATAAGCACTACTAGGAAAATGTGGCTGTGTATGACAGATGTAGAACAGAATGGAGCTAGGATGTGAACTAAACAGTGGGCAGCTGTGACATTCAGAATTCACTCTCTCTCCACGAACAGAGATGGAAACCTATTATGCTCAGGAGAAGAAAAGAGAAAACTTAGCACGACTTTCTCCCCTGGACAAAATGTTTATATTCACAGCAGTCTGGAAATAGTGTTTATTGATTTATTACATAACTATACCACCCAATAGCCAAAGCTCTCTGAGCCATTCACAAAAATGGTTGCTTTTCTGCAAATGTATTGTTTCCTGTTATATATGTCTCTCTTACAATGATATTGAGAAGTCAGAACACCCTCTTGTTGACACACATGCTATGTTGTTGCTGCAGTTGATGGTGGGAACCTTGTCAGACCTCAAAAGCTGTGCTTGACAAAACTGGGACTATCTCTTTATATGGACTCTAATACACAAGAAAGACATAAAGAGCTCCTGACTTTTTTCTGGACAGCAGCCAGGTTGGTCATAGCTGCTAACTGGAAATCAGCAAATGAACTTTTCCTTATTATATGGAAACAGAAAATTTGGGACCTATCACTAATGGAGAAACTCACTAAACATCTTCAAGTACAAAGAGGCCAAGTAGAAATTGACACTTTTTATGGAATATAGTATCCATTTACTGAATTCGCTGATACTGAGAAGAATACACAACAACCTCCTAGACACACAGATCTTTATGGCATGATCTATTAGGATGATGAGTGATAACTTTATTGGATTATCTTGCTTGTACCAAATAGAGATCCTGAATGCTCAGAAAGACTGTAAAGACATTGACTCAAGTGGTGTATTTAAATTTGTTACTGTTCATTGTTACTTTGAAAAATTAAATTAAAAATATATATTTTTAAAAAATTGTACTTGAGCAGCTCACGAGGTGGGAAAGGTCAGAAGAAGCTCAGGTGACTGCGGAAGTGCTTCCAGTATCCAATATTTAACAGGATGTGCTAGTCACAAATAGATGAAACTCCCTTTAAAAGGTGGTGAGAGTTACACTTCCATATTCCAGTGTCTTCCAGATAACATGTCAATTAGATATTAAAGATATTCCACTACATTTCTAACCATAATCTCCTGCCAAGATAGTAATCTTGAGATGTACATTCTGTCTCCTTAAATTCCAAATGCAAATTTAATTGGATCTTCACATCCTACTTTAAAACATATATGTACAGTAAATTGGATAAATTAAATCATTGGGCCTAAATCCTTTATTGGAAATGGACATAGCTCAATGACATAGTACCTGCTTTGCATGCAGAAGGTCCCAGGTTCGATCCCCACCATCTCCAGGTGCAGCTGGGAAAAAATCCTGCCTGAAACTCTGGAAAGCCGCTACCAGTCAGTGTCAGCAGGACTGAGCTAGATGGACCAATGGTCTCACTCAGTAGAAGGCAGCTTCCTGGGTTCTTGCAGTTATGCCCCACTCTTCCTCCAAAGAGCTCAGAACAGCTCCCACAGGATTCCCAGGAGGTCTCCCATCCAGGCAATTTTACAGGGCCGTACCTATTTAGATTCAACAGTGAGACTTCATCACATGCCAACGGGACGTTGCCTAGGACCACTGAGATCCTTGGAAGTATAAGCTGGCTAATGCCTCTAACACAACAGGCAAAATCTTATAATGGTAACTCTCCTCTACTTCCTTGGCTCTATCCATCCTGCCTTGAGCTTGTCCACAATCTCATTCACACACAGCCACACCAGCCAGCTACAAGGTCCTCAGCACATCTCTTCTCTGTGACACTCAGAGAATGTTTCCAAATCCTAGCAAAATGAAAACGCTGCTGTTGTTTGCATATCACACAACAAAGAAGCAGCACTGTGTATTCTCCAGCTGAGAGATATGTACGCTTTCCAAGTTGTCCACGAAACTGAACTAAGCTCTCATTTTCAGTTGCCAAGCAACGTCCTTAAATCAAGTTTGACTTTGTGATCAGCTTTACCAATAGCAAGTGTTGCTGTTTCATATCAGAACAATAATTTCATGAATGAGTTTACAGGTAAGTTTCCAAATATCAATTGTCTATTTTTTTTTTTTTACAGTGAGTGCTTAATTAGTATCATCGAGTGCCCAGTTTCTTTCCTCGGTTTATGAGGATGCCGCCTTCATTCAACTGATTAATTTATGTGAAATAAGACTTTCATCCTGCTGCATATATTAGTCAAGTATTATAATGCCCTGGAAATAGTCAATGACCATGCTTTTATTTGTACAGAGTATGCAGAAGCTACACCAGTGTGTAACCCACAGGCTGGCTGTGTATCGTTTTCCTCCTCTTCTGCTCACATGGATCTCAGTTTATGTTGAACACCAGAGACTCCACCACTGTAAGTGGGAAGCTTGCAAAGGAACTTCCCCTAGAGTGTCTTTCTTGCAAAATGATACTCTGAAGAAAGGATTAATGAGGCTTCACTAGCATAAGCTGGTCCAAAAAAGATCTGATCTTTCCTATGTAGTGTATCAGCAGAATTCATCACTACCAGATGTGGTGATGTTCCCTAGTTGCAAAGTCTTTTTAAAAGTTTAGATGAGTTAATGGGGGATAGGTCTAACAATGGCTATTCGCTTTTGTTGTTGTTCAGTCGTTCAGTCGTGTCCGACTCTTCGTGACCCCATGGACCATAGCACGCCAGGCCTTCCTGTCCTCCGCTCTCTCCCGGAGCGTGCTCAAGTTCATATTCATTGCATCCGTGATGCTATCTAGCCATCTCATCCTCTGCCGTCCCCTTCTCCTTTTGCCTTCAGTCTTTCCCAGCATCAGGGTCTTTTCCAGGGAGTTTTCTCTTCGCATTAGGTGGCCAAAATATTGGAGCTTCAGCTTCATTATCTGTCCTTCCAATGAGCACTCAGGGTTGATTTCCTTTAGGATGGACTGATTTGACCTCCTTGCAGTCCAGGGGACTCGTAAGAGTCTTCTCCAGCACCACAGTTCAAAAGCATCAATTCTTCGGCGCTCAGCCTTCCTTATAGTCCAGCTCTCACAGCCATACATTACTACTGGGAAAACCATAGCTTTGATTAGACGGACCTTTGTCGGCAAGGTGATCTCTCTGCTTCTTACTATGCTGTCTAGGTTTGCCATAGCTTTCCTCCCAAGGAGCAAGCGTCTTTTAATTTCAGGGCTACAGTCACCGTCTGCGGTGATCTTGGAGCCCAAGAAAGTAAGATCTGTCACTGCTTCCATTTCTTCCCCTTCTATATGCCAGGAAGTGATGGGGCCAGATGCCATGATCTTAGTTTTTTTAATGTTGAGTTTCAAACCAGCTTTTGCACTCTCCTCTTTCACCCTCAACAAGAGGCTCTTGAGATCCTCTTCGCTTTCTGCCATTAGGGTGGTATCGTCTGCATATCGGAGGTTGTTGATAATTCTCCCGGCAATCTTAATTCCGACCTCTGATTCATCCAACCCGGCATTTCTCATGATGTACTCTGCATATAAGTTAAATAAGCAGGGTGACAATATGCAGCCTTGTCGTACTCCTTTCCCAATTTTGAACCACTCGGTTGTTCCATGTCTGGTTCTTACTGTTGCTTCTTGACCCTCGTACAGGTTTCTCAGGAGACAGGTAAGGTGGTCTGGTACTCCCATCCCTTTAAGAATTTGCCACAGTTTGTTGTGATCCACACAATCAAAGGCTTTAGCGTAGTCAATGAAGCAGAAATAGACGTTTTTCTGGAATTCTCTTGCTTTCTCCATGATGCAGCGAATGTTGGCGATTTGATCTCTAGTTCCTCTGCCTCTTCTAAACCCAGCTTGTACTTCCGGTAGTTCTCGGTTCGCATACTGCTGAAGCCTAGCTTGTAGGATTTTGAGCATCACCTTGCTGGCATGTGAAATGAGCGCAATTGTGCGGTAGTTTGAACACTCTTTGGCGTTGCCCTTCTTTGGAATTGGAATGTAAACTGACCTTTTCCAGTCTTGTGGCCACTGTGGAGTGTTCCAGATTTGTTGACATATTGAATGCAGCACTTTAACAGCATCATCTTTTAGGATTTTAAATAGCTCGGCTGGAATACTGTCATCTCCGCTAGCTTTGTTGTTACTAATGCTTCCTAAGGCCCACTTGACTTCATTCTTGAGGATGTCCGGCTCAAGTTCAGTGACCGCACTATCATGGCTATCAGGGACATTCAGATCTTTCCTGTATAGTTCTTCTGTGTATTCTTGCCACCTCTTCTTAATCTCATCTGCTTCTGTTAGGTCCCTGCCTTCTTTGTCCTTTATCATGCCCGTCTTTGCACAAAACGTTCCCTTGAGATCTCCGATTTTCTTGAAGAGATCTCTAGTCTTTCCCATTCTGTTGTTTTCCTCGATTTCTTTGCATTGTTCATTTAAGAAGGCCTTCTTGTCTCTCCTTGCTATTCTCTGGAACTCTGCGTTCAGTTGGGTATATCTTCCCCTTTCTCCCTTGCTTTTCGCTTCCCTTCTTTCGTCAGCTACTTGTAAAGCCTCATCAGACAGCCACTTGGCTTTCTTGCATTTCTTTTTCTTTGGGATGGATTTCGTTGCTGCCTCCTGAACAATGTTACGGACCTCCGTCCATAGTTCCTCAGGCACTCTGTCTATCAGGTCTAATCCCTGAAATCTATTCCTCACCTCCACTGTATATTCATCAGGGATATGATTTAGGTCATACCTGAACGGTTTAGTGGTTTTCCCGACGTTCTTCAATTTAAGACGAAATTTTGCAAGAAGCAGCTCATGATCTGAGCCACAGTCAGCTCCAGGTCTTGTTTTTACTGACTGTATGGAGCTTCTCCATCTTTGGCTGCAAAGGGCATAATCAATCTGATTTCGATATTGACCATCTGGTGACGTCCATGTGTAGAGTCGCCTCTTGTGCTGTTGGAAAAGAGTGTTTGCTATGATCAGCGTGTTCTCTTGGCAAAACTCTATTAGCTTTTGTCCTGCTTCATTTTGTACACCAAGGCCATGCCTGCCTGTTATCCCGGTGATTTCTTGACTTCCTGCTTTAGCATTCCAATCCCCTATGATGAAGAGGACATCTTTTTTTGGTGTTAGTTCTAGAAGGTGTTGGAGGTCTTCATAGAACCGATCAACCTCAGCTTCTTCAGCCTCAGTGGTTGGGGCATAGACTTGAATTACTGTGATGTTGAATGGTTTGCCTTGGATTCATACTGAGATCATTCTATCATTTTTAAGATTGTACCCCAGTACTGCTTTTCCCACCCTTTTGTTGACTATGAGTGCTACTCCATTTCTTCTAAGGGATTCTTGCCCACAATAGTAGATATGATGGTCACCTGAATTAAATTCGCCCATGCCTGTCCATTTTAGTTCGCTGATTCCCAAGATGTCGATGTTCAATCTTGCCATCTCATGTTTGACTACCTCCAGCTTACCTTGATTCATTGATCTGACATTCCAGGTTCCTAAACAATATTGTTCTTTACAGCATCGGATTTTCTTTTCACCACCAGACACATCCACAGCTGAGTGTCCTTTCAGCTTTGGCCCAGCCGCTTCACTCTTTCTGGCGCTACTTGGAAATACCCTCTGCTCTTCCCCAGTAGCATATTGGACACCTTCCGACCTGAGGGGCTCATCTTCTGGCGTCATCTCTTTTAGCTTTGTGATACGTTCCATGGGGTTTTCTTGGCAAGAATACTGGAGTGGGTTGCCATTTCCTTCTCCAGTGGACCACATTTTGTCAGAACTCTCCGCCATGACCTGTCCGTCTTGGGTGGCCCTGCACGGCATAGCTTATGGCTTCACTGAGTTACGCAAGCCCCTTCGCCACAACAAGGCAGTGATCCATGAAGGGACTATTCGCTTTAACAGCTAATAATGGAACCTCCATTTACAAAGGCGGTATATCTCCTAATACCATATGCTGGGGACAAACATACAATTATTATTATTAATTATTATTACTACTACTACTGTAGTACTGTAAATCCCATGTCAGTAGTCTGAAAATGGTTGGATAAAAATATGTTTGTCCATTTCCTTTGCGACTGGAACAACTTTACACTTTGAAAATAAATACACTACAAATAAACCGGCAAAGGTGAAAACAAAAGAAAGATGTTCTTTTAAAAAGATGGTTTACCATTTCTTGAAGTCTGAGGTCAAAAACACATTATGTCAGATCAAGCACTGTTTGGGGAAGAACAAATAAACCAGCACTGAACCATTGAGGAATAGGAGACTGCTTGGCGCAGAGCCAAGAAAAAATCTGTTTTGCTATTAAAGCTCAAGCTTTGAACTTTTCCAAAGTTTCGAAATTTGAAAATGTTTTAAAAAAATAATAAATAAAAATTAAATTAAAAAAACACCAAGTTTCTTCCAGTCTATTGATTCTGTTGTTTCATGTCAACTTTTCCTCTTCTTTCTGATGTCTTGTCTATCTGTTTTCATCTCTTGTTTTTCTCTCTCTTCTCCCTCTGGTGTCCTTTCAGCTCTTTCTCCTCTTCCTCAATATAGCAGCTATTGTGTGCACCCACTGGTTTTAAGAGTGCAGCTGAGTTTTAGAACTAGAATTAGCAGTAGAATCATAGTTGGAGTGCGATATCATAGAATTCTATTTAAAAGTAGGATATGAAACTAAAGGCTCATGTCAATCCCTGTTTGACCTCCTCATGTATCTAGTATTTGGTAAGACATAGAGTACAATGGGCCACTTTACTGGTAAGATTCAGTATGAAAACAAAATATGCTGAGCCAGCCTTGAGACTTTTTAGCTTTGGCCCTCAACTCTGATTTTAAAATCTACATAAGACAGATTTTGACCCAGTTCAAACGTAACAACAAAACCATATATTTCTGGCTAAATTATGGTTTGTTTGTAACTTCTGAACCTAATCCAGCAGCCAACAAACCAACATCTAAAACCACAGTTTGATGCTGGTCTGTATAACTCAATTTGAATTAACTGTAATTTGCTGTTATGTCCAAACTCAGACATTGAATGGGTTCACAAAACATGATAACCCACAGTCAAGGGTTGAGTATGGGTTGAGCGTAGGTTGTTGTTGAAACATGGGTTATCGTGTTGTCTGAACCCAGCTGTGCTAATAATCCATGGTTTGTTAACCATGAACAACCCATGAAGAGAACTCAAGGTTTGTTGTTGGGCTGTAAACTGTGGGTTGTTCATAGTTAACAAACCATGGTTTGTTATTTTGGCTGGGTTCAGGCAACACAATGAAATGTGGGTTATTTCAACAACAACCTATGGTTCAACAACAAACCACACTCAATCTTTCGAGTGTGGGTTGTCATGTTGTGTGAACTCAGTCACTGTGTGATAGCCAATTGTATTGTCCCTGCATATCAGTGTTGCTAAGTCGGTTTTGAATCATCATCCATCTCCTCATGAGAAGAAAAGTGGAGGCAGTTTTTCCTCAAGTGCCTTCAGTTACAGACATTTCAGAGTTCCAAACAAAGAGTCAGTTTATACATTCAGCAGAATCAAATGGTACATTTGTCCCTGGACTGTACCATGTATGACTGCAGTGTTTAATTCTCCCCTAAAAACGAAACAAAACTTCCCTGCCCATAGAAAAATAAAATAAGGACAAAGCTAGCTGAACCTTTCTCCCTAACTTGCAAGTTTTGTATGTGAAGGGACTGGGAGTTTGTTTATTTTTAGATGAGGAAACATTCAAACATTCAATCTCCCACCTGCAGGCTGAAATAGTACTATCCAGGAAAAGCATTATCATTTTATTGTGTTGAATGTATTCACTAGTCCAAACTCAGTTCCCAAAGAGCTTATAACTCCATGGTAGTTATATTTCACTGATATTTTGTATTATGTTTTCAAATCTAAATTGTTATGTAGGCTTCCTGCTCCCAGTCTGAAATTAGAATAAAATATCTTTCAATATTCTTAACCAGCTAGCATAGTGCACTGTCTGCTAAATGTATTTGTAATTTTTAACACAGCTCTCCACAGGAGTGTTCCTTCAGGCAGTTTTGCTAATATAATGTCAGACCTGATACTGGATATATTATATTATTGTAAAATTTTATGGGGCAGAAAAAGGAGACAGGCTCTGACACAGGCAATGTTTTCAGCTTGGAATCAAGAGGTTCAAAAGGATGTTTCTTTTTTAAAGAAAAAAACTATTTTCATTGTTTTTTTCTTAACAGCTAACAACTAAACATGGATGGAAATGGCTTTCCTCTTAAAGTAAGCTCTTTCAAGCACATTATTTTAGCTCTTGCATCTCTTCAGATAGACCCTGAAAATGGATACATTGCACCAAACTAACATTTAAAAACAGGCATATTTAATGGGTTTGCAATAGTCGCTTTTTTCTAGATTGAGAATACTTTCTGAAGCATTCATAGAAGTGAGGAATGGATAACATTACCTTGAATTAGGCCTTGTGTGGGCAGGCACTATGCAAGCTTCCCTCACACATCTGTCAAAGTAAACTAATTTCTAACCTTAAATAACCCCTGCTGTTCTCATCTAGATTCGTCAAATATTTTAATAACTAGACCTATTGAATCTGGACAAATTCTTAGAGGAGAATAGGGGTGTCTTTAGATTTAAAGTCTTTATTGAGGGAAACAAAATTGTGCTAGAAGCCTGCAGCCCAAGATTTGCCTGGTTATTTGAAAACAACTTGATGAACTTCCTCTCCTCACCTCAGCAGCTCCTGGACATGGCCACCACTCCTTTTTGCTCATTCTCTTATGTTTTTCTTTTCCTCTCAAGCGTTCCCCTCTGTCCATCTCCTCTTTTGCCAGGACCACTTCTTCTTCCAGCCTTCCTTTTCCTAGTCCCACCTCCATGATTCTTTTGCCGCACTTTACCTAGCCTCTTCTGCCCAGGGCTGACTCCAGAAGGTGGCAACTGATGATGACACTGGACATTTGCTGAGGCTTCAAGATAGGCAAAGAGCCACCACCAAAATAGCACTACTATTCTCACTCTGCAGAGCTCCAAAGGTTAGAGGCAGTATGAGAGAGTTCTCAGTTTGCACATTCCACCCCTTCAAATGAGGGGTGACTTGCTTGAGGGCCTCCAAAAACCTGCAGCTGCCCTTGATCATCTGTATAATCTGCGCATTTCAACCAATCATAGTTAGAGACCCTTAAGTTCCGAGTCACTAGAATTGAGATCACTGGCAGGGAGAACACCTCCTGCCTGTCCCACTCTGTGACTTTGGGGAAGGTTAGCCAATCACTGACAGAGGCTTCATGACTGCCACCACAAAACCCTTCACAGCATTATAATACAGATATCTTACTGAAAGTGCCAGGAAAAAAATGATTTAAGACCCAATTTTACCAATAACTGCAAGGGTACGTAGGGCTGACAACCCAAAATGATGTTGGATCCCACCAGCACATCATGGGAGCCTTGCAAACCAGCTGAAACTAAAGGACAATTTGGAATGAGAAGACAAATTAAAATCCAGGTCAGGAGCTAAGTGCACTGTACCATAAACTTTAGTTGTTTGTGAAAATAACAGTAAGTGCTATCTCATTCAAGGCACTCTAATACAGTTACTTCAAGTAAATGTAGAAACATGTGTTTAATTAATTAGCTGAGGAGTGCAGAATATGATCTTTAATGTGGAATCAGGCAGTTGGCACAGAATCACACCAAGTTCTTGCTAGCAGTGAATCATGCCAGACTCTTGTTTACTGATCATTGTTTTTTGTATTGTATTTATCCTTTTAGTTTTATGAAACCACCCAGAAAACATCTGGTATCAGGAAGATTAAAAATATAATAAATAAATA
Organism: Heloderma suspectum; assembly: GCF_057233095.1. Lineage (NCBI taxonomy): Eukaryota > Metazoa > Chordata > Lepidosauria > Squamata > Helodermatidae > Heloderma > Heloderma suspectum. The sequence goes on from NC_139464.1 coordinate 23,792,814, forward strand.
CATATACACATAAATACATACATAAATACATAAATAAATTATGCCTTGATATCCAGAGCCCACTCTCAGGTTCTACTCCCTCCTTGAAAAGTGGAAGGCTCCATGGATTGTGAGGCCCTTGGAAGTGGATATGCAAGCCCACTGCTGGACCTGGACTCAGGGACTGCAGTGTCTGGTCTGGGCTCAGGGGTCTCAGGCTTGGGGGCATCTGATGGTTGAGTTCTGGGAGTCCCAGATGTCTTGGGCTCAGGAATCTGTGGTTCTGCAGTAGTCCTGGTGCTTCCTCCATCAGCACTACTGGCTCCTAAGCCTCTGTGACTGTATCTGGGTCACCCTGAACCCAGGGTCATGACACCATCCCCCACTCCATGATTCCCCTCCAACTGCTCTGGCTTGCTCAGATAGCGATAATGAAACTGCCATACCATGGCCAGGGCATGAAAATTGACAGCAGCCTCCCAAGAGTGGTCTTTCCAATCAATGAGGCAATGTTAGCATCCCCAACACAACTGCAAGCCCAGGATCTGAGCCACTTCATATTCTTCCTGCCTATCATCCGTTATTGGCAGGGTGGCTACTGATGCCTTTCAGGATCTGTGTGTAGTGTGACTGGAATGAGAAGAGACCAATGAAACACTGGGTGGATTTTAATGGCTAAAGGTAGCTGGAGCCAGTAAGCAGTGGGGTTTATTACCTCAGTTATGAGGGGTGGTCCTATACAACTGTAGTGTAGTTTACTAGAGGGACATTCCATGTGCAGATGTCAGGTAGACAGCCATGCTTTATCACCAACCTTGACACAGTTCCCAGCCTACTATCTTTGGTCAGTGTAGTCCTTGCATATATCTTTGGCACGGTTCAATTGGCCTCAGATGTTCTCCTGTATAGCTTGGAATTGGAACAGGAAGGCATCAGTGGCAGGGGCATTGGTGGAGGATGTGATGTCTAGGAAACAATAGGGTTGGAAGCCATAGTTGGTAAAAACCAGAAAGTGCCATATTGAGCAATGGACTGTGCTGCTGTAAGCAAATTCTGCTGTGTCTAAGAGGTCTGCCCAGTTGTCCTGCTGACGTGAAGAGTAACATTAGAGATATTGCTCCAGTGTGCAGTTGGTTCCCTCTATCTGTCCATTGCTTTGTTGGTGGAGAGGCTAATGAAAGATGAACCCAGACATCGGGTAAGTACATAGGGGTTGCCAGAAGTTTGAAGTAAACTGGGCTTCTCAGATGAGATGGGTGAAAAGTCCATGTAGATGGAAAACAATGTGAAGGAACAGCCTGGGAGTTTCTTGGGCAGTTATGAACTGCTGGCAAGGAATGAAACATGCAATCTCGGTGAGGACATCAACTGCAGAAATGTTCATGAATTGTCTGGAGTGGGGCAGGTCTGTGACAAAGTCCATTGTCAGCACTTGCCATGGTTTCACTGATGTGGGTAGAGGAAGCAACAATCCTTCAGGGTTTCCAATATGGGCTTTTAATCTGTAACAGCTATCATATGTTCCTATGTATTGTTGTATTGTAGACAACACTGGGCCACCAGTTTCAGGATAGTTGCACGTGTCTGGCTGTTTTTGCCCAAGGTATTATGAAATACAGGAGAGTGCATCCACTTTCCTGTTTTGTAGGCCTGGCACATAAATGATCTGAAAGTTGAATGGAGGTGGGGAGAAGGGCCAACACATCTGGTACTGAATGAGTTTGTGCACAGTCTGTAAGTGTTCTAGGTAGCCAAGTGAGGGCCATAACAGGGTGCTGGGTAGTGCTAGGTCTCAAAGGCAGCTTTTATGGCCAATCGTTCTGTCTCCCACACTGTGAGATTCTGCTCATGGGGAATCAATTTCCTGAAGAAATAAGCACAGGGATGCGAAGGTCCATGAATGTTGCCTACTGAGACAACATGGCTCCTATAGCTACTTTGGAAGCATCTGTCTCCACAATGAAGTGAAGTTGTGTATTGGCATGTATCAGCACTGGCATCTCTCTAAAGCTCCCCCCCCCCCGCCCCCAAAGGTGTATTGTGCATGGGAATTCCATGAGAATGACTGATGGACTTTCAAAATTCCATCAGCAGGATTGAAGCAGCAGAGAACCCCTTGATACAGTGACAATAATAATTTGCAAAGTCTAGAAAATATTGAAGTTATTTCCATGTCTTGGTGTTTGCCAGTCCAACAGTGCTTGGACATTGGATGTGTCCATCTGAATATCTTGAGGTGAGATCACATGGCTCAGAAACTCTATGGGGTCAGATCAAATCCACATTTTTCTTAACTTGGCATACAGATCATAACTTGGCATACATATGTTCTATATGTTGCTACAGTGTTTCAGAATGGACCAGGAGTTGTCCAACAAAATAATAACAAGCTGTTCTAACCTAACACCGAATACGTCATTCATAAAATGCTGGAAGATTGCTGGAATGCTGCAGAGTTCAAAAGGCATTGTAGTATATTCAAAGTCCATAATGTGTTTGGTCCTTCAAGAAGACCATCTTTCCCTCTTTAATACATACCAAGCTGACATTCATCCCCTCTTTAACATGTACCAAGTTGCATATGCTTCGCAGATCTAGTCTGATAAATATGTGGCTGTCTGCAGATATTCAAGAAGTTTGGGGATTAATAGCAGTGGATAGCAATTCTGGATGGTCATGGTGATAGCATTCAGGGGATGGTAATTGGTATGCAGGCATAGTTCCCCAAACTTCTTTTGATGAAGAGCTTGGGTAGAGACAGAACCTGAGATTCTTATCACTTAATTCCTTGTTGTTCAGTCGTGTCCGACTCTTCATGACCCCATGGACCATAGCACGCCAGGCCTTCCTGTCCTGTGCTCTCTCCCGGAGTGTGCTCAAGTTCATATTCATTGCATCGGTGATGCTATCTAGCCATCTCATCCTCTGCCGTCCCCTTCTCCTTTTGCCTTCAAATTCAAGCCCAAGACAGAGAACAAATTCAGGCTCAGACAGAGAATAGAGGCATCCTGAAAGTATCTTAGCCCCAGTGGTAAGGTAAATAGTGCAGTCATATGACCAGTGTGATGGTAAGGTATTGGCTTCCATGGAGCTGAAGACATCCTGGAAATCATTGCAATTTCCAAAGAGTGAATGACTTGCTGATGAGGCTGATGTTGTAGTAACGACAGTCAGTGGCAAACAGTGTTGACAGCAGTAGGATAAATAAAAAAATAAACCAGGGTGAGGGCCTGCCAGAAGATAGAGGGGTCATGCAGAGCCAGTCAAGGAACCCTTAAAACAAGTGAGAAGTGACTGGGTCACATTGAAAATAACTGTTCCCTGTTCCCCTACTTCTACTCTCCTGTTTTCTTGGACCTGAAAACAGGGGGGGGGGGGTGTCAATAACTACTGTGGCCATGGGTGAAGCCTTAATCTTGATTAGAATGGTATATTTATTCACAAAAATATCATCAATGAAATACTGGATATTCCCAAGTAGGGTCAATTGGGTGGCACTTTCAGGATCCTGATTCCATTTCCTGTGACAGTGGGCCTTAGTGTAGTAGGGCAATGGAATTCCAAGACAATGTCAGCATACAGCTTCAGTACTGCAGTGGGCCTTGTAGGTTATAGCCAAGATTTGATTAGAAGTAGCCTGGAAGGGGGAGGACTTCTGGTCTGGAGCCATGTCACCCTGGCAGCGTTCTGCGGAGGCTCTGTGGTACACTATTTCAAACAGCTTTTAAAAGGTTGAGAAACCTTTTTATCTTCCCCTGGAATTAAACGGGGAAGCAAGAGTAGCACCTGGATGAAATCTTGGAAGAGTAGCTCCTTTTGTGAAGCAGCAGAAGGGCTGGACTTTAAGGTTAGTCTGCCAGAGCTTAGACACCGCTCAAAGTTGTTTTGAAACTCCTATCTAATTAGGAGAACACAGGGCTGATGAGCTGTAGTTTTTAGTGTTTATGGACTAAGGAATACCAACAATATTTGAGGACCTGCAAGATCTGTTTAAAGAGAAGGATGGCAACATCAAGGAGGAGAAAAGGAGCAGGATCACTGCTGACCCCCCCACCCCACCTTCCTTGGCAAAGGCTCCGAGAAGTGATGGAAATACAGGGGAGTTCCTTGCTCTGATAAAAACTTTGTCTTTGCAATTTGCTGAATAGGCTAAGAGGGTGGATACAATTCAAAACTCCATCACTGCCCTGCAAGGGGCCATGGACTTAATTAACACTTCTTGGCAAAAGATGGAGGCGAAGGTTAGCAAGCTGCAAGATTGGGTGGCAGCGCAGGAGATTGCACTGAAAGCTTTTTACAACAATTTGTCTGTTAGAATCTCCCAACTTCAGGCTTTCACCCATAGAGCAAATGTGTGTATTATTGGTATCAAAGATCTACCTACTGATGTAAATTTGTTTACTTTTGTAGATAAATTCCTGCATTAGATACTTCCTTTGTCATCTGATTATGTACTTGACATTGAGCATACATTCCATGTGCCAAATGCTAAAGGGACTGATTATACGATTATAGTTCAGTTTGCAAGAATCTCCACAAAAAATCATATCTTGTGTTCGGCAAGAGAGGGGGGAAATCTTTTTTGGGGATCAAAACAAGATAGAGTTATGTTATTTCCGGATTACACCAAAGAAGTTGCTGATAAGAGAAGGCAATTTACCAAGACAAGAAACCTGGAAAGACAAATTAACTTACAATATCATTTAAAATATCCTGCTACATTTTGCATTTTCTCTGAAGGTCAGATGAAGAAGTTTCTAAATCACGAAATGGCAGAGGCGTGGCTAATCAGAAAAACACGTGAGACTTCTGTTCCAGCCTCATGAACTGGAATTTATAAACATGTTTTGTCAATTGGCTATGTTTAGTCTGTAAGATCCAGGCTAGACCAGAGATAACTGTTTTTATATATCCATCGCTTTATGTTAATTTTTTCTTTTTTTAAAAAATGGATATGATATATTGTATTTAAATCTCTTATGTGAGGTTGTATAGAAATGTGCACACTCATTTATATATTTAGAAAGGATACTATCTAAAATATAGATAGTACAAAATACATTAGTGATTGTTGTATTTTTTATCCTTTATAATCTCTTTCTTTCTATTATTATTATTATTATTATTAATAATATTTTCAATATTATAATACTAGGATTAGTAATATTTCTGGCTGGTTGATTTTAAGCTTTATCATTATATAGTAGCTAAAAGGCATTATATGGCCAATGGAAATGAAGCTTGCTTCCTTGTTATAAGCCTGAAGATACAATATTGAAATTGATTACTTATGCTGTATTGATTTGTAAGATTGGTAATATTATAGGTATAATTTCTAAGTAGAGTGATATTTGAAGTTTCTGTGTAATGTAGTTTAAATTTAAGTTTGTTATGTAATCTTTTGTTTATATTTTGTTTATATTTTGCATTTTTTGTTGTTGTTGTTTTTGTTTCTTTCCCCTTTGCCCTTCTCTCTCCCTTTTATATTTTTCTTTTCCTTCTCTCTTTTTTTCCTCTATGTTATTATTGATGGGTCCTCTTAAGAATACTGCAATGTTGCAAACTGTAGAAGATGATTATGTTGTTGGTGTTCCTTATTTCATTTATAAAGATAAAAGTAGAATAGAAAGTATTATAAAAAAGAAAAGAAAAAAATAAGTAGCCTGCAAGGGCTTGGGCCTATTCAGTTTCTGGAATGTCAGAGTCTGTGTGAGCTTATCTCTGTCAGTGTTCTCAGAGCAGAGCCAGGGGAAGTCACCCAACTCCCTGTCCACCTGCTGGTCTGGGCTTGGCAGGCAGGGAGGCTGGAAGCTGTGGAGACAGAGGTGGGGTGGGGTTTGCAGAAGGGTCGCCCAGGTTGTAGCGTCACTGCTGGAGGGCTGAGCAGTGCTGCCCTGTTTAGACAGGGGCTTGCTCCAAGGCTAAAGGGCCTTGTCTGTCAAGGGATCTGGAGGGGGTGTCCTACAGTCATGCCTTCCCTTTTAAGCTGATGCATAGGCAAAGAGCCTTTGCTAGGAACATCTCGTCTTCACTGCCCAAAGCCTTCTCTGTTTGAATCCATCTTTGTCTGGGCTTTTGGAGGCACTCTGCACGTGGACTGGAACTTCGGATTGTTACGGACTTGCCATGAAAAGTACTGTGACATTGTTCCAGTGGCATGTGTTTTCTCTGTGTGTGTGCGCGCGTGCACGTGCGCGTGTGTCTGTGTGTGCGCACGCGCGCGTATATGAATATGGGACAGATTCCACAGATGGCTTTGAGATAGGATGTTACTTGTGTCTTAATGGCCCCTTGCTAAACCCCTTTCCTTCAGCCTGAGGAAGTACTCCGCATGTGGTCCTAAATGACTGATTTCAAAGAGACAGGACACAACATATTATTCAGTTATGTTGTTTCCCTGGTTTGGTCATTGCTGGTTTAAGCCATGTGGGCAGCCCTTCATACAAGTAGCTAACAGTGTGGATGCAATCTGTTGTTTTGTGATAGCTCAACTGATGATGAAACGTTCGTACTGAATAGACTCTTTACTCTGTAAACCATCATTTAGTTTTATTTTTAAGAATATATTCATAAACCTCAGCCTGCGGCCTCTTTCCTTCCATGTAGAAGAAAAGCAGGGGTAGCAGCAAAGGGTGGGTTCTCAGAGTGGTTCTCTAAAAATGAAAATTAACTGTGACATAAATACCTGTGGCAAATATATTGTTTCAAAAAAAATATTTTTGAAAGGCAAAAGAATCTTGCACCATTTTGTTCTCTTGGTAACAGCTATGCCAGTTTACTTGAGAATTGCTATTTATTTATTTGATTTGTACACTGCTTTTCTATGAAGAAAAATGGCACTCAAGGTGGCTTACATTCATAAATAAAACTTGATTAAAAAACAATAAAATGAATTAAAAATACAACAGCAATTACTGGGAGTAGCAATTACTGAGACTTTCTAGAGTTAGAATCTTATACCATTAGTTCAGTTTCATTGTTAAACATTTTACTATCATCCCTAACACATGTGAACCTGATTCTCAGTCCAACAACTCCTTCATGTCATCCTCCTTTTATCCTCTCTGTCTGATTATCTTTGGATGCACTAGTTGGTCCTACTTTGAATTCAGCTAGACTGTATTTACCTTCCCTTGATAGTAACCATGAGAAGAGAATGAAAAGGCGGGAAGTATTTGGGTTTTTTTAGTTGCTACTTTCTTTTTCAATTTCCATTTTATTTCATGATCACAGGTTCTTTTGAGTCAGAGAGAGAGAGGGAAAACAGGGAGGGAATGAAAACTATGGAACAACGAAGCAAAGTTACTGCTGCCAAAGAAAGACACCAGAGACATTAATTATGTCACTAATTATAAAACTTGTTGATTCTCTCTCCATTTCTGATGGCTCAGGGAATAAGAGTCACTTACATGTTGCAGAAGCTATAAAACTATCCATTAAAATGTAACCCTGGGGACTGTCAGTGACTGTTGCCTCCATCACTCATTTCTAATTCTTCTAAACCATTGCAGGACCAAGTCAATGTAGGACAAACACCACTGGTTAAGCTTTGAAAAGAGAAGTGCTGGAGATCAGGCCTGTCTGATGACCATATCCTTAGACCTGGAAGACCAGCTTCCTAATCTCAGATTCAAATAGGTATGCACAGGATTGCAGCCTTAGTAATGTAAAACCCTAACCCTTAAAGTAATGATTCAGTGCCAAACAATAGTTTATTCATTGTAGGATATCTGAATGTTTTTTCATGGCGCTAATTCACCCCCTGCCCCCAACACATGCACACATAGTGAATTCCACCATCACAGGAACTGCTGTTCCTGTGGTGCTTCAGTCAGGCTCTCTTGCATTACACCCACAATTGTTAGAATTGGTAGCTAATCTTTCCTTAGTTACTGGGTGATTATTTTCCACTTCACTGGAGAAAGATAAAAGCGGACACTGCTGCACTCTTTCCCCCTCACCTTTTAGATAATTTTTGACAGATAATAAATAATTCCATGACATCATCTTTTATTTTGTGGTATTTATGCTTAGAAGCAGAAAGATATCAGCCTGGATGCTACTGTTCTCCAGCTGATCAACTGGCGAGCTAAGGAGATTAACTGATAAATGGCTTGGCTCTCATCGTCTGCTATTTTATGATTTTCATGCAGGGTTTCATGCAGGCAAATTCTGCTGTCACTGGGTTTGCATCTTGACTGTTGCTTTTTTATTTAACTCAACAGGTGAAAGAGCTCCCAACATATCCTAGCACCAATTCCTTTCCATCCACCTAAGTGCCTGGAGACTGAAATAGAACAGAAATATGTTGTGACTTGAGAAAATGTGAATGTACAACTTCCATCTGACTTTTCCAGGGAGACTTGCAGCATCCCTATTAGTGTACTAAAGCAGAAAAACAACTTAGTGCACATTTTAGCATATTGGCAACTAAAATTAAACTATGAGGTTGCTAATCTGATCCCAGGAAGTATGAACAGCTTAACATGGGCTGGTTTACTAAGTACAGCTTTTCTTTTCCAGAGTTGTTCTTGTCAAATGAACCTAAGACACCTCCATTTGGGGCATGCAGCATAACAATACTAAAGCTCTCTAACCTCCACAGAGAGGCTGCTTGAAATGAGATGAAATGGTGAAAGCAAGCCTTGTACTTCTGAAAAAGTCTATGGATGTTCCATAAGAATGGAATATGTTAATTTTGAGTTGAGATGGTTCAAAAAGTCAGTAAGTCCCTATATCACCATTCATAAAAATTGATGTTGCTTTTGAATAAATATTTATATTTTTAAAATTTTAAGTTTCAACTATTCTTCAGTTTCTTTATTTCCATTAGATGGCCCAGCCTGTTTTTCTAATCTCTCTCTCTCTCTTTTCATACAGGCTCCCTTACATCACATTCCCATTGTTATTCAGACACAAGCCCTAATATGCAGCCTAAACCCTTGTACTTGTCACCAGCTCACATTGTTGTTGTTTATTCGTTCAGTCACTTCCGACTCTTCGTGACTTGATGGACCAGCCCACGCCAGAGCTTCCTGTCAGCTGTCGCCACCCCCAGCTCCCCCAAGGTCGAGTCCGTCACCTCCAGAATATCATCCATCTATCTTGCCCTTGGTCGGCCCCTCTTCCTTTTGCCTTCCACTTTCCCTAGCATCAGCATCTTCTCCAGGGTATCCTGTCTTCTCATTAGGTGGCCAAAGTACTTCAGTTTTGCCTTTAATATCATTCCCTCAAGTGAGCAGTCTGGCTTTATTTCCTGGAGTATGGACTGGTTTAATCTTCTTGCAGTCCAAGGCACTCTCAGAATTTTCCTCCAGCACCACAGTTCAAAAGCATCTATCTTCCTTCGTTCAGCCTTCCTTATGGTCCATGGTCTTGCATTGCTTTCACTATGCGGACCTTTGTTGTCAGTGTGATGTCTCTGCTCTTCACTATTTTAGCTCACATACTTCTCAGCTATTTCTATATAGCTGCGATGGGAGACATGTAGATTTCCATTGTTTTTTCAGCTCAGCTACATGATGATCTGAGTGATTTGGGGCATCAATCCCATTACAGCAGGGGTAGGCAACGTGGTGCTCATGGGCACCAGTAAACCCACGGGCACCTTTCCTGGTGCCCACCAAGGTGCCCTCCCCCTTTAAAAAAAATTAACCCATTTTTCTTACTGGCAGCTGGGATTGCTGTGAAATAGGTTTCTGTTGGTACTGGAAACTGTGGGTTCAAAGTAGTTGTTTAGTGTGTTGGGGCTTAGATGACACCTCTGCCTTGTACTCAGTGTTCTGGACAGGTTACTTGCCCTTGCCATACCTCCCATGGTGGCCATTTTGTGGTGATGCCCAAGACAGTTTCTCAAATTGCCGAATGTACCCACAGCCCCAAAAGGTTGCCTACCCTTTGCTACAGCGTTGTTGGCTTATGGCTGCATCCTATAAAAGAAGGTATTTCACTTACGTTTACATCCACCCTTGTTCTAAGATGTTATTTGAGGGTGAAATAAAAGTTCCAGGAATGTGTCCCTGCTTAGAGAGGAGAGGAGGCCTAAATCTCAAATGGCTGCCTTGCCTTTATACCTGTCACTTGGCATCCACTTCTCCCTTTTTACATTTATTTTTATTTAAAAAAAACACACACCTTTGAACCACCTTCGAACAAGATGGAACAAACCCTTTTCTTAATTAATATACACAAATCACTGATACAAGAGATAGATTTCAAACAACTATCACAATATTATTAGATCAAATCCAATATGGTTATGAAGCTCCATTCATTAGGCATTGTACCATTGTCCCCAGCATTATCCAAAGAAGTGTTTGAAAATAATCAGTCGTTTTAATGTTATGCATTCATTCCTATACTATATATTTTACAAATTCTAAAAGGCATACATTTGGATTTTAAGACAAGTGTATATAAATACCCCCCTTCATGGATCACTGCCTTGTTGTGGCGAAGGGGCTTGCGTAACTCAGTGAAGCCATAAGCTATGCCGTGCAGGGCCACCCAAGACGGACAGGTCATGGCAGAGAGTTCTGACAAAATGTGGTCCACTGGAGAAGGAAATGGCAACCCACTCCAGTATTCTTGCCAAGAAAACCCCATGGAACGTATCACAAGGCTAAAAGAGATGACGCCGGAAGATGAGCCCCTCAGGTCGGAAGGTGTCCAATATACTACTGGGGAAGAGCAGAGGGTATTTCCAAGTAGCGCCAGAAAGAGTGAAGCAGCTGGGCCAAACCCGAAAGGACACTCAGCTGTGGATGTGTCTGGTGGTGAAAAGAAAATCCGATGCTGTAAAGAACAATATTGTTTAGGAACCTGGAATGTCAGATCAATGAATCAAGGTAAACTGGAGGTGGTCAAACATGAGATGGCAAGATTGAACATCGACATCTTGGGAATCAGCGAACTAAAATGGACAGGCATGGGCGAATTTAATTCAGGTGACCATCATATCTACTACTGTGGGCAAGAATCCCTTAGAAGAAATGGAGTAGCACTCATAGTCAACAAAAGGGTGGGAAAAGCAGTACTGGGGTACAATCTTAAAAATGATAGAATGATCTCAGTACGAATCCAAGGCAAACCATTCAACATCACAGTAATTCAAGTCTATGCCCCAACCACTGATGCCGAAGAAGCTGAGGTTGATCGGTTCTATGAAGGCCTACAACACCTTCTAGAACTAACACCAAAAAAAGATGTCCTCTTCATCATAGGGGATTGGAATGCTAAAGTAGGAAGTCAAGAAATCACCGGGATAACAGGCAGGCATGGCCTTGGTGTACAAAATGAAGCAGGACAAAAGCTAATAGAGTTTTGCCAAGAGAACATGCTGATCATAGCAAACACTCTTTTCCAACAGCACAAGAGGCGACTCTACACATGGACGTCACCAGATGGTCAATATCGAAATCAGATTGATTATGTCCTTTGCAGCCAAAGATGGAGAAGCTCCATACAGTCAGTAAAAACAAGACCTGGAGCTGACTGTGGCTCAGATCATGAGCTGCTTCTTGCAAAATTTCGTCTTAAATTGAAGAACGTCGGGAAAACCACTAAACCGTTCAGGTATGACCTAAATCATATCCCTGATGAATATACAGTGGAGGTGAGGAATAGATTTCAGGGATTAGACCTGATAGACAGAGTGCCTGAGGAACTATGGACGGAGGTCCGTAACATTGTTCAGGAGGCAGCAACGAAATCCATCCCAAAGAAAAAGAAATGCAAGAAAGCCAAGTGGCTGTCTGATGAGGCTTTACAAGTAGCTGACGAAAGAAGGGAAGCGAAAAGCAAGGGAGAAAGGGGAAGATATACCCAACTGAACGCAGAGTTCCAGAGAATAGCAAGGAGAGACAAGAAGGCCTTCTTAAATGAACAATGCAAAGAAATCGAGGAAAACAACAGAATGGGAAAGACTAGAGATCTCTTCAAGAAAATTGGAGATCTCAAGGGAACGTTTTGTGCAAAGACGGGCATGATAAAGGACAAAGAAGGCAGGGACCTAACAGAAGCAGATGAGATTAAGAAGAGGTGGCAAGAATACACAGAAGAACTATACAGGAAAGATCTGAATGTCCCTGATAGCCATGATAGTGCGGTCACTGAACTTGAGCCGGACATCCTCGAGAGTGAAGTCAAGTGGGCCTTAGGAAGCATTAGTAACAACAAAGCTAGCGGAGATGACAGTATTCCAGCCGAGCTATTTAAAATCCTAAAAGATGATGCTGTTAAAGTGCTGCATTCAATATGCCAACAAATCTGGAACACTCAACAGTGGCCACAAGACTGGAAAAGGTCAGTTTACATTCCAATTCCAAAGAAGGGCAACGCCAAAGAGTGTTCAAACTACCGCACAATTGCGCTCAGTTCACATGCCAGCAAGGTGATGCTCAAAATCCTACAAGCTAGGCTTCAGCAGTATGCGAACCGAGAACTACCGGAAGTACAAGCTGGGTTTAGAAGAGGCAGAGGAACTAGAGATCAAATCGCCAACATTCGCTGCATCATGGAGAAAGCAAGAGAATTCCAGAAAAACGTCTATTTCTGCTTCATTGACTACGCTAAAGCCTTTGATTGCGTGGATCACAACAAACTGTGGCAAATTCTGAAAGTGATGGGAATACCAGACCACCTTACCTGTCTCCTGAGAAACCTGTACGAGGGTCAAGAAGCAACAGTAAGAACCAGACATGGAACAACCGAGTGGTTCAAAATTGGGAAAGGAGTACGACAAGGCTGCATATTGTCACCCTGCTTATTTAACTTATATGCAGAGTACATCATGAGAAATGCCGGGTTGGATGAATCAGAGGTCGGAATTAAGATTGCCGGGAGAATTATCAACAACCTCCGATATGCAGACGATACCACCCTAATGGCAGAAAGCGAAGAGGATCTCAAGAGCCTCTTGTTGAGGGTGAAAGAGGAGAGTGCAAAAGCTGGTTTGAAACTCAACATTAAAAAAACTAAGATCATGGCATCTGGCCCCATCACTTCCTGGCATATAGAAGGGGAAGAAATGGAAGCAGTGACAGATTTTACTTTCTTGGGCTCCAAGATCACCGCAGATGGTGACTGTAGCCCTGAAATTAAAAGACGCTTGCTCCTTGGGAGGAAAGCTATGGCAAACCTAGACAGCATAGTAAGAAGCAGAGAGATCACCTTGCCGACAAAGGTCCGTCTAATCAAAGCTATGGTTTTCCCAGTAGTAATGTATGGCTGTGAGAGCTGGACTATAAGGAAGGCTGAGCGCCGAAGAATTGATGCTTTCAAACTGTGGTGCTGGAGAAGACTCTTACGAGTCCCCTGGACTGCAAGGAGGTCAAATCAGTCCATCCTAAAGGAAATCAACCCTGAGTGCTCATTGGAAGGACAGATAATGAAGCTGAAGCTCCAATATTTTGGCCACCTAATGCGAAGAGAAAACTCCCTGGAAAAGACCCTGATGCTGGGAAAGACTGAAGGCAAAAGGAGAAGGGGACGGCAGAGGATGAGATGGCTAGATAGCATCACGGATGCAATTAATATGAACTTGAGCACGCTCCGGGAGAGAGCGCAGGACAGGAAGGCCTGGCGTGCTATGGTCCATGGGGTCACGAAGAGTCGGACACGACTGAACGACTGAACAACAGCAACAACAACAAATATAAATACCATCCTAATCATGATCTTCCATAAGTCCTTAGCCCTTGTGTATATCCACCACATATGACCAGTTTACTTTATTCTGATGAGAAAAGTAACATATTCCTATATTTAGTTTGCTATTTTGTTATAACTTCTCTTGAGTAGTCATTTTATAATAATTCACATTTATTATCCACTGAGCATTTTCATTGGGCTGAAGTTGTTGCTCTTGATCTGCCAAAGAGTGTAAAATAGAGTTTTGATGCAAAATTGCAAGTACTGAAGTCTTGGTGATGTTTTGTTTGGTCATATCGTTAATTTCTTTGAAGGCTTTGTCCCAAAATGCCTCTACCTGAGGACATAGCCACCACACATAGATAAATGTACCAGCCCCGTGACACCCCCTCCAACATTTATTTGAAGATCTTCTTTGTCCTGGTAAGGGTTAAGAAAGTAACACTGAGAAAGTACTTCGAAAGTCAGCTCCCTTGCCCTTATTGCTTTCACTGTGCTGAAATGGTAAAATCCTGATATGGTAGAGTGGATTGTACCACTTCACAATGCAGGTGGGGGATACCATTTTTAATACTCCCCAACATTAAAAACAATACCCCTCCCTACAACATAGGCCAGTGTAGTGCAGTGGTTAGAGTGTTAGAGTAAGGCTGGTGGCCCCTGGTTCAAACCTCCACTTAGTCATGAAGCTCAGTGTGTGACACTGGGCCAGTCCCTCTTTCACCCTAACGTGCCTCACACAGTTGTTGTATAAATAAAATGGGGAGGAATGACCACGTATGTACTCTGAACTCCTTGGAGGAACAACAGGATAACAATGTAATAAATAAATGTATAATAAGGGAGAAAGGTTCTAGTCAGCCTGCTCTCCAGTGTGTTAATTCTCTACCTGAAGGGAGGTTTTTAATGTGAGAGAGTATTCAAAAATATGAATCTCTGCATGCTGGCTGAAATGGTTCAGTTCATTCTACCAACTCAGGATTCATATCACCAAATTCTCATCATGTTCTGCTGCATATATAGATCATAGGTTTGGGGGGGGGGGCAGGAAGGCACCAAATACAGGGGTGGGGGGAGAGCAGAGAAAGCATCTAGGCACATAGGAATATATTTACAGAGCCCAAAGCATTTTGAACATACTTCAGGGGAACTCTTCGACACAACCAACTTGAGTCTTTGGGCTCCAGCTCTGTTGCAAAAGACTGAATGTGACATTCACATGTGAAATGTGCCACCAACTAGAAGTACTCTGATACTGGATCTGCTTAGACACAAATAGTAAACTCCAAATGAGTATGACCAAATGTTACTTGGGGATTGACTTCTTAATTCTACCGGATTAAGTTCCGGTAACTTCTTTGATTTATTTATAATTTGTTTAAAATAAAAGTAGCAGCCTAGGGTGAGGAGGCCTGATCACTTGTACTTATTTTTAAAAGCTCACAAACTGCACTGTTTCTATATAAATATGGCTGTTAAATTTCCTGTATCCTAGCTTATCCTTTATGAAATTCCTCAATCAATTTCAGGCTGTACAAGCTGAATCAACATAGCCAGATTTTATGTTCCAGTTGCAAATATGTGTTCATCACCACTCCTCACTAACTTCCTGATACAGTTTCTATCAGCAAGAGCTTGTTTTTGCTTTTCAGCATCAGTTATTTTAGCTCCTGGCTTCCAGTTCCAATCTGATAATGGAATTAAAATCACAAATGGAGAAAACAGAGAGATTCATGATACTGTTGCTCTTCACAGGGCTATGAGTTAACAGCAGCTGCCCCAATTGGGAACTACTATATCAACGATGTTATATTGATCAATTATTTAGAAGAGGGAACAAGAAGCAAGTTTGTATTTAGGTTCATGTATTAGCAAACCGGAAAGTTGACACTATATTCAGAGTCACCAACAGTACAGTATTTAAAATAACCTCTCTTCCCCAAACTCTAGGTATTATTGACTGCTGTCAGAGATGGGTTACTACTTCCAAGAAATGAAGGTCTTCCCTGACTTGCTATAACAGATCTCTCACACACCTGAGTATACAATCTGATGACCTGACCATCTCCAGCAGAGACAAAAGCTGTTTGACCTCCAATAACTTTCCTCTGTTAATAAAGTATTTATCTTTCAATATATAAGATATCACAACTCTTGGAAGATTTGAGTAACATTCTACAACAATCTGCCTGATATTGGTAGTTTTACATATAGGGTGTGCATTTTTTATTATGCAACTAGCAAAATGACCATCATTATGTGGAGGAACGATACCACATTGTGAATATGCCTGGAGGCTGTACTGCATTATGCAGTGCGCAGAGACATGCTGTATCCTGCTGTGCACTTTCAGTGAGGTCTGGATCAGTTGTTCCCAAGTACAATGCTTCATCCCATGGAAGTGAATAGCAACTATTTACTTATATTGGGAATGCACTTTAGGGACACTGCTAGGATGTGGGTAAAACTAGCTCCCTCCCTGTGGACCCTTATGTCTGTGGTGAGGGGCGGGTCGAACTCTCTCTCCACGGGATCTTTTGTTTCTGCATGTAAGTAACTCATTTAAGTGATTCAGTGGTTATTTAATTTAGGGGAAGTTAACAGGGAAATCTGTTTAGAACCTCATAATATTAGAATTAGAGTGCTCTGAACTTTCCAAAGAAAATGTAGGTTGAAGTCTGATAAGTAGATAATACATTCCTGTGCTTCTCTAAACTTGTTCTCTAAACTTTGTCCACCTTTTTGCGACCAATTACTCCACAGTCATATAAGTAAATTATAATAATTTTGGTTGGTTTTAGAAATGTAACCATTTGACTGAAAAAATTCTCACCACCCTCCGAGGATTATCTCTGATTCTGTTAATCAAACAAATATTTCATTTCAGGTGTCTGCACACAGGCAGAATATAGTCCTGTTGAAAATGTGTGCAGTATTTTGCTTATTTGGCCAAAGAAAGAATTGAGCAGGTTGTTTCTGAGACCTCTTTAGTTGGTCCATGATTGGGGAAACTGATCATAACTATGGAAATATTTGTTTTTCCTTTCCCAAAAGAAAACAGCAGATAACAAAATTTCAGTAATGAATGTTAAGAACAAAGGAACTGTCTATTTAACTGGATAATAGTCTGAAAGGTTCAAGACTCGATATTTCAAGACCACTATAAGAATATCTCTAGGTTAACAAAGAAGGGAGGCTGTCTGTGTTGATAAAAAGGAGCATGAGAGGGGAAGATTCCCTGTATCCCATTTCATTATCTGAAACACCTCCAAATACCAGTGCTCAAGGATGGACAGAGTTCCCACATTCTATTTCATAAGTCTTTCACATATTGGCTATGCTCAGTGTTCTGCTCTGCCTGTCTTCCGACTGTTGACAAATAATTTCTGTAAGTAATTTTGGGATTGGTGCATACACCGTTTGCTCTATTTGCAGCTTTCCATTTATCCCATTCATCATGGGTCCCCCCTCCCCTACTTAACTAATCCATGTGCATGAATAGACACATTCAAGCATCACAGGGTGTTTTGTTTTTAAGCATGCAGTTGTGTACATGATCATATTAACATTCCTTGAAAATTTACATTTTATCAGATCTTTTGACTGACCAACTTACCATCTAGTTCCCCTCTCTGGCTTGCTAGTGCTCTAGTTCCTTAGTCTAAGCCTTCTGAAAGATGCTAGTGTGCATCATAAGTTCCTATTGGCATTTACCATGAAGTAGCAATGTGATTAGAGCTTTAAATAGAGAATTATGCACAATTAAGTAAATTTTCCCCCATCCAGAAAAGTCTTTAAGACAGCAATCCTATGGCCACTAGACACTGTCTACACAGTCATAGGATTTTGGGGTTTCTGGGAACTGAGCTCGAAGCCAGCACTCTGAGCTTGGTTCCCAGAAACCACGCTCCCCTCCCCCTCCCCTGCTGCCTCATAGGCAGCACAGTTCTCACCTGTCTCCACACTCAGAAACGGGGGCGTTCCCAGGGATGGGGAGGGGAGGAGACCGCAGAAGCTTTGTTAAGAAGCTTCCTATGCACTGTGCAGCCTCTCCCACTCCGAAGCACCCTGGCTAGACAGCCAAAATCGATTGTCTAGCCACAAAAGCAGGGCAGGCAGAGCATGGAGGAGAGGATCCCCACCATGCTCTGCCTGCCCTGCATAGGACAGTCAGTCACCTCTGACTTGGGAGACGGCCAACTATCCCAATAGGATTGTGCCCTAAATGTCTTTGTATAAAGAGAGGGAATTTCAAAGACATCCATTCTAGTGCCTCTAACACTGATCAGTGTCAATCCCCCAGTGGGGGCTAGAGAAACCGACAGGCAAGCGGCAGCCTTCACTGGACTGAGCCATCAGATTATGTGTCAGCCCACCTCTGCTTTAGTTTCATTCATTGATAAAGAATGCCATCAGAGCCATAGCTCTAAAAGCAAGGCATCCTTTCCAAAGCAAGGAGGCAAGCAGAGGTTGCAAGAGGATATTAAAGGAACCATTCTTTAAGCTGGGCCTGGACTCAGCTCCTCATTGTGCAATACCTTGCTGAAACTTTGTTGGAACTGGAAGGAGAATCCTGCAAAAAAGTAAGGGCACTCTACACAAAGAGAAGGGCAAGGTAGCCTTAGATACCGTCCTTTCCCAGAGCCAATCTTGTAAGGATCCCTCAGCCGTCCTATTTACCAAGCATGCTCTGGTAAGCAGTGTAAGGGGAATGTGGGATGGAACCTATAATGTCCTTTCCCAACCATCATGACATGGAGGGAATGAGCAGAGACTAAAACAAACAATGAGAAATTCTAGGAACCAAACCAAAGTTAAAGGTTTGCCAAAGAAAAAATATTGCTATATTAAAAATGTTAACAGGACATATAACTAATTAGTTTCTGCCTCTCTTGCAGATTAATCTGGTTAATTCCAGCTATTCTATCAGTTCAAGGAATACATGAAAATAAGTATCTTGAGTAAGTCCCCAAGGTACAAATCTGTTTTAGAACAAGCTGTTGTAATTGCATTCACTTACAGAAATCATAATACCAGCATAGCAATGCTTATGGTAGAGCACATCCGCTACTACAGTAACAGAGCACAAAGACCATGAAGAAGAATGGGAAAATG
Source organism: Heloderma suspectum (assembly GCF_057233095.1). NCBI lineage: Eukaryota > Metazoa > Chordata > Lepidosauria > Squamata > Helodermatidae > Heloderma > Heloderma suspectum. Next base: position 23,811,558 of record NC_139464.1, read on the forward strand.
TATGCCAGTATGACTTTTTGCCACTTTCTCGGTTCCTGGGCATATGTGTATATACATCCCATTTTGAACATTCATCTCTGGCTAGGAGCCCAAAAAGAAACAGGGAAAAGCTGCTTACTGTTTCGGGGCTTCTCCTCATCCATGCCTTCATCCTCATTTTCTGGGTCAATATCTTCTGCTTGAGTTATCCAGTCCAGGTATCCCTTCAAGTCCTCCTCCAGTTGCTGTTTCTCCCGCAACTTCTGAAAGTCACCCCGAGCTTTTGCCTTCTCTCTCTCTTTAGAAAACTCCCTGGCAAGAGGAGGGAGGAGCGGGGGATAAACGAATAAGAACAGGAGAGCAAAAAAGGAGAAGATAATTAGCTTGGATTGTACTGGAAGTGTTGATTTCTACTATGGTAGCACAGTTTACCATATTAATTTCAAGGCATATTAATACACATGTTTTCTCTGTTTTCATTACACTGATATACCTTTAAGTTATATCTTTAAGTGACAGCTCCCTGTGCTGCATCTCAAATCACTTTTCAAACTCAAGGAGGGGTTATCTCTCTTAGGAATCTGGTAATGCAGATGTTAAAGTGGAGGTTAGCAAGAAGTTCCACTTAACCCTCAGGAACAAAAACAGCTCATTAAATCAGTTCTAGGAGAGAGCTTTGCCATAAGGTAGAAGGATACATCAAATATATGACAAATGTGGAAAGAGCAAAAGAGCTCTCACACTTCCTGCTTTGTAGCATGGAAATGTAAACAAAAGATGGATGGTGAGAATTCCAAACAATAGTCATGATGCCTTTATCCTTCTAAACACTGTACAAACGTTATCACATATTGGAGATGGACTGAATATAGTTAATACTGTTTTATCAATGAGGAGCCAAACAGCAGAAAGATTTAGTGTTTCATATTGTCTGATACCTATCTAGGTAGTCTGATCATATTAAAAGTTGCTGGTATTTACTGCTCCCAAAGTATCAGTTAGAGAGAATGTGACCTAAACTGTATTTACATTGCTAGATAATAAACAAAAATTAAAGCAATGTCCTTTGGAAACAAGCTGATGGAGGATTTATGCGCAACACCTGGACAAGGCCTTAAAAGTACATATGAAGCTGCCTTATATCATCAGACCATTGGTCCATCTAGTCCAGCATTATGTACTCTATCTGGCAGTGGCTCTCCAAGATCTAAGGTGGACATTTTTCGTATCCTGCTACTGCAATCCTTCTAACTGGAGATTCAGAGTCTGAAACTGAGCCACCCTGCATGCAAATCATGAGCAATACTATTGAGCTATTGCAAGGAAGACATGATTAGAAGTGTACATCCAGCAAACACTTACTGGATCATCACACGATACCAGCATACATAAGTTTTTTTGGACACCAGTGTACACTCTTATAGGGAAAGCATTATGTGTAAAGTGGTCCTAAGATTATTTCTAAACTTGACAATATTTGTGTTTTTGAAAACATTTTTATCAGTCTAATGGTGATGCAGTAAAATAAACAGTACCTTAAAATGTGATATCTGGCAATGGTCTCTCTGGGAATATCTAATGGAATTCTAGAAATGTCCCAACAACAATGGTGCTAAATTGAATCTAGCCAATATCAAGATGCGACCAAGAATCAACTCCAAATGATTCCCATTTGGCATCATTTTGTGAAACAATTGCAATTTCCATTCAGCTCCACACAATGTTGCAATGGCCAGCAATTATTTCTGCTTGTTAGCTGTCATAACAAGAAAGCCAATGATCAATAGGCTTGTTGACTGACCACCCCTTTCATTCATGTGGACAATCCTGAAATCTGCTGACTGGGTGTTTTAAGGAATTTTTATACAGCTGTATCTTTCAGCTGACAAAACATGGATGTCTTTAACTTTTAATACCATCTTTTGTTTGGTTGGAAATTTCCTCCCCTCCCCTTCCATGGTTGAATCAAGCATCACTGGGGAAGAAGCTCTTAGTCGAGAAGAAGGAGTCTGAGAGGATGCACATTTTATCAATAGGTTACAACTTGCTCATATTTTTCCATTCCTTTTCCATTTGTTACCGATACTTATATTATGGTGTCAAATGCCAAAGCATTAAGTATTATTTCTCCATCTATAGTCAATGTTTCTTTGAAAATTCTGAAATTGCTCTACCAGTTTGAACAAGGTGACTTTCAAAAGCCTGTGGTCTATAGGCAGCACCTATATGGCTTAATTAGAACAAACACTATTCAGGGATCTTAAGAATTCAGTTTTTAAGGTGCCCCAGTCCTCTATAGCACTCAAGTGCATGGTTTAAGGTTGCCAGTCCCTCTGTGATGTCAGAGAAGCCAATGACAATCAAAGTGACTGACTATACCTCTGCTTCTCAATCCCCTATTGTAACCTCACATAAACAACTCAGTGTTGAATGATACTCATAAACTGTGATCACCCTAATTGCTATATTAATTCCTTCCATCTGGGGTAATGGATCACAGCTGGGGCAAGGTTTCAACGCCTACACTGTATTTTACATGAAAATATATTTCCAGGTCTTGCACTGCTGGCTTCTCATAGAAATACCCCCACCATTATGTGGGCTGTTTGATGCCATTGTACTACAAAATGAATACTTTCAATGTATGTTTCCTATCACTACCTCTTTATAGGGTTGAGCCAAAGCCCACTGACATTAGCAGGTGACTTTGAGAATATGTTGGATCAAGACCCATATCCACAACCCAAGAACAAGAATAGAAACATCAATTCAGAAACTTATGTAAATAAGCAACAACAACAATTAAAAACATGTTTCCTGGTACTGCTTACCCGCTAAGTACACCGAGAACCAAGTTAAGTACAAAAAATGACCCTATGATGATTAAGGTAACAAAATAGATCCAGGGCCACTCCCTTCCTATGGCATCATTGACCTGGAAGAGTGGAATGATAATTAGTGAGGAAAATTCAATTCCTGAGCATTGCAAGGCTACAGAGGAAGGGAACTTGAGTCACCAGTGCTGAATCTGTTGTTTAGTTCAATCAGCTATAATGCAAATTTTCTATATTCTCCAGTCTAAATGGAGTTAAGTATTTAGTTACCTTTGCAAGTGAATTCCTCTTCACAGTATTGTTAGACTGTAATGTGACTGACCTGTCATATTATTAACTGGAGAACCAATGTAGTATCATTACAAATATAACACTTGCTTTTGTTTGTGACAAGAAAAGGATTCTGGTGACATGAAAGAACCTTGATTCTGGAGTCTTGCCCTGCAGCATGAGAGGGAGGGAAAAAAAACACCAAAACCAGCAGCTTACCCGCTCAACACACCAAGAACCAGATTAAGAACGAAAAAGGATCCAAAGATGACCAGACTGACAAAGTACACCCAGGGTAACTCATAGCCCATAGCGTCCTGCATCTGGAAAGATGGAGGATAGTTAGAAGACAGAGACAGAAAGCAGAACTGATTAGGTAAAGAAGACAGAAGAGTTTGCAAATAAGGCCTGTGGTAGATAGTTGGACACATTTAGTCATTATCTACTTTAAGCTGTTTTAAAGAGCCAATGGCTTAAAATACCATATAAAAACAGGAAGTGTCCATGACAGCTTAGACAAATCCAAAGATCTGGAAGACTACTTATGGGCTTGTCCTTTATTTCTTGAAAGAAGAGAAATGGTTATCCTACAAGTAACAAAAATAAAACTGGATAGTTGCTGATGAATGGTGCACCACTAACCAGTACTATATTCAGTAGGACCATCTGCTTCCATAGTGCAACATGTTACAAAATTAATGTTTCTTGCTAGTAAAGTGTAATGTGTGTTTAATTGTTCAAAACTATATTTTTGTAACCAAGAGGGATTTTTCTTCTTTAGTTACTCCTTTACACGTTTATATGTTGGCTGCCATACCTAATAATCTAAATAAAGTATCAGTGTCCTGTGCAGCCAGTTGCATTTTGGTTCATCAGAGAGCTTTCATCTATGATAAACCTATTATATTTACTGTTAAGTACTGAAGTACCCAAATAAGAGACCACAGTTAAGGAAGTTAACAGGATTACCACTGTTCTCATGCTGAAGCACATTCTGTACATATATTCTAGTCATTATCTGGAAGTCTTTACTATGTTTCCTTCTGCCTTGGGGTAACGAATGTATGTTTGCACATTTTTTATCATTCTTCCCTTTGGCCCTAGGGGGCCAAACCGGAGCATTCACTGATATTACCCAGGAATTCACATTTGGGAAGATAACACCGCCCAGACGGTTACAATTCAACCCACTGCTCTTAGTTTTTTTTTATTTTTAGATGTGTTCCACACCAGGTCCAATATTATATTACTAGGGATGACGTGAAGCAATGGCTTCAAGCAGCATATTCCTAAAAGAACACCATTTTTCCTGACTCCAACCCCCATCTCTCTTATTTAAAAAATGAGCAGGAAAAGAAAAATAATTTTGGCATTTCATTTTAGGTGAAAAATGTCTAAAGCCAGCATTGTTTCATATGATGTCATGGGAACTGAAGTCAAACTGACCCAAGTGGCCAATGAAGAAGTTGACCCTCAGGTTCTGATAGGATTTAATGGTAGCAGTTGCAAAGCAAACCTATGTCAGCCAAGTGTATTAAGAATAATGAATACTGACACCCTGTGGAAGTTTCAACACTGTTTCAACGGTTCAGCACTGTGGAAGTTTCAACACTTTGCTACTTGTCATGAGTAGCAAAAAGAAAAGAAAGGGAAGATTATCAGTATTATATGTAAGACAAACGAAAGCATGAAATTCATAATAGTTTCTGTACCATAATGACATCCCCTGTTGGCTCAAACTAATGACACTTGCATTCTGTTTCTGGCCTTCCCCAACCTGCTGCCTTCCATATGTGCTGCATTACAACTCCCATCATCCCCAACCAAAATGTGCCTGCTGGTTGGGAATGATGGAAATTGAAGTCCAACACATCTGGAAGGCACCAGGTTTGGGAAGGCTGCTGTACTACATATCACAGAAGAATTCTAATCAGGGCATACTGCCATGCTACCAAAATCGTTTTGTTTTGTTTTTGCTAATGTTCTAGTCCTGTTCTGTGGTAATTGTGCATTAACTAGTAACATGCAAGGACAAAGTAACTGCTGAAACTTCACAATCCTGTGACTGCTGCTGCTCTGAGGAGTAGGAGTTTCTTCTTCAAGAAGGCATATGTGCACATTAATGTTGTAGCACAATGAAAACTTAATTTTTTTAAAGGCTTTATGGGGGGGTCCGTAAATCTTTCTTATTATGGAAATAACTCCCCCTATCCTGACAGCTCTAAAGAAATGCAGCTCAGTTGAGCCTATCCCCTGCTGCTGCTACCACCACTGCTACTTCCTTTCTACAGCCCTGGCATGCACTGTATTTTATTTAAAAAACCAGAATTACATTGCAGCAGGAAAACTGACAAGAATTTACCCCTACCTCTACAGAGTCCAGAGAGGACTCTTTAGCCAAACAAGCATAGGAAGAAGAGACATGGCATGTAAAGATGGAAGGATGGGCAGGCAGGTAATAAAGAAAGTGGATTATACCATGCCCCAAACTACATTAAAAAAAAACCCATCTCCAAACCAATAGTGCTATGCCCACTCAAAGCAAAACTTTTGTGCTACCATTGCAATAAAAGGTTTCAAAATTGCTATAAACTGGCACAAAAAAACCAACAACAACACAGGATGACAACAGAGGAACATGGGACTGTAACAGTATAGGAGGAACATTGTACAGATTCTTAGGGATTCTTAGACTAACAGTGTCGATGTTTGGAGGAGGTTAGCATGGCATGTTGGTGGCTCCCACTGGCCCCCAGTCATGGGGAGGAACGTTGATGCCGGGGGCCCATCACCATTGGTCCTGGCTGGGCATAACGCTGCTACAGTTCTCTCACAGGCAGAAGGTGGTGGAAAGCCCCCAAACAGGGCATTCTGGGGGCAAGATGGGGTGGGAAGGAATAAACTTGGATCCCTGTAGCTAGCATAGCTAATTTGTCCTCCCCTCACATTTCTGAACTGGGGGAAAACGATGACTGCAAAGTATTGCCAGGCTGACAGCCTTGGTGAAACCAGCACCTCCACACATTCTGCCCTGGCTAGCACAAGGCAGCAAGGGCTTGGTATGTGGTAAGAGATCCACCATTCTGTTCCTCCCTGGCCCCACTTAGGATTACTCTGCCTGTGAGCAAATTCAGAAGATTGCTCAAGTGGAAGCACACAGGAAAACAGTATGGCATTATGTGTTTATCAATAACTTGTTAGCTTTATTTTGTTTTCATTTATTTTTATTACAAGATGTTTATTCTACCTTTGCTCTCGAAAGGGAGTGCTCATATCAGCTAATATGCTTAATTTTAAAATATACATAAATATATCCATTTAATACACACAAAAAGGAAGCCGCAGCAGGTCAACAGTATCAGGTGAGAACAGAAATGCAGGGACCTGCCAAAACAACAAGGTCTTCAATCAGTATTCAAAGATCAGTAAAGAGAAAAGCAGATGGATCTCCTGGAGCAGGAAGTTTCAGACTTGCGTGCTGCAACAAGGAAAGCAGTTTCCCACATTCCCACCAACCCCATCAGGTGCTGACGGGACACACAGAAGTGCCTCCTGCACTGATCTCAGTGGATGGGCAGGATTATACAGGAGGAGCTGGTCCTTCAGGTATGGGACATGTATAGGACCATGAAAAGCAGCTACAATTAGGGAAACAGAAGCAGCAAGATTTCTCCCTTCAGATAGGCTCCCTTTCAGAGCAGCTGCCATAATAGCAGTAAACACAAAATCACTCCTGCTTCTTCACATAAATAATTGTATGTACCAGCTTAATTCCTAAATTGCGCGAACAATACCAAGCTTCTCTATACGTTTGTTACTGATATAAATAATGTCTCCTTTAGCATGGGGTGGGACAGGGAGGGGCTAATTATGGAATTTGTGACAGAAGGTGGAGAAATGAAAACAGATTTCCTTTAGAACTACAGAAGCTGATTTACTACTCATGGACGCATAGCCTCTATGAAAAGCTGCTGGCCATGAAGTACCTTTGATTTCTTGTAAGGAAGATTGGTTTCAAACGTCTCATGAGATAACCAGCAGAACGTTACTTTAGTTTTATCAAAAGCAGCACCTTGAATCTGCTTGGTATTAAAAAAATTTATTTGGGCAGTTTGTCAAAGCATACTGAATATGCTGTCATTCTTCACAAACCTGCTTGACAGCAGCTGAAGACTTTCTTCACTGAACTTATTTGTCTGATAAAGACTAGTCTTTCCTAATTATCCTACTCAGGTGAAGAAAGAAGAAAGACAGGTTGCTACCTGTAACTGTAGTTCCTGAAGTGGTCATCTGTGCATTCACATATATGGGCTCTGTGTCTGCATGGAGCCTTGATTTGGGAAAATTCTATAGCTGAGGAGTTTGGGCGGGAACCCTCCTCACCATCTCAGTGCACATGTCCCCAGCGGGTTCCTGCTTATTCCCTCAGTTCCTTGAGACTGACATTGTAGCCTAGGAGCCGAGAAGAAAAACCTTCAGTACCCAACATCAAACTCGAGTATGACACTGAAGAGGGGACGGCGGGTGGGTTGTGTGAATGCACCGATGACCACTCCAAGAACTACAGTTACAGGTAGCAACCTGTCTTTCTTCTTCGTGGTCTCTGTGCATCACACATATGGGCAAGTAGCAAGCTGATTTACAAGGTGGTGGGTCAGTCTTCTACTACAAAACAGATGAAAGGATGGCATGGCCAAAAGTACAGTCAGCTCTAGCCTGAACATGTAACGTCTAACAAAGGTAGATGGTGTCAACCAAGCTGCAGTGCAGCACAGTTCAGGGATGGCAACCCCTCTGTCAAATGCGACCAATGTCGCTACTGCACGAGTAGAGTGAGCTCTACAGCCAGCTTATCCGATAGCTTGATAGTCTTTACAACCCAGTACGCGAAGCGCTGAGTCAAGAGAGGCTTTGGCCTTTGTGCTTGCCACCATAACAGACAAAGAGGCGAGGTGACAGTTGAAACCGCTCAGTCCTCAACTTGTAGAAAGCCAAAGCATGGCAGACATCGCAGGAGTGTAGGGTCAACTCTGAAGGCATAGGGTCAACTCTGAAGGTGTAGCCAGGGAGGCAAAGAAAGCAGGCAGAACAATGTCCTGATTCAAATGCAAGTCCGACACAACCATAGGCAGGAACGCAGGGTCAGGCCTGAGCACGACTTTTTCTTGGTGAAAAGTGAGATAGGGCTGGTCTACTCTGAGACCACTGTGTTCACTGGCTCATCCTGCAGGTGTGATGGCCACCAAGAACACCACCTTCCATGAAAGGGGGTGTAGATCTGTGGTTGACAGTGGCTCAAAGGGCTTGGATGAAAGTGCTGTAAGCACCACAGATAAGCTTCAGTTCAGTACCATAAAGTGAAATGGTGATGCTAGATTCCTGATCCCTTTCAGAAATCTCTTCACTATTGGATGGGAGAAGACAGAAACACCCTCAGCAGGAGGGTGAAAAGCAGAGACAGCTGTTAAATAAACTCTGAGAGACAACAGTTTGAGTCCTTTCTCGAAAAAAGAGAGGAGGAATTGAACTATCTGGTGCAGTGAGCACTGAAGCAGATGGAAGCCATGAGCGTGAGCAAAGGTGGAAAAAGCAGTCTATTTCCTTACATATGAACACTGTGTACAGGACTTACGAGCAGCACCGAGAATTCTTTGTATTGCTGCTGGGACCAATACAGTCTCTGTCACCTGATCTTCCACACCATTATGCAGAGAGTCACTAGGTCTGGTTGTCAGATCCAGCTGTTCTCCCTGGTGAGAAGGGATGGGTGCAATGGGAGACTACAGTACCAACCTTGCACCACCAAGCAGTTATGAGGATGCATTTCTAATCTTCGCCAGAACTCTGGTGATCAGTGGAAATGACAGAAAAAACTAGAACAGTGCTCCTGTCCACCTCAGAATGTAAGCGTCTCCTGATGAACCTGTGCCGCAGCCCACTCGGCTGCAAACATCTTGGCACACAGCATTGTTCTGAGTGGCGAATAGGTTGACTCCGTGGTTGACCATTGCCCTCAGCAATGAGCTCCACATCCGAAGAGCAATGCATCCATAGTTACTATCTGGGATGGTGAGGGTTGAAGGAAGGGCATGACATCCTGTGGAAGCCATAGCTTGGTCCAATGGGCATCCTACTCAGTACTGAAATGGCATTGTTCTGAGTGGCGAATAGGTCGACTTGTAACATGCCTCAACTCTGAAACAGAGTCCTTAGGTCTGACCTGTCCAACTCCCACTCATGGGAGTTAAGTGTGGTCTGGCTGACCTAGTCCACCAGGGCATTGCCCATGCCAGCAACATGGTTTGCAACCAGACTGATCCGATGAGGCAGACACCAGCAAAAAAATTCCAGCATTAAAGCAAGGAGTGGGAACAATCTTGTACCCCCTTCCTTGTTCAGGAACACAACTACTGTGGTATTATCTGAAATGACCTGGACCAGTCTGCCCACCAGGTCCAGCTCGAATGCCGAAATGGCCTTTTCCACCACCCTGAGCTCTAGCCTCTAGGAGGTTGAGCTGCCTCCGTGGTTGACCATTGTCCTCAGCAATGAGCTCCACATCCCAAAAACAATGCATCCACAGTTACTATCTGGGATGGTGAGGGTTGAAGGAAGGGCATGACATCCTGCAGAAGCCATAGCTTGGTCCAATGGGCATCCTACTCAGTACTGAAATGGCATATGAGCCAATTCTGAAGAGGCCTCATATTCAACCAAGCATATTGGACTACAGCTATTGTTAGAGCCATAAGGCCTAGTAGGTGTTGAATCTTGAGCACCAAAGTGACCATGTGATGGTTTAGCTCTGTTGCCAAGGAGACCAACAGCTCTATTCCATCCTGAGGGAGGAATGCTCTTCCCAAACAGGAGTCCAGCAGTGCCCCAATAAACTGCAGACTTTGGGTAGGCTGTAGATGAGATTTTTCATGGTTGAGACAAAGTCCCAAGCTTCAAAGGAGATTGCAGGTCACCTCTATCAACCAAAGAAAGCGATTCCATGTCAATGCCACCAAGAACCAATGGTTGATATACAGGTACACCTCAACACCTTATGTCAGGAGATGGGAGCAGACCACCACCTTGCACTTTGTAAATACTCTCAGCGTGGTGAAGAGGCCAAAGGGTAGCACCCGGAACTGGTAGGTGTCAGGACTGATGGCAAATCGGAGATAACATTGGTATGACTCCTCTATGGCAATATGAAAATACATGTCCTTGAGGTTGACAGAGGTGAACTAATATCTTTGAGAGAGAAGGAGGATGGACGCTAGAGAGACCATGCAGAACTTCCTGGGTGAAATGTACAGATTTAGTTTTTGGAGGTCCCGGATCAGTCAGAGTCCTCCATCCTTCTTCAGTACAATGAAGTACCTTAAGTAGAACCCATTGCAGAGATGGAAACGCAGACCAAGTATGATGGCTCCCTTCCTGGAGACAGTATCAACCTCCTGGTGGAGAATGGGAGATGGAGCCATGATCTTTATGGTACTGAGTGGGGGAGAGGTATCAAATTTGATCCTGTAGCCTGTCAGTACCATGGAAAGAACTGAAGAGTCCGATGTGATGATGTGCCAGGTTCGATGATAAGGGGACAGAAGAGTTCCTAAGATGGGAAGACAAGCAGAGGGACGAAAAAGAAGGGGGTCTGAGTCAAAGGTGCCGCTTGTTTCTACTGTCAGTCTTGCAGTGATAGTTATGCAACTTTGAAGACAAGAAAGACTTTCCCAATGCCACCAGTTGCCACTGGTGCTGTTGTGCTGGCGCCAGTTGGTGGGGTTGATATCTGTAGGGATGGACGAAAGTCCCTTACCTGATCCCGACACTTGCTTCGCGGTGGGGGGGGCACTCTGTCCCTCCCCCCGAAATTCTGGGTGGGGGGGAGGCGCCCCGTCCCTCCCCGCCAAAATTCTGGACGGGGGGGAGGCGCCCCGTCCCTCCCCGCTGAAATTCTGGCCGGGGGGGAGGCGCCCCGTCCCTCCGGCCGTGAACCTTGTCTCCTGCCGGGACGCAAATGGCGGCGGCCGTAGCCACCACTGTTTGCGTCCCTGCAGTCAGCTGTTATAGGCTACGTAAATCTTTACGTAGCCTATCACGGCTGACTTAAAAAAAAAAAAAAGTGCATACGCAAATGGCGGCGCCCATGGGCGCTGCCATTTGCGTTCCTTATTTTGGCACGTGTCGTCTACGTAAACATTTACGTAGACTAGGGCGAAAATAAGGGCAACGCTATTTGCGTTGCCCTTATTTTCGCCGTAGTCTACGTAAATGTTTACGTAGACTACACGTGCCAAAATAAGGAACGCAAATGGTGTGCCGCCATTTGCGTATGTGCTTTTTTTTTTTTTTTTTAAGTCAGCTGTGATAGGCTACGTAAAGATTTACGTAGCCTATCACGGTGTTGTTTTTTTAAAATCTAGCTGTGATAGGCTACGTCAATCTTTACGTAGCCTATCACTTTTTTTTTTTTTTACTTGGAAATGGCAGCAGCCGGTCGGAAGACCCGCCACCGCCGCCGCACCGCCGCCGGAGCTGCCACTGCCAGGGATATTCGACCAAGGTAAGTCCCATCCCCGGGGGGGGGGGCAGACCATTTCTCCACCAATTTTGGGGGGCCGAATGCGCTTTCGGCATTCGGCCTCCCCGAGATTCATGGAGAAATTCTCTGACATCCCTAGTCTGGTGTTGGAACCTTGGAACCAATGTCATTGCCTGGATGGCTGCTGGGGCATAAAACCCATACAATGCACCGTGGTATGGACCTTCAGGGCTGACTCTAATGTGTCATCAGTTTTTGCATTAAACAACACTTGACCGTCGAAGGGCAGGTCTTCGATGCACATTCTAGTCTCCTGAAGAAGGCCAACTGACTTCAACCAGGCACGGTCATGCAGGGCAATGAAACCAACAAGTACTTCTGAGTCATGGTCATCTTGATGGCACGACGTAATTATTTGCTGCCTTGACAGCTTCTAAGCCTCAGATTGGAAGAGGTGGCCTAACTCCTTCTTGTCATCTGGAAAATGCCGAAGGAGATGGCCAACTTTATCCCATAAAAGTAGCTGGTATCTATCCAGACATACCACCTGATAATTCAAGATCTTTAGACCCTTTGCTGCGGAGGAATAAAATCTCCTCCCAAGTAGGTCAAGGAGTCTGTGCTCTTTTTCAATTGGAGAAGGATCTGACTAGAAAATTGTCCCACATCCTCTGATGGGGAGATGGTGTAATTCAACCTGATAATCGCATCAGGCGAGGAGATGGAAAGAGGGCAGGAGGACTGAGACATGGTGTCAGACTGATAGCCTTCCATACTGGAAAGCAGAGGTTCCTCTGGTGGAACCTGACATGGAGCGTGTTTCTCTCCCTGATGTCTCTCAGGACGTCACCGATATTAGTCTATGGGAGTGCCTGTAGCGTGGCTGGCGGCTGGTTCATAGGCAGGACAGTCTGTAACTGCACTACCTGTGGCTGTGGTAGAGCAGACATGACAGTCTGCAACTGAGCTGTTTGTAGCAGCTATTGAGCAGATGGTGCAATTGGAGCGGCTGTGTGAAAAGCGTCTTCTCTATCTGGACGTCTCGACACCATAGCTGATGGGTGTCGTCGTCGGTAATGATTTTCTCCCTAGTATGGAGGATCAGGATGGCAAGGAAGGTAGTAGGAACCATAAGGATCATGGCCTTCAACCCAATCCTGGGGTCTCCTATATCACAAGTCCCAGGCTGAATGTCTATCCCACTCATAGAATGGTAATCTAGACCTGTCCTGATAACGGCTTCACTTGTAAAAACTAGGGGAATGACCTCTGTTAGAAGAAGCAACTGAGAAGATTGAATCCGGTGATTGCGGACACCCATCACAGCTTGTGTCGAACCCTTGTAGGCGGTAATGATGAGGTGACAGAATGGATGGATCTGTTGGGGACGGATCCTGGATCTCCCTCTCTGATGTCAATGTGATCGGAATAGGCTCCCCTGCAGGGGCTGGATCCACCATACAAATTGGTGAAAATAACATTGGTGGAGCAGGTACCGCCATCAGTAGAAGGGACTGTGTTCAACCCTGAGGCATTGTCAGGGGTGTTTCTGAGCTCAGGGAGTGGGATAGCAGTTCAGATTCTGAAGGAGAACCACCAGACATGGGGGCGGTGTTTTCCCAGGCTAGTCCAGATATGAGTAGGCTGGCTTCTCAGGTTACAAACGTCCAGCTGGCTGAGGATGAGGTTCCCTTCACACACACACCCCGTGAGAGGCAGCGAATAGGAGGAGGAGGGGTTTGGGGAGTATGACCCAATAGACGTCAGGCGCAGGCACAGAGACAGAAGGCAGGGGCGGAACTTAGACGGTCTACCCGATTGGCCTTGTGTGAAAAGCTGTGCTTAGAGGCCTCATGAGAAGAGAGGGACCTCCCCCCCTTATGTTAGGCTAGTCAGACAGCCTCCCTCTTCAAATGGCGGGCAACTCTCATAACTTCCTTTTGAAACCCCTGAAGGCATTCCTTTGTAGACTGAGAGTCACTGAGAATTTGCATCTGTATGACTCTGTGAAGTAAGGGATGAAAAGCTGTAGACTGAAGCCTCTTGCCTGTGTATGTTTGGGCGTTGAAGTAAAGTGGGGGCTAAAGGAATCCTGACAGGTATTGACAGAGCAGCGGGAGACAAGGCCGGTGCTGGAGGTTACTGTCAATCCTGAGATGAAAGAATAGAATCAGGTTGAGTGGTCAGAAGCTTCATCCAGATTTGGAGTGCTGGGAGACACAGCCAATTGTGGAGGTTGTTATTGATCCTAAGATGCTCATGCAGAGTCAGGGAGAATGGAAGAGCTTGAGGGGCACACTCAATCCCAAGTAAGGTCATCCAACCTTTTAGAAGTCTTTTTCTTCTTCTTTTTTGGCTCCGAAGAAGACAGACTAGCCTGTGTTGAAACTTTAGCTTTTTTGGTTAGCTTTTTAGCCAGTGAAAATGTCAAAGATTGGCCCAGGGTGGGAGGATCTTGTGTACTTGGAGGAGTACGACACTGAGGGGACAATAACCCCAACACTGGAGCAGGCTCTTGTGCGGCAGACAAATTGTCTGAGGGCAAGGTTGGCGTCCCTGCCATAACTTTTGGCTCCTCAGCAGCCTTCAACATATGTTTCCGGAGCACGGCTTTCAGCTGGTCAGAAAGACTTCACCTTGCCTGCTTCAAAAAGGCTTGGCAATGAGAACAAGCCTCAACAATGTGGCTTTCTCCAAGGCAGAAAAGGCAAAGATAATGCCTGTCAGATGGCTCCAAAACAGACACACTTTCTAAATAGCACCTTAAGGGCCATATGCCCGTAAGGGTGATTGTGAGATCGCGAAAGAACAAATAAAATAAAAACAATGAGAAGAATAAAGATAGAAAAAACTTTGACAGAGAGAAGACAGAGAAACCTCAGCTGAGAAAGTGCTTTCTTGTACAAAAGGCAAGTAAGCAGGGGAGGATATGGTAGAGGTGTAGAAAAGTGAAGTGGAAGAAGTGTTCATGGACAAATTCTTCTGCCTCTCTCATAATACTAGAACCTAGGGTCAGTCAGTGAAGCTGGGTAGTGGAAGATTCAGGACAGATAAAAGAAAGTATATCTATATAGTGCATCATTAAACTATGGAACTCACTACCACAAGATGCAGTGATGGCCATCAACTTGGATAGTTTTAAAGGGAGATTAGGCAAATTAATGGAGGATAAGGCTATCAATGGCCTCTAGTCGTGATCACTATATATTATCTCCAGCAATGGAGCTTGAGGCAAAGGCCAGGACCCCTACAGAGTGGCAGGTGATGGGGAGAGCAGCAACCAGGCCCAAGGTCAGCATCTGGCCTGGCATGAGCATGCTAGGACCAACCATGGTTGACACTGCCCAGTTGATCTTCCTGAATCTCTCAGTGACTTTTGATACCATTGATCATGGTAACTTACTGGATCAGCTCTGCAGGATGGGAGTTGGGGGCACTGTATTACAGTGGTTCCTCTCCTACCTGCATGACCGATTTCCAGAGAGTGGTATTGTGGGGTGCCACAGGATTCTATTCTATCCCCCATGTTGTTCAACATCTGTATCAAGCTATTGTGTGCTGTCATTAGGAGTTTTGGGGTAGGGTGTCACTAGTATGCTGATGATACTCAGCTCTATTTAGAATCATAGAATATTAGAGTTGGAAGGGGCCTACAAGATCATCGAGTCCAACCCCCTGCTCAATGCAGGAATCCAAGTCAGAGCATCCCCGACAGATGGCTGTCCAGACTAGTCTTGAATGCCTCCAGTGTGGGAGAGCCCACTACCTCCATAGGGAATTGGTTCCATTGTTGTATTGCTCTAACAGTCAGGAAGTTTCTCCTGATGTTCAGCTGGAATCTGGCTTCCTGTAACTTGAGCCCATTATTCCATGTCCTGCATTCTGGGATGATTAGGGGTGCACGAAAGTCCCTTACCTGTCCTCGAAGCTTTTCGCGGTGGGGGGGAGGCGCTTCGCTGCTCCCCCCACGAAGTTCAGGCCGGGGGGGGGAGGCTTCCCGCCTCGCCCGGCCGAAATTCAGGCCGGAGGGGAGGCTTCCCGCCTCGCCTGGCCGAAATTCAGGCCGGGGAGGAGGCGCCTCGCAAATAGCGTTGCCCTTATTTTCGCCGTAGTCTACGTAAAGATTTACGTAGACTACAGCGACCAAATAAGGAATGGGAATGGCGGCTCCCTATGGGGGCTGCCATTATCCGTACGCGCTTTTTTTTTTTTAAGTCACCCATGATAGGCTACGTGATGATTTACGTAGCCTATCACGGCTGACTTTGCAAATCTAGCCATGATAGGCTACGTTAATCGTCACGTAGCCTATCATGGGGGCGTTTTTTTTTTCTTTTCTTTTATTGGAATGGCGGCGGTGCCATTCCGAAAGACCGGCTGCTGCTCCCACCCCGGACGAAGACCCGCCGAACCGCCGGCCGGACCCGCCGCCGGGAGGGACATTCACCAAAGGTAAGTCCCGTCCCGGGGGGGGTGCGGGGGGCGGGGGGGTGCGGAGAATTTCTCCCCGAAACTTCTTCGGGGGGCCGAACACGTTGGCGCTCGGCCCCCCGAAGTTTCGGGGAGAAATTCTCCGCCAACCCTAGGGATGATCGAGAAGAGATCCTGGCCTTCCTCTCTGTGACAACCTTTCAAGTACTTGAAGAGCGCTATCATATCTCCCCTCAGTCTTCTCTTCTCAAGGCTAAACATGCCCAGTTAACATGCCTTGTTGTCAAAGTCAGCTGAGGCAGTGAATGTGCTGGACCAGTGCCTGGAGGCTATAATGGGCTAGATGAGGGCCAATAAACTAAAGCTAAATCCTGACAAGATGGAAGCTCTGTAGATTGGTGGTTCCTGAGTCCAGGAATTGGATAAGCGCAATCTGTCCCAGATGGGGTTGCACTCCCCCTGAACAGGTGCGTAGCTTGGGAGTACTCCTAGATGCAACCTTGTCACTGGAGCCCCAGGTGGACTCCGTAGCTCAGAGTACTTGGGGTCAGGTTTGGCTGATCCACCAGCTACAGCCTTTCCTGGATAGGGACAACCTAGCCATGGCAGTTACATGCACTGGTAACTTCCCGATTAGACTACTGCAGTGCACTTTACATGGGGTGCCCTTGCAGACGACTTGGAAGTTGCAGCTAGTGCAAAATGCAGCAGCTAGACTGCTGACTGGAACACCTCATAAAGATCATATAACACCAGTTTTGAAGGAATTGCACTGGCTGCCAATATGCTTCAAGTTGAAATTCAGGGTTCTGGTGATGACATTTAAAACCCTAAGTGGCTTGGGACCTCGATATTTGAGGGAGTGCCTCTCCCTATATATGCCTGCCTGAGGACTGAGATCTGTTGGAAGGGCCCTCTTCTGCATCCCACCAGTGTGAGACATACACTATGGTGGGATGTGGGAGAGAGCCTTCTCTGCTGTGGCACCCTGGTTGTGGAATGCCCTCCCCTTGGCGGCCCAATTGACATGTACATCGGTTTCTTTTCGGCACCAATTAAAAACATGGCTTTTTACCAAAGCCTTTGAGGGCTAAATGCATTCCCTAAAGTAAGTAGCACACTGTTTAACTGTTTTATTGTTTTAAATTTTAATTAATCAGGGCTGACGTGCTCCAATGTAGTTTTTAGTGTTTGTGGACTAAGGAATACCAGCAATATTCGAAGACCTACAAGATTTGTTTAAAAAGAAGGATGGCAACACCAAGGAGGAGAAAAGTGCTGTCGACCCCTCCCACACCTCCCTTGGCAAAGGCTTCGAGAAGCGATGAAAATACAGAGGAGTTACTTGCTTTGATAAAAACTTTGTCTTTGCAATTTGCTGAACAGGCTAAGAGACTGGATACAATCCAAAATTCCATCACCACCCTGCAAGGGGCTGTGGATTTAATTAACAACTCTTGGCAAAAAATGGAGGTGAAGGTTAATGGCAAGATGGAGTGGCAGCACGGGAGACTGTCTCAAAAGCTTTTCATAATAATTTTTCTGCAAGAATCTCACAATTGGAGGCTTTCACACGTAGAGCAAACATGCATAGTATTGGTATCAAAGATCTACTGATATAAATTTGTTTACCTTTGTAGATAAGCTCCTGCATGAGATACTTCTTTTGTCGTACTTGACATTGAGCATACATTCCGTGTGCCAAATGCTAAAGGGACTGATTATACGATTATAGTTCAATTTGCAAGAATCTCCACAAAAAATCATATTCTGCGCTTGGCAAGACAGGGGGGAAATCTTTTGGGGGGATCAAAATGAGATAGAGTTATGTTATTTCCAGATTATACCAAAGAGGTTGTTGATAAAAGAAGGCTATTTACCAAGGCGAGAAATCTGGTAAAACAAATGAATCTACAATATCATTTAAAATATCCTGCTATGTTTTGCATTTTCTCTGAAGGTCAGATGAAGAAGTTTCTAAATCATGAAATGGCGGAGGCGTGGCTAATTGGAAAAACATGTGAGACTTTCTGCTCCAGCTCCATGAACTGGAATTTACAAACATGTTTTGTCAATTGGCTATGTTTAGTCTGTAAGATTCAGGCTAGGCCAGAGATAGCTGATTATGTATATCCGTTCTTTTTCTTTTATCCTTTTCCTTCCCCCCCCCTCTTTTAAAATGGATATGATAGACTGTATTTAAATCTTCTGTGTAAGGGTGTACAGAAATGTGCACACTCATTTATATATTTAGAAATGATACTATCTAAAATATAGTGTAAAATATATTAGTGATTGTTCTATTTTTTATCCTTTTTATCCTTTATAATCTCTTTCTTTTCTTTTTAATTATTATTATCATCAATATTATCAATATTATGATACTAGGATTAGTAAATATTTTTGTCTGGTTGTTTTTAAGCTTTATCATTATATAGTAGCTAAAAGGCATGATATGGCCAATGGAAATGAAATGTAAGCTTGCTTCCTTGTTATAAGCCTGAAGATACAATATTGAAATTGATTACTTATGCTGTATTGATTTGTAAGATTGGTAGTATTATAGGTATAATTTCTAAGTAGAGTGATATTTGAAGTTTCTGTGTAATGTAGTTTAAATTTAAGTTTGTTATGTAATCTTTTGTTTATATTTTGCTTTTCTTTTTCTTTTCTTTTTGTTTTTTTTTCCTGTTTCTTTCACCTTTGTCCTTCTCTCTCCTTTTTATATTATCTCCTCTCTTCCTTTTTTTCTCTATTTCATTATTGATGGGTCCTCTTAAGAATACTGTAGTGTTGGAAACTGTAGAAGATGATTATGTTGTTGGTGTTCTTTGGTTCATTTATAAAGATAAAAGAATAAAAAATTTTAGGGGGGAAAAAAAGAAAGAAACATGTAGGAAGAAAGCCAGACCATGAAACACATGGTCTTCCATGTGTATATACTAATGCCCAGAGTATGGGAAACAAACAGAACCAACTTGAACTCTTAATACAGGAAGGAAATTATGACTTGATAGGTATAACTGAGACTTGGTGGGATGACTTTCATGACTAGAATACAGGAATTGAAGAATATACCTTGTTCAAAAAGAAAAGGAGGAACAGAAAGGGAGGTGGGGTTGCACTATATGTGAAAAATACATATCTCTGCACAGAAATACAGGAGGAGGAGCTTGGTAGCCCCTTGGTAGCATCTGAGTTAAAAGAAATGGAGCAAAGAATAAAAGGAACCTGGTGGTCGGAGTCTACTACCGGCCACCCAATCAAGGGGAAGACGACGATGAAACGTTTGAAAAGCAAATTGCCAATGTTTCAAGGAAGCATGATGTCGTAGTAATGGGGGACTTCAATTTCCCTGATATTTGTTGGGAGACAAACATGGCCCCTCCCGGAAATTCCTGACTTGTGTGGCGGATAACTTCCTCCTACACAAAGTAGAGGAAGGAACTAGAGGATCAGCTATCCTTGACTTGTGCTACTTTCAATGACATTACAGTGGGAGCATGTTCTGCTCTTTGGAACTCTTAGCTTGGGCCTGCCTTGGGCCTCCAGGACTACAGACAAAAGCAAAGCTCTAGGCAAGGAATTGTATAGGTATCAGACTATGGTCTGAAGACATATGATGCAGCCATCTTGCTGAAATTAAGCAGGTCTGGATCTGAATGGAAGACTACCCAGGAACCTTATTTAGGCTGCCTTGAGTTCCATGAAAGAAAGATGGAATATAGATGAAATTAATACATAAATAATATTCCTCTATTTCCAGATCATCCTGTTTATGGCACACTTCATTTGTTGTCTAGAGATGAGGTGAAGCAAGGTGATGCTGAGGCATTTTCAGGAAATCCATATTCCTACATTGCTTTAGCTAAACGTGTGTCCTAACCAGAGCTCTGCATAGTTAAATGATTTCCTTTATGGGAAACATATTCATAGTGTATAGAAGTGCTTCTTAACTTTTGCAGATAAGGTCAGGGGAACCAGGGAGCACTGAAATGCTGCTCCCAGTTTCATGATCAGCATTCTCTGCAAGAGCCCTAATACAGGAGAGTTAGTACCCTATTTGTAAGGCTACACATGCTCTGTGCCAATAAAATACAAATTCTGTACCCAAACTCTGCATGAAAGAAAGCGTTGAATTTGTCAGGAGCACCCTAGCTGTCTCTTGCAGTCCCCTCCAATAGCCAACTCAGGACTCGAGACGACGAGGATTCTTTCCAAGGCTTTATTCCTTTATTACTTTATGACTCTTTCAGATACTAATCACTAGCAACTAAGCAAGGAACAGCACTGGGGAAAGATAGCAGAGTAGCCTAAGCTCCAGGTAAGGCAGATGGTCCCCATTTGAAGGGGAACCACAGGAAGACTCTGAACTTATGGACTATGAAGAGATCCTCCCTCTTTCCCTTGGGTCCTCGGAATGCGACCGTTGTTTTAGTGTCAAACGAGCGGAGCGCCTCCTTTCGGTGCCCTCCAACTGTCGTCGCTCCCTGCGTCTGCACCGAGCATCCAGGAAGCCCCCCTCCAGCGCTCTCTCACTGTCAGGGTCACTATCTATCTCAGGAATGCTGGCAGGAAGAATCTCTGCCAGCTGCTGTGCTTGTGAGAGATGAGCGAGCTCCTCTCCCACAGATTGCTGTTCTTCCTCAGAATCAGAACTGCTCTGGGGCTCTATGGGCTCAGTTTCCACCCTGACAGAATTCTACAATCCACATTAATTATGCACAGAAAGCAAATCTGCACCTGTTTTGAAGTCTCACTCTCTGACCAATGGAGATCCTGCTCAACTCCATTGCTGGTTTTCAAATTCCACCTGGCACCACTCACGTGTTATCAAGCCTGTCTTCTTTTTAATGAAAACTAAGATTCTCAGGAAGATTATTTCCAATTTTTGTACTTGTACATTGAGATCACAGAATTGTGGAATATACACAGTTCTGCTTAGCACTTCCCAGCTGCTTCTATTTCCTTGACTGGGGGGTAGTGTGGGGGTGTTGCCTTTAAATTTGTTTAAATTTAAACGAAGTAAACATGATGAAATCAGGTTGCTCTTCTGGACAGAAAGAGGAAGCTAAATGTGTCTAGGAAAATATTCTCAGAATGTTTGTGACTCAGTTCCACTGCTGATTAGGCTGCCCCAGAAACATCTTTCATTCTACAAAGCATGCAGACTGCTTGGGAAGCTCTTGCTTCCAATCAAGGTAAGCAAAAACCTTGCCATGATAGGCAGTTCTGACATTCCCCCTCTTACTCTGGAATTTCCCATCTGTCTCAGAAACCTTAGTTACATCTGACAATAGACCTGCCCCATTGTGGGTTAGCTCGTTTCTTGTTTTCTGTTGCCTGGACTGTGAGATTATATAATTTGTAGTATGACTAATCCAGTGTCTAACTTTATGACTGTCTAACATTCCTAGGTAAACTCTGGGGATAAGTGATGAATGCTATATCTCTTACTTGTAACCTTTAAATAATAATTACTTAAATTGCAGCTTTCCATAGTTGAAAATATTAACAAAAAAGCACAGGCTATGCATTTGATAATAAAATACCGATCTTGCTTATCAGACCTCTGATCTAAATTCTCTCTAAATCCATTATTTATCTGTTATATTTCCTTATAGTATGGAGTCTACAAGGAAAAGCTTGGGGTTTATGAATGGGGATGCACACCCTGCTGAAAGAAATGGATAGCATTCACATCTGGATATGCATTTGGACACACATCTCATTTGTGCCAGCAGTTCCCAAAAGCAAGGAGTTCAATGTGTTTCCATAGGTATCAGAGACCATGAGGTGGAAAAACAGGAAACCCCAAGAAATAAAAGTTCAGGTTTTACACATCCTTCCCTATATTAAACCTAAGACCTCAATGGCAGGAGAGCACTTTATTGAGCTTCCAGTATTATAAATGCTTTTTATTTTTGTCCTACAATAAATTTACCTCATTTCAAACCTTAAGGGTTAGAGACAATGCCCTTACGCCAATGCTCTTTCATCTACTTTATTCTAGCCAGTTGTTAATAATGCTTTGCTTGGGTTTCTGGCCAAAGGCACTGCTAGATTTGCAGGGGGCTCTGGGCAAGTTGCTTCCCTACCCCCACACCAGTCTTCCTACTTTTTTTTTTTTTACCGTGGTGTGTGTATGTCGAGGGTGACTCCTCCTCTTCTCAATCCAACAGTAAAAAGAAGTGCCATGACCACAGCAGCTGGCTGGTTGACGCTGCGCTCCTTTGCTGCTCCTGTATCCTCACTGGCTGTGTGTGTGTCCCCCACCCCCAAGGTAGCATCTGATTGTTTCAGCTCACTGCTCTTCAAAGTTAAGAAAGAAAAACATTTCCTTTAAAATGGTGCATCACAAGGCTGCAGCCTTGGCCAGATGCCACAGTGTTTCCTTTTACTTGTGAGTCAAAAGACGGAGGAGGAGGAGCCACCACCTGTCAGGGAATGATTAGGGGACCCTCCCCAGACCTGCACCCTGTGGTCCAACCCTGACAGCACTGCTGTTTCTGGCAGGGGTATAATCATCCCCCAAAATCTAGTATTTTTAACACAAATACAAGGAGACCTTGTACAACTCAAACACTGAGGTGCACGCAAAATACCTGATTTAACAGAGCAGGTAATCTAGATTAGGATTGACAGTAACTACTGCAAATCGACATGTGCAAATATAAAAAAAAAACAAAAAACAAACCCTGTACAGTGGACTAGTTCTTAATGAGGTGTTATGCTTCTATCTGGACTGCACCACTTCAGACTTACAGATGAGGGCTCACATAACTGAAAGCTCCTCCATATACGTGTGTGTATATATATACACATATAATTTCCATTAATGTAGCAACTAGCATGTCTAGGAGAAGTTGTTGTTCAGTTGTTCAGTCGTGTCCGACTCTTTTGTGTGTGCAGGGACTTCTGTTTTGTTTTTTAATTAATTAATGGAAGAGCATTCAACCAGTGAGCCTTTTGTAATGGACAAGAAGATTTCATAGTTTGATTTCTGCAGTGTACAAAGAGGGTCAGCTCCCTCCCCATGTCTCTTGATGCCTCTTCCTTCCCCAGAACCTTGTGGGTGCATGCAGAATAGTTCCTTTTCAGTAAGAACATACCAGTCTGCTTCTCCTCTACTGGTGATAATACCTTTTCTCTCATGCCCCCATCTTGATGACTAAGGGGGCCTGAAGCCCCTTCCCTCCACGCAACCTTGCTTCCCTTCTCCACAAGTGTTTCCTTGCCCCTCACTATTCCAAATGTGTGAAGTTGTTTCTTGCTCCATTTGTCCCTCAAGGTGAATATACAGCTCAGGACTGAAACTAAGAAATGCATACCTCTAAAGATTACCAGAATAAAAAGCAGATTTGTGATATTCATAAAACACATCTTTGTCTCTATGTAAAGGGAGCCACTTCAAGCAGTTTTCTCTGGGAAAGTAATTTATCAACTAAAATCTAATCTAATATCTGTTCAGTAATATAAAACAAGCTGCACTGAATTCATATAGCACAGGAGCATGACATTTTGTAGCCGCACTAAATGGTTCCAGTAAGAACGGCACAAACTACAGCAGCTTGCTGCCTTGGAAAATACAAGAAAAATGGAGTGCTGGTTCAATTTATTCCGGAGTCCAGTTTTATTTTTACTACTGAAATATTCTAGGGCTAATAGTATGCCCAATTCATAGCTAATAAGCTGTCTGAAATTAACACAAATGATCATTTCACTGTCTAGAACTAATAAATAACCACTCTATGTTATAGTTATTGGATGGAGTTACAGAGTTACACACTCTTACTGTCCAGGTTATATCTGCTTTCATTATTTTGGGCCCTGTGGTTGACTCACATATTGTTTTTAGTCATCCACTGTGTAAAGACTTGAATCATTGTGCATTTTATAAGAATGATTTGTGGGTTTTATGGCTGCATTTGTTGAAAGCAGAGAGATAAATAAAATGGGCATTCAAATGCCAATAAGTCAAAAATGTCTGTGGCACATAATGAACTGATTACTGAAATCTGTTTGTAAATTAAATGCCTGCAGAGCATCTATTTTTATGACATGCTTGTTTGGTTCACAGCTGAGGATGGCAATAAGCCCTGTGCTTTATGCAGATTTCCACTATATATGTGAAAGGGTGGGAGATTACGATAATGGCAGGAAGCCCCACATTCTTCAGGTATATGACCTTCACACATTGGTAGGGCCACGTGCACAGTGCTTTGGAACTTACAAAATGTTAAGCTTTGTCCAACTTCCTTTGTTATTTTCATGACTTTGTTTCATGCTTCTGAATGGATCACCATTTGGTCTTCTGATAGCCTGGGAGCTAGATCTGGGAGTCTTACCCTTATACATCCCACTGGCAACTATGAGCAGTACGCTAAAACGTCTTCAATAGAATCCACTTGATTCATCTTTCTCAGCCTTGCACACACCCTTTCTTGCCCACTGCTAAGCTACCTCTTTGCTACTTTGACCCCTGCTTCCAGCCTATACCTAACATTTAACAGACACGATAGTGAATTTCACAGATTCCGCTTGGGTTCCATAGGCTAGACACCCTCTTGCTAGCCTAGACCTTGACAACTATGTCCAAATGATGATGTACTTACTTACTTACTTACTTATTTGATTTGTGCCCTGCCTTTATACTAAAACAATGGCACTCAAAGTGGCTTACAATCATAAATAAAATTGATTCAAATAATAATGAAATAATTGCATTAAAACACCATTAAAAACACAACACAACAATAGAATAAATTACATATAAGAATCTGTATTTCCTCACAACTGGTAGCCATTTTGCACAACCTAGCTATCATGTGATATTCCGTACTAGCCACATTTGTGTAAATTGAATTCTGTCCTCAATTCTCTATGGATCCTAAGGAGTCAGGATATTTTAAACCTGTGTTAGCTCCCAGCCCCAGTCAGCTATGCCAATCTATTTTATTTTAGCATTAATTTTGTGTGACCTGTACAAATTCCCTAAGGACCTTCAAAATGATTCTGATTACAGTGTATTTGCCCAGCAGGTCACCTTGGCCAACACAGTCAGCATGTTGTTGTTGCTTTTTTAATGGAAAAGATTGCTTCCCTCCCCACATGTTTTTTTTAATAAGATACTCATAAGGCTCAGAAACTATTTCTACAGGAGGGTTGATTATTCTTTCATTGCCAGCTCTACAGCATTACCATGTCTCTGTCTAGGCTGCTTAGTAACCTTAGTTATCTAACAATCTTTTCATCTTTTAAAGGCTTTGAGAATTCACTCCAAAAAGGATAAAGTACTACCTGTAAGCATGAAAGTATCTTTCAGAACATTGGGTCTCCAAATGTTATGAGTTTATTTTAATTCAAAGACCAGGGGCTTTCCACTTCTGTTTCTGTTTATTTTGCATTTATGTTTACAAGGCTGATTATAAAAAAAGAGATCTTCTGTTTGGTTTACAGTACTGCTTCACCTCTCAAAGACCACAATTTTCCATTTGCCAACTCTCTCTCTCTGTATATGTATGTATGTACGTACGTGTATGTGTGTGTATATATATCAGCACCAAACTACATACTGTGTAGTGATTTACACAGTCAATTAAAATACTTGAAAATGAAAATATAAGAAGCAGTAATATACACCGTAAATTCTCTATCCTCTTTAGTAATGGTGTTTTCAGACTTCCAGCTGCAACAGAAAAAGCTCAGGCATCTAGTAGAACACAGCTTAGTGCATTCGATTCAATGGAATACATTGGCCAAGACAGAAGATATATACAAAAAGGCTCCCAGGTCTTTTTTTAAGGGTAAATTCACATTCTGCACCTGAGTTGCAAACTATGTCCCAATGTCAAAAATGCTGGATAGTAGACTGTATACAACTCCCTGAGGATGTCGCTGTTCTAACATCACTAACCGTGTCTAATCCCAGTTTATTTCCATATCAGTGTCTCATTGATGCGCGCACACACACACACACACACACACACACGCGCGCGCGCGGACACACACACACACACACACAGCAAGCATATATGAAGCCATCTTATACTAAGTATAACCCAGCATTGTCTAGTCTGGAAGCAGCTCTACAGCGCTTCAGTCGGGGGGGGGGGATCTTTCCCATCACTTGTTAACGGATTCTTTTAGCAAAAGATGCTGGGAACTGAACCTGGTGCCTCCTGCGCATAAAAAAGGATGGCCCTTCTCTCTACCACTGAACTATGGCCCCTCGCCTTTCACTGGTGAATATTTATTTTTAATAAACTACTGCTGCTATTAACTCTTTTATTTTTTCAGGAACAATTGTTTAGGGAATGGATCTCAGTAATGGCAAAAGCATCAGTTAGGAAAATAACAGAAAAAGAACAAAATAATGAAGAATGGGATGAAAAAGTCAAGAGAAAAGAAGGAATATTAAAGACATCCTTCCCAGGCAGGACACTAGACAGAGGCTTCCATCTTTATCAGTCCTGAGCAAATCCTCAATTCATTACACTGGCCTTGTTCAGATGTAATACCAAACCATGGTTTGGAGCTTAGTGAACAAGCCTGGAATGAGTCTTGGGATAATGTGCTCCCTTCTCCCCATCCCTTCTCCCATTAGTTGTGGAAAACCTGTGCACTGTATTCCCCTCTCTCCCAGTTGTGGAAAACCATAGTTTGCTGTTACATCCAAACTGAATCAAGCCTTCATTTACAATTCTTGTGTGCAAGGCAACCACAAACTATAGTTTGTCAAATGTCTCCAATATTATACAGGTGGGGTGATCACAGTGAGGCTGTGAGAAGCCTATGCCTTTCCCATTCGCTTTAAGAACAGGATTTTGGCTTGGGCTACCCATATCCAATGCATTTCTAGTTATCTTGTAGAAGATACAATAATAAGTACCTCTGAAAGAAAAGCTTGGTAACTTGGCTAACGTTACATTGTCCTGATTGGTCTTTGGCCACATGGCCATGGTTTTTTAAAGCTTAGCCTCTATGGGCACTTTCAAATCTGAACAAATTAAAATGAAGTAGCATATATAAATGAACAGCAGTTAGTGATTTTTATGCCCTCTTCAATTGTCAGGAATTGTTTTGGCATCATGGCTCCTCACTGGCACAAAACATGGGCACCCAAGACCTGCCATCTTTTTTTGGCAGAGAGATACTTAGAATTAATCAGAGATGACTGTTTTCCCCCTTCCCTGGGTTTACTCTTTGCTTATTTCAGAATCCTGCCAAAAATCTGATGTGATTATCATTTCCCCCTTTTAAAGAAACAAACCTAAAACAAAGCATCCATTCTTTCTTGGGGAAAAACTAACATGTACAGGAAGCATGCAGAGAGGTGCATTCTGTGAAACAGATCATTCCCTTGTGTGGAAAGGCCATGCTAATTCAAGCCTGCGATAAAGGGTGAGAAAGCACAAACACAGCTGGTGAAAATTGTGGGGTGATGGTTCTGCTTATAACATTTTTTAAACTTTGTGGCAATATCACTGTGTTCCTCATCACATCTTCCTCAGTGGGCTTCAACAGGCTGCAGAGGGATGAGAGAAGCTCACAAAACATGTCAAGGCTGTCAGCAAAGTAAATTATATCTATTGCCTAGTTTCTTCCCCAATTTGATTTCCAGACTGGAGTTTCCAGGGCAACTGTGAGCTTCAGTTTCAAGCTTTTTCATTGAAGCTCAAGAGTGCAATTTCAAACATGTTGGAGGATGGAAGGGATTTTTACAGGTCAGCATGTCTATACCGTCTACAACAGATCTGCAGGCGTGCTACCTTGTTCCTGTGGGCTGTTATCAGCCACTCAACAAGAGGGCCAGCCTGATGCACAAACAAGCAACCCAGGCATCTGCTTTAGACAGCAATAGTTTTAGAGAGGAAGGAATCTGAGTAGCATGCCTCATTGTAAGATCCCTTACAATGTCACAGAAAATGTGAGAGCAAACCCTTCGGATTTGCATAAAATCTGAAGTGGAATTCCTTTTCCCTGGAAACTTATCAAGGCCTTGGTAGCAGATGGGGGAGGAGTCAGGGGGATTTGAAACCCATTTTCATTAAGGTCTGTTTTGGGGGTCTAGAATTAAACTTCTAATGGTATGCGGTTTTAGCATATATAGGGATGATTACATGTTTTACTTTCTATAAGTGCTGTTTCTAAAATTGCACCCTATGCCAAGCCACAGAAAAGGGGCAGGATGGAAACATATGAAGTTTATTCTTCCTCTCAATACTATTCCTGATGAAGAAGCATGTCAGTTCTACAATTTTGCGTGTGTGTCCCCCACCTCAAAATATATTAGAACTGGTCCAATAAAAGACAAAATTTTGCCCATTATATGTTTCATGCACTGATGCTAACCCAGAACCCTATATAGCATTATGGTATTCCCAATGAACTGATGAGCTCCAACTGTTAGAAAGTTTTAAAGTTTTTAAACACAGATGACGAAGGATTCAAACAAGAGATTACGCCTGTGCAGTGATTCCTTATGGGCACAGGGCCTCCATTGTATACATCAAGCTCCACAGCCCACAAAGGCTTTCTCTTTTGCTTCAGTAGAGTAGGCAGTTTGCAAACCACAGGGCAATTCACGTGTGGAGCTCTACCTTCACAGAAGTGAATGGGGAAGCCTGTAAATATAAAAGCTCCATGGACTCATGGCAGCACATCTGATTCTGGTGTTTAAGGCAGGGGTGAGTAACCTATGGCCCTCCAGATGTTGTGTGACTCTAACTCTCATCAACCACAGGTAGCATGACCAAAGGTCAGGGATGATGGGTGTTGCAGTCAAAAAACAACTGGAAGATCATTAGTTCCTTATCCCTGGTTTAAGATTTCAACCAGTCTTTGACTTAATTCTGGCTAAACTTTATCTTAAGCCAATAACCTCTGAAGTTCAATGTGACTTGTTCAAACATGAACACTAGGCCTTGTTCACTGTGAGCCTACATCTCTAGTTGATTAGTGCAAGGTCTATGTCAGCAAAGTGAGGGAAATTCACAGAATCACTTCACGTTATTACTCAAGAAACAAGAGGAATCACAAAACTGGGAACATCTGAAGTCATCAACACAGACTGCAGTGCAAGTTATGATTTCTAAGAATACTACAGATATCTTCACCGTAAGTACATTTTAGACAAGGTGACAGGCTGCTTCAGGAAGTAGCAGAATTTCCTTTTCTGGAATTGTTTAGGCCCTAACTTTTGCATAAGCTACATAAATGTTATGGAGGGTTTAGGTCAATCCTGCTTCATTAGACAAGGTAATTTTGGATATTGGTTTTAGCTCTGTGACTTTCTATACTAGTACTAATAAATATGGTTTGAATTCTGCAAGCATAAATACATTTCCAGCTGCTCTCATCTGTGCCTTGGCTTGCACTGTAATGGTGCAATGGCTGCTGTTACGAGGAAGTCTTCATGGCCAGGGTTTTGGGTGACTGAGATAAAAACTTCCAGTTTTCAGACTTTTTTTTTTTAGTGATCAGAGTGTTTTGCACTATTGCATACTAAATTTCAGCTTTCTGAATTTGATACACTTTGTCACTGACTAAGTCCGAAGAGTCTTTATCTATAAGATTTCAAGAGGCCACTGCTTCTGGTGGTTGTAAGATGGTTAAATGAAACGTAATTCTTTGGTTAGTAAGGAATTGTGCTGCTTGATTAATCTAGAGCTGTATAGAAAATGTGACCTGCAAGAAAGCCCTTACTTCCCCCACCCCAAGATAAAATGATCAGGAAAAGCATAGTGCAGATCTTAAATGTAAATATAACTTCTCATAATGGAATGTGAATAGAAGGCTAAAGGTAAGTACGTAACAGTTAAATGTTGTCATTCTACACTAGATTACTTTGAGCTGTTAATGTAGTCATCATTCCATTTGCATGTTACAGTGAGAAGCATAGCAATGTTAGCCACATGTTTTAAGCATGATTAAAATGTATTGCATCCTTACTGCTACAGAGTGATTTCACATACATACCCAGTACAGTACATCCGTCCAACCCTCCATGGTGATGCACTGAAACACAGTTAACATGGCAAAGGCAAAGTTGTCAAAGTTGGTAATGCCATGCTTGGGCCCCTCCCATCCTGGTCTGCACTCAGTGCCATTCTGACAGTACCGACCATGCGCAGGTGGAGGTGCACAAGGAGACGGTTCCTCTTCTGCTAATACATCTTAAACAATGTAGAGAAAGAGAGAAATAGAACTGTTAAAATCTGTGGAATTGACTGACAAGGCAAGAGTTATATGCTTCCAATGTACGGTATCTGAAGTCACCCATAGTGATCTATCATCACTTTTTATTTCCGATGTTCAGAGGTGAGTGCCATTGTTTACATTGCCAAAACAGCACCATCCATGCACAAAAAGGAGGCATCAGCAGGCTTGGGAAATCCTGAAGTTTCCAGAAGTACAACAAATATTTAGAAAAATACCTTGGAGTGGGGAAAGAGAACCAAGAACAGTCGAATGAGGACTGGGTGCACTCAATGGCCACAGGTTGCTAAACCTTGGGGTGAAAAACTGGAAAACCAGGAGGAGAGGGAATAGCGTGGCTGGAATCCTGAACGGAACTACACTCCAACATTTTGTTGCAGGTCCCACTTGTTTTATTGTATTTATGCTATGCTTATGCTTCATGGAGCTCAGGGCAATTTATATGCTGGCTTGGATCCAAAGGTGCCATTGTATACAAGCAAGCCACTTCTACTAGTGCAAGAGGGAGGAGTTTCCTGAGTTTTGCAGATTCCCGCTGCCCATGCCAGCTCTCCATGCCATATCCCAGGGGTGCAGAACTGTTTTGGGGTAGTGAGTTGTATTGTACCCCACCCAGATGGCATCAGGTGTGGCCCTGTCCGTGACATCACATCAGGAGTGTTGCCCTGCCCCCCGATGTCACTCCTCCTTTACTCCATTTTCTTTTCTTTGTGCTGGAAGAAGGCACGGAACTGTGCCTTCTCCCAGCACAGAGAAAGCTCAGTCTGCTCTACACCCATGCTGCTGAATATCCGATGCTATTCTGGAAGGTACCCCAAACCTCAGGAGCAACTTTCTAGGGGTACAAGGGGTTGCAGTCAGAAGGAGGGAGGAAAGCCCTATACTATGAGTAGAAATTTGGTTCATGGAACTTTGGAACCATGCCATGGTTCCCTGTAAATCTTTAAGTACTGCTCAGGGTCAAGCCTCCTTAGTTTCAGCAACCAAATCGTATTAGAGCTCCACTAGCTTCCAATTTGTTTCCAAGCACAATTCAAAGGGCTGATGCTTCCATGATCGTATATAAATGGAACTATCTTCTTCCATACTGACGTAACCAGTATAATAAGATTTTCTATAGAGGCTTTCCTTAGGCTGCCCCATCATCTGAAGTGTGACAGGTGGCAATCTGAGAGAAGGTCCTCTCAGTTGTGACACCCTCTCTCCTTAGGAAGGTTCACCTAGACATCCTAACATCTTTTCGGGACCAGGTGAAAATCTTTTTATTTCTCAAGGCTAATAACTTCTGGTGCATTTTTATTTCTGCTTATTTTTTTTAGCACTGTCTGCTACTGTTATTAAATGTTGTATGGATTATTGTTTTATTGTATTATGACATACTGTAAGCAGCCCTAGAACATTTTAATTGAAGGTCAAACTACCGTACAATTGCGCTCATTTCACATGCCAGCAAGGTTATGCTCAAAATCCTACAAGCTAGGCTTCAGCAGTATGCGAACCGAGAACTACCGGAAGTACAAGCTGGGTTTCGAGGAGGCAGAGGAACTAGAGATCAAATCGCCAACTTTCACTGGATCATGGAGAAAGCGAGAGAATTCCAGAAAAACGTCTATTTCTGCTTCATTGACTACGCTAAAGCCTTTGATTGTGTGGATCACAACAACTGTGGCAAATTCTGAAAGAGATGGGGGTACCAGACCACCTTACCTGTCTCCTGAGAAACCTGTACGAGGGTCAAGAAGCAACAGTCAGAACCAGACATGGAACAACCGATTGGTTCAAAATTGGGAAAGGAGTACGACAAGGCTGCATATTGTCGCCCTGCTTATTTAACTTATATGCAGAGTACATCATGAGAAACGCCGGGTTGGATGAACCACAGGTCGGAATTAAGATTGCCGGGAGAATTATCAACAACCTCCGATATGCAGACGATACCACCCGAATGGCAGAAAGCGAAGAGGATCTAAAGAGCCTCTTGTTGAGGGTGAAAGTGGGGAGTGCAAAAGCTGGTTTGAAACTCAACATTAAAAAAATGAAGATCATGGCATCTGGCCCCATCACTTCCTGGCATATAGAAGGGGAAGAAATGGAAGCAGTGACAGATTTTATTTTCTTGGGCTCCAAGATCACTGCAGACGGCGACTGTAGCCATGAAATTAAAAGATGCTTGCTCCTTGGGAGGAAAGCTATGGCAAACCTAGACAGCATAGTAAGAAGCAGAGACATCACCTTGCCGACAAAGATTCATATAATCAAAGCTATGGTTTTCCCAGTAGTAATGTATGGCTGTGAGAGCTAGACTATAAGGAAGGCTGAGCGCCGAAGAATTGATGCTTTTGAACTGTGGTGCTGGAGAAGACTCTTACGAGTCCCCTGGACTGCAAGGAGGTCAAATCAGTCCATCCTAAAGGAAATCAACCCTGAGTGCTCATTGGAAGGACAGATACTGAAACTGAAGCTCAAATATTTTGGCCACCTAATGTGAAGAGAAAACTCTCTGGAAAAGACCCTGATGCTGGGAAAGACTGAGGGCAAAAGGAGAAGGGGACGGCAGAGGATGAGATGGCTAGATAGCATCACGGATGCAATGAATATGGACTTGAGCATGCTCCGGGAGAGAGTGCAGGACAGGAAGGCCTGGCGTGCTATGGTCCATGGGGTCACGAAGAGTCGGACACGACTGAATGACTGAACAAGTATAAAAATGTTTTAAATAATTTAAAATATATATATGATATCAGATCATTCTTGAGCCAAATACTACTGGCTGAAGTTGACCTAGGAAGGCAGTTTCTTGATCCCATCTTGTCCTAAAGAAGGTCGAAACTGCCACTTATAGCAATCGAAATTAATAATATCATGTCTCTTAGGGATGCTTCAAAATAAGAGAATTGCGTGGGGAAATTATATGTTTCAACTGATGACAGACTATAACATTCCATTTAACCGTATTAATATTCTTTTAGGCATTTTGAATGGAATAGTGAAAAAAACACTAAGACTTGGCTTAGAATCTTTTAATGGAGGCAAAGATACCAGTTGCCAACCAATGGTATACTTCTTTACCCCCTCCAGGGGTGGTTCCAACCGCAGGGCTGGGGGTGTGCTGCCTCACCCCCGCAACCCTGTGCCTGCCTCTATTTAACAACAACATCAAATTCACCACATCACTACAGGCTTCTCATTGTGACTGCTGTTGCACTGCTATGCTCAGACCAGGAACGTCTGATCTGGCACGACAGTGTCACTCTTAGGACTGCATATGCGCACACGTGCTAATGCACAGAGTCCTTCCCCACAAGCAAAAGGTTTTTCAAGGCCACCTGGTGGGGCACATTCCCTTGGATCAGGGGAATTTTTAAAAATGGCTCAGCTCAGGCTCTTAGACTGAGCTAGCCAATAGGAGAAGGCCCCTTCCTACTCGGTGACAGGGTGGCTGCCCAGGGGCACATTGCTTCCTGGATCATTGGGTGAGCCAAGCCAGCCAAGCAAACTCTTGGAAAACAGGAAGAAAAGAAGGAGAGGTGAGTGAGTGAGTGAGTGAGTGAGCGAGTGAGTGAGCGGTTGCTATTTCTCCATTTGCTTTGAAGAGCCAGCCCATCATAATCCTGGAATGTAACCTTGTTTTAATAGGGGAGGGTTATGTAATCCATTTGTGAGTCTAGCTTATAAGGCTTTGGTGAGCCTGGAAAAAACATGGGCTGGCTTTTAATTGTTTTGTGCAAGTGGAAAAATTACGAGTTGGCTTATAATGCATTTGTGAGTGTGGAGAAATCATCAACAGGCTTATAATGTATTTGCACAATGTTATGTCTTAAAAAATAACCTGTGATGGATTGATAGTCGACCAACTTTTGTAACTTCCAAAGCTCCTCTGTATAATATTGGCCCTGCCTTCGGTTACCCTTTGGCTCTGCCTCTGCTGACCTGCTTTCCACCCCACCACTCCGATTGACCACCAGTCCTTCCTAGTAAAAAGAGGTTGTGCAGAATCTGGAAAATTGCTGAACTAGCAAAACTGGTAGAATATGTGCAGGTAAGACAAAACATAAAACTGTTCATTTGGTAAGATCCAGTCAAAATGAAGTACTTTTAAGTTTCATTTGTGAACATAGAAGTGTTAACTTTCCCATCCTGAAATGAAACCTTCCTGCTGCTGACAGTGCCCCTACCGCACTGCATCAGATGTTTGGGGGAAGGAATGGGATGGGGTGGAGTGAGTATGTGTCTAGAGGTGTATAGGGGTGGGGGAAGGAAAAGGGGAGCACCTAATTCACTCACTTTTATGATCACTTACAATCACTTAAAAAGACTCAAGGAGTGTCGTGTGTGAAAAAAGGAAAGATTGCAAAATGTGAGTGGAAACTGAGGCAAACAGAGTTTACCCACAGCAAGAGCCATACAGCCAGATTAGAAACTCCTCCACTAGGCTACTCATTATTAATATTTACAACAGTGTATGTTTGGGAACTGTAATAATAATAGGATATGGCAGCTGTTAGTCTTAACATTGCCAGCTTGTATCCAGATCAATGAGATAATGACACAGTTAAAGCTATTTTGTTGTAACATGTGATGAACTCCACTGCCAATGGCAACAGTTCACCTCAAAAAAATACCACTCTCTGTGCAGAAACTGACAGCTCTACTATCATTCTGAACCATGGAGACAATTATGGACCAGACTAAACAATAAACAATTGATCCAAATAAGGTGCTATGGTGAGAAAGAGAAGAGGGAGACTCTCCTTTTGCAGTTGCAATGTATTATGGACTACCCTTGAAGACAACTCAAAAACTTCAACTAGTACAGAATGCAGCTCCCAAGATGTTCCCTGGCATGATCTAGTTTATGTTTATGCCACTTTTAAAAGAACTTCACTGGGTGCTTGTTTGCATGCAAGTCCAATTCCAGGTGCTGCTGGTACTTACCTTTAATGCTCTAAGTGACTTGGGACCCAAGTTTCTGAAGGAGCCCCTACTTCCATAGAAACATACTCATGCTTTAAAATATTCTGCTGAGACTGTTCTCTATGAGTCTCCTCTATTCATCTGCAAGGGAGAGGGCTTTCACAGCAGCGTTGTGGAACGCTCTCCCCAGCATTAGCACCAGCATTACAATCCTCACAACACCAGGCAAAAACATTTTTATTTACCCTAACATTTTAAAATGTGTAAATCTTAGTCAGCTTTTAAGGATTTTATCTTTCTTACTATTTGTCCTGCTTCAGGCAGTGCAATGACAGCGAAGATAGAAACCAGCAAGGTCTTAAGGCAGTTCAAACACACAGAGTTCTGCAGCAAACAAGCTAGCCAGAATATGGAAGTCTGGGAGCTAAAAACAGCAATGCTCCACCTAGACCTGAAGGCTTTTGAGCCTGAGCCTTCAAAGACCCAGGACACATCTGCAATCCATCAAAGGAAAGGTAAACGCATGGGGGAGTCTTACTCATGAGTTTTACCCATAAGGAATCTTTATTCCTCAGGCTGGCCTTAGCCTTGCCATCAACCAAACCTGCACCTTTTGGCACCTGTGCTCTCTCAGACTAGGTGGTCACTTGCCTTTCACATCCAAATCAGAGATGGGGCTTTCCATGTCTTGAGGGGGAAAAATCACTTGCTGTCACCCTTAAGGGCTCAGGATCCCCCTGATCTGCCTCAAAGACCATAGTAACAGGCTGTTCCTCCAAGACATTCAGCTCAGGAAGCTCTCTAGGTCATCCTCCAAAGAGGATTCTTCCAGAGGGGGCATGGCACTATTATTTGTTTTATTGCATTAATCTTATATTGTATGTTGCCTTGAAATCCAAATTGGATGAAGGGCGGAATATACATCTGTTCATAAATAAATAAAATGTGTAATTCTCACCTTTAAAAAATGCAGTTATTTCGTAATACCACAAATGTAAATATTACTCTACATAGAGAAAATTTATTCTTAAAAATATTATATGCATTCAATTCTTTCCACCTGACTCATGCCAGAAAGCATCTTGAGATTTTCCTTTACTGGAGCATTCTGCTTACTCCATCTTCTATAATGTTCATCCACAGATTCTTTCACAAGACTGTTAGAAGACACCTAACCCCCCCCCCCCAAAGTGTCCCAAGCCAGCTTGTGTTCTGTATTATTGGTCAGCTAGTGCTATTCTTTGATTCACAAGGTTAAATGTAATGTGGCTGCTTTTCCTTTCCTTTACACTCTGAAGAATGAGAGCTAGGAAAAGAAATTATGGCAGTCATAAAAATGGCATAAATAAAGCAACAATCCAATTGCAAGCTGGTGAACAAAACAGGAAAATGAAATAAATAAGGAATAGACTATTGTGAAGAAATTGTAAACTGCCATTTTGAAAGCATTTTGTTTCCTTTTCAATCATTCTCCTTTGGCTTTTCTATTTACACTGTATGCTTATGACCATGGACCACTACCTCTTTTTGTTATGCTGCAGGAGGATACATGTAAGGATTATTCCAATAGAGTAGCCCTAACTACTCTAATGCCAGCAAAGAAATTTTTGTAAAAGGTTACATACTATTTTAAACCCAAAGGGAGATGTGTTCTTTTAGCGAAGGAAGGAAGGGAGGAAGGGAGACAGCCTGCAAACCCAGCAGCTCACAAGTGCTAATAAGAAAACAAATCACTAGTAGTGAGAATCAGTGTTCCAGAATGTTTTGCTCTGAGCAGTTCCCTTTCTCAGGATGGCTTCCTCCTTTGACAAATGGGTCATCTGAGTAAGAACATAAGAAAATAAGAACATAAGAAAAGCTGTGCTAGATCACACCAAAGGCACATCTAGACCAGCATTTGGTTCCAACAGTGGCCAACAAGGTGCCCATGGGAAATCCACAAGCAGGACATGAGTGCAACAGCACCCTCCTGCTTGTGTTCCCCAGAACTGGCACTGAGAGGCATACTGTCTCTGATACTGGAGGTAATATACAGCTATCAGGACTAGTAGCTACTGAATCATTTCTCAAAGTAAGTGCCTCAATTTTTCATGCCACTATTAACCCACATTTAGGTTTTTGCCTGTCAAACGAATGAATAAATGGTGGCATTTACAGATGGTAAATTATTCAGATGGTGGGGAGAGCAGCATCCATGAGCAATGGGTCATGGCCCCATAAAACTGGAATTCCTTTGGTTATTTCTGTGTGCATCATAACAACATAAGAAGAGCCATGCTGGATCAGACCAAATGCCTATTTAGTCCAGCATTCTGTTCCTAAAATGGTCAACCAGATGCCTATGGGAAGCACACCAGAAGGATATGAGCACAATAGCTCATGTTCCCTAGCAACTGTTATTGAGAGGCATACTACCTTTGACACTGGATGTAGCCATCATGACTACTAGCCTTATCCTCTATGAATTTGTCTAATCTCCTTTAAAGCCATCTAAGGTGGTGGCCATCACTACATCTTGTGGTAGCGAATTCCATTGTTTAACTATGTGCTGTGTGAAGAGGTATTTTCTTTTATTTATCTGGAGTCTTCCACCAATCAGCTTCACTGGATGATCCCAGGCTCTAGTATTATGGTATTTCTCCATATGATGCATGTTATACACCTCTAGCGTGTCCCCTATTACTTACCTTTTTTCTAAGCTAAAGAGCCCCAAAGCTCGTAAACTTTCCTCACAGGAGATTTACTTCAGCCTGTTGATCATTTTGGTCGCCCTTTTCTGCACCACCTCCAGTTCTACTATATACTTTTTGATGTGCAGAGACCAGAACTGTACACAGTATTCCAAGTGTAGTCACACCACAGATTTGTTCAAGAAGGGGTAAGCAACTTGTGGCATTCCAGATGTTTTGGCCTACAACTCTCATCATGCCTCACCATTGGGTATATTGGCAAGTCTGATGAGAGTTGTAGGCCAAAACAATTGAAGGGCCATAAGTTGCTCATGCCGGCATAAAGGCATTATGATATTGGCAGTTTTATTTTCAGTTCCTTTCCTAATGATTCCAAAAATGTAATTCACCTTTTTGTTGTGCCTGGAACTAACATTTATCCAGTCTATGTAAAGATAATTGAAGTCACCTCACCCATTACTACAACAGTTTCTCCTTTGGATGCCTCCCTGATTTCATTCTCCATGTCTCCAGTAATTAATTACTTTTGGGGCCTGGTATTGTCACCCACAGAAATTTTGTGGAGGACTCTGCCCTTTTTGATGTTCCTAGATTGTTTGACACTATGGTTTATATGACGTACAGAGTGACACCACACCCAGTACACCTATAACCTTTCTCTAAAGTTTCTATCAAGAGATGACCATAACTTACTCATTCTCTCCATTCCACCAGTTTTCTGTTATGTCCATTATAATTATGTTCCCCTTTAAAACTAAGCATTCCAACTCTTCCATTCTGGCTTAGAGGCTTCTAGCATTAGCATATAAACATGTGTACATGGTGTCCCTCTCCCAATATATTCATTTTCATTTTATTTATTTCTTCAATTTCTGAGTTGCCCTATAGCCAAAGTATATCTCTGGTGTGTGAATTTTGTCCTGTGGCCCTTCTCCTCTGATTATCAAGTTCTATTGTATGTTCATAGCTTATTCTACCCCAGCCCCATTTGGGCAATCAAAAACATTTTCACTCTTATCCCCTAGGGATGATACTTCTTGAACCAGATGCCCCCGCCCCCCCAGCTCCTGTTGGCTTTTCCCCAGGGATCAGTTTAAAAGCTGCTGTGCCACCTTTTGATATTAAGTGCCAGTAGTCTGGCACATTCTGGATTCAGTGGAGCCTATCCCTTTTGTAGAGGGATGGGCTCTGCTGCATAACAAATCTAAACCCCTCCTCCCCATATCATGGTCTCATCCATGCAATGAGACCCCTCAGCTTCAACTGCCTACCTGGCCCTACACATGGAACAGGTTTTCAGCTTCCCCCCTAGCAACCTAAATTTGGCTTTCAGGGCCTCAGGACTACATTCCCCCACATCATTGGTGCTGACATGCACCATGAATGCTGACTTCACCCCAGCAGTATCTACTAGGCTATCTAGATGCTATGTGATTTCCACAGCTTTCGCGTCAGGCAAACAGCTCACCATGTGATCTACACATCCATCACAAACCCAGCTATCTATGTCTCTAGATATCAAATTGCCCAGTTACCAGGAAGTCCCACTCCCCAGTGCATAGCCTCAGCATAATAGGACATCCTCCAAGGAATGGGTCCTTTCTAAGGGATCATTTACTCTTCCTCAGAGTGATGCCCTCCTTCCCCAAGACTCTCAAAATTGAAACTGTCACCCTGAGAATGGGATATCTGTCTGCCTCTCTCAGCTTCTCCAAGTTGACTACCTTGGCCTCAAGGGAAGAAACTCATCCCCTGAGATTGAGGAGCTCATTGCACTGAGCGCCCAGTCACAACTTCTGTCCAGTGGGTGGAAGTCATACATGTGGCATTCTATGTAAAACACTGGATACCCCCCACACCCTTGCTGGCTTTCTAACTTCATAGCTGTTTCTTAATTGCATTTGTTTACCAAGAAACCTGAGTAATTTACTATCAGAAGGCGGGAAGGGTCAGTTTACCCACCCTCCCTGCCCTGTTGCTAAACTTGCCTGTCTGCTTAACTTCTTATTACATTGACTTTGCCTTGTGTTTAAAAGAATGATGGTGCCACGCAAACATGTTTAGGGAGAGAGTTTCTCAGACTGGGCACCAGTACAGAAAAGGTCATCTCTCTGGTAGCCTCAGAAAGCAGGGTGGAGTGTACATGGAGAAGGGTCTCTAGAGATAGTCTCACCTGGTGGCCAGGTTCAAATGGAAGAAGGTGACCCTTTAGATATGCCAGCCCCATGGTCCTTTCAGTCTCTAATAAGGAGATAAGAAGAGCCCTATATGCAGGTTTCAGATTGTCCCACCGTTTAACACAGGACTGTACTGAGGAGCTGCATTAACGGCTCCTCATCCTCCCCTTCCAGTCTTATAGCTATGTGCTCTTTGGATAGAAGGACGAATGAGCCAGACACAGAGCTTATACTACCACTCTGTGTTAAATCAGCTATGGAGGTTGAATGATAGGGCTCTCTCCTCTCCTGCCTAGCCTTAGAGCTTCTGGCTCCCACTCCTGGGCAGCCTCATGGGCAGGCAGAACTGATGTTAAGTGACCATCACCAGCGCACCACATTTGCAAAGCACTGTTAAGTCAAAACACATTGTACCCACTTAACACTGATATTAAATGGTGCTAGAAAATGTATGCCTACGTTTTAATGTATTTATTTATTTATTTAAAATTATTTTTAGGCCGCTATTAAGGGTGGAACCTTTAGCATATCATTTACCTTTTACATAACAAGTCTTGTGCATCTTCCCCATGAAGAGCTCCAGTCCAATGATGGCATAGATAATTATGACAAACAGCACCAGCAGGGCAATGTGCAACAAAGGGACCATGGCCTTGATAATGGAATTTAAAACCACTTGGAGGCCTGCAATGAGAAATAAAACACTGAGTCAACACAGAATTATGCAGGCAACTACATCATTTAATAAACATACAAACTGTTTTGTTATTTCTTCGACACTTATTAATCTGTTTATGAAAGTGAGAAATGTATTAGAAATCCTCTCTATAAACAGTGATTACATGGCTTCAATATAACACTTACATAGCTTCAACAGCAGAACCTGACCTACAAGTGAAACCCATCTGGATTTATGCATGAACTTGGCATATCTATCTATCTATCTATCTATCTATCTATCTATCTATCTATCTTCATCATCATCATCATCATCATCATCATGTAAAGTATTGTTTCAGTGCAATAAGATTAGAAAGCTTGCAGTGGGTCTTGCAGTGGTGACTTAAAGGGATGTCAGACAGTAATTCAGCTTTGTTCAGCTCTGAACAAAGGTGAGCACTGCATGGAGATCAGCCATACCACCCATGGAAGCCTCCAAGCATCGATGGGTAAAATGATACTCCCTGATCCCTATAAAAGCAAGGGTCAGTCTTGCTTGCTTGCAGGTCTGAGGAGACATTGCTCTGTCAGCTACTTACAGCCTACATCCCTTTACCCATGTCCCAAATTCAGACAGCCAAGTCTGAGAGACTGCTAATAATAGCAAATTTTTGTAAGTAAGTTTTGTTAAGTATGTTTTGGCATCACTGGATAAGTACAATACAAAAGGTCTATTACTTGAAACACAATCCTTTCTGGAGTGCCATACAGATGCCATTTTTGATGGTTCTGGAAATCTAGTTCTTAAGTGCTCCTTTGGGGATAATTCTAGTTTACAGAGTTTGCAATGCTACTGTAAATGCACTTATGTTTGCAAACATTTTAGAGATCCACAGATGGAAGTGCTATTATAATAAACATTACCGTATTACTGTGTCATTAGTGTAGGGAACGCTAAGAGG
Source organism: Heloderma suspectum (assembly GCF_057233095.1). NCBI lineage: Eukaryota > Metazoa > Chordata > Lepidosauria > Squamata > Helodermatidae > Heloderma > Heloderma suspectum. Next base: position 23,853,231 of record NC_139464.1, read on the forward strand.
GGCATCAATTTAATCACATAATGGCCTCAGAAATGGCCAACAATTACAAGCTCTCTTAGTTTTTCTTAAGACTCTGCCATTGGTTTTGGCCTGGAATTAGCCCCTCAATGACTCTCTAACTAATTGATTTCTTATCAGAAAAGTTAAGATACAACATGAATTTGGAAAGATGTCTTTTATAAAGTTATGAACATCAATATTTTGTATAACTGCTCATCTTATAGCACTTTATGAGATTCACATGCAAGAAATAATATGATGTCTTGCCATCTTTTTTAGTACATTGATATTACAACTTGGTTGCTTCCATACTAGTCCTTTTCTCCGGAATTGCCATCTGTTGTTCACTCACTTTTTATGGAGCATTCATATGATGACATCATTACTTGTTGCATTCCAGTATTTTCTAAGTAATCCTCCTGTGTTTTTCAGACTTGATTTGTGGCAAATATTTGGGTAATAAAATGCAATTGTCCAGCCTGTCCAGTGCAATCAAGGCTTTTCAGGCCTGCTGTGCCTTTAAATTGAAATTTCCTCTTTGCAAATCCAGCCCTCGGAATTGCTTTATTTTATTTGAGCAGGGGGCTTATTATGATTTATTAAATTTATTCGTTTACCACTGATTCATGATTAATAGCCTCTGATTTGCCCCTTGAATAACCTCTCTAATTTGCCCCAATGTCACTTTCTATTACCATAGGTGGGAGATGGAGGTGGAGACTTCAACTGCAGTTTTCCTCTCATTATTTGTTTCTTTAATTCTTTTTTAAAATAGCACAATTTCACTGTTTATACTGCTATTTTACCATTAAAAAAAGGAAAGGGAAAAATAACATCATGCTAGTGGAAGTCCACAAGAACGACGGAACTTTCTTCCCCTCCCCTCCCTCATGCCGCTTGAAAGTCTGTCCCAGAAAGTTTCCCAGCCCTCTGGAACAGATTTTGAGAGTACCTGGGGAGACTGCAGGAGGAGGGGGAAATCACCTGACTCCCAGTTCCACTGATGGAACTGTTTCCATAAACAGAAAGAAAACATTGGACCAACCAATGGAAATCAGTAAAGACTCATGATTATTTCATCTTTCCTTTTTTGTTTTGGTTTAGCATTCCTAGGTATTATAGGGGTATATTAAGTGCTGTGTGAAGCCTTTAATTTCACTTACAGATAATTTTGGAAAAGCAATGCCCATGTGTGCTAAAGGGCTCTAGTGTGGTACCACCCCTTATTACAAGATACGCTAAAAATTATGTTACAAGACTTTCTGCTTCCATTTTACAAATGGATGGAACTGTCTTTTCAACCCATCTGGAAAGAAATAGCTCAGAAAATCGGATTGAGATTTTCCTCCCCTATACTGCCCTGCCTCCCCTCAGCCCTGTCACCACCAAAAGAAAATGTAGGAAGCTGCCTTACATTGAGTCTGACCATCGGTGCATCTAGCCCAGTATTGTTGTCAATGACGGGCAGCGGCTCTCCAGAATTTCACACAGGAGTTTTTCCAGCCCTACTTGGAGATGTCAGGGATTGAACCTGGCACCTTCTGCATACAAAGCATGTGCTCTACCATGTCCAATTAATGTAGGTGTGTAATTTTTTTTTTTAGTTCTTTCACATTGCCTTTACTATCTTACATCTTAGAAATGTATATGTCAAGACGTGCAAGACAGTTACAAGTAAAACCATTTATTTCAGATACACAGAAGAAGCAGAGACAGTTGTAGTTAAAGAACTTGTATGTCAACCATAGACATAATTGCAACACACACGCAGAGTCTGCCTGACTTCTGGTTCTTTTAGACTTTTTGTCTCCCCACTCCACCAGATAGTAATGAGAGCTACCCAAAGAAAACAATGAAAAAATCCAGGATTTTACTAGTGTAGGTGTGATTGGACAGCAGTGTTACCCTCTCCCAAACAAAAGGTAGCAGCAAATACAGAATTCCTGCCTTTGGCATTCAGAGTGAGTCTAGGAAATCCCTCTCCAGATGATGAGATGTTTCTCTATGACTGTCTTGTCTCTATGCCCCCAACATTCTGGAGGACCTAGAAGATCATAGCTTCCTGAAAGTTCATGAACTCATTTTTTGGGAGGCTTTAAAACACTTATTTATAGATTTACATACTTCTGCATTCCTAAGTATAACCAGTACCTTATTTTAGAGTGCCCCTGTTTTGCTTCCAAACTGGTAAACATTTAACCACTATTCTTCGTTCACTATTAGAAGGGAAGACTTGCAGCACGAACTGGGGACTAACCCCAGTGCTTCTGTTCAGTATTCCAGCCAGCCTGGAACAGAAGCTCTGTAGTGCTGTTAAGGGCTTGTAGGGAGCAGGGAAGCTTTAGGAGGGGAAGGATACCTCTTCCTCTTGCTGAAATCTCCTCCCAATGTGCTATAAAGTGTAAAAAGTCTTGGGTTAGGTTTATTTGCTGGTCTCAGTCCTACAGCAACCAAGCTTGGTTGCTGGTCCTGCTATAAAGCAATCCCAATTTAGTGGGGATGGGTTGAATATGGTGTGAGGTGGGGAGTTTTTAACCTAATGGCACACATCACTCTCCCCGAATCTAATCCAAGATACTATAAACTGCTGGAGCTCAGGTAGGTCAACTCTCTCCCTCTTTTTGCTCCATTTGTTTTTCTAACTTAATTGCTAGACTCACAGTCTTCCAGACCTACAGTTTGTTTACACCTGTTTTTAGCCCTACCTCTAACCAGCAATAAAACCACTCAGTATGTAGCAGAGCTGTCATAAGCCACTTTCCCCTAATCACCAGCCTCCAATATGGGGATAATGTAAAGTACTGGCACTGGCAGAGCAATTTAAAATGTTTAAAAAGAGTTTTCCCCCACATGCAATAAGACCCGAGTTAGAAAGAACTGCTACCTTTTCTTTGGGGACAGGATGCCCAATCACAGCTACACTATAATCATTCATTTCTCCATTGTTCTCTATGACCAGCTCTCACTTCCACCCTGGGGGAGACCAAAAAATGGCATTCAGTGTGAATCTCGAAATTCTATTTCCTGACAATGGGATGTGTTACTGTAGTATTTTATTATCTCTGTATCTTCAAAATTCTGCAGGTTCCTGAAGCTCAGAGAGCCATGTTAGTACTGTAATTTGGAGGAAAAAAAGGTTTCTTTTTATTTACAAACTTATAAACTCTTATGCATATAGGGAGTTCTCTAAGGAAACCACCACCTTATTTTTAGGTAGCGTCATTTCGCTTTCTAAATTGGCACTCTACCATCCACATTCACCATTAGAGAAAATTATGATATGGCTCCAGTCCATCCATTTACACATTCTGGTATTTTCATATCTTGTTCAACACGTGTACAAATGGGCCCCCCAAAGTAAGCTTCTGCTGTCACACAAAAACTAACTGAGCAAGTCTAAAAAGAAACTCTTAAGAACAAGTCTTTGTATTCTAGTTTTTAAATCAGTGATCTTAAAATAACTAGCATACGTATGTTTTAGGTATTACAGTGAATTTCGTAACGAAATCAATTAATGCTTTAACATTTGTGAATTAACAGAGCAGCCTTTGGATGTTTTCCTTTTGACTAATCTAGCACGTAATTCCCAGTCCTCGTCCCCACACATATCTAAGGCTGATTTAGACCTGATATACTTTTTGCTAGCCTCCTGCCCAAGACCTCCACTAACACAGCTGCATCACCCTTATTCTCTCCAAGATCTTCTGTTGCCTCTAGCTGCCTTCATGAACCTTTGTTGACTCTTGGAAATGAAGTCTGCCATTAGCTCTGTCCTTCAGAACATGTTCACTGCCATCTCTCCTTTTCTTATATTTCAAGCCTGTTCATCTACATCCTTTGGAATACCTTGCTTTTAGTATGTCCCTTGTGACTTTAATCCTGGTACTGTAATGCAGCAAAGTGTGTTGTACTGTAACTCATGTATAATGCATTTGCTTGCAATCTTCCTAAGACCTTTCTTCCCTTTTTCCATGTTGTCTTGCCATCTTGTTTCTCTTTAGACTATAAACCCCTGAGACTAGGGGTATTTCTACATTAATCAACCCCCCCACAAAAATCCACATCCTTTCTTCACCGTCCTGCTTTCGGTTTCTTTGCGGAATTAGGAAGGGCTCCTTTACACAGCAGACATGTGGTCTGAACTGAGGGAGTGCCTTCCTCCCTCCCCGGCATGTGTGCAAAGGAGCGAGGGTCAGGTGGGTGTGGGTTCTTGTTTCCGTAGCTTAACGTCTGCTGTACTCTTTTCTTGCAGCCCCCATGAAACCTCTGACTTACTTCTGAGTAGACATAAAATGTAAGATTGTGCCATAAGTCTGCAACCCTAGGCACACTTACTTGGGAGTAAGCCCCATTGAACGTAATGGGGTGCTCTGAATCAACAGAGGACGTTGCTTCTGAGCTTGGTGAGGTGGGGGATCAGATGTGTCTCCCATTGTTGCAGGGAGGCATTTTACCCTCTTCTCCCTCCAACTGAGAAAGGTGCTCAAGCATTTATATGGCAGAAACCTGTGAATCGAGGAAAGTCCTTCCTCAGCAAGTCTTGAGCAGAGGCAGGAGCTGCACTCAATATGCGATTCTTGCCCTCGCACCTGTCAAAACTGCTCCTACATGCCCCGCTCCCATCCTCAATGCCTTCGTCATCCTGACCGCGTGCACACCAGCAACTGAAAACAAATGCCCACAGCAGGCAGATAGAGAATTTTCCCCCGTTAATGGAGAATTTCACGGGGAGGTCATGCCACTCTTGTTCTGTGGGCTGGAAAAAATACCACATTTATTGCATTTGGGGAAAACACAGGATAGGCTGGGGGAAATTGCGGGAGACACCCTGGAGGATAACGGCATCCTCTAAAGAGCCCGCAAACTTCTGTGACAGAGCCATCTCAATAGCAGGATAAAGCTCTGTGTGATGAACCTCTAGGACCTCACACCATAGGCCTTATGCACAATGATGGTGTGTTATAAGCAGTAATAACAAAAAGCATCAATTTAATCCTTTTATTGCTCAAAATGTTGCCATATGGCATTTCAAACTAATTACTGTCATTTGGTCAGCCGTTAAGTGAAAAATTAACTGAAACATACTGCATTCACTACAGAATCTGCTTGTTTTGACATACAGCTCTCCATAGGCATGGCACTGATGTTATCAAAAGTACAAACCAACATTATAATCCTAATCTCAATACTAACAATGCCACGCTATGAAAAATATAACTAAGTTTTTCCATATAATCACCCAGATCCCAATGGGTCATTTGGAACAATCCACTTTCCCAATTTCTTTATTTTCTATATAATATTCACAGTACACACTTCATATCTAAAACAAACTTGAAGGATGCTTGTGTAGCTTCTTCTTGAGAACCTCCAAAATTACTTAAGAGTTTCCATAACTTTTAAAGATGATTAGACAAATTCATGGAGGGGAACAACAGTGGGAGAGGGCTATTGTGCTCTTGTCCTACTTGTGGATTTCCCATCAACATATAGCTGGCCACTCTGGAAAACTGGATGCAGGACTAAATAGACCTTTGGTCTGATTTAGCATGGTTCTTCTTACACCCTTAGGCAGCTCCCCCGAAGGAGTTGCCTAAGGACATGAAAATTGCTCTTCAAGGCAGGAAACCTTTCTTTATGTTTAACCTAATTGGCCGAGTTAAACTTTGAGTTCAGATTTCTGTTTCTTATGGGGAAAAGGTGAGAAGGGAGTGTGTGTGTGGGGGGGAGAAATCTAGTACACTGCTGAAATCTGTTTTAACATATTTAATAGGTTTTATTCCTTGTGCAAAGTAATTAACTTGAGAAATAAAATAATAGCTGCAAGCATTAATAAAATAGCAAGACAAATTATAAATTTGGGGGTCATAGAACTTGTTACCTGACTCTACGGTCTGGTTCACATGTAACAGCAACCCAGGTTTTTTTTTAAACCCTGGATTACTGTGAGCAAGCGCCATGCTAGGCTTGTCAGGGAAGTTCTGGCTTGTCAGGGAAGAGACAAACCAGAGTTCCTAATTTGGACATTAACACTAACCAAGCCAGGGACAGGGCATCCCTGGCTTGTCTAGCTATTCCTACTGGCAGGAGGATCCAACCAGGTGCAATGGAGCTGCATGTACTAGGTAACTCTCCCCACCCCCAAATATGTCAACCAGACCATTGTTTTTTCTCTCAAGCATTTTAAGACCACTGACTCTGTAAAATGAGATGGCAAGGTCAGCAAAAAGTGGAAATAGTTGGAGATAGTATTCTGGCTGGCCTTGCCTCGACTTCTAGTCTATACATTCTAATCATTCTTGTTCGGAGATCATGCTAGTCACCCTTGGAAATGTCTTCTCTGCTGTCTCTCCTTTCTCTCACTCATTTACTCCTCCCACAGCTTCCCAAGAAGCTGATTCAGTTTGTCCTTCAGCAGCAGCAACCCTAGCACATTTCTGAAATAAAACAAAACTTTACGGCCTATGAGGTTGTGGATTCACAGAATGTGGCTAAAGCTCTTCAAACCATAACATGAATGATGATGCTCAAAACAAAACAATAACCAATCCAGAAAGTAGAGGGGTGCACTGATCCCCAGCTTCAACTTGAACCCCAATTTGGCACTTTGGAAGGTGGCTCAATTTGTCTTTGCTCAATTTGTCGATCTGGGATCTGTTCACTTTGACTCAGTACTGAACCCAAGTTGGGGTTTGGAAATCCAAGACTTTGTGCTTTCCATTGACTATCATAGGAAATAAAAAATGGCCATAACTTTTTTTCCCCTCTTGGTCAGAATTGGATGATACTTTCAGGCATAGTAGTCCATTACCTGCTAGGTGCTAGAAATATGGGGGAGAACTCTGGGGGAGTTGTGCTTATATTTTGATTTTATTTTTTTTAGGGAACTGCCAAGAACATTTTTATTTCTTGGCAGAATTGGATGACAATTCCAGGGATAGTTGCTCCTTTAGAAGGGATCAAACGTCAGAACTTGGAGTTGTACGTAAAAGTGGCCTTGACATTTTTAGGGTTTCCAAAAGAAGATGTGCTTATCCCTCTACATTGCTTGTGGACCATAGTTCTGAAAATGGCACACCATCTAGACACTGCCCTATACAGGAACCCTTCAACATTTCATAAGGATAGGTGCAGTGGCTCATGTTGAAGCAGAGTTCTCAATTTTGGGGGGTGGGAGAAAGTAATTCACTTCCCCTTCCCTCCCTCCATGCTTTTTTGGGGGCAATTTGTATGAAAATGGTACACATTGTAGATGGATTCCCACGCAAGTAACCTGCAGCATTTCAGAAGAATAGATACAGAGGTTATAGAGTTATGATGCTTGAAAAACAATTTAAAGCTTTTTAAAATAGGGGAATACTACTACTAGATTATGATGATTAACAATACCAGAGGCAGTATGCCTATGTACACCAGTTGCTGGGGAACGTGGGCAGCAGGGTGCTGCTGCACTCATGCCCTGCTTGAGGTTTCTGTGAACAGAATGCTGGACTAGATGGACCTTTGGTCTGATCCAGCATGGCTCTTCTTATGTTCTTAATGAGATACACACACACACAAAGCAGAAGGGCAACAAGACTAAATTTGGATCCCGAAGGGCAAAGGGCCTTGTGTGCTCTGCCACTGCCAGGAGAACTGTGTGGCTCACCGCCATTCCAGAGAGCCCTGCTAGTGTGGGAAAGCAGCCAGCATGGCTCTCCAGAGCAACTGTGGCCACCCACCCTATTTTTCACTCTGAGGACCTTTCAGAGTAAGCCAGCGGGGAGCTGGCTGCTGTGGAGAGCTGGACCGGCCTCTCTTCTGCTGCAGAAGATGCCACAGGAAGAGAGGAGCTGGCCAATGTCAAGATCTGGAGGATCACTTTGAGGACCCCTCAGAGTGTGGCATCGGGTGGGTAGGCTCTCTGGAAAGCCCTGGCAGCCTCTCAGAATACAGTGACCAGTGCAGCTATCCAGAGAGCCCGGCCCGAATGCCTTGCTGTGAGAGGTCCTTCCTCAAAGCAAGGCATTGGAGAGGAGGTGGCTCTGGAGATTGCCTGTGCTGATGCGGCAAAGGCTGTCTCCAAGACCACCTTCCTGCCAGTGCCTCACTCTGAGGAAGGAGCCATTACAGTGAGGCAGCAAGGGAGAGGCCTGTGGTACACTGCCACTGGGGGTGTGGGAGCAATTTTACTGTGCTAAGGGCATTAGTTTGGTGCCCAGAATATAGCAGACCTGATATACATTTGAGTCTTGGAATTCTGCCAACAAGGACATGTCCTAAGAGACCATTAGGATGATTGTCCTGACCATCTCAACTGATATTCCCAGCTTCCATTATAGGAATTCTTACCCAACTCCCTTGCTTAACATTAGTTATTAGATGATGCTGATGCAAATACGTATTTGTATAACTATATTTTCCAGAATGTTCAAAGCACTGTACATGAGTCTCAATCAGGGGCTTCGTTAGGGAGGGCCCCCCAGATCTTTTCTTAGCTGTGCCCTGGATTTTTTGAGCTGTCCTAATTGCCTTTTTGTTTTTTTTACATTTTGCCATTGACTTGCATTGGAAAACAGAAAAAGCCATAACCTTTTTAGTTTGTATGATAAATATATGAAAGTTGGAGACCTCGTAGGCCCCATGGAGCTGATTGAAAATGCCCAATTTCAGGCAGTTAGGTCCAGTGACTTTTGTGGTAGTCACAGGTAAAATTTGCTATTTTCAAGAAAATCTGTCAAAGCAAAGAGCTATATTTTTTGTGTGCTTCCACATAAGTGCATAGAGTTTGGGGACCTGGCAGCCCCTACACAGATGACTGAATATGCCAAATTTCAGACAGTTAGACCTAGTGGCTTTTGTGGTAGTCACTGGTAAAATTTCCTATTTTCAAGAAAATCTGCAAAGGCAAAGAGCTATAAGTTTTTTGTGCTTCCACATACATGCATGGAAATTGGGGATCTGGCAGCCCCTATGGAGCTGACTAAACCTACCAAATTTCATACAGTTAGGTCCAGTGGCTTTTGTGCTAGCCATGCATAAACTTTCCTTTTTTCAAAGACTAAAAAAGTAAAAGCTGCCAAGCCACGCAGGAGATTAGATATCCAAATCAGAAGGTATTTAAGGTGACAATTAGGAGGTCAATATCCCTAATCTCTGGTGTAGGTTTTTGTTTTGCTTTGTTTTGTTTTTTGAGGTGCAAAAAACCTCTCTCCCCCTACTTTTTTGCTCTTACAATGCCCACTGTTGGGAGCCTGCTTGCAATGAAATTTTGAAGACGGAGAAGGAAGGGAAGAAAGAGCTCCATGTGAAATACTGGTATTTCACACAGCACCTGATTGTACTGCCCCAAACTGGAACCTTTGGCTTATGCAGAAGTTTACTAGCTTCAGGACAGCAAAGGATCCAATGAGCCTCCACAAACTTCTTTTTCCCCCTCCACTTTAATTTTTCTGAAATAGCTGTAGGACTCAAATTATTCCAAAAGGAGGGTTAGGACTATGTGGCGTCATGATCAAGGAGCTGCTAAGGATTTTAAACAGGTTCTACAGTTTTAAAAAAGCTAGAAAAAGCCCTCCACCACCTCACCTCATAATGTTAATGTAAGTACGTGCAATCCTTAGAAATCCTCCACAGCCTCCTAAATTCCTCTGAAGTACTACCTCTCTGAAAGGAGCCACTTTGCTTAGAGAATTCTCTCTACCCCCCCGCCCCACCCTGCATTTCCAATCACCATTCTTTTTCTTCTTCCCTTCCCTTCCCTCCCCTATCCTGTTCTTTCTTCTTTTCTCTTCCCCCTTCCTTTATTCCACCCAGAACATATATTCAGGAATTCTTAAAGAGAAGAATGGGCAAGAGAAGTTCTGAACTGTATTTGACTTTATACAAATACACAAGACGGTTGGTTTTTCTCCTTCTCACTCAAGACTTTGAGAAGAGTGGGTTCACTTGGTTGCAGAGAAACAAATCTGGGGCTGTTTTGTTTGTCAGTTGCCATTATCCAGCAATAGGAAGGGCTGCAGCTCAGTGGTAGAGCACATGCTTGGCATGCAGAAGATCCCGGGTTCAATCCCCAGCATCTCCAAGTAGGGCTAGGAAAGAATCCTGCCCGAAACCCTGGAGAGCCGCTGCTGCCAGTCAGTGTCAACAATACCGTGCTAGATGGACCCAGGGTCTGACTCAGTATAAGGCAGCTTCCTATGTTCCTATGAACAGAAAGCTTTAATAAAAATAGGAGCTTTTGGTTGTTTTTTAAGTGGCGGGGAGATAAATACTGCTCATTTATACAATCCTATGTATGACTACTCAGAAGCCCCATTATGTTTAATGAGGCTTACCTTCAGGAAAGGGTGCATAGGATTCCAGCATGAGTTACTTTTGCAGGGAAGTTTGCACCTTGATGTTCCACATGTTTACTCAGAAATAAGTCCTGAGTTGTGAGCATGGTACTGCAGGCTTAATACAGTGCCTACCCAATTCCATCTAATGAACTGACTACCCTTTCAGCTTAGTCCAATGCATGTTTTGTCATTTGTGTTTTTTTCATTTTGCATGAACTCTAGCTTCAGTGGTAAGGGAAAGGCACTTAGTATATATGCTCAGAGTTTCTCCGTAACTTAGCCCTAGTTTTGAAAACAGACTCATTGGCTGAAACCTGGTGAAGTCTTGGCACAAATGAAGTTATGGGGAGGAAGATACAATGAGAGCTTGTGCATAACAAGGAGGAGGTAGAGGAGAGTCGCACAAAACAAGGCATCTGTTTTTATGAAGAGTTTTATGAAGGATGAGGAGGGATGGTTGCATGGAGGGGAACAGAATTGGTAGGGGTAGAATGTAAGTGCTCAATGGTGAAAGAAAAGCATTCTGCATATGCTCAGAGGCACTCTCTATTGAAGAACATAATAAGAGCCATGCTGCATCAGGCCAAGGTCCATCTAGTCCAGCATTCTGTTCACACAATGGCCAACCAGATGCCCACTGGAAACCCACAAGCAGGGCATGAGTGTAATAGCACCTTCCCACCCATGTTCCCCTGCTACTAACATCGGTGAAATGTAAATACATTCTAGTAATGCTAAATTTGCATGCATGTATATCCTTCAGAAACTTTGCAGGTTTCTTGCCTGGGGGACACCTCTAACGACCTGTGCATTTTCATGCAAATTTACCATAAAAACTATTGGGGAAGGGGTGAAGGGAAAGCAAATCACTCCCTCCCCCAAATTGGGGAACTCCCCTTCCACATGAACTACTGTCTATCCTTCTGAAACTTTCCTGGTTTCTTACTTAGGGACAACTGTAGGCTATCTGTAATTTTCAGAACAATGGCAATGGTCCACAAGGAAAATAAGGAGAGAAGTATGTCCTCTTCTCAAAATGTCAAGGCCACCCTTGCACAAAAACCCTTGTGGCTATCATTCTGACATTTTGAGACATAATCTCCTCTGATGAGGCAATGAATCCTGAAATGTTTATCCAATTCTTCCAAGTAATAAAAATGTTATTGGCAGTTCCCTTTAAAAGAAAAGCAAAATATAAACCCTGCACCTATTTTTCTGACATTGGGCAGGTGTAATCCCGTTCTAGGGGATTATCATCCAGTTCTGACCAAGAGAAAAAAGTTACAGTTTTTTTTTTTATATTTCCAATGGTAGTCAACAGGAAGCATTGTTGTTGTTCAGTCGTTAAGTCGTTTCCGACTCTTCGTGACCCCATGGACCATAGCACGCCAGGACTTCCTGTCCTGCGCTCTCTCCCGGAGTGTGCTCAAGTTCATATTCATTGCATCGGTGATGCTATCTAGCCATCTCATCCTCTGCCGTCCCCTTCTCCTTTTGCCTTCAATCTTTCCCAGCATCAGGGTCTTTTCCAGGGAGTTTTCTCTTCGCATTAGGTGGCCAAAATATTTGAGCTTCAGTTTCAGTATCTGTACTTCCAATGAGCACTCAGGGTTGATTTCCTTTAGGATTGACTGATTTGACCTCCTTGCAGTCCAGGGGACTTGTAAGAGTCTTCTCCAGCACCACAGTTCAAAAGCATCAATTCTTTGGCGCTCAGCCCTCTTTATAGTCCAGCTCTCACAGCCATACATTTTTCTAAACCTTGACTCAGGTTTGGTGCTGAGCTGAAATGGTCCAACTACAAAGTGGCCTGTGGGATGTTTTCCAAAATGCTGAATCGAGGTCTGAGTTGAAGTGGGGTACGGGGTCAGTGCACACTTCTTATGTATGTATGTAATCTATACACACATGCAAGCACACCACATGCACACACCACACACATATATTAGAGGTGTGTTTAGACGTGTGTGTGTGTATATATATATATATATATATATGTGTGTGTGTGTGTGTGTGCGTGCGCGCGCGCGCAAATTTGTGTTATGGGCCTGTGCCCCGGATCTTTTAAGAACCTAGCAACGCCCCTGGTCTCAATAATAGTTAAGACTGTGTGTCTCTGAAACACAAGCCACTAACCAAGTCTCATTCTGGAATGACTTTGGTTCTGTTGACTTCAGAAGGAAGTCCACAATCTTGGGAAGCAACAGAACTGAACCAAAGTGGCCTGATTTTGCATGGGCTTCGTCCTAATCTGATACATTTACCCTTACTAGTGGGGATATGCAACACCCTGGGAACAGCCATCAGTATGTAGGCTTCACAAAACCAATGAGGAATTATGTCAGGCTGGGCCAAGGCTTTAATCTCGATCTGGGGGGTATGATTTCCTTGAGGTCAGTTGACTGGAGCTTGACTTGCAAAAAGGACTACTATGTTGACGAGGCAAGAAGACTAAGTTCCTAATATATATTTTAAATCTGGTCAACCCAGAGGTTTCATACTGCCTGCCAGGGATCCAGTGTTGTACATCACTATTCCTTTCTATGCTTGAAGAAAGCTCTGAGCACCCATAGGCCCAGATACATTACTAGGCCTAGCCTTGGGCAATGACGCTCCCACTGAATGTATGGAAGTCTTGAAACAGGAGCCTATATGACATGTGTTTCAATGGAAAGGGGGCAATTGGAAGGTACTGTGTGAATATGAGATGCTGGAAACTGAGAAGTTCTCAGTTTTCAAAGTGTTTTAGAGACATCATCAATCTTAAATGCAGCTATAACATAGAAAGCAAGCACCTCAAGGGCTTAGTTTCATGATTAATTGATTCTGTATTTATGATCAGATCTTTTCACAGCATTTGAGAAGGCATTAAGGAATGCAAAACAACATTTTGCTTTTTCAGATGCACAAATATATGTTCATTATTAACCACTCCATTAAAGTACTCAAGTGTGCTACAGAGGCACAAGGCAGATGATGGCAGCTCCCAGTTGTGGTCCCCAGGGCTTACAACTGTATTGTTGCACACGTCAAATACTTTCATTAACTGGAGATGGCATTGCAGACAAAACACCAAAGGACAAATGCACCCAGAGATTTATGTTTTTTAGAGGTTAATTGGAAAAGCTTCCCTAAGATAATGAACCAACTTTGAAGAGGAGAAAAACTATTGCAAAGTGGCACCATGCATAAGTGTGGATGCTTTGCTGGGAGCCATTAGCACAAACTGTTTTCACATCCAAAGAAATACATTATTTAGTGAGCTGAATGTGCTGTTACTATCTCTGAATATTACTATCCAGATATTCAAAGAAATTCTAAAATGTACAGACTTCTTCAGATACAGTATCTTAAGGAGTTCCAACTCAGCAAACATGACAAATCTTTTTGCAAGGGTTGGACGACACCACATCCATGGCATTTTTGTCACAATATTGTCTTGAGTACAAGAGGCCATATAAGCAACCCATATATGTTTTATTTTTAGCCAACTCTCTTACATAGGCTGACAGTATTTGTACATAGGCAAGGATGGTCTTTGTCCCTTAAAGGTGCAGAATCTATCTCAGTTGAAGGGAAATTGCACAGGGGGAAAGAAACTGCAGAAACTAACTAATGGTGAGTGCAAGCAAATTAAAATGTCAGGTCAAATGTCTGTTTTATCAAAGCTGAAATGTGAAAATAAACTGTTCTAGTATTCTCAATAAGATAACGTTATTGTTCATCACTTATTACTGCTATTGTGGATAGTCACTGTGCTGATTTCAAATATATTTACAGTGCAATCCTATACATGTCTACTCAGAAGTAAGTCCCATTGAGTTCAATAAGGCTTATTCCTACCCCCTGGAATTACTGATGATCTATCTACAATATCTTGGACAGAGCATTGCTACCTGTTGAATTGGGGAGATCTGAAGGTGGACAAACCAACATTTCAAACGACTTGCCAGACTCATGCCAGAAAGGAGAGAGGACTGGATTTTTTGCTCCCCTCTCCTACTTCCCTGGGCTTTCTTTCTTTCTTTGTACAAGTTAATTCCCATGGATTCCAAGTAGAAACCAATGGTGTAGATCTGCTGGTGGTTTGGGGGCATGTCTGTGGTCCTGCTCCCCAGCATATCTTCTCCCCCCCCCCGCCCCGATGTTGGAGTTCCGACATCAGAAAAGTACCGGACACAGAGGTTTTTGCAATGGCTCGGAAGGGGATTCCAAGGTCAGATCTCCACATCTAAGGGCAAACCTCTCTCTCCACCCTCAGAAGGGAGATCCAACATGTTCTATGGTTCCTGAGATGCCCTCCCAGCGACCACAGAATTGCAGCTTTAAGGATTCAACACAACAAGAAAAACCACGAAGAGGGCAAAAATAGTCAACAGAAGAATGGAAAGTTCTTCCTTTTCTTCCTGATCATTTCAATGGACAACATTCTTGATAGAGATAAACCAAAACATTATATACATGAATATTATATAGCCAACTTGAAGGTGATCCAAGATGCACATGTGGATAGAAACTGAGGAAACAGAGCTATCAAAAAACATTATTTATAATCTTCTAGTCTACCCTTTTGTGCCATTAATAATTTAGGGTCTTAAACAGTTCCCAACATTTATTTTAAAAGCGTATCGGTTCACCTTAAAAGAATGAAAGAAAATGGCTGTGGCTGCCTGCTGTTGGCTGAAACTGACTCCATAAACGTTTCAGTAAGCAAAATGCATTACAGTCTACAGTCTACAGTACTTATTTACACTGATAACATGTATAAAATATTTATACTGTGGAGGTGTAGTCATTTTTTGTGACTGTTATTCTTTACACGTTTCTGAAGCCCATCAGGTTATAAACCCAAAGAAGAAAAGCCAAAACAATTTGTTCTCCTCTCCTGGACCCATAGGGACTTCTCTGTGGCTTCAGGCTCCACAGGTGCCTCAGAACCAGAGGTGTTTGACATATTATGGAATAGAAATGCTAATTTTTGAAGATGTAGGCATGCAATGGTAAAATGCCATAGCCAACTGCATTTCCTGGATACATATACGTACATTTTACCTCAGTGATCACATTTTTTAAAAACACATTTTGTCTTCCTTGTGTATTACATTCTTAGAGTATATATGCTACAAAAGATGTTGCATGTGAAAGAGCCATGAGATGAAGGATGAAGGCAGTGGGCAGCCACAGAAACAGAGATGGTTTTATGCACTTTTTACATGTATTTACACTTTACTGTATGCCTAATTATTTGTTCCTGGTTGTGGCATTGAAACTACAATTCCCATGTACTCCAGCAAAAAATGACTTAAGGAGTATCCTGATGTACATCACTGGAGCAAATAGCAGCTTTCGGGGTGGGTGTGGGTGGGGAGGATTTAAATTGGGGAAATTAGGTAGGGGGCCACCTTCTCCAGCTCTGATGCTGTAATCAAATTCAGACACACTGTGATGACTCATTGAAGTGTGCCAAGGTGTGCCCAGACCTAGGGGAGTCCATTGCAGATGTCTCACCCCTAATGCCACTCAGCTGTCAGGTGGGGCAGCAAGGAGAAGTGCAGACAGATGTTTGGGGTTGACATCAAATGAGGGAGGCCAGACAAGCAGTTGTTGCTTCTATGTGGCGCATCCCGGAGATAACAGGGAGACGTTGCTAAGCTGGCCAAGGTTCTGCGGGGGGGCTGCAACAGGGGGATCTGCTTAATGAGCTACTGTTTAGGCAATGGGGGAAGGGCAGAGAAAGGATAGAGAAAACAAGACAAGGCAGGAGAGTAGTAAAGGTGAAAACCCATACTTACGTGGGAGGAAGAAATAGAGCCCATGGGTGCAGATGAAAGGATACTTGGCAGAAGAACTTGCTCATCTCCAGATAGGGTAAGCTACTGGGAAAAAGACACAGGCACCTCCTGCCACAAACTTTGGGAATTTAACTATCTGGGTCCTTAGTGGAGGCACAGGAGCGTTGTTAAAAACTCCTGCCTCGAGGAACAACACCATGGTGAGGTCAAGGAGAAAGAACTCCTGGCTCTAGGGCTAATTTCCCCAACAGACGTGGAAGAAAGACAGAGCAAAGGAGCTTACCTGGGTGCAAGCCAGGACTAACAACTTTAAAGAGACTTTGTTGCAAGAAACTTTTTGAAGCATTTCCCTAGCTTGTGAGTTTATACTTTATTGGTGTTGGCTGTCACTGATGTAACCTGACACTTTTTGAGCAATACATCTAAGTTCCTGCAAGAGTTAATGGTGATTTGCAGCAGTGTCAATTGTCTAGTCTATATACAAATATTGTTTTAAACAGTCTCTTTTTAAAGGTATTTCACTGATCACTCTCAAAAGTAAATTTTTTCAAGTTTTTTAAAATTTCCCCAAATTTCCAGTTTTGTTCAGAACACAGGAAGCTGTCAAACCATTGGCCCATCTAGCCCAGTATTGTTCATACTGACTGGCCAGTGGTGCAGCTAGGGCTGGCTCTTGGGGTCAATGGAGCGGGGGGGGAGGCAAATTGTAGCACAGTGAATGTGCATGTGAGGTACAAAAGATGGTAGATTCCAGCAGGCCATGAGATAAGGAGGAAAAGAGTGGGATTCCCAAGGTCTTAGAACAATTACAATACCTGAGATGAACGCCAAAGACTGAATTTTTAACAACATGTCCTGGACAATTGTGAGCTTGTGATAAGATACAGCAAATGTTGTGGCCTTGTAATAAGGAGACAGGAAAGAGTGAAGCCTAGGAAAGAGAGCATACTGACATTGCAGCAAAAGAGGGCGAAGCTAAAGGCAATTAAAAAAAGAGAGAGAGAGCTATACTCTGTAACGACTACGCTAAAGCCTTTGATTGTGTGGATCACAACAAACTGTGGCAAATTCTTAAAGTGATGGGAGTACCAGACCACCTTACCTGTCTCCTGAGAAACCTGTACGAGGGTCAAGAAGCAACAGTAAGAACCAGACATGGAACAACCGATTGGTTCAAAATTGGGAAAGGAGTACGACAAGGCTGCATATTGTCACCCTGCTTATTTAACTTATATGCAGAGTACATCATGAGAAATGCCGGGTTGGATGAATCAGAGGTCGGAATTAAGATTGCTGGGAGAATTATCAACAACCTCCGATATGCAGACGATACCACCCGAATGGCAGAAAACGAAGAGGATCTAAAGAGCCTCTTGTTGAGGGTGAAAGAGGAGAGTGCAAAAGCAGGTTTGAAACTCAACATTAAAAAAACGAAGATCATGGCATCTGGCCCCATCACTTCCTGGCATATAGAAGGGGAAGAAATGGAAGCAGTGACAGATTTTACTTTCTTGGGCTTCAAGATTATCGCAGACGGTGACTGTAGCCATGAAATTAAAAGACGCTTGCTCCTTGGGAGGAAAGCTATGGCAAACCTAGACAGCATAGTAAGAAGCAGAGACATCACCTTGCCGACAAAGGTCCGTCTAATCAAAGCTATGGTTTTCCCAGTAGTAATGTATGGCTGTGAGAGCTGGACTATAAGGAAGGCTGAGCGCCGAAGAATTGATGCTTTCGAACTGTGGTGCTGGAGAAGACTCTTACGAGTCCCCTGGACTGCAAGGAGGTCAAATCAGTCCATCCTAAAGGAAATCAACCCTGAGTGCTCATTGGAAGGACAGATAATGAAGCTGAAGCTCCAATATTTTGGCCACCTAATGCGAAGAGAAAACTCCCTGGAAAAGACCCTGATGCTGGGAAAGACTGAAGGCAAAAGGAGAAGGGGACGGCAGAGGATGAGATGGCTAGATAGCATCACGGATGCAATTAATATGAACTTGAGCACGCTCCGGGAGAGAGCGCAGGACAGGAAGGCCTGGCATGCTATGGTCCATGGGGTCACGAAGAGTCGGACACGACTGAACGACTGAACAACAAAATACTCTGTAACACATGGGTGGGGGGAGGCCACCTAGCCTTGCTGTGGGAGCTCTGAAGCAAGAAAACAGCAGCAACCAGAACATCCAGAGGTCTGAGAGGTTTGGTGATTTCACGGGCATTGTATGTTTAAGACAGCTGGAATTATATCCAGCTGAAGAGAGGCAGCCTACAAAAGGAAATACAAAATAGCAATGGGGTATGCTTAGTTCTAGGCATAGCTGCTAGTTCTGCTAGCTTTGTTATGTATACTTTTAAATAAAGGGTTTTGTACTTTGGTCTGCCTCTAACATAAGAACATAAGATACATAGTAGCCAACCAGCTGCTGACCAGGAACCCACAAGCAGTACATGAGCACAACAGCGCCCTCCCACCCATGTTCCCCAGCAACTGGTGTACACAGGCTCATTGCCTCTGGTACTGGAGGTAGCACATAGCCTTCAGGACTGCTAGCCGCTGATAGCCTTTTCCTCCAGGAACTTGTCCAACCCCCTTTTAAAGCCATCCAAATTGGTGGCCATCACTACATCCTGCAGTAGCAAATTCCATAGTTTAACTATGCACTGTGTGAAGAAGTACTTCCTTTTATCTGTTCTGAATCTCCCATCAATCAGCTTCATAGGATGACCCTGGGCTCTAGTATTTTGAGAGAGGGAGAAAAATGTCTCCCTATCCACATTCTCCACACCATGCATAATTTTGTAGCCCCCTATCATGTCTCCCCTTACTCTCCTTTTTTCCAAGATAAACAATCCCAGCTGTTGTAACCTTCTCTCATAGAGGAGGTGCTCCAGCCCCTTGATCATTTTCATTACCCTTTTCTGCACTTTTTCCAGCTCTACAAAATCTTTTTTTAGGTGTAGTGACCAGAACTGTACACAGTATTCCAAGTATGGTCGCACCATAGATTTGTATAAGGGCAGTATGATATTGGCAGTTTTATTCTCAATTCCTTTTCTAATTATGCCTAACATGGAATTTGCCTTTTTTTTTACAGTGGCTGCACACTGGGTTGACATCTTCATCAAGCTGTCCACCACAGCCAAGATCTCTTTCCTGGTCAGCCACCCTTGAAGTCGGGATTTTTTGCCCCAACATGAATCACTTTATACTTCCTTACATTGAATCACATTTGCCATTTAGATGCCCATTCCCCAGTTTGGAGAGATCCTTTTGGAGCTCTTCACAATCCCTTTTTGTTTTAACCACCCTAAATAATTTGGTGTCATCAGCAAACTGGGCCACTTCACTGCTCACTCCTAATTCCAGATCATTTATGAACAGGTTGAAAACCATTGGTCCTAAGACAGATCCCTGTGGGACCCCACTATTTACTTCCCTCCACTGGGTGAATTTACCATTAATTCCTGCTCTCTGTTTTCTGTTCTTCAACCAGTTACTGATTCATAAGAGGACCTCTCCTCTTATTCCATGACTGTTAAGTCTGCTCAGGAGTCTTTGGTGAGGGACTTTGTCAAAAGCCTTTTGGAAGCCCAAGTAAACTACGTCTATCAGATCACCCCTGTCTACATGTTTATTGACACTCTCAACGAACTCTAAAAGGTTAATCATAGAATAGAACAGAACAGAGCAGAAGGGTTGGAAGGGGCCTATAAGACCATCGAGTCCAAACCCCTGTTAGTGAGATGGGATTTACCTTTGTGGAAGCCGTGTTGATTCTCTTTCAGCAGGGCTTGTCCTTCTATGTGCTTACTAATTTTATCTTTAATAATGCCTTCAACCAATTTACCTGGAACAGACATTAAGCTAACCGGCCTGTAATTTCCCGGATCCCCCCTGGATCCCTTTTTGGAAATTGGTGTTACATTGGCCATCTTCCAGTCCTCTGGTATAGAGGCTGCTTAGGGACATGTTGCATATTTTGGTTAGAAGATCACCAATTTCATATTTCTTTGTGAACTCTAGGATGGATACCATCTGGGTCTGATGATTTATTTGCTTTCATTTTATCAATAAGGTTGAGAATGTCATATTTTGTCAACACTAGTTGCCACAGTTCCTCAGACTCCCTTCCTGAAAACATCAGTTCAAGCACAAGTATCTGTCCTATATCTTCTGCAGTAAAGACCAATGACAAGAATTCATTCAGCTTCCCTGCAATCTCCTTGTCCTCCTTCAGTAATCCTTTAACTCCATTGTTATCCAACGGTCCAACTGCCTCCCTAGCTGGTTTTCTGCTTCTGATATATTTAAAGAATTCTTTATTGTTGGGCTTGATATTGTAAGTGATATGCTCTTCAGAATGCTTTTTTGCATCTCTTATTGTCTGCTTGCATTGCCTTTGTGCAAGCTCATACTCCCTTTTGTTTTCATCACTTGGACAAGACTTCCATTTTCTGAAGGAAGCTCTCTTTTCTCTAATAGCTCCCTTAACACTGCTCGTTAACCATGCCAGCGACCTCTTGGACTTGGTGCTACCTTTCCTAACCTGTGGGATACATTTTAGCTGGGCTTCTATTATTGTGGTTTTGAGTAATCTCCAAGCATTTTGAAGGGATTTAATTCTCTTGACTCCCCCTTTTAATTTCCTTTTCACCAGTTCCCTCATTGTAGAGAGGTTTCCTCTTTTGAAGTCAAGTATGACTGTGTTGGACTTCCTGGGCACTTTTCCACCTAAATATATATTACAACTGATAGCACTGTGATCACTGTTTCCAGTTGGTTCAACAACATTTACATCTCATACTAGGTCCTGGGCAACACCATGTAGGATTAAATCCAGGATTGCCTCCCCTCCGGTCAGTTCCATGACCAACTGTTCTAGAGCACAATTGTTTAGGGCATTGAGAAATTTAATCTCTTTGTCGTGACTGAAACATGTATTTATCCAGTCAATGTGGGGGCAACTGAATTCACCCATTATTACAACACTTCCTTGTTTGGAGGCCTCTCTGATTTTTTGCTTTCCATCTCAAGGTCACTCTAAGCATTCTGGTCTGGGGGATGATAGCATGTTCCTAGCATTAAATTAGTTTTGGAGTTTCGTATTGTCACCCACAGCGCTTCTGTGGAAGGGCAGGGCAGGGCAACACCTCCCCCAGTACGCCCTTCCCTGTCCTTCCTATAGAGTTCATATCCAGAGATGACCATGGGGATCTCTACACCTCAAGCTTATTGTGCATTCATGGTTGTTCACTCACTGAATTGTGTGGGTCCATTACATTATGTTGTTGTTGCCCAGTTATTATTCCACTATTTCCTCCCACCTGCAAACGGAAAAAAATGGATATTTTTCCAGACATGTGCAAATGGAGCACCATGTATTTCACCATGTACCCTGTGTATTTCTCCCCTAGCGTGAATGAAGCACTGAGTGTGGTTGTTAGGGGCATGGTCATGGTGTCAAAGGTGGTGATGAAGGTCTGATGGGCATTCAGCCTTCCTGCGCCTGAGCCATTTTGGCTCCTTGCCATTTTCAGCCTGCCTGTTCAAAACAGAGCGGCAGAGCGGCAGAATGGCAGCACATGGTGGCGGGGGGGGGGGCAAAACGGAGGAGCAGCAGAGGGGCTGAACAGCAGGGACTAGCCAGAAGCATAGAAGAGGGAGGTGGGGCTGGGGGAGATCGGTAGGGGGGCTGTCCGCGTGTCAGACCCCATCCACCACTAATGTGCAAGGGGAGGGAAAGGGGCAGGAACCCAGGAGCAAGTATCGCTGAACCTGGAGCATGTATAATGCCTCTTCATGGAAACATAACGCTATGGGAATGGCCATCTACAGAGAAGGAAGCGCGTGTAAAGGGAATCAGTTGTGATCCTGCATTTAAAACAGAAGCGGAAAGCCCCGTTTTAAATGCAGGATTTTAGGCTGGTGTAGAAATCCCCCATATCCCACTGGTTCTCTCCGTTCTACCAGTTTTTTGTAATACCCACTATATCTAGGTTTTCCTTTCAAACCAAGCACTCCAACTCTTCCATTGCGTCTCAGAGGCTTCTAGCATTTGCATAGAAACACCTATATATAGTCTCCCTCCCCAGATGCCTCTGGCATGTGCATCTTTTGATATGGGACTCTGGCCCCTTTGATTGGCTATTATGTTCTACCATGTACTCCTGGCCTATTTCCTCCCCTTCTGTATGGGGCAATCAGAAACATTTCCATCTT
The DNA here is from genome assembly GCF_057233095.1 of Heloderma suspectum. Classification (NCBI taxonomy): domain Eukaryota; kingdom Metazoa; phylum Chordata; class Lepidosauria; order Squamata; family Helodermatidae; genus Heloderma; species Heloderma suspectum. Next base: position 23,875,562 of record NC_139464.1, read on the forward strand.
CATCCCTTTGGGATGATATAACCTGAACCGGATGCTTCCCAGGTCCTGTCGGCTTTCCTTCAGGGTTTAGTTTAACAGCTGCTGTACCACCTTTTTAATGTTTAGCACCAGCAGTCTGGCTCCATTTTGGTTCAAGTGCAGTCTGTCCCTCTTGTACAGGCCCAGCTTGTCCAAAATGTTCCCCAGTGCCTAACAAATCTGAACCTCTCCTCCCTGCACCACCATCTCATCCACGCATTGAGACCCCTCAAGTTCGCCTGTCTAGCTGGCCCTGTGAGTGGAACAGGTAGCGTTTCCAAGAAAGCCACCTTGGTGGTCCTGGATTTCAACCTCCTTCCTAGCAACCTAAATTTGGCTTCCAGGATCTCATGACTACATTTTCCCACATTGTTGGTACCAACATGGACCAAGACCACTGACTCTCCACCCTAGCACTATCTACTACGCTATCTAGATGGCGTGTGATATCCGCAACCTTCACATCAGGCAGGCATTTCATCATGTGGTCTACACGCCCATCATAAACCCAGCTGTCTATGTGTCTAATGATCAAATCTCCCACTATCACAAGCCCGCCTCCCCTGGAGGCACATCCTCGGTGTGAGCGGATATTTGTTCATCTTCTGAGGAATGGGCCCTTTCTAAGGGATCATTTCCCTATTCCTCAGAATGACACCCTCCTTTCCCAAGACCCGCATTCTCCGTGACAGCAGAGGAGCTGTCACTCTGAGAGTAGGACACAGCTAATAGGTCCCTGTAGGTCTCATCCACCAAACTCTCTGCCTCTCTTAGCTTTTCCAGGTCAGCAACCTTGGCCTCCAGGGAACCAACTTGTTCCCTGAGAGCCAGGAACTCATTACACCGAGCACACACCCACAACTTCCATCCAGCAGGCAGATAGTCATACATGGGGCACTCAGTGCAATACACTGGATAGTCCCCCCGCCCCTGGCTTTCTACCTTCATAACTGTTTTTTTTTTTTAATCTGGGTGTGTTTTCCCTGGAAAACTTAGTTGTTTACTACGAGAAGGTGGGGAAATTATTTATAGTTATTTATTTACAGTTACTTACTGTGAGTATGGAAAGGGGAGGAAAGAAGGTATAGAGGAATACTCTCTTATTGGATACAAGAGGGAGGACTGAAAATCATGCAACTTCAGTATCTCCTTCTATTTCATTTTATCATACTACAGAGCAAACTTATGGGGATCAGGAAGGAAGAATCTGCAGCAGAGAAACCACTGCTCATGTTGACCGTGGCAGAAGGTATGGAGAGGTGGCTGTGGGGGAAAATAAGTATGCCAGCAGCAGGCGTAACCCTGCGCCCCATGATGGGGGCATGTCAGGGCAATGGGTAGGCTTGGGATCCTGTAGATCCAAAGTCTTCCTCAATCTGCCCTGGCTACATACCCCCCGCCAATGGAGTACCAGTGTTGGTGGACGGATGACAACAGAAGATTCCTCCACCGCTACAAGGAAGCCTCCAAAGGACTGCCTTCTCTGTCCACACACCTCTGTCTCCACCTGCAGAGAGGGAGGTGGGCAATATCCTATTGCCCCTGGGCTGCCCTCCCAGGAACTATAGGATTGCACCCTTTACTGTTTTCATTGTGAACTGTTTTGTTGTTGTTGTTGTTATTGTAAACCACCTTAGGTCCTCCTTGGTATGGCTGAAAGGTGGTCTATAAATATAGTAAGTAAATAAATATAAATATGAAAATACAGAGAGAGTATGAGAAATCCCTAACGCAACACTGGAATACCTATGACATAATGGGCTCCTTCTTTACATTGTGTCCTAAGTTTAGAGAAGTTATAATAAAATCATGCTACAGCAGCATACGTCTCCATGGAGACATCCACAAAATGTGTTGAGGGGAAATGCATTAAGTGCTTTATTCTTAAAGGAGGGTGTTTTATTTTTTTAACATTTATTGTGGATTTGCCCTGCATCTATCAAATATTCGGCAACTGTTTGTAATGTAAGAAGTGAAATAGCTGGCTATAATTTTTCCTAAGACTTCAATCTTCTTATTAAGTATCACTAAGGATATATGTAATTAAAACTAAATAAGATTGTATCAGCCAGAATTTTTATTGATTGCTTAATGCATTAAAAAAAAACATTTTATACAGCCCTTTATCATATCACATTTCAGGGCAAATACTTATTTCAGGGCATGATGTCAGATTTTCAGGGCAAATACATACAAAAAATAAGATAATAAAGCTTTAAATCAGACTATAACTTGCACAATTAAATAAACAAAGGCCTATAAAATATATTAAGGGTGCAATCCTATGGGGATAGTCGGCCAGCTCCAAACTTGGAGGCGGACAACTATCCAATGCAGGGTGGAGGGAGCACAGAGGGGATCTTCTCCTCCGTGCTCTGGCTGCCCTGTGGTTGCAGCTAGACGGCTGATTTCGGCTGTCTAACTGGGGCACCTCGGAGCGGGGAGCCGGCCGGCACATAGGAAGTGTCATACTGGCGCTTCTGCAGTCCCCTCCCCTCCCCCAGGAAACCCCCTTTGTGGCCGCTTCACTCTGCTTTTTTGAGCACGGAGTTGGGGACGAACCGTGCCTCCTATGAGGCAGCAGGGAGGTGGTGGGGAGTCAGATTTCTGGGAACCGAGCTTGGAGCACTGGCTCTGAGCTTGGTTCTCATAAACCAAAAAATTGTGCCCTAAAACTCTCTCCCTAACCAGATGCTTCATCCAGCAGTCTGCTAATTTTGAGTGCACACTGCTGCAGTTGGTTGGCCAGGACAGTATAGGGAATCTCTCGGTGTATGGTGGCTGAGGATTTCATGACTGCCATGGCAACCATGGACCTGTCCCAACTAGTATCTGGCCCTATGCATTCAGCAGGGTACACTCTTGATCTGGTATTCTGCTCTGGTGGAGCTGGAGCTCTGAAGGCAGAGGAGTTACATGAAGCTCTGTTGTCAGGGACAGATCACTATCTGGTTAGTTTTGGACTGGCTGCCAGTATGGACCTCTGCAGGGGTGGAGGACCAGCCCAGGTGCCTGATAGATCCAAATGGTATCCTGAATGCACTTGGGGATTTTCTGCCTCATGTGCCAGTGGTACTGCTGAAGCCCTGGCAGATCTGTGGAATATAGAAATGGCCCAGGCCATTGACACTTTTGCTCCCAAATGCCCTCTCCCTCCTGATAGAAGGAGGGCCTTCTCTGTGGTGGCACCCATCCTCTGGAAAAAAAATGTTGTGCAGTTCAAGAGGCAGAAAATGTGACATCTTTTAAATGCCCCCAGAAAAAGCACTTGTTCCCCCAGGCTTTCCTTGCACTGTAAGTAAATTAATCATGCTGCTCCATTTTATTGCTCCTTGAATTGTTTTTACTGTAGTTGGAAGTGTTTTTAATGTTGTGTTTTTAATATCGTATTTAAATGCATTTAATATTTCTTGTGAACTGCTAAGGGATTTTATTATATTCAGTGGTATACAAGTGTCACAAATAATTAATAAATTAATAAATAAATCGAGCTAGATCAACTCCCTGGTTTAACAGGGAGCTGAGGGCAATGAAACAGGAAGGATGTCAGACTTCCTTAGAGAAGAATTCAGGATGAATCTAATCAAACACAGGTAAAAGGCCATTCAAAGACCTATACCACATCCTAGATCTATGTGACAGCCCATCAAGTATTTGAAAAGCCCCAGTCTTCTCTTCTCCAGGCGAAACATACCCAGTTTCTTAAATTTTTCCTCATAGGGTTATTTTTCCATACCCCTTACCATTTTTATGATCCTCCTCTGAGCCTGTTCGAATTTGTCTACAACCTCCTTAAAGTGCAGGGCCTAGAACTAGGCATAGTATGCCACATGAGGTCTGACAAGTGAGAATAAACTGGAGCTGTTACTTCTCATGACTTGGAAACAATTAACACAGCCTAAAATCACATCAACCTTTTTTGCAGCCATATCAGACTGCTCACTTATTTTCAGCTTATGATTGACTGCAATCCTGAGATCCTTGATCTCAAAGAACAGGCAGGTTGATATAGGAGTAAGCTCTGTACATGTTCAAAGATATCCATAATAATATGACTAGATGGTACTCTGATCACATTCAGTTCTGACTCTGCTAAAACAATTGTGTCTAAGTCAGCACAGATATAAACAACGTTCTCTGCAAAATGTCTGGCTAATTGGAGTTTTGAGAACTCAAGTTGTTGCTTCCCAAGGCCTACTCCAAGAAGGCCCTTCATGCCTGAAAGAACTCCACTGAACAAAACTGAGCAGATGCAATGATGGTGAAGGGTGGTTTACAAAGATTAAAAACATTAAAAATACAGTATACAGAGATTAAAAGCTATGCCAAGTCTCTCGGCATCTGTGCTCTACACATTGACCCTGACATTTCATTACCCTCAACTACCCAGAATACCACCAGGGAGCTGATATAACCCTAGAACTGGTTTGGAGACATTCGGGACTGATCAAATGGAGAGCCTAAGACATCCCCTCATTCTAAGTGGAAACCAGAACCTCAGCAGGAAAATCCCCAAGAGACTTCAGAAAACCACCCAGATCCAACAGCCTTCAGGGGTGGAACATCAAATTTGGGCAACTTAACTGCAGGAGACTTTCATCGCACCTAGCACCCACAGACTATGAGTTGGATCCAGACTAAGTTACTTGCTCTTACATAGGGGAGAGGATATCAGAGACTTTCAGGGGGAGAGGAGCAAAAATTGCATGGCCTTCAAGTGGGGGAATACTTACAATTGTACAAGTTGGTGATGGTGTTTTTTTCTTTGCTTGGAAATGGGGCTAAAATGCCCTTGGGAACGAGGCTACAAGATGACATAGCGTCATTCCTAGGGGCATTCCTGTGGGAAAAGGATGGGGTGGTCTTCACACAGTGTAATTCCAATAAATATTCTAACCCTATATGCAAAGTGCTCAACAGTCAGGCTTAGAGTGGTGACTTAACTTCTTTAAAAGTCAAAGAAAAGTGTTGGGGAAGGAAAAAATACCCTTAGCAACTCATACAATTGTAAGTATCTCCTGAACATACACACTCACCCCTGCCCCCAGATATTCACACTCCCAGGTCTTTGGGAGGGCTTTCACACACGTACCCCATCTGCCCCAAATGTTACCAAAAAGGTTGGGCCAAACATGGATAGTGTATGCTTAGGCTTCAGGGTCCCCTTGTGTAGTGGAGGGGAATAGTACAAAATCAGCCTCTGTGACTGGCAGACAGTATGAAGTAGTATGAAACCTCTGAATTGGGCAGGCCTAGCATGATACTTGGAACCTAAACTCCTGGCCTTGCCTAAATAGAGCAGTGCTGTCTGCCTGTTGCACTTCAGGGTCCAGTTTTTAGCTTAAGCTCCCCAGACTAGAGCTCCAGCCTCTGACTGCACTCGTCAGCTCCAGATTTGAGAACAATTGCCTTCAGCCTCAGCTTGGCCCTGAAATGTTGTCCTTTTTGATACAGCATCGGGAACTAATTATGACAGCATACTTTTGTCCAAATGGCAAGGCTTGTATGATCTGTTGGTGCGCTCTGATTTCCACATTTCTGCGGGCCTTCAGAGAGGGCAATAGCTTTTGGGCATCTGAGACAAGAATGGCTTCATCACATATTTTTCCAAGGAACAAGGCTCCCCCTTGTAGCCCTTCAACTTGTCACTTGCTCAGAGATTTACAGCACATAAAAGGATGACAAATTTAGACAGTGATCTTGCAAGTGTAAAAGCACATCCTGGGATCAGTATATTAGGGCAATCTTTATTTTCTGACAAAAGATTGTAGGATTTATTATTGACATGTTTTAGCAAAATACAGAAATAGATCTTTCTAAGGGACTCTTGAGATTATAAACCATAGGCCTAACACCAAAGGCACCACATCAGTTGCTGCCATGTTTTGCTTCCCTTCACACAAAATGCTATAATAAAGTGCTGGCTAAGTTCCAAAACATCTTTTACAAGCAAGCAAGCCTCAAAATAAAACCACACAGGATGAACTCATGGAAGATTATATTATCAAGAAAGCAAAGGAAAAATAATCTTGCCACCTAGTACATCTATACCACCTACACAGATAACTTACAACAAATGGAAAAATAACCTGGCTCAAACACTTTCTCCACAATTACCCACTTCCTAGCCCTTATCATATAATATCATCATATCTAAGTTAAAGACTATAGAACATCTCTCAACAAATATTGCTCCTTGTTCCAAGCAGGGAACATTACATTGGGCACAATCCAGCCAAATATATAAACCTTTAAATCCTATCGATCTCATCAGGAGATGGGCAGTGCAATTCTGTGGACTTCTTTGTCAAAGTAAGCCGCACTGTGTTTACTGGAGCTTACTCCCAGGTAAGTGCGTATAGGATTTTAGCCTTAAGTACATGCTTAAGGCTCAATTCTAAAGACACTTAGCAGCCACACTGAACAAAGTGGGACTAATGTCTGAGTCAACATGCATAGAATTGTGCTGTAACTCTCTGCCATTGAAATCAATAGAATTTAAGAGAGTTTATTAACCCATTACTAATAAATGCTGGAATTATTTCCAGTAAAGGCTGACATGAATCCCACATTAAGAGATGCCAGAATCAATCATATTTCTGAATCCCTGCTAAACGTGTGACACATGAAGTCACACGTTTGTCTGTTTCCCGCCTCCCAGCTGAGCAGAGCAGAGCAGAGCAAGCTGCTCCAGCTGGTCCAGGGACTACAGAAGCAGGCAAGCTCCCAGAGAGCGAGCGACCAGAGCAAGTGAGCAGGGGGAGCAAACAGGAGTTGGCCAGGGGAGTTCAGCAGGGGAGGTCAAGGGGGAGGCCCCTAACATTTTTTTTCATTTTTCATTTTATTTTATTTTTAACTAACTTTTTTCCATTTATTTGTCTTGTAACACACATGGCCTCTCCAGGAAATTCCTGACTTGTGTGGCGGATAACTTCCTCCTACAGAAAGTAGAGGAAGGAACTAGAGGATCGGCTATCCTTGACTTGATCCTAACCAACAGAGATGACTTAGTGGATAAAGTAGCAGTTACAGGAACTCTGTGGGAAAGCGACCATGTTGTACTTGAGTTCTTGGTTCTAAGGGAAGCAAAAGCTGAGTGTAGTCAAACGCGTACCCTGGATTTTAGGAAAGCTGATTTTAATAAACTCAGAACAATTATCAATGATAAGGTCATTGATGTCAGCCTTTAATGATAAGGTCCCATGGCAAGTGACGCTAACGAGAAAAGGAGTCCAAGATGGGTGGGAGGTTTTAAAAAAGGAAATTCTCAAGGCACAATCACAAACAATTCCAACAAGAAGAAAAGGTGGAAGACAACAGAAGAAGCCAATGTGGCTTCACAAAAAGCTTAGGGATGACCTGAAAACAAAAAAAGACACATATAGGAAGTGGAAAGAAGGCCAAGTGACAAAGGAAGAGTACAGGCAGATAGCACAGAATTGCAGGGATGGCGTCAGGAAGGCTAAAGCTGAGAACGAGCTGAGGTTAGCAAGGGATGCTAAAAACAACAAAAAGGCTTTCTTCAGCTATGTGCATAATAAAAGGCAGAGGAAAGAAATGGTTGTTCAGCTATTAAATAAGGATGGCAAAACGATAACAGATGACAAAGAAAAGGCAGAGGTGCTCAATTCCTACTTTGGCTCAGTCTTCTCCCAAAAGAGGGTCTATGACCCCCCTGGCAAAGGCGAAGTGCAGGCTGAAGGGGCAGGATTGCAGCTTGAGATCGATAGCCATATGGTCAAGGAACACCTAATGACTTTGAATGAGTTCAGATCTCCAGGGCCAGATGAACTGCATCCTAGAGTAATAAAGGAACTGGCAGAAGAACTCTCAGAACCACTGTCTATTCTCTTTGAGAAATCATGGAGGACGGGGGAAGTGCCAGATGACTGGAGGAGGGTTAACGTTGTCCCTGTCTTCAAAAAGGGTAAAAAAGAGGAACCTGGGAACTACAGACCAGTCAGTCTGACATCAATCCCTGGGAAAATTCTAGAGCAGATGATAAAGCAATCCATCTGGAAGCACCTTGACAACAATGCCGTAATTACTCGAAGCCAAGATGGATTTGTCAAAAACAAGTCCTGCCAGACAAATCTGATCTCATTTTTTGATCAAGTAACCTCCCTTGTAGACCGTGGGAATGCTGTAGACATCATATACCTCCACTTCAGCAAAGCTTTCGACAAAGTGCCCCATGATATCCTGATGAGCAAACTAGCTCAAAGTGGGCTAGATGAAACAACAATCCGGTGGATCCACAGTTGGCTACAGAATCGGACTCAAAGAGTGCTTATCAATGGGACCTTCTCAAGCTGGGGAGAGGTAACGAGTGGGGTACCGCAGGGCTCAGTCCTGGGCCCAGTGCTCTTCAACATTTTTATTAATGACTTGGAGGAGGAGGTGCAGGCAATGCTGATCAAATTTGCAGATGACACAAAATTGGGAGGGATAGCTAATACTTTGGAATACAGAAACAAAATTCAAAGTGATCTGGATAGACTGGAGCGCTGGGCAGAAAACAACAGAATTACATTTCATAGGGATAAATGCCAAGTTCTGCACCTAGGAAAAAGAAACCAAATGCACAGTTACAAGATGGGGGATACGTGGCTCAACAACACTACAAGCGGGAAAGATCTTGGAATTGTTGTCAATCACAAGCTGAATATGAGCCAACAATGTGATGTGGCTGCAAAAAAGGCAAATGCTATTTTGGGATGCATTAATAGAAGCATAGCTTCCAAATCCCAGGAAGTACTAGTTCCCCTCTACTCTGTACTGGTTAGGCCTCATCTGGAGTACTGTGTCCAGTTCTGGGCACCACACTTTAAGAAGGATGCAGACAAACTGGAGAGGGTTCAGAGGAGGGCAACAAAGATGATCAGGGGACTGGAAACAAAGCCCTATGAAGAGAGACTGAAAGAACTGGGCATGTTTAGCCTTGAGAAGAGAAGACTGAGGGGAGATATGATAGCACTCTTCAAAGTTGAAAGGTTGTCACAGAGAAGAAGGCCAGGATCTCTTCTTGATCATCCCAGCGTGCAGGACACGGAATAATGGGCTCAAGTTACAGGAAGCCAGATTCTGGCTGAACATCAGGAAAAACCTCCTGGCTGTTAGAGCAATACGACAATGGAACCAATTCCCTAGGGAGGTGGTGGGCTCTCCCACACTGGAGGTGTTCAAGATGAGGCTGGACAGCCATCTGTCAGGGATGCTCTGACTTGGATTCCTGCACTGAGCAGGGGGTTGGACTTGATGGCCTTGTAGGACCCTTCCAACCCTACTATTCTATGATTCTAAGTGCTGATGCACTGCTCTCACCTGTGGTTAGACCTGAATGTTGCACACTTTACATTAGCACACATCTGTAGCAGCCAATTTCATATCTGTATTTCCACTACAGTATTGTCTGAATGGGCCCTCAGTCTAGATTAGTGGTGGGGGACGTGTGACCTTCCAGATGCAACTCCCATCAGTGCCAGCCAGCACAGCCAGTGGTAAGATATGATAGAAGCTGCAGGCCCTGGATGCCTTGCTGACTGCTCTCTTTCACCCTCCTCCGAATCCCTGTTCCAGGTTCTTCCACCATATGGAGTATGTCAAATGGTCACCTGGGACAAGGCATTTTTAGCACGGCACAAGGCTGTGGAACGCCCTCCCTGAACCTATTCCTCTTAAATTTGGCAGACCTGATCCCCTCAGAAGGGAAAACTATGACTGCAATTCCCATCTGCCCCTGCCACAACATAAAAAGTTACTGGAAATTATTTTTAAAGACACCCCCCCACACACATTTTTTTTAAGGAGCCAAGCACAAAAAAACTGCACCCATGTCTGAAATTTGGCATGTTTCATTCCTTCACAAGGGGCTACTATGCCTGACAATTCCATTCAATTTTGATGAACAGCAAAAAGGTTGTAGTCAGTTGCTGAGTTCCAAAGACAGTCAAAGGGAAGCACAAAACTTTGGATTTCTGAACTGAGACTTAGATTCAGCCAGCCCCGAGCTGAACCAGGCAGCCTCTAAATTGCCCAAGTTGAATTAGGCTGTTTTCTGAATCACCAAGTTGGAGTCCAAAAGGAATCTTGTGGTCGGAGTACACCCTAGCAGAAATACTTGAAAGAAAGAAATACAAGATGCAGTACTCCTTCCTAAATTAAGGCATTAAGGCACACAAGAGCAATCTGTTCTCTTAGTTAAATGCTTGCAAACAAAATCAAAAGTGCAGGTACAGTAATTTGAAAATGGTAGCATTGCGAAGTTTAGGGTGTGCGTGTGTATTCTGCCATACAGTATGTACTGTCCTTGTGGTTCCTCCATATGGAATATTAGAAGAAGTTGTAGTTTGGGTGCTGAAGCATCAGAGATCTGAGGAAAATAAAGCCAGGGTAGGCATACTCTGATTTGTGATCATTTCTAATATCAGCTACAATGATCTGTTCCAATTTATTCTCTAGAAGTGTTTACACTGGTCATACCAGAAGATAAATCAGCTGCCAATTTATATGCTTCAATGCCATGTTTAAGTGCCCACTATAAGTGATCAAACAGAAGTGCTGATAACCTTTTGGAATGATCAGCCATCTGGCATTCTTACAGATGGAAAGCAGTGTTTTAGAAATCCCCTCCTGGTGAACAAGCATGGTTTTCAGTTCTCTCAGTCATCATCTGGTACCAATATTATTCCCAATAAATGTTGCTTAATTGGAATTCGGGGAGGATGGCAGCCATTCCTACTGTCTTTTTACCCCCTTATAGCTGTGAGCCTACATTGTGATATATACAATTATATGTAGTTTTATTTCCATCAGTATTAGTAAATTAGGCAAGATAACAAAAATGTATATTGTGCACAATTTGGACTAAGTCTGCAGCCTTTGAGAAGGGGGGGGGGAGAGAGAGAGAGAGAGAGAGAGAGACCCCAAATACAACAACTTTAAAAAAGGAATGAGTTTTCGTGGTTTTCCTAGGGGGGATCTTCATGACAACAGAATGAGAAGCGATTTGGAGTATTACCTGGATTTTCATGGAATCGACTTTGGTCTGTCAGGGACACATGAAACAAGATAAGCCGAGTAAGGCATACGTACCTTTAAAATCTGGTTTTCAGTGCTTGAAAGGAACATACTTCTGGGTGGGGTGGGGGAAGTAAAACTGAATGTCATCAAACTGGCAGGGGCTGCTCAACCAATGAGAGAGGCTTGTTTCCTGCCCCTGTCCAGGCTCCCCACTGCTACTACATTATGAATAGAGAGCAACTAATTTTCCCCGTGTGTGCAGATTTCCCTGAAGAAACCAAAATCCCCAGTTCTCCAGTGCAACATCTGAAGGCTCCTGAGAGCTCCCCACTCCACTCCAATTTCGCTGCATCCCAGCAACCTGCTGTGGAGTTATTGCTCCCACCCCATTTTTCCCCATGTGCACTTTTGCCTTTTGCTTCCACCCACCCCCTTCTCCCTTTCTCCTCTCTGCTTGCAATAAGAAGCTCCCATAAACCCGAAAGATCAGAGATGAGACTGTACATAACAACAAACTACAGAACATCTAAGAAGCACATTTCAATAGCAATTTAAGACAGCATTGGAGAAGCGAAAAAGCGCTTTAGGGTGAGTTACTACAGTTAGCCTTTAACCCTTTCACTGCAGGAGAGTGAGATTGATGTCTTACTTCTGAGTAAACATGCACAGAAGGGGGGTATTTAAAGATTAAAAGTAGGTTACCTAAGGTGAATGAGTGTCCCCACTACTGCGGTAATGTGAGGGGTTTCTGCTGCACTCCTGGGGATTACCTCAACGGGAAAAACTACTTCCATTGGGGAAACAAGAGGGAATGGGGCATCCCACCCCCTTGACCATGTCACTGCCAGGTCACAGAGGCATGCCCAGGATTTAGTGTGTGTGGGGAGGAGTGAGACACTGTGGTAAAACCACCAGGGAGCCGCTTTCGGTAAAAAAGTCAGAGTAAAAGGATTTTCAGAAAATGCGTTTTTTCAAGAGGGAAGAGGCTGGTTGGCAGTAGATTGGTAACGATGTCATCTGTCATGAAGGACCTCAAACTGCTCTAACTTCGCACTAAATGGCTTGTGAAGGCAGCCCCCTAGTCAAGTTTTTCATGGTAATAAGTGTAATCGCTGAAACCACACTCATCACACACTGATGTAGGCTTGCTATGACATACATTCATAAATCTAAACTAAATCTCAATATTTAGTTGAATTTATTCTGCTCACATTAATCAACTGTCATTTTGTTGCCGACAGAATTCAAGATTTGCTATGGAAGCAACTCTTGAATTTGTTGGCAGTGAGCTTTATGATTGAGTCGGGATTTGAACCCGGGTCTCCCCACTCTTAGTTTAACACTCTAATCACTACATCACACTGGCTCTATCACTCTTTAAAAAGCAATATTATCTTTAATGTCCTCTTTTTCATTTCCTCTTAAGAGTAACATACTAGCACTCAAAAGAAGACGACGACTAAGGAGACAAAGAAGATGAAGTAGTAGTAGTAGTAGTAATGGGCTTGATTCTCAGCCACACTGATTAAAGTTGTCCTTGCCAATCAAATCAATTACAGGTTTGTCGAGCAATTCTCAATATCACGTGGATATTGAAATAGCACACAGGTACCCCAGGTATTTTCAGCAAAGGAGATTGTTACCTTGTCGTGGTGCTGGAGCTTGAGCACCTCAATGACGTCATGAGCTAAACCGTGAAGGGACACCCAAGATGGGAAGGTCATGGCAGAGAGGTCAGACTAAATATGATCCCTGGGGAAGGAAATGGCAACCCACCCCAATATTCTTGCCATGAAAACTAAATGGATCAGTACAACCAGAGATATGTCGGTATACCATCGGAAGATGGGACTCCCAGGTCGGAAGATGGTCAAAATGCTACTGGGGAGGAACACAGGATAAGTTCAACTAGCCCCAGATGTGATGACACAGCTAGCTCAAAGCTGAAAGGACGGATAGCAGCCGATGGTGCTGGTGGTGAACAGTGAATCCGATGTTCTAAAGATCAACACACCACAGGAACCTGGAATGTAAGATCTATGAGCCAGGGCAAATTGGATGTGGTTGTTGGGGAGATGTCAAGATTAAATATAGACATTTTGGGTGTCAGTGAACTGAAATGGACTGGAATGAGCCACTTCACATCGGATGGCCACCATATCTACTACTGTGGACAAGAGGACTACAGAAGAAATTGAATAGCCTTCATAATTAATAATAGTGGCTAAAGCAGTGCTTGGATACAATCCAAAAAATGACAGAATGATCTCAATTCGAATTCAGGGTAAGCCATTTAACATCACAGGGATCCAAATATACACCCCAACCACAGATGCTGAAGAAGCAGAAGTAGATCAGTTCTATGAGGATCTGCAGCGCCTACTGGATAGTATGGCAAAAAAAGATGTTATTTTCATTACAGGAGACTGGAATGCTAAGGTGGGTGGTCAAATGACACCGGGAATTACAGGCAAGCATGGTCTGGGAGAACAAAATGAAGCAGGACATAGGCTGATAGAATTTTGCCAAGACAATTCACTGTGTATTGTAGCAGCCATATCGGGGGTCAGACTAAGTAGCCTCATGCAGTCTCATGCTTCATGTTCTTGCTGAGCTCTTTCTCCCTTGAATATATTGAATATAACAAACACTCTCTTCCAACAACCTAACAGACGACTTTACACATGGACTTCACCAGACAGTCGACACCGAAATCAGATTGACTACATCCTTTGTAGCCAAAGGTGGCAGACATCTATGCAGTCAGTAAAAACAAGATCTGGAGCTGATTGTAGTTCAGATCACGAACTTCTTATTGCACCATTTAGAATCAGACCAAAGAGAATAGGGAAGACCCACAGATCAGTTAGATATGAGCTCACGAATATTCCTAATCAATATGCAGTGGAGGTGAAGAATAGATTTAAGGGACTAGATTTAGTAGATAGGGTCCCGGAAGAACTATGGACAGAAGTTCGCAACATTGTTCAGGAGGCGGCAACAAAAAACGTCCCAAAGAAAAAGAAAACCAAGAAGGCAAGATGGCTGTCTGCTGAGACACTGGAAGCACCGCAAGAAAGAAGGAAAGCAAAAGGCAACAGTGATAGGGGGAGATATGCCCAAATAAATGCAAAATTCCAGAGGTTAGCCAGAAGAGATAAGGAATTATTTTTAAACAAGCAATGCGCGGAAGCGGAAGAAGATAATAGAATAGGAAAGACAAGAGACCTCTTCCAGAAAATTAGAAACATCGGAGGTAAATTCCAGGCAAGATAGGAAGGATAATAATATCGGGGATAGATTTGACGGTGTGGTCAGTGAGCTAGAGCCAGACATCCTGAAGAGTGAGGTTGAATGGGCCTTAAGAAGCACTGCTAATAACAAGGCAGCAGGAGATGATGGTATCCCAGCTGAACTGTTTAAAATCTTGCAAGATGACGCTGTCAAGGTGATGCATGCCATATGCCAGCAAATTTGGAAAACACAAGAATGGCCAACAGATTGGAAAAGATAAACTTATATCCCCATACCAAAAAAGGGACGCACCAAAGAATGTTCAAACTATCGAACAGTGGCACTTATTTCACATGCCAGTAAAGTAATGCTCCAGATCTTGCAAGGGAGACTCCAGCAATTCATGGAACGAGAATTGCCAGATGTACAAGCTGGGTTTAGAAAAGGCAGAGGAACTAGAGACCAAATTGCCAATATCCGCTGGATAATGGAGAAAGCCAGGGAGTTTCAGAAAAACCTCTATTTCTGTTTTATTGACTATTCTAAAGCCTTTGACTGTGTGGATCATCACAAATTGTGGCATGTTCTTGGTCGTATGGGGATACCAAGTCATCTTGTCTGCCTCCTGAGGAATCTGTATAACGACCAAGTAGCAATGGTAAGAACAGACCACGGAACAACGGACTGGGTTAACATTGGGAAAGGAGTACAGCAGGGTTGTATACTCTCACCCTACCTATTCAACCTGTATGCAGAACACATCCTGCGACATGCTGGGCTTGATGAAGCCAAGGCTGGAGTTAAAATCGCTGGAAGAAACATTAACAATCTCAGATATGCAGATGATACCACTTTGATGGCTGAAAGCGAGGAGGAGCTGAGGAACCTCATGACGAAGGTGAAAGAAGAAAGTGCAAAAGCTGGGTTGCAGTTAAACCTCAAAAAAAACAAGATTATGGCAACCAGCTTGATTGAGAACTGGCAAATAGAGGGAGAAAACGTGGAGGCAGTGACAGACTTTGTCTTTCTAGGCGCAAAGATTACTGCAGACGCTGACTGCAGCCAGGAAATCAGAAGATGTTTACTTCTTGGGAGGACAGCAATGACAAATCTTGATAAAATAGTGAAGAGCAGAGACATCACACTGACAACAAAGGTCCGCATAGTTAAAGCAATGGTATTCCCCATAGTAACCTATGGCTGTGAGAGCTGGACCTTAAGGAAGGCTGAGCGAAGGAAGATAGATGCTTTTGAACTGTGGTGCTGGAGGAAAATTCTGAGAGTGCCTTGGACTGCAAGAAGATCAAACCAGTCCATACTCCAGGAAATAAAGCCAGACTGCTCACTTGAGGGAATGATATTAAAGGCAAAACTGAAGTACTTTGGCCACCTAATGAGAAGACAGGATACCCTGGAGAAGATGCTGATGCTAGGGAAAGTGGAAGGCAAAAGGAAGAGGGGCCGACCAAGGGCAAGGTGGATGGATGATATTCTCGAGGTGACGGACTCGACCTTAGGGGAGCTGGGGGTGGTGACAGCCAACAGGAAGCTCTGGCATGGGCTGGTCCATCAAGTCACGAAGAGTCGGAAGCGACTGACCGAATAAACAACAACCCCCCCAGGTATGGAAACACCTTTCACTACACCTCTTTTGTTGTCTGCAATCCTATCAGGTTGCCAGATTTACAAGGAGCCAATGTTATCATACCCTAAAAGACCACTGCATTAAAGAGAAGTTGCTTTATCAAATGATGGACTTGGTCCTCTCTACCCACATCCGTTGTACCCCATCCAACTTCCCTACTCTGCTGTAACATGCAGGGCTCTTAGCTGTTACTCAGCTTAATGACAGAATTTTGTTTTAAACAGAAACGTTTAAATAACTGCCCACATTATGGCTTATTTAGTTACTCATTGCTGATCTGTGTGTTCTTAACATTCTGTCAGAACACAGTTTTAATAATCATCCATGTGTGTGTGAGAATGATAAATGATAATGTTAATGATACCCTTACTCACAATTTTTTTTTTAAAGATCAGCCTGAGGAAGGCTGAATAATTGTTTTCATTGGCATCCCTCAAATATCAAAGTTATGACAAGAAGTCCGTCATAGTATCCCCTTTCAAAAGAATAATTCATAATCATATTGTATGGACCTTTTTTATGTGTAAAGTGCATCAGCTGTAGTGTTTGCATGTAACAATAATGTGGGTTTGCTACTCCACTTAGTAATTTCTCATGCTGGTGCCAGGTGCCTCAAGGAGATACAGGGCTAATGTGGTTCTTTCCAAGCTGTACACATGATTGTTGCTTAAAAACACTATAGCTGCAACATGGATTCCCCCACCAAATACATGGGGGAGATCACAAGTTTGAATGCTGCTCTATGGAACGGGGGGAGTTCTACATATAGAAAACTAGCAAGTCAGGGAGAAGGCTAGGCTAAAACCCTTCACCCAAATGTTTAGCTTTCTATGAGCAGAGAGGTGTTTTTAATCATGGTATTCAATCATGAAAGCCATTACTTGATCTAAAGTACTATACTGTCTAGAAATAGTTTTTCATGTGATCTGTCAAGGGCCAAACAAGTCTAGATGGCAGAAGAAACATAACTGGAGTTCCCCGGTTGTTGTTGTTTTTAACAATGGCAAATGCAGCCATGGGGTGGTGGTGGTGTGTGTGTGTGTGTGGGGGGGGTGTCGGTGTGTGATTTGGATCATGACAACAGCACTGGGGAGGGAGCGTTTACCCCTTTCCTAAGCTTCTCTGTTGAAATAGCACTCACACTGAAACTGCTCTTTGCCCTAACCCTAACCCTTCAGATCTAATTGCATCCTAGGACTCAGTTTACAGCTACATAAAATATAAATTCAGACCAATACTTTGCTATAGGCTTGTTCCATGGCGACGTTTACCCATCAGGGGTGATAATATGCCCATACAATGTAAAATTACTAGGATCCACTTCTTTATAATGTTGTATCTCACAGAGGTCAATTACTTGCCTCTCACACATAAATGCTCTTGCTGGATAAATTAACATAATACACACCAACAACTAATCAACTCAAATGTATATAAATTATCATAAATTCAGTCTGGTGATCTATTTTGGGATTTTAGGATGGGACACAATGAAAGGAGATGGATTTAAGTCAAAAAGGGAGTACATATGCAGGAAGATTTTTTTAAGTGTTTTTAATTTCCAAATGCAGAGTAAACAGAGTGAGCACCCCAATGAAATTCTGCAACCAGCCAGCATTATTTTAACAAGAAGCTGATGAAGATGAAATTTAATAAGTCAAACGTATATTAGCCAGTACTGTGCATGGGTGTACTAGAATGTCCTTTCTAGTCATCAAGAGAGAGGGCTTTTTAAAATATTGCTTCATGCTCTCTCATTGTCAGAGAACATCTGAAGCCTTCTTTTTACCTCCACCAGTACAATATGTAACCACCAAACAGTTTTTAAAAGTCTGACATACTTAAAAATATCCAATTTACATAACACTGACAAAAAAGTATTCTACTCAAAGATAAAGGGCCTAAAGATATATGATGATGATGATGATGAAGAATTAAAGTGCTAATATTAAATCATACGGTTGTACCTGATTGTGTCCTTCAACCAGCAGACCAGACACAACGGGTGGATCCAGTTCTCCTTCCCCCTGCAGCCTACGCACACTCCCTAGATCTGCTCCACAGGTTGGTGACCATCCAGAGCAGGTTGGGGGTGGGGGGATGCAGACGGCTGTAGGAGCGGGAAGGGGAATGGAAACTCCCATTATGTGAGTGGAAGTTCACATGAGTGACTTGGGATTTAAGCGATAAAACTATTAGGAAGAACTTTTAAAAATGATTCAGGATTATAACAAAACAAAACAAAACAAAACAGGAGAGAAAACAACAACTAACAATACCAAAAGAAGGAACAAAAAAGCATATCCATCCACAATAACTAGTCACAACATGAGAGAGAGAAGAAAAGATTCGACACCCATTTCAAATATATATATGTTAATATCAGCAAATCATATATCTAAATAAGCATCCAAACAAAATTGACGAATGTAGGATATATGTTCAACTGCAGTAAGATCTTCAGACCACTGAAAGATAGGTAGTGGGTGTTTATCCTGAAGGTTTGTAACTGTCAGGGTTCTCAAAGTCCACTTTTGCTGTCCATCTATTAATCCCCACGTTACAAGAATATAATTTAAAAGTGCATGAAAGTCTGCAATTATCACAGATTTTTCAGGAACAAAATTTATGCAAGCATTAACTTCCAACCAGAAAGAAGCCATCACAGGGCATGCCCACATCATATGCCTCAGTGACGCATTGTCGGCATTATAATGCCAGCATCTAGCATCTAGCATAGCTAGCCAACTTCTTCTTAACCAGCCTCTGCGGTTTCCAATATATGTGAAACATAATTTTTTGTTGAATCAGCCTCAATTTTAAATCTACAGAAATAGTGCATATTGAAGCTAAAGCAACTTTCCATTGGTTAGGCTGTATAGAGCATTCTACTTCCCTATTCCATTCCTCTCTAGCGTGCTGAACATCCACTTCATTACATTCCAAAAGACATTTATAGACAGTGCTTAGCTTTCTGTAAAGAGCCAATTAATTCCTCCAGCTATATAGGAGGTCCTGAAGCACTCCCCACTGATGGCCCATATATATTGTGAACCGCCCAGAGAGCTTCGGCTATTGGGCGGTATAGAAATGAAATAAATAAATAAATAAATATAGATACCAAAAAGTGCTGCAATTGAATGTATTGCCACCCACCGCTAGATGATAAGTAAGTGGTATCTATTGAAAATAGTAAAAATTCATCATCCGATCCTATTAACTGATCTAAAGTTAATCAGTATCCAACTGTGTCATTCCATTAGGGCAAATGATGTGTGGTAGAGGAAACAAGGTTCTGAACTATGTGCAAGAGCAGAATCCAACTAAAGTTATGTTTGTGCAAGCACAGTTGTACAAGCAGTTGTGCATTATGCTTGTGCAACCTGTTGTGCAACCCAGTGCAGCCCATTGTGCAATCTGTTGTGCAACTGGTTCCACAAGAGTTATGCACAATGGGTTGCACAATGAGTCCACAACAGGGTGCACAAGCATAATGCACAAGTTCTTGCACAACTGTACTTGAACAAACATAACTTTAGTTGTTTCACAACTGGTTGCGCAAGCATAATGGACACTGAAATTGCTAGCTGCTGAAATTGCAGATGGAGCCATTTCTTTCTTTTTATTGTGCCTAGATCCTAGTGCCGTATAGTTGAAAAGAGGTGTCAAATGATTTAACTCCAAAACAATCCATGGAGGAGTATTAAAGGAAAAAGTTATCTTCCAATCATTGGTACAAGATAAGACTTATGATATAAACTGGAAAATTAAATCCTCCCACCCCACTTGGCAGTCTTTTAAAGCAAAAACTGGGGAGGAGGAATCTCCCCTCCCCTTTGAATAAACTTCTGAAATGCTGCATAAAGTTTTTGAAAATATGTTTGGGGAATATATAAAGGAATATTTATATATTTATATATTTATATATTTATATAAAGGAATATTATGTGATACATAAATTACCTGTTGTAAGACATTAATCTTAAGTATATTAACCTTACTCCAATTACTTAAATTAAATGTCCACTCTTCCAAATCAAGAGATATTTCTGCCAACAATACACTTAAATTCAGTTGAATCTTTTGAGAAATATCTCCAGGCACCTGTATTCCAAGATACATTATAAATTCTGGACACCATTGGAATTGCCATTTAGTAACTACATCAAGTGCTGGCATTAATGCAGATTTTGACCCAGCTGACAGTATAACCCAAAAGCATATCAATTAATCTTACTAATTTTGGCACAGAAGACCTACTAATAAATAACAACAAATCATCTACATATAAAGCTGTTCTATATTCAACCTGGTCATGCAGAAAACCATAAATTTTTCTGCTGTGTCTAATCGCATACCCCAAGGGTTCTAAGCACAAATCAAATATCAGGGGAGAAAGAGGACAGCCCTGCCTTGTGCCACTCTCCAAACAAGATACAATTCTAATCCATCTTAAAAAATTCCTGTGGAAAGCCAAATTTTTCAAAATTACAAACATAAACTGCCAATGTAATTTGTCAAATGCTTTCTCAGCATCAAGAGAAATAACCACAGTCAAATCTGTTCTTTTAGTATTCAAAGCAATCAAATTTACTACAAACCTTAAATTATCTGCTCCCTGCCTTTGGCGAATAAATCCTTGATCAGAATGCACTAATGTATGTATCATATGCTGAAGTCTGTTAGCAAGAATTGCTATTAATATTAGCATCCATAGTGATAAAAGAGATTGGCCTATAATTTTCACAGTTAGTATGATCCTTATCAGGTTTAGGAATAATAAAAGCATAAGCATATAATGATGCTGGTAACATTCCTTATTCAAAAGCCTTACAATAAAGACAGAAAAACATAGGAGTCAAAAAATCTGAGTGCACCTTATACCATTCTGTAGAAAAACCATCTGGCCCAGAGCTTTATTGGGAAGAACTTTCTAATTCTAAAAGCAGCTCAACAATAAAAAAAAGTTCAAGAACTTTTCATTGATAACACACCTGCTAGTTCCCCATTTATTCTTCTGTACATTAAGGTCTCATTCAGACATAATTCTAAATTATGGTTTAGCTACATTAATGAACCGCAGGTTCCTGTCCTCCTCTCTCTCTCTTGGTGCACTCATGAGAAGGTGATTTTTAACTAACTGCAATTCAGTATTAGTTCCAAACCTAGATAAACTATACTTAGTCTTAAATCTGGCTTGCTGAAACGAACCAACTTCAACCCTTAGTTTATGAAGACTACTTATTTCAATAAACCAGCCTTCCCCAAGTATCTGGTATCCTCCGGAAGTTTTATACTACAACTCCCAGCTTTCCTGACCATTGGCCATGCTGGCTAGGGCTGATGGGAGTTGAAGTCCAAAACATCTGGAGCGCACCAGGTTGAGGAAGGCTGCAATAAACCATAGTAAAGATTAACTACAGTTAGGTTTCAGACAGAGTGCTAAACTGTGTTTCATTGAAAACAGAAGTAAATGCTTCCAGTCTCCTCCTTGCAGCCACACTGGAGAAGAAGAGTGTAGGTGATCCCATGTGTCTAGGACTTATCCTCAAAAATCCAAATGAGGCCTAGGGATTAGCAGGGCTGGCTCCAGGTTCAAGGGCCTTCACAAGTGCTTTCTGTTGGGCCGCTCCAGCCTCACTGGCTCCCTGTTGACATCACTGGGCTTTCACTTGGCAGGCTTACTGGTGGCAGACAGCAGCAGCATTTGAAGTTGCCTGCCATCTGAGTTGTAATTCACCACAATGCCCCAACATGGCATCACCCCAGGGCATTTTAAATGGGGGGTGGCTTCCCAGACTCAGGTGCTGCTGCCAGATAAACCTGCATCTGGGAGAATAGGCTGGTAGGAGGACCAAGCATCAGCACTGGTGCACCTTGCTAGGGTCCTTGGACCACAGAAGCTGCATGAAGGTACTGGATGCTGACACCATCTCTGGATGGAGGCATAAGTTCACACGGTGTACACACTCAGCCCACTGTCACCTCTGTTCACACAGGTTTCGAGTGGTTTTGCAGTGCTTCAAAATACCGAAATATCTGTTTGACCCAGGATGACACTGGGACAAAAGATACAGGAAATTATGCTCATATCCTACTACTTCATTAAAAATGATTGTCCAGCCTTTATCAGATGTTCAGCCTTCTGAGGAACAGTAGGGAAATAGAACTGCCATTCACGAGAACAGGCATTTCATCAATAGAAGGGCTTCTTTATAAAGTCAGGCCTATGTGAGACTATTAACAGACATCAACTTCAGAGACAGCAACTCAGCTGTTGCATTGACTTAATTCATATTAGATTCATTATAGTGATTACATATTCATTTCATGTTGTTTTAAACTGATCTATTATATCATTTAGAGATAGCTCAATCACACATGCATGTATTGCAACTCCACTCTAAAAAATCTCTCTCTCTCTCTCTCTGTATCTCACTTTGGATTCTATTATTTTAAAGTGTGTGATGGAAACAGTAACCTGCTTTATATTCCACCCTGAAATTCATTATCATGTTAGGTCTTGAACGTCTTTCTGCACATCTCTTTCTGCATCTTGCTCTCACAATATTTGCTTCTACTATGAACAACAACAAGAGAGAAAGAGAAAAATGTGAACTTTACTTACTAGGAACTCCAGATACCAGTCGTAAGGGGCGCAATACTCGGAAAGCCCGAAGTGCTTTAACGTCAAATCCAGCACCTTTGCCTCCTATTGAATTTACCCCATCTGCTTTGGTTGCTTGTTCTAAAATTGCACTAAAAAGCCTGGGCGGTGGAGGTAGAAAGAGGGAATAAATTGTTAGTAGACTGCATGGCTCAAAATAAAAGCAAAAATGACTCCCACTATATTATAGATTCCATATACTGCATAAGACACAGAGAAAATGGGAAGATGTTTTGTATCCATCCAAGATATACAGACTGACAGATGCAACTAACTGTAACGTTTGCCACGTGCTCTTAATTTTGTTTAGGTATTACCTCTTTCACATTTCAAATTATATATCTATATCTGTAAATATAGCTAGATAGATAATGTGAAGGAGGTGAGTATTATGCTTGCATGTAAGTATGTACCATTAGACAGAAATTAGAACGTATATTAGATAATGGCAACATTGATGCACAAGTTCTGGAGTTTCTTAAAGGCTCCGGTGTTTCATAGGCATCAGCACAAAGATTAATAGTATCTATCTTATTTTAGAACCATAAAAATAATGCAAATTCTTTTGTTTACAATTCTGCACCCTTTATACACAGGTATCAAGGACAGAGAAAAAGAACTGAAAGAATATAAGAGCTTTGAAATTCTATAATTGTAAAGCCAGTGACTGTAATCCAAAATTCCCTGAATACATAGAGACTTACTGTCCTCTTCGATGCCTTCAATACACACAGGCAATGGGAAGTCATGTGTGCCTGAGGCACTGCAGACCCTCAAGATCATGGCTACTCCAGGGTAGTAAAGGACGTAGACTAGAGGTTTTCAGATTGTGATCAATGGACCACTGGTGGACTACAAGCTCCATTCACTTGGTTCATCAAAAGGTTGTGGAACAATCAAGACTATCTGTACTTGTTCCTGCATTTGACCTCTTTTTTCTGATGATGGCAAGAGAGGTCGATTTTACCAGACACCAGTTATCAAGCAGGTTAAGAAGACCTTGGCCTAGGGACCATGATCTTCATGAAAGGATGCTGGTATAGTCTTCTAGTTCTTCCCTAAAACAATTATCAATTAAAAAGGCCCTTCTCTGTAGTCTGTCTTAGGGCTTGTGATTTTCATGGTACTGTGCTGGTTTTGAAGATGATGCAAGAGCTGAAGATAAATATACAGATTTTAAAGCATCTTGAAAATTATAAAACTCCTTCATAACTTATTAGAATTTTCTGTCATTTTCTGACTGGTGTGCCAAATATAATTTACCTGCCAAGGCTGAATGGCAATACTTGCAATTGCAACATTTGTTACAATCTAGATTTGGTCTGGCTGCTTTTACAGCGTCAAAGTCTCCATTGTTATTGGAAACACTTATTGGGACTGATCAGTCATATTGACCCATGATTCATGTATATAAATACTTATTATCAGTAAATAAATATGATATTCAGGGTCTAAGACAGGAATGGAAGAGAGAATTGGATTGCCCCATTTTGCCTAATCAATGGATCGTGGTTTTAGCATCTGTACAAGAACTATCTATGGATCTTAGGCTATGTCTTATTCAGCAGAAAAATCTTGTTTCAGGTTTACTGGACTCCACAACATCTTTTTAATAAGGGTCTGTCTAATTCGCATAATTGTTGGAGATGCAATACACCTAATGCCATATGTTTTGGCAATGCCCAATAGTCACCTCCTTTAGGGAGAAGGTCATAATACGGATTAACTTTGTATTGGAACACTCTTTAATATTTAATGATGTACATCTCCTCCTAAACTAACTACCTGTTTCCTGGAAGTTAATGTATGGTCAGCACAAAGGGATTTTCTGAGTCCTTTTGACAGCCAAATGACTGATATTACTGTCAGGGGCTCCTTGGAGGCCTCTCTCAGTCTAATCCAGTAGCCAAGTCCAGACACAGACAAAGGAATTCCTTTCTAAGCTTTATTCTTCTTTTACAACTTAACAACTCTACAGGTAGCAACTAGATCTGAGCAGCAAAGTACCTATGCCCTAAGTTGGAACAGTTGGTCCCTGTTTGAAAGGGAATTACTGGAAGACCCCTGAACTTAAGGACTAGGGAGAGTCTCTTCCCTTTTCCCTTGGATCCTCTGGGCGCAGCTGTTGTTTGCGCGCCAACCGGGCACTACGCCTCCTTTCTGCGCCCTCCATTTGGCGCCGCTCTCTGCGTCAGCATCGCGCGTCCACCAAGTCTGCTATCCGCGCTCGGTCACTGCCTGGACTGCTATCTAATCTAGGAATGCTGGTGGGAGGAATCTCCGTCAGCTGTGGGCCCTGGGAAAGAGGAGTGCGCTCCTCTCCCAGGAGCGACTGCTCTTCCTCAGAATCAGAACTACTCAGGGATTCTATGGGCTCAGTGTCCACCATGAACTTACAACACTGGAAGGACAAATGCTCACCTCCTATAATGCAATGGATTGAAGACCTAACAACACTATCAGCATTTGAATGGGTAGTATATAGGTGCCACTCATGAATGGACATATACATGGACATTTGGTCTCCTTTTGTTGAAGCTTATGCATAATGTCCTGTCTTTTTAGAATGTTGTTGTTAATGGAAAACGCATAATGGAAAATGCATGTAGGTATAGTATTGCTGTGTGTGTTTTTTCCCTTCCCCCTTTTTCCTTTTCCTTTTTTCTTTTTTTTCTTCACAATTTGTTTTTTGTGTGTGGTTAAAATCACAATTAAAAAAATTAATTAAAATATTAGATGATTCTTGCACAGAAAACATATTTTTCATTGTAATTACATGATTCTTATAAAGGCAGCAGACACCAAATTTTGGCTCTGCATATTTCTTCCAGTCCAGTGAACAAGCGTTAGGAATGTGTTCTGTTTCCTATTCAAATATTTCTGCCTTTCTGCTAAACAAAATCCTCACACCAGATGATGACTGATGTATCCGCACAGCCATCCCAGTCTTCCAGGGGCCTGCAAGCAGAGCTCACTACAAAAGGTTTCTCTGATAGTGTTCTACAACTTTAATAAAATGACCCAAAGCCAGAATCTGGCCAAAAACACACACACACACACACACACACCTTTAATATAGCATCCATGGAAGAAAGCTTGCCATGATAAGGATGGTTAATATCATCCTTACATTTATGTTGATAAAGAATGGGCACTGTCAAATTAAGGATCTTCATTATAGTGTAATTAGGGTGGGAGACTACATCCTTCCTACGCTGTCTCCTCATTAGATGAAAAGGCCATAGAAAGCTTGTTCCTAGTTGTGCAGGTGTGCCCATCTTACTTTCTGCACAGTAATCTTTCAAAATGTCCTGCAGTATAAACCATGGTGACTGTTCCCTCACGAGGCATCCTGTGAAAAGAGATCATAGGCCACGTTCCCAGCTATACATCTCAAATGCCTTTCTTTATGAGGACATGTTGTTCCCCATTTTTCTCAAGATGATCCATCCTCCATTGTTGGTTTTCAAAAGGAACTCATTTCCGTCCACACTTGGAGATGAGCTAAATATGGGATGTCCCTCACAATATACCTCCTAGGTATATTTCCAATAGCTTTCTTTTCTTTTGCACCTAAAATTACTAGGTGCTATACAAAAATCAGAAATAAGGCCCTGTCCTCAGGCTTACAATCTAAAGATAAAGACATGATACATTAGGAAGGAAAAGGAAGGAGAGTAAATGTGAAGATGAATCAGTGGGGGAAAACCTGTTATGTCAAAACAGAACAATGGAAGGGTCTCTTTCCTTCCCTTTGTCCCATGCAGAGTGGATGATTGCTGACAGAGTCTGAAAGGGGAGGGGCTGAATGGCAATTGCACTAGGCATGTCAATGGAAAGTACTCCTTTCTGTCTCTCTCTCCCTGTTCTGCTGCTAAGCTACAGAATTGCTAATGATGAAGTGTAAAAGCAGGAACCAGGTTACATATATCACATTAATACAAGCATACATAGATACATACATTTTGACAGGAACTGAGCAGCACTGCAAATTAGTAGGCTTTGGATTCCAGAATTAAATTTTGTGGTATAATACATGTGACCAATTCTTTTTTAGTGCAATCCTATGCATGTTTATTCAGAAGTAAGACCCACTGGATTCAATGTGGTTTACCTCCAAGTAAGTGTGCATACAACTGCAGCTTCCAAAGTTGTTCAGATGAAGGAATTTTAAAGAGGCAATTTGTCCTGCTCAGTGTGGAAGAACTTTCTATAGTTCTGCTGCCATGGAAAGATCAGAAGCTGGTGAAGTTTAGATTTCCTGGGACTCAGAGGCTCTGCAGGGATAGGAGACCAACTAAGATGGCTGCCCCAGGAGGCTGACACATCTGAATGGTTTCCTGATAGTGCTTGGGGATTTTCCTGTCACTTCAGCAAGTGATTCTATGTCCTGGTTGACCTCTGGAATGGAGAAATGGCTTGGGCAGTTGACACTATTCCTCCCGAGTATCCTCACCTGCTGAGTACAGCTAAACAAGCTCCCTGGTTTTCAAGGGAGCTGGGAGTGATGAAATAAGAAGGATGATAGCTAAAGCAATGTTGGTGGAACAGTCAGGACAAATCCGACCAAACACAGGCTACAGCTCATTTGAAGGACTACTTGTAGTGGGAATTATGGTGGCGAAGAAATTAATCTTCTGTCACTGCTGTACCTGCACAGAGTCGTCTAATGAAGTTTTTTGGGGAGGTTAAAGGCCTATTACATTCTGGCCCATGAGAAGATGATGCTGAGCACTCAACAGCCCGTTGTGACCAATTTGCAAGACACTTTGCAGATAAAATTGTTCATATCTGTGCCAACTTGGATGGCATAGATGGTACAGGTCGGAAGTCGGGGGTATATCCACCACCCCCTTGTCATGGTCAGATCACTATCTGGTGACATTGGACTTCTCAGTTCCACAACCCCTCCGCAGGGGTGGAGGACCCATTAAAATGGTCCGCCCCAGGCGTCTTATGGATCCAAATGGATTCCTGAACGCGCTTGGGGATTCTCTGGGGCACGCCAACGGCCACTCGGTCGAGACCCTGGTGGGTGGCTGGAATGCCGCAATCACTGGGGCATTAGATCAGGTGGCTCCGAAACGCCCTCTCCCCCTGAACAGGGCTCGGACTGCACCATGGTTCAATCCACGGTTACGAGCTCTGAAACAGGAGGTGAGACGGCTAGAGCGCCGGTGGCGGAAGTCTCGCTCCAAAGACGATCAGACACGGGCTAGAGCTGTATCTTCAGCCTATCACGTGGCGGTGAAGGCAGCAAAAAAGGAATATTATGTTGCCTCCATCGCGTCTGCAGAGTGCTGTCCCAGGAGGCTGTTCCAAGTGGTCCGGAGCCTGGTCGGTCCTGTGGCTCCGGAACCACTGGGGCATTCTAAGGCCTCCTGTGAGGCCTTGGCAAGGCACTTTGCAGATAAAATTGATCAGATCAGGTGTGTTACTCTGCACGCTGTGGATACAGTTAGTGAGCAAGAGGCGGCCTGTGGCAAACCGGTTTTGTGGGATTGGTTCCAGCTTCTTCCTCCTGATGAAGTGGACAAGGTGCTTTCATCTGTACGGCCGACCACCTGCTTACTTGATCCTTGCCCATCTTGGCTCATTATGGGCTGCAGAGAGAGACTGGGTGAGGGGATCAAGGCGGTGGTGAACGCCTCCCTTGAGAAGGGAGTGATGCCATCAGCCCTCAAGGAGGCAGTGATAAGACCGCTCTTAAAGAAGCCCTCCTTGGATCCTCAAGTTCTGAACAACTTTCGCCCAGTGTCAAATCTATCATTTTGGGGCAAGGTGATTGAGCAGGTGGTGGCGGTGCAGTTGAAGGCACACTTGGAAGAAACTGATTATCTAGACCCATTTCAGTCAGGCTTCAGGCCTGGGCATGGGACAGAAACGGCCTTGGTCGCCTTGGTAGATGATATGAGGAGGGCTCTGGATAGGGGCGAATGCTCCTTCCTTGTTCTCCTCGACCTCTCAGCGGCTTTTGATACCATTGACCACGGTATCCTCCTGGACCGCCTGGAGGGGTTGGGCATTGGGGACACCATATTGCGGTGGTTCCGGTCCTTCCTCTCCGGCAGGTACCAGAGGGTAGCACTGGGAGAGGAGGTTTCAGACCCGTGGCCACTTACTTGTGGGGTGCCACAGGGTTCCATCCTCTCCCCGATGCTATTTAACATCTATGTGAAGCCGCTGGGGGCTATCATCAGGAGATTTGGGGTGCAGTGTCATCAATATGTGGATGACACGCAGCTCTACCTCTCGTTCAAATCTTCACCAAGGTTGGCCGTAGAATCCCTGTCCAAATGTCTGGAGACGGTGAGTGGCTGGATGGGGAGGAATAAGCTGAAGCTGAACCCTGACAAGACCGAGGTACTTTTGCTGGGAGACAAGAGGAGGCTGGGGGATGTTGACCTGGTGTTGAATGGGGTACGGCTACCCGTGAAAGACCAGGTCTGCAGCCTGGGGGTCATTTTGGACTCCCAGCTGTCCATGGAGGCTCAGGTGTCAGCTGTGAGCCGGACAGCGCTGTATCAACTCCATCTGATACGGCGGCTGCGCCCCTTCCTTCCCGACCATCTGCTCCCATCGGTAGTACATGCCCTGGTCTCCTCTCGTTTAGACTACTGTAATGCGCTCTACGTGGGGTTACCCTTGAAGACGGTTCGGAAACTGCAGCTGGTACAGAACGCGGCGGCTCGCCTGATTAAAGGCAGCCGCCGGTGAGATCACATCACTCCAGTGCTGAAGGAGTTGCACTGGTTACCAGTTGTTTTCCGGGCCAAATTCAAGGTGTTGGTTTTGACCTTTAAAACCCTATATGGTTCCAGCCCAGCCTATCTTAAGGAGCGCCTCCAGCAGCACCAGACAGGCCGCTTAACAAGATCAGCCTCGGATGGCCTTCTCTCTGTCCCATCAGCCAGGACAGCTAGACTGGTGGGGACGAGGGAGAGGGCCTTTTCTGTGGTGGCCCCCACTCTGTGGAACTCCCTCCCTAGGGAACTCCGTCATGCCCCCTCTTTAATGAGCTTCCGTCATGCATTAAAAACGTGGTTGTTCAGGCAGGCATTTGGGGTGGGTTAGGGTATTTTAGGAAATGTTTTTATTGTAGAATTTTATTGTTTTAAACTGTTTTATTATATGTTGTACATCGCCCAGAGTGGCTGGGTGACCAGCCAGATGGGCGATTAATAAATTTAATAATAAATAAAAATAAATACAGGTCAAGTGGATGTAACTTCCGCTTCAGATTGTCCAGTTACGATATTTTTCAATTTGTACATCCTGAAAATGCAGACATTATCCTTGGAGAGGTGAGATCTACAACATGTGTGCTTGGCCCTCTACTTTCCTGGCTTATAAAAGCAACCAGAAGCGGCTGGCCAACTGGGTCAAGGTAATGGTGAACACTTCTTTACAACAGATGTGATTCCAATCATGCTTAAAAGAGACAGTTGTGAGACATTTGTTTAAAAAAACACAAACCTTCCCCGAACCCCACTATATTGGATAATTTCTGTCCAATCTCCAATATTCCAATCTCCAGTATTCCAATTCGAGTCCAATTGGGGGTTGGACTCGATGGCCTTGTAGGCCCCTTCCAACCCTACTATTCTATGATTCTATGATTAGGCAAAATGTGGAAGTGTGTGCTGGCCTCTCAGCTCCAGGTATTCCTAAATGAGGCAGATTATCTAGATTCATTTCAATCTAATTTCAGGCCTAATTATGGCACAGAGATTGGTTTGGTTGCATTGGCAGATAAACTATGTCAGGGACTGGACAGGAGGAGCGTGTTCCTGTGGGTCCTGCTGGATCTCTAAGCGGCTCTCAAGACTATCAGCCATAGTTTCCTTCTGGACCTCCTGGCTCTGTTGGGACTTGGAGACACTGTTTTATGGTGGCTCCAGTCCATCATGGAGGAATGATTTCAGAAGTGGTGTTGGGGGACTCTTGTTTGATGTCGTGTCCATTGAACTATGACAGGAGTGGCCAACTTGAGGCCTTCCAGGTGTTTTGGCTTACAACATCCATCATCTTTCTCCATTGGTTATGCTTAGGGATGGCAAAAAATTCCACCACGGATTCCAGTGATTGTAAAGAATCCAGCCCCCCAGAATCCGTGGCGGAACGGCCTCCCGCCCCCCCCGCCCCCCGCAGAATCCCCCTGGGACAGCACTTACCTGGGGCGGATGCGGCGGATTCGACGGCTAACCCCCCCAAAAAAACCAGCGTACACAAATGGCGGTGGCTACGGCGAAAAAAGGGGGAACGCAAATAGTGTAGTGGGCGCTATTTGCGTTCCTTTATTTTTCGCCGTTCTAGCCTACGTAAATATTTACGTAGGCTAGAATGGCGAAAAATAAAGGAACGCAAATAGCACCCACTACGCTATTTGCGTTCCCCTTTTTTTCGCCGTAATAGCCTATGTAAATATTTACATAGGCTAGAATGGCGAAAAATAGGGAACGCAAATGGCGGCAGCCACAGCCGCCGCCATTTGCGTACGTTGGTTTTTTTGGGGGGGTTAGCCGTGATAGGCTACGTAAATACTTACGTAGCCTATCACGGCAGCCTTGCTAGATGCAAATGGCGTCCGCTACGGCGTCCGCCATTTGCGTCCACACCAGCCCGCCCGCGGCTGGAAATCCGGCTGTGGACAGCCCTAGCTGGCTGCTCCACGGAGCCGCTGCGGAGCAGAGCCAGCCGGGCAGGATTCCGGGGGGGAGGACCGGATTGCCTCCCCCCCCGTCGAGGATTCCGGGGGGAGGGACAGAGCGTCTCCCCCCACACACACAAATCAATCCGTGAAAAGGTAAGTGAGTTTGGTACATCCCTAGTTATGCTGGCTAGGGCTGACAGGAGTTGTAGGCCAAAATATCTGGAAGGTCACAAGTTGTCCACCTATGGTGGGCCTATGTTGTTCCTCAGGGTTCCAATTTGACCCCTATGCTATTTAACATATACATGAAACAACTGGAAAAGATTGTCCAGAATTCTGAGGATCAATGCCACCAGTATGATTTGGTTGTGATGTGCAGAGAAGAAATACAACATATACAGAAGAAGAGATACTGCTGAGCATCTAGAACGTTCTCTTGCATTGCAAGGTATATAACATTGACCTGGCTTGCACAACACAGCCGGGTCATCATGGGTTATTTAACCCACGACGAGCTGTGGTGCATGCCAGGTGTGTGTGACCACCATTTTGAATATGCAATTGGGGTGATTGGGGGTTGTGGCGTCTTGTGCAAACCCAAGTCATCGTGAGTTATTCGAGGGTTGAACAACCCTCACATAATCCTCAATTAGTAGTAATATACTGTGAATACTCAAGGATGTACCATTAGTTACCACACATTCCTTTAATTATAAACTAGAGCTTCCACCTAGTTTTCATGGAAATGTTTTACCTGGAGAATTTCAAATTTGACATTAAATTCCATTTTGGTTGCAGCCTTAATTTCTCCTAATATAACACTTTTGTACAGATTTTTGTACTGGAGAACTCCATTGCAAAATTCAGAGAAGTGCAAATTTCAAAGGATAAATGAATTATATTTATTTTATCTTATTTACAACATTTATATACCACTCCACATCTAGATAGATTCTGGAGCAGTGAACAATAAAAATAAAAAGATAATATAAAAGAATAACACTTCATATTAAAAATTATTATTATTAAAACAACAGAATACTGATAAAAAATGTGGCTGGTCAGTCACTGATGGTTTCTTGAAATAAAGATGTTTTCAGGAGGCGCTGGAACCAACACAGTGTTGGTACCTGCCTGACCTCCAGAGACAGAGAGTTCCATAGAAAGGGGGCCATCACACTGAAAGCTCTTCTCCGGGTGGACTCCAGTCAGGCCATAGGTCCATGCAGAACCACCAGGAGCATGCCTTCTGATGACCCCAGTGACTGGGCAGGCTGATAATGGACAAGCACTCTCAGGGATCCTGGTCCCAAAGTGGTTTAGGGCTTTATACACTAGTACCAAAATCTTAAACTGGCCTGGTAGCAAATAGGCACCAAGTGCAGTTCCCTCAGCAAAGGAGTTGCATGCTGAAAAGGGGCAGCTTGTGACAACAGCCAAGATGCTGCATTCTGTACTAGCTTCAGCTTCTGGAGCAGTCTTAAGGGAAGCCCTAGATAAAATGCATTCCAGCAATCCAGTCTTGAGGTTACTAGTGCCTGTACCACTGTGGCCAAGCCATCCCTGTCTAGGAGAGGCTGCAGCTAGCGAACCAGCCGAAGCTGGTAAAAGGCACTCCGAGCTGCCACAGCCACTTGGGCCTCCAGCAACAGTGATGGATCTAGGAGTACCCCCAGGCTACAAACCTGTTCTTTCAAAGGGAGTGCAACCCCATCCAGAACAGGCAATGAGCCTATCTCCCCGACTCAGGAACCACTCACCCACAGGGCTTCCATCTTGCCAGGATTCAGCTTCAGTTTATTGGCCCTCATCCAGCCCATTACTGAATCTAAGCACTGATCCAGAACTTGCACAGCCTCACCTGATTCAGATGTCACGGGAGACAGACCTGCATGTCATCAGCAAGCATACTGAGGGCACTTGGCTCCAAATCCCCTAATGGCCACTCCCAGCAGCTTCATATAGATATTGAAAAACACTGAGGACAAGTTGGTACCCTGCGGAACCCCATAGTTCAGTTGCCAAGGGGCCAAGGAATCATCACTCAATGTTACTCTGTGAAATTGGCCCCGCAAGTAAGACCAGAACCACTGTAACACAGTGTCTCCAATGCCCATCCCACAGAATTGATCCAGGAGGATACCACTGTCGATGGTATCAAAAGCCAATCATAGACCGAGCAGAATTAACAGGGTTGCACTCCCGCTGTCCCTCTGTTGATAAAGGCCACCCATCAGGGTGACCAAGGCTGATTTGATCTTGTAACCACATCAAAACCCAGACTAAAATGAGTCTAGATAATCAGTATCTAGTACCAAGAGTGCCTGCAGTTGCTCTGCCACAACCCTCTCAAGGACCTTCCCTAAGAAAGGGTTATTTGCAACTGGGCGGTAGTTGTCTAATACCATTGGGTCCAGAGTCGGCTTCTTCAGGTGTGGTTGCACTACTGCCTCCTTAAGGACAGTAGGAACCACCCCTTCCTGCAGGGAAGCATTTACCACTCCCTGGACCTACCCAATCATATTCCTTGGTTACCTTTTATTAGCCAGGAGGGGCAAGTATTGAGAGGGCACACTGCTGCAAGGACCTTGTCCATGTCATCAAGCCACAGAAATTGAAAAAGATCCCACAAAATTGGGCACATGGTTGCTTCATTCATCTTGACTGGGATTGTGCTAACAACAGCATCAAGTTGGCTGCAAAGACAAGCGATTTTGTCCTCAAAGTGTGATGTAAAAGGGTCATAGCAGGTCCTCAAGGGGACCAGGGCCTCATTTGCTGGGGAGAGTGTTAACAGCTCCCAGACCACCCAAAAGAGCTCCGCTGGACAGCTACTCAAGGAGTCAGCAAAATAAGCCTTCTTTGCTATCTGCACTGCCATTTAATAGGCACAATTATGTGCTCTAGAGCATACTCAGCAATCTTCAAATCTTATGCCATTTGAGCTCTGGCCAACATCCAGCCTGTTTCACTGACTGCAGCTCCCCAGTATACCAAGGATAAGAGAGGGGTCTACAGTGCTGGAGAGGGCACTCAGGTGCAGTCAAGTCAATGGCCCTCCCCATCTCATTGTTCCACAGTGAGTCTCAGCTGGATCACCAGCTCTCTCTACTGGAAAATCCCCAAGAGCATTCAGAAATCCACTGGATTCCATATGTCTCCTGGGACAGACCATCTGAATGGGTCCCCCACCCCTACAGCAGGGAACTAGCGACATGAGTTCAAATCTCACTGGGAACTGGTCTGACCATGACAATGGGGTTACTTGGAAACCCACCCACCCCTCATTTTCAGACTACTCATCTCATAGCTTGGAGTTTCGAAAGTGCAAAATTAGGTAAGTTAGCATTAAAATGCGAACCAAACAAATGTCTCCTCCATCCCTACTTCAAAAGCCACCTGGACCTCTGAGTGTATTAAATTGAAAAAGTTTCATATGCTACATTTCTGTAAGTCAGACATCTCTTAAAAGCACAGGACCCCTACCAGAAAAAAGTAAGACATCCATGAACTCAGCATAATGACAGAATTTCCCCAGAAATGGGTGTTTTGTGCTTAAAGAGAAACAACACACACATGAAAGAGACATGGATACTCACCCTACTACCACAATTATAAAATCTAGTAAATTCCAGCCATTGCGGAGGTAAGCGTTAGGGTGAAAGAGAAGTCCATATGCTATTACTTTTAAAAATGCTTCCACTGTAAAAATTATGAGAAAGAGATATTCCACTTGTTCCTGCAGAGAAAACAAAAGAAAACATGAAATAGTGCAGTTAACGCCATGTAATGGGGAAATGGCAGCAAAACACCATCTCTTCTCATAGGAAGGGAGAAGATTCCAAGATTAGGGTGACTACCATCTTTACAAGATATCCATATGAGGTGGTGTGGCTTCCTGCTGTTCCTCCCAACCCCAAACCAAGTAGTTCCTACACTGTGCTGCTTTCTTCCAAGTATACTATGGTAAAACTTCAATTCTGGGCCTAGTTACAGGGTTACAATGAAGAAGCAGCACCATAGTCAATATGGTACCAGACTTTGCAAACCAATGGACCAGTCTGGGATTTTTTCTTAGTGGGGTGCTTTTGAAATTCCACCCTCCTGTCCTAGGAAAAGAGTGGTCATTTTGAGGATTCTGATTTCTCCCTTTTTACAGATGCACACAAATTATACGCATCAGAATCACCAGAAGAAAAAATCATTATGTCTGGTCACTAAGCTCTTATAACTTTAAATGCAAAAACAGAAAGAACTATTTATAAATTGTACTGAACATCGAACATACTGCATACAATAGTATTTTCATTTTATTTAATTTTTTGGCATCAAACAAATTAAACATAAACCATCTATACACATCATCATCATAGCCCACAAAATAATCTTCTTAGAATCTACTTCACATTTTTTTAACCAGTCAACTAACAACAAATTGAAAAATTATGTTCTGGAATTATTTGCTTTCTATTTCTGTTATTTCATTCATAAAGAGCAGGTTGAATAGGGTTGAATAAGTTGAATAAGTTCCTGAACTGTGAAGCAGGAAGCCCCCCCCCCAGTTTAAATTTAATTTCAGCTATGAATTTGCTAGTGGCCTTAGGAAAGCCACCCTCTCCCGGTTTAGTGCCATCCCCACCCCACAAATATGGTGACAGTAATACAGACCTAACCTATAAGATTGTTGCAAGGTTTATATATTATTTATTAATTATATCCCACCTTTCTTTGAAAAATGAAATCCAAAGCAGCTAAAAAACATTAAATTAAAAGAAATATCCATCATTTTAAAAAAAAGCTTTAAAAACCAATAAAAAACTACAATACTACAAGAAACCATACTAGAGACATGCAGCAGTAAGGCCCGCTAATAATCAAATCAAATCAAAGAGAGCTTCGGCTATTGGGCGGTATAGAAATTAAATAAATTAAATAAATAAATTGCCCATTCCCCAAGGGCCTTCCTAAATGTCATGTTTTCACTAACCGGTAAAGGCTGAACAATGGAAAAGCCAAGAAAGCCTACCTAGAGATGGCATTCAACAACACCGGTGCTATAGTCAAAAAGGTCCCATATCTCTCATACCTACCCACCCAACTTGAGACTGTGGGGGAACATGAAGCATGTCCTCGGATGGCGATCTGAGCATGCAGAAGTGTGAAAAAAAGGATGGTTACTGTATTGTAAATGTGAAATTTGGGGTTAGTACTGTTGTATAATTGTTATATTGTTGAATGTATTATAAAGGCATATATTCT
Organism: Heloderma suspectum; assembly: GCF_057233095.1. Classification (NCBI taxonomy): domain Eukaryota; kingdom Metazoa; phylum Chordata; class Lepidosauria; order Squamata; family Helodermatidae; genus Heloderma; species Heloderma suspectum. The sequence continues at coordinate 23,912,060 of NC_139464.1, forward strand.
TGTATAATTGCTGTACTGTTTATTATAAGGATATGTTATTGGTTATGAGGTAACTTAGGACTCCTCCTAAGGATTGACAGAAGACATGGCCCTGCACTAAATAAGGGGAAATCCTTTTAGAATGTTGGAGAGAAATCACGTTCTGACAGAGAGGACTGTTAGATGTGACAGTTAGGAGTCAGTTGAGGAGGGTTATGAGGAGAGCAAAGGAAACAGAGGTAGATGATGAGGGTTTTAGATGGAGAATGGGTATTCATGTTTCAAAGAAAGGTTGTCATAACCAAAAAAAGTTATATTTAGGACTACAGTAACAGTGTAACAACCCTTACTATAGTAGAACAGTCTGGTACAAAGAAAAGTACATATATTTTTAACTAGCTGCTTGAATCTCAAACCTCGTGTAGCTAAGATAGATTTTACATTCTGAATTGTATTCTGAATTGTGTTTTGTTTCTCTTATCAAAAATACATTGTTTATTTTTAAAGAAACTAGCCTTCGATATTCTTCGAAACTAGTACTTCGATATTCTCTCACGCCTAACAACTACCTATGAAAAAGATAACAGAAAGTGAGGAGTTCATTCCCATCAGTCTTTAAAAATAAAAGAGGGAACAAGTGAAATCTACATTTCATATCATACCCTGTCACAGACTAACCCTGATCAGTCTACTTCCTCATTTTGTTTCATGAAAATACCATATTAAAAATGCTAACCTTCTTGAAATGTCCTTCACTTATGTTTAGACTTTTGTCCCCTCTCTACTCTCTGCATTTTCAAGCTGAATTTGTACATATGTATCCATTCATCCTCCATCTTTACCTGACTTCCCCCCTTTCAGTTTTTATTTATTATGTATGTACATATCTACACATTCACCACAGACATCTTGCCAAGTTCATTTAATTTATTTTGTGTGAAGAAGGAGGCTTTCTTTGTCCTGGATTCAGGGGAATGTTCTATGGTGCACAAGTTCATGCAGGGTGCAAGAATGTTGGCCAGATCTGGGGGTAGTGGTGCAACTAGGAACGTTAGACCCTGGACTTATTGGTCTTTTGGGGCCCCCATTTAGATGGCCATATGTATTACTTCAGTTGTGAAGCACACAGTTAATATTTCTCTTCTCCTCCCCCTTTCCATGTTTTATAACTGCTTCTACATTCCTGACATATTAAAGCAAGCAAACAAATAAATAAACAAACAAACCTGTTTGGTAGCCCTGATTAGAAAAAAGAAAGAAATACTCTGAAATACTCTTGTTTCCCACCTCCCAGCTGAGCAGAGCACAGCACAGTAGAGCAGAGGAAGCTGCTCCAGCTGGTCTAGGGACTATAGAAGCAAGCAAGCTCCCAGAGAGAGAGCGATCAGAGAGAGTGAACAGGGAGAGCAAACAAGGGTTGGCCAGGGGAATTGCAGTGGAAGAGGAGACAAAGGTGAAGAGGTAAGTGGGCTGGAGTTCCTATACTTCCTGGAAGATGGGCTGTTGGCAAGGGACGGGTTGCATCTCACAGAGGATGGGAAGAATGTGTTTGGCCACAGCGTGAAGAACTTCATCAGCAGGGCTTTAAACTGAATCCTACAGGGGAGGAAGACATAAAGTTGGGGGTAACAATGGACGTAGGCTCATGCACTGCAACGGAGACAACAGCTCTAATAGCGCCGAATAATAGTCTTCAGGCACATGTAGGAAGAAAGCCAGACTATGAAGCACATGGTCTTCGATGTCTGTATACTAATGCCCAGAGTATGGGAAACAAACAGAATGAACTTGAACTCTTAATACAAGAGGGAAATTATGACTTGATAGGTATAACTGAGACTTGGTGGGGTGACTCTTATGACTGGAATATAGCAATTGTATTTATTTTTATTTATTTATTACATTTATTAATCGCCCATCTGGCTGGTCACCCAGCCACTCTGGGTGATGTACAGCATATAATAAAACAGTTTAAAACAATAAAATTATACAATAAAAACGTTTTCTAAAATACCCTAACCCACCCCAAATGCCTGCCTGAACAACCACATTTTTAATGCACAGCGGAAGCTCATTAAAGAGGGGGCATGGCGGAGTTCCCTAGGGAGGGAGTTCCACAGAGTGGGGGCCACCACAGAAAAGGCTATATAACTTGTTCAAAAAGAACAGGAGGAACAGAAAGGGAGGTGGGATTGCACTATATGTGAAAAATACATATCTCTGCACAGAAATACAGGAGGATGAGCTTGGTAGCCCCATCGAGAGCATCTGGATCAAAATAAATGGAGCAAAGAATAAAAGGAACCTGATGGTTGGAGACTACTACCGGCCACCCAATCAAGGGGAAGACGACGTCGAAACTTTTGAAAAGCAAATAGCCAATGTTTCAAGGAAGCATGATGTAGTAGTAATGGGAGATTTCAATTTCCCCGATATTTGTTGGGAGACAAATTCTGCAAAACATGGTCCCTCCAGGAAATTCCTGATTTGTGTGGCGGATAACTTCCTCCTACAGAAAGTAGAGGAAGGAACTAGAGGATCAGCTATCCTTGACTTGATCCTAACCAACAGAGATGACTTAGTGGATAAAGGAGCAGTTACAGGTAGGGATGGACGAAAGTCCCTTACCTGATCCCGAAGCTTGCTTCGCGGTGGGGGGGAGCTGCCCCGTCCCTCCCCCCCCAAATTCTGGCCAGGGGGAGGTGCCCTGTCCCTCCCCCCCGAAATTCTGGCAGGGGGGGAGGCGCCCCATCCCTCCGGCTGCAAAACCTCCTCTCCTGCCGGGACGCAAATGGCGGCGGCCATAGCTGCCGCCGTTTGCGTCCCTGCAGTCAGCCGTGATAGGCTACGTAAATGTTTACGTAGCCTATCACGGCTGACTTAAAAAAAAAAAAAAGTGTGTACGCAAATGGCGGCGCCCATGGGCGCCACCATTTGTGTTCCTTATTTTGGCACGTGTAGTCTACATAAACATTTACGTAGACTACGGCGAAAATAAGGGGAACGCTATTTGCGTTCCCCTTATTTTCGCCGTAGTCTACGTAAGCATACGCGCAGTTTGTTTGTTTGTTTTCATTCAGCCGTGATAGGCTACGTAAACATTTACGTAGGCTATCATGGCTGACTGCAGGGACACAAACGGCGGCGGCTATGGCCACCGCCATTTGCGTTCCCGGCCAGCCGGGATGGGGCGCCTCCCCCCCCGGCCAGAATTTCAGGGGGGAGGGATGGGATGCCTCTCCCCCGGCCAGAATTTCAGGGGGAGGGACGGAGCGCCTCCCCCCCACCGCAAAGAAAATTTCGTCAAAGGTAAGTGACTTTCGTACATCCCTAGAGAGGGAAGGAAAGAAATAATGCAGTTTCTTCTGCTGTTTGCCTGGTGGACAGGTTTTCCCCAAGCATACACAGTATTAGCTGGCAACATGTGCCATGGGAAGAGTACAACCAAAATGATGAAAATCCAGTTTTAATCGGAATCACCTCAGAAAGTGTTTCCATGTAGATGGCCTGCAGATGGCTGCCTTCTGACTACAAAATATATTTTAAAAATAAGAAAGAATGCTGCTGTGACTAGTATCAGCTCTGGTGGGCCCCATCATGCCTTTGCTGGCCCAGGTGTTGATGCCAGGCTGCTTGCTAAGTCCCCATCACCAGCTGCTGTCTGGGTGATCATTTACGGGGGACTGTGCTGTAGGGTCCTGGACTCTGGCCCTGCACCCCTGCCTGGGGGCCTCACTGTCACTATGTGTGAATGGAGTGTGCCCTCTAAGACACCCAATACTTCCTGATGTCCACAAGCAACATTTTCTTGTGACCATATATTGCAAGGTAAGATCAGTAATGATAGTCATGAAAGACAGTAGCTGTCTTTCAGAGAAGCTTGTTCACTTTTTCTAATCTTTAAAATGAGGAACCCCTCAAAAGATTAGGATGAATCCCAGGGTTACCCAGAATAAAATTTGAAAACCACTGCAATAGGAGTGGGAGACAGAAGAACTGAAGCGTGCGTGGGGGCGGGGGCAGCAGATGAGAATAACCCAAGTGATAGATTAATAATGGATTTAGTTTTTAAAAATCACATCTATCGATTTAGCCTCTATATTTAGAAATGCACAATTAAAGAGTAAAACTTTGGCTCAGTCAAATGCTGTGCATGCCCAGTGGAGAAGATGCCATATTACGCATCTGTGTTCCAGACTATAATTCTACACTTATTCCTGCCCGAGTGCCTTTCTGTGGGCATACAACACAGCTTTCCTTAGCTGAAATACTATGAGGACAAGAAGCCACTACCCACAGATATCAAAGACAGACTGGGAGAAACACTTTAGTGTTTTATTTAATGCCAATAATCTGCAACTACATCTGCCTTTGAGCTCCATTCTTGGCACCAAAGATCCATGGCCTCCAGTATCCCATAAAGAAATAGTTATTAATTAACAAAATGCCAGCTAAAAAAGCCCCAGGAGAAGATTATGTTCCAGCAGAGATAATTAAATACAATATCAAGTGGTGGCTGCCCATCCTGGCCAAACTGTTTGACCATATAAACCTACTTGGGGAATTCCCAAAGGGTTGGAATATTTCTATTGTAATTCCGATCTTCAAAAAAGGTGACCATAATCTCCCTTCAAATTACAGGCCACTTAGTCTTATTGATATTGCAGCCAAACTATATGCCAGACACCTGCTGAACAAACTGGAGGATTGGGCCTCCACAAATTACATCCGTATAGAAGAACAAGCTGGTTTTCGAGCTGGTTACTCAACAATGGACCATTGTTTCATACTAGACCACCTGGTTAACAAGTATAAAAAAAATAAAATAAAACTGTACATAGCATTCATTGACTTCAAAGCAGCCTTTGATTCAATTAATAGTTATTAATTCAATTAATAGTTATCAATTAATGTTATGGGCAAAATTGGCAGACTTAAATTTAGATCGATATCTCTTGATTCTACTACAACTGTTGCATGAAAATTCAAACATCCAGGTGAGATTTTCTACTGCTGGACACATGACAGATAATATTGTAACATCCCAAGAAGTTAAACAGGGGTGTGTCCTGGCCCCTCTTCTCTTTAATCTATTTGTAAATTATATAATTTTCGATTTGACTGGTGACTTTTATTTCCCAGTAAAATTAGAAGAAAGGAAATTGTCCTTTCTTCTCTACGCTGATGATCTGATTTTTATCTCATATACCCAGAGAGGTTTACAGAGATTACTATCAGCATTGGCTGAATATTCCCCCCAAAATCTACTATCAATTATGGGAAAACCAAAGTCATGGTCTTTGGACATAGATCCCCATTACACAAATGGAGAATAAATACCCATCCTATTAAGAAAGTATCCTCGTTATCATTATTTGGGTGTTCTTTTTTCAGCTTCAGGAGGCTGGGACGCCCATTTCAAATCCCTGAAACTAAAGACAAACCAACAATTAAATGGTCTATTGAAGTTCTCGCATACAAGGGGAACTTACCAAATCCACCCAATGCTAATTTTGTTGAAATCAAAACTTATCCCTCAGTTTGTATATGGAGGAGAGTTATGGGCTTTGAAGTCTTCCTATAATATGGAAATGTTTCAAAACAAATTGCTGAGAACAATTCTAGGTTTGACAAGGGATATTCCTGCTTCATTTTTACAATCAGAAACTGGTGTAATACCAGTTAAATCTATCATGATCATCAGGGCCTTTAACTATTGGCTCAAGACTTTTTCTCTCTCCTTCAACTAGATTATCTAAATTGTGTCTTTTAGAACAAATTAGTGTCAATCCATCAAACACATTATTTTGGTTTCAGAAACTAATTCCTTATATTCGTTATTATGGTTTTTCCTTTAAATATTTTACCACTTTGAATGTTGCCCACAGCAAAGAGGTCTTTAAGGAGAGGGTTTATAGCATCTCTATCCAAATGGATCTCTGTTCAGTAATAAGATAGCACCTTGGTTTGCAAAGATGAAGTTTAAATTTGAATGTGGACACTATTTGACTTTAATTACAAACCCTTGTCTTAGATCCGCTCTTACACGATTGAAGATGGAGCAAGTGAAAACAGCAGTTCTAGAAGGGCGTTTTAACAAGGCCCCTTATGCCTCGAGGCTCTGCCCCTGCCGCAGTGGCAAAGTGGAAAATCTGCCTCATTACTTATTCTATTGCCCTATTCCCAAATCTGTTCCAAATATTTGCATCGTTTTCTTGAAAAAAAGTCCAGCTGGTCTGATTCAGATAGAATACACTATTTGTTTACTTGTAAAAGTAAGACAGTCCTATTGGCTTTGGCCAACTTTGCTCTTACAGCCCAAATGTATAGAGTTAATTTTATGACTTTGCAGAAAATTAAAAATCAACCTGATTTGCTTGATTTTATTTATGTATGTTTTATCTTTGCTATTACTCTGCTTGTTGTAACCGTTGGTTGAAACAATAAAAGTTTTGATTGACAAGAAGCCATTACCTCATCTTACGCTATACTTTTAAGATTAACATACTTTCTTAGCAGCACAATACAGGTTAACAAAATTTCCATCATGTTCCAGAAAAAAGCCATGGACTATCCAGATTGTTCATCCAATTATAATAATATACTTAACTGTCCCTAACTAAGAAATACTGGCCTTCTATACTGTCCACATGTACTTAAATCTGTGCAGTTCTACAATGATTAATTATATAGCATTTGACGTATTTCCAGGGATTATAGCAAGATCAAGAACCTTACCACCAATAATCTGAACCTTAATGATTCCTGAGAGCTGATTATCTAACTGAACATGCACACAATTTACTTCTGAAAAATCCTACTGAAATGAACTTGTGCAACTGTAATATATTCCTATTAGAAGCCTACAACAAAGAGTTTGATGGTTAAATTAATATGTGATGTTCAGCCTTCTAAATTTTTGCACTTCTTGTCTATATGCACCTCTTCTTGCTCGAACTCCAGCTTTGCTAGGCTTCTTTGACTTCTACTTCCATTTCCAAAGCCTTTGGTGCCTGTCCTTTTAGGGCTATGGCACCAAGACCCAAATCCAGGCTATGTTCTTTAAGAAAGGAAGTCCTGAAGTTGTAAGGACCTAGCTAACAGTGTCCTTGTGCCCCCCCTCATTTTGTGTTAGTTGTTTGTTCCTCTTGCTTGTTTATCTGCAGTCACTCTATTCCATTATCATATCAACCGCACAACTAATTGTTAGATATTTTATTACTGTAGTGATTTAGGATGGACAAACTCTTCCAGTTACCCCAGCTTAACAAAGTGCATGTGAGTGCAGCAAAAGAAAATACTGCAATATCAATCTGTATTGCAATAATTTCCAGAAAATCCAGCTACCCTACAATATCAAATCTCAATATAATCCATTTTTCCTCTTAAAACTGGCAAGGGTTTAAGGATCTTGCCCTACTCCCACCCTTAGTAGTGTAACTCTGTAATTCTCTCCCCTATGAAGTAAATCTTCTTTTCGAAGGGATAATTTATCAAAATATACAATCATTTAATTCCATGTTTGCTAATCCCTTTACCCATGCAGTTTCCAAGTGGTAGTCTAAACCACACAGACTAAATCAGCAGGTACATAAAATCAAAAGTCAGCATGAAAATTGATCCCCCCACCGCCGCCGCCACATTTAGATACTGAATTAAGCCATATACATAGGAAGAGACATATATATCCTTTTGCCATCCACTCATATTACATTCAGTATTAAAGGTCTTTGACCTCCTGACCTAACACTAGAAATTTCTAGCTTTTCAGGATTTGGGAGGCTTCAACACATAAGGTCTAATGACTGTTATAATCATCAATGTTAATATATGTTGGAAGTTGTAAAGAGCAGACAAGATCTTACTAGCCTGATTCGCATGCTAATTCACAGACTTGATTGTTCCCACTTGGCTTCTCCTGCCAGCGGGAGCAGCTAAACATGTCCCTGGGTTGTTTACTATGATGTCTGAACCCGGAATTCAGGTTTGTCTCTCCCCCAACAAGTTAGAGTTAGAACCCAGGATTTATTCTTGGGTTCCAACTCTGGTTTGTCAGGGAGAGTTCTGGGTTTGAAGGTCACACTAAGAGTCATTGTTGTGTATTCATTCCCGCTGGCAGGAGGAGCCAAGTGATAAAGTGGCATGAACTAGCATGCTGGCTCGTTCACAGTAACCTCAACAATAAAATGTAACCCAATGTTTATTTAAAAAAAACCTCCTTGGTTACTGTTACATGTGAACCTTAAAGGCTAACAAATACATTATGGCAAAAAAAAAAAACTTTGTGGATTAATCTACTTCATCAGATACTGAAGAGAGATTATTAGCTGTTCTTGCAAAATCTATTAACCTATCCTATTTGAGAAACTAGGTAATTTCCTGAAAACCACTGAATTTAGAAGTTCTTACTAGTAGGATCAGTTGGAAGCACGGTGTAAAATATGCTAATCTCCACTTTTGGTTTTACTTTACGGTAGTTTGGTTAACATGGGATGCATATGTCTCTTGCTCAAGGGTATGTTAATCAGTAAAGTGCATTTGTGAATCATTGGTCTCATGAGTTTATTGTTGTATGTTTCCTGCAAGCTCACCTATGTAATTTTAATATGTAACCTGAAAGCTGATTCATGTATTCCAAACAGGATACAAGCTCCAGTTCTTCCAAAATGCTCTGAGGGAATATTACAAATAATTGATTTAACCCAGTGGCAACTTGTATTACTGAATATCAGTTGCTGGGGATGCTAGCAGGAATCTGCTACTGCACTCATATTCTGCTTCCGGGGTTCCCATAGGCATCTTGTCAGCCACTGTAGGAACAAAATGCTATACTAGATAGGCCTTTGGTATGATCCAACACAGCTCTTATGTTCTTATTAGCAGGTTCCTGAACTTCATGGCAGGCACTGTACTACTCAAAGAGAAGAAACCTATACATGTCAGAAACTGATACAGTAGCCTAGGCAAAAATTTAAGTGTGAAAGGCTCTGGGTATCTAGATTATAGGTTATCAACAAAACCATGACATGGATATCCTTACTGTGTGACTATGTTAACCCAATGCTGCAGTTAGCATTAATAACATTGACCTTTAGCACTATAGAGTCAGAGGTACATACTTATAGGATCAAGTCTATAAAGCAGATGTTGAGACAGATTTCTTGATATTGAGTTATTTCCAAAATACATTTCGTTGCTAAGGAGACATTTTGACAAGTATACAACAGCATGAGGCAGAATTAAAAAAAACAACAACAACCAACAACAACTCTACAGAGGATTCTGCATGTTTTCAACTTTTAATTACGTAAGATTGTCACTGTAGTAAAATGGAGGACTTTCCTTTTGTCACTAAGAAGAGCTTGGAGCACTTGGGGGTAGGGCCATAATCTAACAAGAAGAGTCAGGAAAGGGGAATCTGGCACAAAATAGTTATATCCAGGTCCAGAGTCAGGGGTCTGCAGGGCAGGGCAGCTGCCAAGGGCCCAAGGGCTCAGAAGGGCCCACCCTTGACCACGGCAATCCCTGGCAGGCCGAATCAACAGTCACTCACCCCATCACCCCCATGAAAGGTTTCCCTGGGAGTGAGCAGCAGCACTCTTGAATGGGAGCCAATACAGCACTTGACTCCGCTCCATGCCTGCCCCTCGTCCATCTATTCCTCCTCCTCCTCTTCACCTGCCTTCCCCAATGCTGCCGCTGCCACCGCCATGTTGTCAGCCTACCCCCCTCTGCTACCACTGCCACCCTTTTATCTGCCTCCCCCTACTCACTGCTCACCTCACCATCTCCAACATTTTGTGTGCCTCAGGGCCTGACGTGGCGGCTCCACTTCAGCTGTGGCCTTTCCCTTCCCACTCCCACAAAAGTTTCCTGACAGGGCAGCAGCACTTTTGTAAGGGAATGGAGCGGTACTAGCAATCAGACTGACCAACTCTGCAAGCATGTACTGAATATTGAACCTCTGGGCTATTTAGTATTTGGAAACTGAAGTGTTGAGTGATAATAAAAATGTACACATTTATGACATCCGCGTTAGGAAATAGGTTATCTGCATAGTAATAAGAATACGTAATATCTATATAGCGCTTTCAGTGTTGAAAGCACTTCTTATATATCATCTCATTTAATCAGTAATCCTTGCAACAGCTCTATAAGGTATGGCAGTAATATTGTCCTTATATGTCACATTTGACAGGAGGGACTGAGGTTGAGTGAGAGATTGGATTGCCCTAGGACATGTAGTAAGTTATGTAGCTGATGTGAGCTTTGAACCAAGTATCTCTCCTCTCTCCCACTCCCCTCTCATTCACAGTGCAATAAATGTCCTACTTAACAGACCCTTGAAATCTGTAAATTTGTTTCGTAAGACCCAGAATTGGAAGAGAGGCAAAGTCCATTAGTGTTTGCGAACCAGCCCTCCTCCCCCAGATCAACCCACACAATCCAGACTACAGTTTGACACAAGAGAGATGTCCTTAGAAAGGTGACTGAGGAACAAATACTCTTGACAGCTTGCTCACTAGCATACTGCAGTTGCCTTGTCCACTTACTTACCATGAAACTTTAGTCAAATCAAACTCTTTAATCAAATTTTGGGGGCCATTCTATTTGAAGGCCTGTGTACATGGCAATGATGCTGGTGTTGACTGAAGGGAGAAACTCAGACAGTTAGAACTGTAGGTGCAGGGGCTACTCTACTGAGCTTATGTGGACATGGAAGAGGCTATGGGCCTGTTCAGACATCATGCTAAACCATGATGGTTAGGAGATTTAAGCTAACCATGGTGGCTTAGTGTGACATCTGAACGAGGGTCAGACCCAACCATGGTGGTTTATTAATTATGCACACACCACGCTCACTAACCACCTGCTGCAAGATGGTTATTGGCCCTAACCATGGTTTAGTGTAATGTCTGAGCAGACCCCGTGGTTAATGGAGTACTTCCATAGAGCTCTGCGGCGAGAGCAGCCAAAAACAGCATTACAGGAGCAAGGGCTGCTGATGGCTGTTGGTGGCCATTTCCTTCTTTCTTTCTTTCTGATTTTGTTACAAAAATAAACAAAAAATAATTAAAAACAGTGGAAAATTGTGTACAAATCGCCGTATCCCTAAAATGCGCACTTGTACACAATTACAAATACATACCATATCTATATGGTGATTTTGTGCACATGAGCATATGCGAAAATGCATGTTTCAGCAATATATGGGGATTATGCACATTTAGTGATATCCGGAGATTTTGAGCAAATGCGCATGTGTGCATTTTAGCAATATGGCGATTTGTGCACAATTTTCTACTGTTTTGGTTTATTTTTTTGCTTATTTCTGTAATGGAATCAGAAAGAAAGAAAAAAATGGCCTCCAACAGCCATTAGCAGCCCCGCTATGTGAGCCACTGAGGCTGCTGGGATGCATGACAGAGTGGTTGGAGGACTGCAGGAGGGAGGGTAGTTAGAGAGTGTTTAGGCTAACCATACTGCAGGCCATAGTTAGCTGCATGGATGGCAGGGGCTCTTGCAGTGGTTAATGCTAACCACCCTGTAGCGTGGTTAGCCTAACCACCCTGCCCCAATGTATGTCTGAATAGGGTCTATATGACCCATCATCAGGATAATACCTGACTGTATTATAAACAAAACAAGAGAGGGACCTCATTTAAATCGCAATCTGCGTTGATATGACAGCTACATCCAATAGATCACCATGGAGTGTATGAAGTTTCATTCCTCTCCCTAAATGGGTTTGCTGCTCCTCATGCTCAAGTATTTGGGTTCACTGGTGTAGTCAAATAAGATAAGCATGCCAGTCATAAAACATTTGGCCCATCATTTTTATTAATTAAACTTTAAAACAACAACAAAAAAGTAATTCCTTGTCGCATCATCATTATTATTATTATTATTATTATTATTATTATTATTATTGCTGAGACACTCTGCCTGTACTGGATATGTGAAAAGAATTCTAATGGAACCTTTAAGTAGACTGTACTTCCCCTAGGGACTACTATGCCATTAAATATTTTAGGTACACACCTCATGATGCAATCCTAACCACCTCATCTGAGGGGTGCCCCTCCGCTGGTGGAGAAAAACTCTGCTGGAAGGAGAGCACATCTACCACAAAGATCCTCTGATACGCCCACAGAAAGCTCTGTGGGTGTAAATCTTCCGCTAGCAGTGCTTCTGCCAGTAGTAGGCCCCAAAACAGAGCAGGGGCAACCTTGAATCCACTGGACTTAAGGCTCCTCCATTCCTTGTGCAGCCCCAGAATCAGGTCCCTGTCCTACATCAGCCTGAATAATTTCCCTCTCATTAGAATCAATGGGAAGAAAAATAGGGGTGAGGAAGCAGAAACACCAGGGAAGGAACAAAATTAATTCCACCACATACCGCTTGCCCTCACCAGCTAAAGCCAGCAGGGCTTTGGAAGTGGCAGCAATCCACCTTTACACTCCCCACCAACCCCATTTAGGATTGCTCTGTAAGAGGCTTCAAATGTACACCCCAAAATGTAATGTGTAAATGTGCCAAACACATGTCATATGGGTACACCTGACAAAGAGACACAACTGATTGCAGTTCCCTGTTAAATGTAGACTTGGTGGCAAACCCAGATTTTCCTCTGTGTGTGGTGTAAAATGGCCCTTGTTAAGTCAATCTCCTTGTGTTATCCTTTACCATGTTAAAAAATATCTTCAAACGTTTCACATGTGTTCATGTGAAAGAACAAGAAAATATGTGAAAGGTTATGTGTAATCACTCCAAACCACTCTGTTTTGGGCTGTCAGTTAAATAGGTGCCCATGTAAACTCTCCCAAATACAAGCTCTGCGTTAGGAATTCCTGGGGCCACCAACTATATGTATTCCCAGGCTTCCATTTGAATCAGTATATTTGGCTGATCTGTTTTTGTATCCTCTCTATAGTTTTTCTAAATTCTGGTGCTGGAAAATTGCTGCCAGGGAAGCTGCATGTCTGCCAGAGCAAGACAACTGACCATATCCATCTATTAAGAATCAGCTCACCCTGTTAGAAGCATATTTATAAAATATTTGTAATTCTGACACAATAGGCTCATCCACTTTACACAGCTAGAGTCATCAGATTAGAGTGTCGAAAACCAAGGGGCAGTCAACAGCTGTTGTATCAGAAATAAGGCACATGCAGTACATTATACATGGCAGTGATGTTCTGGAATGAGGGACAATCCTTTAAGTTAATGGATGTCCTAACAGGTATGTTGTGCTATAGATATGGAGCAATGTATGTATGCATTTCATAATCAGTTCACCTTGGCTCATGACTTTTTGGCCCCATCTCTAAATCATCCTGTCATGTAAGAAACCAGTTATGTAAAGCAATGTGCTGTGATACATGCCATTGTAATAGCACTGCTACTGCTAGGTATCCAAACCAAAATAGCTCCACTACAGTTTCACTTTCTTTTATTTCCCCTTTCACTCCTTTTCTCTTCCTCCATTTCTTCCTTTCCTCTTCTTAATTTCCCCCTTCTTCTCTCTCTCTTCATTTACTAGAGACTAACAATGCAATCCTATACATGTCTACTAAGATGTTTAGTGGGACTTATTCCTAGTTAAGTGTGTACAGGATGGCTATTTTAATTGTTCTTGCTTAATCTGTTTTTGTACATTTCAGTATTCTATAATAATTAATCATAACTACTCCTGCTTTAAAAATATTATTGAATGATGCTAGTGTCATTATAGATGCTACCACTGATATCCTTATTAAAAAGAGAAAGATGACAGTAGGGCTGGGGTAACTATGCCAGGGCAGGCTTAAGACAAGAAAAAGGTTTATGAAAATACATCTGAATACCTCAACCAAGTGAAGTATTCCATAAGTTATAAGAAAAAAACAAACCCCTATCCCTACCCATAGTGAAATGGATATGGGGGGTGGCTGGATTTTTTTCCCCTTACACCATGTCCTGGCTGCTTAATATGTCCCCAAAATAAAACTCACAGCCTGATTCTATGCAGAGTTGGGCACACCTAAGCCCATTGATTTCCTGCCTCGATTTAACAGGGGCATCCTAACAGGGCCTTTTTAGTGGTGATATCCTGGTTGTTGAATGCTCTTCCCAGAGAGGCTCACTTGGCACCTACATTGTGGTCTTTTTGGCATCAGATGAAGTCCTACTTATTCTCCTAGGCATTTTAGTTCTTTAGTTTTTGTTGCTTTTAAAACCTGTTATTCTATTTTAAAATTTTTACACTGCTGCTGGTTTTTTACTTTGGTTTTATACTATAGTTTTAAAAGTTTTAAATATATGTGTTATATCATGCTGTATTTTATGGTTTTAATGGTTGTGAACCACCCAGGAAGCTTCAGCTATAGGGTGGTATAGAAATGTAATCAATTAATCAATCAATCAATCAATCCACTTTCAATATTGCGGAGAAACCTGGGGTACTTCCAAACAAGGCTTTTATTGTGCAATCACCCTGCCTGCCTCAAACAGGAATTTTACAGGGGTCCAGACAACATCCTCTTCCATGTGTAATCCTCCCATGTTTTCCCACCACTTCTTCTGCCAGCACTCTTGGCGTATCACTCCCCGATTATGGGCAGTTGCAGCCGCACCACAAGCTCTCCTGCCACCTGAGGCGGGACAGCACACATGTTGTCATGGCAACACCATTGCCCCCCACCCCTTATTGCTGCCACATCACGTCCCCCATCCCATTACCTGTGTTGTTTGCCACCACTTGCCCTCTGGCTCATGCTGAGGATCTTCTCAGCATGAGGGAGAGGGCAGGCAGGTTCTCTGGAGAGCTGGCTGGGCTGAAATGCTGGCCAGGCCAAAATGCCTGGCTCTAAGGGGGTCCTTCCTGAGGCTTGGAAGAGATGTCTCAGGAAATCGCCAAAGCCAGAGGGCAGGTGGCTCAGAGCAGCGGAACAGCGGGCAGATGGCTGTTCCGGAGAGCCCCACCAGACACTCTCTTGCTGCGGCATTTGCCACAGCAGAAAAGTGGGACTGGTGGGGTTCTCCAGAGCACTTTTGCCTCTGTGTTGCCGAGTGGGTGCTGCTCCACTAACTGCAAATGCCACGGTGGGAGAGCAGTTAGTGGGGCTCTCTGAAGCACCTGCTAGAGGAGGTGGCTGTGGGCCCTTCTGGCAGGCGCAGGGGTGTGTGTGCGCAATTCGCCCAGCTTCATGGAAGGGCTGGCCCTGGCCAGCTGCATGTTCAAGAAATCCATGCCAGTATTCTCCACAATATATCAAGCAAATCAGGACTCCCGTCTCCAATCACATGGTCCTACATTGTGTCCCAAATTGAGGGCTTGGGTTGCCTGTGCAGTGCAGCTGGTGCTAAACACAGAACACCCTTTTATATAAAGGACAACAGCCAGCTTCCATGTTGCAGAGTGACAGGAGGAAGCAGCAGTAAAAATGTCGAAATATTTTTTCTTCTTCTTTAGTTTACTTATTTGGATTCCTATTCTACATTTATCCCTATGGCTCAAGCAGGATAGTAATAAAATGACATCTAAGATACCCAATAAATCAGACAAAATAAAAACACAACAGTTTAAGCTTGTAACCATTAAAAAGCTTAATATTTGCCACTAGTAACCTAGCTTACACTAAAAAGCAAACTGTATTCACAGTGCTTACTTTACACTGCACTGATTGAAATCAGCCTAGGTCAAAGTGATCCAGGCTGCAGTACAACACACAAAATCCCTGAGAGCTGTTCTCATGTTTCCTTGGAGTACCCTAGGCTGCTTCCACTTCAGGAACTCCAGAGGCTGGAACTACACACTGCAAAGCAAACAAGGGGTTCCTAAACCCATGTTTACCTCCAAATGCTGGGGAAGAGGGACTTGTGGAGGAGAACTGGCAGGCAGGAGGGAATGCTTAACCCTTCTTCTACCTGCCAGTTCTTTTATGCAAACAGATTTTAGACTGTTTTGTCTTCAGCCAGGCTCCAACATTATAAGTAAGCCAAGCTGCAGGGAAAATGGCCTCAGAAGAGCAATTACAAAGGAGAATCAGCAGGTGTGAGGACAGTCCCCTACAAGTATGGCATATGTGAGAAATGTAATACCCACCAGACTTCTTCCAAACACTCAACTATTTTTTACAATTCACAGGGCAAACACAGGGCAGAAAAACTTGGAGAGGGCAGGGGAGGGAACAAGTGCAACTTAACTAAGAATTGTTCCTGGTTACTGGTACATCTAGGCCAGGATTGTTCTCAAGATTATGTAAACCAAACCACTCATAAAGGCTTCTCCTGCAAGTTTTCTTCCTTGTTCACTCACATGCTCATGTTGGACCTTCTGACTTGTGTCCTAGATAAAATACAACAATTGCCCTTTATCTACCTTGGTAAATGCAGGGTTGGGAAAACATGTTTGCTAAGGAATTATATGGTCCCCCTCCCTCAATACGATACATATAACTGCCCTAAAAGGTCTAGGGCCGTCTTATGAGGGAAAAAAACCTAATATAGAATGAATGAATGAATGAATGAATGATGCTTTAGAGGCTCTAAGGTAACCTGGGGATTTCAAAGGAGGAGAGCTTACAAAAATATAAATTACATTTTATTTATTAATCACCACCTGCTAAGACATGTGTTCCCTGCATAGAAACAATCACTGGGGAAAAATCTCTACAGATTAAAATGATACATCAAAACATAACAAAAACTGCAAAAAAAACCTAATTTCTCAATCTAACTTCTAAAATATAATGTCTTAAATATGACCTAAGAGACACTCCCATACAGAGAGAAGGTAAAGTATAAGAATAAAGAAGCCATTCTCAAATGTATATAACTATGGGGGAAAATGGTGGAGGACGAAAAATGCACTTTAATTAGAACACACCTGTTAAGATGTAACCAAAAATTACAGCAAAGTTGTAATGAGATTGTAATTGCACCTTTCTACATGGCCTTCGACAGTTTTAAAAACCTGCTACAAGCATGTTTAAAACTCCTTTTCTGTCTTTCACACATGCATAGTAATGGTGAGAGAGAGCCCCATAAGTGGCACGTGTGAATCTGTCTCAGTCTTTGTTGCTGAAGAGCTTCCCCTATTGGGCATGCAGCTCAATCCATCCATTCCTGATCACTCAGAGGCAGTTTAATCTTTCATGTTACTGTGTATTTTACGATGTTTTAATTTATGTTTTTAATCTGTAGAGATTTTTCCCTAGCTATTGTTTCTGTGCAGTGGAACAAATGTCTTGGCAGGAGGTTATTTATAAATGAAATGTAATTTATGTTTTTTTGTAACCTCTTTGCTCTTGAAATCTCTAGGTTATCTTAGAGCCCCTAAAGCTTCATTCATTCACTCTGTATTGGGGTTGTGGGTCTTTTTTCTCGTTCCAGTGACCTTTTCATTCCATGAGTAATATAAGGACATATTTAACATTCTGTTCACGCTGCTCCTTGCAGACAGGAGAAAAACAGAACTAGAGGGAATGAAAAATAAAGAAGCCCTCACAGATTCACCATCTCAACACCAGCACTAGTCCCTCTTTCACTAGCTAGAACATTTGAGACTGTTTATAACCACCTCACTTACCAGGACAGGAGGAAGGGCAATGTAACAGTGCAGTAGTAGGGGAGCAGATGGAGAGAAAAGGGAGTAGATGAGCCCTCCATCACATTAAGAAATTTAAAGAAAACCCAAGTTACAAGCATGTCAGAACATGGCAACCCTAACCTAGACTGGGAGACTGTATCATGGGAACAGTGGAGGCTGGTGGCGCCGATGCCAGTGGGGTGGTAAATCCACTCTGGGTTTCAGTCAGAACCAGTCAGAACTCTAAAGGGGTTATCCGAGGTGCTGAAACCCAGCCCCAAAATGGATTCGAAGTGCTGAATCCATTATCCGAGGTGCTGAATCCATTTTGGGGCTGGGTTTCAGCACCTCGGATAACTCCTTTAGAGTTCTGACTGGTTCTGACTGAAACTCAGAGTGCCTTCACCGCCTCACTGACATTGGAGCCACCAACCTCCACTGCATGGAAAACATCTACGGGAAATAATATTGATTAAAACGTATTATTTTAAACTGGAGTTTCTATTTAACTACACTTACCTATTCCACCTGTTTTCTAAGGCGCTAAGCGTGGCATACGTTGTCCTCACCCTCTCTCCCCATTTTATCCTTACAACAATGCGGTGAGGTAAGTTAGGCTGAGAGACAGGTCGCCTGGTGACCTTCATGGTTGAGTGGAGAGTTGAACCCGGCTCTCCCCATCCTAGCCTGACACTCTCACCATACTGGGTCTCATTTTGAAACTGATCAGGAGGTATTTATATAGAGAGAAATTTATATCCTGCCCTTCTAGTACTGTGCAACACTCAGAGCAGCTGACAACAGTTCATTGCCACTATACAGTGTAAAACCATATATTGAGTAAAAATTTCAATACAAATACAGAGGCAATAAGACAGCGGGCAAAAGCATGCCAAGAAAGAGATGTCTTTAGCAACTGACAAAAGAGAGGAAGCCACCCATACTTAGGAACATAGGAAGCTGCCTTATACTGAATCGGACCAGTGGGCCATCTAGCCCAGAATCATTGATACTGACGGGCAGTGCTCTCAAGGGTTTCAGGCAGGATTTTTCCCCAGCCCTAACTGGATATGCCAGGGATTGAAGCTGGGACCTTCTGCATGCAAAGCATGTGCTCTACCACTGAGCCATGGCCCTTCCTTCACAGGGTAAAATGTTTTACAACAGCGGTGCAGCCACTGAGAAGGCCCTGTCTCTCTCCATCAATCGTGCCTCCACCCTAAGTGAGACACAGAGAACTGCAATTTTAGGGAATTGAAAGATTGATATGGGAGAAGGTTTTGTCCCTCAGCTATCCTGGACCAAAGCCATTTAGGGCTTTAAAGGTGATAACCAACATTTTTAATTATGCCTGGAAGAAAATTGGCAACCAGAACAGATGTTGCAGGATAGGTGTAACAGGATCCCATGGGCTTGTACCCACCAACACCTTTGTTGCTGCATTCTGGACAATCTGCAGATTCCAAATACCTTCAAAGGTAGCCCCATATGGAGCTTGTCACAGTAATCCAATCTTGATGTACGTAAGGCATGTGTTGCCGTAGCTGCATCTGACTCCTCAGGAATGGGCACAGCTGGTACCTCAGCTGGGCAAAGGCACTTTTGGTCACTACTGCCACTTCACCATTCAGATGCAAAGCCAAATCCAGGAGGAACCCCAAACTGCAAAACTGATTTTTCAAGGGGAGTACAACCCACTCCCAAACAGGTTGAATTCTGTTCCAGTTTCTGTCTCCCTCCTGACCAGGAGCACATCTGTCTTGTCCGTATTAAGCTTCAATTTGTTAGTTCTCATCCAGTCCATTACTGCCTCCAGGCACCAGTCTAGAACCTGAACAAATTCCTTGGACTTAGATGAAAATTAAATAGAGCTGTGTGTCATAATGGTGACAACATGGTTCAGAACCTCAGACAACCTCTCCCAACAATTCCATGTAAGTAACCCAGGGAAAAGAATCAAATTCTGAAGGACACCATACACCAGACTTCCCCAACCAATTGCTGCCCTCCAGATGTGTTGCACTACATGTCCCACCATCCCCAGCCAGCATGACCACTGACCATACATTGGCTACCATACAAGGTGTCAAACAGGAGTCCATCAAACATCAATTTCTGGAACCAAGCTGCAAGGAAGGACTGTCTCGAATCACCACAGAACAGTGCTCCCAGACCCACGAGGCGGTCCAGGAGGATACCGTGTCGATGGTACCAAAACCTCTGGGAGATCCAGCAGAACCAATAGGGATATATTCCTCCTGTCTAGTTCTTGGTGTAGATCACCCACCAAGATAAGCACAGCTGTTCCAGTCCCAAAACCAGAACTGAAGGCAGAATGAAATGGGTTTATAATCCTAGACCCGAGTCTAGAGTATAGTTGTGATGTTAACTCCTGCCTTTGGATGCGCTGAATTTAGAGGATGCAAGAAATAAGATAAGAACTGCCCCCCCAATAAATAAATAAAGGGAATGAAAATAAGCAGGGATGTGAATTCATCATGGATAATAACATTGCTCGTAAATATGTAAATACTACAAATTAATTTAGCCAAATTATTTTTTAAGATAAAAGATTCAGGTAAATGGGAGTCCTAATAAGATTTCATTGACAGAAGACTACAATATGAGACACTCAGTATTAATTCATATAACTAGTATTTTGGGATAATGGGAGGTTCTAATCTCTCTTTTTGCTAGCTATCACAAGTCTTTCTTTTAATTTTATATCATGAAAAATTAAAATGTAAACCAAAGCACATGGCTTTAATAAGTTCCGTGATGTTGCTGATCAGACAAACCACATTTCCTTAAGTGATTTCCAAATTATGAATCAAATCACTTCATTATCTTCTGGCTTATTTGCAGGATGTTTCCTTCTCCACCCACGCGTAGCCTTAGTAATATTTCCGTTCTATTGTGTAAGCTATGAGTTATTAAAAAAATAGATCGAGAGTTATCTGCAGATTCTAAACAATCTGTGTTAATTGGCAAAGTTGCAAGCAAACCAGCAATTACGCAGGAGGGTGAAAAGGTCACTCCCAGCTGGGGAAACTTTCACTAAGACTGTTGGCAGATTTCCTTCTTGACAAACTAAAAAAACAGCTCCAGGCTGACAAATGCTTTGGCAAAAGGCTTGGGATTTCAAAGGCCTCACATTCACTTGATAAAGATAAGGTGCTGTATTCTGTGATTTCACTTACACTGTCCTCAACCCCTCCCCCTGTCCTTCAAGCTCAAACCAAACACGATTCACAGCTATTTATTATTTCCCTATGAAAAAGGAGTGGAACCAGGAGGCATCTGCTGTGCTAGCATATAAACATATGAAGGTGCCTTATACCCAGTCAGACCATTGGGCCATCTAGCCCAGGCCCCTGGCAGCTCTGCAAGGTCTTCCCTTTTTCTGCCCTCATACCAGATTCAAATGCTGGGAAACGAACACGGAATCTTCTGCATGCAGAGGATGTGCTCCATAACTTCTCCATATGTTGAGGGTGGAACCTGGAGGAATCTGGATGCAGAGCCAGACTGAAATCTAGGGAGGCATTTATTGTTTAGAACATGTATATGACATGTTTCAACCAGAAGTTCTCAAAGCAATTTACACTGTACAAGATGACTTACAACATGCTTCCATAAAGTTGTTTACACTCTTAGTAGGGACAGGCTTCGACGTGTAAATATTCCACTCTTGAACAAAGGAACTGACTCCCTCCCCCTGTGCCTGTTGTCTGCTCAGATTCTGGCTGTCATGGGGGAAGGAAAAACATCTGGAAGCGGCCCCTCCCAAGACCAAATCTGAGAGTGATGACGTCCAGGTCTGGAAGTTCCGATTGCTAATGCCACACTTCTTCCCGCAGACAGCTGGCTTGATGGCAGTTAAATGTTCAAAGAAGGGAGGCTGATGGCTCCAGGGAGGCTGATGGCTCCAAGTTCGGTGGGGCTGTGAATCCATTCCGGGTTTCAGCCAGAACCAGCCAGAACTCCAGAAGAGCTATCCAAGGTGCTGAGCCATATCCCCGAAATAGGTTCGGCCCTTGGATAACTCCTTTGGAGTTCTGGCTGGTTCTGGTTGAAACCTGGAATGGATTCACAGCCCCACTGAAATCGGAACCACCACCCTTCACTGGATAGAGCTGTCCTCCTCCTCCTCCCCCCCCCCCAGTCAATATCAGTGGCAGTTCTGGCCATTTTGACCATAGTCAAAATGGCCAGTGGTGAGAGCAAGTGGTGAGAGTAGGGCTGGCTTCAGCAATCTTAGGAAGGTGTCAGGCTCTTGCACGGCCCACAACTGATGACAGACCTGGGGTCCCTGCACCAAGCAGCTGGTTCGGCAAGCCACCCACAATTTTAATGACCTACAATGCCCTGGAGTGATGCTATGTCAGGGGCATTGTGGGTCATTAAAATGCCAGGTGGCTTGCAGCCACATGGCCCAAATTACAGCATTATTGCTGCTGCTGCTGCTGCTGGATACAACCCCTGGTAATTCTGCTGGGGGAAGAGCGGGAGGAACAAGCCAACTGGGGCAGGAGGAAGCTCACTGGGGGACTGCCTGGGGGGACCCACCAGCACAGGACAGAGCCCAGCAGAGGGCTGCATACTGAGGACCCCCTCAGCTCTTGAGCTGGCCCTGGCAGTGAAGTAAGGACCCCAGAAGCACCTGCCCACCTGACCAGATCCAGGAGCAGAATAGATAACAATATTCACACGCTATTCCTGCCATACAGTTCTTCCCACAAACAGCTATAGATGGAGTCTTCCAGAATCTGGTGGGACATGGACAGAACTTGAGAACAACTACAGTTTACTTTTCCCCTCAAAAGTGACTGACAGAACACAATTCTATTTGTTTCAAACTTGGTGGGCTGCACCCCACAGAACCAAACAGACTCTGCTTTATAAACAAACCTCCAAGTTTTATTTATACAAATGTCCCTCTACACAGCTCTCTCAGGTTGTGGCCTCTCTCTCTTCAAGCCAACTGCCTCCTGGCTCCTCCCAGGGAGCCTACCCCATCCAGGCCAAATTCAGCAGTTCTTTCACACTGTTACTTTATACTGGTTGGCACACCAGAATCTTGCCTGGTTGGTCCCCCTCTCTGGCAGGCCACATGGAGCCTGTAAAATTCCTAATGAAGAGGAACAACAGGTGTCAGAGTGTTTCATCCACACTTCCTTTCTGACAGTCAGCAGTTGTTTCCAGGCCACAATGTTTCTCTATAAACGTGTACACTTCCCATCAGACAGAGCAAGTGAGCATTGTTTACATGCTTGCTTGTTTTGGGATAAATAGAAGCAAATCAAGAGCCCCAGACTTCTGATTCCCCTCCAGCTCACTTCAATGTCTCATTCAACTTTTGACCCCCCCACCCTCCAAAAGGAGTTTGAGGCCAGTTCAGAAAAGGCTATTCTCCCAGGATAACTGATCTCTGGAAGAGTAATCTGAGCTAGGTTTGGTTCTTTATTCTGGATGAAAATGATCAAGTGTCAGGTGGAAGACGACATCTAATTTGCTATACATTTTGGTCTCTGTGCCTTTAGTAACTTTGTGACAAGATGTGTGGGCTCCCCTGTCACTACTGCATTGGGATGATGAGAAAAGATGTACCTCCTAGACATTTCCATGCTGTGCAGCTATTAAAGGCAGAGAAGCGCCCATCACACACACAACGAGGATTATGGTGGAAGCCTATAAAGTACTAAACAATATTTTACTAGAATTTGAACAAGAGAGCATGGGAAGTATGGCAAATGAAGTTGTTTCTGTTTCTGGGCTGCTCATATGACACAAGGTATTTATTATTATTGTAGAAGAGGGGAAAATGGAGGCGGGGTTGGGAGGGTCAGCATTTTTTAAATACGCCCTACCCTACATTATTTTAGACACATGTCCGTTTCTGATTCTGCAAGTGGTATGCAATGTTATCTGATGACATTCTCTGGTTATTTATCCTTTTTTCATTTTGTACATTTTAGTTCATGGCTATGCACATCAAAGTTAGTTGTCTTGCTCCCAGTGCAAGACAAAGTTTTATCACATTGTTATTGCCCTGTCAAACACAAAATGGTTATTATATTTCAAACTCTGACTCCTTGCAGTAGATTAAGAGGATACTTTTGCTTAATTCTATTGCTGTAGCAGGTAATGCTGTTTGGCTGAGTTGTTACTTATAAAACATATATCAAAACCTGGAATGTAAGATCTATGAGCCAGGGCAAATTGGATGTAGTTATTGGGGAGATGTCAAGATTAAATATAGACATTTTGGGTGTCAGTGAACTGAAATGGACTGGAATGGGCTACTTCACATCAAATGACCACCAGATCTACTACTGTGGACAACGGCACCATAGAAGAAATGGAGTAGCCTTCATAATTAATAATAAAACAGCTAAAGCAGTTCTTGGATACAATCCAAAAAATGACAGAATGATCTCAATTCGAATCAGGGTAAGCCATTTAACATCACAGTGATCCAAATATACGCCCCAACCACAGATGCTGAAGAAGCAGAAGTAGATCAGTTCTATGAGGATCTGCAGCACCTACTGGATAGTACGCCAAAAAGAGATGTTATTTTCATTACAGGAGAATGGAATGCTAAGGTGGGTAGTCAAACGACACCTGGAATTACAGGCAAGCATGGTCTGGGAGAACAAAATGAAGCAGGACATAGGCTGATGGAATTTTGCCAAGACAACTCACTGTGCATAACAAACACTCTCTTCCAACAACCTAACAGACGACTTGATACATGGACTTCACCAGACGGTCGACACTGAAATCAGATTGACGACATCCTTTGTAGCCAAAGGTGGCAGACATCTATACAGTTGGTAAAAACAAGACCTGGAGCTGATTGTAGTTCAGATCACGAACTTCTTATTGCACCATTTAGAATCAGACTAAAGAGAATAGGGAAGACCCACAGATCAGTTAGATATGAGCTCACGAATATTCCTCATGAATATGCAGTGGAGGTGAAGAATAGATTTAAGGGGCTAGATTTAGTAGACAGGGTCCCGGAAGAACTATGGACAGACGTTCGCAACATTGTTCAGGAGGCGGCAACAAAAAATGTACCAAAGAAAAAGAAAACCAAGAAGGCAAGATGGCTGTCTGCTGAGACACTGGAAGCAGCCCAAGAAAGAAGGAAAGCAAAAGGCAACAGTGATAGGGGGAGATATGCCCAATTAAATGCAAAATTCCAGAGGTTAGCCAGAAGAGATAAGGAATTATTTTTAAAAAAGCAATGCGCGGAAGCAGAAGAAGATAATAGAATAGGAAGGACAAGAGACCTCTTCCAGAAAATTAGAAACATCGGAGGTAAATTCCAGGCAAAAATGCGTATGATCAAAAACAAAGATGGCACGGACCTAACAGAAGCAGAAGAGATCAAGAAAAGGTGGCAAGAATATACGGAAGATCTGTATAGGAAGGATAATAATATCGTGGATAGATTTGACGGTGTGGTCAGTGAGCTAGAGCCAGACATCCTGAAGAGTGAGGTTGAATGGGCCTTAAGAAGCATTGCTAATAACAAGGCAGCAGGAGATGATGGTATCCCAGCTGAACTGTTTAAAATCTTGCAAGATGACGCTGTCAAGGTGATGCATGCCATATGCCAGCAAATTTGGAAAACACAAGAATGGCCAACAGATTGGAAAAAAGCAACTTATATCCCCATACCAAAAAAGGGAAGCACCAAAGAATGCTCAAACTATCGAACAATGGCACTTATTTCACATGCCAGTAAGGTAATGCTCCAGATCTTGCAAGGGAGATTCCAGCAATTCATGGAACGAGAATTGCCAGATGTACAAGCTGGGTTTCAAAAAGGCAGAGGAACTAGAGACCAAATTGCCAATATCCGCTGGATAACGGAGAAAGCCAGGGAGTTTCAGAAAAACCTCTATTTCTGTTTTATTGACTATTCTAAAGCCTTTGACTGTGTGGATCATCACAAATTGTGGCAAGTTCTTGGTGGTATGGGGATACCAAGTCATCTTGTCTGCCTCCCGAGGAATCTGTGTAACGACCAAGTAGCAACGGTAAGAACAGACCACGGAACAACAGACTGGTTTAAGATTGGGAAAGGAGTACGGCAGGGTTGTATACTCTCACCTTACCTATTCAACCTGTACGCAGAACACATCATGTGATGTGCTGGGCTTGATGAAGCCAAGGCTGGAGTTAAAATTGCTGGAAGAAACATTAACAATCTCAGATATGCAGATGATACCACTTTGATGGCTGAAAGCGAGGAGGAGCTGAGGAACCTCATGACGAAGGTGAAAGAAGAACGTGCAAAAGCTGGGTTGCAGTTAAACCTCAAAAAAACCAAGATTATGGCAACCAGCTTGATTGATCACTGGCAAATAGAGGGAGAAAACGTGGAGGCAGTGACAGACTTTGTTTTTCTAGGCGCAAAGATTACTGCAGCTACTGACTGCAGCCAGGAAATCAGAAGACATTTACTTCTTGGGAGGACAGCAATGACAAATCTTGATAAAATAGTGAAGAACAGAGACATCACACTGACAACAAAGGTCCGCATAGTGAAAGCAATGGTATTCCCCACAGTAACCTATGGCTGCGAGAGCTGGACCATAAGGAAGGCTGAGCGAAGGAAGATAGATGCTTTTGAACTGTGGTGCTGGAGGAAAATTCTGAGAGTGCCTTGGTCTGCAAGAAGATAAACCAGTCCATCCTCCAGGAAATAA
Organism: Heloderma suspectum; assembly: GCF_057233095.1. Lineage (NCBI taxonomy): Eukaryota > Metazoa > Chordata > Lepidosauria > Squamata > Helodermatidae > Heloderma > Heloderma suspectum. The sequence continues at coordinate 23,938,337 of NC_139464.1, forward strand.
AGCCAGACTGCTCACTTGAGGGAATGATATTAAAGGCAAAACTGAAGTACTTTGGCCACCTAATGAGAAGACAGGATACCCTGGAGAAGATGCTGATGCTAGGGAAAGTGGAAGGCAAAAGGAAGAGGGGTCGACCAAGGGCAAGGTGGATGGATGATATTCTGGAGGTGACGGACTCGACCTTGGGGGAGCTGGGGGTGGCAACAGCCGACAGGAAGCTCTGGCGTGGGCTGGTCCATGAAGTCACGAAGAGTCAGAAGTGACTGACTGAATAAACACCAACAAAAAACAATGCACACATCTTTGGGTTCAATGTCCTCAAAGTGCCCCAAGGCACAATAAATATAACAGCTTTACCTGCTACAGCAATGAGATCAAAGGTTTTGATACATGTTTTATAAGTGACAATTCAACCAAAGTCTGAAGGCCTTACTCCTTTCCCAGTGACCTCAAGGGAAATTATACATGCAGAAGGATTGGCTCATAACTTTGAAAATACTAGGTAGGGATCCACTAAGAAATTGTCAAAATATGTTGGCTGTTCCCCCATGAAGGCTTTTGGCCCTGTATATGGGGCACAAGTGCATATGCCACATGTCTAAACAACACAGCACAAGTACCAGCAGCGCTGAGTGTACACATACACACATGGTTCCTGCAGGGATGAGGGGAAAGACTTCTCTGCTTGCTGACAGATGGCACAATTATCGGGACTGTATGTGTTCTGCAGTTCTGCATTTGCACTGCACAAACGTAGAAGTCGGTACTGGGGACAGAATTCTGAGATGCTCAGCTTTCATTCTTCTCATTCTTCCCTGAAATAATAGTGCAAGTGTGCCTGCAGCATAAGGGCATATACAGAAATTAGTAACACCTGGAGAAATTTCAGAGCTCAGATTTTCTTTTTGATTATGGGCTAGGAAGGAAGGGCCAGAAGTAGTGACAAAATCAGGCTCTCTCCCACATACGGCAGTTTTTGCTTGAAGGGCTGGAAGGAAGGAACCAGTCAAATAGATGTCTTCCAACTGTCCTCCGAACCCCTCACCTGAAAGAATCCAAATTCTTATGTCTTATAGTGTAGTGTGGCATTTAGAGATGGCTATATCCAGCCTTCAGACTCAGAGCCAGCATGCCAGAGTTCCATTTTCTGGGGAGCAACAGTGTGGGTTTCCTGGAGGCATCTGGTTGGCCACTATAGGAAACAGGAAGCTGGACTAGATGGACCTTTGGTCTGATTTAGCAGGGCTCTTCCTACATTCCTATTAGTTGGATGTGGAACAGAGAAATCTGGGTCCAAATCCTTGCCCAGATATAAAAGTCACTGGGTGACTTCGGGCTAGTCACAAAGATCTCTCAGCCTAACCTACTTCACATGGTTCTTCTGAAGATAAAAGTGGGATATCCCTTAGGCTTAGGTTCATCACCCTGAAATCCTGGGAGGAAGGGTAAGACATGCATCAAGTTAAGACATGCATCATCATCATCACCACCACATTTGTCCTACTATCAACTTTCCTGGGGAGGGGGGCACCATCTATCTTTAATGCATAATATCTTATATCTCTTATCTATTGCCTCTGTTTGCTACATATTTGGTCGCTTTCTCTCCCTGCTTTATTCCTGCCTTCTTGTTCAGTGATGAGATGCTGACGCATGATAAACAATTTAGACTGTCATTCAGTTGGCCTTCAACAACAAGACCATAAAACAGAGCAATCAGACAAATTTCTTTAATTCTAATTAGTTTTTCTTTCTGCAATCATGCCTTTAATAAAAAGTTCAATTACAAGTAATGGATGCCATTTGCTGTGTTGTATTAGTGACTCAGTTTAGCCAGGGCTGTCATATGGAAAACAGAAACAAAAAGAACAGCCTAGTATTTTACACTGATGATTAGAGAGATACTAAAATCATTCCAGATGCAGATGAGTATATAAATGTTATCTAGAATGCTCTGATGTTCTTTTGAGTACTGGTCTTCTGGATGCCCTCAAATGATGCAAAACTAGAGGTTAATCTACCTAACATTTTTAATGAGATTGTATGTTCTATTTTAGCTACTACAGTGAATTGTAAAGACCCTACATCGCATCCTTAAGAGAAGCAAGTAAAAGGCAGAAGGCGCCTACCCAGACTGAGCCTACTACTCACAGGCAATCAAATTACTACAGAACACCAGCATCAAGGCACAGGACCCTGGAATAAACCCAAGTGCAAACACTATCTTATTTTGATACTAAAGTAAAAACCACTACAAGGTAAAGAAAACAAATCTTACACTGTTATATCTTGGTAATTCCTTTAGGATGTCTACATTAATTAATAAAGTAATGCATTCAGTCTGTAGCTATTATTCCCTGTATTCAGAAAGAGTAACCATTTATCTTGAAAAGTGTTTCTCCTTTCTTTCCCTTTTGTTCCCACTGTATTGAATAGACACTATCAACATTCTTATAGGCCCCAAAATGGCAACCGATCACATCCAAGTTTCCTGTAACTGTGCTTCCAATTAATTATATCTTGTCAGCACTATGTCTTGTCAGCATGCCCACCAATAGTCTACATAGGCCAGACCAAGTCATGCTTAAGAAAGAGGGTGGCCTGTCACAAATACAACTTAAAGAACAGAAACAGTATTTAACCTGTGGGTGAACACTTCAGCCTTCCTGATAATTCCATCAAGGATCTCAAAGGGGCCATTATTGAGTCCGCTGCAGATATTCAACAAGGGTACAAATGAATGATTGGAGGGAATGGGAATTTGCTCACTGGGCTTCTCCCTGACCTCCACGTGTTCATTGGAACTTGTGCAGAAGGAACTATATGTATATACCTGAATAAATATAAGCTCTGATGCATGGTTTGTATCCTGCAAAAATGAAGGGTAAGATCTCACACACACACACACACCACCACCACCACCACCACCACCGCCACACAAGCACACACACTCATTGTACCCTTTTTGAACTGTGCTGCCAAGCTCTTCACAAAACAATAAGTTTTGTTTCCACCATTACTGCACAGTACATTATAAGAACCTACCACTTTAAGAGGGTAAGGTACACTATGTATGGAGAACCAGCGTAGTGTAGAAGTGGTTATTTTATTAGATTAAGACCTGGGGGACCAGGGTTCAAGTCCCCACTCAGCCATCAAGCTCACTAGATGACTTTAGACCAGTCAATGACCCAATGACAACATCCCAGGGTTGTTTGAAGTGGGAGCAAGCAAGCAAGCTAGCTCTCACCACTAGATTGCTCCTGCTGCAGCTGGGAGGAGTGAAATGCTCCATCCCTGGGTTGTCGTCTATGGCGTCCAGACCCAGAATTGTGGGTTGTCAGGGGAGAGACAACCCAGAGTTAGAACCCAGCAACAAACCATGGGTTCTATCTCTGGGTTGTCTCTCTCCCAACAACCCACAATTCTGAGTTCAGATGTCATGGACAACAACCCAGGGACACAGTACCCCTGGGTTGTTTAGCTCAGTGGGAGTGGTTGGGATGTCAGTTCCATCTGTCACGGATGCTGTAGCCTGCATTGAGCAGGGGGTTGGACTAGATGATCTCCAAGGTATCTTTCAACTCTATGATTCTAACCTACCTCACTGGATTGTTGTGCAGTAAAATGGGGAGAGGATGACTTTGTGCATGGCCTTGAGCTCCTTGAAAGAAAGGCAGCATACTACTACTATTACTACTACTAAGCATTCTAATAATGGCCTTTTTGGTGGTTTACTCCATTAGTGGCATCTGACCAAGTTGATTGCTGTCTACAAAAGCTCATGTCCTTACCATAAAGGAAAGAAGTCTTTCTGGTGCTACATGGCCAATACATTCTATGTTCCATTTAAGTGATAGCAAACATAGAATAAGAGAATCATAGAGTTGCAAAAGACCTTGTAGGCCATCTAGCAGTGGGGGCTGGTGGCTCCAATGTCAGTGGGGCGGTGTATCCACTCCGAGTTTCCATCATAGAATCATAGGGTTGGAAGGGGCCTATAAGACTATCGAGTCCGACCCCCTGCTCAGTGCAGGAAGCCTGATTCCCACGCAGTCTCCCATCCAAGTACTAACCGGGGCTGACCCTGCTTAGCTTCCAAGATCATAGTCGCTCCTCGCCACAGAAGGTGCCTGGATAGCTCCTTTAGAGTTCTGAAGGAAACCCGGAGCTGATTCACCACCCCACTGACATCAGAGCCACCAGCCTCCTCTGCATCTAGCCCAATCCATTGCTTAATGCAGAAAATCCAGAACTAGAGCATCCCCAACAGATGACTGTCCCCTCTGCTTGAAGAGCTGCCCCAACCACCCCGGCCAGGAAATTGGTTCCATTCTCAAATTGCCCTTAATGATAGAAGCTTCTGGGTTTTTTTGCTTTTGTTCAGCCAAAATCAACCCGCCCACCCCTGCCCATGTAATTTAAACCCATTAGATCGAGAAGGGAACACTCAGGTTTGGAAAGGGGAGTATTTTTTTTAATACAAAACACATGTTATCTTTGACCTTCTCTTGTACTATTTGTGTACACGTGCAGATGTTATTAATGTGGAATAAAAGGTGGAAAAGTCTCATTTTTAGATCAACCGCACACTGTATGCAAATGTAGGTTTGAAATTCACATTACAAACATTGATGTGCAAATAAAGCAGTTTTAGTGTCATGTGTGAGAAAACCGCAAGTGTTAAGTGATTCAGTATTTTTTTAGTAGCTTCAGCATGCATTTCTAACATTTCCTAGACATCCTGCCAGCCTGGGTAGTGATATGAAAAGTCTCTGCCCCCACCCCAAGATCTCTTGCCATGTCACAGCGAGTGCTGGCATGCAGTTCTTGGATCAGATGCAGCATCCTCTGTGACATAGCAAGGGATCTTGGCTTGCACCACATGCTACTACACATGCTACTGCGATAGTGTCCCTCTTCCCACCCTCCACAATATTGTCACTCCAAGCAATTCCTTGGGTGGTTTATGCACTTGGGATGGCCCTGGATGTTGTCAACATGAAAAACTAACAACACCTCAGCCATTCTAACCCATAAAGCTCTCTGAAATGCCACAGTTCCACAGTTTTGCCAAGGAATAGATGACCAGGACACATTTGTCAATAATATTTCCAGAGCAGAAGTCACACATACTCCTTCTCTGCTCTTACATCTTCCCTGACAATTTCATATGGATCCCCTGGAATTAACTTCAATTACTGTGTATACAAATAGGCAAGGATCAAGCAGCCTTTTCAAACAGAACTGTCTTCTATTGTTATGCAATATGTCTAGAATAAGCACCACCTAAAGCCACCACTGCAGCAAGTAAACTACAAGAACTCAAATAGTCCAAAAAGCATTAAGGCTGCAATCCTGTGTACACTTACCTTGGAGTAAGTCCCACTGAACTCCATAGGACTTACTTCTCAGTAGAGATCTGCAGGCTTGCACTATAAGGATGCTTCAAATCAGGGTGCTTTCACGCTGTGTCATTCACAGAATTTTACAGTGGGTCCAGATGATGTTGTCTTTCATTTGTAACCCTCCCATGTTTCCCTACCATTTCATCTGTCCTTTGAACACAAAATCCATTACAGAGGGAAAGACAGAAAAGCTGCACAGTATCTTTTGATTGGTAGGGCTAGGATCTGTCTGTTTCTGGAAGCGCCCTAACATTGAACCACAGCATCCTCTGGCACACATACCAGTTTCCATATTAGGCTAATATAGCAGAGACAATTGGCATGGCCACTGCAACATTATTTTTAAACTTATTTCTAAGTTTCTAAGTGCAGGTGTTTGGCTCCAATTGCAGAATGTTAGATCAGGCTAGGTAAAAGCACTTGACAGCTACAATTTTGGTACTTGTAGCTCTAAATACACATTTTACTGGTACAAGTAAGGGAAGGTATTGGAGGATGCTGCTGTATATTCACTACACTACAGATGCAGCATTTACCAGCCCTGACCTAGATCTAGAAAAGCTGCCGCATCCTCTGCTGCAAACCATCCCTGCACATTGGAGAGTCAGGGCCCATGGGCCAGTCTGCGGCATCCTCGTGTCTCCTGCTGTACTCTTATGCCATCAAAGCAAAGCCTCTTCCAAGCTTTTCTCACAATTGTACATTTTAAAATATAAGTCAGTAGCATTAAAAGGCTTATAAACTCTTAGAAAGAAGGAGAAGAAAGCTGGTTCCTTCCTGTTTATTCTGCCAATGCATCAAGAGTCCCCTGGCTGTGTACAGTACAGGCCTGGACAACTTGTTCAGAGCTGAGCATTGCTAGCTGATGTGTCATGGGCCAGAGGATTTAAGCCTAGCTATCAGGCTTGATATCTGCTCTTCCTTTACTGGGTTCCTTGGCACAGATAACCTGTGCAACAAACCAGTTGCAATCATAAACATCTTCCTCCATCTCGTACAGACATTTTAGTGCTCAGGGAGCAAACTTTTATCAGGCAGCAGCATTCACAACATGTGCCCTGTGTTACGTGTTAAGCCTTGATTATTGATTCAGGCACCACACGGGTACTTCTGCTAACTTTTTATTAGCAGGATTATATACAGGTCCTTGGCAGGGCTCTTAATACTAGCCTGTAGCAGAGTTTCTCCTAGACCAACAGAAGAAAGGGAGGGGGCAACTCTGGATTTTTGGGTATATTTAAGGCACCCAATTATTTCACTGTACCTAAAGGCAACAAACACATCATGTTCCATTTTATCTCCAATGTTTTGCCAATATTTTCTCTGCTTACTAAATAGTTTCTAAATAAAGTGCATTTCACTTTCCCCACCCCCAAACATTCAAGATTACAAACCTCAAATATACAAGATAATAGCAAACATTCTTGGTGACTAGAACACCACGTTAATATATTGCCTCACTCTGGTTATCAGTGCCTGCAAGCTGCATGGCATATTCCCAGGCAATAAAACCCAGAACGCATGTTTATACCTTGTACTTCATCTTCTCCAGAGACATTGCCATTTTTGTACAACACAACTAGCCATAAAAAGAGCAGTATTTCCAACATGAAAAACATAGGGCTCTTATTTAAAAAAAACATTCAATTACACTTATCGTAAATAGAAAAAAAACCTGTGTCCTGTCAAATTACAAACACCAAGGGCTTCATTTATCCTCCTACTTACTAGGGCTTCTGCTTCTGGATTCTTTGCAGGATTAAAATTGGCTCCTTACACAGGCTAACGCGGACTGTTTGTCTTTCTCAGCAAGTTCTATAAATTTCATTTCACAGCCACTAGATGGAGCTGCTGTTATAGCCATTACAGAAGTACACACACAGCAAGTAAAGCACTTCATAAGTGCTTCCTGGAGAAAAATCGGTCTTTCCCTGCACTTTATAGTGGTGGAATAAAGGGGCCCTGGAGGCTGACAACATTGTGTAAAGGACCTGCAAACTTCCATACATAATCAATCTTGATTGCATAATATAAGCCCCATGTGGAGAAGCCCAAAGGAGAAGAGACGTTCAGAGCCTGCTTGAGGATCCCTTGCACCCTAGCCCTGTGTGCCCTTTGATTCCTGTTGGCCCAGGTCTGTCTCCCCAGTGAACAGTAGATTGGTGCTACTTGTGCAAGGCTGCACTCCCACCCCCCAAATATTTTTCACTAACTGAGCAATGCATGTGAAGAGTGACTGGCTGTGCCTAGTGCTCCCACCCACTTAGTACCTGGGGAAACTCCCTGGAATCAAGACAGCTGAGAGCTTCTATGTGCAGCTACCCTGCATGGTGAGCTACAGAACTGCAGTTTGGAGGATCTTCCTGGGCAGTGAAATATTATCAAGTCCTGGGGTGGCTCTACCCATCTAGACTGACCATTGGGCCCTCTCAGAAAGGAAGAACTATAAAGGCCTTCCTGTCTGGGGTAAGAGTTTGCCTGAGCAACACTTTTCTTCCTGGTTCTGGGGTGTTTCAATATATCCCTCAGCTCTGACTCTCTACATGGTCTTTCAACCTGTCTGATAAGCAATTATACTCTGTACCTCTTCTGGTTAAATTTTGCACAGGCAGTTGAGTTGGCAACTCCTCCACAGCAGCGTTTGAACACAAGAGTTGTGTTCAAACACCCCCTGCACATTTGTGCATGGCACCTACAATGCTGGAAGAAGAGACAAATGTTCAGCGTAGCATCTGGGCTCATGGACTGCTTTCAGCACTGATGCTGCCATGCCTAAACCCAGAAGCGTTCAAATCCAACTATTTCTGGTCTTCATCCTGTCTCTGCAGCTCCCCAAGCTACACAAGAGGTACAGAGAAGAAAATTGAGAACAGCTGCAGTAGTAGTTGATCATTCTCCACAACTTCCAGTCTCTCTCCACTGTTTGTCTTGGCACACAGAAACATACAGAAATGTTGGCAGATTTACAATCTGTTAGGAATATTAAGACTTGGAGAACACTGCCTCAGTGGATGTGCAGTAGTTTCACCAGATAGCTTCTAACTCCTTTCCAAGCCAGTAGTTCCTTAATTCTAATCAGCAGTCTGTATCAGAAAATGCAGTTAACCAAGGGATTAACAATAGTTAACAATAGCAGGAATCATCAAACCCCACAAAGATCTCAAGTCTGCTTTTTGGATGACGGGGTGGTGGTGGAATATTGTCATGTTTAATTGATGAGAAGCACATACTGTTGTGACACCATAACTAGCTAGATGACAGAAGGGAATATAAAAATAGTCCTTCTGCCTCCACATTCCCTACATCTCTCTTCTCTCTCTCCTATTTTTCCTGCTGAGAAACAACATGCTGGTCTCTCAAATGTCAAAGCCAAGGGACATTGCAGAGCTGTTGTGTTGATTCTCTGGTGTCTTATGCTGAAATGTCGGATGTCTATAATGCTCTATAAAATTGCAGTGTACTAGAGTATGGGACAGCCATTTAAAAAAGATAAACAATAAACATGCCACAAAACAAGGTGAATGCTGGCCTTGAAGGCATTCTTTTTACCTGTTTTCCTAAAAAGTTAGTGTAAATGGCAAAGGGATTATAAGTAAATGGGTGTCTAGAATTGCTAGGTGGAGTAACATTATCTATCACTCAGCAGGCAAAAATGTAGTACCCCTTCCCTTGCTACTTCTCTGCTCTAAATCCCCCCTTCCCAAACTGGCTTTTCATTTTATAAAAACATCATTGGGGCTCAGTTGCTTGCATTTGCCTGCAGTGTGTGATTAACTTCTCATACCCTCCAAAATTTCAAAGGAGAAAATAGGGGCAAATTTATAGCATCCCTAATTCTCATGCCAAGGTCTACTGCTCGAGGCCTGTCCTCCCTACCAATGGCGCATTGCTGAAGGCTCTATTCCATCACCCACATCCTATGCAATATCCCATCCTGCAGTGATTTAAGAGCTAAGGGAGTGTTCATTGTTTGAGCTCAATACATATTAGAGCAGGGGTGGGCAACCTGCAACCCAAGGGCCGTATGCCTCAGCCTAATTTCATGCGGCCCTCAGCCTAATTTGAAAAGCCCTGTGCATGTAATCAGTTTGCTCTGGCAAGAGTCCTTTCCCTGCTGTGTGGGAAAGGAGAGAGAGAAAAAGGGGTGGCAGGAATAGAAAAGGGTGCAAGGCCCACCAACTTTTGGCTTGGGCCTTGTCCACCACTGGCTTCGGACCCACTTACCACTGACATGTGGCCTCTAACAGATTACCTTCAAGGGAATGAGGCCCACTTCTGCACTAACAGATCGAAATCAATCTCCCCAAAATCAATGAGTGACTGTGTGCCACAGAAGGCCTTAATGTACATACAACTGTATTGACAATTATGCATATGCGCTAAAGACAAGATGTATTTCCATACTCAGAGATCCCACCTGTAATTCTATACTTAATTACCTAAGAGTAAGCCCCATTGCCCCTTCATGGATCACTACCTTGTTGTGGCGAAGGGGCTTGCGTAACTCAGTGAAGCCATAAGCTATGCTGTGCAGGGCCACCCAAGACGGACAGGTCATGGTGGAGAGTTCTGACAAAATGTGGTCCACTGGAGAAGGAAATGGCAACCCACTCCAGTATTCTTGCTAAGAAAACCACATGGAATGTATCACAAGGCTAAAAGATACGACGCCGGAAGATGAACCCCTCAAGTCAGAAGGTGTCCAATATACTATGAGGAAGAGCAGAGGGAATTTCCAAGTAGCGCCAGAAAGAGTGAAGTGGCTGGGCCAAAGCCGAAAGGACACTCAGCTGTAGATGTGTCTGGTGGTGAAAAGAAAGTCCGATGCTGTAAAGAACAATATTGTTTAGGAACCTGGAATGCAAGATCAATGAATCAAAGTAAGCTGGAGGTGGTCAAACATGAGATGGCAAGATTGAACATCGACATCTTGGGAATCAGCAAACTAAAATGGACAAGCATGGGTGAATTTAATTCAGGTGACCATTATATCTACTACTGTGGGCAAGAATCCCTTAGAAGAAATGGAGTAGCACTCATAGTCAACAAAAGAGTGGGAAAAGCAGTACTGGGGTACAATCTCAAAAACGATAGAATGATCTCAGTACGAATCCAAGGCAAACCATTCAACATCACAGTAATTCAAGTCTATACCCCAACCACTGAGGCCGAAGAAGCTGAGGTTGTTCGGTTCTATGAAGACCTACTACAACACCTTCTAGAACTAACACCAAAAAAAGATGTCCTCTTCATCATAGGGGATTGGAATGCTAAAGTAGGAAGTCAAGAAATCACTGGGATAACAGGCAAACATGGCCTTGTTGTACAAAATGAAGCAGGACAAAGGCTAATAGAGTTTTGCCAAGAGATCACGCTGATCATAGCAAACACTCTTTTCCAACAGCACAAGAGGCGACTCTACACATGGACATCACCAGATGGTCAATATCGAAAGCAGATTGATTATGTCCTTTGCAGCCAAAGATGGAGAAGCTCCATACAGTCAGTAAACACAAGACCTGGAGCTGACTGTGGCTCAGATCATGAGCTGCTTCTTGCAAAATTTCAGCTTAAATTGAAGAACGTCGGGAAAACCACTAAACCGTTCAGGTATGACCTAAATCATATCCCTTATGAATATACAGTGGAGGTGAGGAATAGATTTCAGGGATTAGACCTGATAGACAGAGTGCCTGAGGAACTATGGACGGAGGTCCGTAACATTGTTCAGGAGGCAGCAACTCAATCCATCCCAAAGAAAAAGAAATGCAAGAAAGCCAAGTGGCTGTCTGATGAGGCTTTGCAAGTAGCTGAGGAAGGGAAGTGAAAAGCAAGGGAGAAAGGGGAAGATATATCCAACTGAATGCAGAGTTCCAGAGAATAGCAAGGAGAGACAAGAAGGCCTTCTTAAATGAACAATGCAAAGAAATCGAGGAAAACAATAGAATGGGAAAGACTAGAGATCTTTTCAAGAAAATCAGAGATCTCAAGGGAACGTTTTGTGCAAAGACAGGCATGATAAACGACAAAGAAGGCAGGTACCTAACAGAAGCAGATGAGATTAAGAAGAGGTGGGAAGAATGCACAGAAGAACTATACAGGAAAGATCTTAATGTCCCTGATAGCCATGATAGTGCTGTCACTGAACTTGAGCTGGACATCCTAGACAGTGAAGTCAAGGGGGCCTTAGGAAGCATTATTAACAACAAAGCTAGCGGAGATGACAGTATTCCAGCTGAGCGATTTAAAATCCTAAAAGACGATGCTGTTAACATGCTGCACTCAATATGCCAACAAATTTCGAACACTCAACAGTGGCCACAAGACTGGAAAACGTCCGTTTACATTCCAATTCCAGTTTACAGACGGTGACTGTAGCCATGAAATTAAAAGACGCTTGCTCCTTGGGAGGAAAGCTATGGCAAACCTAGACAGCATAGTAAGAAGCAGAGACATCACCTTGCCGACAAAGGTCCGCATAATCAAAGCTATGGTTTTCCCACTAGTAATGTATGGCTGTGAGAACTGGACTATAAGGAAGGCTGAGTGCCGAAGAATTGACGCTTTCGAACTGTGGTGCTGGAGAAGACTCTTATGAGTCCCGTGGACTGCAAGGAGGTCAAATCAGCCAATCCTAAAGGAAATCAACCCTGACTGCTCATTGGAAGGACAGATACTGAAGCTGAAGCTCAAATATTTTGGCCACCTAATGCAAAGAGAAAACTCTCTGGAAAAGACCCTGATGCTGGGAAAGATTGAAGGCAAAAGGAGAAGGGGACGGCAGAGGATGAGATGGCTAGATAGCAACACCGATGCAATGAATATGAACTTGAGCACACTCTGGGAGAGAGCGGAGGACAGGAAGGCCTGGCATGCTATGGTCCATGGGGTCACGAAGAGTCGGACACGACTTAACGACTGAACAACAACAAGCCCCACTGACTTATTTCTAAGTATATATGTATAACTTTGTACTGATGGTTCTTAGAGAACCGTTGAATAGGCTGAACCTAGAAGAATTACAACTCTAGCAACTCACACCAGCAACATTTTAATAAGGCATCCCTGAAAGGCAAAAAGAGGGTCAACATATCAACAGTAATTTAACAGAGACAGAGACCAGAAACAGGGACAGTTGGAGGGTGTGGTGCTTTAGTTGCAAGACAGGGCCCAGAGTACCTCACTCTTCTTTAGCCATTAGAAAAGGAAAGACGATCTTATTATCTGTGGTTGTTTGAAAAACAGCTGAACATTCTCTTTCACACACACAACAGCCTCCTGATAACTAGACAAAAGAGGTGGGTTTGGTGCAACAGACGTTGTTGAGCTAATTGCTGCTCTTTTCCTTATAATTTTCCACAAGTTGTTTCTTCTGGAACGACTCATTACCCAAGAAAGCGACGTCTGTGCATCTAACAATTCGCTTCTTTTGCTTCCCTCCCATCCCCTCGATCTCTCTTTATTCTGAATAATCATTTATGTGGTAGTTTAATTAGCTAACTATGAACATGTTCGGGTATTTCAAGGAAGAAGAATCACTATGTTTATCTGCTGGTAATTAAGTGGGTTGTATTTTACTTTAGTTTAGTATGAATATATTATTTTTTTAAGCAGCATATTTGAAATATTACAGACTAATCCTTGGTATTCTGTGGCATGCTAAATAGAAATTAACATTTCCCAGTTGGCTTTAACAATATAGTTAGTTTACTGTTTAGCCAAAAAGCTGTAACAGTACTCAATAAAATTAAAGAAACTTACTAAAGCAGGGTTTATGAACCTCCTGTCCATATTTCATCAGGACACTCCTGATGGACTTTGTAAGACTAAGACATAACATTTCTTTCAAAAACAACTTACATTGATTTTGCCCTGTGCCATCTTCACATGGTGAAGCAATGTCCCCTCCACCATGCAACATCATAAGTGGACTAAGTGGTCCACATGAGAATGCAGATGCCAGATGTACATGATTACTTCCCCTCAAAAAATGTGTGTATGTTGAAAAGTTATCTCACAAACTAGGCCTCCATGCAATCAGGCTCACATGAAAAGTTACCTACTTAATGGAGGAGAGCGTGTGCAATATGGCAGAGGGGTGGTGGTACGACCTGGGATAGGGCCTTTCTATGGTGTCAGCAACATTCTGGAATTCCCTCCCTGGAGAAGAGTGCATCACCCCTTTGCTGCTGGCTTTCTGACAGCAAGAAGCAACTGCTTCATTTCAGAAGACTATACTGGGGATTGGTGGGATTTTACTTCTAACTTATATTGTGCTTTTATTGCCTTTTAAATGTTCTCAATATGTATCTGATTTTTATTAAATTAAATAAAACTCTGTCCTCCAACATGCAAGGATGGTGCCAGACCCTGGGCTCTGTTTTCATGTTCAGCTAGAATATAACTGAAGTGCAAACACTCAATTTAAGACTATATGGCTAACTGTAGTCAGAGAATGTGTGCTGGGGCAAGTGGATCACAACCATGCACACCCACCATTTCCACACATTTGCCATAATGTTTAAAGGGCACATACATGTGTACATTGCAACTTAGGTAAAGCTGTTGTGTAGTTGAAATATATTATGTAGACTCTACATAATTTTAAGGCATGAAAAGGTATTTCTAGAACTGTCTAGATGTCACAGGCCGAAGAACCTGCTGGGATTTGTCTGAGTGTTATGACCTTCCTCAGAAGCCTTCTCAAAGTCCCCAGGGTAAGGCAGTGATGAAAAAGGACAGGGCCTTCTCTGCTGTGGTTCTCCAGTTGTGGAATGCTCTCTCTGGGAAGGCTCACCTACTGCTAAGCTAGATGTCCTTTTGGCATCAGAGGAAGGCCCTTTTAAAGGTCTTTTACATCTTTTTATTTTTTAAGATCCTGTTTTTTAAAAATTATGCTGCCTTTTATGTTGCTTTTAAAAATATTATTAGTAGTTATATTTTACCTATATTTTAATTATGAAAGCTGCTTTGAAAATACTTTATATGAAGAAAATTCTTGAAATTCTATCTCTCCTTTCCATTTAAATCCAAGGAAGCTGTTCTGGTTCTAAATCGGTGCCTGTTGTCAGCAATGGACTGGATGAGGGCAAACAAATTGAAGCTTAATCCAGATAAGACAGACATGCTTTTGGTCAGTCGAAAAACAGATCGGGGAATAGGGATTCAACCTGTACCGGATGGGGTTACATTCCCCCTGAAGACCCAGGCTAGCAGTTTGGGTATACTCTTGGACTCTTAGCAGTTTGGGTGTACTCTTGGACTCAGCCTTGAACCTGGATGCCCAAATCTCACCAGTGGCCAGGAGTGCATTGGCACAAATGAGGCCAGTGCACCAACTGTGCCTGTTCCTAGAGACGTCTGATCTGGCCACAGTAACACATGCCTTAGTTACACGCAGTTTGGACTACTGTAATGCATTCTTTGTGGGGCTGCCTTTGAAAACTGTTCAGAAACTTCAACTGGTCCAGAATGCTGTGGCCAGACTGTTGACTGGGGCCAGTTACAAGGAGCACATGACTCCCTTGTTATGACAGTTTCACTGACTACTGCTCTGTTTCTGGGCAGAATTCACAGTGTTGGTTATGACCTATAAAGCCTATATGTCTTGGGACCAGGCTACCTGAAAGACCCCCTTCTCCCATACAAGCCTGACCAGTTCTTAAGATCTTCTGGAGAAGCCCTTTTTTAAAGACTGCACCTGCAACCCAAGAGGGGGGCTTTTGGTGACCATTCCCAGGCTATGGAAGTCCCTCCCAAGGGAGGTTAGGTTTGTTGCCTCTCTGCTGTCCTGCCACTGGCAGGCAAAGACTGCTTTATTTAGGAAGGCGTTTGGATTGTAAGTGGGTCTGTTTTGGGTGCTGTTTATTTCTTCTGTAAATGTTATTTTTTATTATATTTGAATGTATTGTTTTATTGTTTTCATCAATTTTCATTGCTTCTGTAAGCTACCCCGACTGCCAGTTTTTGGTAGAAAGGCAGGGTACCGACAAAATAGATAATTAATAAATATAAATAAACAAAATGTTAGCTAGACATGCTAACTAGTAAAATTGAGACTTATCTCTTTCCAAAACAATATAGTGGTTTAAAAACATATCAAGTCAGCCTGGATCCATGTGTTGAGATGTGTAGGTAGTTGTCTTTTTACTCATTCAACTTGGACCTAGTCTTCACTGAGGTGTTAAACCTGTATTTGAGCTGTATCATTTTGAATGCAGATTGGCGCACATGTGACTAAATGCTCCTTCATACAAAAAAATCCCTCTACATAGAAAAGCATACCTTTCTCCCTGACAGGCAGGTTTTCTATGTTCAGGGATTATTATTATTATTTTCATTATTATTAATTAAGTACTCAATCATGTAAACCCCACCAGTAGTCTAGATATAGGTTTACCCCCTAAGTGAGAGCTAGGCCAAAAACAGTTAAATTTTTGGATGTTTTGTTTATTTTTATTGGTTTGCAGGCTGCCTTGGATGCAAAGGACAAAGGAGGTAAAATAGTTTAACTAGTAGGATAAATAAATAAATACAGGAAACATGGGTATGGGTATGCATTTGCAGCAACAACTGAGCAGAGCAGAGAAAGGGAAGGCAAAAGGATCAGAAGTTTCCAGGCCACACGCCAAATGTGAAGCCTTTTCATTAATTTCAATTATTTTCTTTCTTATTAAGTCTTTATTTTAAACCTGATAACATTGTTTCATTCAGGCCTTTAATACCCAAGAGCAAAGGTATGCTGTGGTGACAAATTTTTCACTTGCTAACATTCCCTTCCCCAGTTTTTTAAAGCTTATCCTCAGCATAGTTATGGAGAACTTAAAATGTGCATGAACATTTGCAAAATCATAATTACTCTCTTTGCACTGCTACAAAAGGTTGTGGTAATCTATATGATAGAGAAATATGGTGTGGGGCGCGGTGTGAGAGAGAGACTAGACTTAATATTGAATTGAGTTATCTAGATATTTTCGGCTTTATTTATTTATTTATTTATTTATTCTAAAAGTATTTTTACACCCGCCTTTCCATTTTAAAATGCTCGAGGTGGATTATGATCAAAACAATTAGAACAGTAAAAACAAACAATATAAAAATTAATAATTACAAAATAGACAGCTTTCCTCTTTTGGTACTGGAAGACAAACAAAACAGAGAATGGAGGAAAAAATACAAGGAGCAAAAATGTTTTAGAGGAATCTGGGATGGGGGGAATCTGAAAAACGTATTGAAAAGACTGCAAAATATTAAAGCTGAGCAATGGTGACTACATCCAAATACCTCAAGCACTATCCAGACCAAAGGATAAAATTATCCTTCTGACTTATTTCCAAGGGTCAGATATAAATGTAAAGCCCCTAGGGAAATTTATATAAGCCACTAAGGCTTCTGAATATTTTGGTCCCCAAAGTCTTTTGCCATGCTGACAGCCTCAACTCTGCAGCACTATGTGATCATAACTCCTAGTATTAAAAAAATGCAAAATACCAACAGAAGTTCTAGATTATTCTCTCCTTTGCATGGGAAGACAACATTATTTGTCCAGTAGAAAGTATTTTGTCTTCCCATGTAAAAGGGAGTATAATGGGGAACCTCTGTTGCAGTCAGGGAATGACAATGGAAATAGATGTATTAGCTAAAAATTAACACTTCAAGGATCTGGCAATAGACAGGACTCCTTCTGCCCAAACCATTAGCTTCTACCAAAACTGGTGATCTAGGACTGTTCAAAAATACACGTTTTTATGGAAAATGTATGTAGATCAGAGCAGAAGTTGTATGTAGATACAGAAATGTATGTAGATCAGAGCAGAAGTCCAGAGTCAGGGGTCCACGTACAGAATTGGAGCAAGGACAATGATATAGGTACCGGATAAAAATGGAAGAGGTTCCTTAGCGCATCAGACCAAAGATCCATCTAGTCCATCACTCTGACTCCACCAACAGCTAGAAAGATGCCCTGGGGAAGCAGATGATGGAGATAGCTGTCTCCTGATGTTTGTCCCCATCACCTGGTAATTAGAGATTATAACGCGCTCAAGAAGAATGAGAGCAAACAAGAGGAAACCAACAGAGTGAGCCACTCTGAGATCACAATCCACTGCAGGTTTTAGAAATATTAACTTCCCAGATTACACATCCTCTGAACATGGAGATTCCATTTTAGTTATTATGGCTAGTAAGCACTGAGAGAGCTATCATACACAGTACGGAACTAAGGTGCTTATTCTACAGAAATATTTATGCAGAACAGAGAGGAATAGTGAGATAGAAAAACAAACACTGATATCATGTGCCTTTCTTTAAATTGACACAGCATTACACAAAATCAATACCAAACTAATCCAGAGCACTTTGCCACACCTTATAACAACAATAACAGAAAGTGCCTCAGCTCTTTCTTGAAAGAAAGTTTAATTTTAGTTAGACATTTAACAGGCTACTGCACTTTCAAATTAGGGCTCAGAATCAAGTGTAACAACTTCTGCAGCAATGAAATGTAACTATCTGTGGCATTTTGCTTGCATCACAAGCTGACTCTGGATTTTATATCAGTGAGAGCCAAGCACTGCTATGGCTACAGCAGGCACCACCGGCAGATATTAAGAAGCTGCCAGAGAAGAGCATCATCCTTTATTTTTCTTTTATAAAGATACCCAATCTTAATAGCAGTGTTGAGAATATCCCATTAAAACAGTATCCGGAAGCAGGTGCCAAGTGACCTAGGACAAGATATGAAAAGTTCCCAATATCAAAGAAGCAAACTTTTCTTTTTTTAAGGAACAATAATTGTCTCATCAGCACTAGGGGGAAACACTATGATAGCGCTCTTCAAGTACTTGAAAGGTTGTCACAGAGAGGAAGGCCAGGATTTCTTCTCAATCATCCCAGAGCACAGGCACAGAATAATGGCCTGAAGTTACAGGAAGCCAGATTCTGGCTGAACATCAGGACAAACTTCCTGACTGTTAGAGCAATATGACAATGGAACCAATTACCTAGGGAGGTGGTGGGCTCCCCCACACTGGAGGCATTCAAGATGAAGCTGGACAACCATCTGTCAGGGATGCTTTGACTTGGATTCCTGCGTTGAGCAGGGGGTTGGACTCGATGGTCTTGTAGGCCCCTTCCAACCCTACTATTCTATGATTCTATTACTATGGTTAAAACAGGAGATGAAGCTCTGGCTATGCCGACAGTTGTCTCCATTGCACACATCTCTATGGATTTAAAGTCCCCCCCCCAAAAAAAAACCTGGTCACACTTCCCCATTCAAGGTTTTCTAATTTCTATTCCTAAACTCTTTAGATTAATTTCAGATTCTGGCACATATTCTCTGTACTCCCATAAGCTAATTGAAAACAGTGTGCCTGCGTTTGGTCTCCACTCAGCATAATTTTATCTAGCACAGACCTCTCTTTGCAGCAGGAGTAGCTCAAACATGTAGGAGTCTCAATTCCCAGATATAGTGTCAGTGGTAAGAATGAATCTGGACCCCATATCCTGCCAAAGTACAAGAGATTTAGATAAATGGTGACTCCTAAATTGTATTTTTTTTAATTATTTCCTGTGTTCCTATCAGCAGATCTTTTCCAGTACCTTGGTTTTCCCTTTGAGCTACAGAGGTGTCCCCTCTAATTGCTGAAGAGGGTCCAATATGAAAGATGAGGTACCTATTTATTAATTACATGTGTCTGTCACCCTTTCTGCAGGGAATTCCATCTCACACCAGCCACCATTTTATTTCTGAGAGGTAGGTTAGGCTAATTGGCACAAGCTCCCTGTGAGCTTCATAGCTTAAATCAAGGGCTCCCTCATCCAGGCTAGGGACCACACTGCTCACTTTCATGTGCATGTAATTTTGCCCTATACTCCAAGTCTAGGTAGTTAAGAACTGCAAGAGTTACTGTGGAGCGGGGCAGCCAAAATTCTGTCATTGCCCTGGCTGAGCACAATAAGAATCTAGGACGGGCTACCAGGAGTCAGAACCACGGACAGCTCACTGTGCCTGTTTTCTACATACTCTAGCTGATGCAAGGCAATGGCAAATAACGACAAGCAGAATACTTGGAGGATTCCTCTAACAACAGTCTGGAGTCAACTAGAAGCTTAGGTAGTCCTTCGGCTAGATGGGTTGTGCCATCTCTAAAATGACATTGCCTCAGAGCAAAACTGCTTGGGGCTGTGCCCTATTCTCAAGGTGAGCTACTCCAGCAGAGCTCAAAAGGTTCTTGCTGTCCCTGGATCAAAAGGTTCTTGCTGTCCCTGGATGTAGAGCGGTAGAAGAGGCAGAGGGGAGAGGGGCTGTATCAGCTGAGGATGAGTCCTCTGAATCAGAGGAGTGGGGTAGGGTCCTGAGCAGGAACAGGCAGGGTCTTGAGCAGGGACTCTCCGGAGCTGGATGCTTCCCAAAAGCCATCAGCTGGCTATATCTAGTCTGTCTGATATTGGCTGGTTATTTCCTATTGCTTTCATGTTTCTCAGTCTTAAATTTGTTTCCTCCCGCTCTTGGGTCCTTTTTTGAATGGGGTGTTGCCATGTCCATAATACTGTTGGTCCCTGGATTACTGGAAATCAAGGGGGAAGGCAGTAGCAAAAACTAACTGACTAATTTCTTTACTGATATAGTACTGTGATTTGCCTTGCAATTAGAGATGATTTCTTTGAGTTAATGTTTACAGTATCAAAATGCAGACAAGCCAACACAATGGCATTTTGCTGTGAAGATGCTTGATATATTTTATACTGATGACCCTGTAGATACAATGAAACCCATGTTATTGATTCATACCAGATTAAACCATTTTTAATCTTTACCCCTTAAGAAGCATTTGGATAACACATGCATCTGGCAGGCAGGCAGGCGAGAGCGAGAGAAACCTAGTGACATAAACCTCTAAATGAAAAGGTTTAGTTTCATTAAAATGGCTTCTTGTACCACCTAATGAATGAGCTGGTGATGCCTCTTATGTTTCCCTGTGTCTGCCTGAGTCATTAGGATTGTGACTTGAGATCTACAGATTTTCTCAAGACCTAATCTCTCACATGTATTAACAGTGGCAGCTGTGAGCAACTGGGCTGGGGATGGGAAAACAAAAGAGGGAGAGGGAGAGAGATTGCATATGCACATGCAATGGGTAAAGGCCACTCCGGGCAATGCAGCCAGCAGGCGCACCACATGGCTCTTCCTGTCTCATTCCTGATTCCAGTAAAGATTAAAATGTGAGCTAGAAATAACAGAATTCCCTATACACATTTGTGTATAAAGAATATAAGACTGCTCCTCTCCCACTCTCTTTTTTGGTTGCAGTCTTATACATAAATATTAGGAAGTCCCATTAAACTCAGTAGGACTTCTATGTAAACATGACCAGGCTGCAAAGTTGTAATGATTCCAGGCTCCCATAAACCATAGGTGCTGAATCTCAATCTCCAACGTTCTGACAAACCTTTTGGGGCTACAGTCTTTGCACCAATCAAAGGAGCTGGATAAATTAGGGTCTGAATCTATAGGCTTGGCCATTTAAGCCAGCTCTATTCTTGGTATATCTGACTCATTGCCTCAGGCTTACACTTGCATTTGATCTGACCTAATATATAAGGGTGCAAGGAACTATGAAACATTGACTATAGAATGTAATCACTGACTATTCAAAAACGCTAGGGCAACGGTTGCCAACTGGGGACCCTCCAGATTTTTGAACTTCAATTTCCACAATCCCTGACCATTGGCCATGCTGGCTGGGACTGATGGGAGTTGTAGTCCAAAACATCTGGAGGGCACCAGCTCACTTACCCTTGCACTACAGCACCGTTTTTCAGATGCAGCCACCTGAGACTTTTCATACAGCCACCTGAGACTTTTCATGCAGCCACTGAGCCACCAGATTCCACCACTGACTTGTATAAAATATTACCACGAATTCTCTGTGGTCTCACCTGTGGTCACAAATAAATACACACTGCTCTAGGCTATCACTATTCTAGGAGCCTTAACAGACACACACCACCTGCTTTCACGCTTAGTGCTAAAGTAGCACCAGCCTAGATCCAGCACTTGTACTAGCACAATATCCTGTCCCCCAATGGAGGGGTTCCCTAAGTTTCAGAATAGTTACCTGGCATGATGACCATCTGTTCAGCATTTTACATTTTTGTTCCCTTTATCAAACAGGGTAAGTGTGCTATGGTACTAAAGAGGGGGGGGCATATGACCCCCAAAGGAAAAGAGCATTTTGCAAAGTGTGGGAGATCACTCTGGTGGAGATGTTATTACATATATGTACACAAACTTTTTTTTTAAATGCTGCAGAATGCTCCAGCTGGAGGGGGAAGTGAGCATGTGTGTGTGTGTGTGTGTGTGTGTGTGTCCAGATACAGAAAAGCTAAAAAAAAAAACAACAACCACACATGTATATAATTAATTATTGTTTTAATTCTCAAAAAGATTTTAGTTAAAGCTGCTGAGAGTGGGAATGAGGATTGTGGTGATAGCTCATTCACTGCCAGTGCTAATCACGGGCACTAGTCAATAGAGGCCTGCTTAAGTTGTGCAAGTGCATACAGGCATCCAGTGTGCAATGGCTTTGTTAACTAGGCTGGATTACAATTTCTCAGCAACACAATATTGTTTTTCTGAGTGCTGGGAAAATAGCCTGAACAGATGCACTGATGCTTGGAAAAAGAAGTTTGGTTCCACCACAACAACTGAGAAACAAGTGCACATTCAAGGCACAATAAAAATATAGTCTAGAAAAACCCTAGGACTTCACTGGGTATTCTTGGCTTCTTGCCTTGGTTCTGTTCTTGAAAAGGTCTCTTGCCTAATCCATGATTCTTTACTGAAACCTGATCTTTTATCAAGTCATGACCATAAGCCAGGCCAGGGGTTATATACTGGGTTCTTGACAGCTGGAATAGTTATTTCTATTCACATTTGGTTGGCATTGGTTCCAATCCATGTACTCTTTATCTGTGGAGGAATGTGACCAGATACTCAGAAAGAAAAATAGGTAGAATGCCTGTCAGCTCTGTAACTAATAACGTGTCCAATTTAGCTTTAAGCTCTTGAGTGTTTTAAAATGTCTCTCCCAAAAGCCAAGTCTAACAAGCATCACGTTGAGAAACACTTCCAGAGAATCTTGAGACTTTGCCTTTAAAGTTCAGCAGAACTTTTGTTAACCAGAAGTGAATCTTCAAACCAAATAAACCTAGGGTTACCACCTTTAAATCTGGCAAATTATGGACAGTCCATCCATTCATAAAGTGGAGCAAAACAAGTTTAATGACTAACACCACAACTCTATATGTGTTTACTTGCAAGTCCCACTCTATTCAATGGAATTTGCTCCCTGAGGCTGCAGTCCTATGCACACTTACTAGGGAGTAAGTCCCATTGAATAGAGTGAGATTAATTTCTGCGAAAACATGCATAGATTCACTTTAAGGTGATAGTCCTATACTTACTTGGAAATAAGCGCTGCTAAACTCAGGGGGACTAAACATGCAAAGGGTTGGGCTGCACATATAATCATATTTTAAAATACAGAGCTGGTGTCTCTTGGTAACCATATCCTCCAATTTTTCACAAATGAAAATAAGGATATGCTTGTAACACCCCAACCTGAACTGTCAGAGCCCCAGTGCACATTGGTGAAATATTTCCTTTATATGGGTTGTATCCAATGTTAGTCTAACTTCAGTTCCATTCGGTTCAATGGGTCTACTCTAAGTAGGACTGTGCTGGTTACAACCCTTTGTCTGATACACACTGTATTCCTTTATTCTGCCACAGCATTCCTCGCACAGCACATACTTAAACTATGGAATTTGCTACCACAAAATGTAGTGATGGCCACAAATTTGGATAGCTTTAAACGAGGTTTGGACAAATTGATGGAGGATAAGGCTATCCATGGCTACTTTACATGGCTACTAGTCTAGTATCAGAGGCAGTATGCCTACGTACACCAGTTGCTGGGGAACACGAGAAGGAGGATGCTATTGTACATATGTCCTACTTGTGGATTCATAGAATCATAGAATAGTAGGGTTGGAAGGGGCCTACAAGACCATCGAGCCCAACCCCCTGCTCAATGCAGGAATCTAAGTCAAAGCATCCCTGACAGATGGCTGTCCAGCCTCATCTTGAATGCCTCCAGTGTGGGAAAGCCCACCACCTCCCTATGTAATTGGTTCCATTGTCATGTTGCTCTAACAGTCAGGAAGTTTTTCCAGATGTTCAGCCGGAATCTGGCTTCCTGTAACTTGAGCCCATTATTCCGTGTCCTGCATTCTGGGATGATCGAGAAGAGATCCTGTCCTTCCTCTCTGTGACAACCTTTCAAGTACTTGAAGAGCGCTATCATATCTCCCCTCAGTCTTCTCTTCTCAAGGCTAAACATGCCCAGTTCTTTCAGTCTCTCCTCACAGGGCTTTGTTTCCAGTCCCCTGATCATCTTTGTTGCCCTCCTCTGAACCCTCTCCAGTTTGTCTGCATCTTTCTTAAAGTGTGGCACCCAGATTCTTACAGGCAGCTGGTTGGTCACTGTGTGAACAGAATGCTGGCCTAGATGGACCCTTGGTCTGATTCAACATGGCTCCTCTTATGTTCTTGTGCATACACACATACACAAACCTAAATACTAGAGACTTTTAGGGGGAGCCAGAAATTCTAGAACGTCAACTCTACCAACTCACACTAGCAAACATTTTTCAAGGCATCCCCCAAAGGGGGAAAAATAAGGAGAAAATACGTAGTTATTTATCAGGGGCAGATAACAAAAACAGACTATCATTAATAAATAGGGAGAGTTTCAGTGCATGACATCATTAATGCTTAGCAGCTATTATAAGGATTTTAAGGATTATAGGCCCTTATAATCTTGAACAGCAATTCAAATAGAGGGATGAAAAGCGCTATGTATTCTATATCTATAAAACAACTCACCCTTAATCTTTACTTTTTAAATACACTTTCTGTTGCTCCCTTTGCCCGCAGAAGTCTCTTTTCACAAACCACAATTCAACACAGAGGTGGTGCAATCCTATACACGCTTACTTGGGAGAAAGGCCCATTTAACTCAGTGAGACTTACATTTGAGTGTGTGTGTGTGAGACACACACACACACACATACACACGGACTGGATTGCACAACCCACAAGATTTCACTTTCATAACAAATTTGGACAAGCTCTGCCCATAATACAGTTCTGTTCTGGAAAACCTTCCAAAGCTATTAGGAAGGCCATTTTCTGATCTTTTATTTATAGTAGTAGAGAAAAATGCCCCTAAAAATATAATATCCAACTGGCATAAAACTAATCTCTGTGCTATGATGTACAGCAGATCTACTGGGTGAAGATGGTGGAAAGGTGGAAAGGATGCCACTTATAACATCCTTTCTGCTATCTTTGTCTGAAGCACACAGGGGACAGTCAGTGCCACTTTGTGCATTGTAGATATTGATCAGTCTTTAGAATGTGGCTATTCCATTTCCTTCCCTAGGGAAAGTACATACAGTTGGAGATTGGGGCTGTATTTAAACCAGGGCGAGCCCTCTTGGTTCAGGTGGCAAATTAGGAGTGGTGGCAGTTTGCACCCCTGTGGTCTGAGACCTACAGGGGCAAGAAAAAGAAATCATCAGTTGCCTGGGGATTCTTGTTGGGAGCAGGTATCCCTGGGAGGAGGAATTTTATTTCCCTGGTTGGTTTCATTTTCTTGAGTTAGGTTTCATTTCTCCAGGGTTGAAAGAGTACTTTCCGTTTGGGGGAAGGAGGGGAGAGAGAGCCAGTGAGAGCGAGACCAGAGAGAGAGAGAGAGAGAGAGAGAGAGAGAGAGAGAGACCAACCTGAGCCTTAAGAGAGAGCAGGAAAAAGCAGCCTAAAGAAAACTAAGTGCAGCCAGGGTACAGAGGAACTTGCGTTTTTGCAACCTTTATTTTCTCTTAATACCTTTTGTATCACTCAGTACTATTCTGTAAATACCAGTCAGGAGCGCCCTAGCTGCCTCTTGCAGTCCCCACCAATAGCCAACTCAGGACACAGACGACGAGGAATTCTTTCCAAGACTTTATTCCTTTATTACTTTATGACTCTTTCAGAATAATAGTTGCTAGCGCCAAAGCAAGGAACAGCGCTGGGGAAAGATAGCTGAGTAGCCTAAGCTCCAGGTAAGGCAGTTGGTCCCCGTTTGAAGGAGGATCATGGGAAGACCCTGAACTTATGGGCTAGGGAGAGATCCTCCCTCTTTCCCTTGGGTCTTCGGAACGTGACCATGGTTTGTGCACCAAACAAGCGCTACGCCTCCTTTCGGTGCCCTCCATCTGTCGTTGCTCCCTGCGTCTGCGCTGAACGTCCAGCAAACCCCCCTCCAGCGCTCTCTCACTGCCAGGGTCACTATCTATCCCAGGAATGCTGGCAGGAGGAATCTCTGCCAGCTGCTGTGTTTGTGAGAGATGAGCGAGTTCCTCTCCCATGGATTGCTGTTCCTCCTCAGAATCAGAACTGCTCTGGGGCTCTATTGGCTCAGTTTTCACCCTGACATCACCTTTAGTTGTAATTGCTTGCTTTAATTTACCAATAAACTGTTGTGGTTAAAACCAAGTGTCTGAAGTGCTAATCACCCCACATCTATAGCCTAAAGCCCATGTTACTGGGAAGGGGGAGTTTAAAAGAAGGACGGTAGGGCCTTAAGGAGGAAAGAGATCCTTAAGGACTTGCTCAGCAGGTCATAAGGGGAACCCTGACAACCCCACACTGAGCCCCCCTGTGATGCTGCTGCCAACCTGCACCCATCCCCCATCACTGCTGGCCACCCACAGGCCTGCCTGCTCCCCTGCCATTGTCCAGCTTCCAGCTCCCTGCCCACAAAAGAGACCTGGAGCCTGGGTGTACTTGAGAGCCATGGCAGGCACCATCTCCACTTTGTTGGGAGTAGCAAAAACTATTTAAAGTTTAAGAACTTACAATTAATCTTTAAACAGCATTTACCATTGCAGCAAAGCAACCAGCTGCACTCCTATGGCTGTGCTCTCCGTGGCTGACATGGTTGCAATGTAGGGTCCTTCCTCAGATCAAGGCACTGTAGAACAGGATAGCCCTGTGGAGCACCCTTGCTACTGCTTTTTTTCCACTCCAGCAAAAACAAGGCTCTCTGAGCCATCTTGCTTGGCCACCACTAAGGCAATGTCTTGCTCTGAGGAAGGATGTTAGGAGCTGTCCTCAGAGGGAGACACTGGGGGTGGGATGGTCACCAGGGCAGGAGTCTGTAGAGGAGAAGCAGCAGAAAGCAGCAGTCAATACAGCTGCATCATGGAGGGAGATCAGGAGCAGGGTGTGTGGTGGAACGGCAGACAGGTAGTATGTGCTGGTTTGCCTCAGCCACCAAAATGACTTGGGTCAGCCCCCCCCCCCACTTAGAAACCCAATTTATTCTATGGCAGGCCAGTGGAAAAGCATCTCATAGGATTTCAGCGCCTACTTTATTCCACCTGAAAACCACACTTCTAGAATGGTCAGTATCAACCTTTTTGATAAGCGTGCCACAAGTCAATTCTTAAAGCATTCGGTAATGCCATTGTAAGGTGTGCTGCAATACATATGCAGTGCCTTGGTATGATTTTGTGGAAGCAGGGAACAGTGTATTGTAAGGGAAGAAGGCAAGAGTGTAGGCTTGGGGATGTATACAGGCACAGTAGATCAACTGTGGACTGCTCCCTTGAGCATGGCCAGGCCTCCAAATTATCCTCCTCTCTTCTCTTGGCCTTCCCTGCTACAGACCCGTATTAAGAGCCCTGCTAGGGAGCCCTATAGAATTTTTAAAAACCAATTAAGTTACCAGTATCAGTGCGGTACTGGGGGATGAGGTAAAAAGAAGGCTCTCCATGCCCTCCCCCAGAGATCCTCATACAGATTGCAAGAATATGTGTGTGAATGTGTGTGTGCATCTGTGTGAGCATGTGAGCCAGCGTCGTATGTGGCCCTCAGTCAGGAATGAAAAGGTTGTGCTCCCCTGCTGTAAAATAAAGTCTCGTAGGAAGCGGGGCTAGTGTTCTCTTATCAGGAGTGTTTGAAGGAGAAGCAGATGGAGTTTCCATTGCCTGTTAGCACCTGGCTGGAAACAACAGCTTCTCACTTCCAGGAATGCCTTTAATTATTCATTGAACTGTAGGCTAGACTTAAGTAATAGCCACCAGCATCGCATGAAGGTAAATCAATTTTAAAAGTGCACCTGCAGATTTAGAAAAAAAAATGCTGGAAGCTCTGAACTGTAATACATTGTCACAAAAATATAGCAACAGAGTGCATTCAGAGATTTGGAGAATGTGGAAAGGAACTCTAAAGGGGAGCATGCAACTGGGGGACGATGCAACTGGGGGACGATCCAATTGGAGGACCGCCCCCAGACACCCACCTGCAGTGGCAGAGGACCCGCTTCCCTATTATGTAAACCCACACTAGTGGGGAGTGTGTATGAATACAGAAAGTGGGAGAGAATAGGGATGGGGAGAAAATCCATGAAGTTTGCATTTTAATGTGAATGTACCTGATTTCACTCTTTTGAACCAATACATGAACCAGAACTCAGTTATCCTTTAATATTTGCATACAAAAATGAGTACATTTGGAGAACATGCACACCAAAACGCATATACTGGTGACAATAATGTTAAAAATGCATTATATTAGGAAACTGCATGCAAAAATGTGTTTATTATGCAAAATTGCATACGGAGATGCATGCATTAGGAGAAATGTGCTCAAAAATGTGTAGTCATTTTCATGTGAATATTTTTTTTTAAAATCTCAAAGTTTGGGATGACCCAAACTTAAGAAAAATAAAAATGAGAAACTGAAACAAAATGAAATTGATTCATCTATCCCTCCCTGAGACTAATTGTGTATAGCAATCATTATCTGGCTGGGAGGAAGGGTGACAAACAAATGTGCAATTTGCACTGACCTTGTGGTAGCTTAATTTGCACACACTCCCCAATGGCATGTGATCATTGTTGTGTAACACAAAAGCAGGCAACAGTCAAGCAGGCATTTCAAACACAATTATCCATTATTGCTACAAAACATGTCTAGAATAAACTCTACCTGTGAGCCACTCAAGAGGTCCAAAAAAGGCCCCTGGCACACATGGCATTACATCGCTACATGAGGAAGCACTACACATCCCACTGCAAATGCATGTAGAAGGGGCCTTAAAAGTGAAAGCAATTCAGTGAAGGAATTCTGTTTCATTAAAGCAAGATTTCCACAAAACAAGAGTGCTTATTATTTGCAAGATACTATAGTGTTAATATTTGACTCCCAGGTGATTTCTGCCCACGTCAGTTTTTGGTTTAATATTCTAAGGGCACAATCCTATGGGGATAGGCAAAGGCAACTGCCTATCCAATGCAGGGCAGGAGAAGCGCGGAGAGGATCGTTTCCTCCATGCTTCTCCTGCCCTGCATTTGTGGCTAGACAGCAGGACAGTGGCTAGACAGCAGCGGGAAGGCGGAGTGCAGGGGAGGCTGCCAGATGACACATACGATTCCCTGCCTTCCCTGCCCCAGAACAAACGCCCCATTTTGGCTGCTCTGCACTCCTCTTTGGAGCGCAGAGCTGTTCCACACCGCCTGTGAGGTAGCGCGGAAGGGGGGAAGGTTGGTTCTCTGGGAACCGACCTCAGATCGCGGGCTCTGAGGTCGGTTCCTGGAAAACTAAATATCCCATGGCTGTCTAGCTGCTGACCAGCAGCATAGGATTGCTCCCTAAACGTGTTTTGTATTCCTTCGGTAACTCCAAGAAAAGACTACAAGGGGATATGCCTTCTAGCAACTGTGTATGCTTTCTCTGTGATTGCACACGGGGTTTGTGAATTTGATTTTAAAGAAATTGTGGTTGGAGGTGGTAGTTTTTTCAGAGAGTTCTAGATGGTTTCAAACAGGGATCACTGCTCGCAAAATGTATTCCAATTTTGTCTCGAGTAAGTAGGTTGCTGAGATTTTGTATTATTTCAAAAGTCTTCCAAACCTATTTGACCAGGAGATAATACGACACAGGAAATGTGCATGAATCAGGGGAAGCAAAGCCCTCTTAAATCACCTTCAATTATTTTTAAAAGTATTGCTTGTCTCCGTTCTGTGTTCAGATATAAATATGCCCCAATGGTTGCAGTGGGGAAAAAAAAAGAACATGGCAACAAACCGAAAACCTTTTCTAGAATGAATGCCATGATGTAAAACAAGACAATCCCCTTCATGGATCACTGCCTTGTTGTGGGGAAGGGGCTTGCGTAACTCAGTGAAGCCATAAGCTACGCCGTGCAGGGCCACCCAAGACGGACAGGTCATGGTGGAGAGTTCTGACAAAATGTGGTCCACTGGAGAAGGAAATGGCAACCCATTCCAGTATTCTTGCCAAGAAAACCCTATGGAACGTATCACAAGGCTAAAAGATATGATGCTGGAAGATGAGCCCCTCAGGTCAGAAGGTGTCCAATTTACTACTGGGGAAGAGCAGAGGGAATTTCCAAGTAGCGCCAGAAAGAGTGAAGCGGCTGGACCAAAGCCGAAAGGATACTCAGCTGTAGATGTGTCTGGTGGTGAAAGAAAAATCCGATACTGTAAAGAACAATATTGTTTAGGAACCTGGAATGTAAGAACAATGAATCAAGACAAGCTGGAGGTGGTCAAACGTGAGATGGCAAGATTGAACATTGACATCTTGGGAATCAGCGAACTAAAATGGACAAGCATGGGCGAATTTAATTCAGGTGACCATTATATCTACTACTGTGGGCAAGAATCCCTTAGAAGAAATGGAGTAGCACTCATAGTCAACAAAAGAGTGGGAAAAGCAGTACTGGGGTACAATCTCAAAAACGATAGAATGATCTCAGTACGAATCCAAGGCAAACCATTCAACATCACAGTAATTCAAGTCTATACCCCAACCACTGAGGCCGAAGAAGCTGAGGTTGTTCGGTTCTATGAAGACCTACTACAACACCTTCTAGAACTAACACCAAAAAAAGATGTCCTCTTCATCATAGGGGATTGGAATGCTAAAGTAGGAAGTCAAGAAATCACCGGGATAACAGGCAAACATGGCCTTGTTGTACAAAATGAAGCAGGACAAAGGCTAATAGAGTTTTGCCAAGAGATCACGCTGATCATAGCAAACACTCTTTTCCAACAGCACAAGAGGCGACTCTACACATGGACATCACCAGATGGTCAATATTGAAATCAGATTGATTATGTCCTTTGCAACCAAAGATGGAGAAGCTCCATACAGTCAGTAAAAACAAGACCTGGAGCTGACTGTGGCTCAGATCATGAGCTGCTTCTTGCAAAATTTCGGCTTAAATTGAAGAACGTAGGGAAAACCACTAAACCATTCAGGTATGACCTAAATCATATCCCTTATGAATATACAGTGGAGGTGAGGAATAGATTTCAGGGATTAGACCTGATAGACAGAGTGCCTAAAGAACTATGGACGGAGGTCCATAACATTGTTCAGGAGGCAGCAACTCAATCCATCCCAAAGAAAAAGAAATGCAAGAAAGCCAAGTGGCTGTCTGATGAGGCTTTACAGGTAGCTGAGGAAAGAAGGGAAGCAAAAAGCAAGGGAGAAAGGGGAAGATATATCCAACTGAATGCAGAGTTCCAGAGAATAGCAAGGAGAGACAAGAAGGCCTTCTTAAATGAATGATGCAAAGAAATCGAGGAAAACAATAGAATGGGAAAGACTAGAGCTCTCTTCAAGAAAATCGGAGATCTCAAGGGAATGTTTTGTGCAAAGCCAGGCATGATAAAGGACAAAGAAGGAGGGACCTAACAGAAGCAGATGAGATTAAGAAGAGGTGAAAAGAATACACAGAAGAACTATACAGAAAAGATCTTGTCCCTGATAGCCATGATAGTGCGGTCACTGAACTGGAGCCACACATCCTAGAGAGTGAAGTCAAATCGGCCTTAGCACGCATTACTAACACCAAAGCTAGCAGAGATGACAGCATTCCAGCTGAGCTATTTAAAATCCTAAAAGATTATGCTGTTCAAGTGCTGACTCAATATGCCAACGAATTTGGAACACTCAACAGTGGCCACAAGACTGGAAAAGGTCAGTTTATATTCCAGTTCCAAAGAAAGGCAATGTCAGAGAGTGTTCAAACTACCGTACAATTGCGCTCAGTTCACATGCCAGTAAGGTTATGCTCAAAATCCTACAAGCTAGGCTTCAGCAGTATGCGAACCGAGAACTACCGGAAGTACAAGCTGGGTTTCGAAGAGGCAGAGGAACTGGAGATCAAATCGCAAACATTCGCTGGATCATGGAGAAAGCAAGAGAATTCCAGAAAAACATCTATTTCTGCTTCATTGACTATGTTGTGGATCACAAAATGATGGGAGTATCAGACCACCTTACCTGTCTCCTGAGAAACCTGTATAAGGGTCAAGAAGCAACAGTGAGAACTGGAAATGGAACAACCGATTGGTTCAAAATTGGGAAAGGAGTACGACAAGACTGTACATTGTCGCCCTGCTTATTTAACTTATATGCAGAGTACATCATGAGAAATGCCGGGTTGGATGAATCACAGGTCGGAATTAAGATTGCCGGGAGAGTTATCAACAACCTCAGATACGCAGATGATACCACCCGAATGGCAGAAAGCGAAGAGGATCTAAAGAGCCTCTTGTTGAGGGTGAAAGTGGAGAGTACAAAAGCTGGTTTGAAACTCAACATTAAAAAAAACGAAGATCATGGCATCTGGCCCCATCACTTCCTGGCATATAGAAGGGGAAGAAATGGAAGCAGTGACAGATTTTACTTTCTTGGGCTCCAAGATCACCGCAGACAGTGACTGTAGCCCTGAAATTAAAAGACGCTTGCTCCTTGGGAGGAAAGCTATGGCAAACCTAGACAGCATAGTAAGAAGCAGAGACATCACCTTGCTGACAAAGGGTCGTCTAATCAAAGCTATGGTTTTCCCAGTAGTAATGTATGGCTGTGAGAGCTGGACTATAAGGAAGGCTGAGCGCCGAAGAATTGATGCTTTCGAACTGTGGTGCTGGAGAAGACTCTTACGAGTCCCCTGGACTGCAAGGAGGTCAAATCAGTCAATCCTAAAGGAAATCAACCCTGACTGCTCATTGGAAGGACAGATACTGAAGCTGAAGCTCAAATATTTTGGCCACCTAATGCGAAGAGAAAAGTCACTGGAAAAGACCCTGATGCTGGGAAAGATCGAAGGAAAAAGGAGAAGGGGATGACAGAGGATGAGATGGCTAGATAGCATTACTGATGCAATGAACATGAATTTGAGCACACTCCGGGAGAGAGCGGAGGACAGGAAGGCCTGGCGTGCTGTGGTCCATGGGGTCACTAAGAGTCGGACACAACTTAACGACTGAACAACAACAACGAAACAAGGCAATGCCATAATGTGACAAGATTATTAAAATATATAGTGATAACCTAGTATGGTGATGCCAAAACTGCAGTTGAATTCACCTACTCTCAAGTGGAGGTTGTACCCCACTAAGAAGCACAGATTGCTCTCAAGCAGATCTTTGCTTCTGACTTCGGATTGTTTTAAACCACCTTTGAAGTCTGCTTTTTCCTTTAGGACTCATACTCCATAGGGGAGCCTTATAAAGGGAAATACAAGTTCTGTTTACAAACCAATCCAAAGAGCACGTCTAATCTTCTCAAGCCATTAACACAGCAGGATTCAGAGGCTGAAACTGTTGTGTCATAGGCTGGTCAGATGGAATAATCGCCTGTGATGCTGCTTCCCAACGTGAGTTCTATTTGATCGGAAAAACCATTTTGGGACAGATTTATGAATGGGAAAGTCATGGCTGTTAACTACTTATTTTTTTAAAAGGAAGGCATCCAGATTGATTTGTGAGGAAGCCTGTCTGTCTGTATCTATCTATCTATCTATCTATCTATCTATCTATCTATCTATCTATCTATCTATCTATCTATCGATATCATGTATCCTGCCTTTAAGCCTCTAAACAGGTACCCAAGACAGCTTGCAACAATGAAATCATACAATACAAAAACTAAAACCAGAAGGTATTAAAATAAAAACCCTGAACAAATTCATTTAACGGGGGTCGGTAGGGTGTGGATTAAAAGGCCTGGTAAAATAAGGATGTGTTGAGTGCCACCTAAAAGTAAGCATGGGGGTACCTACTGGATCTGTCTTTGGAAAGAATTTCAGAGTTGGAGCGTTGCAACTGAGAAGGCCCAGCCATTGTATCTTTGCACTGTATCTTTGGTGTTTCCATTACTTGAGAAAACAGCAGAATTATGTTTTTTGTGTGTGCCTTCCATTTTGAGATCAGGAGAGAGAGAGAAAGTGTGTGAGAGACAGAGAAAACTGCATTCGTCACTACATTATGTTCCTCTGGCTGCAGAAACACTAAGATAATATGGTGGCCATGAGCTTCCTCTTCTTTTTCTTCCCACATTATGATCAAAAGAGGGAGTTCCATGACTGGCAACTGTCATGGCAACTCACTGCATTTGCCATGCCAGGGGAAGGCTGTGCTGTATTATGGTTGCTTGGGCTGTGGAAAGATCATATCAATAGGGAGGCACAGTAGAGGTGGATGCCACCCCTGAGGCAAGGCTAAATGAAAGAGTGTGCATTTCCTAACACTGAGATAGAATTATTACATCAAGTATGGGCGTGGTGGTGGGGAGACACACAGCCAAATGGCAACTTTAAGCATTACATCTGCACAGCATGTTGACACCAGCTAACTTTATGGCAGCACGGATTTCAATATTGTGGCCTACGCACATTTGCTGTAAGGCAATGATCAGGGTCATGAGCCCAGGCTAGCTGGCTGGGGGCAGGGTTCAAAATAAGATCTGCAAGATATATTTTTCCCTGGCTAAAGAACGGAGGATAAGAATCTGAAACGGAAATGTGGGTAAGGTTTGCTTGAAAAAGTTGCTGATGTCTAGTCTGCAAGCAATGTGCTCTGCAGAGCATACCTAGAGCAACTCACTCACTCATATGCTACAATTCTGTTATAATTCTAACCCCACGGGGTTTAAGATTTATAGTCTCCAAAACAGCTTCTCTTAATACACCCGCATGCTCCTTCCAGGCATGGCTGCTTCCATGTCTGCCTGCTTCAAATCAACACATTCAACAGCAATACCAGCAGCAGCATATTGGCAAACAGGCTTAACTTGTTGTTTTCAAGATGCAGGGTAAGGAAGTACAGCCCTTCTTCCACCTGCAACTGTAAATAGAAGGCATCTTCTAGGGTCAGGACAGTTTCAAAATAAGGCTAGCTGGGAGTGAAATTAAGATAAATGGTGGGGAGTCGCCTCACCTAGCTAGGACTTAAATAGAGCTAAAATTGTAGGGGCATGAAATGCAATACCTTTTCAAATACTTATGCATGAAATAGACAACCTTGTTCATATATTTAATATGTGGCCACTATTCTCATGATCATCCACAAGGAAAGCCCATGGTTTATAGGATTACAGCCACTCAGGAAATAGGAAACACTTTTTTGTATGAACATTGCAAACTAATTCATAGAAAAACTGCAGGGTAATATAGGAAGTGACATCTAGCCATAACCCAAGTGTGAATAAGTCTTTACTTCCTCCAGAAAGTTGGTCTGGGTACCAATCAGTGAGAAAGCAAGGGCAGTCTCTGTTCTCAGTTCATCATAGTAGGTATGTATGTGTGTGTGTGTGTGTGTGTGTATATATATATATATATATATATATAAATGAATTATAAGACTTGCGGCTTGACTACTTGAAGAACCATCTTCTGTTTGATAGCTACTTTTAGTGTCGTTTTATAGTTTTACTGGATTTTACTTTGTCCGGTTGTGGCTTCTGTAACTCTGTTTTTGTGTTTATGTTTCTTATTGTATCTGATTTTAAATAGTACACCACCCTGAGAACCATGTTACTGAAGGATAGCTTATACATTGACCAACTAAATAAATATATGAATAATAAAAGTTGCCCTATAAATGATATAATCTATCTAGCCTAGCATTGTCTACCAGGTCTCCATGGCACCCGTCCCTCCCAGCTCTGCTACCAGATCTCCTCTTTAACTGAAGGTATAAGGGACTGAACTTGAGACCTTGTACATGCAAGATATGTGCTCTACCACTGAGCTATCGTTCCTTCTGAAATGAAATATGACAGCCTGGAAGATGAATTTTGCCTTGACTTTGCAATGTACTGAACCCCATTGTGAGTAATAGTTTCTCTTCTTCTTCAGGAGCATAAATGCTGTGCTCCCTCTATTACCATTGGGAAGAAAGTCAAGCTCCAAGGTTCACGTCCAGTGAAGTGGTTCCTATGTTGCACATGATTTGTTGCAAATTAACTGTACTCCGAGACTTCTTACAGCAGCTTGGCACAGCCCAACACTTAACAAGAAAGGCATTCCTTAGCTGTAACTGGGATCACAGTCAAGGCCAGCTTATTTATATATATGAGACATTTCATACCAATAAGGATTGTCTGGTGCTAATTAGAACTCTAGGAAAGAGCTATTATTTTTTCATTACCCCATTGTTCTTGTGGACTGCAGTTATATATCTTTAAAACATAGAATATCTTGCTACTTTACAGGAATAAAGCTATATATTAGAAAAATGGGGATTCATATGCAAAGAAATCTGTGTGTAAGACATTTCTGTCTGATTGTGTACATACACACTCAACGTAACAGGATGGAAATTGCATAAAGACAGGTGAAAAGCAGAACATCTTTATTTTATAAATCCTGCTGGCTCTTCCTTTTTTTGTTTTTGTTTTAATTTATAGGATACCAACAACTAATAAAAGGGAAGGGACAAAGCCTTCTAGAGACATTTTCTGTAATTTTCCACAGTGTGCATTGGAAGCATCAAGTCAATTAAATAAAATTTTATTTTCTCATTTGTGTTTAACAAGGTGTACCAATTTGGAACTTACTGAGTTGGCATGAGCCATCTCATCCAAGTTGTGTTTAATTAGAGAAAGCATTCTAAGGCTATTTGACTCCAGTCATTTTCTTTCTAAATAAAAAAAATAAAATGAACAAAATAACAGTAGCTATATTCACTGAGAACAGCTTACTCTCAGTGGTGCTGCTAAGGCCAGTCCATCCATTTAAGACCCCACAGCAAAAAGGTCCCCCAAATGCCATCTTCCCTCCCAGTATTCCTCTCATTTCCCCCCCCCCAGCATTATTTCTGCTTCCCTTGCTCACTCCCCCTTTCATGTCTTCATTTTTACTTTTAAAACAAGTCATATGCACTTATGACACAAGTCATATGTGGAGGAAGCTGCAGTCACACCCCGGCATCTTTATTTCCCCAGATGGCCTCTAGATGGCCATGTGGGCCCAGAGGCACATCATGTGTGACAGATGACTACTAGTTCACTCTGCAGCAAACTTGAGCTCTTCTAAAAGATAGAAAAGAAAGAAAAAGATGCTGCTGCCTGGTAAGGTAGGGGGGAAATGAGCACTGGGATGGGTGGGGAAGAACAAATAGAGAAGGTTGAGCAGGAGAAACAGCAGTGAGAGACAGGGCTTTACCACACGAGGCTAGAATCCCGCATCCTTACCAGGGCTTCTGCTTCTGGATTCTCTTCATAATTAAGATTGGCTCCTTACACGGGTTGATACGTGCTGTTTTTACTTCTCGGCAAGTTTGATATGTTTCATTTTACAGCCACTGGATAGTGCTGCTGTTATAGCGCCATTATGGAAGTACACCCAGCAAGTAAAATGCTTCATAGCTCTTCCTATAGAAAAATTGGACTTTCCCCGTACTTTACAAAGGCGGGATAAAGGTCATAAACTGTGGGAGGAGCCCTGGAGATTGACAACGTTGTGTAAAGGACCTGCAAACTTCCGTGAGCAACCAGTCTTGATCACACAATGTAAGCCTCATGTGGAGAAGCCCAGAAAGCATGCACTGGGAGGGAGGGAGGGAGGGAGAAAGTGTACTGCACCAGGGTTGAGGGAAAGAGCATGCCAGGAGGATTGCTGCCCAGGACTGTGTGTGTGAACTTCCAGAGGGCATCTGGCCCAGGGTGCCCTCGACTTTAGCAGCACCACTGCTTATTTTCTTCATGCTTACAGATTTAAACTCTGAATTAAAGATACTGTCCAGGGATGCTTCCAAATGTTTCATGGTCTCAATTTCTTCCCAGATCTTGGAATTCCAACCTTCCTGGTTTTATTTCCGAACTGGAACCAAGGCAGTACAATTTTTTTACTGTTCCATTTTTTTTTTTTTAATCCTGAATGTTGTGCCCAGGCACTCTGCATGCACAATTTGCCAGAGCTTTAGTTTCTCAGGGCGCAATCCTATGCAGGTTTAGACAGAAAAAAGTCCTACAACTCCCAGCATGCTGGGAGCTGTAGGACTTTTTTCTGTCTAAACCTGCATAGGATTGCGCCCTTAATGTCATTCCCGCTCCCCTGCATATGTGCATATGATAAAATACTGTAAAACAAACCAACATGAAGGTGTCATACAAACACTCACATTGTTTCCTTTTTTAGAATGTTTTATCTTCAAACTATAGGTGTGCATCAGTAACACAGAAGGAGAATAGATGTAAATGAACTGAACATCTGCAAATGGATAGAAAGAACTGCAAGCTCCCTCAAATTGTATATGGATAGTTTCCAGAGGAGTAACCTAGAGAACTAGAGAAGAAATAAAGGATGTGTCTTAGATCAGCAGTAGTTCATATGCTTTGCATTTCCAGGTAAGGCTGGGAAAGACCCTTGTCTGAGTTCCTGGAGAGTCAATGCCAGTCAGTGTAAACAATACTGAGCTAGATGGACTAATGGTCTGAGTATAAGGCAGCTTCCTATGTTCCTGTGTAACAAAATCGGGTAAATCTTCTCATCCCTCATACAGGCAGGTATAAATATAGAGAGAGCAATGGGGCTTAACTTAAAAGAAAAAGTAAAGGCATAAAGAGGGTGAGTGCGTAACAGTGAGGAAGAGGATGCACTGAGGGCATCTTGCCTGCAGCCCCCCCCCCCTGCTTTAGGGCCTATTTTACAGATTACCTTATGTATCCTTGCCCCCAAGCCATATTCCTTTGTAAGTTACCAGGCCTGTTGGTGAAACAACAAAATTATCTTCTTACCAAATATTTGGTTTAGGCAAATAATTGGTTTCAAGTTTAAAACAAAACAAAGCAATATGTTCTTTCATCTGTTATTTACTGTGTTTATTCCAATTGTATGATGATAAAGCATCTATAAATTATCTTGTCACAGAATATCTACCACGGGTGATAAAAAGCTGTCATTTTTACTAAAAAGTCATACCAGAAAATTCTGCCACTTCAGCAACGTCTTCCTCTCTTAAATGAAATTTCAGATATGAATGGGGTGGGAAATGTTCAATGGCACTACGCAAGAATATTTCAGGCACTTCAGTAAGAGTGGTCTTCTAGACTGTTTAAGAATCTTGTGCCAATTTTCTACCAGACTAAATATTTTTTCAGTTTTCAATTGGAATCAGTTTTCCATTTTCTTACTTTAGTGGCAACTTTCTGCACTGTTAAGCAAATGCCGCATTCCATTACGGTAGAGGCTTCATTTTTGAAGCAGACAAAAATATCTGGTTTTTTTAGCTACCATGTGCATTCTAAAAGGCTTTGGGATGTTCAGATATTAAAAGTGCTGTAAAGTATTCATTATATTTAGCATAAGCAATAGGCTGGGGATACCAGTTTGCTAAAGAGTGATTCATGCTGAATCCAGTCCAAAGAATAGCAAAAATGCAACTTTTTATTTAACAGTGAATATCAGAATTTCCGTTTCTGTAGGCCCTGAATTCAAAAGTTATGACTGACACCCCATTCCTAAGCATGCCTATTTGCAATCCAGGAAGGGCTGTTCATATGTCCTTGCACAGAAATAGGTTTCTGCACATAGATTAGCTTGATGTAGCGGGTACTTAAAGACTTACTCTATTTGGAATCAACATCCAACAATAAAGCTAATGCATGTGTGGAAAAAAATAAAAACAGCACATGGGTGGGGGATTCTAAAAACTAGCTTCCTCTCTGATGCATATATTTTCATTTTTTCAGGTGGAACATTTCATATCAATGACTCCCAAATGAAACAGAGGCGGTACAGTCCTTGCATAAGGACTGTACCATGTAAAAATTTATGTAAGCATTAGATTTATCATGACGCATTTCACATCTCATTGAGATTCAATGAGGAGAAATAGGGCTGCAGCAGGAGGAAGCAAACGATGAGGATAAGTAAGGGAAGATGATGAAAGGCTTTAACCTGGATTTAACTGGGAAGAGAGGGAAAAGCTCTCAGAATTATTAAAATTTTGAAGTTGCAAATAACCCCTATTTCAATTGTCCTAATTTTCTTACTGTTGAAATACATAGTTTTATTTTTTTTAAGTTTTCAATACACCACTTGGATTATTGAAAAAATGGATGACGGTTCACCCATCATCATAATACCTATAATTTAATACAACTGCCAGTGCTTCAAAACTACCTTTCAAAGATCTTACACTTGCATTTATAGTCATATTTCACCACTGAAGTCAATGCTATACTAGAAATTTCTCAATGTAAATTTTTTGTAGAAACTGTTTCTTTGGAAAGGTGCTCCCACTTTATAGGGTCCATGTTTAATAGGAATATTTTAGGGCTTTGGGGCATGGGTGATTAGGCACTTTCCCACCTGGCCATTACTAACTGAACCACAGTTTCAATTATCAGAGTCTCAAATGAGAAATTAACTATTGCTGTTTGAGAAGAACAGCCGTTTTGAGTTGCAAAGCATTAAAATACCTAATACCAGACTGTTTTCCTGTGTGATACAGCAACTAATTTTGATCCTATGTAAAGCTGTACAATTGAGTCTTTTTCTACAGTGTGTACAAACCTCAGGGATCAGAAACCTGCCTATAGTAACAGATGGTGAGTTTAAACAGTTTTTCTGCAACTAGACCACTAATTCCCAAACTGTATACCAAGGCACACAAGTAACTCAGTGAAACTGCTAGTATGCTTCAAGAAATAAATTAATTTAATAATTATACGTGCTTGGGAGCCCAAAGGAACCAGTCACAGGAGAGGCTGGTCACCATCTTGCTAACTCTAAGAGCCAGTGTAGTGTAGTGGTGAGAGTGATGGACTGGGAGCCGGGAGATCCGGGTTCTAGTCCCCACTTGGCCATGGAAGCTCACTGGGTGACTTTGGGCCAGTCACAGACTCTCAGCCCAACCTACCTCACAGGGCTGTTGTGAGGATAAAACGGAGAGGAGGAGGACAATGTAAGCTGCCTTGGGTTCCTTGCAAGAGGAAAAAGGGCAGGATATAAATGCAATAAATAAATAAATAAATAAATAAAACCTGATAGTTGCTCTGAGGCCCCGTATACATGGCACCGCTTTCACCCTTCACTCTGTCGCAACTGTGCAGCATTGCAGCTTCGAATTAGCTTCTGCTGGGATACACTCATGATTTACTGCAGGTTTCCACAACAGACTCCGCTGTGCCCTTTTTTTGCCATTATATTTTAATGCGCAGCTGTGCAAGCCCATGAGCGTGGGGGTGCGACACTTCAGTGTCTGTTTTGTATTTTAGGGATTCTGCTGTGTCTGTCCATCCCTCGTTAGGTAAAAAGTGGGTGTTCTGTGCTGCTTCATTTCCACGCCATCTGTTTGTCAGTTCTGCAGCCTGAGACTCTCGCGATGGTTCACACTCACCCAAGGCGTGAGAGGTACATGCCTACCATCACTCCGAAATGGTGGCCGGAACGAAGTTGGTCCTTCCGCAAGACTCCCCCAGTCCTTCGGCACTGAGACCAATAGCAACCACTGCGAAGATACGAAGCTGCAAATATGTGCGACAGTGTAATAAAATAAGCGAAAACGCCTCTCTGTGCCTCTGTAACTGTGCAGCTGCGAAGGGACGAGGGGAGTAAAGGGGCATCACAGAGAGACACAAGCACTATGTACGCCTACAGCATGCCCACCGCAAAATGTGAAGTCAGTTTGGGGAAGGGACAGACAGCTTGCAACCACAGGAAACCCGCAGCAAACCAAAAACATTGCAGCAAAATGCCTCCTTGGAAATCTGCATTTTCCGGGAGAAAACCATGGATGGCTGTGAAGTGGCGACTACATCGTATGTCCTGATGGACCTCGACTCCCAGCCGCCCCAGAGTAAAAGGCTCATGTAAATGGGACCTGGGTTTTGTATTTGTGCTGTATCGCAGCATTGGGTCATTGGATCAACACACAGAGGGGAGGAACATCATTGCGCCAGCAGATTATATGTCATTCTTTTGTGTCTCAGCAAAGTCTTCAGCATGAAAGATGCAATGCAAAGTGCAAATGACCCCAAAGTCCATTATATTCTGGTATGTCCCTTAAATCCCTATAATTCCATGATGCTATAGGTGGACACAATGTTACATACAGCCTCTCTCACAGGACCCTGTTGACCACAGGAATATACAGGAGTGGGCAGTATTCTCCATCGAGAGCCATATTACTTTCAAGATAATCTCTGAGGGGCCACATTTTGGAGGTGGTGTGCCTGAGCCATCCCACACTGTCTTTTTCTTAAAATCATCACCACCCACACATATTCTCTCTTTCTCTTTCCCACCCCCATCTATCCATCCATACACACTCTTTCATTCCATTCTCTTCCTTCCATTTTTCTCCCTAACTCTTCCCCACCTTCCTTCCTTCCTTCTCTCTCTCTCTCCCCCCCTCCCATGTTTTTTTTTCTTTTTTCTTTCTGCCACCCCACTTTTGCTTCCCCCCCACCAACAACTTGCCACCTCATCTGGTTCCTCCAGCCCACAGAAATTTATTTATTTTATTTATTTATTTATTTATTGCATTTATACCCCACCTTTTTTCCTCTTGCAAGGAACCCAAGGCGGCTTACATTCTCCTCCTCCTCTCCATTTTATCCTCACAACAACAACCCTGTGAGGTGGGTTGGGCTGAGAGTGTGTGACTGGCCCAAAGTCACCCAGTGAGCTTCCATGGCCGAGTGGACTAGAACCCGGATCTCCCAGCTCCTAGTCCAACACTCTTGCCACTACATCCAGTCAACACCACCGGTGTGAGAACAAGAGCTCTGTCACCAGGAGAATGAGAGAGACTGGGAGGGAGGGAGGCACATGCATGAGCTCAGAGTCCTGGCCATGGTGTGCGGTGGCGAGAGCATCCTTCTGAAGGGCAATATGCTACTCTAGCCACTGTTCTCTATGGTTGGGCATCCAAGCTTGCACATGTGCCTAACAATCTCCCCCGCCTTCTTTCATCTGATGACACCACCGGGTGGAATAAAGGCATGGGAGAGAATGGGAGATGCTGGGGGCACTATGGGCTGCATACAATAAGGCCAAGGGCTGCATGAGGCTCATGGACTATGGGTTGCCCATCTCTAATTTGACAAAGGATGCATTTGAATCACACTCAGGGAAATATCATAGTATTCCGCACTACTGACTTTTGGTCCTTGACACGGAAATTAATTAAACAGATACCCGACTTGTTCCATGTCCCTCAGAATTTGCATCCAAGAAGCTGATTGTTCAGATGTGTCTCCCCACTTCGTTTTCTGACAGACCCAAGCCAAATTCTTCTTTTTCATTGCAATATTGCTTCTTGAACTACTTCAAATTCAGGCACTTGGTTCAAGTGTTCATGGCATTACAGCCTGTCAGGCAATAATTTCTTGCCATGGTGTTACATAAATAACCCTCCCTCTTTGTTTCCTCTCATATGTGTCATATGGCCACATCACCAGCAAGCGCTCTACAAAGAGATTGTGTAGTAGAGCCAACCAACCCATGGAAAATCTGTTATCTGCTTTCTGCTTCCTGAGGTGTTACCAATAACAAACAACATGACATCTGCTATTTGTTCTTTACTTATCAATGATGACAGATAGACAGACGAGCTATGAGGTAATAAGATACTTCCAACACAACACCCATCCAGAATAATTTGCTGTCCTCATCAGCCCCTTTCAGTTTATATTGTTGATTACATTTTGAATCTGCTTAATAACTAATGTTCTCTAGGCAAATAGTTAAAGGATTAAAATGCCACAGAACAGTTAAAAATACAGATATTTAAAAGAATAAAATACAGTACAATTCAGCTATTAGTCTCCATGCAATTAACAACATGTGGAGAGAGAAAGCAGGTCTGTGTCCAATGTCCCAGGCCTCGCCTTCATCACCCACTTCCTGCCAGCCCCCCCCACCTCCAGCCAGTCCTGCCCCCCTGCTGTCCATGCAAGTGAGGGAATGTCTGCAGCAGGGAAGCCTGCTGAATGCTCAGAGGCTGGCCCTTGCTTGGATGAGAGTCACTTTATCAACAGTGTTTTGCAAACTGGTCACAGTGGGCCTCCAAGGGTTCTGATGTAATAAACCCCTA
The DNA here is from genome assembly GCF_057233095.1 of Heloderma suspectum. Classification (NCBI taxonomy): domain Eukaryota; kingdom Metazoa; phylum Chordata; class Lepidosauria; order Squamata; family Helodermatidae; genus Heloderma; species Heloderma suspectum. The sequence continues at coordinate 23,982,226 of NC_139464.1, forward strand.
AAACACTCAAAAAGGCTCCAATGGCCAGCACTGTGCTGATACGATGGTGGTGGAAAAGTAAGATTTGTTTGCCACCATCATCACCACCAAGTAGTCTCTAAAACGAGCTGTAGCTCATCCTCAGTCAGATTCATCACAGATCTTCCTCTGCCATCTGCCCAGTCACTTCATCATCCTCAGCTCCTCAAAAATCTAGAGAGCTTGAGTTCTTGAAGAAGAGTTCTCTTGATCTTGACAAGGAGCCCATGCAGCACAATAGGGTAAGGCAGGCCAGTATGCACAGCACCAAGGAAAGGTTCAAGTCAAAAACTTGCTAAACGAAGGCTTGTGGTGAACTGAGGCTTCCAGCCAGCCCCTCTTAAACTCCACCCTCTGCCCGAAGGGCGTAAATCTTTAAAGGACCACCCCCACCCCACCCTGTTGAAGGCAAGTACTTTTCCTCTTTTCTGTGACCTCCCACTTGCTGTGCTCCCTACACCGTTCAGCAGGTGAGGCAGAACAGGAGGTATTTAACTCCTTATGCAAATTGGACAAAGGGGAAGATGCCGCAAGGGTCCTGGCTCAGGTTCTGCAGACTCCCAACAACGTATGTTCAGTATCAGAAACCTGGTCCAGTTCCTCAACTAGTGTTACAGCAACCTTGGAATCAGCCAGCTCATTCTCCTCTTGACTCTGAGCTTGATGTTGGGACCGTGACAATGGGAAATGGTGTTTAGGAGTGTATGTCAACCGCCCAAGTTGTTTCCTCATTCCAGAGATCTTCTAGGGCTTCCACAGAACCACCAGTCATGGTAGCAGCAATAACCCTGAGAGCAGTCAAGACTTCATCTGGAACCAACAGTCCCTGAGAATGGACCATGCTAATTCGTGCTCTATCCCTGCAGAGGTTACAAGCCCCAGTAAATCTATATCCTATCACAGCCTTCCCCACTGTGGTGCTCTTCATATGTTTTGGACTACCATTCCCAGCATTCCTGACCATTGGCCATGTTGGCTGGGGCTGATGGGAATTGAAGTCCAAAACATGTGGAGGGTACCAAGTTGGAGAAAGCTGCCCTATCAGTAGTAAGTTGTCCAAGTCAATGGAGTTAATGCTAACTTCGTCACCCCCAGGTCATCATAATCCTTTCCAGCATCAAGCATGTGCCCCACAATATGGGTGGGCTCAGATATCAACCATGAAATCCTGAGCTGCTGTAGACAAGGGGGGTTCATCAAGCCAACACTACCCCCAAGTCCTCCTCCACCAGCTCAAAACAGAGACTGTTGGGCAGTGGAGTGGGCAGTACACCAAAAGAATCCCAGACCTGTCTCAATGGCTTCTGATCAGTTACACAGACAATTGAAATTAAGGTCTTAACTAGACAAAGCACCTAGAAAGGAAAGTGGAATCACAATACTCAAACACAATACAGTGGATACTGTTCACACATTCTGCTGAGTGTCATGAAGTGTTGAAAAATCAAGCAGTGAGAGATGATTCAGTGATGTGCATGCATGTGTGAACAAGTAAAAAGTTCCTTTTCTCCTAAGCTCCAGCATTTGGTTTCATTTTCTATAGCTAGCATCTCATCCTAATATTTTGGGAAAGACTTTACAGCTTTGATCCAAATCCATGCAGCCTGATCCAGAACTTTGCTTACATTCTAATCTACAACTGGAGCTCTTTTGTGTATGGGCTGTACCACACACCCCAATGCCTTCTGTGTTGAAGTGAGCAAGGAAAGACAGGCCAGCAGAGTTCACTGGAGCCCCCATAGCAGCAATGGACCCCATAGAGCAACAGACTGCAGCTTGGCAACCATTCTACTGCTCTGACTGAATGTTTGTGTTAACTGATTTCTTGTTTTTGATCTAGAATATCATGCGTAGTCTCTTGGAAAACCTTGCCCCTATCAAGATATATCTTTTCTCCTGGCCCTGATCCTATAGGTGGTCTCTATCCACGCTGTAGGATTTCCATGAAAGCTGGTTGCCCAAGAATGCAAAGGACACTACTCATTGAATCATATACCTCCTGACTGAATCAAGATTCCTATTGGAGGTTTATGTCTCCCTTAGCAACCAGCAGCCATTATTATAAACCTCTAATACATCTGTCACTCACATTGTGCTTCGAAGCACTGTCCCATTTAGGTAACATGCATGCAAACTGGTTTTCAATTAATCAAAGAACAAATACATTTTTGCCTAATAAATGTTCACAGAAATCAGAGTCTACAAAAATATTTATGCTTAATTGGATGAAAACACTGATCAGAGAACATTGTCAAAAGTCAACATTATTCATTCAATTCTGGCAACAATATACCACATGCAAATGCACAAAAGTTCTCTCACTATTAGAGCTGTGTATCAGATTTAGATCTAAATGCAAAGCTTTTCCCCACAGCAATTAGCAATGCAGGGTGCCACTCCAACAACAGTTACAAAAGTGAAAAGGCACAATCAACCCCTAGGAAGTTCACAGAGCTATGTAAAAACAATGCTTCAGAAACAGGGCGGTGAAATGCGAAAGCGGGGAGAGTGCAGGTTTGTACATCATACTACTAATGGGCCTTAGAAGCCATAGAAGAGATGTGGATGGAATAGGAGAATGTAGACGTCAAGCTGGAATTCAAGTAATTCAGGGGGATGTAGGAGCTGGGTGCACCAGGAAAACATGGCATAAGAGTTGGAGGTGTTGGCAGGTATATCTAATGAATTCAGAGGTGATGGGATCAGTGGAACTTGGTAAGTTTAGAAAGAAGGATTTCATTAAGTTTGACTTCTTCTGGTATCAGTGCCATTAGAATCAAGTAGGAATGGGCCCAAACCCCAGACAGTGGAATTCATTGCTGCACTTCTCTTTTTCTAAATTATTTCCTTTCCATTGCCACATCCTAGTCCTCCTTGGTCACTTCTACCTTAATTTCTTGGCAAGAACAGTTGAGTTTTGGCCCGGAGGCACTGCAGCTATCACAGGAATTATTCACACATGAGCACGGTGGCTGTAATTCTGCACGTACTACAAAAAAGTATGCATGCATATACAAAAAAAGAAGGTAGCAAGCCCATATATACAGTCAGGGCCAGAAATATTGGAACAAGGATAACTGTTTTGGCAGTTGGCCTCTGTACACCACCACACTGAAGTTGAAAGGAAACACACCCAGATGGCAGCGAAGTCAGGACTTTCAGCTGTAATTCAAGGGGTTTGACAAAAGTGGGGCACTAGCCATTCAGGAGGGGCAGCCAGTGGCATACACACACCCCGATCGTTGGTGGCTCATAAGTAATGGAACGAACGGCTGACAAGCAGCTGCATGGCCAGGTGTGGCCTGTTTCCTGGGTACCCCATGATCATTCAAGCAGATAAAAGGCTTGGAGGTCGTTCTGAGTGTTACATTTGCATTTGGTAGCTCTTCACTGGAACTCCCAACATGAGGTCCAAAGAGGTGTCCATGCAAGTGAAGGAAGCCATCATTAGGCTGAGGAAACAAAATAAATCCATCAGAGAGATAGCAAAAACCATGGGAGTGGCCAACACAACAGTTTGGAACATCCTGAAAAAGAAGGAATTAACTGGCAAGACCAGCAACAGCAAAAGGCCTGGCAGACCACGGAAGACAACTACAGTGGATGGCCGCAGAATGCTGCTCATGGTGAAGAGGAACCCTTTCACAACATCTAGCCAGGTCAAGAATGCTCTTGCGGAGGTAGGCATGTCACTGTCAACCTCTACAGTCAAGCGACGGCTTTATGAATGTAAATACAGAGGCTTCACAACAAGGTGCAAACCACTGGTAACGCTCAAGAACAGACAGGCCAGATTAGCCCTTGCCAGCAAACACCTAAAAAAGCCTGCCCAGTTCTGGAATAAGATTCTTTGGACTGATGAAACAAAGATTAACTTGTACCAGAACGGTGGGAGGAGAAAAGTATGGAGAAGGAAAGCAACAGCTCATGATCCAAAGCATGCTACATCATCTGTCAAACATGGTGGAGGCAGTGTTATGGCATGGGCATGTATGGCTGTGATGACTTGACTGCTGATAAAAGCAGCAGGATGAATTCTGAAGTGTATATGGCTATACTTTCTGCTCAGATTCAGCTGAATGCTGCTAAACTGATAGGACGTCGCTTCATATCGCAGATGGATAATGACCCAAAACATACAGCAAAAGCTACCCAAGAGTTTCTCAAGTGGGATGTTCTTCAATGGCCAAGTCAGTCACCTTATCTCAACCCAACAGAGCATGCTTTTCACTTACTGAAGAGAAGACTGAAGGCAGAAAGACCCACAAACAAGCAGCAGCTGAAGACAGCTGCAGTAAAGGCCTGGCAAAGCATCTCGAGGGAGGAAACTCAGCATTTGGTCATGTCCATGGGTTCCAAACTTCAGGTGGTCATTGACTGCAACGGATTTTCATCTAGGTATTAAAGGTGATCCTTAAGTTTGGAATGATGTTGGTTTGTTCCATTACTTATGAGCCACCAACGATGGGTGGGTGTGTAAGCCACTGGCTGTCCTTCCTGAATGGTTAGTGCCCCACTTTTGTCAAATCCCTTGAATTACAGCTGAAAGTCCTGCCTTCGCTCCCATCTGGGTGTGTTTCCTTTCAACTTCAATGTGGTGGTGTACAGAGGCCAACTGCCAAACAGTTATCCTTGTTCCAATATTTCTGGCCCTGACTGTATGCATTAGCCTATACTGTGCACCAGAAGACACATTAATGTACACATAGCACAACTAGCATGTATGCAGAGCCAGGATTGTGCATAAAATCCAGTATCCTCAGAAAGTAAGCTTTCATTATGTTTTTTAAAAAGAGAAGCAATTTTCTAGCCCTGGCAAAGATCAACTTAAATGTCTTTGGGCAATGCCTATGGAGACAATGGACTTGATGGTCTTATAAGCCTCTTCCAACCCTACTATTCTATGATTATATGAGACCCCACAATCCACAGACTGGGCAGGATTTTTAGTAGTTAAAAGGTGAAGATTCTTCATTGCCTCTTTCCCCTCCCAATGACTAGCTGAATAATAGAATTATGCAAAATAGGGAACTATATGCTAATTTAATAGGGAATTATATGCTCGTCATAATTTATACAGGCCACATAATTAAATGTTTCTTGATGATGATTTTTTGTTTCCTAGACACAGAATTATTTTTATTTATTTAGTATTTTATTTTATTTACTGAAAGCGCAGACTAAATGTGGCCTATCCTGTTGTGTCTATGAAGCTCGGATAAAAGCATGGCCAAAATCATAATAGATGTCCCAGAGCAGAACCTTTAGGGTTCAAGTGAAATCTTGCTATATGCTACAACCATATGTACACATATATATTTATTTAAATTACTTTATTTAATAACATTTATATACTACTTTTCCATATCAGTGTCAAACTAAAAGCAAACAAAATGCCAATGGAACGTCCATCAAATAATACAATCTAAATAAACTGAACGATAAGAATGAAAAGAAACAGCAGAGTGCAATGGAATGTGACATCCATACAGCACTAGTGAGCCACTAACAATGCAACCCTATGCATGTCTACTCAGACACAAGTCCCACTGAGTTCAGTGGGGCTTACTCATAATAGGTGGGTATGGGAGTGTAGCCTGTGTATTCTAATTTCTCCATCAAATAATACGTTTTTCTACAAGTATGAATGAGTTGTACCTCAGGGGCAAGTATGTCTTTCCTTTAACTGCCACAGCAGAACACACTACAAAAGAGGATCATAGAATCATAGAATAGTAGGGATGGAAGGGGCCTAGAAGACCATCAAGTCCAACCCCCTGCTCAGTGCAGGAAGCCTGCAGCACCCGGTATTCCCAGGCAGTCTTCCATCCAAATACTAACCAGGCCTGACCCTGCTTAGCTTCTGAGATCAGACGAGATCAGGCACAATCCTTCCCCAATGGGCTATCTTTTTCTTTTTGCTCCATTTCATAGAATCATAGAATAGTAGGATTGGAAGGGGCCTACAAGGCCATCGAGTCCAACCCCCTACTCAATGCAGGAATCCAAGTCAGAGTATCCCTGACAAATGGCTGTCCAGCCTCATCTTGAACGCCTCCAGTGTGGGAGAGCCCACCACCTCCCCAGGTAATTGGTTCCATTGTCGTATTGCTCTTACAGTCAGGAAGTTTTTCCTGATGTTCAGCCGGAATCTGGCTTCCTGTAACTTGAGCCCATTATTCTGTGTCCTGCACTCTGGGATGATCAAGAAGAGATCCTGGCCTTCTTCTCTGTGACAACCTTTCAAGTACTTGAAGAGTGCTATCATATCTCCCCTCAGTCTTCTCTTCTCAAGGCTAAACATGCCTAGTTCTTTCAGTCTCTCTTCATAGGGCTTTGTTTCCAGTCCCCTGATCATCTTTGTTGCCCTCCTCTGAACCCTCTCCAGTTTGTCTGCATCCTTCTTAAAGTGTGGTGCCCAGAACTGGACACAGTACTCCAGATGAGGCCTAACCAGTGCTGAGTAGAACTGGACACAGTACTCCAGATGAGTGCTAACCAGTGCTGCACTTTTCTCGTTAGTGCCGCTTGCCATGGGACCTTACTGATCATTGTTCTGAGTTTATTAAAATCAGCTTTCCTAAAATCCAGGGTACGCATTTGACTACACTCAGCTTTTGCTTCCCTTAGAACCAAGAACTCAAGTGCAACATGGTCGCTTTCCCCCAGAGTTTCTGTAACTGCTACTTTATCCACTAAGTCATCTCTGTTGGTTAGGATCAAGTCAAGGATAGCCGATCCTCTAGTTCCTTCTTCTACTTTCTGTAGGAGGAAGTTATCCGCCACACAAGTCAGGAATTTCCTGGAGGGGCTATGTTTTGCAGAATTTGTCTCCCAACAAATATCGGGGAAATTGAAGTCCCCCATTACTACGACATCATGCTTCCTTAAAACATTGGCTATTTGCTTTTCAAAAGTTTCATCCTTGTCTTCTCCTTGATTGGGTGGCCGGTAGTAGACTCCGACCACCAGGTTCCTTTTATTCTTTGCTCCAGTTATTTCAACCCAGATGCTCTCGATGGGGCTACCAAGCTCCTCCTCCTGTATTTCTGTGCAGAGATATGTATTTTTCACATACAGTGCAACCCCACCTCCCTTTCTGTTCCTCCTGTTCTTTTTGAACAACTTATATCCTTCAAATTTGTGAAGGATATATTTGTGGCAATACAATCTCCTGCAAGATATTCCACTTGGAGAGGGAAGAGAACTGTTCCTCATTAGCTTTAGCAGTCTTGTGGAAAACTGGAGCAGCAGAAACTTCAAAGTGCTGAAGACGTTACAGCGGTTTCATGGCATGTTAAATTCAAGCCCAGACATAAAGCAAGGATCCTCTCAAAGCAAAATGAAGTAGCTCCATTAAGTGATTATTGAAAAGTGCCAGGGAATGACTCGGCGTCTGTCTGAAAGTATGCTTCCTAGTTGGAAGGTTTGCATGATAGACTCAAAATCATCAGGTTCTATTTTTGTTACTCTGAATACTATTGAAAACAAAAAAATGAGAATTACCAAAGGGGTAGACATGTTAGACTGTTGCAGCAGAAACTGCAGTCTTGTGGCACCTTAATGACTAACAGATTATTATGGCATAAGCCAGGCATCCCCAAACAGATGTTTTAGACTACAATTCCCATTATCCCTGGCCATGCTGGCTGGGGCTAATGCGAGTTGTCATCCTAAACATGTAGAGGGCACCAAGTTGAGGAAGGCTGGCATAAGCTTTTGTGGACTACAGCCCACAATTAAATTTAAGAGGCACCACTTCTATCCTCCTGTTCCCTTGACCCACACACCCACACACTGTGCTGGCTCTAGGTTTTGGGGAGCCTTGGGCAAGATGCCCTCAGTGTGCTCACCCCTTCACTGTGTTCCTCCAGGTTCAATCCGCACAGCCAGGGACAGGGAGATGGTGAGGCAAACAGAGGCTGCTCCTGCTGCATCTGCTCTGCCACTGCTTGCTCACTCAGACAGGGCAGGTGAACAGGTAGTGAGCATGAGACGGAGAAGCAGCAGGGCCGGCCAAAAGGCTCCAGGAGTTGGCAGTAAATCCCTACTGAGTCATGGGCCTCATCAGGCACCCAAAAGTGCACACACCTAATGCTAACCCTGCTCACACATCCTCACTGAGTTCTCTACTACTTGTCCATTCCCACTGCTGCTACATCCTCTGACCTTCCTGCTGCCTCATCCTGACTGCCCGTCCCACTGCATTTAAAGCCAGGCCAGGCAGCCAGAGATCACGTGGTGCCTTTTCCAGCCAGGAGAAAAGAGCACAGACCTATGGTGGTTATGTGTGCTGTTCCTCATAGTCCTTGAGGCTCTGAAATGCTGAGACAGTCAGCTGCAATTGCTCCCACTGACTCTCCCTCCCTCTTCCCAGCCCCTGCACAGCTTCTGGTAATGTTCACAAATAACAGCACTCTATCTTAAACCAAGGTGCTCCTAGGCCTTTACAGTAAGCATTTAACTTGCTATAAAATGGCAGGTTATTACTGTGCATGCATGACAGCTAATTAACAGAGGGAAACAGCAATGATAATATAGTTGTGTGCCAGGCAATTGTCAGACATAAATAATTTCTGACATTTATCATTGTTGTTCGAAGTTGCTCAGTCTATAGCCTGGATTAATGGGTGCCGCCAAAACGTCATATTTGAATTGAGAGATTTGTAGCGTCTCTGATGAAGACATTATTCACCTTCCTTTAAGCAGCAGGCATGCCTGCTAGAATAAGGCCAGCAAAGATGATAATCACTGTGTACAGTGTGTGTTTGTTTGTTTTAATTCCAACATTTCTTTCCTTTCCCCCAAAAACAATGTTCATTTGGTTTACAGTCCAGGCACTGTATGAACCAAAACCTGCGCTGCTGATTGCAGTGACAAAAGGGCCTTTCAAGGTTTCACCACGCTAAACTTTTGTTATATTAATCCTTCCTACCCTTTACCAGAAAGTCCTAGCTGATCTTTCATAGTTCACAGATAAATACCCCTACTGTTATCAGTATTGATGACAAGAGTATGAAATTAGCAATGTCGGTACTTAATGCTATATTTCTAAATGGGAGATACTTCACTCATCATAAATTCCTAAACTCACTTTCTAAGGAGAAAGTTCCAATGAACTTCTGTGGATTTATTAAGGAGTTGTGGTGGGCAGGCAACCCCATCCCCAGTCTGGTCTAGAAATAATCCAGGGAACCTGGATTACTTTGCTGAACATTGCAAACTGGGTTAACAGCTGACCTCTTTTGAGAGTCCACCCAGCTGTCTTTCTCTAACTTATAATATAATGAGAGGAACGGGGAGAGCATCCATTTATTTCCCATAGTTCCCAGTGTCTCTGGGTGCTGCTACATACGCTCACAGCAGCCTCCAGAGCCTACAGGAGGCCTTCACTATGCCTGCCTTGGTTCCTTAGGGAAAGGGGGCAAGGAGGACTCACATCAGATGCTGTGGCAGAGACAGGCTGAACTAGATCCAATTAGGATTGGGCCCAGACTCTGGAGCTATCTGGATCCAATCCTAATTGGATCTGGCTGAGTGGACAGACAGGTGTCCGACCTCTCCCTTTTTAGGATTCTACCTCATCACTATGTCTGAGCAAACATGCTTTAATGGTATCACATCTTAACTTAATTAAAGGAAAAACATAAATGCACAGGATAGAGATAATCAGTCTTCTTTAAGGGTTGGTTAATACATTATGTAGGGCACAGCCATGTTTTGCCACTGAGAACCTGCCCAACTAGGAGCTGCAACCAGTTCTGTCTCCTGCTGAATGTACTTGCATGATACTTATATTTGCAAGCACACTTTTGTCACATTCACATATAAAACATTTCAGCTGTGCACCTAAAATCATAACTCATGAACACGTTTTATGAAGAGACTCCAGCTCTGTCATTACCTTCACCAACCACTGCTAACATTGTGCTCCTCTTGGTACTTCTTCACATGCATGTGAGCTAACTGCTGAATGAAGTCATTTCTCAGAGGCTGAAGTCAGCAGGTCAGCTTTATGTCAGATCTGTTCTGAAACTGATTCAACCCTAGCTGTTTACATTATGCTCTTTGCATCATGGCCTGTGCAGATGGAAGCTATTGTCAGGTTGGGAGGAAGAGCAAAGTATATTTGCCAGGATGGGAGTGATGCTCATGTAGGGTTCCCTATGTTACACCACCCTTGCTCAAATAACATAATTTGTGCTAAGCAAGGACATGAGAGATTGGGAACTCTGCCAGTGCAGACATATCCAAGGTGTCACATTATGAATTCAGAAAAACACTTTTCCAATTCTTGCAAGGCATCTGTTTCCTCATAAGGACATAACATGATAGAAATGTTCCACACTACAGTGCTGAAATGGAAATAAGTTTGAACAATAGTTTGGGTACATAAGAAAAGGACCTCTAGTTTCCTTCCCTTCCACTGTCTCAACTAGTCTTAAATTTTAGATTCTAAGCTCTTTAATACAGAAACCTTCCTTATGTTACTTTGGAAAGTGCCCTGTGTCCAATTTTATTATTTATTTTTTAAACATGCTATACTGCTTTTCATTTTTTTAAAAATCCAAAAGTGGTTCATAAAGAAAAATCATGACAAATACAATAAAACCAATCAATAACACAGTAAAATAGTAATAAAACAATAAAATATTGCATTAAAATAACCACGAGTAGCTGGCAATGCTACCAGTCAGGAAAATGCCTGGAAACACATATATGTTTTTAGTTGTCAGGAGAAACACTCCACACTAAGGCACCTCCGTGATCTCAATAGGATTATCATTCCACATGGTAAGCGCCAAAACGGAGAAGGCCCTCCTCCACGCCACAACTAAGTGAATATCAGTAGGCTGTGTTATGGTGAGCAAGGCCTCCCTCTCAGAACATAGACTGGGGCGACCTATACAGAAAGAGGCAGTCTCTTAGATAACAGGATCCTTATTGTCACATAATAATAATATGTGGTAAATAGTGTTTGGATGAACTCCTCCAACCAGGCTCAGAATTTGGTTTGACAAAGTGAAAAATTATCCTCAAAACCTGGAAAATAGTTCAGTTTATTCCAAATCCAGTCCTGAGCCAAACTGATGAGATATCATCATCAGCGACGGTTCTAATCTCTCCACAAAGTCCCCCAGAGAGCCTCTTCCCCCTTCCTCCTTCCCAATTACCTAGCTTATTGGTTCAGAGGTGGTGGAGAGATGGAGGAAAGTAGGTAGGTATCTCTTTCCTCCCTCTGGTGTCTAGCACACTCTTACAACAAGGGCATTGCAAGCTAGGCAACAAGTGCACTGGAAAACTTAGTTTTCCAAGCATTACTGACATGTCAGTTGCTCTGAAAAAATTACATTTCCCACAGCTCCTGACAGCTGCCTTGCATACCTTAATAGTATGCCTAGTGCTGGGGGAGGGTGGGAAAGAAACAGCAAGGAAGGTGAGTTGATAGGTGAGAAAGAGGGGACAGGGATTTGGAGGTGGGTGAGAATCAAGTAGGGAGGACTTGATTTCTTCAAGATTTCAGATTAAAATCAGAGCTGGAGAAGAACTCTTGGGGATGTAATACTTTCTCCATATTTGAGATAAGCATTACAAACCACTGAGATTTGTATTTGAGTCAGGAAATCCAAATTTTGACAATATTGCTATTCATAAATGAAGCAGTCCTGTATTAAAGATTTAAAAAGTATTTATAAACATGCCATGACCCTACCACTACCACACACATATGCACCTTACCTAGATTTCTATATCATGCCATCTTGAGGACTAAGGATGGGAAATAATGCATTAAACTATCAACCCAGGAAAACCAACTACAAAAAGCCAACTTAAATATAGCAAAGGGCTGGATGTGCCTGATCACACCTGATCTTGGAAGCTAAGTAGGGTCAGCCCTGGTTAGTACTTGGATGGGAGACCAGCTGGGAATCAGGCTTCCTGCATTGAGCAGGGTGTTGGACTCAATGGTCTTGTAGGCCCTTTCCAACCCTATGATTCTATGACTTCTATATTTGACACGGAAATACATTAAAATATCCACATATATGCTAACTCTTGCCCATTAAGAACTAGGTCTTATGCTTCCAGAAAATACCCAGAGTTTGTACAAGGATGGCACAGGCAGTGGTTCCCAATCTTTAGCCCCAGTTGCTGTTGGGCTACAGCTCCTATCATCTCTGACCATTGGTCACGCTGGCTGGGGATGATGGGAGCTGTCAAGCAACGACATCTGGGGACCCCAAGGTTGAGATGCACTGGCACAGAGATTGTGATGGAGCATGAGAGAAGAGGTAATTTCTAAGGTAAGTACAACCTAAGTTATTCAGGACTTTATATGTCAACACCAGCACTGGTATGAAACTCCAAGGCTTCCCAGGCTACAAACTGATAACAGTTCCTCTATATCAGCCTTCCCCAATCTGATGCCCTCAAGATGTTTTGGACTACAATTCCTAGCATTCCTGACCATTGGCTGTGTTGGATGGGGAGTTGAAATCGAAAACATCTGGTGGGCACCAGGTTGGCCACCACGCATGATGACTATATATTATCTCCAGTATTGGAGGCAGAATGCCTCTGTATACCAGCTGCTGGGGAAGATGAGTGGGCGATTGCTATTGCACTCAGGTCCTACTTGTGGGCTTCCCACTGGCAGATGGTTGGCCCTGTGTGAAAAGAATGCTGGACTACATAGGCCATTGTTCTAAACCAGCACGGCTCTTCTTATGTTCTTAATCGAAGTTACTTATTGACTATCTGAACACTCCATAAACTTTGTTTTGGGTAGTACTTCTAAATGATGTACAGATATCCTGAAGGAGTTTAGGTGTAATAGAGAAGTGTAACTTCCTGTATATATCTCAGTATCTTTTTAAGGTTGTTGTTGTTTTTAAAAGGATTATATGGAAGCTTTTAAAATATCAGCTCTGTAATCTAACCTCTTATAAATTTATTCTGCCAATGACTATTTTGCTTTCTAATGGTTCCACTTCCTATAGCCCTTAGTAACGAACCAATTTTCCAGGCATTTCTTCTGTTTCATATCCTTAGCTAATACTGTAGTTGGAAACAATAACTGTTGGTTTTAATGACAGCACATTTAATTCCCTCTTTTGTTTGGCTTTGTTTCAGTCCCCCCCTCCCCCTTCTGCCTGCACCCACACACACACCCCTTTAACACCAAAACAGCTGTGAAGTTATGCCACCCCTAATTATTCTGAGCAGTGCCAAAATGGAGGCTCCTCTGTCAAGGGGGATGGCAGCCTAGTGCAGAACATGACAGCATCATCAGTAGGTGGGCACAGCCGAAAAGGCCAGCATACTGTCTCTGTGATTACTGTCATCCATCTCAATTCAGGCAGAAAACCAAGTACGCTCCATCTTTTCTCACTCCCTTTCCTTGCCTTTGCTGCTGCTGCATGCACATCTCCAAATACAACATGTACTGAGATATATATTTGTGTAAAATCCTCTTTTAGCCACTTAAAGGCTGCCATCTCCAATCAAATACAGTAGCTGGCCTTTTAAAGCAACTGTCTTCCAGCAGGTCTGTTGTCACACATTGTCAAACTATTGTCTTCAGTTAAGGGCATCCATTTAACAGAGGACTGCCGCTTCCAAGTCTTTACCAAGGAAATTCCCAAATGTCAGCTTACACTCAGGACTCACCTGATGCACACAGGTTAGAGTGAGTTGAGGATTGCCTTGGGACAACTGATCAACACTTGTTGCAGCCTATGAGTTTCAACAGGCAGATCATGCCAGAGGATGTCACAGCCCATATTGGGGGGGGGGGTGAAATGGAAAGGGAGAGAGAGAGAGAGCGCAGCCAGGCTGGGAAAGGGTCAGCTCAAATGGGTAGCTTGCAAAGGCCACCTCAACCCAGCAGTCAGTGCACTGTTACATGCCCAGGAGGCTCTCTCCTGTTCCCACCAGGGAATACCCTCCTGACATTCCATCACACACACACACACACACACACAGCACGCCCCTTTATTTTGGTATGGGCACCAAACTCCTATCCAGTTTTTCTGCCCCTTGATGGATTCCACATTCCACCCCGGTTGACTTAACTTCTTTGAAAGACTATGACATACATAGAGATGAATTAACATTTGGCAGCTGGTGACAAGTGGGTGGCCCCTCCCCCACACTTGTGAAAAGGTGCCCTTGCTCACTAAGATTATCTGGAGACAGGCTCAACATCACCAGGTGGTATCCTTGGACAGCTGCTGAGGGGGTGCTGCTGCGGCTGCCATGGGCTGCCTTTCCTGGAGAGCCAAGTGGCCATCATTATAATTGTCTACAATGCCCCAACACTGTGGTGCATTGTGGGCAAGTACAATGATGGCCACTAGGTACTCACTGGAGTAAACCCTGCCACCACTGTCATTGTTCTCCTCTAGTAGGCTCTGCCAGCCCCTCGCATCTGACAGAAAGAAATAGTGGGGGAGGCCTCCTATTGACATGAGGATGGGATCATCAGCATGGGGGTGACAGGCTGGTGAGGCTTGGTTTTGTGTCCGATCATGTACAGAAGTTAGAGGGTACAGTGCAGGACTTTCTCTATGATAGTACCACTCTGTGGAATTCTCTCTGGAGATTATTAGATTTGCCCCTTTATAATATAGCTGCCAAAAGTATGGAAGAACATTTTTATTTGTCAAGGCTTTTACTGGATTTTGCTGATGTTTATTTGTTTGTACGGCTGCATTTAGTATTCTTAGGGAGCAAACCTATGGCCACTACTCAGCGGCTAGATGGCCATAGGATATGTGAGTTTCTGGGAACTGACCTCAGAGCCCGCACTCCGAGGTCAGTTCCCAGGGAACCAACCTTCTCCCCCTTCTGCGCTGCCTTGCAGGCAGCGTGGAACAGCCCCACGCTCTGTGCTTGGAAGAGGACCACGGAGCGGCCAAAATGGGGTGCTCCAGGGGGAGTTCCAGGGTGGGGAAGACCAAAATGCCAGTACGACACATCCTGTGTGTTGTCCGGCAGCCTCCTCCCCCTCTCTGCCTTCCCGCGGCTAGACAGCCGAAATCGGCTGTCTAGCTGCAAATGCAGGGCAGGAGAAGCGTGGAGGGAACGATCCCCTCCATACTTCTTCTGCTTTGCACTGGATAGGCAGTCGCCTCCGAGTTTGGAGGCGGCAGCCTATCCCCATAGGATTGCTACCTTAAGGGTGCAATGCTATGCATGTTTAGACAGAAAAAAGAACTGCACCCTAAGTTGTTTTATATGATCGTTCTGGAATGCTGTAAGTCACCTTACATACTGGACTACTAGAAAGGCGACTAAGAAATGTTAGAACTAAATTAAATTAGTTGTACTGATCAATATTAATCAAAATCAAGAAAGGTGTTTTTCACTATCTCCAGCATTTTATGGCCTGTATAAGGGAGACAGATAAATTAATATATCTAACCTGGGTCAAAACAAGTAGACCTGATTGATTTCACATGGTTATTAAAATACAAGCTCACTTTTAAAATGTATATTCATCTGTCCTTGTTCAAAAACAAAACAAGAAAACAATTCAGAATGCAAAATGTTTTATTACACTTTAAGATGTAATTACTTTGTATAACTGATGGCTCCTTCAGGCGTTAATATCTCCCAATTAAGCCGTTCTGGATAACATCAACCATGGATCTTTGGATTTATTTTTAGATCTGTATTGTTTTAATTTGTTTTTTTATTGTAAGCCAGCTTGGGAGCCATTATAAATGAAAGGTGGTCCATAAATATAGCAAGTAGGTGAATAAACAAATAAAAGATAGTCACAGTGACCCAGAGTACCCACAGTGCTGTTTAAGAAGGCAATCTATATCAACAAATACGTATTGTATGTATTGTGGCAAGAATATGTGGGAAACCTTGGTTCAAATCCTTGCTTAACTCTCTCTCTCTCTGCCTACTTCCCAGGGTTGTTGTAAGGATAAAATGAGTTAGCTTTATGTATGCTGTCCCAAAATCCTTGCATTGGAGGTGTGATACTACAGTGACAGGTTATGGGATAGTAAAATGGATTTATTTGGTAAGAATAAAAGAAGGGAAGAAACTAATTAATAAATGTATGGATAGCACAAATTTCTCAATTTTGGAGGTGGCAATTTTGGACATAAGGCCTCTAGAGAAATATTAATAGTATGATAATAATGTGTTGTATAACAATAGACCCCTTCATGGATCACTGCCTTGTTGTGGCAAAGGGGCTTGCGTAACTCAGTGAAGCCATAAGCTATGCCGTGCAGGGCCATCCAAGACGGACAGGTCATGGCAGAGGGTTCTGACAAAATGTGGTCCACTGGAGAAGGAAATGGCAACCCACTCCAGTATTCTTGCCAAGAAAACCCCATGGAACGTATCACAAGGCTAAAAGATATGACACCGGAAGATGAGCCCCTCAGGTCGGAAGGTATCCAATATACTACTGAGGAAGAGCAGAGGGTATTTCCAAGTAGCGCCAGAAAGAGTGAAGCGGCTGGGCCAAAGCCGAAAGGACACTCAGCTGTGGATGTGTCTGGTGGTGAAAAGAAAATCCGATGTTGTAAAGAACAATATTGTTTAGGAACCTGGAATGTCAGATCAATGAATCAAGGTAAGCTGGAGGTGGTCAAACATGAGATGGCAAGATTGAACATTGACATCTTGGGAATCAGCGAACTAAAATGGACAGGCATCGGCGAATTTAATTCAGGTGACCATTATATCTACTATTGTGGGCAAGAATCCCTTAGAAGAAATGGAGTAGCACTCATAGTCAACAAAAGGGTGGGAAAAGCAGTACTGGGGTACAATCTTAAAAATGATAGAATGATCTCAGTACGAATCCAAGGCAAACCATTCAACATCACAGTAATTCAAGTCCATGCCCCAACCACTGATGCCGTAGAAGCTGAGGTTGATCGGTTCTATGAAGACCTACAACACCTTCTAGAACTAACACCAAAAAAAGATGTCCTCTTCATCATAGGGGATTGGAATGCTAAAGTAGGAAGTCAAGAAATCACCAGGATAACAGGCAGGCATGGCCTTGGTGTACAAAATGAAGCAGGACAAAAGCTAATAGAGTTTTGCCAAGAGAACACGCTGATCGTAGCAAACACTCTTTTCCAACAGCACAAGAGACGACTCTACACATGGACATCACCAGATGGTCAATATCGAAAGCAGATTGATTATGTCCTTTGCAGCCAAAGATGGAGAAGCTCCATACAGTCAGTAAAAACAAGACCTGGAGCTGACTGTGGCTCAGGTCATGAGCTGCTTCTTGCAAAATTTCAGCTTAAATTGAAGAACGTAGGGAAAGCCACTACACCATTCAGGTATGACCTAAATCATATCCCTGATGAATATACAGTGGAGGTGAGGAATAGATTTCAGGGATTAGACCTGATAGACAGAGTGCCTGAGGAACTATGGACGGAGGTCCGTAACATTGTTCAGGAGGCAGCAACGAAATCCATCCCAAAGAAAAAGAAATGCAAGAAAGCCAAGTGGCTGTCTGATGAGGCTTTACAAGTAGCTGAGGAAAGAAGGGAAGCAAAAAGCAAGGGAGAAAAGGGAAGATATATCCAACTGAATGCAGAGTTCCAGAGAATAGCAAGGAGAGACAAGAAGGCCTTCTTAAATGAACAATGCAATGAAATCGAGGAAAACAATAGAATGGGAAAGACTAGAGATCTCTTCAAGAAAATTGGAGATCTCAAGGGAACGTTTTGTGCAAAGACGGGCATGATAAAGGACAAAGAAGGCAGGGACCTAACAGAAGCAGATGAGATTAAGAAGAGGTGGCAAGAATACACAGAAGAACTATACAGGAAAGATCTGAATGTCCCTGATAGCCATGATAGTGCGGTCACTGAACTTGAGCCGGACATCCTCGAGAGTGAAGTCAAGTGGGCCTTAGGAAGCATTAGTAACAACAAAGCTAGCAGAGATGACAGTATTCCAGCTGAGCTATTTAAAATCCTAAAAGATGATGCTGTTAAGGTGCTGCATTCAATATGTCAACAAATTTGGAACACTCAACAATGGTCGCAAGACTGGAAAAGGTCAGTTTACATTCCAATTCCAAAGAAGGGCAATGCCAAAGAGTGTTCAAACTACCGCACAATTGCACTCATTTCACATGTCAGCAATGTGATGCTCAAAATCCTACAAGCTAGGCTTCAGCAGTATGCGAACCGAGAACTACCGGAAGTACAAGCTGGGTTTCAAAGAGGCAGAGGAACTAGAGATCAAATCGCCAACATTCGCTGGATCATGGAGAAAGCAAGAGAATTCCAGAAAAACGTCTATTTCTGCTTCATTGACTACGCTAAAGCCTTTGATTGTGTGGATCACAACAAACTGTGGCAAACTCTTAAAGTGATGGGAGTACCAGACCACCTTACCTGTCTCCTGAGAAACCTGTACGAGGGTCAAGAAGCAACAGTCAGAACCAGGCATGGAACAACCAAGTGGTTCAAAATTGGGAAAGGAGTACGACAAGGCTGCATATTGTCACCCTGCTTATTTAACTTATATGCAGAGTACATCATGAGAAATGCTGGGTTGGATGAATCAGAGGTCGGAATTAAGATTGCTGGGAGAATTATCAACAACCTCAGATATGCAGACGATACCACCCTAATGGCAAAAAGCGAAGAGGATCTCAAGAGCCTCTTGTTGAGGGTGAAAGAGGAGAGTGCAAAAGCTGGTTTGAAACTCAACATTAAAAAAACTAAGATCATGGCATCTGGCCCTATCACTTCCTGGCATATAGAAGGGGACAAAATGGAAGCAGTGACAGATTTTACTTTCTTGGGCTCCAAGATCACTGCAGACGGTGACTGTAGCCATGAAATTAAAAGACGCTTGCTCCTTGGGAGGAAAGCTATGGCAAACCTAGACAGCATAGTAAGAAGCAGAGACATCACCTTGCTGACAAAGGGTCGTCTAATCAAAGCCATGGTTTTCCCAGTAGTAATGTATGGCTGTGAGAGCTGGACTATAAGGAAGGTTGAGCGCCGAAGAATTGATGCTTTCGAACTGTGGTGCTGGAGAAGACTCTTACGAGTCCCCGGGACTGCAAGGAGGTCAAATCAGTCAATCCTAAAGGAAATCAACCCTGAGTGCTCACTGGAAGGACAAATACTGAAACTGAAGCTCAAATATTTTGGCCACCTAATGCGAAGAGAAAATTCCCTGGAAAAGACCTTGATGCTGGGAAAGATTGAAGGCAAAAGGAGAAGGGGACAGCAGAGGATGAGATGGCTAGATAGCATCACCAATGCAATGAATATGAACTTGAGCACGCTCCGGGAGAGAGCGTAGGACAGGAAGGCCTGGCGTGCTATGGTCCATGGGGTCACGAAGAGTTGGACACGACTGAACGACTGAACAACAACAACAACAATAACAATAGAACATTTGGGTGTATATACGTAATGTCTAACTTTATTGTATTGGGGGAGTGGTTAAAAAAAACAAAACCATAAATGTTCCAATTAAATAAACAGAGCTGCAAATTGCATTTTCTCCAGCTAGTTAAAAAGCAACTTCTTTCTTAGTTGTGCTCCACCCCTTACTACTATCTCTCATGCTATTAACATGATTAGTAATAATTAAAAGACGAGTTTCTTTCTTCAAGGTGGTTAAAAGTAAACATATCTCTCAGCATTCATATTAACACAAGATAAAAACAAGCCTCTACTTTCTGTCTGCATAAGATTTAAGGTGTGACAAGTCGACCTAATGTTGCTATAGAAACTAAAATCTTTTTTTTTGCAATGGCATGGTAACTGACTGTAGTATGAGCTATGAAAAGCCTCTTGTACACCCTACAGTGAAGAGCTCTTGTGTTTCGTTTTTTAAAACCAATTAACTCAGAATTCTGTTAAATTAATTTCTGTTTAAATAGAGGTACTGTCAGGACAGAGCCAAAGATGCTCTGCCCCCCTCCCCTTTACAGCGGGGACATTCTAAAATTCCATTTTAACATTTTCTGAGATAAAATCGTATTCTTCATTTTTTAAAAAAACATTGCTTAAATATACAGATTTGTATTTCTGTACAAAACCATTGTTTACTGAAGGGATCCTCAGTACATCCTACCACTGTGGTCTAAATCCTAGCTGGTGCAATCTACTCACAAAAAAGGGTCTGACTGTTGAAGTGATATAGGAAGCTCTTGAACAAAATGCCTTGCCGGATGGAAGAGTAAGGAAAGGAAGGAGGAAAAAAGGAAACAGAACCTCTGGTTGGTTAATGCAGATGGAGATGGGCCTGTGAGGAACTGGGGACTGTCATGTCCCTGGGGTCAGACCTCCATTCCTTTCCTTAGGGAATGAGATCATGGAACTGGAAGAATCATTGGAGTGGGAGAGGGAATTGTCTTCAGTGCTAACCCCTGATGACCCCACTTCTGCAGAAGCCCTTCCACATGAGGAGCCCATCTTGCTGCCACCTCCACAGCCTGAAGAGGTTGCACTGTCAGGATGCTACCTAGAACTTGGACTTTGCCTTGCCATGACCGACTTAAGTCCCATTGATTTCAACGCGCCTACTCAGGCCATGATTAAGTCTGAATCCAGCCCTGTATTGATGGGCAAGATACAATCTTATAGACTAGGGTTTTAGTTGCTAACATCACATTATAGCCTCTTCTTTGAGATGAGTAGCCACTTAATGAGCAATAAAAAATAGCAGGAGTTGATACCTAAGTATCTTAAATGTTAATGTCAGAAATCACCTCCTTACTTGTGGATGGCACCTCAGGCCTAGTTTTAAAATTAAAAAATGGGCTTTCCTCTTAAAAAAAACAAGCTGTGCCATCAGGCAGCATCTCTCTGGAGCTCTAAAGACATACAGAGAAAAGAAAAACTTCAAGACATGGAAAGAAATAGCCTGGCTGAATTTTTTTCTGGTTGGTTCGTAACTGTAGTGACATGTGATCTCATTTTTACCCTTCCAATATCTTCCCAAATACTTGCATTTATTTATTATAATTTTACACTACCCAATAGCCAGAGTTCTCTGGAAGGTGTACAGGTAAATTAAAAACATAAAATACAAAACAATAAACAATGAAAAAAGCAAAATATCCTGAAGTGTGGAAAAAGGTTGTGCAAGGCTAGTCAAGCATCCTCTCTTGTAGCTTTCTTGCAACATCCCAAGCTGCTTTAAGTTGGCAAATTGTGGGCTGTTTTGCAAGTAATATGTGATAGCTTGGTGTGAAGCAGCTATCACAGATAAACTCCCATTGGTAGAGCCTTTTTTGTCCAGTGAATGCAGTACTTGTTAATGGGAAACAAACTGGGACTTGATAAGCTTATCGTCCAGGAATTACTACTTCAAGTGGTCACATGAAATTGGTCCTGTAAGCTGCTACACATAACTATGTAAAAGCAGACTTATGGTACTCAAGGACAGAGACAGGAAAAAGAGTGTGAAGGAGACTAATTTTAAACATTTCCTTAGCCATATAATCCATGGCCTAAAAACCCTTAAGCTCCCTGCTACTGATGTTTGGCTGACGATATGAAGCCTCCCATAAAGGTAAAACTTTAATAATTTTATAGCTAAGAATACATCAGGGGCTTAAAGTTCATATAAATAGAAGAATCGGTAGCGATGCAGTCCCTGCAGTATTTGAAAGTCTGTCTCTTTCAGGGATCATTTAGAAGGGGGGTGCTAGTACTGCTAGCCCGCATCCCTCCTCCAGGCAGAGACAGTTCTAGGATTTGGAATGCAGCAGAAGGATGCTTGCATTGACCCCAGACCCAGCATCGGTCCCAACCTGGCCCTCTGCTATTCAGTCTTTAGCCTTGTGTCCTCCCCAGGCTTAGCATCAGCTACTCAGCCTCCCACCCTTCCACTTCAATGGATGTCATCACAATCCCCACTAAGTCTCTCCACTAAGACTTGAAAATAAATAATGGAATGATAGAGTTGTAAATGATCTTGGAGATCATCTAGTCCAACCCCCTGCTCACTGCAGGCTCTGTACTGCAGGATCCAGAAAAACCATCCCTGACAGATGGCCACCCAGCTTCTGCTTAAATACTTCCAGCAAAGGAGAATCCACAGCCTCTCGAGGCAGTCTGTTCCACTGCTGAACAGCTCTCACTGTTAGGAAGTTTCTCCTAATTTTAGCTGAAATCTGCTTCCCCACAATTTCCATCCATTGGTTCTAGTCCTGCCTTCAGAAGCAACAGAGAACAAGTCTGCTCAGTCTTCTGGCATGACAGCCTTTCAGATATTTCAAGACCACTATAATGTATCCCCTTAATCTAGGCTAAATATCCCCAGCTCTTTCAACTGTTCCTCACAGGACTTGGTTTCCAGACGTCTCACCATCCTCGTTGCTCTTCTCTGGACACACTCCACCTTCTGAATGTCCTTCTTAAAATGGGGCACCCAGAACTGGACACATTACTCCAAATGGAGCCTGACTAACGCAGAATAGAGCAGAACTATTACTTCCCATGATCTGGACACTATGGTTCTGTTAATGTACGCCAGGATTGCATTAGCTTTCTTAGCTGCCGTATCGCACTGCTGGCTCATATTCAGCTTGTAAGCTACTGAGCCACCAAGGTCCTTTTCATGTGTGCTACTGCCAAGCCAGGATTCCCCTCATCCTATATTTGTGTCTTTGATGGTTTGTACCTAAATGCAAGGCTTCAGATTTATCTTATTTGAAATGCTTCTAAGTAACATGAATGTATGTTCAAAACACTTCCACCACACTTCCATAAAAAATGTATGACAGCCTTTATCTCATCATTATCAGGCTTTTGCTAAATCCCTGACCTGTCAAAATGGCCAGATCATACCTGTCTACTCAGTACCTTCTGTATAGTCAGCATTCAGGCCAATTATCCCATTTACTGTAGGAACAATCCCCTCTCTCCCCATTCCCACAAGCATTCACACTTCTGCTTAGCTGTACCAAAGACCATTTAGGTTGCAGCCCAAGGTCACCTGTTTGGTTGAGATGTCCTATCTAGGTATTCTGGCACACTAGTCAGGGAATCATGCCCTCTCTTTGTCTCCAGTGATGCTCAGAGAAGCCAATGTATAGCTAGGGCTTTGCTTAGTATTTTCTCGCTAAAGTTTGTGGAGCTTGATATCCAGAGTGAGAATTTCCCTCACTCTGGATGGGTGTCAGGGAGGAAGCTGACATCACCGCCTCCCATCACTGAAGGGGGAGGGTCATAGGGGTGAAAATGTTTGCAAAACATCCCAGTCCTAACTACATTTACTGAAGAAGTCTCATTGAGTTCATTGTTAAGTATATTGGAGATTTCGGCTCCCATCAAATGGGAGCTTAAAAATGGATGAACTGGCCTAAATTGCAAATCTCATTTTACCCAGTCCCTAAACTCTTTTTTTTAGTTAAGGAAAACCTTAAATAACCTTAAATATTTTTTCTAAACAAGCAGTGTTATTGTCCACAATGTTATTCTCCTGAATTAAGTTAAAGCATTATAGGCCACCTCTGACTTCACCTGGATCTGTGTGTCACCAAATTTTCATTGCAACAGCCACAGCAAGACTCTCAAATTTCCTTCCATTATTAGTGATAACACAGCTCCCCTCTCCTTATAAGCTACTTCAGCTTGAAAGCATGCATGAATATGCAGCAAGTCAGATCTGATTAACTATGTTGAGCTCTTTAGAGGTATTGGCTATGTTCACACATGGGACTAAAGCATGAGCCTCTGCAAGCCCAACTGACGCATCCAGCTTGCATGCTCTCCCCTCTTCCCACACAACCAGGAACAATAAACTATGACTTAGTTTCACTTTCCACCATTCCTGGTTTGTGGTTATGTACAAACCAGGAATCGTGGTTTAAAACAAACTCTAGTCAACTGATAAACAACCCAGCAACAACCCCTGAATTGTTTTACTGGCTTGTTTAACAAATGACAGTTTATTTTAACCCTCAATTCATGGTTCATACATAATGACAAGCCAGGAATTGGGAAAAGTAAAACTGAATCATACCTGGCCATGCAGGAGGAGGAAGAGAAGGGAGGGGGAAGTGCCTGGCCATGAACAGTATGGTTGTGTGAATCTGCATATATCGTGAAGAGTAGAACAGAACAACATTTTGTTACTCAACCCGAAAGAGTGAAAAATAGTGAGTTGAAAACTGCAGCTTGAACTAGAAGAATTGTAAATGCTTACTCAATGGGGACCCAGTGGCAAGGGGAAATGTTAATGAGTGAACCTGAGAATTAAGGGTATATTTTATTTTTTGAAGCTATTTTGGTTCCAATGTGTTACTGTAATATGGAATGAAAAAGAATACATTAAAGATGGTCTTTCTTTCTGTGTTTGTTAAATCTTGAATGCAGAAATCAAGCTTCTACACAGCTGTTGGTAACTTAACTTAGTTTATTAACACAGTTCTATACAGGCTTCTGAATGCTGGGTGGGAACTAAATGGGCAGGATTTGAATGTTGAGTTGACTTTAAGGGGACAGTGTGGTTAGTTCACTCTGTCTGAATGTAACACACATTCGGTCAATGAGTGGTAGCTTTTATTAAATTGGAAATCTTTACCCTTCAGTAACTCGAAAAGGCATCTATATTGAGTTTTCATAACATGCAAACTTTCTTATGTTTACTTAATTAACATATACACAATCAACTAAAAATATTTAATCGGTTCTTAGCTCTAGCTGAAAAGCCTTCAAAAGCCTCTGAGACAAATGTTAAATGGGCCTTAGGTCATTTGAGGTTTCCCTTTCAGTACCTTCCATGAATGTTTATTCCTGGGGAAAATTCCAGAAGAATGAGGTAGAAGAAGTATTTAAAATTTAGGACTTCAATCCCATCTTAATCCTGTGTTATCCTAGCACATCTTATTGCAGGGAGAAAGATTGGGAGAAAGACTACAGAATATAATATTGTGCTGTCAGCGGAAATTGTGAAAATGTTCTGCAAACGGAAGCTACCAAGCCTGGGTTTCTATATAAGGCATTTACTGCATCAGGATAAGATGTACTATGCTAGTCTAAAAAACAAATAATAATAACACACCCTGCAGCCTGTTCTTGTTCAAAAAGCAATCTCCCTCCCTCCCTCCCTCCCTCCCTCCCTCCATCTCTCTCTCTCTCTCTCTCTCTCTCACACACACACACACACACTGTAGTAGTTTAGCTTCCCAAGATTTAAAAAGAATACTGCCTTGCCCTGAATACACAGACACATTATTTTGTCAGAATTAATTTAATGGCACAGCAAGAGAGGCAAAGGAGAATGGTGATTCCAGCATACTCAAAACCCAAGACAGGGACCACAGTAAACACCCTGCTGTCACTATGGCAACACACAGATAAAGTTTTTTTAGATGTGTTTTAAAATAGCAAATCAAAACTCTTGCTGAGCAAGGTGTGTCCACTACTGAATTCATGGACTTTACCTCGAACAGCAAAGAGAACATTTTCCTACTATATTCAAGCAGGTGTATTATTACGATTACCTCAGACAGAACATGAACAGAGAGGGGCTGAACTATACAGATGGAGGGGGAAAATATGGAAGAGAGAGAGATGGATGAAAGGTGGATGCTAGCTACCGGAAAATGAGGTGTCACGTGATCAGAATCAAGAATTTATTTCAGACTTTTTCAAGGGATGCTAAAAATACTCACATGTGTATGAGTTGCCAAGGCAGCTAGTTAGTCATGAGGAATGGGGCAGGGGGAAATACCAACATGCCATATAGGAGAGACCAAAAAAGGAGAGGCAAAGGAAACCTGGGGTGAGATATGTACAAATGGATGAGTTTCCTTTGCATGGTTTGTTTTGCATAGTGAGTTTTACAGAATCGTTGCAGGAAAAGAATTAGGGAAAGAATTTTAATGGGAAATAGAGTAAGGATATAGGCACTCAAGTGGCTGCGAAGCCTCTGAATCATCCTATGATTATAAGAGCTTTGAAGCTTCCAAAACAAAGAACCAGTTGTCTGGAAAACAAGCTAATTTCTCCCCAACCCCTCATACCCATGATTACTTATTTTAGTTTAATCCGTCTCAGAGACAAATAATTTCCTATCCTATAGTCAAAGAGCCATCTATAGTTGGAATAGCAATATTACAGTTAAACTCCCCATGTGCTTAACACCATCATCACACATTTTGTTGGATGCCATTTGACACATACAAATCTGCCCGCTGCCCCACCTTGTGTAGAAGATGCATGCTTTCATGGGCATGTGAAACAGTTCCTAGACTAACTACAGACTGATCAATTATCATCCTATCCTGAGAAACCTGGGACATTATCCAATACTACCATTACACTCCCACTCTGCGGTGCTTCTTAAAGCAATCCTGAGAACAAACAGAAATGTTAATTTACAGAATGGGACAGGTCAACGGAGCTCCTTTCTGCAAGCTCCGCTGCCCTGTCCCATTCTTGAAAGTACCATTTCCACTCGTTTCTGTTTGCTTGATGATCTGCTAGCATCCCACTGTGCTAATGGTGGGTCCTGCTAGGGTGCGGACGGCATTGGATACTGCTGCTGGTACATGCCTTGTGTGTGTATGTCGGGGGAGGGACAGTCTATACAATTAGCAGGATTCAGAAAGTCTTTACCTAAATGCTAACACAACTTGGGAAATACTGCTGATCACCAGTAAAAAGATATGGGTTGATGCAGGTGCTTGCAGCCAACTAACATTAATTAAAACATTATCTTTTCCATACTTCCCAAGAACCATCTTTAATCAAATTGTTAAACCAAATGACTAATAAGAGATTAAAGCACACATCAGACCAAAATGCAGAGTGAAATATTGGCCAGCAAAGTAGATTTGTGCTTTACTAATGAATCTATGGAAATCAAATCTCATTTTGTGCTGAAGGTAATATTTCTCAAAATGCAGAATTAAAGTAACAGACAGTGATAAATTAAATATTCTGGACTTGGAAATAACTCTTTGCTCTTCTTTATCTTTTTAAAGAGTTTATCATCAGTTCTGAAAATTCTTCCCTACATCTCTGTTACTAGTGGGGTTGAGCAGTTGCCTATAATCTCTTTGTTGGAAGATATTAACTGTTTGGGATTTTTCGAGATGTGTGCAATATAAATATCCAAGAAGAATACCCATTTGCCACTTCTAGTCACATTCATTGCAACATAAATTTTAATTATATTTCTTTGCTTCCTTGTTTGCTAGTTAACAATAGTGAGAAGTAACTTGCCCACCTTTGCTATAAACCAGCTTACAGCTAGGGTGGGCAAGTGGTCCTCTAAATGTTTTGGCCTACAACTCCCATCAGCCCTAGCCAATACAGCCAATGGTAAGGGATCTTGGGAGCTGTAGGCCAAAAACATCTAGAGGGCCACAAGCTGCCCACCCCTGGGTTACAGCCTTTTCGCATCTAAACACTGGGGAGAAAAAGAATGTTTCTGGCCAACTCTCAGTGTTTATATCTTGCACATGCTCTGCTATGTATAAAACGTTAAAATGTGGTTTTCCTTATTGCACCTTTTCTGTGTGCTCATTAGGGCTGTGTTGTGAGAAGTCAGAAGCACATCTAGAGAATGTATTGTCCAACCTATAGTCCCCATAGTGAGATGGAGCTAGGGGCCCAGAGCTCGACATGGCACCTTAAGTGAGGCATGCAGCTGATTCTGTTCTTTTAACTGGGCAAGGCCAGAAGACCAAAGCACCTAGTTTTTATACCTGGCCTGACAAATCTAAAGTCCTGGTATGGTTGCCACTGTCACAGGGCCAATGTTGCACATCCCCATTTCTTTCTATGCCTACAGAGGATTCTGGTCAGGAATACAAATACACACCACTTTGGGTAAACTCTAGGCTAAGTGCCAGCCTTAGGTTAAATCCCAGATTGGGGGAGAGACTCCAGCTCAGTGATTGAACACATCCTTTGAATGAGGAAGATCCCAAGTTCAACCCCTAGCATCTCCAGTTAAAAAGGATCAATTAGTAGGTGACATGAAAGACCTCTTCCTGACATCCCAGAGAATTGCTGCTAGGTATAGTAGACAATATTTAGCTAGATGGGCAAATTAGTCTAATCTGCTATAAGGTATCTTCCTATGGTCATAACACCAACGAATATTTGAATTTCTAATGCTTGTGCATACTAAAGCTCTACTATGAGCTTTATGTGACGAATTCCTTAAAATTGTGAGAAAACATGTGCAAACCACATGCTATGATGATCACACATCTTTCTAAATCACAATATTGTGGTTGTGCAGCCACTAGTAGGTATTCAGGTCAAAATGGCACAAGGGGCAATGAAGGCTAATTAGTAAAAGTAATTCTAGGTTAATCAGTAAGATTCAGTGTGGTATAGCGGCTAAAGTGTTGGACTGGGAGCCGAGAGATCTGGGTTCTAGTCCCCACTCGGCCATGGAAGCTCACTGGGTGACTTTGGGCTAGTCACTGCCTCTCAGCCCAACCTACCTCATAGGGTTGTTGTTCTGAGGATAAAATGGAGAGGAGGAGGATAATGTATGCCACCTTGGGTTCCTTAAGGAGGAAAAAAGGTGGGATATAAATGTAATAAATGAATTAATGAATCAATGAATGAATGATTAAAAAATAACAACAACACTGTATGGGGGATGTGAAGAAACTGGCTTTTTGTGAGGTAAAAGTTTGATATGTTCACCTGTTACGTTTTGTTTCAATGACTGAAGGGGTTAACAATAGAAGGGAAAAATATATGCCTTTTTCCAGAGGTTTGTGCTTGAGGAGATACAATGTAAATACTGGGAGTATACAATGGGTCACTTATGCCTGGTGGATTCTGTTCTGCCCCGCCAGTTCCTTTATGCAAGCAGTTCCCACAGCTTGAGGAACAAAGATTTCGCACCTTTGCGTGCAACTGGAAACGAGCAAAAACGCTAGTTTCTAGAGCAAGGCAGATCAGTTGAGCTCGCTTAAGGGAGCTCTGTCAACCTGTTCCAATCCAGAAATGAGAACTTCCATTTGTTTTGGTGCTTCCTCTAGGGTCTCACTTGTGCAACAAAACTGGGGGACCCACTGCTTGTGCAACAGAATCGGCAGGGAGCAACAGAAATGGCGGGGGCATAAGCACTATATTGGATACTGTCCAAAGTGTGTTTTTTAAACCCTCATTTTTTGTTCAGATAGAAAGGTTTTATTCTTGTTTTATTCTGGTAGTATTGTTATATTGTGGTTTTAATGCTTTTATATTTTTGTATTGTTTTACTGTGTACTTCTTGGTTTTAATGTTTGTGAACCGCCAAGAGAGCTCCAGATACTGGGCAATATAGAAATTAAATAAATAATTAAAGTTAGATTTTGTTAATTTCAGTGCCTGTAGCAAACATTCTGTTCTCAGCTGCTGAACAGCAGGGTCATCCTCCATGTTTCAAACACGTGTCAAAACTGTATTATCTCATCTCCAAATTTCCCTGATCAGTAGAAAGCTAAAGGGTAACCTTTTACAAGCTCAGTTTCCTGAGGAGAAAATATTGGAGACTTGTAGTGTTTTTGCAACATCTGCTTGCAAACAAACAAGCAAGCACACATACTTCCTAAGCAAAATCCAGAAATATCTTAGCAGCCTTCTCCAACCAGTTCAAAACTGAAAATCACTGTCACCCTGTTTTTTCTTTCTCTCTAGGCAAACTCAAGAACGTTAAAACTTTTCCTTTCAACCCATGCCCTGCCAACGGGATGTAATACAAATTTCACCAGCAGTCAAAGGGCATTAATCATGATTCTATTGTCCATCTTCAATTGCCAGGATATAGAAACACCTGGAGAAAGCGAGCGTTTTGCTTAACCAGCAAGAATGTGTAGCAACTGTACTTTGGAGGTGGCATTCAATTAGAGGTGTCTACTGAATAAGAGGAGTGCTGATTAATATGATGTATTATATGCATCTGGTGTTCTAAACCTAGGTCTTCTGGGGTCTTTCCCTCTAGATGTAAGAAGTACCGTCTGATTCTTTCTTCAGTTAACAGTTGCAAGCTTTAGAAATTGTTGTAGCTACTGGGAGCTCTCTTTTTTAAGATCAAAAGCAGAGTTTATTAAAACAGTTTGAAATCCCTTACATAATATAATGGAAAACCAGACTACAGTTTGCATTGCATTGTTCTGTAACTCCCCCCCTTGCTTTCTTGCTCCGTTCTACTTTCCTGAAAAAGGGACTACAGAAATATAACAT
Organism: Heloderma suspectum; assembly: GCF_057233095.1. Lineage (NCBI taxonomy): Eukaryota > Metazoa > Chordata > Lepidosauria > Squamata > Helodermatidae > Heloderma > Heloderma suspectum. Next base: position 24,012,426 of record NC_139464.1, read on the forward strand.
ATGGCACTGGGGAAATGTAGCACTATGGAGCAATGGGAGGTTTCAGCTAGTTGTCAGGTCAGCATGTTTTTCCTATGTAAACGTTTGCTAGCTTGCAGATTCAGGGAAGGAAAGAAGCAAAAAACAAAAACCCGCCCTTGGGCATTTATCACCTAATTTTCATTTTTACTTAACTTGCCATTTCCTGGTTTTTAAAAAATCTTATTGTTTGAACCTTTTCTGCAGAATTAAATAGATCAATTGTGGTTTACAAAATGAGCTATGGACTACGCACATGATCAAACTACCAATTCTATTCTCCATTCTCTGAATAATCTAAGTATGGCATTAAAATAACAGAAGAACCAGCACTTCTGGAAATTCATGTGACCATCCTCCAACAAAGCAAGCATCACCAGAAGCATACTTAAATATCAGAAGTGATTGGGAGCAACTTTACAGAGAAACCATATGTGGTCTGGGGGATACCATGTGCAATCTGGACTAAAGCCCTTGATTTAAGTCTTGATTGAGCCATAGGTGTTCTGGGGGCTTTAGCCTTAGTTTCCAGTTTCGGTGAAATGGGTGCAGAGCTGCCATTTAGGAAGACTGGGAAGTCATTGCTCCATATTTTCAGACCATATATGATTATTCTTCAAGAGCATCTGTACTTCAGTTATAAGATATAAAAAGTAACTGCATTAACTGCTCTTAAATACACCGCTGTTTTAAAAAGCAAAACAAAAACTCCAAATCAAAGACTCTTGTAGCACCACAAAGGTTAATGAATTTATTGTGGCATGACCTTTCATAGGAAAGAGCCAGTTTTATCGCATGCATGAAATGGGCTTTAAAACAATTTATGCACTTGTCAAAAGGCCTTAATAAATTATTTTCCCTACAAAACATATCCACATTTTCCTAGACATACAGGACAAACCTTGTCTCTCATATATGTGCATACACACAAAAACTATATACTTTCATATCTTCCACTATAATCTCTACTATAACAATGGATCTGGCTTGCTCAGATAACAGACACTGTCAGCACAATTTTATCCTGAATAAATGAAGTACCTTATGTGGTATGCAAACTTATCTACCTTACAGAATAGTTCATTAGACTTAACAAGGACTAATTTAACACAATAAAAAAAACTTATTTACTATGCAAATAGCCCAGAAAATAAGTGTTGCTAAATAGTGGGGAGACACATTCCATATTTATTAATGGCTCTGATCCACCTAAAATTAGGTGTGAGTGCTTTATTTGAAACCAATGACACATGTTAGCAACGAGTAATTTGTTTCATTGCCAGGGGTGTATCGGAGGGGGAACATAAACGGAGCACAGTTCCAGGGCTTCTTTGCAGAGCAGAAGCAGTGACATAATCTACAGTGATGCCATGGAAACTGACAGACTCTCTTTGCTCTGACAAGTGAATAAACTGATAACAAGGCTTTCAAGTTTGACTACTGTTTGTGGCAGATTTGTTGTTCAGTCATTCAGTCGTGTCTGACTCTTCGTGACCCCATGGACCATAGCACGCCAGGCCTTCTCTCCCGGAGCATGCTCAAGTCCATATTGGTTGCATCAGTGATGTTATCTAGCCATCTCATCCTCTGCCGTCCCCTTCTCCTGTTGCCTTCAGTCTTTCCCAGCATCAGGGTCTTTTCCAGGGAGTTTTCTCTTCACATTAGGTGGCCAGAATATTTGAGCTTCAGCTTCAGTATCTGTCCTTCCAATGAGCACTCAGGGTTGATTTCCTTTAGGATTCACTGATTTGACCTCCTTGCAGTCCAGGGGACTCGTAAGAGTCTTCTCCGGCACCACAATTCGAAAGCATCAGTTCTTCGGCGCTCAGCCTTCCTTATAGTCCAGCTCTCACAGCCATACGTTACTACTGGGAAAACCATAGCTTTGATTAGACAGACCTTTGTCAGCAAGGTGATGTCTCTGCTTCTTACGATGCTGTCTAGGTTTGCCATAGCTTTCCTCCCAAGGAGCAAGTGTCTTTTAATTTCATGGCTACAGTCACCGTCTGCGGTGATCTTGGAGCCCAAGAAAATAAAATCTGTCACTGCTTCCATGTCTTCCCCTTCCATATGCCAGGAAGTGATGGGGCCAGATGCCATGATCTTCGTTTTTTTAATGTTGAGTTTCAAACCAGCTTTGCACTCTCCTCTTTCACCTCAACAAGAGGCTCTTTAGATCCTCTTCACTTTCTGCCATTAGGGTGGTATCATCCGCATATCTGAGGTTGTTGATAATTCTCCCAGCAATCTTAATTCTGACCTGTGATTCATCCAACCTGGCGTTTCTCATGATGTACTCTGCATATAAGTTAAATAAGCAGGGTGACAATATGCAGCCTTGTTGTACTCCTTTCCCAATTTTGAACCAATCGGTTGTTCCATGTCCGCTTCTTACTGTTGTTTCTTGACTCTCGTACAGGTTTCTCAGGAGACAGGTAAGGTGGTCTGGTACTCCCATCTCTTTCAGAATTTGCCACAGTTTGTTGTGATCCACACACTCAAAGGCTTTAGAGTAGTCAATGAAGCAGAAATAGACATTTTTCTGGAATTCTCTTGCTTTCTCCATGATCCAGCGAATGTTGGTGATTTGATCTCTAGTTCCTCTGCCTCTTCGAAACCCAGCTTGTACTTCCGGTAGTTCTTGGTTCACATACTGCTGAAGCCTAGCTTGTAGGATTTTGAGCATCACCTTGCTAGCATGTGAAATGAGCGCAATTGTACGGTAGTTTGAACACCCTTTGGCGTTGCCCTTCTTTGGGATTGGAATGTAAACTGACCTTTTCCAGTCTTGTGGCCACTGTTGAGTGTTCCAAATTTATTGGCATATTGAGTGCAGCACTTTAACAGCATCATCTTTTAGGATTTTAAATAGCCCAGCTGGAATACTATCATCTCCGCTAGCTTTGTTGTTACTAATGCTTCCTAAGGCCCACTTGACTTCACTCTCGAGGATGTCCGGCTCAAGTTCAGTGACCGCACTATCATGGCTATCAGGGACATTAAGTTCTTTCCTGTATAGTTCTTCTGTGCATTCTTTCCACCTCTCCTCTAATCTCATCTGCTTCTGTTAAGTCCCTGCCTTCTTTTTCCTTTATCATGCCCGTCTTTGCACAAAACGTTCCCTTGAGATCTCCAATTTTCTTGAAGAGATCTCTAGTCTTTCCCATTCTATTGTTTTCCTCCATTTCTTTGCATTGTTCATTTAAGAAGGCCTTCTTGTCTCTCCTTGCTATTCTCTGGAACTCTGCATTCAGTTGGATATATCTTCCCCTTTCTCCCTTGCTTTTTGCTTCCCTTCTTTCCTCAGCTACTTGTAAAGCCTCATCAGACAGCCACTTGGCTTTCTTGCATTTCTTTTTCTTTGGGATGGATTTCGTTGCTGCCTCCTGAACAATGTTACGGACCTCCGTCCATAGTTCCTCAGGCACTCTGTCTATCAGGTCTAATCCCTGAAATCTATTCCTCACCTCCACTGTATATTCATAAGGTATGATTTAGGTCATACCTGAATGGTGTAGTGGTTTTCCCTACGTTCTTCAATTTAAGCTGGAATTTTGCAACAAGCAGCTCATGATCTGAGCCACAGTCAGCTCCAGGTCTTGTTTTTACTGACTGTATAGAGCTTCTCCATCTTTGGCTGCAAAGGACATAATCAATCTGATTTCGATATTGACCATCTGGTGATGTCCATGTGTAGAGTCGTCTCTTGTGCTGTTGGAAAAGAGTGTTTGCTATGATCAGCGTGTTCTCTTGGCAAAACTCTATTAGCCTTTGTCCTGTTTCATTTTGTACACCAGGGCCATGCTTGCCTATTATCCCGGTGATTTCTTGAGTTCCTACTTTAGCATTCCAATCCCCTATGATGAGGAGGACATCTTTTTCTGGTGTTAGTTCTAGAAGGTGTTGTAGATCTTCACAGAACCCATCAACCTCAGCTTCTTCAGCATCAGTGGTTGGGGCATAGACTTGAATTACTGTGATGTTGAATGGTTTGCCTTGGATTCGTACTGAGATCATTCAATCATTTTTGAGATTGTACCCCAGTACTGCTTTTCCCACCCTTTTGTTGACTATGAGTGCTACTCCATTTCTTCTAAGGGATTCTTGCCCACAGTAGTAGATATAATGGTCACCTGAATTAAATTTGCCCATGCTTGTCCATTTTAGTTCGCTGATTCCCAAGATGTCGATGTTCAGTCTTGCCATCTCATGTTTGACCACCTCCAGCTTACCTTGATTCATTGATCTTACATTCCAGGTTCCTAGATAATATTGTTCTTTACAGCATCGGATTTTCTTTTCACCACCAGACACATCCACAGCTGAGTGTCCTTTCGGCTTTGGCCCAGCCGCTTCACTCTTTCTGGAGCTACTTGGAAATTTCCTCTGCTCTTCCCCAGTAGTATATTGGATACCGTCCGACCTGAGGGGCTCATCTTCCGGCATCATATCTTTTAGCCTTGTGATACGTTCCATGGGGTTTTCTTGGCAGGAATACTGGAGTGGGTTGCCAATTCCTTCTCCAGTGGACCACATTTTGTCAGAACTCTCCGCCATGACCTGTCCGTCTTGGGTGGCCCTGCACGGCATAGCTTATGGCTTCACTGAGTTATGCAAGCCCCTTCGCCACAACAAGGCAGTGATCCATGAAGGGGTTGTGGCAGATTAGCATAGAGAAAATCAGAGAATGAGGAATATAATCAAGCAGAGGCTGGATACCTCCTTCCTTAGTTGTTAGGGTTCTTCCTTCCCACACCAAGAGTTTAAATGTTAACACTTCTTTGCAAGAGTTTTTGCATTTCTACTTGAAACCTAAAGGTTGCATTTTATCTGGCTGAAGGTCTTTTGTTAAAGCTCCAGCTTTTGTTAAAGCTCAAGCTCCAGTTGAACCTATGCAGTAAAAAATAAGCACTATTGAGTTCAATGGAGCTTACTCCTAGATAACGATGCACAGGATTGCAGTCACGTTAATCCTAACAAATTGGGTATTATGCTATGTATTGCTCCTCTTTGTGTGTCATGATGAGCTCCTCCACTTCAGCAGTTACCTCTACACCACTGCCTAGTGCTTTCAAATGGATGTACTCATAATTAACTTTTGTTGGATTGGGGCCAATCTTCCACCTTTTTTATACTAACAGGAAACCCATATTCTGTATCTTCTTTAGTTACAGAATATCAGCAAAACAACACTGACAAATATATAGATATGCAGTAGAACCACAAATAAAACGTATATAAATACTACCATTGTCTGCTGACAGATAAAACAATTAGTATTACTTAGTATTATTTGGCTGCAATCCTGCACACACTTAGGCTGATTAAATACTACTGAAGTTAATAGGATTTAAGCAGCTGTGTACAAGACTGAAGTCTTTAGTTCTAATAATACACTAAATCTGCTCCCTGTGAAGGATTTTAAATTAAGGTGGTGTCTGTTTCTGCATACCTTCTACTATGGAAGAAAACATAGATGGATGGCTCACTCAGAGGTCCACTTCCTACAGCCAGGGTTTTGAATGCTGATACAAAGGAAAGGGATGCTATTAAAACAAAAAATCTGTTTGGGGGCTGGCAGGAGGGATATGGAAAGGAAATTTGCTGGAAAATAAATACTGCTCAAGTGGGACCTACAACAAAATTCTGCAGTGTACTCCTATTCAGGGTTCCAGCCAGCCATTCCTCTTTTAGGATACTCCATTCCATTCTCCTTCCCATTCTGTTTTTTGTCCATTCTCCACTCCTTTCAACAGACACTCCGTACCAAACTAGATAAGATGCCATTTATGCAATTAACCATATCTATCTATCTATCTATCTATCTATCTATCTATCTATCATTTTTAAAGTAAAAACAATAAAGCAAGGGTTTCATCTAGATTAGGACCCTGGCACAGGAGGTAGGAAGGCTTTGATCATTTGCCCCTTGCTGTGGACCCAATACAGATTGGGCATCTTGCACATTGGAAAAAGAGCTCCCATTTACTCAAATTTGAGCTTTTTCCCCAATGCAAACATCAGGTGGCGGGGAGAGCAGTTACAACTCAGACCACGGTGGGGAGCAAAGGGTTAATGCTCCCCTACTTTCTACACCAAAGCCCTGATCCAAATAGGGCCCCATGTGCCTACAATTTACTTCATGTCTAGTTTGACCCTCAGACTGCTGTGGCCATTGAGCACGCTCAGTCTCCATGGCGTGGTTTTGGGGTCACCCCCCTCCCTTAGGTTTTTTTGTATTTCTACAAAACTTGAAGATCTCCCAAGCCTGGTGATGCCTCCCTCCTGTGCGCAGGTGGTGCCATCCTGGCTACATAAGGACCAACACTTGGAGAACAGGCTTGCTGTTAGTATATCGCAGGGATTCAGAACCATTTTCAGCCCAAGGGCCAAATTCCATTTTGGAGAAGCTCTTCAGGGCTGCATTTCAGTGATGGCTGGGGCTAAAGACCAAAGAGGTAGGCCCAAAAATCAGAAATAGCTGCATATTTTAGCTTAAAACTTTTACTGCCAGTATCTAAGCCATTAGAAGAGGCATTTCCCCCATTTAGAATTGGGGGGAGGGAGACTTCACAAAACCAGGAAACCAGCAAACAATAGGCATTTAGGTGAAAGGGGATGAGGCCAGGGGAAGGGGGTGTGACCATCCGGAGAACCAGATTTGGCCCTCGGGCATGAGGTTCTACACCCCTGGAATATAGGATATGGTAGCTTCCCTACAACCAGAGGCAGCTACCCTACAGCCATTTCTTATGCCAACCCTCAATCTGCCTCTTTAACTCAGGGGAGCTTTAATGAACAGTGAGGAATATCTCCTGAGGGAAGATGTTAATAGAGGGCCCTTTAAATTTATTTGGTTATTGAAACCAAGCAGCACAATAAAAGCACAAAGGTAACAATAACATACCAAAACAAATAACACTACATCCCACAAAAGCACAGCCAGACAAAAAGCAGTAGCATCAAATGATGGTAAATCTGCCTTTCAAAAAAGTGAGGCTTTGTTTTGACAGTGCAAGGCTGTCAAAGATGAAGCCAGATGCACATCAGTGGGCAAAGCAGTCCAAAGCGGGGACATTATAACAGAGAAAGCATGGTTGCATACCTTTACAGTTCTAACATGAATAACAGACAAGACACTGAGCAAAGTCTCTTCCACTTTAAAATGGGCTGTAATCTAATCTATGGCCTAAAGTCCACTGCAAGCTCGACCAATTAGCTTGTGCCCACTGACATTTCATGGAACACATTTTTGGAAATCTTGGTTTGGTTTGGTCATGGTATGTCATCTGTGGCTCACCTGAAGGAGATGAGATGGAGAGCAGAGCCAACCTACCAGCCCTGCTGAAAGGCCTCCCTCATCAGGGCTCCTCCTTCCTCAACTTTCACACCAGCAGCCATTCCAGCAGGCTGAGATGAGGGAGAGCAGGGCCATTTCACCACACCTGCTGAAAGAAGTGACCCCCCACCTTCCCTCCCTATTTCTTTTTCCTTGTGTGTTGTGTTGTTTTAGATTGTAAGCCTGTGAGCAAGGATGGTCTTGTTTAATTAATTATACGTAAGCCACTCTGGGAGCCTTTTTGGCTGAGAAGAAGCATAAAAATACTTCAAATAAATAACTAAAATCTGTCTCCAGTAGTTTATGGCTAAAACAGGAGATCATTGACCATGAAATCAGGAAGGCATCCAAACGAGGAGGTGTTGTAATAATGGGTGACTTCAATGGATAAATGCATGTTCCAGTCAAGACAAAGCGGTTAAATTTCTCAATGCCCTCAACAACTGTGCCCTAGAACAGTCATGGAACCAACCACAGGGGATTTAATCCTAAGTGATGCCACCCAGGGCCTAGTGCGAGATGTGAGTGTTGTTGACCCAACTGGAAACAGTGACCAGAATCCTATCAGATTTAATATATATTTAAGTGGGAGATTGCCAAGGAAATCCAACACAGTCACATTGGACAAAAGAGGGAAAGACTAAAATGAGGGAAAGACAGGTTGCTTACCTGTAACTGTAGTTCTTTAAGTGGTGCATGCACAGATATGGGCTCAGCACCTGCATGGAGCCCTATTCGAGAAACTTCTATAGCTGAGGAATTTTTGGTGGAAACTGTTCCCTATTATCCCAGCGTGGATGTCCCTAGCAGGTTCTTGCTAGGGATGTACGAAAGTGACTTACCTGTTTGCGGATTATGTTTATGGGGAGGAAGACGTTCCGTTCCTCCCCCTGGAATCCTCGACGGGGGGGAGGCACTCCGTACCTCCCGGCTGTGCTCCGCGGCGGCTCCGTGGAGCAGCCGACCAGGCCCAGGCCAGAGCCGTCCACAGCCAGATTTCCGGCCGCAGAGGGCTCTGGGTAAAAAAACAAAAAAAACCCCGCGTACGCAAATAGCGGCAGCTATGGCCGCCGCCATTTGCATTCCTTATTTTTAGCCGTCTTAGTCTACGTAAATATTTACATAGACTATGACGGCGAAAATAGGGGGAACGCAAATAGCGTAGCGGGTGCTATTTGCATCCCTTTTTGATTCGCCATTTTAGCCTACGTAAATATTTACGTAGGCTAAAACAGCGAATCAAAAAGGGACGCAAACAGCGCCCGCTACGCTATTTGCGGTCCCCTTATTTTCGCTGTCTTAGTCTACGTAAATATTTACGTAGACTAAGACGGCCAAAAATAAGGAACGCAAATGGCGGCAGCCATAGCCGCCGCCATTTGTGTACGTGGTTTTTTTTGTTTTTTTGTTTTACCCAGCCATGATAGGCTATGTAAATCTTTATGTAGCCTATCACGTCTTGAAAAAACAAAAACAAAACACAACTCTGCAAATGGCGGTGGCGGCAGCCGGTCGGAAGACCAGCCGCTGCAGCCGCCACCGCCGCCGCCCAGAAGATCCGCCCCAGGTAAGTCTCGTCCCAGGGGGGATCTGCGGGGGGGCAGGGAGGCAGGCCATTCCACCACAGATTTTGGGGGGCCGAATGCACTGGCATTCGGCCTCACCGAGATCCGTGGCAGAATTCTCTGCCATCCCTAGTTCTTGCTTATTCCCTCAGTGCCTTGAGACTGCCCATTGCAGGCTCAGAATGGAGCAGAGCCTCGGTACCAACACTGATATCATCACAGACGCGAGGATGGTGGGCGCAGTATGTCAATGCACAGATAACTACTAGAAGAACTACAGGTACAGGTAAGCAACCTGTCTTTCTTCTTCATGGTCTCTGTGCATCACACATGGGCAAGTAGCAAGCTGACTTACCAGTGGTGGATCGGTGTCATACTGTAAGACAATAGTCAGAACTACACAGCCGAAGAAGCAGTCTGCTCTGGCCTGAACATCAAGCTGGCAATGACTGATGAAGGTTGCTGGTTTCTGAACTGACAAGATGGTCAGAGAGATGGCCAAGCATGAGCTAGGAAGTAGTGTGTAGAGTGGCTGAATGGACAACACCACAATCTGTGTCTGCTGTGGTGGATGAAGGCGGGACAGATGTTATTGCCCATGGGTCTTGGATTCCTGCACTGAGCAGGGGGTCTTATAGACTCCTTCCAACCCTAGTATTCCATAATTCTGTGATTCTATGACTGATATCTCTATCAGCTAATGTGTTGGTGGTGCTGTGGTTTGTATTGGCCGTGGAAGCGGGACTGGAAGAGGAGCTAGGAACAACTCCTGGTCTGGCAGGGGCCAAGAAGCCATGCTCGATAGTGCACATCTGTACCTATCATGGGAGATGGGTCTCAGATAACAAGGATGATCTCAATAATATTTGTCCAGTGTCTGCCCTCCAAACCCAGAGTGCAGCTCATCCCAATAGCAGTTGCGTCGAGGTGGTAGGTCCCAGCTCAAATGCCGCTCCCAATCTGAAAGTGGTGATCAGGATCTGTATGTGGGACCCTCATATAACCAAGAGGTATGATCTCTCCAACTGAAGGAGCAGTAGCCCAAAATATGGAATCTGGAGATCCTCACTGATCAGGTGATTGGTGACCCTGGTGACAGAGAGATCTGCCCCGGTGATCAGTCAGCCTCCAAGCTGGTGCCAGGTCTAGTGATACCTCCCTAATCTCACATTGTGAATTAGATGCAATCAGTACTGGATCCTATATAGGTTCAGTCCTTAAGTTGGATGAAGCAGTATTGGCGAATCGAGGCTTGATGGAGAAGCCAGTATGGTCAATGGTATGATTTGTACCAAGACAGGCAATTGTACTGTTGGGTCTGTAGCTGACTTGACCACTGCCTTATTTGCTGTCTTTTTCTTCAGCTCCCCAGGGGATTATTGTGCTCTGGCTTTTTTGGATAATTTATTTGCTACTGTAAGTTTCAGTGACCGCCCAGGTGTGGGTGGGTGGGTCAGTATGGCCCAAATTCAGGGCTTGGGAAGGAGAGGAAGCAGTTTCCAAAACTTCCAAATACCGAGATGAGTGGGAAAGGGTCTCTGATGCCCCAAAAGACTTGTCTGCTGACAGCTCCACCACTTCAAGGGCTTTCCATCACAAAACAGCCCACAACCTGTCAGAGCCATTATATCTCGCCTGTTTTGTAAAGGCTTGACAATGAGCACAGGCTTCACTTTGTGCCCTTCTCCCAGGCAGAAAAGACACAAGGAGTGCCTTCCAGTCAGCGGGAGGCAATGTATTGCCACAACAGACACAGTTCTGAAATGGAGACCTCACGGTCATATGCCTGTAAGCAATCACAGAGATTGTGAACACAAAAGAAACAAATAAAAGCCGAAACAGCAGTACAGGAAGAAAAACATGGGAGGGCAGAAAGAAAAAGTAGAAGAAAAGCACACCTCAGCAGTTGTAATGCAAACAGGGAACAATGAGAGAAGTTCCTTATGAGGCTACCACAATGGTGGTCAAAAGAGAACTGAGGAAATAGGTGGGAACCCACTGGGAGGGTGCCCATCAAATATTCCTCAGCTACAGAAGTTTCGCGAATGGGGATCCGCCCAGGCACAGAGCCCGTATGTGTATTGCACAGAGACCATGAAGAACTGATAAAAAGAAAGTTGAAAGCTGGAGTCAAGAAGGTTAAATCTGTTCAAAATTCTTGGAGATACCAAATTCCATAGTTTAACTATGGGCTGAGTGAAGGAATACTTCGTTTTATCACTCCTGAATGTCCCACCAATCAGCTTCATGGGATGACTCTGGGTTCTAGCATTATGGTGGGGGGAAGGTCTCCCGTGTTGGACAATAGGAAGAACTCCACATGGTTCCAGACACTGGGCGGGGGGGGGGGAGTGTGATAGAGAACATGTTGTATCAAAAGCTGCTTGTCTTCTTCATCCCTCTTGTCATCCTGTAACTTGATTGGTTCCTTTCTCCTAATCCCTCTCCTTCACATGTTGCAACAGACAACATGTGCTCTCTCCCTCAGGGAAGCAAGTAACCGCATCTCATGCCTTCGCTTACTTACACTCAAGCATCCAGCTTTAGGAGGTGGTTGTAGCTGAACAGTGTTAGATCGCCTTCTTCAATGAAGTGCCTTACGAAAATACTTCATTAGTGCTTAGTATAAAAGCACGAATAAAGTAAGTTGATTTGAACTTCTTCTAGACTGGGTGTAGCCTGCGTTTATTCCTTCTAATAATAAATGCTGTGTTACCATGTTTTCTTTGTACACCATGCTCTTCTTTGTATAGGAGAGGCAACTTTGCTATAAGACACACCAGACTATCCAACATTCCTATCCACTTTCTCCACACCATTCATAATTTTGTACACCTCTATCCTCTCACTTGCCTTTTCTCTAAGCTAAACAGTCCCTGATGGCTTTAAAAGGAGATTAGACCAATTCATGGAGGATAAGGCTATCAGTGGCTACTAATCCAATGGCTATATGCTACCTCCACTATCAGAAGCAGGATACCTATGTATTCCAATTGTTGGGGAACATGGGTGGGAGCTATTGCACTCATGTCGTGCTTCTGAGTTTCCTGTGGGCACCTGGTTGGCCACTGTGTGAACAGAATGCTGGACTAGATGGACCCTTGGTCTAATCCAGCATGACTCTTCTTATGTTCTTATGGGAGATAAGGGTCTCCTAGGGTTGAAAAAAACATAGGTGAGGGTGAGGGGATTGGATCGGGATAATTTATTTGCTAAAATCACAACAGAAAGCTGATATTTGCCCTGCTGGAGAAAACATACAGGTGCCTATAAGCTTCCCCTACAATGTAAAACTTTCAGCTCAGTGAAAAGAAGGTGAATTCAAAAAGTCAGAAACTTGGAAATGCAAGCATGGAGAAGGTCCCAGATTTAGTCTTTGGCATCTACTGGTAGAGCTGGGAAAGACCCCTGTATGAAATCCTGGAGAGCCACTGTCAGTCAGTATAGACAATACTGACCTAGATAGGCAGCACGTCTGACTCTTTTGTCATTTTCAAAATCACAACTATGTCTAAAATGAATGTGAAATAATTGTGCTTAGAGCCTAGTTATGTTGGTCTCTCACCAGTGTACTATAACTTCTGGCAAATGCCAAGTATACACAGATAATAGCTCATTTTTAAAATGTTTGATTGTGAGATGCTCTTGTTTCCTTCTTGATGTAATGATGCTTTGGTTTAAAAAACAAACAAACAGTGGCACATTAGACTCAATATATGAAAGACCTATTATGAAAAGCTTAGTTCTCACAAACTTCAGACGAGGAGGTAAATCTGTGTCTTAATCTTGACTTTAGGAAGGGACTGACATGACTGAATGTTCCTACAAACAAATCCTACCCCCCCCCCCAAGCCAATACTAGCATGAATGCTGGGGAGAGAAGGGTTCTAGTATGGCCTTTCCCCTGATATACTAGTTTTCTATGTGTAGGAATCTGCACTTGAGAGGGAGCTTCCCATCATGTGAGCCCTCCACTGCAGGCTGGAGGGGTGCAGCAAATACACAGGTTTGCAAATTTGCTGTCTGTGAGAATTAGCTACACCTCAGATATACAGGTATCAGAATACGCTCTCCATATCCACAAACTTCCTTGGCCTTGTTCAGCATCCTTTAGCCTCTGAGATTCAGGAAGCCCAGGTGCTCAATCAGGCTTGAGAAGGTGGAGCAGCAGGCTGGTCAAGCAGGTCCTTACTGACAGCCAGCCTACCTGCAGCTCTGCCATGTATAGCAGCCTTTCTCAACCTGGTGCCTTCCAGGTGTTTTGAACTACAACTCCCAGCATTCCTGACTTCAATGTTGAAGTCCAAAACATCTGGAGGGCACCGGGTTACAGAAGGCTGATGTAGCATTAGCAGCCACTCAAACATCTTTGGGATCTGTCCATTTCAGAAGAGTAACCACCCTCCATCTCTCTCCTATGTAAGAAACATGCTAGTTATGTTGTTAAAACACTAAACACTACTCAATTTAACCTACCTGCAAACTCAACTCAAGGTTGCTCAGTTTGTCAATGTTGTCCTAAGTAATATTCAGTGAAGTTATTTTAACATTCTAAACAAAGGGCATACACTAATTTTAAAGAAGACTTGCAGGCACATTTTCACAGTTGAATTTGCATTATATTTACCTCTACATCTTGGGAATTATATAAATGACATGGGGATTGGATTCAGTCTTTCTGCTTTACTACACATCAATTTGTATTGCATAAATGTCAGATTTCCAATGTCTTTGCCTCACCTTTTAGGAACATGATGCATACACCACAGTTTTAGCTCTTTTATTTTCTCTCTGTAGGGGTTGGACTTTATTAATACTAAGTCTTTCTTGCTTGCCTGTGGCCTCTAGTCTGGTCTCTCCAGGTCACTTCATAGTTGAATAAATTTTACTCATCTTTTCTATCAATACACTATTTGAGTACATTTGCAAAAAAAAATTAACAAGGATCAAAACAAAGACTGCCAATCCACAAGCAGTACTTCAAATTCATTCTCACTATAACCATAATGACAGGTTGCAAAGGCTACCCTTCAGATCACATACAAACTCAGAGATGGATTAACTATTATGCTTATATTTCACAGAGCAGGGCCTGCACCTTAACTGAGGCCATGCAGTTAGTTGGGTGTGCCCAGCCTGTTTTAAAGTACTAGACGCTTTGGAACAATATTCGCAAATTAAAAAGCTCTTTTGTCACAAAAGAAAGCAACGCCGCCCACATTTCCAACCTTAGGAAAACCTACAATAGTGGCAGCCTAACCCTCTTAATGAACCTATCCGCTGCGCACTACAGTAATTGGGGGAGGCCTTTCTCTGCATCCCTCAACTTTCTGAGGTTTGGTGTGCAGGCATCCCTGGCACCCAGAATGTGAGATTCTTTCCCCAGTCAGAGACCCAACTGATCACCTCAATGCGACTGCTTGAACCAGGGGTAAAGAACCTTTTTTCTGTCACGTACCATGTTCCCTTTGGGGTAGTCTGTTGGGGGCCATATGCTGGTGGTGAGCAGGGCCAGAGCCAAAAGTGGGTGGGGCCACCCCTTGGCTCTTTCAGTCAACCTCACTCTTTCTTTCTGCCAGCCCTTTCTCACTCTCTTTTTCTCTCTTCCTTCCCCTTCCTCCCCACCCACAGGCTTAGGGTGGCCATGTGACCTCTTTTACAGAACCCTATTTGAAGGACTGCCAGAGGACTCTCTGCTATTCTGAAGGCATCCTCTATTTAAAGGGCTGTCCAGTCCATGCCGAGTTTAAAGATAAGGAACCATCAGAAGGAAGAGCTGGGCCTTGAAGTTGCCCATCAACACCATGTGGACAGCAGACTGAGTAGGCACACAGGTCATGTGATCACAGTCTTCCACACTATGGTGAGATGTACTGTATTTCTATTTGCATCTTAATTCTAAACTTGCATCTATACATATAAATTTGCATATGTAAATTTTAGGTAAAATGCTGTAATGAGTTTGTTGGTGGACTATATGCTGTTGGTAGCCAGTATATGCCTATGTGCTGTTGGTAGTCACCTAGAGAACTGTGTAGTTGGCCTAACTTGCAGCTTTATAGTTAATTAAGTAGGCCTTTCACATGACTTAATTAGTACCAGGCAAGTACAACTACACCTGTTTGGCCTATGCCAAGCTACCTCATCCTTCTAAAAAATAAAGGCATCATACCTTGATTCTCATGGAAGAGCTGAGTAACTCCCCCTCCCATGTTGGAATGTTGGGGCCCTGTTCTCAGGGAAAGAGTGATTGATTTCCCAGTGTGCGATGCTCGAGCACCTTGGGAAAGAGAAGCCCTCCTTCTCCTGACCAGCCTGTCAGCTCCTGAACTAGGGAGAGGCACTTATAAAATCTAGCCCACAAGCTTTGCTCTTTGGTCTTGCTCCAAGGGGGACACGTATTTATTTATTCATTCATTTCATTTCATTTCTATGCCGCCCAATAGCCGAAACATACACATGCTACCAGCTTGGAGAACTTTTGCCGGTCCTAGGGGAATGACTTCCTGTTTATCTTGGTGACCCAGATAGACACCCAGCTGTGATAGCTTCATTGGCTGATGAGAGTTGTGAGCCTTCTTTGCATATTTATTCTGCATCCATTTTCTATCAATAAACTGTCATTCCTTTCACAAGTGGTCTAGTTTCATCTTGGTAATCCAAAAATCTATTTTGACTGGGATCTGACAGAATCAGGGCCCCCAGATCAATACAATTGCTTTTGTCCTCTTTTTTGTTGATGCAGTTCCTCTTTTTTTGGCGATGCATAAGTGGCCACCTTACATATGCTCCCAGAGAGGGACAGGTCACTCTTGAAAGAGGCCTGAACTGGTTGCTCGCAGAAGTCTTCCCTTCCTTCCATCACTCTGTCCATTTCAGCTCCTCCCATTCCCCCCGCCCTTCTCTCTCTGTGGGCTCCCCCCACCATAATGAAAGTAGGCCAAGGGCAACAGGTTGCCCACCCTTGGCTTATATGGTAGGTCAGAAAGACCTTGGTTGACCTTGCCTTTTGTAGAACTGCTTGCTGAACTTGATTGTGAACTTGCTGAATATGACTGATTGTCTTTGGTTTGGCTGCTGTCTGGTTTTGTGATTGTTGCTTATTATTAACAAAAGCACAGCTGTAGGCTTGGTGGACCCATTCCAGAATAGACTACCTTTTCTAATTTGTAAGTCAAGCTAAGGAATTGTGGAAAAGGAATGGCTTAATAAAGAAGAAAATGGCATTCTGAAGCTCTTAAAAAAATACAAAAATATATAATGATTTGGACTGTCTGTCCAAACCATTCAAGAAATCCTGAGATGCATAATATAGATATTCACGAATATGTCATCTAAGACTAAACCTTAAAGTATAAGGAACAAGAAAGCCCTAGAAATCTGCCTTAAATAGAACACGCACCCTTAGGTAGTTAAGTTTAAATGTGGTAATAGCACAGTTAGAAATGCAATGTGAATAAATCTTAATAATTATCTTTAAGTTGCAGACTGTCCACTTGATGGACTAAAGGCAAGAGATGTAGTGCAATAGTTAACACAATGGATTGTTCTGTTTATCTTGCATTTGAAAGTCTTCTAATACATACACTTTCCTTAAAGCTACTTGTTGGACCCCACTGTCAGTATCTTTACTCTTGTTTTATTTCTACGGCTTCCTAAGTCAGGGTTGTGGTTATGGTATATCTCTATATACTTTGATATGGGAATAATGGCATTTACAATTGAAATTAATGGTTCTTAGAGTGTGTGATGAGCCTCCCTAGGGAGATGTAATTAGAACAGGCAGAACATCTTCCCTGACCCCACCCATTTTTCACTTGGGTTGGGCTAGGAGCTTGAGTGCCAATTCACCCTGTAAGCCCTTCCCAATGACAAAGCATAGCCATTCAGAGCAACAGTCTGTTGTTCTGTGTAGAATTTTTCATTATTCAGTGATGAACCTAGGCAGCCTTTTTCTGTGTTCTTTCTCTTCCTTTTTTGAGCTATTTGCTCCTGAGCTGAAGGCAATAATGAGTGCCGCCGGCAAATGTCCTCTCTGCATTATTGTAGAGTCTGGGCCCAATTCAGTGAAATAATACAGAAGGCAGAACCAGTGGGTGCAAGACACTATTTATTGCCAAGCTGATTCCTGATGTTTTTCAAGTTCTTCCTCCAGGGAAATCAACACTGAAGGCATGAAACTAACATTCTAGCCTTGTTTGTTCTCCACCATGTTACTCTGAAGTAGTTAAGCTTAATCAATAGTAGAGCTGTGGGACCTGGAATAAAATGCTGCAGTGTTGCGTGCTCCTGTTCAGGATTCTAAATACTCCATTACATTCTCCTTCCTCCCGTTTTCCTGTTTCTCCCCACCCCCCAACACTCAGCCATCTCTGTTTTCCCACTGAGCATGCTCAGTCCTCATTAGACTGTTCAGGATTCCCCCCCACCACCACCACCACTCCTTTGAGGGTTTCTTCCTAAAGATGTTTTGTATTTTTACATGCAAACTTTGTGGTTCCCACAACCCTGTTGATATCTCCCTCTTGTGAGTGACAGTGCAGTTTTGGCTCTCAGAGAATTGAGATTGCTATTAGTGTGTGCATATGTATGATAGCAATATTTGTATGAAAAGCTAACCTGAGCAGAATGCTACTTTCGTAATAACCATTCCATTATTGAATAAGAGTCAAACTGCATGTGACAAGAACAAATTGGGAGTGGATCAACCAGTGTCTTCACTCTCCTAACAGCAGTAGTAGTGGGCAGACTTAGACCAGGGCTCTGGCACAGCGGGAGGGAGGGTTAACTTTTTTTCATGCATCAATTCCGTGGTGCAAATTGACCCCACACAAACCAGCAATTAGCTGTGAAAGAGAAATCATACAGGGGTATGTGTGTGCACATGTGTATGATTGGGGAATTGGCATGGAGAAAAAGTTTAAACATCTGTCCCCCTATACAATGGCTTCAATCCAAATTGGAGATTCCATGGCTGCTTCTATGAAAATAAAAAGATGTTTAGAGATTCAGTTATGGATCTCCCAACATCTTGAATCTCCCAACAGCTTTTATTTTCCTAAATCATGGATCTTCCACATCACACATAAATTGTTCCTAAATTTATCTACTTCACCAAAATGAAATTGGCACTGTACCACAAGAAAGTCTAGAAAAACCAGCTATCACACTTTCTAGAATCATATTATTAGACTACAGATTAGTAAATAAAAAATACAAAAATCAGGAAGATAGAACTACAAGCCATCATTCCAGTTGTTGCTTAACTATTTTGTGCTGCTGAATAATTAAGGTGCCTTGGTAACTTTTAATCTTGGATTAGGGAAGCTTGTAAAAACAAACCTTTATAGACATGGCCTGAGCCACGCTTAGTATTTGTTTGAGGGACAGGATTTCCTACAGAAGGACTGGATGTTGAGGATCCATATGACATTCATCAATATAGGAAAGTGATGTTTTCTAACCCTTTTGCCAAAACTGGGGTTGTACATTGTCCTGGGCCATGTTTCCACAACGACGGAAGGAGTAGTTAATGGAGGAGTACCAGTTTTTTTTTAAAGGAATCAGCTTTGCTGTGAGCAGGGTTCCCTGAGCAGATTCGTCGCAGCAGTAAAAACTGCTTTACAAAACATACTTCCTGGTGGGGGTGGGGGTTGGAGTGAATGTCACCTGACTGGCAGGGGCTGCTCAACCAATAAGAGAGGCTTCCCCCCTCTTCCCCCCTCCCCTCTCCTCCCCCGCTTTCTCCTTTCCCCTGAAAGTCCAGATGCACCTGCATTTCAGGAGCAGGCCTCATTGAGCACAATGGGAGTTACTTCCGAGTAGAAATACATATGCTTGTGCTGGGAAAGGAGGTGGGGAGAACACAAAGACAGAAACCAGCCCTCATTTTAACCCGCAGTACCTCATTGACCACAACAGGAGTTACTTCTGAGAAGACAGTAATGGGTTTGTTGTGGGAAAGAGAGCCGTAAACACAAAGACAGAAACTAGCCCCCATTATAACCCGCAGGATATCTATAAATTTCCTAAGGCAATGAATTGGAGCCTCGAGATTGGGCTTGAGTGCTTAATCACACATAAGGAATTGGGCTTTGATATGTGCCGTGTCTATTGAGGGGCTTCTCTGTTATTTCTGTGGTCAATAAGAGGGCAAGCCTCATTCAGCACAATGGGAGGAAACACCCCTTGACTGGGGTCATGGTGAAAGGCACACCCCTGGGCAGGGCTAGCATACTCCAGCTAAATGTGGGAGTTGGGGCATACAACAACTATACCAGGGAGATCCCGACTTAAGGAAAAGAATCGGACTTTAAGCAGTCTCTGGAAATCTGGTTTTCCCTGATAAGCTCCCGAGTGGCTGCTGGATGGCCACAACGTCATCTATCCCTAACAACCTCAACACACAGCCGGTTTCGAGTAAATTGCTGGTGGAACCCCCCCCCCCGGTTCTCTTTATTATCTACTACATTTTTTTGCACAAAAGGAGCAGGGGGGAAAGTGAGTGAGGATTAATGAGGTTGTCTTGAGCCATGTGCAAACTACTCCCACTTTTTCATAATTCTGACAAATACTCCCATCATCATCTGCAACAAGTCTTCATTTCTCCAGACCAGGAGTTCTCAAACTTTGTCACAGTAGATCTTCCCAACTCTACAAACTAACTGTTCAGGCCTCTCCAGGGAGTTCATTTGCAAAGCTCACTCTTTTCTTCATTTTAGGGCAGCCTTTCTCAATTGTTTAAAACCCTGGCAATGGCACAAGTAATATCTGCACTGCTACCGTTTAACATAATCTATAGGATTGTTCAGCTTAGTTCCCTTCCCCTCAATGGACAATCTGTGATCAGTTTCATAAACAGTAATCAGCTTTGTGTGTGTCCATGTACGTGTGCACACACACATGAACACACACACACACCATTTCCATTCCAGTTTCCTTACTCAGAGCTAGTCATCCAAGTTGTGTGACTGGGTACTTCAACCTTATGGAATGGTTTTAATTTTTCAACTAAATTGCCTAATCGGTGTAAACAATAACAGATGTTTTGGGTCATGTTGAGATCTTCCTTGAACAAGGGTGTCATGTATTGATTTAATTAATAGCAGGCACACAGGTCTAATATTATTGAGTGTAACTACATTTTAATGAAAAAGTATTCATTACAATCCCCTTCATGGATCACTGCCTTGTTGTGGCGAAGGGGCTTGCGTAACTCAGTGAAGCCATAAGCTATGCCGTGCAGGGCCACCCAAGACGGACAGGTCATGGCAGAGAGTTCTGACAAAATGTGGTCCACTGGAGAAGGAAATGGCAACCCACTCCAGTATTCTTGCCAAGAAAACCCCATGGAACGTATCACAAGGCTAAAAGAGATGACGCCGGAAGATGAGCCCCTCAGGTCGGAAGGTGTCCAATATGCTACTGGGGAAGAGCAGAGGGTATTTCCAAGTAGCGCCAGAAAGAGTGAAGCGGCTGGGCCAAACCCGAAAGGACACTCAGCTGTGGATGTGTCTGGCGGTGAAAAGAAAATCCGATGCTGTAAAGAACAATATTGTTTAGGAACATGGAATGTCAGATCAATGAATCAAGGTAAGCTGGAGGTGGTCAAACATGAGATGGCAAGATTGAACATCGACATCTTGGGAATCAGTGAACTAAAATGGACAGGCATGGGCGAATTTAATTCAGGTGACCATCATATCTACTATTGTGGGCAAGAATCCCTTAGAAGAAATGGAGTAGCACTCATAGTCAACAAAAGGGTGGGAAAAGCAGTACTGGGGTACAATCTTAAAAATGATAGAATGATCTCAGTACGAATCCAAGGCAAACCATTCAACATCACAGTAATTCAAGTCTATGCCCCAACCACTGAGGCCGAAGAAGCTGAGGTTGATCGGTTCTATGAAGACCTACAACACCTTCTAGAACTAACACCAAAAAAAGATGTCCTCTTCATCATAGGGGATTGGAATGCTAAAGTAGGAAGTCAAGAAATCACCGGGATAACAGGCAGGCATGGCCTTGGTGTACAAAATGAAGCAGGACAAAAGCTAATACAGTTTTGCCAAGAGAACACGCTGATCATAGCAAACACTCTTTTCCAACAGCACAAGAGGCGACTCTACACATGGACGTCACCAGATGGTCAATATCGAAATCAGATTGATTATGTCCTTTGCAGCCAAAGATGGAGAAGCTCCATACAGTCAGTAAAAACAAGACCTGGAGCTGACTGTGGCTCAGATCATGAGCTGCTTCTTGCAAAATTTCGGCTTAAATTGAAGAACGTCGGGAAAACCACTAAACCGTTCAGGTATGACCTAAATCATATCCCTGATGAATATACAGTGGAGGTGAGGAATAGATTTCAGGGATTAGACCTGATAGACAGAGTGCCTGAGGAACTATGGACGGAGGTCCGTAACATTGTTCAGGAGGCAGCAACGAAATCCGTCCCAAAGAAAAAGAAATGCAAGAAAGCCAAGTGGCTGTCTGATGAGGCTTTACAAGTAGCTCACGAAAGAAGGGAAGCGAAAAGCAAGGGAGAAAGGGGAAGATATACCCAACTGAATGCAGAGTTCCAGAGAATAGCAAGGAGAGACAAGAAGGCCTTCTTAAATGAACAATGCAAAGAAATCGAGGAAAACAACAGAATGGGAAAGACTAGAGATCTCTTCAAGAAAATTGGAGATCTCAAGGGAACGTTTTGTGCAAAGACGGGCATGATAAAGGACAAAGAAGGCAGGGACCTAACAGAAGCAGATGAGATTAAGAAGAGGTGGCAAGAATACACAGAAGAACTATACAGGAAAGATCTGAATGTCCCTGATAGCCATGATAGTGCGGTCACTGAACTTGAGCCGGACATCCTCGAGAGTGAAGTCAAGTGGGCCTTAGGAAGCATTAGTAACAACAAAGCTAGCGGAGATGACAGTATTCCAGCTGAGCTATTTAAAATCCTAAAAGATGATGCTGTTAAAGTGCTGCATTCAATATGCCAACAAATCTGGAACACTCAACAGTGGCCACAAGACTGGAAAAGGTCAGTTTACATTCCAATTCCAAAGAAGGGCAACGCCAAAGAGTGTTCAAACTACCGCACAATTGCGCTCATTTCACATGCCAGCAAGGTGATGCTCAAAATCCTACAAGCTAGGCTTCAGCAGTATGCGAACCGAGAACTACCAGAAGTACAAGCTGGGTTTCGAAGAGGCAGAGGAACTAGAGATCAAATCGCCAACATTCGCTGCATCATGGAGAAAGCAAGAGAATTCCAGAAAAACGTCTATTTCTGCTTCATTGACTACGCTAAAGCCTTTGATTGTGTGGATCACAACAAACTGTGGCAAATTCTGAAAGTGATGGGAGTACCAGACCACCTTACCTGTCTCCTGAGAAACCTGTACGAGGGTCAAGAAGCAACAGTAAGAACCAGACATGGAACAACCGATTGGTTCAAAATTGGGAAAGGAGTACGACAAGGCTGCATATTGTCACCCTGCTTATTTAACTTATATGCAGAGTACATCATGAGAAATGCCGGGTTGGATGAATCAGAGGTCGGAATTAAGATTGCTGGGAGAATTATCAACAACCTCCGATATGCAGACGATACCACCCTAATGGCAGAAAGCGAAGAGGATCTCAAGAGCCTCTTGTTGAGGGTGAAAGAGGAGAGTGCAAAAGCTGGTTTGAAACTCAACATTAAAAAAACTAAGATCATGGCATCTGGCCCCATCACTTCCTGACATATAGAAGGGGAAGAAATGGAAGCAGTGACAGATTTTACTTTCTTGGGCTCCAAGATCGCCAAAGACGGTGACTGTAGCCATGAAATTAAAAGACGCTTGCTCCTTGGGAGGAAAGCTATGGCAAACCTAGACAGCATAGTAAGAAGCAGAGACATCACCTTGCCGACAAAGGTCTGTCTAATCAAAGCTAAGGCTTTCCCAGTAGTAATGTATGGCTGTGAGAGCTGGACTATAAGGAAGGCTGAGCGCCGAAGAATTGATGCTTTCGAACTGTGGTGCTGGAGAAGACTCTTACGAGTCCCCTGGACTGCAAGGAGGTCAAATCAGTCCATCCTAAAGGAAATCAACCCTGAGTGCTCATTGGAAGGACAGATAATGAAGCTGAAGCTCCAATATTTTGGCCACCTAATGCGAAGAGAAAACTCCCTGGAAAAGACCCTGATGCTGGGAAAGACTGAAGGCAAAAGGAGAAGGGGACGGCAGAGGATGAGATGGCTAGATAGCATCACGGATGCAATGAATATGAACTTGAACACGCTCCGGGAGAGAGCGCAGGACAGGAAGGCCTGGCATGCTATGGTCCATGGGGTCACGAAGAGTCGGACACGACTGAACGACTGAACAACAACAAATTCATTACAATAAAAAAACAGCAACGCTGAGTAAAGTCCAGACTTAAAAACAAGACCATTCTGTGGCTGTGCTCTCCAGTGCTACTTGACAGAAGTCTAAACTGATGTACATTCTTCCAGCTTCACAAAATTCTACACCTTGGAATATCCACCCTATAAGCTGTACAAAAGTATCCTGAACAGTCACATAGATATGCAATTCTCCAACAGATGGAGATAATGGTAAGCGAGCCGGTGTGGTGTAGTGGTTAGAGTGTTGGACTGGGACTCGGGAGATCCAGGTTCTAGTCCCTGCTCAGCCACGAAGCTCGCTGGGTGACTTTGGGCCAGTCACTGACCCTCAACCTACCCTACCTCACAGGGTTGTTATGAGGATAAAATGGAGAGGAAGAGCACCCTGTGAGCTGCCTTATGTTCCTTGAAAAAGTAAAAAGGGTGGGATATAAATGAGATAGATAGATAGATAGATAGATAGATAGATAGATAGATAGATAGGGCTACAATTTTGCATTGCAGCCACTCAAAGTGCTCAAACTCAAAGGGCCAAGGAAGCTCAAGAGACACAGAAACAATATCAGACTCTGGCCGTGACAGCTCTTGCCTCTTTCCCCAGGTGGCTGGTTTTAGGAGGGAGTCTGAGATGTGCTGTTCTACCCTTTTCTAATCTGAATATTGGATGAGTGCCTCAATCCAGCAGTGGATTGAGGAGATGACCCAGCAGTGATCTCCATACATGCACCTGTATGCAAAGGTTGTGTGTACTCACCTATCAAAAAAATGACTGCTGGTGAGTTGGAGTGATCAAAAGGTAAAGTAAGTTTAGGAGACAGGCTGGCTGTCCTGGATTCCAAAAATTTGAGAAATCCTGAGGTAGATACAAAATGAAGCAAAGAATCTGGCACAATTGTGTAGTGTGAACACCCAAAACCTGATTATATTGTACTTGATTATATTATCATGTCCTGTGATAATATAATGTTGCAATGTAGACCTTCCTCTAGAAACCCCTGAATCTACGATCCAGAACAGAGCTTTAAAAATACTGGTTTCAAATCATCCTCTTTGTCAAGACTATTGCATTTAGAACTTCTCTTGAGGAAGAGAGGAAATTTCAGTCAAGTCATGTCCAAACCTCCACTTGCATGCCCCTATTGTTGTATGATTAAAAAAAAGATTTGGTTAACCATATTATAATCTAATGCCAGCCTCAGAGCATTAATGTGCTGTGATAGCTCCCTCTCTAGACAATGTCCCTATTTGGCAGCAATCTTTTAGTTTTAGTCATGCACGCATGTCAAATGGACTCAGTGGGATGGTTATAATGGCAAACCTTTCTGATTATGGAATGAAAAAGGCTGTAAGGGATTTACTTCTGAGTAGGCATGTCTGGGATTGTGCTGTAAATAATTTCACATCCATATTTTACAGTCTTTCTTGGGTCACAGTAATACATATCTTGCAAGAAATGATTTTATCAAGGAAATTAGAGTGACTATACTTTTATCAAAGGAATATAGAATAAGGAAAACTTTAAGGGAAATAAGGGAAGTAATATAGTCATATACAGAGTGGGGACTGAACTCTGTGTTGATGTTTTGTGTGATGTCCCTGGTGTTCCCTAAATTATCTTGCTCCTGGGTGGGGCTCTTGGTTCACACACACACACATACACACCGGCAACCCTGCTCTTTATATCCTATATATCCCTGAATCAAGGATTTTACCTGTAGCCTGGCTGAAATAAGGACTTAAGGTTGCTCCGCTGGCCTCAGTTGGGGCTGGATTTGCCCCAACGCACTGGCCAGGAGGAAGCCTTGTGAGGCCAGAGCCAGCAAGACATGTGACACTGGCTGAGGTGGTGATGTGCAATGTCCTTAAAAGGTGGCTCTGCCCCTCCCTCTGGCCTCTTTGAAACCAGAACAGCAACCTGTCCACCCATCCGGTTTAAGCAGCATGGGACTAGCCAGATGCCTGAAGGGGCTGAGTAGATTTTGGGGGTGTTTCCCACAATTAGCCCAGGGTTTATCTTTCTTCACCTATTCCATACTGTTGCAGTCTTGGATGTGGCCAGTGCTTTATTCAGCTAAATGGCATTTCCCCCTTTGTCTACAACTGGCAAGTAGTATGGGAATATTAAATTAGAAGAGACAGCCCTGGTGAGCAACTGGGGGCACTTTCATGGTAAAGGGATGCTAGCTCAGACACACACACACCCCTTGCCAGCTGGCTTGAGCAGATGGGTAAGGGAGATAGCTCTTGGAGCTCCATTTTTCTGAGCACTGACCAGAGCGGGGGAAGCAGCCAGTGGTCCCCTCAGTAAGCAGGCTATGAAAGGGAAAGATCAGGCCAGTAAATGAACTGGTGCTCAGAGCCAGGGTGACGTCACCCACTAGGGAGGTGGCAGGAGGAGGTTCCTCCTAGCTCTCTCCTCAGGATAAGGAGGCCCTCAGGGTTATGTAATTAGTGCATTTATCTCGTTGCAGATCCTTGATTTGTTACTTAATAAAGTTGTGGTACTTTTACCCCATTTTCAGGTCTTGTGTCTTCATTCTGGGGTGTGGGGCAAAACCTAGCACTGAAAACTCAACTGGCCTTTTTTGCTAAGGCCAAATACAATCTGAAAAATATTCAGCAGTGGATTGAAAAATATAAGGGTGGAAAATCATCCTCTAAGTAAAGATGCTGGGGTCGAACCTGGGACCTTCTACATGCAGAGCATGCACTCTGCCGCTGAGCTATTCTCCTTCCTTATGTGAACTATGGAGTTTCAAGAGCTATAGTGGTTCCTAGACAGGCTCAATAGGAAAAAAGTGGGCCTGTCTAGGTATTCTTTGACAGAATACCTACTCTGTCCAGGTATTCTTTGTTGCATTTGACCCATCTTTTAATACCAATTATGTCAACAATTTTATAACAGAAAGGGATACCTTCCAACTCAGGGGCCATCTACATGACAACAGAAGTGCTTCAGGGTATTATCCACATTTTCACAGAGTTGGCTTTGGTCCATCAAGGACACATGAAGCAAGAAAAGCGGAGTATAACGTACTTAAAATCCCACTTTTCATGGGGCACACAGTGCTTGAAATCAACATATTTCTGAGTAGGGTGGGCAGAACAGAACTAGACCTCATCAACCTGGTATATGCTGCTCAACCAATGAGAGAAGCTTGTGTCCCGCCCCGTCCAGTCTTCCCCCAGCTACTAAGTTATTATGTATGGGAAAGTAACTATTTCACAATTCTGATGTGCTATGTGCACTTTGCATTGAAGAAACTAAAATCCCCAATTATCCAGTACAGCATCTGAAGGCTCCCCATGAGAGCACCCCAGAGCAATTTCACCCCATTCCAGCAAGCAGTCAGGGAGGTGCAGCTCCCACCACTTTTTCCCAAATGTGCGCACTTTTCAATGAAGAAGCTAAAATTCCCAGTTATCCAGTACAGCATCTGAAGGCTTCCCCTGAGAGCATCCCACCAGCACAATTTCTTTTCTTCTTTTTCTGGCCAGTTCTCCCTGCTGGCAATGACAAGTTTCTCTGCTGTTGATGACAGCACCCTTTAATCCTGATACCACAGTAGATCGTTACTGCGATAAAGCGTGAATGTGCATTTGTTTAATGGCAAAGGAAAGCTCCCTGTTCTCAATAACTGCCAAATAGGGGGAAATGGGGGGATGGGGGGGGGGAAATGCTCATTTTTGAATGAAGAAGCTAAAATCTGCAGTTATCCAGTACAGCATTTGAAGGCTTCCTATGAGAGCACTTCACCACTGCAATTTCACCCCATTCCAGAAAACAGTCAGGGAGTTATAGCTCCCACCCCCTTTTCCACTTTATGCGCACTTTTCAAGCTGCATAGTAACACAAGCATCAGAGAAGCATTGAAGTTACATAAGCATCGGAGAAGGATCACAATTTCCTGATTGTGCAGCCCCGATAAGCAAAATTAAAGAAGCATCAGGAGGCCGCGAAGTTACGCAAGCGTCACAGAAGTGGCAAAGTAATGCAAGCATCAGAGAAGCACATAATCACAGCTCTCAATGGGGACAGGCTAGGAAATGGAGGCTAGTTACTTGCAGTGGCGAAAAAGAAGAACATCACCGCTCTAGTGCTTTGATGAGTTGGAAGGGCATGCTAGTTACTCTCGTTACTCTCCCTGGGGACAGTAGTGCCAATGAGGAAAAGAGTGAATGGGGGGAGGCATGGGCCCACCTTTTGACCATGTCACTGGCAGGTCACAGAGGCACACCCAGGGCCTGCATTCTGTTAAGAACAGTGTGCCCTGTTGCAGAAGAACAGGGCACACTGCAGTGGAACTGCCTGGGAGCCACTTGAACTAAAAAAAAAAGGAGTAAAAGGACTTTCTGATCATGCAGCTTTTCCAGATGGAAGTTGCTGGTTGACAGTGGATTGGCGACAATGTCATGTGTTGGAAAGGACCTCAAATTGCTCTCACTCTGAACTTAATTGGTCATGACATTAATTGCCCGGACCTTAAGATCATCATCAGCGACCCTTCTCCGTGAGCCCCTGCCAAAGGAAGTGAGGCGGGTGGCTACTAGGAGGAGGGCTTTTTCTGTTGTGGCACCCCGGCTCTGGAATGAGCTCCCTAGTGAGGTTAGCCTGGCGCCTACATTGTACTCCTTTCGGCGCCAGGTGAAGACCTTTTTATTTTCCCAGGCATTTTAGCTTTCTAAATTTTTATCTTTGCTGTTTTAAATCTGTATTTTAAACTCCTGTACTGCTGCTAGGTTTTATTGTGGTTGTATTGATATATTGTGGTTTTAATGTTCTATATATTTTAAATTGTTTTATTGTGTGTTGTTTGGTTTTCGTTTTTGTGAACCGCCCAGAGAGCTTCGGCTATTGGGCGGTATAGAAATGAAATAAACAAATAAATAAAAATAAATGGAGACAGCACCTCATTCTATATAAAATGTCTTATTTAACCAACTGTTAGCTTGATCCTAAATATTTCAGTTCTATTCTATTAATTGATGATATCATTGTCTGATAACAAGCGGTAAGATTTCTTATAACCTGAGGGCTAATTCACACAAATCCCTGGCGTATAGCCTCTAGATGCTGTAGGGCATAGAAGTGATACTCCTCTGATGTAGAAAGTCCTGTGTGACCCACAGCTTATTATGCATTTCTGCACATAAATTTGCTCTGTCTATGCAATCTGTCCACTCCCATTTTTAGTAGCAGCGTAAATTTGCATATATGGGCTTGTATTATATTCTGAATAAATAATAACCACATCCTGAAAGAAGTTTTATAAGGGCAACCTGCCTAAGTAAGGAAAATGCTAAGAAGAAACATTGTGTTCTAATGCTATAGGAATTAGTACAAATGGATTAGAACCTGTTGTTCACAAACAACAATTAAAGGCATTGCCTGTTAACCACAGCAGCTCTTCCAGTGCTAATCTCAGTTTGAAAAGGAACAGATTAAAGTAGCAGTCTATGCAGGATAAATAAGCAAAGCTATTCTTTCATCATTTAAACCCCTTCTTGCCAGGGCAATTTTGTGATTAAGCTACAGGGTACATGTCTATTTCACACCAGTTAGGATGCTGTGCTAGGATTTGTGGGTGCTCTTCCTCCGTTCCTGTGTGTGCACCAGTTGCTACCACTGCCTTGCAACAGTGCTGGGAACCCAGCACTCAATTCTATGCTCCGATGTACAATCTTAGCTTCATATGACTTCAGTCTCAGGAAGCTATGGAAGGATAAATTAATGAATCTAAGCTAGACCAGTGTGTGAACGTTGAAAAAATATCCAGAACCACAGTCCTCTTTCAGATATCAGGAATCTTTCAGCCACTTTGTTTTTGATGTTTTGTTGCAACCTACCTCCTCAAGCAGTAGAAGGCACATTATAACAGAGTTATGACATGGGTACTGAAGCTGAGTAAAAGCCCTCCTTTTGGAAAGAGCAATTAACGACATGGCCAATTTTGGACAACCACCCATTCAATCTTGCCAGTTGGGCTTACACCCTTCTCTTCTTATATACCAGGGAGATAGATTATGTTACAAAGAGAAGAGAAGGCGATATGACCTAGCTTTTCGTTACCTAACAACCAAGGAATAAGAATGACAAGGAATGGATGACATGTCAGTCTTTGTCACATACACGGAAATTAAGGCGTTATCATTTTTGGACAAGAGTTTCCAACAGGAAAAAAATCTACTTAAAGGTTATGAAGATTTGTATTGGTAGAGGATGGTTTCTTTTGTATACCTTGCTCAGAGTCAAGCCTCTTTAAATCTCTGCATCCCTTGGTACTTTGAAGAACAGCCTATTCCTGCCTCTCTGACTCATGTACCTCTGGGCAGTCAGACCTTCTGACTCACTAGATAGTCAAAATTTCAGATTAGGAATACTGCATGGCTCTAAAAATAGAAATTGTACACTCTAGACTGAAAAAAGGACAGAAATAAACGATTCTACTCAGATTCTGCATGATCAGGAGAACATGTGGCTAAAAATGGAGTCATGATGCTTCTCTAGTTCTATTTAGAGGGATTTATTTATTTTCTTTCCCACACTAAGGATGTGCGAAACATCCTTGAGAAAATTTTTCCCACTGAGATTCATTTTAACTTTCCTTGAACTTTCCACAGATACCATACCTGAGTGGGGCCCATGTACTTAAGCGGCAACTCTAATCTACAGAAAATCCATACTCTTTCGTATTTTCTTTCTTTGGCTTGTAATTAATCATAATGTTACTCCATTTTACTGTTTTTTGTATTTCTTTTGATTGTTATTGCAGTTGTGATGGTTTTTAATAGTGTATTTTAAACAGTGATTTTAAATATTTTTATAAATAAGCCGCTGAGACGTTTTATTATCCTGCTTTGCACTGCAAGGCCTGCAGGTCACTGGCGGCTCACAAACACTCCAAGTGTGGTCTTTCTCTCTCCCCGCCTCTCCCTCTCCTTGATCAGTTTGACATAAGTAGTGGCCAGCCTGTCAGCTGCTGCCTTCCTGTCCCAACTGCTACAGTGGGAGCTCGCTGCAGTGCTTAGGGTGGTTGCTGCTGTCAATCCTTTGCTGCCCCCCTCACTTTGTTTCACCCACACCTCCTGTTCCTCAGGCCAGCTACTGAGTCGCGTCCTCTGCTGCTGGCTGCCCTCCTCCAGAAAGAAAGCTGCTGCAGGGTGTGGAGATGTGTCCCTCTCCTCTCTCAGTACCCAGGAGCTGGGTTGCCATTGTTTCCCCCTTTGTCTCCAGAATCTAGCACACTGCAGTAAAGCAGAGGCTCTCTCCTGTCATCAGAGTCTGGACAGGAGGGAAATACTTTGAGACATAGTTTAATTTGACTTAAATTCAGTTTCTGATCATAGAAATTACAGTCAAATCAGAAGCCAAGGCTTTATCAATCCCCCTTCAGCTATTTGCCATTTATGTTTTTGAAAGGGTAATGAACTTTCCCACTGTCCACCTTATCTCAGAATAATGTTTTCTCTCTCTCTCTCTCTGGTCTGAAAGAGGATTTATTTGTTAAAATAAATCAAACAAGATATTAGGGAAGCTGGTCAGGGTTCAAGTAACCAGAATCAGGAGGCAGGTCCTGGACTTGCAGAGAGAGGGGGTGGGGGACAGGAGAGAGAGAGAGACACATGCTGAATAAAAAATGGGGCAGGGGAGGCAGGATTGGAACGGGGAAGGTTTTATTTTAAAGCTGTTGCTAATATGGTGCTAGGGATGTCAGAGAATTTCGCCACGAATATCGGGGAGGCCGAATGCCAGCACATTCGGCCCCCCGAAATCGGTGGCGAAACGTTCTGCCCTCCCCGCCCCCCCCCCGGGACAGGACTTACCTTGGGCGAATCTTCCTGGCGGCAGCGGCTCCGGCGGCGGTTCGGCGGCCGGTCTTCCAACCAGCTGCCGCCACCGCCATTTCCAGTAAAAAAACAAAAAAACAAAAAAAGTGATAGGCTACATAAAGATTTATGTAGCCTATCACGGCTACATTTTTAAAAAATACCATGACAGGCTACGTAAACATTTAGCGTAGTAGATGCTACGCTATTTGCGTTCCTCTTATTTTCGCCGTCTTAGTCTACATAAATGTTTACGTAGACTAAGACGTGTCAAAATAAGGAACGCAAATGGCGGCGCCCATTGGCGCCGCCATTTGCGTACGCGCGTGTTTTTTTTCTTTTAAATCAGCCGTGATAGGCTACGTAAACATTTACATAGCCTATCACGGCTGATTTAAAAGAAAAAAAACACGCGCGTACGCAAATGGCGGCGCCAATGGGCGCCGCCATTTGCGTTCCTTATTTTGACACGTCTTAGTCTACGTAAACATTTATGTAGACTAAGACGGCGAAAATAAGGAGAACGCAAATAGCGTAGCATCTACGCTATTTGCGTTCCCCTTATTTTCGCCGTCTTAGTCTACGTAAATGTTTATGTAGACTAAGACATCTCAAAATAAGGAACGCAAATGGCGGCGCCCATGGGCACCGCCATTTGCGTACGCGCATTTTTTTTTCTTTTAAATCAGCCGTGATAGGCTACGTAAACATTTACATAGCCTATCACGGCTGACTGCAGGGACGCAAACGGCGGCGGCTACGGCCGCCGCCATTTGCAGACCCGGCCAGCCAGGATTCAGGGGGGGGGAGGGGGGGAGCGCCTCCCCCCTGGCCAGAATTTCGGGGGGAGGGACAGAGCGCCTCCCCCCTACCGTGAATCAATTTCGTTAAAAGATAAGTGACTTTCGTACATCCCTATATGGTGTACCTACAATCGATGATGATGATGATGATGACGACGACGATAATGATGGTGATGATGATTGCTACTGCTGCCCAGCGAGAAACCCAAGATTAGCATCTTCCCAGCTTCCACTCTCTTCTTCCTTAAAACACTATTACAGCACAATCTTATATGTGTCTACTCAGAAGTAAATTCTACTGAGTTCAACGAATCTTTCTCCAAAGAAAGTATGCATAGGATTGCAGTCCTAGTAGCGCACTCATGATCAACCCACTTGCAAAGGGGGGAGGAAGGGAGAGAAGGTGGATGCAGAGTAAAGCAATAGGCACACTTTCAACATCCAGTTAAACTATGTTTTTTAATTTGATTTTGTTGTTGTTTATTCGGTCAGTCGCTTCTGACTCTTCGTGACTTCATGGACCAGCCCACGCCAGAGCTTCCTGTTGGCCGTCGCCACCCCCAGCTCCCCCAAGGTCGAGTCTGTCACTTCCAGAATATCATCCATCCATCTTGCCTTTGATCGGCCCCTCTTCCTTTGGCCTTCCATTTTCCCTAGCATCAGCATCTTCTCCAGGGTATCCTGTCTTCTCATTATGTGGCCAAAGTACTTCAGTTTTGCCTTTAATATAATTCCCTCAAGTGAGCAGTCTGGCTTTATTTCCTGGAGGATGGACTGGTTTATCTTCTTGCAGACCAAGGCACTCTCAGAATTTTCCTCCAGCACCACAGTTCAAAAGCATCTATCTGCCTTCGCTCAGCCTTCCTTATGGTCCAGCTCTCGCAGCCATAGGTTACTACGGGGAATACCATTGCTTTAACTAGGCGGACCTTTGTTGTCAGTGTGATGCCTCTGCTCTTCACTATTTTATCAAGATTTGTCATTGCTGTCCTCCCAAGAAGTAAACGTCTTCTGATTTCCTGGCTGCAGTCAGTATCTGCAGTAATCTTTGTGCCTAGAAAGACAAAGTCTGTCACTGCCTCCACGTTTTCTCCCTCTATTTGCCAGTGATCAATCAAACTGGTTGCCATAATGTTTCTTCCAGCGATTTTAACTCCAGCCTTGGCTTCATTAAGCCCAGCACGTCGCATGATGTGTTCTGCATACAGGTTGAATAGGTAGGGTGAGAGTATACAACCCTGCCGTACTCCTTTCCCAATCTTAAAACAGTCCGTTCTGTTCTTACCATTGCTACTTGGTCGTTATACAGATTCCTCAGGAGGCAGACAAGATGACTTGGTATCCCCATACCACCAAGAACTTGCCACAATTTGTGATGATCCACACAGTCAAAGGCTTTAGAATAGTCAATAAAACAGAAATAGAGGTTTTTCTGAAACTCCCGGGCTTTCTCCATTATCCAGCGGATATTGGCAATTTGGTCTCTAGTTCCTCTGCCTTTTTGAAACCCAGCTTGTACATCTGGCAATTCTCGTTCCATGAATTGCTGGAGTCTCCCTTGCAAGATCTGGAGTATTACCTTACTGGCATGTGAAATAAGTGCCACTGTTCGATAGTTTGAACATTCTTTGGTGCTTCCCTTTTTTGGTATGGGGATATAAGTTGATTGTTTCCAATCTGTTGGCCATTCTTGTGTTTTCCAAATTTGCTGGCATATGGCATGCATATTGCTGGCACATGCATGCATCATCTTGACAGCATCATCTTGCAAGTTTTTAAACAGTTCAGCTGGGATACCGTCATCTCCTGCTGCCTTGTTATTAGTAATGCTTCTTAAGGCCCATTCAACCTCACTCTTCAGGATATCTGGCTCTAGCTCACTGACCACACTGTCAAACCTATCCCCAATATTATTATCCTTCCTATACAGATCTTCCATATATTCTTGCCACCTTTTCTTGATCTCTTCTGCTTCTGTTAGGTCCTTGCCATCTTTGTTTTTGATCATACGCATTTTTGCCTGGAATTTACCTCCGATGTTTCTAATTTTCTGGAGGAGGTCTCTTGTCTTTCCTATTCTATTATCTTCTCTTAGCCTCTTTCACATGGTCAGTAGCTGGGAATATTAAATGTGTGGAATGGACATGGGATTCTTCCCTCTTTGCCTGCTCCTGATTTATTTTAGTGTCCCTTTGTAAAACAAAAGAGAACATAATGTATGCATGTGATTTTAGTACGCTGCTGCTTTGGATTTGACTATATGTACAGTCAGACTATATGTACAGTCAGGACCAGAAATATCGGAACAAGGATAATTGTTTTGGCAGTTGGCCTCTGTACACCACCACACTGAAGTTGAAAGGAAACACACCCAGATGGGAGCGAAGTCAGGACATTCAGCTGTAATTCAAGGGGTTTGACAAAAGTGGGGCACTAACCATTCGGGAAGTACAGCCAGTGGCATACATACACACCCATCATTGGTGGCTCATAAGTAATGGAATAAACCAACATCATTTCAAACTAAAGGATCGCTTTTAATAACAGGATGAAAATCCTTTGCAGTCAAAATCCTTTGCAGCCTGAAGTCTGGAACCCATGGACATGACCAAATGCTGAGTTTCCTCCCTCGAGATGCTTTGCCAGGCCTTTACTACAGCTGCCTTCAGTTGCTGCTTGTTTGTGGGTCTTTCTGCCTTCAGTCTTGTCTTCAGTAAGTAGGGATGTTAGAGAATTCCACCATGGACTCCTGTGAGGCCGGATTCTAAAGAAGCCGTGGCAGAACGGAGCAACCCCCCCCAGCACCCTGCGAAACCTCTCCGGGACAGTCCCTACCTTTTGTCGGCTGTCTGCTGCCCTCGTCTGCGGGTGTGAATGGCGGCCCCGGTCTGCCATTTGCGTCCCTGCGTTAGCCGTGATAGGTTCCGTATATATTTACGTAGCCTATCACGAAAAGAGCAGGGATGCAAATGGTGTAGCAGCCACCATTTGCGTCCCTGTTCTTTGCCGTGACAGGCTACATAAATATATACAGTCAGGGCCAGAAATATTGGAACAAGGATAACTGTTTTGGCAGTTGGCCTCTGTACACCACCACGTTGAAGTTGAAAGGAAACACACCCAGATGGGAGCGAACTCAGGACTTTTGGCTGTAATTCAAGGGGTTTGACAAAAGTGGGGCACTAACCATTCAGGAAGTACAGCCAGTGGCATACACCCCCCCCCCATCGTTGGTGGCTCATAAGTAATGGAACGAATGGCTGACAAGCAGCTGCATCATGGCCAGGTGTGGCCTGTTTCCTGGGTACCCCATGACCAATCAAGCAGTTAAAAGGCCTGGAGGTGGTTCTGAGTGTTACATTTGCATTTGGTAGCTGTTTACTGGAACTCCCAACATGAGGTCCTAAGAGGTGTCCATGTGAGTGCAGGAGGCCATCATTAGGCTGAGGAAACAAAATAAACCCATCAGAGAGATCGTAAAAACAGTGGGAGTGGCCAATACAATAGTTTGGAACATCCTGAAAAAGAATCCAGGGATTAAAGGCGATCCTTAAGTTTGAAATGATGTTGGTTTGTTCCATTACTTATGATTCACCAACGATGGGTGTCCTTCCTGAATGGTTAGTGCCCCACTTTTGTCAAATCCCTTGAATTACAGCTGAAAGTCCTGACTTCGCTCCCATCTGGGTCTGTTTCCTTTCAACTTCAATGTGGTGGTGTACAGAGGCCAACTGCCAAAACAGTTATCCTTGTTCCAATATTTCTGGCCCTGACTGTACGTAACCTATCATGGCAACGCAGGGACGCAAATGGCGGCTGCTACAGCAGCCACCATTTGCGGCCGCAGCCAGCAGCGGAGAGAGGTCCAGCTGCGGGCAGCCCCGGCCGGCGGCTCCGCGGACTCGCCACGGAGTGGAGCCGGCCGGGGAGGATTCCGGGGGGAGGGACGGATCGCCTCCTCCCACCGCGGATGCCCCTGAACGGAGCCAGGTAAGGGATTTGTACATCCCTATCAGTAAGTGAAAAGCATGCTGTATTGGGTTGAGATCAGGTGACTGACTTGGCCATTGAAGAACATCCCACTTTTTTGCCTGGAGAAACTCTTGTGTAGCTTTTGCTGGATGTTTTGGGTCATTATCCATCTGCAATATGAAGCGGCATCCTATCAGTTTGGCAGCATTCAACTGAATCTGAGCACAAAGTACAGCCCTATACACTTCAGAATTTATCCTGCTGCTTTTATCAGCAGTCAGGTCATCAATGAACACCAGTGACCTGGTTCCATTGGCAGCCATACATGCCCATGCCATAACACTGCCTCCACCATGTTTGACAGATGATGTGGTATGCTTTGGATCATGAGCTGTTCCTTTCCTTCTCCACACTTTTCTCTTCCTATCATTCTGGTACAAGTTAATCTTGGTTTCATCAGTCCAAAGAATCATATTCCAGAACTCGGCAGGCTTTTTTAGGTGTTTGCTGGCAAAGGCTAATCTGGCCTGTCTGTTCTTGAGCGTTACCAGTGGTTTGCACCTTGTTGTGAAGCCTCTGTATTTACATTCATAAAGCCGTCTCTTGACTGTAGAGGTTGACAATGACATGCCTACCTCCGCAAGAGCGTTCTTGACCTGGCTAGATGTTGTGAAAGGGTTCCTCTTCACCATGAGCAGCATTCTGCGGCCATCCCCTTTAGTTGTCTTCCGTGGTCTTCCAGGCCTTTTGCTGTTGCTGAGCTTGCCAGTTAATTCTTTCTTTTTCAGGATGTTCCAAACGGCTGTATTGGCCACTCCCACTATTTTTGTTATCTCTCTGATGGGTTTTGTTATCTCTCTGATGGATTTATTTTGTTTCCTCAGCCTAATAATGGCCTCCTTCACTCACATGGACACCTCTTTGGACCTCATGTTGGGAGTTCCAGTGAACAGCTACCAAATGCAAATGTAACACTCAGAACCACCTCTAGGCCTTTTATCTGCTTGATTGGTCATGGGTTACCCAGGAAGCAGGCCATACCTGGCCATGCAGCTGCTTGTCAGCCATTCATTCCATTACTTATGAGCCACCAACAACGGGGGGGGGAGGTGTATGCCACTGACTGTACTTCCTGAATGGTTAGTGCCCCACTTTTGTCAAACCCCTTGAATTACAGCTGAAAGTCTTGACTTCGCTCCCATCTAGGTGTGTTTCCTTTCATCTTCAATGTGGTGGTGTACAGAGGCCAACTGCCAAAACAGTTATCCTTGTTCCGATATTTCTGGCCCTGACTATATATTTATTTTTTGCAATCTGGCACAAATGCACAGAACAAATGCTTTACATATTTTTGTATCAGGTTCAAAAGATTTTTTTATACTTTAACATGAAAGCAGTAGCCATTTAGACTAGAGCTTCATGGAAGCAGCAATACATTTTCTTTGTGAGTAAAGATAATAATCCTTTATGAATATGCACTGTGGGAGGTGAACTGAAATAGTGCATGTTGCAAAACAACCAGGGCTGATCCTCTAATGAGGAGGGGTAAATGAATCCTTTGCCTCAGGCAGCAGAACAGGAGGAGCTGCAAATTGCACACTCCCCACACTAGAGGACCTGCCCTGCTGTGTGCCCCCTGTCCACCCACCCCCATTGCCACCACACCTCCTACCTCTCTCTACTCCATTGCTGCTGACACCGCCACCACCATCCACTTTGCAAGTCCTCTCAGAGCAAGCAGCAGATGGCCAAGCTCTCTGAAGAGCTGTGTCGACTGGGAAAGCAGCTGGCCGAGTTCTTCAGAGAGCCAACAAGGCCCAAAT
Source organism: Heloderma suspectum (assembly GCF_057233095.1). Taxonomy (NCBI): domain Eukaryota; kingdom Metazoa; phylum Chordata; class Lepidosauria; order Squamata; family Helodermatidae; genus Heloderma; species Heloderma suspectum. The sequence goes on from NC_139464.1 coordinate 24,050,174, forward strand.
GCCTGGCTCTGAGGGGTATAGGCGATCTCCAAAGACACTTCTGTCACAATGTCTGACGCTGAGGAAGGACTCCTCAGAGCCAGGCAATTGGGCCTGGTCAGCTTTCTGAAGAGACTACCCTTCAGAAAGTGGGGATAGATTGGGAGATGCTGTCAAGTGCCCAGCTTCTGGTCTTCTTTATAGTCAGGCAACAAAGTTGAAGTGCTAGATAATTACTTTTATTATGCAACAGTGCCTCAGGTTACAGTCAAAATCCACAAATAGCAGAGGTTCTAAGACTCTAATCAGCTCTGCATAATACAAGAACACTTAGACTACAGCTAGATCTCTTTGGTTTAATACACTGTGTTAGATACTTGCAATGAAAACTGCTACTGGATGTTTCCTTCCAACCTGAGTGGCTTGCTAAGCCCTGCTCTTATGGTAGATCTTTCCAGAGGGGCCCCTCACGGGCTGCCAGTCTTTTGGACCACCTTATGACCTGGCTTGCTCCTCCTGCCTGACCTGACGTTTCACCCTTGGATCTCTTATTCAAAATTCCTTAAGATCCTGCATTCCCATGGGCGGAGAGGGCTCTGACTGGCTACTTCCCAACTGATGAGTTTGCATCTGGACATCCTCTCTGTGACTGTTAATCTCCTGCAACCTTGACACTTCAACAACCCCTTCCCCTTCCTCCCCATCTGATTCCGAATCAGTTCCCATGTCTTCTCGGGGTGGATCTGCAGAGGTGCTGGGCCCAATCCGTACCAATGTGGCACAAGACATGGTGCCAAAAGGGATGAGTGGGCTGGGCTAAGCTGGGCAGGGAGGAGAGGGAGATGGATGCAGCAGGAGGGAAGGCTGGGGGAAGACAGACGTGATCGTGCTGTCCTGCCTCAGGCAGCAGGAGTGCTTGCACTGGCACTGAAAGCAACCACTGATGGAAATGAAATCCAACATGTCTGGCAGCTCTCACTGTATTGAGTAGACTTCTATGATTAAAACTGGAGGGGGGAGGTCTTTGATTTGCAGAGTGTTTGCTCCAGCAGTTGTTATAGGATCAAGTTAACTTCTACAACAAAATTTGGAATGGTCTGATTTCTAAATTACTGCTTTAAAGGTTGTCTGTATCGGCAAACATTTCTTTCACTTACCTGAAAAGTTTCATTCCATTTCTATTGTATACTTACTGTCAGGGTGCCCCTGTTGCCTACTGAATCCTCCAATAGCCAGAATCAACACTCAGACAAAAGGGCTGCTTTCCAAGGCTTTAATTCCATTCAACCTAATGAAGCATACAGATGCTAATTGCCTGAGACTCGGAGGAACTACAAAGGAACAGCCAACTAAGGGTTTCTAAGGGTTAGGACGTCAGTTGATCTCTGTTTGGGAAAAACATGGCAACTCTCTGAACTTAAAGGGTGGGAGGGGAAGTTCTCCCCCTCTCCCGTGGGGCCTGAGAGTGCAGCCTTTAATGTCAAGCCAATCGAGCTGAGCGTCTAAGCTCGGCTCCTGCAATCTCTCATTTATGCCTGTGCCTGCGCCTTGTGTCTAAAAGCTCAAGCTGTCCCTCCCTTTCCATGCCTGGGTCACTGTCGTTCCCAGGAATGTAAGCAAGGAGGGGCTCCCCCTTCAGCTATGCCTCTGAAGTCTGAGAGAGTTCCTCTCCCACGAATTCTATCTCCTCCTCAAAATCAGAGCTGCCTTGGGACTCTATGGGCTCAGTTAAAACCCTGACACTTACACTGTATAGGTATCCCCATTATCCCAACGTCTCAACCTGGTTTGGGAAGAAGGAAATAGAGGGGCTGCTTTATTATAATGAAACCCCACTGTGTATGATTTGGGGGGGAGGCAGAGATATCCTGGACTATTTTTCTTATCTTTTCATGCAAGTGGTGAACTAGTAGTTCAATCCACACATCATTAAATGCTGCAGCAGTATACAACAGTATGTGAGAATCTCCACACATTCACATGTGAAACAGATTATTGGCATCAGGTAAGGGCCCCACAAGGCAAAGAAATTTAGAAGTGGGAACCCATTCAAGAAGTCTGAGAAACACTGTTTTATATTGTCGATCCATGGCTTAGTAAACTGGGCTACCCACAAAGGATATAAATTTTCATTTCAATAAAATGTGTGACATTTTTACTCATATTATGAAACTACTGTTGCACTTAGTCATTTTATAAATGATCTAAAATCCTGTCATTTTCAGTATTCAAAACAATGGGGAAGCAATACCTTAAATGCCCATTTGGGTTCACCACTACCACAAATGTTAACTTATTTAGAGCTACTACCAACACTATGGTAGGTGCCAAATAATTATAAACCCCCCAAAATAACATATGAAGTAAGAATGTGTATGATTTTAGAGAGATATTACTCAATGGATATGTACTTGCTCCACAAGTTGTTGTGACATAAGTTCATGTCTGCAGTAGCAGCAGCTAAAATTAGACTTTGATTTGTTAAAACTAATGCTTTTGATTGTACAACTAAGTATTGAGATGTTTTTGTATTATTTATGGTAGTTCCTTTGTCTTTTTCATTTTCTGTCTAATCTTGCAAATGTTCTTGACTGCCATTTGTTGTTGTTCAGTCGTTCAGTCGTGTCCGACTCTTCGTGACCCCATGGACCATAGCACGCCAGGCCTTCCTGTCCTACGCTCTCTCCCGGAGCGTGCTCAAGTTCATATTCATTGCATCCGTGATGCTATCTAGCCATCTCATCCTCTGCCGTCCCCTTCTCCTTTTGCCTTCAGTCTTTCCCAGCATCAGGGTCTTTTCCAGGGAGTTTTCTCTTCGCATTAGGTGGCCAAAATATTGGAGCTTCAGCTTCATTATCTGTCCTTCCAATGAGCACTCAGGGTTGATTTCCTTTAGGATGGACTGATTTGACCTCCTTGCAGTCCAGGGGACTCGTAAGAGTCTTCTCCAGCACCACAGTTCGAAAGCATCAATTCTTCGGTGCTCAGCCTTCCTTATAGTCCAGCTCTCACAGCCATACATTACTACTGGGAAAACCATAGCTTTGATTAGACGGACCTTTGTCGGCAAGGTGATGTCTCTGCTTCTTACTATGCTGTCTAGGTTTGCCATAGCTTTCCTCCCAAGGAGCAAGTGTCTTTTAATTTCATGGCTACAGTCACCGTCTGCGGTGATCTTGGAGCCCAAGAAAGTAAAATCTGTCACTGCTTCCATTTCTTCCCCTTCTATATGCCAGGAAGTGATAGGGCCAGATGCCATGATCTTCATTTTTTTAATGTTGAGTTTCAAACCAGGTTTTGCACTCTCCTCTTTCACCCTCAACAAGAGGCTCTTGAGATCCTCTTCGCTTTCTGCCATTAGGGTGGTATCGTCTGCATATCGGAGGTTGTTGATAATTCTCCCGGCAATCTTAATTCCGACCTCTGATTCATCCAACCCGGCATTTCTCATGATGTATTCTGCATATAAGTTAAATAAGCAGGGTGACAATATGCAGCCTTGTCGTACTCCTTTCCCAATTTTGAACCAATCGGTTGTTCCATCCCTGGTTCTTACTTTTGCTTCTTGACCCTCGTACAGGTTTCTCAGGAGACAGGTAAGGTGGTCTGGTACTCCCATCACTTTCAGAATTTGCCACAGTTTGTTGTGATCCACACAATCAAAGGCTTTAGCGTAGTCAATGAGGCAGAAATAGACGTTTTTCTGGAATTCTCTTGCTTTCTCCATGATGCAGCGAATGTTGGCGATTTGATCTCTAGTTCCTCTGCCTCTTCTAAACCCAGCTTGTACTTCCGGTAGTTCTCGGTTCGCATACTGCTGAAGCCTAGCTTGTAGGATTTTGAGCATCACCTTGCTGGCATGTGAAATGAGCGCAATTGTGCGGTAGTTTGAACACTCTTTGGCGTTGCCCTTCTTTGGAATTGGAATGTAAACTGACCTTTTCCAGTCTTGTGGCCACTGTTGAGTGTTCCAGATTTGTTGGCATATTGAATGCAGCACTTTAACAGCATCATCTTTTAGGATTTTAAATAGCTCAGCTGGAATACTGTCATCTCCGCTAGCTTTGTTGTTACTAATGCTTCCTAAGGCCCACTTGACTTCACTCTCGAGGATGTCCGGCTCAAGTTCAGTGACCGCATTATCATGGCTATCAGGGACATTCAGATCTTTCCTGTATAGTTCTTCTGTGTATTCTTGCCACCTCTTCTTAATCTCATCTGCTTCTGTTAGGTCCCTGCCTTCTTTGTCCTTTATCATGCCCGTCTTTGCACAAAACGTTCCCTTGAGATCTCCAATTTTCTTGAAGAGATCTCTAGTCTTTCCCATTCTGTTGTTTTCCTCGATTTCTTTGCATTGTTCATTTAAGAAGGCCTTCTTGTCTCTCCTTGCTATTCTCTGGAACTCTGCATTCAGTTGGGTATATCTTCCCCTTTCTCCTTTGCTTTTCGCTTCCCTTCTTTCGTGAGCTACTTGTAAAGCCTCATCAGACAGCCACTTGGCTTTCTTGCATTTCTTTTTCTTTGGGACGGATTTCGTTGCTGCCTCCTGAACAATGTTACGGACCTCCGTCCATAGTTCCTCAGGCACTCTGTCTATCAGGTCTAATCCCTGAAATCTATTCCTCACCTCCACTGTATATTCATCAGGGATATGATTTAGGTCATACCTGAAAGGTTTAGTGGCTTTCCCTACGTTCTTCAATTTAAGCTGAAATTTTGCAAGAAGCAGCTCATGACCTGAGCCACAGTCAGCTCCAGGTCTTGTTTTCACTGACTGTATGGAGCTTCTCCATCTTTGGCTGCAAAGGACATAATCAATCTGATTTCGATATTGACCATCTGGTGACGTCCATGTGTAGAGTCGCCTCTTGTGCTGTTGGAAAAGAGTGTTTGCTATGATCAGCATGTTCTCTTGGCAAAACTCTATTAGCTTTTGTCCTGCTTCATTTTGTACACCAAGGCCATGCCTGCCTGTTATCCCGGTGATTTCTTGACTTCCTACTTTAGCATTCCAATCCCCTATGATGAAGCCTTGTGATACGTTCCATGGGGTTTTCTTGGCAGGAATACTGGAGTGGGTTGCCATTTCCTTCTCCAGTGGACCACATTTTGTCAGAACTCTCTGCCATGACCTGTCCGTCTTGGGTGGCCCTGCACGGCATAGCTTATGGCTTCACTGAGTTACGCAAGCCCCTTCGCCACAACAAGGCAGTGATCCATGAAGGGGCTTGACTGCCATAGCCTTTGGCTAAACAACAAAGTTTTGGTTTATTTTCACAGTCTCGTGTTATATTTCTGTGGTCTTTTGGAAAAAAAATATTTTGTAAAACCCTGAATACACACACTTTCCATCAGACCAATCATTGTGAATACCAGTCCCACAATCCAGTGACACTGCATAAGCCATTCCCACTGATGAGAAGACCACTGGGGCAATGTCATTTTCCTGGTAGGGATTCTGGTAATACTAGTTCCTCTTCCAAGTTGGAAAAGATGCTCTGCCAGGGACTGGGGGAGCACCAACAGTCACAGCCTCTGTCTTTCCTTTCACACGTCCCAAGGTATCTTTGTTTGCCTTCGGTTGGGGGTGGCAGTACCACTGGAGCAAGCACTTCTCAAGCATCCTTGAGGGCTTTCTGTGCATTGACTTGGAATGCACACAAAATCTTGACCCCTTTTTGTGCAAGCATAGGGATGCTCATGCACTCCTATGCTCAACCACCCTACTCCCGAATGGTCAATTCAAGAATGGAAAGTCACCCACTTCATCCAGATGTTGCACTTTCTTCTTTAAGAAATTATCTAACATGACAATAAAATCTCCTTCTTTCAATCCCACTAGTTATTAAGATTGACAAAAGACCTTTGTAGCTGCCTAAAATCCAGGAAGGAGAGGGAAGACCTTTCAAGCAGAACTTTCTTCTCTCTGGACAGGAGAGAGACAATCAATCCTTCTCCTCAATAAATAAAAAATACAGTAAATGTTGTTTGTGTAGTTGCAGGGTTGTCAAAAATAGGGTATGTCTAGTATACAGGAAAGTCTAACTCTCTGCACTCCTTCTGGTGCTGTGCTCATTATGGTTTCTATTTGGAGATCTGATGTCTCTGCAGGGATCCTCAAACTGCCTCATTAAGGGAGGTGTTCCGGTCACAGTGGTGACAACCGATTACCCTGAAAATCATGCAACCCGCAGTGTAATGTCTGTGGGATTAATTGTCTTTGCAAACAGAATGAGATTTAGAGAGCTCAGAAAAGGACCATGGAACTCTTGGTTGTGTTTGCTACTTTTGGTGGCCTTGACAGCATGAATCCCACCAAAACCGTCCTATGCATCTAATCATGTACTGTGACTGTCGCAAACTATACACAATGCTAACAGCTGCCTTCCTTGAACAACAGACGTTCAAATTTACTGTTCCTGTGAAAAGGAAAAGAGGGATATGGCCATTTCACTGAGTAGGAACCCTAGAAGAAGGACAAAGCTGCAGTTCTTCATGACTCTGACAGCAACTGGCCAAGCTACTTGCATATGGCTATTGAAATGTTTCCAGTTCTGATGTGAGCTGCTGCTGAACCTCATAATGTGAAATGAGGCATTAGGGATATAAAGGACTCCAGGCAGTAGGCATTTAAAGAATTTGAAAGATCTGATTTTACAACCGCTAATCATATATTTACAGTGATTTCATTGCTCTAAATTAAAGGTGTAATAACCAGCACAACAGCCATTTTCCACTGAAGCTCAGAGAAGTTTGCCCACCTGGGTTCCACAAGTGGCTTTATATATATTCAAAAACAAAAAGCTGCAGATGGCTTTGTTATGCCTGCTTGAGGAAGGGGAAGAAAATACTGTGGTGAAGGAAGAGAATAAATCAAAGTGGTTGCTGATTTATCAAGTTTAGCTTTTTGTGGTCATCGAGGGGTAGCTGCAGTTAAAGGTGTCCCCAACCAGTCGTGTCCAACTCTAGGGTGTGGTGCTCATCTCCATTTCTAAGCCAAAGAGCCAGCGCTGTCCGAAGACACTTCCGTGGTCATGTGGCCGGCATGACTGAACACCGAGGTGCACGGAACGCTGTTACCTTTCCCACCAAAGCGGTACCTATTTATCTACTTGCAATTTCTTGCTTTCGTACTGCTAGGTTGGCAGGAGCTGGGACTGAACACGGGAGCTCACTCCGTCACGCGGCACTCGGGTCTCGAACTGCTGTCCTGCCGACCTTCCGGTCTGCAGTTCATCATCTTAACCACTAAGCCACCGCGGCAAGTAACTTGCAAGTAACTGCAAGCTGCAGTTACCATGAGATTAATGTGGAAACCATGAGAGACCAATGTGGGAACTACCTTGGCTCTACAGATTTGGAATGAGCAAAAAGAATGTGAGTTTGTCATTGTTATTTCTATTTCTATTTTAAAAAAAATTGTACAGCATTTACATACTACAGGGCTGACAAGCCTCATAGCCATGCCATCAGCTAAGGGAGGAGTCATAGCTCAGTGATAGAGCAAAGCAGGGTGGGGACCAGAATCCAGCAGGCCTAAAGCATACTGGTGCTGATAAGTCCCTCCAACTATGCACCAAACTTCAATACCCTATCCAATGCCCCCCGTCCGCTGCCGCTATCACCACCACCATGCCCTGTTATCACCAGTCATTTACCTTCAATAAGTTTCCTGGGTGAGTAGCAGCAGTGCTGCTTCTGAATGGGAGCTGAACTGGCCCAACTAAGCTTTCATCCAGAAGCGCCAATGCTACCACCTACTGGGGAAACTTGCTTGCTTGCATTATATGCTTAAGTATGAATGAGTATACACACGCATAGCTGATATGGAACAGAACGGCTGCAGCAAGCTCAACGTTGTAAGAGCTGGAAGGGCCTTCTGAGCCCTTGGCCAGCAACAGCTGCCCAGCTATGCCAACACTTGACACTGGGCCTGGAGCACACACTTTGTATTCAGAAGGTCCTAAATTAAATCCCTGGCATTTCCAGTTAAAAAGGATTAGGTATCAAGTGATGTGAAAGATATCTGCCTGAGATCCTGAACAGCTGCTGCCAGTTAGAGTAGATAATACTTGACTACACGGCCAAACACTCTGACCTTGTATAAGGCACCTTCCTATGCCTGTATAACTCCACAAAAAAGTTGTGTACATCTTAATACAACACACCCAGGAATCCAGTAGATATAAATCTGCAGGAACTAGATTAGATCCTAGGCAGAAGCATGAGATTTCTCTCCAGAAGCCTGAGAAGCAGAAACAGAAGCTGAAATCCCCACTGTGGTCCGTCATAGCAGCCTTCACCCCCTCCCCACCAAAGAATTGGTAAAAGAGGGTCTATAGAGACTCTGTCATTATGATACCCAAGGACTATTGGGCCTCATAGTGTACTACTGAGAACAGTTTGGCATTCATCATATCGATGAGCAAAGAAGCTGTTACTTTGTTGTTTTCAGAACAAGTAATTTAAAATGTTATAGCATACCTAGACAGTGCCCCCGAGGGAAAAGCAGTTAAGCTTAAATCATCAAGTTGATGCTTCCTATCCCAGAGGTATCCCATGTGCTTAAAGCTTAGCTCATGACAGGATGTTATTTTTTACAGAGCAATAATTTAAAGCAAGAAGAAATGAAGGCCCATGAATGAACAACTGAGCATGTGCGACTTTGGTTCATATCCGAAATGCCAGTCTGTTTGCAGCGTAGCTCTGCAGGAAAGTGGCATATTCATGACTGATTCATGGTTATTACATAAAAGCCTTCTGCTTTTCCGAATGGGTCTTGTGAGCGGTTTTGAATAATACATAGTGACCTCAACTGGGATAGATTTGCAGTATTATTAATATACCAAGACACAAACATATTTCATGTTGCAATAGATACAGTGCACTTTTCATAATGTGAAGTACCAGCTTAGTAACAGTTTTACAGAGCTGACAGAGAAGTATATCATTATTTTGTTACTTACAAACATACACTACTACAAGAATGCCCTCCTACCACCTCACTAAATTGTACTAGTGCTTTTTATCCATCTCTTTCAAATGTAAAATTATTTACAGATTAAAGTAATCTTAAACAAATATTTGATGCTAAACTTCACTACAATGACTGAACATTTTGCAGTCATTTTTTCTTTAATTTAAGCATTTGCTTACAGTGGCAATAAATGCCTCTTCCAGCTCATCATAATCTGTCAAGTCAATTGTTATGTTACACATAGGTAAATAAACCAATCTGGTATGTCTGTAGAATGATTCTGGCCTCCTCCCCCCAATAGCAAACTATAAAGCAGGGTTGGTCAACTTGTGGGCTTCCAGATCTTCTGGCCTACAATTCCCATCAGCCCTAGCCAGCATAGCCAATGGTGAGGGATGAAGGGCACTGTAGGTCAAAATATCTTGAGAGCCACAAGTTGCCCACTCCTGCTAAAGTAACTGGGATTCAGTAGCCATATCACTTTTATCAAATTAAGAATCAGCTTGACTCAATGGTCCAACAGTATGGGTTTATTATACAGACTGGGCTTTGATCTCTGACACAAGGGGTGTTAAGAATGGCTGTGAGTTTTAATCAGATATTATCATGATCAGTGGTACAGATCTTGATAAGCAATGCAGACTGTATGGAAAACTAAAAAGCAAGTCCTGAAATCTGAAATCTAACCACAAAGTATACTAATACTTTAAAAAAATGTGGATCCATACTGAATAGAATTAAGAATTTATTAGGATGAGCAATGCAAACAAGCTGCCTATTTCCTTGTAGGTGAAACTTCACTGCTTGGAAATTAGCTACTCAATTTTAAGCAGCTGTTACTTTGCTGGAGTTTATCACTACCTTTATCTGATTTGATCAATTTCAGAACAGAAACTGTTGGCTCATAAATTTATTAATTTAAAATTATTTTCAGGCCACCTTAAAGGGTAAAACCTTTCACTGGAATTTCTGTCATGCAGGGTGAATTCCGTCACAAAATACCATGTTCGTACAAAACTAATGTTCCCTTCACAGAGGATAAGAAAAATACTAAATGAGACTGACAGCCTTCTTCTTTCCAATGGAAAAATTTGAGTTTTGGAGAAAAAACACACCCTAGCAGCTTAACTTTTTAAAGCAAAGGATATATACCCTTTCTTTTTGAATCATTTAGTTTGTTGATTCCTTTGTACTCCTGCCCTATAACAGAAATAATGTTCATGGCCTTGGTATTTCAGCTTCTCTCTGGTGTTTAATCACCCACAAAAAAACATTTATTGCCTCATATAGTCTTCAGACAGGAACATTAAGCACATTTTAAAAATGGCTTCTGAAGGCAAAAATGGCCAAACTTTCTACTGTAAACTGTAGGTGCTTTCAAATGGATTTTCTGTGGTAAGAAAAAGATAGAAGAAGAAGTGGGAAAACATGCGAAGATTACAAAACGGAAGGCGATGTCATCTGGAGGGCCCTTAAATTCCATGAATGAGGCAGGACGAATGCATAAGGAAAGTCTCACCTGGAAGCACATTGTATGAACTACAGAATAAACTGCTGATAAACCTGGGATCTAATGACCATCAGGATCATAGGCTCCCAAGGCTGCCTGCCAAAATCCCTGTTTGCTTTAATGGCAGCCTCCAAGGCCAAAATGAGACCTTTGGCGAAGGCAGGCCAAAACACTGGTTTTACAGTGGCAGTGAGAAGCCTCTTGGTGTTGTGATTGCTTAGCAACCATATATGATTTTTGTGCCCTTTGCTCAGGACTGTCTGAAGCATAGCTACTCTTTTTTCTCTCTTTGAACAGAATGCCCCCATGCCATCATACAAACTCTTTTGAGAATCACTTCAGTTGCAAAAATGTTTTGTCGTGGGGGCAAGAGAAGTCATGCCTTCTACATGAAGGAATATGTAAGACTTTACATAAAAAGGATGAACCAATGGAAAATCTTTTCCATATCCTCACTTAAATAACACAAGAAAAAACAAAATGTCAATGTTTCCCATAACCTCAGATAGCTTAAAACTTTCTTTTATGATATTAATATAGACAAATTGCCTTGTACAATTTGTTAGTTATTTTCCATAAAGTTTATAAATTGTGCCCACATTAAAATAAAATCTCCTGGTTTCCCAGCTTTTGTGCGACATGTGAAAAAAGGTTCATGAAGAAGAACAAAAGAAATTCATTATTATCTAGGAATGTATGAACTTAAGAGGAGATGGCTTGATCTGACCAAAAGTCTATTACAGTGGTACAGAACCAGAATGGGGTAGGGTGCCGAAATAACTCCCACCAGGTGCTCTGCAGGCTGGATGCCTTCCACCGATGTCTTCACCCACCCACCCATTTTCCCCTTCTCCATGCTGAGAGAGGCCTGGAGTTCCAAGCCTCTCTCATTATAGAGAAAGGGACTCAGCCAGTACCAGGAGCTGCTCCTCCCAGAGCCAGCCAAGCCCTGCCCCCTGAGATAACCCAAAGAGGCCCCGCAGGCTGGCTCAGGCCTGTGGACCAGACATTCTGCATCCCTGGCCTATAATCCAGCAACCTGTTTCTTCTAGTGGCCATCCAGATGCTTTGGGGAAGGCCATCAGCAGCACACAAAGGCAATAGCTATCCTCTGCTGTTTTTGCAGGGGCAACTGCTATTTAGCAGCATACTGCCTCTGAACCTAGAGGTTCCATTTAGCTATGATGGTGACTAACTGTTAATAGAAATACCTCCAATGTCTACTAACCTTTTATATCCATCTAAGCTATTGGCCATCAGCCCATGTTGTAGAAGTGAATTCCATAAATTAATTTTGTGTTGTTTAATAAATACTTTCTTTTGTCTATGGGAAAGGCAAAACAAAACAAAACAAAACATTCTCTATATAGTTCTTCACACCATATCTAATTGTCTAAATCTCTATCATGTCGCTCCTTAGTTGTCTTCCCTCCATCCTCAAACTGAACAGCCCCAAACATTTTAGTCTCTCCTTGTACAGAAGGTGTTCCAATCCCATGATAATTTTGATCCGCTTTTCTGCACCTTTTCAAGTTCTGTGGCCTAGCTTAATGTAACACCTTTTATTACAGCGTAACTCCAGTGGGGTAGCTTTTAATGCATGGTACAAACTGCATTCCTCATAGTCTGTAACTGAGTCAATCCAAACTTTCATAAGGGTACCTTGTACAGTCCTTACTGTTCTGTACCACCTATGAATATACTCCTGTGTTAAAATTCATCTGCAAGTCCGAAATTAGGACATCAAGGAGAAACCTCCTAGCTTGGACTTCTCCCCAATATGTGAATGCACATTCAAGCAGGGAACAACAGGCTTATGTTACAATGGCATTTATACCTCAGGAGGTGTTTAGTATATGGCAGGCTCTGAGACAATAACAATGAGTTGATGTTAGCAAATCATTTTAACACATTGGACAATTCGGAATTTTAACATGGACCATTTCCAATCTTATATTAGAAAGGGAAGGAAAATGTTGAACCCATGTTGGATTCTGTGTTGAAACGAAGGCACTTCATCATCACAGTTCTAATTTGTTGTTTTGTGTAATGGATAGGAAGGGTGAACAGTAGAAGCAGGCATTAACCTCTACATAGCCAGAAAGTCTGTTTTCCAAATACCTATCAGCTTGTGCTCTTCTTTTTGGTGACTTTTTCAATTAAAACATGATGCAAGCTTACCAGCTTTTGCAGGTACTTTTCAAGCTTAAAGCACAGCAAGATCAAGTCACACTTATCACCCTTCATGCACCCACTATAGAAATCTATCCAAAATGCTTCCATCCTCTATTTTAAAATGTGCAAGACAGAAGCAAAACAATTAAAAAAAATAATTCCCTCATATGTGGGGCTATTTACTGAATCGTTTATATATAGTGAGTGATTCTTATATAAGAGCCAACATGTTCAAGTTGCTAAAAATAGAACTGAAGACATTTTGGGAGGCTTGTTTTGAGACATGTTATTTAATTCTTTATACAATATGAACATGTATGCAGCACGCATTTCATGAAGCATCTGTTTACGGGGGGCGGGAGGGGGGAGAACTAGAGACACTTGGGGCTGTTTGTCCCAGAGGAAAAGATGCAAGCAAATCTGATACCTTCAGCTAAATCAATTTTTGTTGGTCAGGTGGGTGATACGTCACCTGGATTTACATTTGCATGCTACACACAGCATGTGTTGAACCTCATGATCAGGCCTGTGAGTATTCCACAAAAGAGCAGAAACAGTGCAGAATTTAGTGTTGGCTACAGAATGGCAATGGTTTCAGATTCAATATCCTGAGAAGCTCAGCTTTAAAATTAAATTTTTAAAATGTTTAAAAAAGCAAGTTCCTAACCCTTATGGCCATGCCAGTGCAGCTATGCCCTGACAAACCTCAAGCAAACACAGGAGCTGGCAATTGTACAGCCTGGCTGCTGTGTAATAACTGCCAGCACTGTTATGACTGTCTGTGGCAGTTGTAACTGCTCCCAGCCAAGGAATATGGCGTGATGGGCTTGCTGTTCTGCATTAGGGGCTTTTGTGATCACTGTCCATCCACAGAATCACTGCCAATTGCTGCATGACTGCTTGGCTGTGTGGTCTCTGGACCTCCAGTGTACCTGAGGTTTGCCAAGGCTGAAGTTCTGGGAGTGTCAGTACAATACCCTGCCGTGCTGTACGCTGGTGCAGCTGAGTTGGAAAACAAGACAAGAATTATTATGGCTTAGTACTTCCAGCATCAGAGAACCATGGAGTTAGGACACTTCCAGACAGAAGGCTCTGCATATGTCAGGCATGTTGAATAAGAGCAGGCAACACCTGCAGGCAACACACAGCCGGTCTTGACAACTAGCAGTGATTAGTGATGAGAAGTGAGAAGGACTATTAGGCTGGTGAGTACAGAGCCTTTTCAGTGCTGGCCCTGCACCTCTGGAATCAGCTTCCATTAGAAGTTTGTCAGACTCCTTCTTTGCAGGTCTTCAGGAAGGCTCTGAAGATCCCCATTTTTGCTGGCTTTCCCATAACCTGTGGGCTGCAGGTTTATTGGTGTAATTTGTTTTTATAGTATATTATTGTATATTTATTGCCTATTTGTATATTTTTGCATGAGTTTTATTGTGTATGCCACCTTGAGAGGGTTTTACCGTAAAGGTGGCCTAAAAATAATTTTAAATAAAAGAAAATAAATGAATAGTGTCAAAATTCCAGTGCTAGTAGGTACCTCTTCTTAGAGGTACTATGCCCCCTGATTTCTATTTGGTGTTATAACCACTGCCCTGCTTGCTAGGAGAAGCTCAGTTTGGAAGTACCCTTCACAGATCAAGCATTGTACACAGACTGAGCCATTTATTTATATTGTCCCACCTAGTGTGTTAAGCAATGTGAATTTGTAATCTTTCACTTGCTTCCTCTCTGCGATGCATAAAAGACACATTTCATCCCTGCCTAGTGTTTTCTATTCCATTTGGCAAATACTGATTGACTCCCTGCATCTCTGATGACGCACAAACCAACATGGCTCTGCCTTGTCCTGCCTCCTGTACTCTTATCTGCAGCATCAGGGATCCCATTCCTAAGCTCATTTCAATTTCAAGAGCGTGTCTGCTTTGCCTGTTAATTTGAGTGCTGTCTGTTGACTAAGCAGCTGCCACTCTATAAAGCTAGAACACTCATGAAGAGTGAGCAATTTTAGATGACAGAGCAGAGAGTTTTGCTCAGTCCAATTCTTTAGCAAAGCACTGCTTCTAGAAGGAGAAGTGTAGGTAAGTGCATGTACGTATGTATGTAGATAGAAAGATTTAGATTTATAATAAATCCATATATCCTTGAAGAGGGAGCCTGTGAGAGGGGTAGGGAAGTTGAGAGGATTCTGCAAATGGCTGCCGCAGACGTCCACTATGCTCTCTGGACCCAATTCAGCAGACTAGAAACGTTATAGAGTAGATTCTTCTCACTGCTTCCCTCCCTCGTTAAACTAAAAATGGGGAGTTGGCATTGGTTAGGAGCACAGTGATGCAGTCTGGGGTTGGATGACAGGGAAGAAGGATCCATTACTGGAACATAAGCGTGCTTTCAAGAAGCTACTTCATGGTCCAAATTATGAGGGGTTTTTTTTAAATGAGCATAGGTAAATATGTAAATAATACTAATTACTTTTTATACTGCACTTTCCCTGAGTGCTTAAAGCACTTCACACATCTCAGGAATCATTGCAACAATTTTGTAAGGCAGAACCACATACCCTCCAACATTTCATGAATGAAAATGGGGACATGTTTGTAACATGCTACCAGGGTTCCCCTTATGACCTGGAGCCCCCCTCCCCCCAGCAACTCCTTATAGAACTCTTGCCTCCTTAAGAGTTCCACCTTCCTTCTTTGCACTTCCTCTTTCTAATAACGTGGAGTTTAGGCTATAGATTGATGTTGTAGGCACAGAGTTTAACCACAACAGTTCACTGATAAATTAAAGCAAGCAAATCACAACTAAAGGTATTTACACAATAGAGCTGAGTGACACAAAAGGCATTAAGAGAAAATAAAAGCTGCAAAAAATGCAAGTACCTCTACCCTAGCTGCACTTAGACTTCTCTGGCTGCTTCTTCCTGCTCCTTCTTCCTGACTCTGCTCTTCCTGACTCTGCTCTTCCTGCTCTAATCTTTCTGACTCTCTCTTTATATACGGTCCTCCCTCAAAACCAAAAGTACTGTCTCAAACCTGAATAAATTAAACTTAACTGGGGAAATGAAACTGAAACTTATCCAGGAAAATGAAACTACTCCCCGTTTTTCTGTTTTTCTTTTCTTTCTTTTTTTTTTGGTGATGCATAAGTGGCCACCAGAAATACCGGTACCAGAAAACAGGGCCTATCCCAAGTAAATAACAACAGTTGGACCATATGGAACCAGAGTTATTATCCACATGGTGCTGATAGGGAGGGACAGCTGATGGGGAGGGTTGAAGCTGAATGACAGCATCTTGCTTATGACCACCTAATATATTCCCAGATATATCTCTAAAAGTTAATCTCCACATGTATCCGAGCCCCAATTTCAAAAACAAAACAAAACATCTTCGGCCTCCTGAAGATGTTCTGGTCCAAACTTTGGGAAACCATTCTGACCATTCATATCATAGATGCTTAATGGAACAAACATTAGGAATACTTAGCTCTCTGAGAGCACTTTGAAAATGCCAAACCTTTAACCCCATTTCATACTAATTGGTAATGCTCACTCCCATTGTCTTATTATTTCAGACATTTCTAAACAGGTTAAAAGGAGGTTAGAAACCCTGCTCTCCATGTACTATACAACACTGTGCAATCCCGCAGCCAAATCCTCTAGTGCTTTTATTATTTTAATCACACGTAATTGGCATTTTCCCCACAACACAGAGGAGGGGTCTTTTCCCTGTTGCAAATATCAAGTGTCACAAAATGATTTTTCAAAACAGTTTCAGAAAACTGTTTTCCTCCTTGCTTTCTGAAACAGTGCGAGAAATGGCTCCATAGACAGCTAAAAAGGTTGCACACAAAGTTATAACAGTTTTAAAATGGCTTCACAAACAGATACTGCTAAAGTTCTCCAAGAAGTACTATCTAAAATGTTTCCCCATAGCACTTCCAAAATCTGTTCCTCAATTACTTGTTAAAGGTATATTTATTAGTATCTGTTTCGTACTGGGATGCTGATATGCAGAGATGAAATAAATGTGGTGTTGTGATTCAAGGAAAAAGCAGTGGAAAAAGAAAGACATGCCAGATAGTTAGATCTGATCTGGCGAGTCACTGGGGGTAGAATGATAAGGAGATGGAAGTCAGGCCAGCAGCAAACTAACAAGCTAGGTTAAGCAGAAGACAGGGATAGCCCGGTAACCTCCTAAAGATGTGAGCAACAGCAAATCGGAGTGTTTTATTAGCAGGAATTGTCTTGGGTTAAGGTCTCTGTTGTCACCTGATTTTATACAAGAATGCTGGGCTATGATGATAATGTTCCAGCTTGAACCACTTGCAATTCCCCACTTTGACCAGTAGCTCTGTAGGTACAGACAGCTCCAGGTTACTGAGGGCCCTTGGGCAAGACACCCTCGATGACCCCCTCCCTCAGTGAGTCTACCTTCTCATCGCCATTGTCACCCAACTGTTATTGCTCCTCTCTCTCATCACTGCTTCTACTTGCTTGGTTGACAAGGAGAGAGCCAGTGAGGAAGTAGGCAATGACATCTGTTGCTTCTACTTCTCACCACATCACTGTTGTCTGGGCCAGGCAAGAGGCAAGTGAACAAGCAGGTTGGAATGGTGAAGAGAAAGAGCAACTCAGGGGGCGGGGGGTCTTCTCAGTGGGTCCCTGCAGTGTGGTGTGGTCCCTTAGCAGATGCCTGATCATGCCTACCTTTGACATCGATCCTGCAGAGAACAAAGAGCTTACTAACAAGCTTTTAGTGTTATGGTGCCTGATAGACACATTATTCCCTAAAATAACTGTAGAAAAATAGGAAGCTGCCTTATACCAGAGCAGTCTATTTGTCCATCTCTGATCTATGCCAGTGTTCTTTCCTCTGGCTGGCAATGGCTTTCCAGGGTCTCAGGCAGAGGTTTTGCTCATCACCTGCTAACCGATCCTTTTTTCACTGGAGGTATCAGGTACTGAACTGGAGAGCTTCTGCGAGCAAAGCATGTGCTCTACCACTGAGCTAGGATCACTCCCCAAAAGTTGAAATTTGGCAAGCCTTTTTCTACTGTCCGAGTTTTAAATTTCTTTATTGTTGTTTAACTCTCATACAGTTCCTTAGCATTGTTTCAGTAACTTCATGTTTGTCCCGGACAAGACTTGCCTCATCTCTTTTCCCAGAATACCTACAAGATCTACAGTCCTGAGGTGCTCCTTTCCCTACATGTAACTTGATAAAACCATCTTATGATAATGTCTTTGGAATAACATGTCATTAACATATACAAAAATGCAGCATACATCAGAGATCATAGCATATTGCTGGCCGTTACCTCTCTACTTTCAGGTAAATCTCTTGAGTGAAGACCCAGTTTTGCTTGCCTCCTGCACAGGCTGAATCTATATGACGTTCCCGGCTGGATTAAAATAATTTTAAGACAGGTCAAACCTGTTGTCCATGCTACAATAGCTGACATTGTGCCTTAAATAACTACCTGGAGGCAACAGCAATTTCTGCTTAGTTTTAAAGTCACAGGCCTGTGCAGAAACAAAAAGGTTCTTATGAAGAATGAGGGTGAAGACAGACAGGCATGCTAAGATATGGGGGAAGGGGTTTTGACATAAGCCCCCTTCATGACTGCCTTCTGTGAATGGGAAGAGTGAGTAGAAAAAGGTAGCATGGACATCTGAGGAGGGGAAGCTTCCACACATAGACCTCAACATGGGTAGCTTCCCAAGATTCTAGAACCCTGCATGATCAGGGTTGCAGAATCCAGGGAAGCTTACCCATGTAGAAGTCTACACAGGAGGCTTCCCTGCCTCAGACGTCCACAACTGGGTAGTGGGGAGACAGGACACTATACATCATGGGAGCATAGGCATGGGTGTGGCCCTGCAGCCCCCTTGTTCTCACTTTGCCCCTTCATGTGAGTAATGCATGAAGGGGGCTACACTTTTGCTGTTTTTAAGGCATTTGTTTTCAGGGCAGAGAATGTGTGTGCAAACCACTTCCAAATACTTCACTTTAAACTGGCAGCTTTAAACTGTGTAGTGAGGCAGAATCAAAATATGCAAGCCCAGAATAACTAAATATAGGTTCATATATAAATAAAAACTACCTACCCAATATTTACCCTGTACTGATGTACCCTGAGTGAGACCATGAAGTCATGTTAATTATCAAGATGAATTTTTAATAACTTAGACAGCAATCCTATGGCCTCTAGACACTGTCTAGCAGTCCATATGATATGCTCTATTCCTGCGATCCGAGGTTGGTTCCTGGAAATCCCCCCCTCGTCTGCGCTGCCTTGGAGGCAGCGTGGAGAAGCCCCATCCTCCGTGCTCGGAAGACGAGCACGGAGCAACTGAAAAGGGGTCGGGGTGGGGTCGTTCCAGGGCGGGGACAGCAGAGCTGCATGTACGACACATCCTATGTGTCATACGGCAGCTTCCTCTCCCGGCCGGCCCCCCTACTACTAGATAGCTGAAAACGGCTGCCTTGCAAAAAAAGAGCAAGGCAGGAGAGGTGCAGAGGGAACAATTCCCCCCGTGCCTCTCCTGCCTTGCTTTGGATAGGCGGTTGCCTCCAAGGTCAGAGGTGGCCACCTATCTACTTAGGATTGCGCCCTAGATAGGATGAATCCAAATATGATCATGCTCTTTTCAGATTTTTGAATTTGATTTTTCTATATCAGTTAACATCCTGATGTAGCATTGAAGTATCATAATATATAATACAGTGCTGACTGGTTTACAGGGTGGTGCTGCCATGTTAGGTTACAAAGAAATGGTAGATGTTTTCTCTTAGTCCAACCAGATCATAACTTTGGGTGTATTCACATGTACCCTGTCTAAACCAAGTGATGTTGGCATGAGGTGCAGCACATGATAAATGCTGTTCACTATGTTAGCAAAGAGAGTGAATTCCTGGCTCTCTCTTATTGGCATTTAAAGACCAAGCTAGAGCTTAGTGACTTGTCACCGCAAACTGTGCTGTAATGTCTGTATAGTCCACTTTCCCTTTCTCACAAAAAAGGTTGTGAAATAAAAGAATGTGTATTCCCCCTTCCTGCAGTAAAAACATAAATAATTACAGAAACCCTGTTTCAAAAGAGTGCTGATATGTTGGTAGCTCCCTATTTTGGCTTCACAGAGGAATCTATCCATCCGGCTATTGTGGGAAACAGAATGCTGGACTAGAAGGACTAGAAGCAAAGATGCTGTTGTACTCATGTCCTGCTTGTGGGTTTCCTGTGGGCAGCTGGTTGGCCACTGTGTGAACAGAATGCTGGACTGGATGGTCTGATTTGGCAGGGCTCTTCTTATGTTCTTAAGGACGTTTAATATGATCCCACAGAATTCTTCTTATGAATTCTCATTCTGTTCTGTTGCTAAGTTCACATTTCTCAATCTCTCATTTATGTAAAAAAGATTAATATACCTTTTGCAAAACACAGCCAACACATTTAATCAAACAAGGAGTCTTAACTGCATTTGGTAAATGCTTCTTCTCAATAATGCAGCGCATTGTGCTGACAGATACCATAATCTCTCCCCCAACCCTTGTTGGTAAATGACAATAAACATTTTAAAAAGTGAAATGCAGCAGCAACAGTTAAGCTTCAGGAACACTAGCAATATGGTTGGGCTACAGGTAAGTTTGCTTAGTTTCCTGTTCTTAAAACTCCTCATTCCATTGCCACTTCTCCTCCTTAGCAGACAAATTCTACCTGTTTAGTGCTAGAGCCCAAAAGATTTGGGATCTTGCCTGAGAACCATGCAGCTGATATTCCAAGAAATAGCCCAAACGAATCATAATATATTTGCTAAGCAAACCACTCCCAGACTGCTTTCTATTCCCTGGTAAAGCTTCATTTTCTTTTATTAATGACCACACGAAAAAAATTTAATCCCATCAATGTGTAGACACAGGTGAGATTTGCAGCTTTTCTCCCTAACCCAAGTTGTAAATTATCTAAGATCTTAAGTTTGTCACACCAGTTAGCAAAGATGGGATTTCTAGTTCTCGAAGTCTTATTTTTGTGTCTTTCCCTTCAGGCATTTCTGCCTATATTTTTCATGCTTGCTTTAAGATGTATGGTGCAAATCATCCGTTCTCATGACATCTAATAGTCACTCATTTTTCCATGCCTGTTGGCAGTTGCAATGCTTCTACCCACTTCTCCTTCCCTTATGTTTTTAGACTCAGTGGTGATAAGGGGAATACACAATATGAATATACAAACAGCCTTGCAATTTTGCAGTATCACTCAAGGCACATCAAGCAAATGAAAAATCCATTGTAAGGACCAGAGCTGAGGCCCTGATCCAGCAATCCCTCCTCAAACATGGTAAAGGAGATAAGCATACATAACATCTATTTCATTTCATGCAATCCCTCCAAGGATACTGCTGCACATGGGGATAGAATTCCAGGTGCGTTGGTAGAGACTAGACAGTACCATATCAGCAAACCTATGGCTGAAAGTTTAGGTTTATTATGTCAATATTGTGGTTTCATGATTGTTCTTATTAAGAGTGCTCAGTGTGTTTTTACAAATTGTGCGATGTTTACTGATTTGTTAGCTGCTTTGAGGGATATTTGTTTTTATAAGTATTAATAGCTGGATTTAACAAACAAGGAGTCCTATACAGTACCTTAAAAACTAAAAAAAATTGCATATTCTTTTGTGGGCTAAAGGACAACAAAGGGTCTTCTAAATTGGCAGGAGACATGGGTGCTGAGAAATATTTTGTTACAAAGTGGAGTCAAAAGACAAAGCAATGTAAAAGACAGTAGTAGGTACGTTGCACAAATAAATGAATACAAGACCTATTCAGCAAATGCCCCCACAAAGGCAGAAGGGGAAGGAGGAGTCGGGGAAAACAGAAGTTAGATAACTCCCTGTCCCTTCCAGACAGGAGAGGCTCTGCAAGGCCAATCCTTGGCTGCTAATGATGCACAGAGCATCATTTTCAGCTAGGGCAACCTTCCCCAACCTGGTACCCTCCATATGCTTTGGACTATAAGTCCCATGACCCTCTTAACCATTGGCCTTGCTGTCTGGGGCTGATGGGAGTTATAATCAAACACATCGAGAGGGTACCAGATTGCGGAAGATTGTGCTAGGGAGTATGGGTTTGAGGCTCCGCATGAAGCCTCTCCAGTGTCAGAGGAAGCCCTCTGCAGCCTGCTACCCCTTCCTCCTTCTACAAGGTAAAGGCTTTTGACCTTGGGGAGCATGGGGGAACTGGCAGGGAGGGCAAGGGAGTGGCAGAAGTGTAGTATGAGGCCCATTTTGAGTCACAACCAGCTTGAAGGGGCTGCATCCAACCCAAAATGGGGCCAGTCTATTCAGGTAGGGTTCACATTTTGAGCACCCCCCTTTCAAAGACTCATTCACTCCAATCAATGTCCTGTGCGCAGGAGCCTCCAGAGACTGAACCTGGGACCTTTTACATGCAAAGCAAGCATGCGCTCTACCACAGGGCTCTGCATTATGAGCCCTGTGTGTACTGAGAAGCATTGCATTAAGGTGATGAGAAGTAAAATAATGGAAGTGAGATATTGTGTGTTGGCCAATTCACACATTCAGTCATCTAGTGTTAATCATGCCTGTGTGAACCAGCCCTTAGTTTTGACTAGCTTCTGCTGGATTGGCCTAAATGTGTTTCGATATAGAACAGTTTACTGCTGCTGTGAGCCTCCCTGAGCTCTACTGGACAGCATATAGATTTAATAAGTAAATAGATAGATAAAATTGAGATGGATTTGATTACCCAGAAGACAGTTGTCCTTATAGAAAAGCAATTTCCTATTTTTTTTACTGCACAGAAGAGCCAAATACATAAAAACAGAAATACATCCCACAAAATAAGACAGCTAACACTTGCTGCAAAAAGTATTCAAGAGGAAGTGTTACCAAGGAGATCCTTTAGAGAGAGAAAAAGGTGAGAGAATAGGAAGGCACACATATATTGTATATTTCTTCTTTCTTATTGTTATTATCCACCATATTTTTGAAAGGATAACCTGCTTCTCCCCAAAAGTATAATTGCACTTTCATTTAAAATAATGGCATTGAAGAAAATATATACTGGAATTGTTGGTTAGTATAACAACTTTCCTAAGATTTATCTACATATCTCAGGCTACAGTAATCTTTGGTGATCTATTTTACTGGAAAAACCATGTCCCTTGAAAAGGGCTAGACATAAAACCAGAAAATATAATCAGCATGATTCCAATGATATTCAAATGTATTTGCTGTACAGCAAAGCTCCCATTATTTAAAACATACAATGGCAATAACAGTGTTTCTACCTTAGGCAGTCAGCATATCCTTTTATAAACTGTAATTCTATTTATCCAAAATATTTGGAAAATTTGGAATGCCTGTGTGAATGGATGTCCTGTGTTTCCATCATGAGGAAGCCACTCATGCTCTTTGTTACATATGTGTCCCTCCCTTCCCCAAGGACCTTAGACATGCTGGGAAGCCACCACACAATAATCCTGCAAGATACATTTGGCCAATAGTTATAACTTGAATATGGATCTTCCATATACAGGCCCCAACCCTCTTTACTCGCTAGCCAGTGTACTTGAAATCACCGCAAATCCCTATCACGATGAACCCTACAACACTGGCTACTCAGTCAACCAATTTTATCAGTATTATGATGAGTATGTAGAAACACGTCCACTTGTTTGTGGCCAATAGGCTGGATCCAAAGTTTCCTCTATGTGAATGGAAGGAGCTTTCATTCATGGAAGGAAAGCTGCAATTATAGAAGACTCCTTCCTTGTGTGCAATTCTCTTTTTGTGAATGGAAGCTCCTTCTATCCACTGAGGGGAAACTTTGGATCCAATCCAGCAGCTTTCACTTAAAGACTCCAAATTACAGTATGTAATTCAAAAGCCTGAGCAGTGGAGAAAATGCTTATGATGTGAACCATATAGAAATAGGTATGTTACTTACATTAATGAAGTGCTTATTGGCCTTAGAATTTCAGTTCTAAGACTTTCCTCTTACCTCTCTGTTGCTGGTCTAAGACTGGTCATGCCCTTTGTGACATCAAAACAATTAATCCAATGGCAGTAAGAGGGGATGTGACCTTTCCCTAACTTACACAAGCTCATAATGACAGAAGAGCAGATTGATTATTCACAGGCTGTGGACTAACATACTAGTATGAATGTATTTATTCAGATGGTGGGGGAAAAGAGAATAATTCATATAAAATGGACCATCAGGTATATATGCATATATCCAAACTGTGAAGAAGCATATCACTTACATATACAAATCAGAAAGATTCATTTGTAAGACTAATTTAAAAGACTATATAGTTATAGTCCAACAGGTATTGCTAGAATTTTTGCAGTCCTTGCCATTCTTGGTGTGTAAGAAAAGTTGTAAAGCTACATTTTAAAGTCTTGGTGTTTGATAAATACAGACCTCCCATTGCCACCTATCCAGGCTTTAGATATCCAAAGCACTTATCCGTATCTGTTGTAGGTCCTCTGGATAGATCTATTTAAAGTAGCATTCCTGTTGAACTAAGCTCCTAGTTATATGGAAGTGGAAGATGCCTCACCAGAAAGAAAGAATTATGGGGTGGGGGAGAGAAGAGCAGCACCAAAATACAGAGAAAATATAGGAAAGGAGGACTGCTCAATGGGTGCTAGGACAACTGTTTCTTGTAGCAAGCCCAACACATTTCAGCTTTAGTCTCTCTAGGAAGCAGTACAAGAGGCATCCTCAGTCAAAGAAGGAATTATGGAAAGATAGTTTTCCTTGGAAAAGATTTTATATCCCAAATACATTCAGTTTATCATAATAAACTCCTAGCACCTACTAAGTGTACCTTCTGTACCCCTGTTTTTCCCCTCTAGGATGCCTCACTTGCTATTCAGGAATTTTTAGTATTTTTACTGTACCAAATATCTAAAATGCAGCTGCATTCACTTGTTCACTTGTGACCACTTGTTTTCAATCTGAATGTCCCAGCATAATTTTACCACTTGTTTTCAGTCTGAATGTCCCAGCATAATTTTACCACATCATTTCCCCCCAAAACGTTCATCAGTGAGCTAATGGATACACACAATTTTCATTTCTTCTAGATGCATTAAAATTAATAAACAATCTATGTTTTACTATTAATCTATTTGGATTAAGTGTGCAGTATAAAAACGAAATCTTATCTTTTTAATACTTCACTGTCTTTTCCTCTGTAACAATTTTGACAAAGCTGAACTTCCCTGTCTTCTTGTAAAAAGCTGTATTTTTTTTTTTAAGAGAGAGATGCATACCTTGTGTAATTTGTTGGCCAACTCAGAATAAAATGCAATGTATTCACATTTCACATCCCTTTAATAATTTTATTCACCCTGTATCCCAATAACCAAAAATATAAGTGGTTTGAACCAGGCTTTTTAACATCCATTTATTTCTGTTAAGAAAAAGATATTTCCTATGTTTAAAATAAACCAACAAAGCAAACCTATGTTAGAGTAACTTGGTTATGCATAATTTTATATTTTCCCCCATGTCAACATAGCCTTATTACGACTGTAGTGAATTTTTGTGCACAAAAATTTTCAAGACAACAGAGGAAGTTTCAAGGGGCAAGGTTTCAAAAACATCCCCTTGGCTAGCTTTTTTACAGGCTGTCCTGTGCCTATTCACAGCTGTTTTGATACCCAATCTACAGTGTTGATGCCTCTTTTTTCAATTAGCTTCTTCCTGAGCAACCTCAGTCAATCTGAGATAAAGTAGGCAATGTGGTGGCATGATGTCAGCATGCAGCCAATCAGATCTGGCTACATAATAACACCAAGAAGTCCAATCAGAGGCAGAGTAGGAAGCATTGCCCTTACTCTAAGATAACTTCCCGGAAGCAATGTGTAACCAAACAGACTTGGTAACATAGGACCATAGGAAGCTGCCATATACTGAGTCAGACCATGACCCATCAGGCTGGTATCATCGACACCGACTGGCAGCGGCTCTCCATGGTTTTAGACATGGCTCTTTCCAGTCCTATCTGAAGATGCCAGAAATTTAATACGGGACATACTGTGTACAAAGCATTCACTCAATCACTGAGTTAATTGCATGATAATGACACAAAACCAAATGAATCTGAATGGATAACTTTTTTTTGTACCCTGTTTCAATATCTAATACCCCAATAACTGAAATGGGGTGTTGCATTTCACAGGGGGGAAAGACTTTTGAGAAATGCAACCCACAATTTCACCTTCATCTTAACCTTTTTGTAAAGAGAACATTTTTTTCTTTTCCTTTTTAATCTTCAGTATCTGAACATTCTGAGTCCCAGAAGACTGATTCTGTATAATAATTTTCAGTTTCTAGAATTCTATTATGAGACACTCCCATGCAGGAGAATAGCTAGCTTACTCAGCATAGGTACTCACCTAAAGCTGAGTAGAAGGCACCAATAAGATGGATCAGGTTCACTGCCTGTGACACATGCACAAGTTGAAATAAGGTCTGCTACTACAATCCCAGTCCACTGTATGCACATACACTATGGCTGCTTCCTAATTGTTCTTATGTGAATATGATGTTCAATTTTACTTATTCTATGTAAGTCTATATATTTTCTGCAGCTAATTACTGTCTATATTATGGTATTTTATTGTTCTGTGGTCATTGCACTATAAATAAAATATTGACTGACACGCACTAAAGCTCTAAGAAAATAGACACAAAGCATCAGTAGAACTGTATTGCTCATAATGTCTAGTTTGGCCCTTAACCTTGATTTTTTAAAGCAAGTCCTAAGGATGCTGTTTCCTGAAGCTACCTGTAAGTGAACAAGCAACAATTTTGAACTGAAGCAAGGGCAATGTCTAACAGAAAATTTCATTTACTTGATAACGAGATTTAAATCCCAGTTATTTATAATACTTCATAATGAACTAATAAAAGTTTCCAGGCACCTTTCAGAAATGTAATGAAGTCATTGTAATACAAGAAATCACTGCAGTGTTCTGCTATTAAATCATTGTTGAGAAGTGGAGTGTGGGAGAAACGGATATTTCCCCCCATACAAAATAGCAAAGTGCATGTTAGTAAGATTTCTTTTGTCCTTTAACAGCACTTAGCATTTTTAGCATGCTAATCAAAATTCAAGAGCACTTGCATCTCTTACAGATACAGCTGGATAATGGGATCTCCAGTCTCATCACAAATGCAACTATATCTGGCTTGGGACACAATGCATATGCTTGTAGTATTAGAAATGAAAACCACTGTATCAAATGGTAACATGCCCCCAGCTGCCACATGGAAGCAATTTTTAAATGGCTCCCCCTATTGGCTGTCTCTATGCCTCCATGTGGGTAGCATATAGGGGATTGGCCTGATCGCCATGACAGTGTAGCGTGTGAAAACCAAGGTGGTGACTATATAATATTTGCATGGCAGCACCTGTTCACACTAATGGTATCTCTACGTGAGTACGGCCAGGTTGTGAGCACAGTGAAATCATTGTGCGAATCTGAAACAATTGTATATGGGCCGGCTCATGTCTGAATCAGCCCTGTGATACCATGTTTTGATATAAATTATAAAATGGATATATTCTTTTCTGTATTCTACACAAGTGTCAGGAGCTCCCCAGCTGCCTCTTGCAGTCCCCTCCAATAGCCAACTCAAGACACAGATGAAGAGGATTCTTTCCAAGGCTTTATTCCTTTACAACTTAATGACTCTTTCAGATGCTAATCACCAACGACTAAGCAAGGAACTACACTGGGGTAGTTAGCAGAGTAGCCTAAGCTCCAGGTAAGGCAGTTGGTCCCCGTTTGAAGGAGAAGAGTGGGAAACCTCTGAACCTATGGGCTATGGAGAGGTCCTCCCTCTTACCCATAGGTCCTTGGGACGCGACCGTTGTTTTAGCGCCAAGCGGGCAGAGCGCCTCCTCTCGGCACCCTCCATCTGGCGCCGCTCCCTGCATCTGCGCCGAGCGTTCAGCAAGGCCCCATCCCCCGCTGTCTCGCTGCCAGGATCACTATCTCTCTCAGGAATGCAGGCAGGAGGAAACTCTCCCTGCCGCTGTGCCTGTGAGCGATGAGCAAGCTCCTCTCCCACAGGTTGTTGCTCTTCCTCAGAATCAGAACTGCTCTGGGGCTCTGTGGGCTCAGTTTCCACCCTGACATCAGGAATGCAGTAGAATATGCTTTTAATATGCAATTGAATTCTCTCATTCTGGTCTCTATATAATGGAAGCTGCAATGTGAATGTGTGTTAAATGTATTTTTAAAAAAAATATTTAGTCTTTTGTAGAATAAACATTTAAATAATAATAATAATAATGGAATTCTGTAGAAAAGGTGCCATTAAAGGTGGGGAAACCAAATGGTTTAAGGTTGAATGGTTTATATATCAACAAAGAGAGATTTCAAATATCAGTAAACTAGAGTTGATTGGGTGGGATCAATGCATATGTTTGAGTCAGATTTTCTTGTTGTAAACTGCTTTAGAGAGCTGTCTCAAAAGCACTCAGAAGCACTGACCCATAGGTCAGTTGGGGAGAACATGCTAGGCATTCATACAGCTCCAGACTCAATCCCTGGCATCCCCAGTTAAAAGCTCTCGGGTGGCAGAGTTGGGAAAGACCTCTTCCCTAGAAAAACAATGCCATTAAAATAGACAGCCTTGGTTAGATGAGACGTACACAACCTTTTCGGCCCCAAGGGCTGCATGTGATACTGGATTGGGGGCTGGAGACCACACGTACTACCAAACAAAGTGCTCTTCAAAACGGAGCTTTGCTCTTTATTTCCAAATGAAACTCAGGTATAAATCATAGAGTGGCTGTTAGAAGGCAGGAATCACAGAGTGAATTGCAGAGCAGCTGCTTAGAAGGCGCTCTGACTTCCACACTTAGAGGGCAGGCCCTCTGAGAATGGCTGCTAGAGTGTCATCCTGGAAACTGACCTTGGCAGCAGCAACCCTGGGCTCAGCGGGAGCTGACTGGAGGAAGACTTAATCTGAAAGGAGGTGGAGGAAAGTGGGGGTGAATGGCAGGGCGGCGTGTGGTGTGTGAGTGTGAAATCAACAGCCCGGGGCCAGAAATTGGGGGTAGCAGTACAGGTGGCTGCAAGTACAGCTTAAAAATGGCATTGGCGTGGGGGTGGGGGGAGATCAACAGCAAGTAAGACCTTGTGGGGAAATATGCTGGCCATGGCTTGTGTATCCCTGGGCTAGATAGACCAGTGGTCTGATTGGGTATCATCTGGTCATTTATGCCTTTGCAATGTGTAACTTAGACACAAAGTAACTGAAATGTCTTGTAGATAAACAAACAGTAGTCTGATGGGAGAGAACCCTGCGCTGTTTATTGGCTTTAAATAAAAATAAAGTCCAATGGCATTCTTCAGACCTCCATCCAGTCTATTTCACTTTATGGGCTCCTTCACACTGAGCTTTTATCCTGTGATTGAGATTGCTCCTTCACTGAAGTCTGTGGGCTCTTTACATTACACCGTGACCCTGCCATGACCCTCCAGGGCGCCTCCTGCTCTAAATGCCCTTTGCTCCATTTTTAAATCGATCACAGATAATGAGCTATCGAATTACCCCGTTGTGTTCCGCTTCAGTTCCCTCCGCGAAAAGAGGAAAAGAGGCAAGAAGAGGAGTGAGATCAATGAAAGATAATGGAAGACTCAGATACGGAGAGAAGGAGAGGGGAGGGGAGGGGAGGGGGGAAAGGAAGCGCATGTAAAGGGAGTCCGTTGTGATCTTGCATTTAAAACGGAAGCAGAAAGCCCCGTTTTAAATGCAGGATTTTAGGCTGGTGTAGAGATGCCCTATATCGCTTCATTGCCCCAAATAATTCTTTCTATACATGTTGTACACATCTTACAATTTCAGTCCTAGGAGATGTTTTATTTGTTGGGCATGGTTCCATTATCTGTGGTGTTCATGCCCACAGTGCCCTAGGATGTTCATATATATCATGTACAGTTACTCAAAGACTGCAGTTAAGCTGACCAACGCTCCTTTCTTTTCCATCTCGATCAGGTCTACCTGTTAGATGTTTAGTATGACTGGCAAATAGTCAATGTGTCCTTTCTATATAACGTAGTTACTCAACAGACTTTAATTAAAAATGCCTTTTATTACATGTCTACTGCCACACTGCAGTATACATTAAAATTTGGGGGCCTATTAGTACCCCCTTGTAGTTGTCAGCCACAGTTGTCCTAGTTTAGTATGCAAAATAATATTTTAACTAACACAGCAAGGGAGACTAGAAAGCACCACATTAAGTAGTGGATTGAATAATACATATGGCATACATATTAGGTGCATACACAAGTGTTCAACTGTTAGCATTCATAGTGCAGCTGTATGAATGAACACCTGCACATGGAATAGAATGGAGGAAACAATCCTTTTCCGAGTGACAAACATCAATGGAAGTACCAGGAGGCCTTTAAGAGCAAAAACATGATAAAAGCTACACATTTTTAAAAGTCAATTCACACAATAGGTTTTCCACACTTCCATGTTCATGTACAAGGATGAATGCATTTTGTAACACAGGACTGGCCCTTATATGAAAAGAAACAGAAAAGGAAAATGCAGACAAACAAGAGCAAACTACATGTTTCTCGTAACTTGTGGGACAAATATTTTCAGTTCTTCACCATGAGGCATTTTAAGAGTATAACACTCCCACAGTTATTCTGTAGAGCAGAAACTCGGGCAGGGGGTATGGGTAATTTTATCTTGAACTATTATAGAACAATGAATATGAACTTGAGCACGCTCCGGGAGAGAGCGCAGGACAGGAAGGCCTGGCGTGCTATGGTCCATAGGGTCACGAAGAGTCGGACACGACTGAACAACTGAACAACAACAACAACAAATTATATAACAACATTCTCAGATCCCTATTAGGAACCAGCCAACAGTGTACATACTCAATTTCCTTAAATTCCTTTACCTTTTATGTTCACCTCTCTGAAATCTGTTTTAGATGTAGAGTGGAATACAAATATTGTAAATAAATAAATAAAATAAAATTAAAGCACAGGAGATATTATTATGAGTGGTAATGAGGGACCGTACACACCCTTTTCAACGAACAGGTCAAATTATTATCCATGCCTGATGACAGACTGCAAAAATTTGTTTCTTGGACCAAGTTCAATTAAGCTCAGCCATCCTAACTTTCAACTGGTACCAAAAATTAGCCTCAATGATTCAGATTTGGCTTTTCATTCAGTTGTTTGATTGGTATGAGACACGTGCGCCTGAACTGATTATTAAAAAGAGAGAATGTGATCTGTTTATATAGTCACAACCAAGACTACGCCAGCACCATGGTACACTACGTTTAAATACCAACATGGAAATGAAAGTAATTTTACTAATTTAAATGAAAAATTCTTGTCAAGAAATGTTTTCACCCTTCCTTAAGACTCCCAATGCACAGGAACCATATTTTGAAAACAAAATTCCAAAATCACAATGGACCCTGCGATAAGCAAGGCCTTATTTTGATCCACCCACACTGTTCACTTGCATATATTTATGGGGGAACAATTTATACCTTTTAAAATTTATTTCACTTTAATTGTCCACTGGGGCTGAACTATCTTAAAAAGAGCCTTGCTGAATCAGATCAAAGGTCCATCTAGGACAGCATCTTGCTTTCAAAAGCATCCACCCAGATGCCTCTAAGAAAGTCACAAGCAGATTATGTAGGGAATAGCCCTCCATCACTATTGGTTCCCAGCATCTGGTACTCAGAGGTATACTACTAAGGTATATCTTAAACTATCGTGGGTAATAGCCACTAATAGATCTATCTTCCAGGATTTTGTCTAATCTTATTTTGAAGCAGGGACGAGGAACTTTTTTCTGTCAAAGGTTGCATTCCCTTGGAGGTAATCTGTCAACACTAACAATGGGGAGGGGCAAAGCTAGCAGGGGGTGGAGCCAGAGCCAAACATAGGTAGACTTTGCAGAGTGGGCTGAGGTCTGCATGAAAATGGGCCAAACCCTGCACGTGGCCCTTGGGCTGCAGTTTTCCTACCTGTTTTAAAGCCATCTACGGGCAAAACTACATGTCACATTAACTGCGTACTGTGTAGCTGAAGATAATCTCTTTTTCTTTTTTTTCTCTAGAGTAAGTGTGCATAATACCAATTCAGACTGGGACAACCATGCACAAAAAGGAGAATATTAAACCTTCCCTTCACACAGTTCCCCTGCCTCTGGAGAGGTTATTTTTTAAAAGTCTCCACTGCATCAGCAAAATACATCATCAAAACAAGAGGACAAAAGAGGACACTGATTTGCATAATATTTGTGTATGCTAATATATATGTATAGATGCAAATTTAGAAAGAATTACACTAATTTAAATAGAAATACAATACATCTCCCTATAGTGGGGAAGGCTGTGACTAGGTGACTTGTGTGCCTGCTCAGTCAGCAAATCAGGTGCAACTTCAAGGCCCCAGCATTCCTTTCTTGCTGTTCTTTATCTTTCAACCAGATTTGACCTGAGTGGCTCTTCAAATATAGGATGCTTCCAATAAAGGACAGTCCTCTGTAAGGCAGGACTCATGGGCACCCTAAACATCAGTTGGACGATCTTAAAACTGGCCAAGTAGCTGACATCCTTCTTTCATTCTGTTTTGTTATAATGACATTTTAAAAGCTGTTAGTTCATTTTAATAAGAAGTTGACCTCCACATCTCTGAAAATCCCCGCCTGGGGTGGGAATCTGTTTAATTTCATCTGCCTCATCGGATGTGTGTATGGGGGAAGGGGGGTCATTCGGCTGAATTCTTAAGAAATGTGTGCTTGTTTAAATCAGAAGAGGTACTATTAGCTAATCTACACAGGCTGAAATTCCTCCACAGGCTGAAAGTGGATAGGACTATTCCTAGAGGATCTTGTTTCTGAAGAAAGCTTGAAGTCATCCCTTCAATTTAAATATGAAGTATTAATCTGACCCTTATGAATTACACACAAATGATTTTCATTTAGTTGTATTAAAAGATCTTCAGTTTTCTTTTAGTTTTAAAATTCGTTTAAAGTGAGTGAATTGGGATTTCTCCATGATTTAAGATGAAGAAGGGTAATTCCTGGATAATTTTGCGGCCATGTATGAAACTACAGGTTCAAGTATGATAGAGGTGTACAAAATTTTGCATGGTGTTGAGAATGTGGATAGGAAGATATTTTTCTCCCTCTCTCAAAATACTAGAACCCAGGGTCATCATATGAAGCTAACTGCTGGGAGATTCAGGACAGATAAAAGGAAGGACTTCTTCAAACAGCACATAGTCAAATTTTGGAATTCGCTACCACAGGGTGTAGCGATGGCCACCAATTTGGATGGCTTTAAAAGGGGGTTGGACAAATACATGGAGGAGAAGGCTATCAATGGCTACTAGTCCTGATGGCTATGTGCTACCTCCAGAACCAGAGGAAGTGAGCCTATGTATACCAGTTGTTGGGGAACATGGGTGGGAGGGTGCTGGTACGCTCATGCCCTGCTTGCGGGTTCCCGGTCAGCAGCTGGTTGGCCACTGTGTGAACAGAATACTGGACTAGATGGACCTTTGGTCTGATCCAGCATGGCTCTGCTTACGTTCTTAAGTAAAAGATGTAGGGCTGCTTCATACATTCTTCCTACACAGACAGAAGTGCACCATGTGCTGCCTGTCTGGAACTGCAAAAATGGGAGGGGTGTGTGTCGAGGAACTGGCAAGTTGCTACATATATGGCTGCAGTGCACTTTGGTCTGGTAATGTCACTGATACTTTTAACTGCCTGATTTGAAATAGGAATTTACCTAGTTCATAATGCTTGGAAGTTATACTACTTGAACATCATTTTCTTCAGAGTTGCTCTACAGCTCAGAATGGAAAACAAGATCACGCATGTTCGTACAGAGTATTTTTAACGTAAGCCTATTTTTGTAGTTGTATGTAAACTATTTTGTTTATGACACCCCATAAACTGAAACTTGGGAAATGAGCAAAACCTATGAACATTGACCCACACTCCTTCCTCTCCCCACCTCTCCTCCCTCCACCAGCCCTTTTGTTCTACTTTGGTTTATTTTTTGTTGCTATAGCTGTGTTTGTTGTGTCGATATAAACTCAAACTCAATAATGTTACTAATAAGAAGCAAAAAAACAGCAACCCTTAACCCTATTTTTTTAGTACATGTTTTACTCACACTGAGTTAAGCAGATGCCATGAAAAGGGATTTTTAAGACTCCAAACGACTTTGGGCAATCCAGTGATGATCCATAATCCTGGGGCTTGTCTAATATGAAACTGAAGGCAGTTCAGCCATCAATACTGTTGTCACAACTGGTGCAAGACTTGGGTGAAAGTAAAAGAAATGGAACTAGAAAATGGTCTATACCATTTCATTGTTCAGCCTGAGCAAAATCCAAAGTAAACACATAGTACACACTTCCTGAACTAGTGAAAAAGGGAACAAATAACCTTAAGCCACCCATTTTCAGAAATGTGTAGAACAGCATTAACACAAGTCTGACATTAGATCCAGTTAAAATATACTGGAACATGGCAAAACAGTAAGCGGTAGAAAACAGTATGCTCTTTGGGTGGGGCAATGTGTATCAATCACTATATGGACACAGTAGTTTAATAGATATTCCTGTTAGCTTTCTGATTAAGTGTTCAGGACAAGAACTTCACATCGGTAGCAACCACTTCTGGAATATTAAATAATTCAGAACCATTAATGAATAAATAACACAAATAGTGTCTACAAGCATTTGGGGAAAGAGAGAATTCCCATGAGCTCCCAGCCATTAAAGCTGACCACAAAAATCAATAAAGAACATCACTGGATGCCTTCAGAGACTGAAACTAACCTGCAGAACCAGAAGAATCTCACCCCAATCCAGCTCTAGTTGCATATTTAAAAGGTATTTGGTGTAACTAGCTGCACCAGAATGGGAGTACGGATGTATATTCAAACACACATCCTACTGAAGGTAATGCAGTACAGATAGGGGCAAGCACACTCAGATGTGCTTTACGTTTATACCCACTGTTCCTGATCCAGTAAGTGATATGAACATAGAAGCCTGCTTAAGCATGTGGATTTCCTTGGCTGGACTGGGGTACTTGACTGGAGCCTGTTTCTTTCTGATCATGGATACAGTTTGCTCTTCAGAATCTATAGCAAGAAAGACAGCTGCATTTCACTTGGGTTTATTTTTCCCTGTAACCAAGTAACACTGAGGTCTCATTTATGACTGCCACATTTTTCCCCACCCAGGAGCTTTGTGCCTTTAAAAACTACATGGTAGACAGAGTTTCAACAGGTTTTATGCTTCCTAATATGGATGCGCCGTGACGGGAAAAGCTAGTCATTGCCCTAAGTTAGATTTAAAGCTGGTCATTGTTGTAAGTTAAAGCTTCAGTCCATTTTTCATGGTGTCCAAGAAATCTAATTACTTATCTATTCAAATATTCAGCCCACAACAAAGAAATAGTAGCAAGACTTTGGAGGGGGAAATGCCTATAAGAGATACTATCATAAGATATATTATGATATATTATATAGTTGCAAAATATATCTGCAGGAGCTTTGCAGACTAAATGCAAACAGTAGTTCTTTTCACATGGTCTTCCAACCATGTTGGCTGAATGTAGGGCGGGGAAGTGGAATTTCACTGTTGCCCCTGCCCCCAGCTGACTATGCCTGTGTGTACTGAGCTTGAATGCATACAAATAATATGTATTCTTAGTAATTAGCTTCCCTTCGCACAACTGGGGCTCTTGGTTTTGTAGGATTTCCAACTGTATGGAGAAATCCTATGTGTTCATAGGTTGTACACATGTAGGCTCTTCATAAACAGCCATAGACAATGTATGGGGTTCCGCAGTAGGAAGAGTGGCATGACTCCATTCTCTTTCCATACATTCATCCAATATGGTGGGAAGACCATGTGAAGGGCTATCATCGCATACAATTTATGTATTTATGTATTTATTTATTTATTTCATTTCTATACCGCCCAATAGCCGAAGCTCTATGGGCGGTTCACAAAAATTAAAACCAAACAGCACACAATAAAACAATTTAAAATATATAGAACATTAAAACCACAATATAACAATACAACCACAATAAAACCTAGCAGCAGTGCAGGAGCTTAAAATACAGATTTAAAACAGCAAAACTAAAAGTTTAGAAAGCTAAAATGCTAAAATGCCTGGGAAAATAAAAAGGCGCCGAAATGAATACAATGTAGGTGCCAGGCGAACTTCACTAGGGAGCTCATTCAACAGCCAGGGTGCCACAGCAGAAAAAGCCCTCCTCCTAGTAGCCACCCGCCTCACTTCCTTTGGCAGGGGCTCACGGAGAAGGGCCACTGACGATGATCTTAAGGTCTGGGCAGGCACATATGGGAGGAGGAGATCCTTCAGGTAACCTGGCCCCAAGCTGTTAAGGGCTTTAAATGTTAATACCAGCACTTTGAATCAGGCCCGGAAATGGACTAGCAGCCAGTGCAGCTGGAAAAGTACTGGCGTAATATGAGCTCACAGGCCAGTCCCTGTTAACAATCTTGCTGCCCTATTTTGGACCAGCTGAAGTTTCCGGATCGTTTTCAAAGGCAGCCCCACGTATAACGCATTGCAGTAATCCAGACGAGATACAAGTGCCACACATGTGCATAAACATCAGGCTTTGCCATCTAGATGCAAACAAGCAGTGGCCTGATAAGGATTGGACCATCACTTGCATGTCTTTTGCTGTCACTTGCAATTTATACACATGTCCACCATTCATAAATGATGCTGTTTGTGTACACTTTGTATACAGACAGAAAGTGACTGCCAAATACAAAAAGCATTATATGAAACAATCATAAATGTTTAAATAAATATACCCAAAGGTATTAACATTTTCCTCCGCATCCATGTGGGCTAGCATTATTCTTATTTTTCAGGATGAATGTTCCCAGACTCTGCTTTATACAAACGCAGACATGTAGGTTTCTGACTGATAGCATCATGATTTTTCATTGCTGTGAATATTCAACACCTGACACAGTTATAGTCATAATCTGTTGCAGTTTCTTGTGACAGCCTTTCCCCATGGTTGATTTACTTTTTAAAATTAATTAAACCAATTGAGTGTTTATTTTATGTTTAAATTTTCAGAATTCTCCTCTACTCTTGGTTTGCATGATGTGTCATCTCTGTTTGTTCTGTTTAGCCCTCTTGTCGCGGAGAAGCATCTAATGGCTTAAAAACAGTTCCTATTTAAAGCTGCTCTTTGGAGTCATGAGAAATTTTCTGGATGATTAAAACTCTGTTTGCAAAATTGTTTTCCTTGGGCTAAGTTCATCTTACAGTCTATTTCCATTCCCTTTTTGTAGAAAGGACACACAACGTATCAGGCCTCAAGGCTTAATCACAGAAAGATCCCCAAATAAAGCTTGTTCTTGTCTCTTTTGTTTTTATTCGCACACATATATACACACTCACAATATCCAGTCATGCCAGCCACCCTAAGTAAACACATTTCAATATAGATCCGATTAGATATGATAATATGAGTTATAATAATGTTTTAAGTAATGATATTATCAACAAATTAAAGCTTGATGATGCTTTCAGATATATATATATATCTCATATAAACACACTCTCACACACATTAGCTCCCTTCTCTCTTTCAGTGCTAAGGTAATATGATAATTTTGGTAATTAAAATGTTACTATGCCACAGAGGAGAAAAGCTAACAAAACAAATCCATTTTGGGACCTCAGACAAATTATATCATTGAATATAATTAAAATGGAGGAAATCTAAAACCAGCTATAATTTGATGAGTATGGAGAAAATATTAAAACTAGATTGATTCTTCTACCCAGTCATGTAAAGATTATTCAACCTAGTTCCAGTTTAATAGGAAGGACAAGAGACCTCTTCCAGAAAATTAGAAACATCGGAGGCAAATTTCAGGCAAAAATGGGTATGATAAAAAACAAAGATGGCAAGGACCTAACAGAAGCAGAAGAGATCAAGAAAAGATGGCAAGAATATAGGGAAGATCTGTATAGGAAGGATAATAATATCGGGGATAGATCTGACGGTGTGGTCAGTGAGCTAGAGCCAGACATCCTGAAGAGTGAGGTTGAATGGGCCTTAAGAAGCATTGCTAATAACAAGGCAGCAGGAGATGACGGTATCCCAACTGAACTGTTTAAAATCTTGCAAGATGACGCTGTCAAGGTGATGCATGCCATATGCCAGCAAATTTGGAAAACACAAGAATGGCCAACAGATTGGAAAAAATCAACTTATATCCCCATACCAAAAAAGGGAAGCACCAAAGAATGTTCAAACTATCCAACAGTGGCACTTATTTCACATGCCAGTAAGGTAATGCTCAAGATCTTGCAAGGGAGACTCCAGCAATTCATGGAACGAGAATTGCCAGATGTACAAGCTGGGTTTCAAAAAGGCAGAGGAACTAGAGACCAAATTGCCAATATCCGCTGGATAATGGAGAAAGCCAGGGAGTTTCAGAAAAACCTCTATTTCTGTTTTATTGACTATTCTAAAGCTTTTGACTGTGTGGATCATCACAAACTGTGGCAAGTTCTTGGTGGTATGGGGATACCAAGTCATCTTGTCTGCCTCCTGAGGAATCTGTATAACGACCAAGTAGCAACGGTAAGAACAGACCACGGAACAACAGACTGGTTTAAGATTGAGAAAGGAGTATGGCGGGGTTGTATACTCTCACCCTACCTATTCAACCTGTACACAGAACACATCATGCGACGTGCTGGGCTTGATGAAGCCAAGGCTGGAGTTAAAATCGCTGGAAGAAACATTAACAATCTCAGATATGCAGATGATACCACTTTGATGGCTGAAAGCGAGGAGGAGCTGCGGAACCTCATGATGAAGGTGAAAGAAGAAAGTGCAAAAGCTGGGTTGCAGTTAAACCTCAAAAAAACCAAGATTATGGCAACCAGCTTGATTGATCACTGGCAAATAGAGGGAGAAAACGTGGAGGCAGTGACAGACTTTGTCTTTCTAGGTGCAAAGATTACTGCAGAAGCTGACTGCAGCCAGGAAATCAGAATGTCGAGGGCTACTTGGAGGGCTCTCAGTCTAATCCAGTAGCCAAGTCCAGACACAGACAAAGGGATTCTTTTCAAAGCTTTATTCTTCTTTTACAACTTAACAGCTCTACAGGTAGCAACTAGATCTGAGCAGCAGCATCCCTATGCCTTAAGTTAGAACAGTTGGTCCCCGTTTGAAGGGCAATTACTGGCAGACCCCTGAATATAAGGACTAGGGAGAATCCCTCCCCTTTTCCCTTGGATCCTCTG
Source organism: Heloderma suspectum (assembly GCF_057233095.1). Taxonomy (NCBI): domain Eukaryota; kingdom Metazoa; phylum Chordata; class Lepidosauria; order Squamata; family Helodermatidae; genus Heloderma; species Heloderma suspectum. Next base: position 24,089,213 of record NC_139464.1, read on the forward strand.
GGTGCAACCGTTCTTTGAGTGCGAACCATTTGGCGCCGCTCTCTGCGTCTGCGCCGTGCATCCCCCCTAGTCTGCTATCTGTGCTGAGTCACTCCCTTGACTGCTTTCTAAACTAGGAATGTGGCTGGGAGGAATCTCCGTCAGCTGTTGGTCCTGGGAAAAAAGGAGCGCGCTCCTCTCCCGAAGGAGCGACTGCTCTTCCTCAGCATCAGAACTACTCTGGGATTCTATGGGCTCAGTGTCCACCCTGACATCGAAGACGTTTACTTCTTGGGAGGACAGCAATGACAAATCTTGATAAAATAGTGAAGAGCAGAGACATCAAACTGACAACAAAGGTCCGCATAGTTAAAGCAGTGGTATTCCCCGTAGTAACCTATGGCTGCGAGAACTGGACCATAAGGAAGGCTGAGCGAAGGAAGATAGATGCTTTTGAACTGTGGTGCTGGAGGAAAATTCTGAGTGCCTTGGACTGCAAGAAGATCAAACCAGTCCATACTCCAGGAAATCAAGCCAGACTGCTCACTTGAGGGAATGATATTAAAGGCAAAACTGAAGTACTCTGGCCACAAAATGAGAAGACAGGATACCCTGGAGAAGATGCTGATGCTAGAGGAAGTGGAAGGCAAAAGGAAGAGGGGCCGACCAAGGGCAAGATGGATGGATGATATTCTGGAGGTGACGGACTCAACCTTGGGGGAGCTGAGGGTGGTGACGGCCGACAGGAAGCTCTGGCTTGGGCTGGTCCATGAAGTCACGAAGAGTCGGAAGCGACTGACCGAATAAACAACAACAACCCTTTCAACAAGTTGGATGATGATGATGATGATATCCCAAATGTCTGTGCATGCGCAGGTCTGTCTTTCCATCTTACTCTGATCCTGAACTCTTTCACTGTCACAGGTGGAAGAGGTACTGTCAGAAAACTGAGAGGGTTGAGAAATAATCTGTTGACTTTGGGGAATATCTGTGCCCATTCTCCTACAAAAGATTCCCCCATCCGACTGAAATCAAGCTCTCAATAATACAGGATGAATGGTAGCCAATAGAATTATATTCTCCCTCTGTACTCACCAACAAGGCTGAGCTTAAATGATATCGGGGTATATGCAGTCCATTTTCTTCCTCTTGTAATGCTCCCCCTTTACAGGAACCTTTCCAGGGGTGGTAAAAGTGCTTTGCATGGCAAGAGTACCTGCCATTCAGGCAACTGTACTCCAGAGCGCAAACTTTTTCCAGCTCCAATCAGCTGCAGCTTTGATACCATTTTTTGTTTGAAAAGAGTCCTTCTTCTGCCTAGTAACAGTTATATAATCAGTGAGAATCAGATTTTGCTACCTAATGACACCACTGAGAGTAAACAAATCAAATTCAGAATGAGGGCAATACTCTCATTCTGAATTAGATTCCTTTGCCCTCAGTGACATCATGTAGCCAAATCTGATTGGCTATATCGATTGTATTAGGAATAAATGGGTATTTAAAAAAAAATGGTTCCGTTTGCAACAGAGGCTGCGAACACTGGTGAACTGATGCAGCAAGGTAAGTTTGGGGAGCTCTTTCAGAAAACATCTTGAGCTCACAGGAAATATTTACTCCTGAACATTCACCTCAGCTCATATTCTCTAATGTAACTGATGCAGAACATCCCAAAACAGGGGCCAAGACCTAATTCAGGGTGGGCAATCTGTGGACCTCCAGATGTTTTGGATTACAACTCCCATCATCCCTATCCAGCATAGGCAATCGTGAGGGATCACGGGAATTGTAAGACAAAACATCTGGAGAGCCACAAGTTCTCCCATGCCTGACCTGAACAGAACCCAGTATGCAGCTACACAAATCTTGCTAATGTGGCTGCAGGGATGGGATTCAGCTGAAGGGAAGAGGAAAATGAGGCAAACACCAGAGGTAAGTGTGAAGATGGCACAATGGGCGGAGGTGAAGATCCAAAAAGATGGAAAGAGGGAAGAAGCTGGGTGGAAGAACTAGGACGGAAGGGAGGAGAGTGCTAACCCACCCACTCAGCTACAGACCATAGCTGGGCATCTCATAGATAATCAGTAAACAGGAGGAACAGAAGAGATGACAGAGGATCAACATTTAACAATGTTTAGCAAGCAAAAATATGCTTACAGTTTATTAGAGGAGAGAAAGTACTGTCCCAAGAGAAGCAGTGGTGAGTCCAGCAATCACCTCTTTTACAGTCCATTTGTTGAACTCAGATACTACAACTCATAGTAAGTGATGTTTCAAGCCCACTCAGTTAGAGTTCCCAACAGGTAATGCTGAGTGTAATAATGTTAGAGAGGTTGACAGCAAATTGCCCCTCCCCTAGGGGAGGGGGAAGGAAGGATGCCTACAACATCGTTCAGGTTAATTTCACGTATTGTCAGGTATTGGTTCCCTCCTAAGAAGAAGCCTTAGGATATTCTTGCCTTTTAAGACTTTTAAGACTCTTTAAGAATTAGGATTCCTCAGTTGGTGGTGAGCCACTGCTGCCACAACCAACGTTTCAAGCAGTGGCTAGGCGGCACTAATCATCAGCCGAGTGGAACAATGTCTGTGGGACCATAAGAAGCAAAGTTTAGGAAGAAGAATGATCATGGAACCCAAAATGGAAGAGAGAAGAGAACCAGAAAGGTGAGTAGAAAGCTATATTGATCTGGCAAGATATATTAAAATCTCCTCTTCTGCAAAAAGTTGAAAATAATCTGAGATGACATCCTGAGAGGGACATTGGCCTGGAAGCTAAATATAGCAAACCTGAAGAGGTACACTGTCTAATTTTGGCTAAGGAACTATCATAATTAATAATGGCAGTATACCACAGTTTGAAGGGTGAAGTAATTGCCCCACAGATAGAGAATCTATACCCATGCAAACAGGCCTGCACCCATGTAGTCATCTCAGCCCATACAACTAGAAGAAGTTGGATTTTTTTTATTCATCCAGTGCCACTCATGGCTGGCCAGATCTCCTAGGTCTTGAAAACTGTGATGAGTGCATATTCACATTTCTGACAATAACCCATGACTAGTTACTCCGAGGTCAGCCCAGACCTCAGGAAAACAAGTCAGCCCCCTAAATATTTACTGAGTCAGAGAGCCCCCAGTGTTTTGGATCCCATTCCAGCTTCCTAATGCGGCTCTTTACCACCAGGTCCCTTCAGCCATTGCTTGGGCTCCTGCCTTAAACAATGTAGTGCCTTCCTAGATATTGACCCCTAACTGGTTACTTGATCAAAGTGTGTTTATTCTTTACAGCTAATGACAAAATATGCAGAACAGTCTTACCAAATACTACTGAAACGAGGGCATCAGAACTAGGCCTGGATATATTTCCATCTAACATGCATTGACATGATCCACTGGGGGAAAACCTCAGAGATGTGGGGGTTGTTTGAGTGATAATAATAATATTGACCTGAATGTGGATACTGCTAATGTAAAATTGTATGTTCTTTCAGAGTAAGAGAATTCAGCCTTAATACAGAGAAGCACATTTTTATAATGTATTTTACTAGAAGCTTTTAAAGAAATGGTTTAAGAGACTAACAATTTGGGGAATAATAATAATCTTCCCAGAATAGTGCCAGCACTCCATATTTTTTCCTTTACTTAAAAATTGCTTTTAGCAAGATGAATGCACCAGTCCCGCCAAGTCAAAGATTATAGCTCTGTTTCTTTGAAGAATATTACTAATGGTCCAAGCAGAGTTGCCATCGTTTTTCTGGCAGGGCTCCTATGCTGTTAGCAGCTGTGCGGTGAAGTACGTCAGCTGAAGCTTTTCTTGTCACTGCATCTCAAGAACAGTCATATTGTCCTTAAGTATTGAATTTTAGTATGCCACATAACTGTGGCATAGGAATCCTGCTAGAAAACAAGTATTAACTCAATTTTAAGACAAAACCTAGAGGAGAAAGAAAACATACGGACGCAGTTCAGTCCCATGAAAAAGTACATTAAAGCATTTAATTAAATGCAGTGTTTTTCAGGTGTATCATCAACAGAAAGGGAGAGTCTATTTTCCTCACCTTGTATTCTCACAGAAACGTTGCCGCAAAACATATGTTGACATCTCAAAGTTAGCCACAGTGGCGCATAGCCTGGTCCTACAAACTGGCTCTAGCTTAATCAGGGCCGGCAATAACAGGGAGCCTCACACCCTTATTGCTGCTATTACATGTGGCAATTGTCAGCAGACTCTGCAGGCGCTAGTTAAAGACATATTTATTTGTACAGTTTTGGGGGGTATAGGCAAGTGTTTTATCTGTTTTCTGTTTTTGTAGTGATGGTCCGATTGCATTTTACTGTGCATTTGTAATTTTAGAGCTATGATTTTAATGGTGTTCATGTGTTGTATTGTCTTTATGGGTTGTTAGCTGCTCTGGGCTCCTTGCAAGGAAGGCCGGGATATAAACATAAATACATAAATTTTGAAAGTCACATAAGATACAGGAGATAGCACTTTCCCCACTTCTCCCTCTGAGAGAATCAATTAGCCATGAACTCAACAGAACAGAGGACTGTGTTCTTAAGCATACAACGAGACACATAAAACCCACTGGTTTTACTAGGACCTTATGCAAAGTTCATTTTTTCTTGGTTACAACCATTAGTGTTTAATTTTGTTTTCAAGATTCTAAAATAAGGACAGACAAACTGGAAATCCATGAAAGTCACACAGAACAACATATTGTTTATTCCTAAACTGCTAGAAGTCTAGGAAGGGATATCATAGAGACACAGCGATCCAGAGAAACTAAAGCAAACAATAGATGATTCTCTGTTGCTTAGAAAGCTACCACGAAAGTACTTTTGCATACTGCACTTCATACGTCTATAATTTTCAGGGGTAACATCCTGGTAACATTAGTTTCATATGAATCTAAATGAAACTACAAGATGGTGGCAAATTTTACAGTGAAAGAAGAGCCATGTTTCATATACCTTTTATTTATACAAACAAGTATGGAAGTAAGGACCAAACAAGAAATTATATAGAGACTGATGTTGAGAAACTCCCACATAATTTTGTTGCAACCTGGGAAAGTGGCACTCTGGGAGATGCTGTGTAATGTTTCCTCCTACGTCCTTTCCCCATTCTAGACTGACCCCAGATGTTGCTACTAACTACGGGCAGGGGGGTGGGGAAGACAGAGAGACATAGTACTGCATCTGTGCCTACACACACACACACACACACACACACACACAGCTAATAGCAGCTTGGGAGGAAGGGATTTCCATTGAGGAAAGGACCCAAGAAGAAAGGGTTAAACACCCTCTCCCAGAGCAATGCATCTCCCCTGATTTTCAAAGCATCCCCCTAGAGCTAGTAGTTTCTAAAATAAAAACCACAGGAGATCCTAATTATGGATTTCCTGTGGGATGTCCACATTGGCCCTAAGTATGAATAAGCATGATCCAGCCAATGTTAAACGTATTTTAAATCCTATTAATTTCAACTGGAGAAACTTTAGCACACACTCAGGGCATCTCTACACCAGCTTAAAATCCTACATTTAAAACGGGGCTTTCTGCTTCTGTTTTAAATGCAGAATCACAACTGACTCCCTTTACATGCGCTTCTTTTCCCCCCTCCCCCTCCCCCCTCCTTCTCCTCCCCCCAGCTGAGTCTTCCATTATCTTTCATTGATCTTGCTCCTCTTCTTGCTGCTTTCACTCTTTAGATGGAGGGAATGGAAGCGGAACACAATGGGATAATTTGACAGCTCATTAGCTGCGATCTATTTAAAAACGGAACAAAGGGCAGTGTTTAGTGTTGGAGATGCCTGGAATTATCACTGCATCATGTAAGGAGCCCACAAACTTCTGTGAAGGAGCAATCTCAATCGCAGTATAAAGCCCGGTGTGAAGGAGCCCTCAGTCTTCCAATTGAAATGAATGGGGCTTTAATGTGCTTAATTTTGGCTGGATCATGCCTTACCTCACATTCTGAAGATGTCACAGAGACAGAATGATCCAAAGATATTGAAGGAAACACATGTTCTCTGTTGCTTAGCAAGCTATCACAAAAATATTGCTGTATGACCTACTTTATATGTCTCATATCTAATATTCCCACCACATTTTCCACTTGGAAAGGAGTTTACACCCAATACCATTTTCCAATATAGTGATTAGACACAGCAAAAGGAGACATGTATTATAAAAACATACCCTCCTTTCTATAGACATTTCATTGCATCTCATGGCACAACTGACTACATCATATTACCCCGTATTATGAGAATAAGCATTGGTGAACTTTTGACTGGTACAGCCACAAAGAGGAGTTCAGAAGCTTTCAATTCTGTTTTTGATTAACCTCAGTATGTTGTGCGGTCCAAACTCTAAACTGTGATTAATCTTAAATATGGTTTGTTGAAACAAGCCATCTTCAAACCACAGTTTAAGAAGATGACTTATTTCAACAATCCATATTTAAAATTAACCACAGTTTAGGGTTCAGGCGTAATGCTAAACGCTGGCTAATCTAAAATGGAAGCAGAAGCTTCTAATCTCCTCTTCTAATCTAAGATGCACCAGAGAAGGAGAGGGGAATGAGGATACATGATCTTAAGGATCACTAAAGCTCATCCTCATGATGATAAATCATGGTTTAGTGCAGACTTCCCCAATCTGCTGCCCTCCAAATGCTTTGAAGTACAACTCCCAGCATTGCTGACCATTGGCCATGCTGTCTGGGACTGATCAGACTTAACGTCCATAACATCTGGAGGGCACCAGGTTGGGGAAGGCTGGTTTAGCATTATGTGGGAATGCTCCCAAGTGGTATTATTTAGCCATTCAGGAAATTTCCTGACATAGTGATAGCCACCAATCTGGATGGCTTAAAAAGTGAGTTAGACAAATTCATGGAAAATAAGGCTATCCATGGCTACTACTCCTGATGGCTATGTGCTACTTCCAGTATCAGAGGCAGTATGTCTGTGTACGCTGGTTGCTGGGGAACATGGGTGGGAGGGTGCTGTTGCACTCATGTCCTGCTTGTGGGTTTCTCGTTGACAGTTGGTTGTCCACTCTGCAAACAGAATGCTGGATTAGATGGTCCTTGGTCTGGTCCAGCATGGCTCTTCTTATGTTCTAATTGGTTTTTATGGCAAGCCTGGAAATCAAATCCAGCATCTGTGGCAGACGGGAATAATGGAGGGCAATCTATTTATGCTTCACTAATAATTTCATTTCTAACACCATTGGCAATGTTATTTTGTATCTGAAGGGTGCATCTCTCTCAAGTCACATTAGCAAAAATATGGTTCAGCCTCCTTCTCAGCAAGTATATATCAAGCAGGTTAGCCTAGATGGTTCCTTGTAGCCTCACCATAAATCAAGCACTAATCTTTATTATTCTGCCTCTGTATTAGCATTCCCTCGGGGGACTCTGAATTTCTTACACATGTTGAAGTAATTTTGCCCACTACTCACTCCCCAATGAGTTAGCAGCTGAAGCATTTTGTAACTGTCACTATTGTGACAGCATATGAGCATTTAATTATAGACCATCTTTCTGCTGCACAGTAAACTTCTTTACCAGCCAAGAGCACTAAAGCCTACATTTCTTCAGGATAGAGAAGGAAGAACCTTCACAAGGCTTTTAAAATTTATTATTTCTGCAAGTAGAGGGATGCACAATCTAGGTGGGGAAGGAGAGCTCCATTTTCTGTGCAGTTTAAAAGTCAATTCCATACTGATAAAAAGGGATAGGATTAACAAACACACTCTAAAGGGTGCCATTTATGCCCTCATCATGGCCAATGCTAATGCAGGAATCTTGACATCATGAATGTACAGGATGTCTCCATTCCTACAGAGCAGGCCAGTTCTTTCAAAACTACTACCATTGTATTACTTTGGGGGTAGAGCTACCACCAGAATGCAATTTCAAGCAAAATTTGAGGTGAATTTGGGGTACCTCTTTAAAATGAAACACCTGAGGTTTAAGGCAAGTAGAGTTTTTCATATCTCCAGCTTGTTATTGGATTTTGCATAGAGTGCAACTCAAAAGAAATTGGAGGTTCGACCTGAAGCAAAATATCTAAAAAATATCAAGGGAAGCCAAAAGAGTTTAATAAGACTTGCAATTGAAGTGGAGGTGCGTTTGTGTTACACGTGCCTACTTTCAGGTCATAGCTCAGTGGCACCCATTTTCTCTGCCTGCACTTGACAATTGGAATGCCTTCTCTTTATTTTTCTGGCTCCTTTGTTTCATTTTTAAAACAGCTAAACCCCCATCTTTTCCTAGTCTTTCCCTACTTGACCCACTTCCTCCAACCTCCTTTCTTTCTTTCTTTCTTTCCTTCCTTCCTTCCTTCCTTCCTTCCTTCTGTCAAGGGCTCCTTGGAGGTCTCTCTCAGTCTAATCCAGTAGCCAAGTCCAGACACAGATAAAGGGATTCTTTTCAAAGCTTTATTCCTCTTTTACAACTTAACAACTCTACCGTTAGCAACTAGATATGAGCAGCAGAGTACCTATGCCCTAAGTTGGAACAGTTGGTCCCCGTTTGAAAGGGAATCACTGGCAGACCCTGAACTTAAGGGCTAGGGAGAGTCCCCCCCCTTCCCTTGGATCCTCTGGGCGCAACCATTGTTTGTGCGCCAACTGGGCACTACGCCTCCTTTCCGCACCCTCCATTTGGTGCCGTGCTCTGCGTCGGCGCCGCGCATCCATCAAGTCTGCTTCCTGTGCTCTGTCACTCCCAGGACTGCTATCTAAGCTAGGAATGCCGGTGGGAGGAATCTCCGTCAGCTGTTGGCCCTGGGAAAGAGGAGTGCGCTCCTCTCCCAGGAGCGACTCCTCTTCCTCAGAATCAGAACTACTCTGGGATTCTATGGGCTCAGTGTCCACCCTGACACCTTCCTTCCTTCCTTCCTTCCTTCCTTCTTTCTTTCTTTCTTTCTTTCTTTCCTATCATGTGAGAAACTGTCTGTGATTTTATTTCATTGTAGAGCCTAGCTGATTTGTAGAAGCAAAACAAACAAGGTGCAATCCTATACATGTTTAGACAGAAAAATGTCCTACAACTCTCAGCATGCGTAGGACGCTTTTCTATCTAAACTTGCATAGAATTGCACCCTAAATGTATGTTGACAGTTATCCATTCAATATCCAGAAGGAATTTCTGTGACCCTCTATGTCAGGGATCCCCAACATTTTTGGACCCATGTGAGAATGTGAGAAACTGCTGTGGGCACCACCATGGAGGATGTGGCTATGACATAATGGCTGCCATGATTGCCTGGCTGGTCAAAACTGAGCTAAAGAGGGGTGGGGATAGTGAGAGAAAGAGCTAGACTAGGGTCTGGGAGGTGGGAGAAACAGCAAGGTAGAGAGATCGGGAGAGAAATACTGAATCTAAAGGCTGGGAGGGAAGGGAAAACAGGAAGGCAAAGGGGTAAAAGAAGTGCAAGGCTAGAGGCTAAGAGAGGGAGAAAGAGTGACCTAAAGAGGTGGGGGGAAGTGAAGCTACGAGAAAGAAGACTGTCCTAACATTTTCCAAGGTTTTTATTTAAAATAATTTTTTTGAAAGGGACAGGGAGAGGAGGAGAGCTTCGTGGGTGCCCTTGGAGCTCCCTGTGGGTGCTGCGTTGGAGACCCCTACGCTATGTCTCGTGACAGTTGTCTTTCAAACCAAGAACAGCACCTTCTCTGTATTCTGAGAGCAAAACCTTTAGGAATGAGCTACGACTCCATGAGATTCCCATAAAAACATACTCGCCCATTGAGAAAAGCACACACTGTACAGCACACAAAAATGAAGCCATATGGTTCAACATTCTAGCTGAGAATCAAAGGCAACAACCTTCAAAAGCACAAACCAAACAACCCCTGTTCGTAAGAAAGTCCTAGATTACGCAACAACATAATTTAACTCTATAAAGCAAGAGTGCAAAACAGCCTAAGCAGAAGGGCTATTCCAACTACTATTCTATTAATGACATTTGTTCAATGCTGGGAAACCTTGAACTACCAATAATTCTTGGTCTTGTTCAAATTTTTCCAAAGAAGGAAAACTTATAGGTGCTAGTGAAAAGCTGATGGGTCCAGATAGCCCACCTGCCTGTCGCCAAGAGGTCTTACTGTGCTTGGGCAAGACAGATAAGGAACAGAAGAGAAGTGCTCCCCATTGCCTGATGATGCTGATGTGGGTGAGCCTCCAGATGCACACTTCAACCCCCTGAGAGTGGACATCTGCTTCTGCATGCAGTTCTCAGTGCGCCTGTTTGTAGCAGTTTTGTTTTTGTAATGCATTTTACAGACTTTAACAATCTCACTCTTGTTCAGCAACCAATACAATGAGTTAGAGCATTAGCATAAAAGAGAAAATGATGTTTAGAGATCGCAACTTGCTGCCAAAGGCCTTCTGGTGATTTCATGACCCTGCAGTAATTTTAACTGCGTTCTTCTACAGTACACATTCTGAATTTTGTAATAATTCCACCACTCTCCTACTTATCAGTGTCTACAGTTGTTTCACTCCATGGGTTCCAGATTTACAAGTTCACTAGAAAATGTATCAAACCTGATCATTTTTTAAGCTTTTGTTCCAGCAGAGTTATAATATTTTCCACAGGCAATTCTACCTTTGAACTAAAACTCCAGAAAGCCTTGCAGCGTATTTTTCTGGCTGGGTTTCCAAGCCAATTTTCTGTGCCAAGAGTTACTCAAGACTACAGTAATAATACAAAAATCTTTAAAGAAAGAAAGAAAGAAAGATTTCTCCCTGAAACAAAACTGGGGTTGTTGCTGCCTTAGCTTAATTTACTTTGACGCACCTCATACATCAACTAAACAACGCAGAAAGTTCATTAATTTAAGGGAGGGGAAGAATTTGATGTGGCCCCTTCTGAGATAAAAGATACATTTGAGAAAAAATCCTAAATTCTTAGGAGCCATCAGGCCTTTACCTAGATCATGATTGCACTGCTTTACGGCAAACTGTAATCCATTCAGCTGACCTGTGCTAATCTAACAGGAATATTTTCATAATCAGGTTTGAAGCTCTCTGACTTCCAGTTGGAGATGGCGTCATAATCAGCTCTTCGCTGTGTCTCTCCTGAGTTTCAGCTTTAAAAATACCTCATGTTATCTGGGTATTTGCAATTAAACTCGCTTAACCTTTTGTTTTCTGTTTCTGCAGTTATATTTGCTTGTTGTGCTTGTGGGAGGGGTTTTCACCACTTATTCCTGTCTAGGTAAATTGATGCAGCATATTGTTTTGCATTTAACAGTGGGAGGGTTTTTAAGTGTGCAATGCTATGCAGAGGTCTTGGGTACTGCATGCATGATGAATGATAAAATTCATCGTTTTCAAGTGCCTTACTCAAGGATTAAGAGGAATGCTGATTGCATCAAAGTTGGAATAAGTCAGGCCAGCTAACCATTCATTCATGGTAACCACTTTAAATCAAAACCACACAACGGTATGTTGAGTTGGACGCGACTTGAATGGAGGCTGCCCTAATATTCATTCTGGAGTATGGTTCTAAAATGCATATATATTCTGAGTTAATTTACAGTAGGGAAGTCCAAATGGCAGGCCACATGCCAAATCAGGTCATTAAAGCAACTTCCCATGATCCTACCAAATTTAGGCTGCAATCCTATGCCCACTTACCTAGAAGTAAGCCCCGCTGAACTCAATGGGGTTCACTTCTGAGTAGACAAGTATAGGATTTTGCTGTTAATGAAGTTTTGCTAAAAATGTGCTCATACTTTTGTTTTCAAGGGAAATAAACAATGGATAATTTCAGACATAATGTTGAATTTTTGTTTAGTGCTACATGAACAAGCTTCAGGCTTGCATGCTCCCCTGTCCAACTCTGGTAAGGCCACAAGGAGGAGATAGGAAGTATCCTTTTTTTTTTTTTGTTTTAACTAATTGCAGTTCATCATTTCATCCAAAAAGGGCAAATTGTGGTTAGTTTAAATGCTGGTTTGTTGAAACAACCCAAGATCAAACTGTGATTTATGATCCTAAGCAGAGTTCGCAGTTCAGACATAACAAGAAGTTCTGGTTAATTTTAAACAGCAAATGGATGCTTCCAATTTCTTCCTTGAAGCAGCTCCTGAGGTGAAGGGAGAGGGGAGTGTGCAGGACTGAGGCTCTCTGCTTCTCATCCATGAAATGTTAAAACCATGACTTAGCATTATGTCTGAACTGGGCCACTGAGTCGGTATGTGAATTTTAAATACGTTGTAATGCTACAATGCTACATCATGCACCTTTAGGAAAGGCAAAGGACCACATTTGAAATGCATGTTGCAGGTATCGTTCAGGAAGGACATCGGTTTTGAAACCTACCCCAAGCAATGGGCATATACAATCTGAGTGCATGCGATCCATATTTACAAAATCCTTGACATCAGGTGATGCCGACTTTATTATAGGGCCTGACCATCCAGTTTGAAAGGGCTTGGAGAGTTCTAACCCCAAAACTAGTGTCTGGAGAAGAGAGTCAGTCCCATGAAAACAGAAGCTGGCCATTCCTGATCTAAATAATTTTGTCAGTACATCCTTAGGTGTGCTGTTGACTGCATCACCAACTCGGATTTGCTTAAAATCTAAGTTTAAAGAGTTAAGCAATGGCCAGTTCAACATTTCTTTGACCGGCTGCTCTAAACACTGTAATAAAGTTGTGTAACTTTGTCTTTCTGGTTAATCCTAGATGAGGGTTGAGCTCAAATTCTAGCAGAGCTACGTCTTATGTTCTGTAGGCTGTTACTCTTACCTGGATACAGTATACAGACATAACATGTTAGTTTTGAAGAGTATTACGCATGCAGAGATGTATGCGTAATATTTGATTTTTACAGGTAAAAATACCTGTAAGCATTAACTGAATAGGACTCAAATCACATGCATTTTAAAAGGAGAAAGAAGTTATTTCTATATTGACGATTTCTTCGGAACTGATGTACTACTCTGTTATTACACTGAGACATCTATATATAATGTAGAAAGCTAAAGTACAAAGCACAATACAAAAGTACAAAAATATAACGTACATAGTGCTCCATATTCTTCTGGTTCAGCGGGACGTGGTAGAGCTCTCGGTTCAAAGTAGGATCATCCCTACCACACTTAATACCCTCCTGTTCTCCCACCTCCTGACACAGCTGTATTTTAGCACTGTTTGGAGAGCTCATCTGAGCTTTTGGCATCAATACACCAACGGCTCAAAGCCCAATTATTTTGGCTGTATCAGATAATCAAAAATGGGATGTCAGCAAGATGCGAACACTTGAGACCTAATGCAAGTCCTGGGACCAAGGAAAACATATTGTTGGAGAAAAGAAATAATAAATCACATGTAAGAGACCAAGTTATGATGAGAAATGTTTGACAAGTCAGCAACAAAACAAATTGCTTATAATGCTACCATAAGCATAGCACATGTATAGTTGACACCACATCTGCCTACCAATAAACACTGACATTGCTCAGCAGTTAATAATGACCTCTTTGACTCATGTGCCTTTTGCTTTGGGGCAGAAACCAATGTGTGTGTGTGTGTTGTATGCAGTTGTAAAGTTCTTAATGATTGCACTATGCAATCCATCCAGCACAATATTGACTGAGGCAATAATGGATGTGTTGTGATCATATTTGGATGTGGCCATACACAATTGTTTTTATAGATGGAAAATTCTTTTCTGTAGTGTGAATAATGGGATGCCATGATGACAGAAAGGATGTGAATATGTGGCTGAATATTTGGGTATCAGTGGTGTAGTGGAGGGGGAATGCAGCTCCTGCTCTGAAAAGAATCCCCAGATATTTTTCAGAGCAGGAGCTGTGATGTCATCTGTTAAAGTACCAGGGTAACTGATGGACAATCCTTGGTCTGGCAAGTGAATGAGAGGATAACAAGGCTTTCAAGTTTCATTATTATTTGTGTGACAGATTAGCATATAAGAAGTCTGAGAATGACGAAAATAATTAAGCAGAAACTGAATACTCCTTTCCTTTTCTTTAATGAAATTCCTACTTCACTCTAGGAGTTTAAATGGTAACACTGCTTTGCAAGATTGTTTGCATTTCTAATTAAAAGGTGAAGGTTGTATTTCAACTGGCTGAAAATAATTTGTTTTACAAGTTGAACCCATGTAGTCAGAAGTAAGCACGACTGAGCTCAATGGACCTTACTCCCAGCATAGATTTGCAGTCATGTTAGTCCTAATAAATTGAGTATTATGCTATGTGCAGCTGCTGTTTGGTGTATGTGCGTGTATACACATGGTCATGATGGGCTCCAGGACTTTGAAATTTATCACTACACTGCTAGGCTAGGATCAGTGCTCTACTAAGCTTAGGGAATAGAAGTTTATGGAATATGGCCTTGGTAATGGTTAATCACATTTTGCGTTCAATGATTCAATACTGCCTTGTACCTGGTGGCAAAAATAACAGTGTGTATCAACACTTTGGCTAAGCTGAATGGGAGGACCCAATCTTCATCAGAATCAAAGGAGGACCCTCTCTTCCAGAGACTTATTGGGGCTTGTTGCAAAAGGGCTGTAAAAGTGTGTTATGATCCCTGATGGTTTGTGATCTCTAGTTTGGATTGCCATGCAACCTCCAGAAAAAGCATTGCCCTTATCCTAAATGAGCTACATGACATTATTACATCATATCTAGTATGTGATCACTGATTGGCTGGGAACATTTGAGGAGGAAAAAATGTCCACAAAAGTACACATACAGAAGTTGAGGTAGGGAAGAGTGGTTCTGAACAGTCACAAAAAAGAGATAGGATTAAAGGGTTTCTTGGGGTGTTTTGGCTTTCTGAAAAGCATTACTTTTCAACCAAACAGTAAACCTGAAAACATTTGGATTAGGCCTAGTCAACACTCCCTTACTGTGCTTGCTCTCCTCCCAAAGGCAAGGACTGCCATATATTGAATCAGAGCAGTGGCCCCTTAGCCCAGAAATACCTATTTTAGCTGGCAGCAACTCTCAGGCAAGTGTCTTTTCCCATGCCTGGGGCCTGAACTCAGGACCATCTACATGCAGTCACCACACTCTGCCACTGAGCTATTGGCATGTCTACAATGCAGGCAATCAGAGAACATAGGCAAGCAGATAGAACATAGGTACAGTCTCTTGCAGGGGGTCGTACGTGCTGAATAGCATGCTTGTTAACCACGAAAATTCCTTCACAGTTGTGCGTCAGGTTTGCTGAAATTCAAAGTTCACGGATGTCATTAAAACAGGATGTGAAGTGGTCTTGGATGCTGTCAGTCTAAATACTCAAGCGAACCTGTATTTGTGCTTAAGGTTTATTTCATACTCAGATATTTACTCATTGAAAACAAGTGTTTTAACTACTACTCATGATCCAGTAACACATTAGTATAAATAGCACTCTTTAGCCATAAACTCTAATTATCTACAGCAAAAGTTATAACTATAACAGTTGCAATTGCTGTGGTGACTCAATTCATGCAAAGGGTTTGAACTCTGACTGGAAAAGTAATAATGCCTGAACTGACAGGGGGCAAATTGCTCAATTTCATTCATTGCAAACCATAAGAACTACCTACTGCCTAGCAAAAAGCTAGGGGACAAGATAGTCTCTTGTTTTTTCTGAACAATCACAAGCATCCTCTGTAGTTTTGCCAAGCTAATGGTTAATGCCTAAGAAGAGAGAGGCCAAGGCTGTGGGCTGCCTGGAAATCATACCTTATTATCTTAGAGGGCAGTGGCGGGCTTCAGTAACTCAGTGATAAGGACATGAAAAAGATACTCTGACCAAGCTCAGAGGCAATCAGCGTTCTATTATTATTTTGTTTGTTCAAAAACAGGTTCTGGGGCTGAGTCTGAGCACAACCTGGTGCAACTTAAACACTGTGCAAAGCCCATTTTGTTTTATTCCCTATAAGAAAAATTCCTTCATGTACAAAATTAAGATGCTAATGTTAATGACATCATTCTCTTTAGAGCTCTGAATCTATATTTAGGAACATGCATCTGACTGCTGCCAACATTTGCCGTTTCACTATGGGCCATACCACACATTGGCCTGAAGAGCAGCTTCTCTCTCATAGCAAACAGCAACTTTAAACCTTCTTGGATGCCTCAGTCCCAGTCTTCATCCTGCCCCCTTCTGCTATTTAACAATAAAAACACAACAGACATTAAACGCGATTACACATTTAACATAAGGTGTAGTTTGGCCCTATGTTAAAAGGAAGAAAAGAAACACTTGGGGTCATAACCAAGCGCCATACAAGCTACTCATTGCTCACTTCCTGCTCAGAATCCTTGGTTTCGGGAGGGCAGTGAGGAGTCCCACCCTTAGAACTACAAGTACTCAGGCCTGATTCACACACTGCATGGCAATCATGTTTGCTGCAGCTACACAAGTGCGTGTTCTTAGCCACACAAATGGACATGCACTGGGGAGCTGCCTTCATGCCCTGCTTCTGGGCTTCCTGAAGGCATCTGGATGGCCACTATTGTAAACTGGATGCTGGGCCAGATGGACAATTAGTTTGATTTAGCAAGTATCTACTTGTGTTCTTATATGTTGTTGTTTATTCATTCAGTCGCTTCCGACTCTTCGGGACCGGCCCATGCCAGAGCTTCCTGTTGGCCGTCGCCACCCTCAGCTCCCCCAAGGTCGAGTCCGTCACCTCCAGAATATCATCCATCCATCTTGCCCTTGGTCGACCCCTCTTCCTTTTGCCTTCCACTTCCCCTAGCATCAGCATCTTCTCCAGGGTGTCCTGTCTTCTCATTATGTGGCCAAAGTGCTTCAGTTTTGCCTTTAATATCATTCCCTCAAGTGAGCAGTCTGGCTTGATTTCCTGGAGTATGGACTGGTTTGATCTTCTTGCAGTCCAAGGCACTCTCAGAATTTTCCTCCAGCACCACAGTTCAAAAGCATCTATCTTCCTTTGTTCAGCCTTCCTTATGGTCCAGCTCTCGCAGCCATAGGTTACTATGGGGAATACCATTGCTTTAACTATGCGGACCTTTGTTGTCAGTGTGATGTCTCTGCTCTTCACTATTTTATCAAGATTTGTCATTGCTGTCCTCCCAAGAAGTAAACGTCTTCTGATTTCCTGGCTACAGTCAGCGTCTGCAGTAATCTTTGCGCCTAGAAAGACAAAGTCTGTCACTGCCTCCACATTTTCTCCCTCTATTTGCCAGTTATCAATCAAGCTGGTTGCCATAATCTTGGTTTTTTTTTGAGGTTTAACTGCAACCCAGCTTATTCTTATATAGGGGATGCTATATCTTCCCGTTAGACTTTGCCAAGACATTCAATAGTTGTGGATTGGTAAGATGTCAAATGGTAACTCTCATCAGAAAGAGCATACATAAAAAGATTTTTTGAGTGAACAGACTAAGGTGAGCCTCACCTCTGAAAATTCACCCAGTGTTATCTACTTCCCATATGGTACATCTACTGGAGACATACATCACTGGATTTTATTTTTAAGGTAACGCACATCAAGAAAGTGGCATATCTTTATCTCCTTTTTGCCCTCTCTGTCAACTGTCCTCTTGCATCTTGTCAATACTTTCATTGTAAGGTAAAGACTTTAAAAAATCTGTGAAGTACTAAGTTTATTTTTAGCACTATACAAGTAAATAATAATAATAAAAAATCCTTCCTAAGGCTGAAAAAGCCATATGTCTTAGCTACTTAGGCTAAGACGCAAAACACTTAATACTTCTCCATTTTTCATTTGGTTTATTGTATGTAAACTTGCCTTGGGGAAAAAGTATGTAAAATGCCTTGGGGGCATTACTGATAAGGGTGGTCTAGAAATGTAGTAAATAATTATAATATGATAAAGCGTTAAGCAGCCAGCATCAGGGCATGGAGTTATGGATTCAATGCCACAATCTTGCTCTCAACAGGGATGTATGAGAAATTAATTTCAGTTCATTTTTTATCAAGGTCTGCCCGGTTCACATCTTCTGGACCGAACATGGACTTGGACTCAATCTGTGGTCAAAGTCTGTACATTTCTAAGCTTGCAATGTGATTCACGGACCAAAAACAACAGCATGTGTACATTTCGAAAAATGTGCATGAAAAAATGCATACCTTTGAAAAATGTGCACAAACACACTTTAATCAATGGGAGAAGAATGCAGACATTTCAAAGATATACACAATTGATACGTACATTTGGAAAAATATGCATGAAAATACACACGGATTTTCACGTGAAAAGAAAAAAGACAGAGCTCGCAATCTGATACAGACTCGAGTCAGAACTTCAAGACGGAATTCAGAAAACTTCAGAAAACTCAAGTTTTGCTGATCTGCACATCCCCACTCAAGACAGCATGAATACTTATTTGGAAGGGGAGGATATTTCCTCATCCTACTGCAGTATGAACTCAACTGTAAATACTAGCTTCAAGGACAGCCTTACTTTGTTCAGTTCTACTGAAGGACTGCCCTTAGGCTTGATTTATCAAAAAGCGCACACAGAGCTGGAGCCATTATATTAAATACAGCAGAATTAAAACAAATCCTTGTAACTTGTCCTTGGTGGGAGGAAATGTTCCTTGGAAACACATCAGAGAGATTCCAAGCATTCCTCCCCAGCATCAAAACCAGCCTTGTCCTTTCTCCTGTGTAAGATTGATCACTGGGTAGAAGTGAGGGCCACAAGCTAGATTTATCATTTCCGCTAAAGGAACACACCACAGGGAGAGATGGGACCAGCACCAAGAAAAAGTACATATAATATAATGGACAGTGAATCAGGAAGAGCTCTAAAAAAAACCCTTCCAAGGAGTTAAATTCCAACTTAATATTTTACCATAGCTCGTTATCAGACCACATACTTCGTATGCAGAAGAACCTGGATTTAATCTCTAGTATATCCAGTTAGAAGGAACAAGCCATGGATATGGGAAATGCCTCTGCCTGAGACCCTGGAGAGCCACCGACAATCAATATAGGCAATACTGGGCTAGATGGAATACTGCAGGTCCCTATGAGAGTGCCTGTGATTAAAAGGAATATCCTGCCAAAACCTGAGAAAAGGTGGGGTGGATGGGAAGAATTGGAAAGGATAGATTTGAATTAATTTAGTTTACATTGGTGTTAGGCAATGTAAAGCCCATTAATGCCAAATAGAAATATTTGTGAGTGAGTGTGTGTGTGTATGCGTGAGGGGAGATTTTGTGCATTGTGAATGAACTCTTTTCATAATGTACTTTTTTAAAATTATGTTTGTAACATTGTTCATTTTATTTGTATTATTGTACTGACCATGGTTTATATTGATTTTGGGTCTTTTTTGTTTTATTAATTATAGATTGTGGTATTTATGTGTATAAGTCACTTTGAGACTACTTTTTGTGGTGGGAAGCAATGCATATATGATGATGATGATGATGATGATGATGATGATGATGATGATGATGATTTAGCAACTCAGGTGAGAGCCAATAATTCTTTTACAAAGCTGACTACTAGAACAGGGAAAGGGCTTGGTATAACAGACGCTGACTATTCATTTATTACATTTCTATACCGCCCATTAGCCAAGGTTTATAAGACAAAGCTTAAAAACATAAAATACAACAACATAGTAAAACATAACATAGAACGGTAAGTTTAAAACAGAATACAATCAAAGTAGTAACCAAGATGAAAGCCAGCAGTGGTACAAAGATCTAAAAATACACTCACTAACGCAATTTTACGGATATCACACCTTGCCTAACCTTGGTTAATGTAATCATTTACTCTGAAATAACTAGAACAGCTCACATCTTCATCTTGGTTTCTTTGCATAATGCAAGTGTAAATCACTGTTTAAATCAAAATAAAATCTGTCAGGTACCACTGGTCTAGAACTGGGAGCCTGATGATCCGACATTGCTTCCTGCTCATTACACCACTGGGTTTACTGGTTAAAGGAGGAAATTAAACATAGTTCCAGTGGGGACATTCATACCACACAGCACACAATCCTCCTGCCTTGGAAAGTCAGGAGCCTACAGTAAAGGGCTAATCTGATGCCATCGATGGATATAGAGCTCCCAGATCTGCTGCTTTCCCTCAGTCTGGGCAAACTGTTTCTGAGCAAAGCCATCAGCCCCTCCTTCTCTGTCACCAGATTACTACCACTGAGCAGGTTTCTGCCTGCCTGACAAAAGGAAGATAAAGAGCCCCAGAATATTCAGGGGCTCTGTCCTCACCTCTGCTGATCTTATGATAATTCACTGTATAAAAACATCAAAGGTTAGCAGAAGCAGGGGAGTGGGAGTGAGACTGTAGTAACCAACATACAAAAGTTATCAAATTTAGTGAGGAAAGTCACATGACAAAAATATAAAAGGGATCCATCTTTGTTTAACAAACGGCAAGTAAGGGGGCTGATTTTGGATAATAACCAAAATAATGCATGTCCCCCTCCCTACCACCCACAGTAAATCTTTTCTCTCACCTTGCTAGCTGAAAAAGAAGACGGAAAGTCAAAAGGAAAGCGGGGGAAGAAAAAGGATTTACAATAATTCTAGGATCAGCACTATGTTGCTCAGTTCCAGTCCAGAGTTAGTGGCATGCACTTAGCTGAAGACAGAATCCGTTTCTAAATTGCAGACACTGACAGGTATTAACTATGACTGTCTTCTGCCCTTTTCTCAAATATGGAGTGGAGGAGATGAATCCTTCTCAATTTGGATTATCTGACCACAACTCCTCTTGCCTGGCAGGATGTCAGTCAGAACCACAGCACATCTCAAGGCTGCAGTATGGCAACAGCTATATTCACATGCGTCTGCTTTGAAAAATAGTAAGGGTTGCTGTAAGTGAAAACGGTAGCCTCGTTGCCATCTAGGGCAGATGGCTACCAGTTGAAACTTTTTTTTGTATGGTTAGAAGCCGCCATAGATAATAGGCCACTCCATTGTAAATGGTTATGCTCCACAGATGCTTTACGAGTTAAATGCAAGTTCATAGGGGGCAGTTTTGATTAACGTGATGCGTTTGTAGGGAACTGCATGCATTTTACTAGATCCTTGGGACAAAGAATCTGGAGATATGTTTATCTGACAATACATTTTATTAATTCATTTATTTAATCAATTTATAGACCACTTGACTATATCTAAAAAAACAACTTGAAGTGTTTTACAATGTAAAAATTAAAAATACAAAACATCCGCAGAAAAGACATTTACAAACAGAAAGGACAAAACATCTCAGTTAAAAACATTTAAAATAAAAAAATACACATTCTCAATTAAAACCCTTACAACCAAAGAACTAACAATCAACAAAATGGGCAGCACAGTCAGTCAAGGAAGACCTGGCTGAAAAGGTAGGTCTTTAATAGGTGCCTAAAACATGCCACAGGTGGCACCTCCCACATATCAAGCAGGAGGGCTTTCCCCAAAGTGGGTGTCACCAAGGAGAAAATCCGCTTTCGGGATGTCACCAGATGGCAATCTGCAGGTTGCCATACAACCAGCAAGGCCTCCTCCAATTATCTTAGCAATTGAACAGATCGTATATCAGGGAAGATGATACACTACATTGTGATGCATGTATGTGTAGCTATAAGGGAAGTTGCAACAGCTCACTTCCTGTCCCTGCCTAAATCTCTCTCAGCTTTCCTTTGCTTTCTTAGCCAGTTGGTCAAGTTGTACTCAGCGTTATTGTAAAATGACAAAGCTAGTTATCTATTATGGATTCTCATATGCTTGATATTTGACCACAAAAATAACCTTCAAGGAAGCTAGATAACAGCCTGTTCAGTCATACAGTTGTGTAGAATGAACTTATGAAGGAGGGGACAGACCCTACCTATCAATGTACCTATGCATGTTTATTAGAATATCAGAAGGGATCCTTTATGCTCTGCATCAGGGGTGGGCGCAACCTGTGGCTCACCACTGGCTTTGGCCCCACCCACTGACAGCTTGTGGCTACCAACAGATTACCCTCAAGGGAATGTGTCCCTCGACAGAAAAAGGGTTTTCCATCCATGGTCTACATGCGAGGGCTTTCTGCAGACATCCTAATTCCTATGTGAATCTCAAGGATGGAGGCTGCTGCTATGATGCTGCTCTTGTACTCATCCTACATGAATGAATAACTGAAATAATCTAGAGAATCCATCCATTTAAATTACCATATATACTGTAAGGATGCTGTATATGCTTTAAAATACTGTCTGGTAAGATACTGTACCATTTAAGCAACTGGTAGTGGTGACCCATTTGTGGAATTCTCTCCTCAGTGATGTTTATCTGTTGCCCACTTTTATGTCATTTCAGCACCAGGTGACGACCTCTTTATTTTCCTCTTATGAGCATTTCATTTCTGTTGTTGGTTTTCTGCTGCTCTTTTTATGTGCTTTACTATTTTTAGACTGTTCTATTTTAGATGTATGTATTTTTATTATATATTGTATCTTATATAACTGTGCTGCAAGCCACCCTGGAACAGTTTTACTCGTACAGTGGGGTACGAGGAGATGATGATGATGATGATGATAGATAGATAGATAGACAGACAGACAGACAGACATTGCACTTATATCCTGCCTTTTTTCCAGTTGCAAGGAACCTAAGATAGATAGATAGATAGATAGATAGATAGATAGATAGACAGACAGACAGATAGATGATAGATATTCCTATATATTTGGAATTTCGGCTACCCATTAACATGACCATCTATCACAATGCAAAAAAAACCACCCCGGTATAGGAAGCTGCAACATTTTGCATTGATTATGCTTCCAATTAGGCAATACCCTGGCAACAACGAGAATTCAATTCCACTGAATTTATCAAGTTAAGCATCACAGGAAAATAATCATATCTAGTTTACTTTAGTGGAAGATTTGAGTCATTTGGGTTAGTGACAGGTCTTTTCTGATTACATCAACAAGATATGCCTATAAACCAGGCTTTCCTCTATAAAAATTTCCAGAAAAAAACACATTTTTTCTGTCTAAAAATACATCTGACTGCAGTGTTGGCAGAAGCTCTGAATGGGATTAAGCTCCTTCTATTTCCCCCAGACCACCACTCTAGCTTCCTCAAATCTTACCATCATTCTGAGCTGTAGCTGATCAAATTACTCAAAGCTCTGCTGAGGAAATAAAAGAAGCCCCTAGAGAGATAAAAAATACCATTATAATCAATCAGGAAGTATGCATTTTTTTCTTTCTGTGTGTAAGGATACAGATTAGGAGATACTAAACCAAGAGGATTCACATGGAAACAAAGAAGGCCTATGCAGATGATGGTGACAGCGGGGTGGGAAAAGTCTGGATACACTAGAATTTATTATAATTTCAATAAATTTATTATTATTATTATTATTGTTGTTGTTGTTGTTTCCTCCACAAGGCACAAGGTACTCAAACTAGAAACATAAAAAATAAGTTTAATAAGTGTTTATATTTAATAAACACTTTAATTATAGGAGGGTTTGTTTTCTTGGTTGCCATAGGCACTAGTCAATAGGAGTCCATGGTAATGGTATGGTCGCAATTTCAATGGAAGTTCTTGTTTGGCGATAAATCAGTGTTTCCCTGCAATGGTGAATAACAGACTGTTGGAAAAATGCAATTTACAGAACACTAAAATGCTAGCTGAGGGAAAGGATCCTCAGCAAAAGTCTGACCATACAAACTAAATTATCTCAAAAAGTTCCTTAATAAATGGTTTTCATTTCAACTCTTTATCATTTGTTTTATTGATATCTTCCTAATTCTCATTTGAGGTAACAGTTTTACTGCTCTATAGCATCTTCATGTATTTTATTCTTCCTCTGATCCCCAATTAGAGACAGCACACATATTGGCATGGTTTGCACTTCAAAGCTCAGAGTGGCTTCGAATGTTAATAATATCTTCCTGCATAGAACAACATATTATCTAAAGTTACAACTTGTGCGTGAGGGTGTCACACTGCCCGATTGATAGGTTTCTGGGCTGTCCCTTCTTTGTATGGAGTGGCAACCCCAGGGAGCAAATCACTGCAGCTGCTATTACTGGTCTAGGACTTGGCCGTCCTAAGCTTCAAGCAGGATGTGTGGATGGTGCTAAGGAATGGCTTCTCATGGTGTGAAGACATCTGTTCTGGGACTGAATACCTGCAGGTGGTACAGATATAGAAGCAGCTGGCAGGTGACAGGGAAAGAATCTCCCACCCCCAAGATTTGTCAGACCAAGCAGCTACCTAGTGCCTTTATCCACCCACCATATCTTTCAGCCTAGAGTGCAGCCAACAAAACAAGCAGACACTGATTAAACCAGAATAGGGAGAGACACCCCCATCAAAATTTGGTGTACCAACTGCTGTTAATAACATAATGGTTGTGCTGGGTCACACCAATAGTTAATCTAGCTTGCCACTATGTCCTTACCTGAAATATTTTAAAGGTCAACACACCAAAGAATAACATATAATGTAGGATTATTCAACCTCTCATCCATTATTTGCAGTTATTAATATAGCTTGTTATGTGCCTCTCTATTGGCCAGAGATCCAGTTTGAAAATACCCTTTTTGTGTTCTTCGTAGTTAGCTTTGTATTTTGTCCTGAATCCTTTATGATCAGCTGCAAATCTTTTATGAGCAGCGTCCCCACTATTACCCCTGTTAAGCAAAAAGGCACAGCCTGTTTGTCTATTGCATTTCATACTACCCTTCTGAGAAGCTCAGGGCAGGGCACATAGTCCTCCCACAACCTCGTTTTATCCTCACAACAACCCCATGAGGTAGGTTAGGCTGAGAGAGAATGACTGGCCCAAGGTCACCCAATGAATTTCAGGGCAAATTGGAAATTTGAATCTGGGCCTCCCTGGCCCAATCTGACCTTGTAACCACTCTAGCTCTGTTGTGGGGACCACACGTTTGCCCTTCTCCCTAGTGAACACTGTCCATTCATGTTGATGTTGATTTTTTACACATTTTTGACCAATTACAGGTTCATGGGATGGTCCATCCTTTTCATTTATAGTTTGTAGGTTTCCTTGGGGACCTTAAGTAAAATACATTTTGAATATCCAAGGGTCCTACATCCAAGGAAACAACCAGAGAACTCTGGTTATTGGGCAGTTTAAAAGTAGAGTAAATAAATAAACCATGATCTGCATCCTTGCTGATACACTCAAAGAATATTAGTCAGCTGGTGAAGGGCTGCAACATGGCACGGCCACTGAGAAATTCAACAATTCTAGTTGTAATAATGTGTTCTATTCAGTGTTCCAGGGAAAGGTTAGATCTGACAAGCTATTTGTTCTCTGGATTCTATTTTTAAAATTCATGTTATATTGGCCACACTCTAGACATCAGGTATAGAGGATGATTTTAATAAGTAATGTATATTAGTTAATAGTTCTTCAATTTCATATTTGAGTTATTTAAGTACTGTACTTTTAAATGGAAGCCCTCGGACCTCAGTGACTCTTTACTGGTTAGGTTGTTGATTTATTCTAAAACCTCTTTGCTAGCACTAATTGATATGGCTCTCCTGATATATTACCGAGGGCAAGGCAGGGGAGGGGGGAGTCACAGGTGCATGAATCTCTCCAGCTTATTTTATCTTGATATATGTGTGCAGATTTTTACATCTATATTTTAATGAGGCTTTATAGCACAGTTTGACATTAAAAAAATTATTGCTTTTTAAAATATATTAGTATTGCCTGTCCTAAGACTCTAACATAGGGTGGAACCGACAACCAAATATAATTTGTTTGCAGTGATGACAGATACAAGTAAAACATATAGTTTCTCCAAAATTTCCCATCTTCACTGAGTGGTTCTTTCCCACTTTTCTCACCTAACAACCATTCTGACTATAGGATTGTGGCTGCAGTCCTAAATACACTTTCTTGGGAGGAAATCCCATTGTACATTACTCTTTGTCTTGATAGATAAATTGTATCTATACAGCTTGCTGTATAGCAAGCAGAAATTCAACAAATGCTGCTTTCCCCATCAATGCATTTCCATATTAGAGATGGGCAAAATCCACAGAAGGAATTTTCACCAATTCTGTTTCCCCAGTCCCAGACAACATGGAAAAGATCTCTTGCTGACTGGAAATTAGCTTGGTTCAGTGTGCAGTTCCATGGCTGCCTACTTTCTATTTCTTTAGCTTAATCAAAACTCTGAATGTTGTACATGCATTTTCACTCTCTTAAAGATTGTCCTCTTCTGGGTCCTCTGCCATCATAAAGCCTAATAGTTAGGAGGGCCAGTGCAACAAGACAGCTTCTGATTGTTACTTATTTAATCTTTTAAACCAGGGATGGGGAACCTCTGGCCTGTGGGCCTAATCCAGCCCATAAAGCAGCCCCATCCAGTTCCCTCCTGCAGGCCCTGCCCCCTTCCCAAGCCCTGCATCTTGGAGGCTACCAGTGAGAGGAATCCCCACTGTTATCTCTGATTGGAAATAACAGTGGGGTTTCTCCTGTGTGTTGCTCCCCTCACAATCACTGATCAGAGGTAAGAGCAATCCTCACTAGAAAAGCAGTTTATCTGTGTAGAGAGAGGCAGGAGAAATTGTCCATGCCCTTTTCTGCACAGAGAAACTCAGCTATGTTGTCAGTGGCTTAAGAGGGGGTGGGTGCTTTGGGGGAAGGTCTGCCCCTGATGTCATCCGGCCCCTGAGGCGGGAGCTTGCGAGCTAAACAGGTCTTCACCTTTATTTTAAATTAAGTAGCGTTAAGAATGTAAGAGAGTAAGAATTGCTTTGCTAGGTCATGCTACACAGTAGTAGTTTTAAAACTGGGCATCCTATCTAACATTTAACATGGGTGATTTCTTTCCTGTTTATTTGGTATTTTATCCCTTTCTACTGCTGGATTATATCTTATTGTTTGCACACTACACTGCTGCTTTGCTTCACCCAGAAGTGGCTACCAGCAGCCAGAATATATTATCTACATTATCTTGATTTTAGGAAGAAAAGGACTAGGAATTTCAAGGTGACAAAGAGTGGTTCTGCCACTACATGGTTCTTCTCTGCGTGTCTCATCTCTGCAGATCGCATCTTTTTCATGTAGATTGTTTTGATGAGCATCCGCAGTGCCATACAGCATTTGGTGACCACTCATTTGGCACACTGATGTGGAACAGAAATATTGGAAGGGCAGGAAGAGGAAAAGGCACTTTACAAATTTCCCAGCTGATGTATCAGGTATGCAGACAAACAGCCCGGAAAGGTTGTGGCAGGACTGGCATTGCGAATACAAAATAGTACAGTGAAAGGAAAAGAGGAGAGGAACGTAGTTGTATTGCTGTGTTGTTCTGCCCATGAAATTACATTAACGCTCCAACCTCAGAAGGTGCTCTCCAGTCCCTTGCTGGCTCCTAGCCCTTTCACTCATTAATCTCCTTAATGCATTGAATGAACTTTAGAATTACAAAACAGGCAGTGGGCTCTGTCATTCCCTTGACCTATTTTTGAGGCTTCATGCAACTCACCAATTGATCATATGCACACACGCAAGTGCACACACACACACACACACTTGCTCAAACATCTTCAAACATCTTCAAACCTTCCAGTGGTGCAGAAAAGGGTCACCTTGATAGAAAGGTGATCTCATGACACACAACAAGCTTCCTTTAAAAAAACGCGGGGGACAGGAGATGGACAGGGGGGAACATAAGTATTTAGCAGTGCCCTTCCTTGCACCATAAAAGAAGGTGAGAGATTTTATTATTTGGGCTAGGTACACAAGAAATCAGCAGACACTCTATATTGTAATTCTGTTACTATTGTAGGCAGAAATGAGGTAAGTTCTATCACATGGAATGAGAAGCGAGGTCATGGATGCCTCTGCTGTGGCCAGTGACATCAGGAATGGTTAACCCATCCTTCCCCAACCTGGTGCCCTCCAGATGTTTTTGATGACAACTCCCAGAATTCCTGACCACTGGCTATGCTGACTAGAGCTAATGGGAGTTGAAGTCCAAAACACCAGGAGGGCACCAGGTGGAGAAGCCTGGTCGAACCACATGTTCTTTTTAACTCCTTCCTATGTTCTCTTCCTACTGTTAACCTATAGATTGAAATATCCTTGAGACAAGGACCTTTCTCCCACAACCCCCACGCTGTAAAGCTCCATGTACATTGATTGCGCTGTATAAATATATTTAAAATGTGTTTTAAATAACTGAATGAGCGTGGAGAGAAAGAAGAAACAGTGCTACCATTTTCACATTGGTAACTCCATTTGTTGTTGTTTATTCGTTCAGTCGCTTCCGACTCTTCGTGACTTCATGGACCAGCCCACGCCAAAGCTTCCTGTTGGCCGTCATCACCCCCAGCTCCCCCAAGGTCGAGTCCGTCACCTCCAGAATACCATCCATCTATCTTGCCCTTGGTTGGCCCCTCTTCCTTTTGCCTCCCACTTCCCCTACTATCAACATCTTCTCCAAGGTATCCTGTCTTCTCATTACGTGGCCAAAGTACTTCACTTTTGCCTTTAATATCATTCCCTCGAGTGAGCAGTCTGGCTTTATTTCCTGGAGTATGGACTGGTTTGATCTTCTTGCAGTCCAAGGCCCTCTCAGAATTTTCCTCCAACACCACAGTTCAAAAGCACAGTAACGCCATACTGCAGAGGAAAGTCCAAAAGTCCTAGATCAAACCAAGCCTGCCAGTACGCTAAGCTGATGACAAAAACACACAGACACAACCCACAGTAACGAATTCAAGTCTATGAAAAGCCTCACACTACTTTTCATGGCAAGTCTTTGGCAATCCAAAGTTCCAATTAAGGGTGAGCCCATGTGCAGAGTGCCTCCAAAAGCCCAGACAATGATGGATCCAAACAGAGAAGGCTTTGGGTAATGAAGACGAGATGTTCCTAGCAAAGGCTACTCGCCTTTACATCAGATTAAAAGGGAAGGCGTCACCGTAAGACACTCTCTCCGGATCCCTTGACAGACAAGGGCCTTAGTCTTTCAGCAGGGTCCCGGTCTAAACAGGGCAGCACTGCTCAGCCAGCAGTGATGCTTCCACCTGGGCAACCCTTCTGCAGACCCCACCCCACCTCTTGTCAGCTTCTCACAGAGAGGTTCCAACCTCCCTGCCTGCCAAGGCCAGACCAGCAGGTGAACAGGGAGTTGGGTGACTCCCCCCGGCTTCTCTCTCTGAACATTGACAGAGATAAGCTCACACAGATTCTGACATACCAGAGGCTGAATAGGCCCAAGCCCTTCCAGGCTACTTCTAATCAAATCCTGGCTATAACCTACAAGGCCCACTGCAGTGCTGAAGCTGGGCCCTGACACCGATTTTTGTAACAAAACAATAACATCTGATCTGAAAAACTGTCTAAAAATATATTATGGAACAAGCTTTTGCGAGCTAAAGCCAACTTCAGCAGATGGGTTAAGTCAGTCTTCTCCAACTCTGTGCTGTCCAGATGTGTTGGAATGCTGAACCCATGCTGGCTGGGGTTCATGAGAATATAGTCTAACACATCAGGAGGACACCAAACTGGGGAAGGTTGGGTAAAGTGGTATCCTAAGTTAGCCAGTATATAGACACAAAGCAGTAGAGGGAAGGAGGGCTTTGCAAACAGTGGAGCAAATTGGCTATTAAATGCAACGGATAGTCATCAACATGTAACATATCTATGGGTAGACTAATATGCTTAAAAAATAAAATCAAAGAGACCCTTCTCAATTAGCAGCTATTAGTGACAGCTTTCATTCTATCACAGTGAGAACGCAGGTCAATAATTGCGTTTAAGAGGTCAGATACCTATGTGTCCATACCTACCATATGAGCCTGCCCATAATTTGCTATCTTTATCAGAGGCCTTGTAGTACATCCCACCACCATGGAAGGTTAGGTTGGTGGGTATACAAGGCAGTGCCTTTTCTGTAGCAGCACCCTGACTATGGTGGAGCTCCCTCCCAAGGGAGGTTAAGTTGGCTCCATCCCTACAGAGTTCGACTCAGGCAGTAAAAACCTGTACTTTTTTGCCATAGCGTTGATGGATGTTAACATTGTTTGGGGCCTCTTTTAAAGAAAATTTTGTTTCTGTGTTTATTCTGCTGTGATTTTTATTGTGATATTGTCTTGTTTTAAATTGTATATCTCTTTGAGGACTCTGGTAGGCAGAAAAGTGATTTATAAATACATTTTAACAACAACAGATAAATAGGATCTAGTGAGAAAATGAAATATATGTGCGGACAAACCCTGAATCGCCAATCCAAAAATGCAATCTCAAATTATCTTGTACTTGTGCATACGCTGTGTTTGCAACACTCATTTTTCTGCTGCCTTTGCTAGAACATAATGAATGCTGTAGAGGTCAAAAGGCCGGAGAAACATGATCTCTCAATCTTGCATCCATCAGACTGGAGTCTCTCAGTCTGAAAAGTGTTATCTCTATCTGCAAAAGAGCTGCAAATAGTGTATGTATCAAAAAACAAAACAAAACAGGATTAAGTGTGCTACAATCACCATCCATCGTGACCGATAATGGATTCAAACATGTAATGTCAGATGTGGTACAGTCTCCTCCTGTGACTGTACCACCTCAATTCTGATGTGGAGAGCCCCTTGTTTTAAATTGTCCCACATAAGAAGTGAAAAGGGTGCTTTGTAAAATATGACTCCATATAGCCTGAAGGCCATAATACGCTGCTACTATGCTAAAACCAAGCAGGTCTCATTTGGTCAGTGGAGGGATTTGAAACTGGCTAGGAAGAGCTGTACCTCCGTGGTACAGCATATGCTCTGCATGCAAAAGATTCCAGTTCAACCCCTGACATCTCTAGGTAGTGCTGAGGAAGCACTACCCACCAGTCAGAGTGGACAAAATGAAGCTAGATGGACCAGTGGCCTGATTCAGTATAAGGAACGTTCCTCTGTTACTAATCTGCTTTAAGCTTCCTGAATGAAAAGCAGGACATGTGGAATACTAATAGACTGCTTTCCTTCACGTAGTAAATGTTCAACCAGTGCTGTGTATTGGTTAAGAGACTCAGCCAAGGAGGCCTGGGTTCAAATCCCCACCTGGCCATGAAGCTCGATGGGTGATCTTAGGCCAGTCACTATCTGTCAGCTTAATCTAACTCACAAGATAAAAGGGGATGGGGAGAAAACTGTGGTGTTTGGAGTTCCTTGGGGAAAAGGTGAGATAAAAACAATAATAAATAAACAAATAGCACCCAACACTTTCATTCAGCCTCTACATTTCTCAGTTAAATAACCCTGAGTGGCGCAGAGTGGTAGGTGGCAGTATTGCAACTGAAACTCTCCACGACCTGAGTTCGATCCAGCAGAAGCTGGGTCTTGGGTAGCCAGCTCAGGTTGACTCAGCCTTCCATCCTTCCAAGGTTGGTAAAATGAGTACCCAGCTTGCTGGGGGAAAGGTAGTCACGTCTGGGAAAGGCAATGGCAAACCACCCCGCTACAGTCTGCCATGAAAACACCAGCGAAAGCAGCGTCCCCCTAGGAGTCAGCAATGACTCGGTGCTTGCACATCTGTATGAAAGCCATTTCTACTTCTAGATCTCATCCAGAAACCTGGCAGAGATTCTTTCAATATATCAGGGACCAATGTCTGTATGCAGACCCTGAAACTCTGTAAATCTGGCCCAAACAGGTGAGTTAGGAGGGAACACATTGTTCTTGAATGAAAATCAGAATATGTTTCTGACTCTTATTGCACAGGAGGATATGCACAAGTTACACAGAACTCTTTATACACTCTTCTGGTTTACATATACAGCAAAGGTAGTTACAAATAAAAGTATATTTAGTCCCTTCTGGTACCCTGTCTGTGTTACGCTTTTACTGTTCATGCAGAAAATTCAAGAATCCCTAGGGCAGTCATTTTCCAACTTTATACCTTCAGGGAATATTTTGCACAGCAATTTGTGCACTGCAGAACCCCTAATAAAATGAGAAGTAATCAGTAATTAAAGCCTCCACCACCATGGGAATAGAAACTAAGAATAAAGGGCAATTAGGAAAAGCTGTTCAAAAGTTAATAAGTGGATTATTAATCACTTACGCCTAGTCATACTAAATAGAAAGCAATAAAACATGCTGAACCTGCAAGCAGGAAGCTTTTAATTAATGTTGGAAGTGACCTTTGCTGAATGGGGCTTAACTTCTGAGTAAACATTATACAAGAATCATGGTCATGGATTGCTGGATACTATAGCCCAGCCTTCCCCAAAGCAGGTGTGCTCCAGATGTGTTGAACTACAACTCCCCCCCATCCCCAGCCAGCATGGTTAAGTGCTGGAACCTACCTTTACCAGCACTCACTGTCTATACTGTGGAAGCAACCCTTGTAAATGTGTTGGGCCCATTTTCTTTAAGCCAAGTGTATGAGCATATTAATTTAGCTGGAAAGAAGCAGAAACAGAGGCAACTACTAGTACAGTCAGAAGAAAGGATGCTTATAGACCAATAATCACTTTGTGTCTGTTGATACTCCTCCATAGGTGGTCTGAAGTCAACTTATTTGGCATCTCTTTCTGGCTGGCTGGTTTTAGGATCTAGGAATATTAAAAAGAAAGGAATGGCCCCACTTGCAATTTTAGTAGCTAGAGACTTGGCATACAATGTCTCGTCAGCTGCAGTTTGATCCATATTCTCATGTTAAATTTACTTTATGGAAGAATCCAACCTTGAAAATAGAGAGTTGGCCTTTTATGTAGAGGAATTGGTTTGATAGTGGAATTTATACTTAAAATCAATTAATAGGATAGGACAATGAGTTTTTACCATTTTCAGTATTGCAACATAAATATCACTTACCATCTAGTGCTGGTTGACAATATATTCAGCTACAGCATTTGTTGGAATCTATATATGGGCCATCAGCTATGAATACTTCAGTACTCCCTAAATTGTTGGAAGAAATGATTCTTTATAGAAAACTAAGCCTATGTCTTTTGGAATGTTGTATTGTATTTGTTCAGACTGTCAGAGACAAATGGAATAGGGAATCAGAATGCTCTATACAGCCTAATCAATGGAAAGTTGCCCTGGTTTCCATATGTACTATTTCTGTAGATTTAAAATTGAGGCTGATTCAACAAAAAATGATGTTTCATGTATATTGGACACCACAGAGGCTTGATAAAAAGAAGCTGGCTAACTCTGCTAGATGTTGGCAAATGTAATGCGGACAATGACCCTGTTTGGACATAAGTGGCATTTGACTGCAATTCTTGAGTTAATTAACTTTATTGCACAATTCAGTCTTGAAAATAAAGAAATAGGCTTTTATGTGTAAGAACTAGGTTGATAGTGGATTTTATACTTTAGAAATAAATAGGATTGGACAATAAGTTTTTACCATTTCAGTACTGCAGTTTAGATATTGTGGCTTAATTAACTTACTTCCAGTTTCCAGCAGCAACCTACACAAGTGGCATTTGTAGGTTGTTTCTGCAACATCTGACCCTGGGCACTTGGGATTGTTCATGGTTTAAACAACTCCATGTTAACCCATGGGTTAACGTGGGATTGTTTAACCCATGAACAATCCCAAGTGCCCAGGTTAATTAACCCACTAATTGCTGCCAAATGCGACGATTACATCTGAACAGGGCCAATGCTGCATTGAGGTATATGATATGGGCATGTCCTGTAGTGGCTTCTTTTTGGTTGGCAGTCATTGCTCGTAGAAACCTCATTCTTGGAAAATCTGTGGTAATTGCAGATGTTTTGCACTTTTAAATTATATTCCTGTGATGTGGGGATTAACAGATGGACAGTAAAAGTGGACACCGAGAGCCCTTACAGTTGTAAAGAGACTCATACTTCAGGC
Organism: Heloderma suspectum; assembly: GCF_057233095.1. Taxonomy (NCBI): domain Eukaryota; kingdom Metazoa; phylum Chordata; class Lepidosauria; order Squamata; family Helodermatidae; genus Heloderma; species Heloderma suspectum. The sequence continues at coordinate 24,123,012 of NC_139464.1, forward strand.
TTGGAAGGATAAATAGCCACCACCTATCATTCAGTGGTGTGAAGATCTTACTGTCCTTGCAATATTTGACAATCGTCCATTTCGTATGGATGCTTGTTTAGATATATGGACTGCATGTGTGTGTGTGTGCGTGCGTGTATGTGTGTGTGTGCGTGTGTGTGTATATATATATATTTGAAATAGAAGTGCCAAATCCCCCCTTTCCCCCCTTTCTTTTATTAATGGTATTGTAAATTATTATTGTGAATGGATATATTTTCTGTTATCTTCTTTTATCCTTGTCTTTCATGGCTTTTGCCCACTTTCTTTTTTCTTTAATTTTTGTTATGTTTGCAAATAAAAATAAAAATATTTGGTGAGTGTTGGGTGTACTTTCCTTTTTAAGAATACAGCTCAAGACAAGAAAAAGAGTTATCATCCTCAGCTATTCGTGTTGTGTGTAATACTGCCGTTAAGATCCAGTTAGCATTGATTCTTTAGCTGCAATAATATTTTTCCCGCTGATCCAGTAATTTAGCCCTCACTGTCGATTGAGACAATTCTTGTGAGTAATAAAGCAGTTCCGAAAGAAGAAAAAGCTTCCAATAATTCACTTTTAAGAATGTTCTCTTATCACTGGCATCACTAGTCATCCTTGAAAATTTCAGACATCGAGGCAGTCTTGCTCAGAAGTGCAGAAGGAATTTGTGGTTGTGGACATAAACGCCTTTACCCTACATGGCAAACTATTCTGTATCCTCCTATATTTTAGGACTTCATCGTACCCCATCGTACGGGGCTCGAATTCCCAAGTGATTACTGAATAACACAGCACCTGGATTAATGCCCTAGCAAGTCTGTTTGCAGACTGATGTACCCATGTAAAATGGGGTTTTAAAAGGTTCTATTCAATATAGGTCTCCCTTTTCAGGCCCTGGATCCCCACCCCCATTAGCCTGGAGACCTGGAGACTCAGGGGGCCGAGTCTGGGAGAAAATACTTGATGCCGCATAGGTCAATGCATAGGAGAAAAGTGGGACTAGGTGGGGGGCAGGTTAGGGAGCAGAGCCCAGCTTGGACTGGTGGCTCAGGATGGAGCCTGATAAACTTGGGGCAGAGCAGCTAACATGAAAATCTCTTAAGCTAAACAGAAAATAGTTTTGTCTCTTGGTTCTATCCCCTCACCTCACCATGAGATTTAGTTCCTTGGATACCCTGAGAAGGAGGCTAAAACACAGTTTAGATCAAGCCCTCCAGTGGGCAGCCTTAGGTACACCTTCTTTACTGTATAGAAATGTATCTCCCTATCTTTCTCTCTTTCTCTGTCCCTCACCCTCTTTATTTCTCTACTGAGTTGGAGTCCAACAACATCTGGAAGGCCACCAGTTCCTTACCCATGAAGTAGAGTTCCATCATCTGTAGCCAGCATGGCCAATGGTCAGGAATGATGGGAGCTGTAGTCCAAGAACATCTAGAGGGTGACAGGTTCCCCACTCTGCTCTAGTTTCTCCTTCTTCTTCTTGAAAACTGGTGGACGTACTGCAAGTGCAGTCCACCTTAGGATAAAGAGTTCAAGGCAACCCAGTTGTGGGGATCATAACCCATAAGCTGGAGGCCATTACATTATAAGGTCCATTCCAGTGAGTCTTTGGACTGAGGTTCTTATGCTTGTAGACCTTATCCATTTGGCTCAATAAGCACAGACACCTGAGCTGAGGATAATTTGGAGTTGCAGGTTAATTAGGGATGGCTCTTTCCAAAATAGACAGCTTCCAATACCCACCCCCCATCCTTGTATGGCAGGGAGGAGAGGATTTTTTTCTCTATATGAGCTGAAAAGAAGCTCCCAACTGGAAACTAGAAGAATTAGATCCTGCCCATTTACTTTTAATTGAAATTATTACTATATCTAGGTCATTTAATTAAAATATATCGAGGGCAGGCCCTTATATTAAGGAAAAATAATTGAGACATTCTTTTTTCATGCATTTGAGCATTTCTGCAAAATACAAAATCATATAATTACTGATGACGCTGCCACCACCTAAGCACTACAATATTTCTGTCATGCATGGAATGGAATGAAAGGAAAGGAAAAGATAAACCTAATTCAGAGAAAATGCAAGGGATGGGGAAGAAAGAAGGGAAATACGTTCCAGTTTGACTTCTTTTTCAGGCTTCTAATAAATAAAATGATACGCTTACTCCTCTCCACCTCCCACACAAACCCTGCACCCGGTCTCCAATATACTACATGGAAGGGTTTTTTTTTATCCAGTTCTGTATGGAAAGGTCAATAGCAGAAGACATCTAGAAGATATTTCAGGCTCATTGGAGCCAGTTATATTTCAAAATGGGCAACGAAGGTGCTTGGACTACATCTATGTAAAGCTCTCTGAACACTCAAATCACCATATAAATGCTAAGTATTGTATATATTACTCTTAAGCATCAGGAAGTATATTTTGGTAAGAGATAAAGAAGTTGGGGAAACGGCAAGAAAAACAAAAGTATGCTTTTTATTATTTATCCCGATTCACTGCCTTGTTGTGGCGAAGGGGCTTGCGTAACTCAGTGAAGCCATAAGCTATGCCGTGCAGGGCCACCCAAGACGGACAGGTCATGGCAGAGAGTTCTGACAAAATGTGGTCCACTGGAGAAGGAAATGGCAACCCACTCCAGTATTCTTGCCAAGAAAACCCCATGGAACGTATCACAAGGCTAAAAGAGATGACGCCGGAAGATGAGCCCCTCAGGTCGGAAGGTGTCCAATATGCTACTGGGGAAGAGCAGAGGGTATTTCCAAGTAGCGCCAGAAAGAGTGAAGTGGCTGGGCCAAAGCCGAAAGGACACTCAGCTGTGGATGTGTCTGGTGGTGAAAAGAAAATCCGATGCTGTAAAGAACAATATTGTTTAGGAACCTGGAATGTCAGATCAATGAATCAAGGTAAGCTGGAGGTGGTCAAACATGAGATGGCAAGATTGAACATCGACATTTTGGGAATCAGCGAACTAAAATGGACAGGCATGGGTGAATTTAATTCAGGTGACCATCATATCTACTATTGTGGGCAAGAATCCCTTAGAAGAAATGGAGTAGCACTCATAGTCAACAAAAGGGTGGGAAAAGCAGTACTGGGGTACAATCTTAAAAATGATAGAATGATCTCAGTACGAATCCAAGGCAAACCATTCAACATCACAGTAATTCAAGTCTATGCCCCAACCACTGAGGCCGAAGAAGCTGAGGTTGATCGGTTCTATGAAGACCTACTACAACACCTTCTAGAACTAACACCAAAAAAAGATGTCCTCTTCATCATAGGGGATTGGAATGCTAAAGTAGGAAGTCAAGAAATCACCGGGATAACAGGCAGGCATGGCCTTGGTGTACAAAATGAAGCAGGACAAAAGCTAATAGAGTTTTGCCAAGAGAACACGCTGATCATAGCAAACACTCTTTTCCAACAGCACAAGAGGCGACTCTACACATGGACGTCACCAGATGGTCAATATCGAAATCAGATTGATTATGTCCTTTGCAGCCAAAGATGGAGAAGCTCCATACAGTCAGTAAAAACAAGACCTGGAGCTGACTGTGGCTCAGATCATGAGCTGCTTCTTGCAAAATTTCGGCTTAAATTGAAGAACGTCGGGAAAACCACTAAACCGTTCCGGTATGACCTCAATCATATCCCTGATGAATATACAGTGGAGGTGAGGAATAGATTTCAGGGATTAGACCTGATAGACAGAGTGCCTGAGGAACTATGGACGGAGGTCCGTAACATTGTTCAGGAGGCAGCAACGAAATCCGTCCCAAAGAAAAAGAAATGCAAGAAAGCCAAGTGGCTGTCTGATGAGGCTTTACAAGTAGCTGAGGAAAGAAGGGAAGCGAAAAGCAAAGGAGAAAGGGGAAGATATATCCAACTGAATGCAGAGTTCCAGAGAAAAGCAAGGAGAGACAAGAAGGCCTTCTTAAATGAACAATGCAAAGAAATCGAGGAAAACAACAGAATGGGAAAGACTAGAGATCTCTTCAAGAAAACTGGAGATCTCAAGGGAACGTTTTGTGCAAAGACGGGCATGATAAAGGACAAAGAAGGCAGGGACCTAACAGAAGCAGATGAGATTAAGAAGAGGTGGCAAGAATACACAGAAGAACTCTACAGGAAAGATCTGAATGTCCCTGATAGCCATGATAGTGCGGTCACTGAACTTGAGCCAGACATCCTAGAGAGTGAAGTCAAGTGGGCCTTAGGAAGCATTAGTAACAACAAAGCTAGCGGAGATGACAGTCTTCCAGCTGAGCTATTTAAAATCCTAAAAGATGATGCTGTTAAAGTGCTGCATTCAATATGCCAACAAATCTGGAACACTCAACAGTGGCCACAAGACTGGAAAAGGTCAGTTTACATTCCAATTCCAAAGAAGGGCAATGCCAAAGAGTGTTCAAACTACCGCACAATTGCGCTCATTTCACATGCCAGCAAGGTGATGCTCAAAATCCTACAAGCTAGGCTTCAGCAGTATGCGAACCGAGAACTACCGGAAGTACTAGCTGGGTTTCGAAGAGGCAGAGGAACTAGAGATCAAATCGCCAACATTCGCTGCATCATGGAGAAAGCAAGAGAATTCCAGAAAAACGTCTATTTCTGCTTCATTGACTACGCTAAAGCCTTTGATTGTGTGGATCACAACAAACTGTGGCAAATTCTTAAAGTGATGGGAGTACCAGACTACCTTACCTGTCTCCTGAGAAACCTGTACGAGGGTCAAGAAGCAACAGTAAGAACCAGAGATGGAACAACCGATTGGTTCAAAATTGGGAAAGGAGTACGACAAGGCTGCATATTGTCACCCTGCTTATTTAACTTATATGCAGAGTACATCATGAGAAATGCTGGGTTGGATGAATCACAGGTCGGAATTAAGATTGCTGGGAGAATTATCAACAACCTCCGATATGCAGACGATACCACCCTAATGGCAGAAAGCGAAGAGGATCTCAAGAGCCTCTTGTTGAGGGTGAAAGAGGAGAGTGCAAAAGCTGGTTTGAAACTCAACATTAAAAAAACTAAGATCATGGCATCTGGCCCCATCACTTCCTGGCATATAGAAGGGGAAGAAATGGAAGCAGTGACAGATTTTACTTTCTTGGGCTCCAAGATCACCGCAGACGGTGACTGTAGCCATGAAATTAAAAGACGCTTGCTCCTGGGGAGGAAAGCTATGGCAAACCTAGACAGCATAGTAAGAAGCAGAGACATCACCTTGCCGACAAAGGTCCGTCTAATCAAAGCTATGGTTTTCCCAGTAGTAATGTATGGCTGTGAGAGCTGGACTATAAGGAAGGCTGAGCGCCGAAGAATTGATGCTTTCGAACTGTGGTGCTGGAGAAGACTCTTACGAGTCCCCTGGACTGCAAGGAGGTCAAATCAGTCCATCCTAAAGGAAATCAACCCTGACTGCTCATTGGAAGGACAGATAATGAAGCTGAAGCTCCAATATTTTGGCCACCTAATGCGAAGAGAAAACTCCCTGGAAAAGCCCCTGATGCTGGGAAAGACTGAAGGCAAAAGGAGAAGGGGACGGCAGAGGATGAGATGGCTAGATAGCATCACGGATGCAATGAATATGAACTTGAGCACGCTCCGGGAGAGAGCGCAGGACAGGAAGGCCTGGCGTGCTATGGTCCATGGGGTCACGAAGAGTCGGACACGACTGAACGACTGAACAACAACAACAAGGAAAACTTGGGACTCTGCAACAAGGTGGAAGGCAACATCTCTCATCCATGTTCTATCCTTTCAGACATTACACAGAGCCATGCCCAAGTTTGTCTAAGTGTACACTCCACAGGGAGCCTGTTACAGTTCCTCAATTAGCATACAGGTTTGCAAAGACATATTTGTTGCGTTCATATCCTGTGAACATTAAGCGTACATTTTTAACTGTTCATTTAAAACACCTTAGATATACACAGTATATATAAAGTGCCCCTTAGTCAACATTCATCCTTATCCTCTTTCCACAATATTTAGAACTTCATGTTCATGGAAAGTTTTAGAAAATCATATAACATTTTCTATCTGATACACAACCCATCACAACTATATTTCCAAGTGATACATATATAGATATCGCATCTCCCTCTTGGAATCTTCAGCATTAAAAGGGCCTAAGAACCGCTTTAGTAGAGAATAAGCCAGAATAAACTTCAATCAGCCTAAAAATTAATTTAAAAATCATACGTGTACACACACTGCTGGCTTAACCCTGACCCCCAAACACTAGCCCCCATAACTTGCTCAAGCTCTCTAACTCCTAATATATCCCTTTTGCATTCCAAGGCTAAGCTCAGAGAGTGAGGCCAAACTCAATAACATAAAGCATACATCTTGGGAAGCCACCTACTGCTTCCATCAGCCTTGTGATTACAGCTCTGCATTCCAGTTGTCTGTACTGTTTTCTGCTGGTCCTTCCAGTAGGGTGCTGATTGCCACTTAAATCAATGGAAATTGAGGGTGCTAAGGACTCACCAGACTGCATTTTTGCAGATTAGAAATAAATTGAAAACATTACCAGGAGTGTCCTTTTCTAGCCATTAAAAAAGGATGCTTTTAAAAATGTGGATTTACTATTAACTAAATTGGGGCCTGGAGCATTGAAGCATTCTTTATTCAGTACAGATAATACCACCAGGCTGACATTCACCAAAGAAGAAATGCAATATTATGGACCCTGGATCCTGCTATGATTACCTCCATGAAAATAACAATGCCTATTTTTAAGGATTTCTTAAATCTTGCATTTGTAGAAGTTGATAGAGAGTTTTTAATCTGTTAAAAAAGTAAGAATAGCAATCTTTAGCTGGTCCTAGTATTGTCAAGAGTAGTCAGTAAATAACCCAGGCTACTATTTATTTCTAGCTCTCCAGATGACCATTAATATATGAATATATGAAGCTGCCTTATACTGAGTCACATCATTTACCTTAAAAGCCCAAAATGGTTTGAGCCCAAGATACTAAAGGACCACCTCCTCCCATATAAGCCTTCTTACTTTTTAAGATCTGCAGGGGAGGTTCTTCTCTGCATTCCAATGGTAGTGGAGGCAAAATTGATTGGGACATGGGAGAGCGCCTTCTCTGTGGCTGCACCCTAACTGTGGAATTTCATTCCCCAGGAAATTTAGTTATCCCGCTCTCTCTTGACCTTCCACAGCTAGAGCTGTTTAGGTCTCTATAGCTAAGCACCAGAATCTTGAATTGGGCGCAGAAACAAATTGGAAGCCAGTGAAGTTGGTATAAGACTGGTGTAATATGGTCTGTAAAACACACCAGAATGCAGCATTTTGCACCAGCTGAAATTTCTGAACACTCTTCAAAGGCAGCCCCACTGTCACGGTGGAAACTGAGCCGATAGAACCCCAGAGCAGTTCTGATTCTGACGAGGAACAGCAATCCGTGGGAGAGGAACGCGCTCATCTCTCACAGGCACAGCAGCTAGCAGAGATTCCTCCTGCCAGCATTCCTGAGATAGATAGTGACCCTGGCAGCGAGAAAGTGCGGGAGGGGGGCTTGCTAGACGCTCGACGCAGACGCAGGGAGCGACGAGCGATGGAGGGCGCAGAAAGGAGGCGTAGCGCCCGTCTGGCGCGCAAGCAACGGCTGCCTCCCTTGGACCCAAGGGAAAGAGGGAGGAACGCTCCCTAGCCCATAAGTTCAGGGTCTTCAAGTGACTCTCCTTCAAACAGGGATCAACTGCCTACTCGGAGCATAGGCTACTCTGCTGTTCCTTGCTTAGTCGCTGGTGATTAGCATCTGAAAGAGTCATTAAGTTGTAAAAGGATTAAAGCCTTGAAAAGAATCTGTGTCTTGAGTTAGTTATTGGAGTAGACTGAAAGAGGCCGCCAGGGCGCTCCTGACACCCACATACAGCGTGTTACAATAACTGTATGTTTATCCATGTATGACATCATATCAGGGTAGTTGAAATTACTTCAGTAATCTTTTTAAACAAAACTGTGTGAACCATTTTTTTTAAAGTCTCAAGATTTGTAAGCCAATTTTAAATATTTATTTTAAATTTAAGAACCAGCTGCTACATCCATGACTTTGGAGCATCTGGGATTGGTAGAACGAGCAAGTCTAAATAAACAGCCTTCTCTCTGTCTCTCTTTTCCATTTGTGAAGGGAGGATGCATTTAATCATTATTTCCTGTGGATTTGTTGTTCTGCAATTTACATTCCTCCCCCCACCTGCTCCAGTTGATACAACTTCGCCCAGCCACCACCTAAACTACAGAAGCTCAAAAAAACAAAATGAAGAAAAAAATTAACTGGGCTCTCCACCTCCATGGCGGGCAGCAGGGAAGAGAGAGGGATAGGCTTCATGAGTAGATTAATCTTTCTTCAGGCAGATACATGTTATTATTAGGATATGGGAGCTGAATACAGGGTATTCCATGCTGTCACAGCAACCTTTTGTACATGCAAAGAAGACAATATGATCACACACCCTTTCAGGGTGGAGATCGCTCGTTGCCTGTTGAGGCCCATAGTATCAAAATATAAAGTCATATTAAACTCTATTGCAAAGCAAAAATTGTAATAACGAAGAACTGGAAATCGGGTGAGGATCTCCCTGCCACAGCACGATTGGCACTGTTATCTCAGCAGAAAAAATTATGAGATTGTTCCAGCTGTACTGGCCAGAACTCAAAGAGCTACTTTGGGTGTGCCTGTGGAATGTTGACTTTCCCCCCATTTGAATAGCAGACACCAATGTCATATCATAAAATGCTTTCGAAGCTTCCTCGAGTCCAGTGGAGGCTGGTGGATCAGATTTCGGTGGGACTGTGTTCCATTCTGGGTTTCAGTCAGAACGAGTCAGAGCTCTAAAGGAGCTACCAACGGTGCTGAACCCATTTGGGGGATAGGGTTCAGCACCTTGGATAGCTTCTTTAGAGTTCTGGCTGGTTCTGACTAAAACCCAGAATGGAATCATAGTCCCACTGAAATCGAAGCCACCAGCCTCCATTGTTTGAATCCTTGTACAACACTGGGTGGGGTCGGTGTTGCTTTTCAAGAAATACAAACAATAAGCCCCATTGTGTGTGTGGACTTACTGGTATGGATTCTGGCCCTTTAAATTCAATGTGGAGGGACCATAAGTCAATGGGGGAGCATATGCTTTGCAGCCCGAAGGTTCCAAGTTCAGTTCCCAGCACCTTCACTTAAAAAGGACGAAGTAGTAGCAGGTGATGGGAAAGACTGAGAGAGCCACTGGCAATCAGAGTAGACAACACTGGCTAGGTATAAGACAGCTTCTTACGTTCAGTACAATCAATACAAGAACTTGCCTGTACCTAGGGCCTTGTTTTCACTAAGGTGGCCTGTAAAACATCAGATTGCGAGGGAGGGCTCACATGAAAAATGATATCTACATGCAGAAAACTGACATGTCAGGGAGAAAGCTATACTATAGACTTTCTTCCCAAGATTATATGTTTATATAGAGAAAATTTCTTGTACGAAGAAACAATCATGCAAGACCTCACCTACAGTAAGAAGTGGCACAGTCCAGGTCATCTGTAATGCAGACTATGTCATTCTGAAGACGATGTCATTGTGAAGCTGAGTAACTGTTACCCAATCGGCTTCCCCCATCAACTTTCAACAGAGGCAGTGCCTGTGTGGCTAGCACACATCAACAAGTGTGACAAGACATAATTGATGTTTCATAATTTGTTTCCCGCCTCCCAGCTGAGCAGAGCAGAGCAGAGCAAGCTGCTCCAGCTGGTCCAGGGACTACAGAAGCAGGCAAGCTCCCAGAGAGCGAGCGGGCAGAGCGAGCGAGCAGGGGGAGCAAACAGGAGTTGGCCAGGGGAGTTGCAGTGGTTGAAGAGACAAAGGAGACAAAGGAGACAGAGGCTAAGAGGTAAGTGGGTTGCAGGAAGCCCAGGGGGCTGCCCTTTATCCTTCTGATTGGCTGTGAGCTCACCAGGTGCTTCTGAGAGCTCCAACTGAATTGGAGGGGTGTGGCCTGAGTACTCCCAGCAGCTGACTGGGCGGGAAGCTTCAGTCTGTTTCCCGCCTCCCAGCTGAGCAGAGCAGAGCAGAGCAAGCTGCTCCAGCTAGTCCAGGGACTACAGAAGCAAGCAAGCTCCCAGAGAGCGAGCGACCAGAGCAACCGAACAGGGGGAGCAAACAGGAGTTGGCCAGGGGAGTTCAGCAGGGGAGGTCAAGGGGGAGGCCCCTAACATTTTTTTAAATTTTTTTACTAACTTTTTTTCATTTATTTGTCTTGTAACACACACTTCCACACCAGTGGGACTCTGCTTTTAACCTCTACTGAGTAGAGGAGCAGGCACAGGCTAGTCTAGAACAATCACAAAGCTAGACACAAAAAGGGAAAAGAGGCTATGGAAGGACAAGACTCTCCAGTGGTGGTGACCTGCAAGGTGTGTGCCATGTTTGTTTTCTTGCCTGAGAACAACATGGCCTACACCTGCAACAAGTGCAAGTTGATCACGCTGCTGGTGGAAAAAGTAAGTGGACTGGAGCGGCGACTGTCGACCCTCCGGGGAATAAGAGAACACAAAGAGTTCTTGGACAGAATGGGGGAACTACAGCAGCAAAGGGCAGACCAGAAGCTTGAAGAGCAACAGCAAGATGAGGCAGTGGGAAATGCTGAGGTGAAGAAAAATGGAATAGAGGATACTCCTTGGAAAACGGTGACAGTTAGGAGAAGAAGAACTAGACGCCACTCTGCAGCAGTGGAAGCAGTGGAGCTGTGGAACCGATTCCAGGTACTTGCAGATGAGACTGGAGGACAGCCTGCAGAGGAAGAATTACAGGGGAATCTGCATGAGAGTGAGCAAGAGGCTAAAGGTCAGTCAAACAGAGGCGATGAAACCCACGCCTACAAAAGAAGAAGAGAAGAGTGGTAGTAGTGGGAGACTCCTTGCTGCGTGGGATCGAGACCCAAGTATGTCGCGAAGACCCATGGACTCGCCAGGTATGTTGTCTCCCGGGAGGACAGATTAGAGACGTGACTGAAAGGTTGCCTGCACTCATAAAGCCCACTGACAGGTATCCCTTTCTTCTCATCCATGTGGGAACAAATGATACCGCCAAGCGGAGCTACGAAGAGATCACGTCAGACTTTGAAGCTTTGGGAAGGAAACTCAAGAACTTTGGGGCCCAGATAGTTTTCTCATCCATCCTTCCAGTAGTTAGAAGAGGGATAGAAAGGGAACAAAAAATAATCCGGGTGAATGACTGGCTACGAAGGTGGTGCCGACGAGAGAGATTTGGATTCTGGGACCACGGGCTATACTTCCTGGAAGACGGGCTGTTGGCTAGGGATGGGTTGCACCTCACAAAGGCTGGGAAGAATGTGTTTGGCCACAGCATGAAGAACTTCATCAGGAGGGCTTTAAACTGAATCCTACGGGGAAGGGAGATGTAATGTTGGGGGTAACAATGGACATAGGCGCATGCACTGCAATGGAGAGAACAGCTCTGATAGTGCCCAATAATAGGCTTCAGACACATGTAGGAAGAAAGCCAGACTATGAAGCACATGGTCTTCGATGTCTATATACTAATGCCCAGAGTATGGGAAACAAACAGAACGAACTTGAACTCTTAATACAAGAAAGAAATTATGACCTGATAGGCATAACTGAGACTTGGTGGGATGACTTTCATGACTGGAATACAGCAATTGAAGGATATAACTTGTTCAAAAAGAACAGGAGGAACAGAAAGGGAGGTGGGGTTGCACTGTATGTGAAAAATACCTATCTCTGCACAGAAATACAGGAGGAGGAGCTTGGTAGCCCCATCGAGAGCATCTGGGTTGAAATAAATGGAGCAAAGAATAAAAGGAACCTGGTGGTCGGAGTCTACTACCGGCCACCCAATCAAGGAGAAGACAAGGATGAAACTTTTGAAAAGCAAATAGCCAATGTTTTAAGGAAGCATGATGTTGTAGTAATGGGGGACTTCAATTTCCCCGATATTTGTTGGGAGACAAATTCTGCAAAACATGGCCCCTCCAGGAAATTCCTGACTTGTGTGGCGGATAACTTCCTCCTACAGAAAGTAGAGGAAGGAACTAGAGGATCGGCTATCCTTGACTTGATCCTAACCAACAGAGATGACTTAGTGGATAAAGTAGCAGTTACAGGAACTCTGGGGGAAAGCGACCATGTTGTACTTGAGTTCTTGGTTCTAAGGGAAGCAAAAGCCGAGTGTAGTCAAACGCATACCCTGGATTTTAGGAAAGCTGATTTTCATAAACTCAGAACAATGATCAGTAAGGTCCCATGGCAAGCGATGCTAGCGAGAAAAGGAGTCCAAGATGGGTGGGAGCTTTTAAAAAAGGAAATTCTCACGGCACAATCACAAGCAATTCCAACAAGAAGAAAAGGTGGAAGACAACACAAGAAGCCAATATGGCTTCACAAAAAGCTTAGGGATGACCTGAAAACAAAAAAGGACACATATAGGAAGTGGAAAGAAGGCCAAGTAACAAAGGAAGAGTACAGGCAGATAGCACAGAATTGCAGGGATGGCGTCAGGAAGGCTAAAGCTGAGAATGAGCTGAGGTTAGCAAGGGATGTTAAAAACAACAAAAAGGCTTTCTTCAGCTACGTGCATAGTAAAAGGCAGAGGAAAGAAATGGTGGTTCAGCTATTAAATAAGGATGGCAAAATGATAACAGATGACAAAGAAAAGGCAGAGATGCTCAATTCCTACTTTGGCTCAGTCTTCTCCCAAAAGAGGGTCTATGACCCCTCTGGCAAAGGTGAAGTACAGGCTGAAGGGGCAGGATTGCAGCTTGAGATCGACAGGCATATGTTCAAGGAACACCTAATGACTTTGAATGAGTTCAAATCTCCAGGGCCAGATGAACTGCATCCTAGAGTCATAAAGGAACTAGCAGAAGAACTCTCAGAACCGCTGTCTATTCTCTTTGAGAAATCATGGAGGACGGGGGAAGTGCCAGATGACTGGAGGAGGGCTAACGTTGTCCCTATCTTCAAAAAGGGTAAAAAGGAGGAACCTGGGAACTACAGACCAGTCAGTCTGACATCAATCCCTGGGAAAATTCTGGAGCAGATCATAAAGCAATCCATCTGGAAGCACCTTGACAACAATGCCGTGATTACTCGAAGCCAACATGGATTTGTCAAAAACAAGTCCTGCCAGACAAATCTGATCTCATTTTTTGATCAAGTAACCTCCCTTGTAGACCGTGGGAATGCTGTAGACATCATATACCTCGACTTCAGCAAAGCTTTCGACAAAGTGCCCCATGATATCCTGACGAGCAAACTAGCTCGAGGTGGGCTAGATGAAACAACGATCTGGTGGATCCACAGTTGGCTACAGAATCGGACTCAAAGAGTGCTTATCAATGGGACCTTCTCAAGCTGGGGAGAGGTAACGAGTGGGGTACCGCAGGGCTCAGTCTTGGGCCCAGTGCTCTTCAACATTTTTATTAATGACTTGGAGGAGGAGGTGCAGGGAATGCTGATCAAATTTGCAGATGACACAAAATTGGGAGGGATAGCTAATACTTTGGAAGACAGAAACAAAATTCAAAGTGATCTGGATAGACTGGAGTGCTGGGCAGAAAACAACAGAATGAAATTTAATAGGGACAAATGCCAAGTTCTGCACCTAGGAAAAAGAAACCAAATGCACAGTTACAAGATGGGGGATACGTGGCTCAACCACACTATGAGCGAGAAGGATCTTGGAATTGTTGTCGATCACAAGCTAAATATGAGCCAACAATGTGATGTGGCTGCAAAAAAGGCAAATGCTATTTTGGGCTGCATTCATAGAAGCATCACTTCCAAATCCCGGGAAGTACTAGTTCCCCTCTACTCAGCACTGGTTAGGCCTCATCTGGAGTACTGTGTCCAGTTCTGGGCACCACACTTTAAGAAGGATGCAGACAAACTGGAGAGGGTTCAGAGGAGGGCAACAAAGATGATCAGGGGACTGGAAACAAAGCCCTATGAACAGAGACTGAAAGAACTGGGCATGTTTAGCCTTGAGAAGAGAAGACTGAGGGGAGATATGATAGCACTCTTCAAGTACTTGAAAGGTTGTCACAGAGAAGAAGGCCAGGATCTCTTCTTGATCATCCCAGAGTGCAGGACACGGAATAATGGGCTCAAGTTACAGGAAGCCAGATTCCGGCTGAACATCAGGAAAAACCTCCTGAGTGTCAGAGCAATACGACAATGGAACCAATTACCTGGGGAGGTGGTGGGCTCTCCTACACTGGAGGCCTTCAAGACGAGGCTGGACAGCCATTTGTCAGGGATGCTCTGACTTGGATTCCTGCATTGAGCAGGGGGTTGGACTCGATGGCCTTGTAGGCCCCTTCCAACCCTACTATTCTATGATTCTATGAATCACAACTCCATCAGGTCTAGGTTTGATAAATGAAAATACCTCTCTAGCAGATTTTTAGCCAAACCTACTAAGGGATGCTTCATCTGAGATTCAAACTGTTTTGCCACCTGCTGATCTGTGTAGCATACCACCTTCTCAGGAGCAGTATCATCTTAAACAGAAACCTATGTCTTGGACACTGTTTTCTTTTAGGTTTTATTAATCTTAAGAATTGCCAATATGGCCATAGCTTTGCCCATCCACCGCCCACTCCCACATAGACACATCCCACAGCTCCGTACCTGCTCTTTTTATACACTTGCTCTCTTTTATACACTTCGACTGTGGTCTTATTTTCCTGCTGCCCATTCCTGTCACACTTCTGCACTGATTCACCTATGTTGTCAGACTTTTGGAACAGAGTGATGCGAGTGCATTACCACTCACCTGATCCAAGCTGGTCGAGTATTAAAATTCCTACTGAAATTTGTGCCTCCAAATGTCCTGACTAATATATTCATTTAACATGGCCATACTTTGAGGGATTATCTGTCATAATCATCTATGATGCTTGGTAGGAACTAGCACTCCCCAGTTCTCAGGAGGATTGACTCAACAGGGTGGTTATAGAGCAACTAACCCTCCCATTCCACAAAGCCATTATCTATCATGCCTTTCATCCTCACTGAAAGCTAAGCAGCCATACATAGCAACAGCCTAGCTGACTCACAGTGACCGAAATATGCAGAAATGGCACATGGTATGTTGTTCCTGGATTGCACCACTTCAGGATGAAGGAGGGCGGGGGAGAGAATCTCGCGGCTATATCTGTTTAGCTTCAGCAGTAGTACTACACCATGTGCCTTTATGTCTCAAGTTTTCAAATGTAGCACTTTGAGAGACTAAAGGATCCCCAAAAGAATTCCTACCTTTGTGTTAATTTGCACTTTCCCCCTTAGCAGATTGCAGGCTTGCTTCCCCAATGTTCTGCTTGAGCACCATTTTTTATTCTTTTTCGCTCATAACATAGTCTCATCCAATCAGGGATCATACCACAAATGTATTACTGATAAAGTCCGTGAGGGAAAACAAAGTCAATCATGTTGCCTTCACTCTAGATGGTTGGTGATAGAGGTACTAGTTCTGCATGCTTATAAGCTATCCCGTGATGTCAGACTGCATATTATTATGTCATTACATGGTGATATCACTCCAAGCCAGAAAGAAAAACCCATAAGCAAGCAGAAGCTGAAGTGCAGTGAATATTTTAGTAGGGAGCAATGAAATCAACCAAAACAGAGTGTCCTAGTTCAACATTTGAGAATCTATTTGCCAAGCTGAGGTCTCTCCTCAGTACAGCCTTTGTGTTTATTATTCCCTAGACCTAAAAGTACATGCATGATGTATTTATGTTCAGTTACAATAGTAAAACAGCCCCACACCATTGTTTTTCAACAGAATAGTAGCCTAAGCATATTACCAATAACTGCTGCATGCTTGCACTTATATGAGGGGGGGCACCACCCAGACCAAACTCACAGATTCAGGTAACCTGACTGAAGTCAGCAGGACTCTGTTGCTTATTTAGTTAATATAGCACCAGAGATATACGAAGGAACAACCTTCTAACACCTCATAAAGATCACGGTTACATACTACAGGAAACTAAAGCATTCTATTTTATCTCAGTTTTTTGACAACAGTAATTTCAATCAGAAGCTTCAAATAAGTCCAGATGGATTGAAGGAATTAAGAAGGATCTTGTGTTTTGCATGCTGTGTTAGCAGAGTTTTTACAGATCAAACCACTATCTCTTCCAAATCACACTGGGGCTAACTATTAAAATGGCAGCGCATGTGTGTATGTTTTAAGAATATGTTGTATACTTTTTGTACTTCAAGAAATAAATGCTTATTATAGCTTTAACCCCGCCCCCCAATCAGAGCCTCCTTTGCCAAAACAAAAATCATCCTACCTTTTCAAATTTCATCTCAAATCCATATGGAATTTCATTTAAGAAAAATAAAACTCAGTGTCTACTATGGTCGGCAACCTTAATAAATTTTTGCAGCTATGCCTTTTAACAGCAACTTGATATGAGGCAATCAGCAGGTGTCGATGTTTATCTCCATGCTATGAAAAGATTAACTTGATAATTCCTGGATATCAAACTGTTAAAAACACAGCAGCAGATGTGAGTTAAAAAGAAGGCACCTCTAACTTCTATCATAAATACCAATATCTAACATAAATGACTAGAAAGGCAGTGATTAATAATGCTTTAAATTATGGCTGTCACCCAAGTAAGCAACTCTTACAGCATAATCCTACACATACTTGACTGGGAATAAGCGCCACTGAATACAATGAAACTTACTCTGAGTAAACACCCATAGGACTGTGCTATAAGTTCATTCACTGAGTTTCAGTTGATTAATAGATTACATGTGGATAAAAATAATACTTCTGCAGCAATAAAGCATTCTTTATTTTTAGATTTTGCATGCATGTGACATAGCAGGCAACATCTTAGAAGAGGCATTCCCTCCTAATTTAGTTTTTTTTAATTTTATTTATTATCACATTTATATCCCATCTTTAGTCCTCTTGCAAAGAACCCAAGGTGGCGTACATAGGCCTTCTCCTCTCCATTTTATCTTTACAACAGACCTGTCAGGTGGGTTAGGCTAAGAGTCAGTGACTGGCCAAAGTCATCCAGTGAGCTTCATGGCTGAGTGGGTACTAGCATCCTGATCTTTCAAACCACAGTCCAACACTCTAAGCATATGAACAGCATTCTGTTCACACAGTAGCCAACCAGCTGTTGACAGCAAACCCACAAGCAGGACCTGAGTGCAACAGCATCCTCCCACCCATGTTCCCCAGCAACTGGTTACACAGGCTTATTGCCTCTGATACTGGAGACAGCATACAGCCATCAGGACTAGTAACCATTGATAGCTTTCTCCTCCAGGAATTTTGTCTAATCCCCTTTTAAAGTCATCCAAATTGGTGGCCATCACCACATCTTATGGTAGTGAATCCCATAGTTTGACTATGTGCTGTGTGAAAAAGGACTTCCTTTTATCTGTCCTAATCTCCCACCAATCAGTTTCATGGGATGACCCCAGGTTCTAGTATTATGAGAGAGGGTCTATCCGCATTCTCTACATCGTTCATAATTTTGTACACCTCTATCATGCCTCCCCTTACTTGCCATTTTTCCAAGCTGAACAATCCCAGCTGTTGTAACCTTCCCTCATAGGGGAGTTGCTCCAGCCCCTTGATCATTTTTGTTGCCTTTTTCTGCACTTTTTCCAGCTCTACAATATCCTTCTTTAGGTGTGGTGACCAGAACTGTACATGATATTCTAGGTGTGGTTGTACCATAGATTTCTATAAGGGCACTATGATATCGGCAGTTTTATTTTCAATTCTTTTCCAAATTATGCCTAACATGAAGTTTGCCTTTTTTACAGCAGCCGCATACGGGGTTGACATTTTCATCGAGCTGTCCACGACAACCCCAAGCTCTCTTTCTTGGTCAGTCAGTTCTAGCTCAGATCCCATCAGGGTATACCTGAAGTTGGGATATTCTGCCCCAAAGTGCATCACTTTACATTTGCTTACATTGAACCGCATTTGCCATTTAGATAGGGATGTACAAAAGTCACTTGAAATTTGATTCGCGGTTGAGGGGAGGCGCTCCGTCCCTCCCCCCGAAATTCTGGCCGGGGGGGAGGCGCTCCATCCCTCCCCCCGAAATTCTGGCCGGGGGGGAGGCGCTCCGTCCCTCCCCCCCGAAATTCTGGCCGGGGGGAGGCGCTCTGTCCCTCCACCCCCGAATCCTGGCCGGCCGGGTCGCAAATGGTGGTGGCCGTAGCCACCGCCATTTGCGTCCCTGCAGTCAGCTGTGATAGGCTACGTTAATATTTATGTAGCCTATCACAGCTGAGTAAAAAAAAAAAAAACCCCCACGCGTATGCAAATGGCGGCGCCCATGGGCACTGCCATTTGCGTTCCTTATTTTGTCACGTCTAGTCTACGTAAACATTTAGACGCTACGCTATTTACGTTCCCCTTATTTTCGCCGTAGTCTACGTAAATGTTTACATAGACTAGACGTGCCAAAGTAAGGAACGCAACTGGCGGCGCCCATGGTCTACAATTACGTAAACATTTATGTAGACTATGGCGAAAATAAGGGGAACGCAAATAGCGTAGACGCTACGCTATTTGCATTCCCCTTATTTTCGCCGTAGTCTACGTAAATGTTTATGTAGACTAGACGTGCCAAAATAAGGAATGAAGAAGGCGGCATCCATGGGCGCCACCATTTGCGTACATACGGTTTTTTTTTTACTCAGCCGTGATAGGCTACGTAAACATTTACGTAGCCTATCATGGTATTTTTTAAAAATCTAGCCGTGATAGGCTATGTAAGTCTTTACGTAGCCTATCACGTTTTTTTTTTTTTACTGGAAATGGCGGCAGCAGCCGGTCAGAAGACCGGCCGCCGCAGCCGCAGCCACCGCCGCCAAACCGCCACCAGAGCCGCCGCCACCAGGAGGATTCACCCAAGGTAAGTCCCGTCCCGGGGGGGGGGCGGGGGGGGAGACCGTTTCGCCACCAATTTCGGGGGGCCGAATGCGCTGGCATTCGGCCTCCCCGAGATTCGTGGAGAAATTCTCTGACATCCCTACATTTAGATGCCCATTCTCCCAGTTTGGAGAGATCCTTCTGGAGCTCCTCACAATCCCCTTTTGTTTTTACCACCCTAAATAATTTGGTGTCATTGGCAAACCTGGCCACTTCACTGCTCACTCATAATTCCAAATTATTTATGAACAAATTGAAAAGCATTCGTCCCGATACAGATCCCTGTGGGATCCTACTATTTACATCCCTCCATTGGGAGAATTTACCATTTATTCCGACTCTCTGTTTTCTGGTTGTTAACCAGTTACTGATTCATAAGAGGACCTTTCATCTTATTCCATAACTGTTAAGTTTGCCCAGGAGTCTTTGGTGAGGGACTTTGTCAACACCTTTTGGAAATCCAATTAAACAATGTGAACTGGATCACACCGTCTATGTGTTTATTGACACCCTCAAAGAATTCTAAAAGGGTAGTGAGACAGGACTTACCTTTGCTGAAGCCACATTGATTCTTTTTCAGCAGGGCTTGTCCTTCTATATGCTTACTAATTTTATATTTGATAATGCTTTCAACCAATTTACCCAGAACAGACGTTAAGCTAACAGGCCTGTAATTTCCCGGATGCCCCCTCCCCAGCCCTTTTTAAAAATTGGTGTTATATTGGCCATCTTCCAGTCCTCTGGTACAGTGGCTGATCTTAGGGACATGTTGCATATTTCGGTTAGAAGATCAGCAATTTCATATTTGAGTTCTTTAAGAACTCTAGATGGATACCATCTGGGCACAGTGATTTATTTACTTTCAATTTGTCAATAAGGTTGAGAACTTCATCTTTTGTCACCACTATTTGCCTCAGTTCCTCAGACTCCCTTCCTGAAAACATCAGTTCAGGCACAGGTATCTGTCCTATATCTTCTGCAGTGAAGACAGATGAGAAGAATTCATTCAGCTTCTCTGCAGTCTCCTTATCTTCCTTTAACTCCATTGTCATCCAAACGGTCCAATTGCCTCCCTAGCTGGTTTCCTGCTTCTGATACACCACATTGTATCAGAAGCAGGAAACCACTACACCACACTGGCTCCTATGTAAGATAAAAGGATGAATGCCTCTTTTAAACTTGTGCTTGCCATCAGCAATTTGCTTCCTGCCTGGGAGCACCTATTTAGTCAATTAAAACTTGTATAAATTGATTATTCTACCCAGTAAATCAATTAATAACTGCTGCTCTATTTTAAATACATATTAAATAGATCACAGAAATAGATTCTGTCTAAAGGGATTGGGATGATGGGAGTTATGGTCCAACACATCTGGAGGGCACCAGGGTGTGGGAGGCTAGATAGCAAGTGATGGGAAAGACCCTGGAGACTATGGACAAATGCTACCAGAGTAAGCAATACTGAGCTAGTCTATTGATCTGTATAAAGTAGTTTCCTATGTTCATAGTTCTGATATAACTATCCTTAACAGGAAGGTGGTCTTTAAACTCTTGTGTAAATATTCTAAAGTGATAAGCACCACCTCATTGATTGTGCATTTATATATTTATATATATTTATGCACGCGCACACACACACACAGTTCAACATTGTTAGCTGGGACATTGGGTTAACAGCAAGGGACTGCTTACCGCTCACCCAATGACAGAAGAATTTAGCTGGAAGAAAAGAGGGACATATATTATGCTGACTTATCATTACTAAAAACATCTATTTTATTCAGGTTTAAACATTTACACAGGAATGCCTGCATTTGGCTATGCTCTGGAAAGCAACATTTGGGGGGGGGGGGAATAAAAGCCTGCCATGCAGCCATTTATCCCCTTGGTGGCAGGAAGATGCATGTGCCACAGATGGATTAGACAAGGAAGCATGAACATACACACATATGGATTTTTAACAGCATCCAGGCAGCTGACACTTTTCATTCATGCTCTTTGCTGCCACCTGCCATTCCAGAAGAGCGAGACTTAGCATTGATTTAAAGAGATGCCACATACGGCTGTTTAACAGACACTGACTAATAAGAGTGCTGGCAGAGTCTGGCGGTGCACCAGTCTTCTGTGCTCATGCGCAGCACTGCTGTTTCATAAATCAATGTGCTTTCTTTGCCTGGATTTTAAATATGTGGATAAGCCTGCAGAGCTGCAAGAAGATCACATCGATATATTTTCCCCACAGGCTTTGCTCTTTTTCCCTCTTATCATCCTGTTATGTGTCTGTCAAAGGTCTGTTGTGAAGCAACCCCCAAGCTCCTGTTGTGCAGTAGCCTTACTATCGTCAGCTAACAGTCCTTAGACTAAGAAAGCAGATGCTCAGCAGTTGGCAGTGCAACTACCTGAAATGGCATCTAAGGTTTTCTTGTATTGCAGAGGTGCAATTAGCCACTTGCCTGCTCACACAGAGGGGAGTGTTGACTGCTGTTGGGCAAGTAAGCAACTGGAAAGCAGCTGAAGTGACAGAGCAATGCTTAGAGAACCTCAGGTAAAAAGAAAAGTATACTTAAGAATAGGTACAGATGGGGCAGACAGATTAGCAGACAAGTTTTCAAAACATACCTACAAGGCTGGATTGATGTGTTATTGTTTCTAAGAAAGGTGATCTCTGGTACAACAGAACATTAACCAATAGAAAGATATGCCCAGTCCTCCTGGATTTATACAGACATGAAGGAGGACAGTATGGTGTGGGAAGGGAGTCACACAATACCAAGCCAGTCAGAAAAGAGTATCATATTTAACCAGCAGGACTTCACTATAAGCTACAGTCCTCCTGGACTGAGAGGCTACAGTGGGAGTGTTCTTTAACTGGCTCTGTAGGCATTTCAGCAAAGATTTTACTCTCATGAGCTTCCCTTATTTCTCCCCAGCTGCTCACTGTCTACACTATAAATGTGAGAAACATTAAGGACAGGGAGTATTTCCATTTCTGCTTCTGTAAGGGCAACCCGCATTTTTGCATGTTGCTGCTACCTAATTTCACCTTGCCTTCTCTCTTCCAAGTTGTCAGGTACTGGCCAAGCTCCAAGACAGGAAACAACTGGGAGTCCAGTTCTGGTGCAAGTAGACCAAGGTCCAAAGGGCCAGAGGCAGATGATGTGGCCAAAGACAAATTGGGGTTCATGTTCCAAACCAGGCAGAGGAAGATCAGAAAGGCCAAAGGCAGAAGATGTGGTTGAGGATAGGCTGGCGGCCAGGTGCCAGACCAAGGAGATAAGGCAGATGAGACTGTTCAGAAGCTTCTCTCAGGGACAAATAGCACATTTTGAGAAACCAAGCCTGAAGCAACAGTTTTACAGAGCCAGCCAGGTCTTATTGGCTCATCAGATCACCTTGTCCAGCTAGAATAAACAGCTGTACCATCTCCGGCAATTATATGGGTGGCAGTGCAGCATAAGAGGGGTTAGATCCAATTCCTTCAGCCTACAAGTTGCCACAGTGGTCCAGGAAGTAAGGTTCCTAGGCCCTGGTACCAGAGTCTCTGGTTTGAGGTCCCCAGTCCCTTGCTGGAGTCTCTGGTTTGAGTTCCCCCAGTACCTTGCACTTTTAGCTATTCCTGCCTGATTACTGTGTTCCCTGGACCTGTGTTTACTCCTTTTGCCCTTATGGAGAAGTGCTGGCAAAGCAGTACACCCTAAGCAGCTGTGAGTCTTAAGATGAGCCCATTAGATTGCTACCTTTCCCAAGTACTTCATAGGCATTAACTAAATTCACTCTCGTAACCTCTGTAAGATAAGAGCTAAAGACACTTTTATCTCCAACACACATAAGGGCAAACAGGTTAAAAGATATGTCCAAAATCCACAAAGAAAGTCAGTGTTGGAGCCAGGGGGAGGGAGAGAACACTTTGTTCCAGTCGCCAGAGGCAAAGCTTTATTCTAGCAATGACAGCTAGTGATGAAAACAGGAGCATTACTGAATCAACTAAACGGAGCTCTGAGGGAAGCTCCCTTAGCCTTTTTTAGCTGGTGAATACTTATGGTGAAGCTGAAGCCAAACATCCTGACATATTTGAGGGAGGGCTGGGGGAGTGGGGAGAGGGAGAGAGGGAGGGAGTGGGGAGAAGGAGCGAGTGGAAGGAAGGAAGGAAGGAAGGAACAATAAGGAATCAGAGAAGAATAGTGTGGGCCAATTCATGGCCAAAGACGCTTGGGCAGACTGTGGGTCATTTTTCCTTAGTTTGAACAGTGTCTGGTGTTGACACTGAAGAGTTAACAGCTTTTCCTTTAAAGGGGGATTCTCAGTGCTGCACAGGCAAGATAGAGAGAACCCCAAATCATATACATTTATTATTAGTACACTTATATCCCACTTTTTTTCCCCCCCTCTTGCAAGGAACCCAAGGTGGCTTACATGGTCTTCCTCCTCTCCATTTTATCCTGATAACAACCCTGTGACGTGGATTAGACTGAGAGTCAATGACTGGCCCAAAGTCACCCAGTGAGCTTCATGGCCAAGTGGGGACTAGAACCTGGATCTCCTGAGTCCCAGTCCAACACTCTAACCACCACACCATACTATGTATTCATGTTTATCATTTATATTGCATATTTAGTGCTTTCCACTGTTATCTAATTCTTCCTCCTGAAAGCATGTGTGGAAGGTCATCAGTATTCCCATTGTACATGATGGCAGCCTGAGGCTGAAATTCATTTATAATTATAAGAAGAGAGTTTGATGAGAGGATGTTTCTTTTATGGTTTTCTGTAGATGATTGAAAATGGATTACAGATGCAGACCTCTCCCAGTGCCATGCCTAACTACTGGGTCACACTTGCTGATCATTTTAGAAAGTTTATTTTTTTAAGATATGATTAACTATGCCAGAGTACTTGTTCTCATTACGTAGAAGAATCTAGCAGCCTACAGGACTCAGCAACGAGGAATCTTGCCACACTTCCTGCCATGTTAATGATTATACTTTCTGTTTCATTCAAATATGCAAACTGAGGTCCTCCAACTCATGATACACTTTCAATATAGCCCTCTATCAATGCTGTGCAAGCTCATCATTTAGTAGGGCTGCTAGTTTACAGCTTGGAGGTTAACATATTTTTATGATCCCTGCCAAAAAGAGGAGGCAGCCATGGCTTCTCCCTCATGTTTCCTTCTGTTTCACTTGTTCGTCCCTACTTTTGCCTGCTGTAGAGAGCAGGACTCCAGGTTTGCCACCCAGCAGCCGAGGGAGTGAGGCAAGGACTGGCCAAAAGAAGCCATCACTCCATCACCCCTTTGCTTCAGCAGTGGAGCATTAGTCTCTGGGTTGGATCCTGGCAATCCATCCACCCCTCCTGCTACAGATTGTACTTCTCCAGCTTGTAAGGCAGTGAAGTGACAGGTGAAACCTAGACATAAAGAAATGGAAATACTCCCTGTCCTTAATGTTTCTCACGCCTGGACTAGTTAAGCACAAGAGGCTTTAAAGCAGGGGTAGGTAACCTGGTGCTGTCTAGATGTTGTGGACTGCAACTCCCATAATTCCTGACCACTTGGCTATGCTGGCTGGGGCATATGGGGGTTGTAGTCCAAAACACCTAGTGGCCAAGTTGCCTATCCCTGCTTTAAAGTATGGAAGACATTTACTCAGTAACATGCTTCTCATTTTCAACAGCCATCAGATTTCAGCCTTAAAACTACTTATGATCTATTGTCCATCTGTTCAGCAATTCTATTTGTGTGCATGTTGTAATAACCAAATATGGTTACAGTTCAGATCCTAAGTCCTGCAGCCTATAAAAACCTCATGTGCTCCTGTGAGAAAAATTCCCATTCCCTTGCAGGTCCTCTTCTCCACTGGAAGTATTCACTGTGTATCGTTTTGTTAGAATCATTTCTGATGGATTTATATAATAGTACAGCTTGGCAATATATCAAAGAGACTCACAGCAGCCATCTTCACTGATGAGAGGACATTTCTTTTACAGTTTCCTATGAATGAGAAAGCACTTCTAATCCCAAATGCTATCAGTTTACTAAGAATAATCTAATCTTTATGTAAGATCAGATTGCTCTCAGATTTCAGTGCATGGCTGTGAATGCTTATCTAACTACAAGCAAAATTATTTGTTTTACAAGGCTGGAGATTCCTCATGCATGTTACACAAGTAGTTTAATATTCACCTGTGAGAGAATTTCTGCCTCCCACTCAGCAATTGATCTCTGAATGATTTACAACAGACTACCCAAATCTTTAGAAGTTATTGACATGTTACACTCTCATGTTGCAGGATACAAACTTCATCAAGAAGTCAGGATCATTGGTGGTCATAGTAAATCCAATGTATTACACAACTCCTTGTTAAATCATGATTCCATTCTTCAAAGTGTTTGGCCCTGTAATTAAGTATTTTGGTTTGCTTTTATTTATTTACTTACTTAATTTACAATATTTGTATACCGCTCCACATACAAAGATCTTTTAAATCTGTTACTGTGGGAATTAACAGTGGCCCCTCCCACAGGCAAAATATGACTCTACAGAATTTAGTGAACACATCAGACCCGATTTGAAATCATTTTTGAAAATCAAAAGATGCCAGTCTTAATCAGTCATGACAGACTGATTAAGGTTGTTAACTCTTGATTTCAAAAATTCTGGTACTTGAGTGGAGCCAGCAAGCTAAACAAGTGACAGATAAGGCACTGGGCTTGATAGACTCCAACATGAATTAATCTAATTGCAAAGGCTTTCTGTTTGCTACAATGGCTCATGCCGTCAAATACCAGAGTCTCTGCCTATGCTTGGATGCTAACATGGGGTGAAGCATCTGCACAAGGCGTGAACGCCCCACAGCTGCCCTTGTCATTTTGCCACATTGCTCTACTACCATCTATCTTGCCTGCCTCAGGTTGACAGGACCTGTGCAAGGCAGCTATGGAGGAAATACACACACACACACACACACACACACACACAGCAGAAGTGTCCTTCACTTTTATATAAAGGAAACTCAAAGGTTTGGATATGCTATTGTAAATCATCCATTTCAGAGATCAATTAGTGGGTGGGAAGCAGGTGGTACAATTAATGATGCATATTAAACTTCTTTAAACTTATTAAACATGTTATATTTCATCACATTGCATTGGATCTGGACCTAGTCATACTTAGAGTAGAGCCATTTAAATCAATGGGACCTAAGTTACTCATTAAAGTCCCTTTTATTTCAAAGGGTCTACTGTAAGTACAACTAAGTCCAGATCCAAACTTCTGGGTGTACGTATATATTTATATATTTACAATATTTGTATACTGCTCCATATCTGAAACAGATTTTGGATATAGCTAAATAGATAGATTTATATTATGTCTATACATCTATATCATATACATGAGGTAATGCTGGCCTTGCAAAACAAATTGTGTTTCTTCTGGTTAGATAAGAATTCACAGCCATGCATAGAAATCAGAGGACAACCTGCTTGCATGCAGCACTATGTGAAGTGGTGAGCTGGAACAAAGGCCAGTTGCCTGGCTCCTTAGTGCACATTCATGGGGTTACATAGTTCAAGCGAAAATGATACTGTAGGCTTTTATTTTAAAAATCAAGTGAAATCCTGCCTTACTTTTTTCTGGCATCCCAGAAATTCTGGCTTTTACACACACGCGCGCGCGCACACACACGCGCACACACTTCTGAGAACTGAATGTAAGAAAAGTCCTGCTGGGTCAGATCAAAGGTCTATCTAGTTCAGCATCCTGGTTCCCACAGGGGCCAAGTAGATGCTTTTGGGAAGCCCACAAGCAGGACATGAGTGCAACAGCAAGTTGCCTCTGATGCTCGAGGTAAGATGTAGCCATCACGACTAGCCTTCTCAAAAGTCCTGCAAAAGTTTATCTGGACTTTTTTCTGTCCCATTAGCAGCTCTGTGACTGATATCAATTCTTAAAGATCTCAGTCTTCCCAAACTCTGCTGCTTGAAATCCCTTTTTCTTTTCAAACTGGAGCTGTCAAAGACTGAACCTGGAACCTCAAACATGCAAAGCAAGTGCTCTACTGACCTATGGCCGCTTCTCCCATAGGCAAACACATTATAGCTTAGCTTTCTATTTTAAAAAACACAAAATACACACATGTACACACCAGCTTTTAGCTCTCAGGTTGTATATGATAGGAGAAAAGTGACAGCAGCTATGAAAATATGTACATTAAAAGCTTATATCAGTTTTATATAAGTTTTACTGTTGTGGTGTCCCGCAAAGAATCCTGTGATTGTTAAGGGTACAAAGAATTCTATGTAAGCAGCTCCTAGTACCAAACTGCAGTACCAGGATTCCCTGGGGAGGGGTAATGACTACTAAACCAGCTGTCAGGACTATGCTGCAGAGAGCAGTCTTTGGTGAACCAAGAACCTGCAGCCAGGGGACCACTCACAACCGAGTGTACAGCAGAACCACAGGGCAAACCAGAAGACAGGGTCAAAGAGCATGCCAGAAGTAAGAGCCAAAGAACAGGGTCAAAGAGCATGCCAGAAGTAAGAGCCAAAGAAGAGGGTCAAAGAGCATGCCAGAAGTAAGAGCCAAAGAAGAGGGTCAAAGAGCATGCCAGAAGTAAGAGCCAAAGAACTAGTCAGAAATGAAGGACAAATTGGGCAGCAGGGTCAAGAAGGAAGCCAGAAGTCAGGTCCAAAGAGCAAGTCAAAACTGGAGGACGAACCAAGACTCTGGACCAAATAATAACTAAGAACACAGGAACAGGCCAGAGGTCAGGAAGACCTTGTAGCTCAAGCAAAGCTCACCTGGAACAGGAAGCCCTTTTACACTCCTTCCTGTTCAGGGGGATCCAATGACCAGTCTAGGTAAGCAAAGGCAGTTCTGAGCCTGAAGGTACTTCAGTGAGAAGCTGCCACTTGCAGTTCAGTGGTTCACCATACCGGGCAGCTCTACACACATACATCAGTTCTTGACATCAGCTTGTAATGTACATATTGTAGTATATGTATTATGGCTGGAGTATTTAGTTGATCAGTCACTTACAGATCAAAACACTTTATTTGATTTAAAAAGATGCCCTTGATAAATTGGGTAACAGATTTTTTTAACATTATTAGTTTGAATAAAAGAAGTTACAAAAATAATTGGTAGCAAACACCATCTTAAAAGAGACGTTCCCTTCTCTTACACACACATACACACACACACACACACACGACTCTTGTAAAATAATGTCAGCTGCAAGATGTAGATCTAAGATGTTCTTAGATTAGTGCATAATCTAAGAACAAGGAAAGTATTTTTTTTCAGAAGTACTGTTTTATTCATTAAAAATTAAATTTAAATCAATTCATCCATTAATCAACTAAAATGTGTTTCAATCATAGAGGCATAGAATAGTAGGGTTGGAAGGGGCCTATAAGACCATGGAGTCCACCCCCCTGCTCAGTGCAGGAATCCAAGTCAGAGCATCCTTGACAGATGGCTGTCCAGCTTCATCTTGAATGCCTCCAGTGTGGGAGAGCCCACCACCTCCCCAGGTAATTAGTTCCATTGTTGTACTGCTCTAACAGTCAGGAAGTTTTTCCTGATGTTCAGCTGGAGTCTGGCTTCCTGTAACTTGAGCCCATTATTCCGTGTCCTGCACTCTGGGATGATCGAGAAGAGATCTTGGCCTTCCTCTCTGGGACAAACTTTCAAGTACTTGAAGAGCGCTATCATATCTCCCCTCAGTCTTCTCTTCTCAAAGCTAAACATGCCCAGTTCTTTCAGTCTCTGTTCATAGGGCTTTGTTTCCAGTCCCCTGATCATCTTGGTTGCCCTCCTCTGAACCCTCTCCAGCTTGTCTGCATCCTTCTTAAAGTGCGGTGCCCAGAACTGGGCACGGTACTCTAGATGAGGCCTAACCAGTGCTGAGTAGAGTGAACTAGTACTTCCCGGGATTTGGAAGCTATACTTCTATTAATGCAGCCCAAAATAGCTTTTGCCTTTTTTGCAGCCACATCACATTGTTGGCTCATAGTCAGCTTGTGATCGACAACAATTCCAAGATCCTTCTCGCTTGTAGTGTTGTTGAGCCATGTATCCCCCATCTTGTAACTGTGCATTTGGTTTCTTTTTCCTAGGTGCAGAACTTGGCATTTATCCCTATTAAATTTCATTCTGTTGTTTTCTGTCCAGCGCTCCAGCCTATCAAGATCACTTTGAATTTTGTTTCTGTCTTCCAGGTTATTAGCTATCCTGCCCAATTTTGTGTCATCTGCAAATTTGATCAGCATTCCCTGCACCTCCTCCTCCAAGTCATTAATAAAAATGTTGAAGAGCACTGGGCCCAGGAGCCCTGCGGTACCACGCTCGTTACCTCTCCCCAGTTAGAGAAGATCCCATTGATAAGCACTCTTTGAGTCCGATTCTGTAGCCAACTGTGGATCCACCTGATAGTTATTTCATCTAGGCCACTTTTAGTTGGTTTGCTAATCAGCATATCATGGGGCACTTTGTCGAAAGCTTTGCTGAAGTCAAGACATATTATGTCCACAGCATTCCCACAGTCCACAAAGGAGGTTACCTGATCAAAAAATGAGATCAGATTCGTCTGGCACGATTTGTTCTTGGCAAATCCATGCTGGCTTCGAGTAATCACTGCATTGTTTTCAAGGTCATTACAGATGGATTGCTTTATCATCTGCTCTAGAATTTTCCCAGGGATTGATGTCAGACTGACTGGTCTGTAGTTCCCAGGTTCCTCCTTTTTGCCCTTTTTGAAGATACATTAGCCCTCCTCCAGTCATCTGGCACTTCACCTGTCCTCCATGATTGCTCAAAGATAACAGACAGCGGTTCTGAGAGTTCTTCTACCAGTTCCTTTATTACTCTAGCATGCAGTTCATCTGGCCCTGGAGATTTGAACTCATTTAAAGTAATTAGGTGTTCCTTCACCATATGCCTATCAATCTCAAGCTGCAGTCCTGCCCCTTCAGCCTGTACTTCGCCTTTGCTGGGCGTGGGGGGGGGGGGTCATAGACCCTCTTTCAGGAGAAGACCGAGCCAAAGTAGGAATTGAGCATTTCTGCCATTTCTTTGTCATCTGTTGTCGTTTTGCCATCGTTATTTAATAGCTGAGCCACCGTTTCTTTCCTCTGTCTTTTACTATGCACATAGCTGAAGAAAGCTTTTTTGTTACTTTTACCATCCCTCGCTAACCTCAGCTCATTCTCAGTTTAGCCTTCCTGACGCCATCCCTGCAATTCTGTGCTACCTGCCTGTACTCTTCCTTTGTTGCTTGGCCTTCTTTCCACTTCCTTTATGTGTCCTTTTTTGTTTTAAGGTCATCTCTAAGCTTTTTGTGAAGCCAAATTGGCTTCTTGTGTTGTCTTCCACCGTTTCTTCCTGTTGGAATTGTTTGAAATTGTGGCTTTAGAATTTCCTTTTTTAAAAATTCCCATCCACCTTGGACTCCTTTTCTCATTAGAGTCACTTGTCATGGGACCTTACTTATCATTGTTCTGAGTTTATTAAAATTGGCTTTCCTAAAATCCAGGGTACGCGTTTGGCTATACTTGGCATTTGCTTCCCTTAGAACCAAGAACTCAAGTATAACATGGTCACTTTCCCCCAGAGTTCCCATAATTGCTACTTTATCCACTAAGTCATCTCTGTTGGTTAGGATCAAGTCAAGGATAGCCGATCCTCTAGTTCCTTCCTCTACTTTCTGTAGGAGGAAGTTATCAGCAACACAAGTCAGGAATTTCCTGGAGGGGCCACGTTTTGCAGAATGTGTCTCCCAACAAATGTCGGGGAAATTGAAGTCCCCCATTACTACAACATCATGCTTCCTTGAAACATTGGCTTTTCAAAAGTTTCATCCTCGTCTTCTCCTTGATTGGGTGGCCGGTAGTAGACTCCAACCACCAGGTTCCTTTTATTCTTTGCTCCATTTATTTTGATCCAGATGCTCTCGATGGGGCTACCAAGCTCATCCTCCTGTATTTCTGTGCAGAGATAGGTATTTTTCACATATAGTGCAACCCCACCTCTCTTTCTGTTCCTCCTGTTCTTTTTGAACAAGTTCTATCCTTCAATTACCGCATTCCAGTCATGGGAGTCATCCCACCAAGTTTTAATTATACCTATCAAGTCATAATTTCTCTCCTGTATTAAGAGTTCAAGTTCGTTCTGTTTGTTTCCCATACTCTGGGCATTAGTATATGGACATCGAAGACCATGTGCTTTATAGTCTGGCTTTCTTTCTACATGTTTCTGAAGACTATTATTGGGCACTATTAGAGCTGCTCTCTCCATTGTGGTGCATGAGCCTTCGTCCACTGTTACCCCCAACTTTATGTCTCCCTCCCCCGTAGGATTCAGTTGAAAGCCCTCCTGATGAAGTTCTTCGTGCTGTGGCCAAACACATTCATCCCAGCCTTTGTGAGGTGCAACCCATCCCTTGTCAACAATCCATCTTCAAGGAAGTATAGCCCGTGGTCCCAGAATCCAGATGTCTTGCGTCGGCACCAGCTTCGTAGCCAGTTATTCACCTGGAGTATTTTCTTTCCCTTTCTATACCTCTTCTAACTACTGGAAGGATGGATGAGAAAACTATCTGGGCCCCAAAGTTCTTGAGTTTCCTTCCCAAAGCTTCAAAGTCTGACGTGATCTCTTCGTAGCTCCGTTTGGCGGTATCATTTGTTCCCACATGGATGAGAAGAAAGGGATTCCTGTCACTGGGCTTTATGAATGTAGGCAACCTTTCAGTCACATCACTAATCCGTCCTCCTTGCAGCATAACTGGCAAGTCCATGGGTCTTCGCAACATACTTGGGTTTCGAACCCATACAGCAAGGAGTCTCCCACTACTACTCCTCTTCTCTTCTTCTTGTTGTAGGCCTTGGTTTCATTGCCTCTGCTTGACTGACCTTCAGCCTCTTGCTCGCTCTCATACAGGTTCCCCTGTAATTCTTCCTCTGCAGGCTGTCCTCCAGTCTCATCCTCAAGTACCTGGAAACAGTTCCATAGCTCCACTGCTTCCACTGGTGTAGAGTGGCTTCTAGTTCTTCTGCTCCTAACTGTTACCCTTTTCCGAGGAGTATCTTCTACTTCAGTTTTCCTCACCTCAGCATTTTCCTCTTTAGCCTCAGTTTGCTGTTGCTCTTCTAGCTTCTGTTCTTCATTTTAATTGTGTGAGAGCCCTAATAGATACCCACTAAATTAGGGCTTCAGAATCTCTGGCTCTTCAGATATTATTGGACTACAACTTCCATTATTTCTGACCATTGGCCCTGCTAGCCTGGACTGATGGAAGTTGGAATCCAACAACTTCTGGAGGGCCACAGGTTTCCCATCCATGCATTAAATTTACACTTCACCTGCTATTGTTAGAAATATCCTCACTGTTTTTATCCCCACACCTCCAAGTAATTTTATCTGAAAGTGTTGGAGAAAGCAAATGGGTAACGGATATCCTGTAAAAAAAAATCACTATTTCATCACGATTTGTGAGATGTCAAATTCAACAAAAAACAATGTGCTTATTTAAACAACATCTTGAAGGGCTAAAGCAAGTATTTCCGAACACAGGCGTGCAAATAGATAATTAGTTCTGTTTTACAGTAATTATTGATCGGATTTCTGTTCAATAATTATTTTATTGCAGTATTAGAGTTTGATGCTTGTCCTGTCCTGTCTTTCCTTTTTTTATCTATTACCAAGAAACTATAACGAATTGTTGAAACATTAATACAACCCTTTTCATGCCGAAGGAACAATAGCAGGCAAGTGACTTTTGGGGTTGCAGGGCTTAACTTTAAGCACACAGCTCTTATGCATTTTACTGTACTGGAATATATTTATGATGGGTAAACAGTAAAGTGATGATAGCTGAAAAGAAATATAGGATGATTGACACAACAGGAATCTAGAATGGCAGGGAGAGCTGAACTCTCTCTAACGCTCACTCAGAAAACAGAGCAGCCAAGAACAATTGCAAGGGGATGGTTTGATATAATAGAGAGGAAAATATGGCAATGCTGAACCAGCAATTGGCATTGGAAGATGAAATGTTTTCCCAAGATATATGGACAGATAAATTGGTCCCCTGGTAGTGTGAGGGTACATCTGCACAGATACAGATATACAGGCCATTTGAAAATCAGGTGTGCCCCACTGTGCAAGAAAGTGACTTGGGCAACAGGCAATAGATGGCAGGCCACTTATATATCAGTTGTATCACAGCAGTGGGATCCACACTATAGACGAGAATGATCATTGCTGCAAATGCTTTACCAAAGCCTGCCGTGTAAACTGACAGGTGCCTGTGCCACTGATACCATTCTTTGTTTAGGAGACACAAACAATGGACATTATGTAAATTATGTGTAAATTATTTCCTTCACTTATTCCAGTATCTTATTTTTTCCAGCTTCTTGTGAGAATGATCAGGTGAAGTGGCAGCTTTGCCTCTAAAAGGAAGCACACAGTACAGCTTGTTGATGATCTTGTATGCAGCTTGTTAATTATCTTGGAACTAAAATGGTCTGGGAGAAAAGGGAATATGCATAGAACAATTTGTATGCCTGAGGAAAAAAGAAGAAGAGAGAGAGAACAAACAAAACAAAACCCTGAATCTTTTTAGTATTGTGAAATCCAGTAGATTGTAATGGTATCAACTAGGGCCTAGATTCTAAGCTGAAAATACTTTGCATTTTATCATGACCATTAGTTTCATTATTCAGATTTACAGTTATATACAGCATTCAGGATTGTCAAAGTTTGCAGGACAACTCTGAAAGAAGTCAACACTGAAGTCCTACCATGAAGCCTAGACACACAAAAGCATGAATATGGAACCCTCTGTTCAGGCAAAAACACAGATATCTGCCCAGTCTGATTTTGGTAAGACCTAGTTGTAATTGCTAAATTTAAGAACATAAGAGATGTGCTGGTTCAGGCCAAAGGCCTATCTACTCCAACATTCTGTTTTCACAGTGGCCAACCAGATGCCTGTGAAAAGCACAGTGCTTGAGTTTATTATGTCAGGTGACATGAAAGCCCCAACTATGATAATTAATTTGTGATGGCTCATTCATAAATGCAAGTCATCATGATGTCTATAGTCAGAGGTATGTGAAGAGGCTCTTAGGCAGATATTTATGGAAATTCCTCCTACTCGGGAATTGCCAGAGACTCAGCATCCCCGAAGAGGTTTAGCATCTTTTGAAAGCAGAGTAAAAACATTCTATTTGGGCTGGCCTTTGGGTACTGGGGCTAAGGCAGTATAGTTATGTGTCTGTTAATACTATTAAATTTTCAATTGAAATTTACAATAATGTCAGTGGGATATTGAAATGTACTGTTTAATCCAGGGGTCCCCAATCTTTTTCAGCCTGTGGGCGCATTTGGAATCCTGATAAAGAGCCATGGGCACCAGTGACAAAATGGCCACCGTGTAGGCATGGCTACTCACAAAATGGTCACCATGGAGGGTGTGTGGCTACTTACAAGATGGCCACTGTGGGGCTGGCAAGTCAGAAAGACAAGACTGCAAAATATTTCAAATATGAAATAGTTTATTAACAAATAAATAAAACAGAATTACAAACATCCAGACATTATTTGATTGATTGATTGCATTTATACCCCGCCTTTTTTCCTCTTGCAAGGAACCCAAGGCGTCTTACATTATCCTCCTCCTCTCCATTTTATCCTCACAACAACAACCCTGTGAGGTGGGTTGGGCTGAGAGTCTGTGACTGGCCCAAAGTCACCCAGGGAGCTTCCATGGCTGAGTGGGGACTAGAACCCGGATCTCCCGGCTCCTAGTCCAACACTCTTGCCACTACACCACAGTGGCTCTCTTTATCAACAAGACATTATCAACAAAAAGTTATAATAGAACTACAAACATCCAAATATTCCTGGCAGAGAAATACAAACAACTAACATTCAAATGTTTCTGCCATAGAAATACCAACATCCAAACTTGCCAGCACAACCATAGCATGCATAGAAGGATCAGAGGCATGGATCATCATGATTTTTTAATGGGATCTACCTCACACCAACCTGAAATTGCAGATCACATTCCAGATCTGTGATTTTAAGGTGGTTTGGGGCAGATCACATGTAGAAATCATGAGTAAGAGAGTGCCCATTTTTAATTCTACTAGGGAACTCAACTTTAAAAACAACAATGAGACTTGTGTGGCACCATAAAAAAAAGACTAATACGTTAGTACTAACTGGCATAAGCTTTCATGGGCTATAACCAACTTCAGTCACACACACAGAGACACTCCATATCCCATAAACACACACATAGACATTTGAGGAGTCTCCGAAAAGATGATGGTGGAAGGACAGAGCTGAAGCAGGGATGCTTCCTTGTCACTGGAAAACAGACTTAAGAAGGGGAAGAGGAGGGCCAGGAAAACTGGGGTGGTGGGGTGGATAGAAACAAAATTGAGGGAAGAGAGTGGGGAAACACTGTAGCTTCGTCCACCCCACCTCCCCACTGCATGAAGTGCCAATCCTGGCAGCCACCACCAACAGAAAGGAGTCGGGTGGGCAAGCAAGCAGAGAAAGGTTCTTGCTTCCCCCCTCCCCCATAAAAGGCCTCCACCACCGTGCACCGCAAAACGAATAAATGGAGCTAGGTGGAACAGCCAGCAAGCCCAGAAATCTACCACACACTATGGATAAAAACAGCGCAGGCGTGTGAGCAAGCACGAGCCAAAATCCTTGACTTTGAACGTGCTCCCATATGCACCAAACAACATCCAGAGTGCCACAGCAAACACAAGGCAGGTGGCCATGGGGGAGAATGGGAAATGCTCCCACATCACCACCACCCCAAACACAAAAGCCTGGAGGCAAAGCAACACGGGCTGGAAATTCCATTGCTTTACCCACCCACCCACCCACACCCAACAAACAAACAGAAGGGCACAGAGGACAAGCACCACACCTCCCAACACACAAAAATAGTGTTAGAGACCAAGCACCATCCCCCTCCTCCCCCCCAAATGCAGAT
Organism: Heloderma suspectum; assembly: GCF_057233095.1. Taxonomy (NCBI): domain Eukaryota; kingdom Metazoa; phylum Chordata; class Lepidosauria; order Squamata; family Helodermatidae; genus Heloderma; species Heloderma suspectum. The sequence continues at coordinate 24,159,036 of NC_139464.1, forward strand.
AGGATGGTGAGCAAGCAGGCAGGAAATGCCCCCTTTTTGCCTGTGCTCCCTTCTCAGATGGAAAAGACTCCAGCCCACTTGGTCCCACCCCCATACTGCTGGTTTGCATTCAAGGGGAACACTTCCCTTCCCTTCCAACACAGCCACTGACCACTCATGCCTACTCTTGGCAGGAACAGAATGGGAGTGAGGGTGGTGTAACCTATTACTTCAGCAAATCAGAGAGCAAGGGACGTGTCAAAACTGCAAATAGATGTTCACAGACTTAAAAACATAGGGCAATCAGGTCCATAGCCTTAAAAATATAGAGCAACCAGGAAGTTTGCAGATATGCCTTGTATACATATCTATCACCTCGCGGGCACATCTGTGCCCTCAGGTGCCCTGTTGGGGACCCTTGGTTTAATCTACTGTTATATACCTTCTAGATGAGCCAGGCTGAATAATTACATACATTTAATACATGCCAGCAATTTAAAACATGCCTATGCAACAAGAAGGAAAATAGTATTCTTATCAAACAGGAGGAATGTGCAAAACTCATTCAAGCTAATAAACTTACGAGCTGAGCCATATAGTCAGCAGATCATATGGTGTTGCTTTGGCTTAGCTATACCACTTCAAACTGTGGGGGGCTCATGTGCGAAACATGAAGAACAAAACCAGTCCCTGTATCGTTTAAATCATATGGTCCCCAACTTAGATCCTGAAAAGGTACAATCACAAGACAGCCACTAATCGTGAAGGCTATATCTTACCTCCACTACTGGAGGCAGTATTCCTCTGAATACCAGTAGATGTGGAACACGAACAGGAGAGCGCTACTGAGCTCATGTCCTGCTTGTGGGCTTCCCACAGGCATCTAGTTAGCAACTATAGGAAGAAAATGCTGGACTAGATAGGCCTTTGGTTTGATGCTGCGTGGGTCTTTTATGTTCTTATATAGTTGTGTCGCATGCTTTTTCTAAACATGTAGTTCAGACCTTAGTTCATCACTAAAAATCTTAGTTTTTCCAAACTACGTATCAGAGATATGGCTTTAGGCCAGCAAAAATTGAGGTCAATTCATCATCATCAAATATTTATGAAGTTCCTACTTGCTATCATTATTCAGTTTGCCACATGGGCCTTGTACTTTATTTCAAAGAGGCTGTCTCTCATTCACAAGGACAATGATTTACAGAAGATCAAATATCAATATTTTATCATGAGAGAGATCCCCACTGGACAGGATCCTCTTTGTATGCAAAAGGTGGAGGGTCTATTCCTGTACCAAATTCATTATTTATTTAGAGCAGGGATGTACAACTTTTCAGCCCCAAGGCCACCCAGTGTCAACTGGGGACTGAGGGGCATGTGCACACACAAATACATGCTCACACGCGCACACACATGCACACACTGGGTGGAGGAGGCTAAGGATCACTGGGGTGGGGAGGCTTTAATCTCGCTCCCATCTCAGTGATCCTGTGCAAGGTAGCTGAGGTGGGGGAAGGCTGCTTTAGGGTCACTAACAGAGTGAGAAGCTAAAACCTCCCCCACAGCAACCCCAACTGGGAGTGCTACTTCCCTGCTTGCCATTCATGGCACAGAAATCCACACTGCTTCAGGGTCCCTGTTCCAGTGACTCTGATGAGCAACACTGCATCCCTACCACCATTAATGGCATGGAAGCAGTGACCTCAATCGGCGGGGGGGGGGGAGTCAGTGGTGGGGGCATGGGGGACTCACAACAGGCCTTCAGGAGTCACATGCAGCTTGTGGAATTTCTATACTATTTCTATACCGCCTTCTGAAAACCACCAAAGTGGTATGCAGCAATACAAAAAGTAATAAGAAAAATGACATCATAAAACATTAAAAACAGTGGCAGCCATCATAAAATAATTAAAAATAGCATTAAAAACCACTAAAAGAATTTTTTTAACTATGTTTAAAAGATGCATCTTGACACCCTTACTAAAAGCAGAGAGAGTGGGGACCAACTACAACTCCAGAGTTAGTGTGTTCCACAGTTTGGGAGAGACACAGGAAAAAGCCTTTTCATGCATGCCCATGAAATGGGCAACCGTAATTAATGGCGTCTTCAACAGGGCCTCTCCTGAAGATGTTAACAATCAGACAGGTTTATAATGAGAAAGGCAGTGCCTTAGATAGTCAGGCCCTAAGCCATTTAATGCTTTAAAGGTTAAAACCAACACTTTGAAGTGAGTCCAGAAAATAATTGGGAACCAGAACAGATCTTTCATTATGGGAGTGACATGGTGACAATATACTGTGCACTGTTTAGCATCATAACTGCCATGTTTTGCATCAATTGAAGCTTCCAGACACTCTTTCTGGATAGCCCTACGAAGATAGTTTAACCATGATGTAACCAGGGAATGGATAACTGTTACTGACTCAGGAAAGGTTGCAGCCGGCACACTAAACACAGTTGTGCAAATTCACTCCTTGCCACCGCCACCACCTGAAGACCTAAGGTCAGCATAGGATCAAGGAGTACTCTCAAGCCACCGCCCCACTTCTGCCAGGCTTGCCACGTGAGTAAAATCCACAAGTACCACAAGTAGTTCTATGGCTCTAGTTCTATAGGTCAAGGATAAGGAACTTCAGCTTAGCAGAGGAGCTTTCCAACATGGAACACAGCAAGGGAAATGTTGACTGGGCAGGGGCTAGGCTCCAACTGAGCTGCTTTATAGGTGATGCTGCTCCCACCCCACCCTTTTTTGGAGGGTGTCTCCACAACAATGGAAGGAGAAGTGAATGGTGGCTTACCTGGATTTTTCAAGGAGCTGGCTTTGGTTTGTGCGGGGCTCCACAAACGAGTGCACCACACCAGTGTAAGTCACTTCACAGAACATACTTCTGTGTGACATCATCTGACTGGCAGGGGCTGCTCAACCAATAAGAGAAGCTTCCCAACCATCCATGTTCCCCCCACTTTCTCCTTCGATAAAATCACTCACCTTCTTTCCCCCTGCATTACTTACTCCTTCAAAGCAGCAATCATTACAGGAAGGTACACAGTGTTCTCTCTGCCCTGAACCTGCCTAAGCTGCGAACAATCTCCTTCTCCCCCCACCCGCATTACTTACACCCTTACTTCCTTAAGGCAACAAAGAACATAGGAACACAGTGTTCTCCCTGCCATGTTGAGATCAATGGAAGCTTCGAAGCTTTGACATTAAGGGTCCTAAATGTGTTACTTCGATTCATGGGATCTCAGTAACTTTGGGAGTACACATTTCAGGAACAAGCTTCATTGACCACAATGGGAGTTACTTCTGGGTAGACACACACATGTTTGTACTGGAAAAGCCAGGGAGGGGAAGCAAAGGGATAGAAAACCAGCCCCCTTTCTAAACCAATGCTGTGCAGGATCAGATGATCGAAGATGTAAGTAGTTACTTCATAATGGAAATAAACCAAACAACAGAGAATTGCAGCACTGGGATCACTTTACAGCCTGTAGGGAATCTCTGTAAATTCTGACGTGCGCAGGAAAAGCCTCACTGACAACAATGGGAGTTACTTCTGAGTAGACACACATATGTTTGTGCTGGGAAACACAAGGTCAGGAAACACCCCTTGACTGGGGTCACAGTGAAAGGCACACCCCTGGGCAGGGCTAGCATACCTGAGGTAAATGCGGGGGTTGGGACACACAAAAGCTATACTGCGGAGAACTCGACTTAAGGAAAAGAATTGGACTATAAGCAGTCTCAGGAAATCCAGGTTTTCCATGATAAGCTCCGGGGTACCTGAGGGAAGGCCATGACATCATGTATCCCTAATGACCTCCAAACACAGCCAGCTCAGAGTAAGTCGTTTCTGGAGACACCCCCCTGGTTTGTCAGGAGGACCTGGATCCAATGCATGCTTCCTCCTCATGAGTAGGGCTCAGGAATATTTGATGTGCTGCCAGATGGTCACTGCACCTCTGGTTCTGGACCTTCATGCTGCTGCCTCTGTTCCTGGGATCCTGGGGGTAATCCTGGTGGGTCCAGAGCAGGGGAATGGAACCAGTCAGGTCACTTTGGTTCCTCCAACACTGTGGTCTCCTCAAGTGGGATATTCCCCTGGGTGGTGATCTCAAGAGGGCTATCAACTTCTTCTAACTCCCTTTAACTCTTGCAAATACTTTCAGCATTTTGGTCGTACCCCACTCCAAAGATGACCTCTCCCAGTGGCTTCATGTACATATTAAACAACATATGGGACAAGTTAGAACCTTGTGGGGCACCATAGGCCAATGGCTGTGGAGCTGAACAGTAGTCCCCCAGCACCACCTTCTGAACATGACACAACAGGAAGGTCCAGAACCACTGCAATACAGTGCCCCAAAGCCAAATTCTGCCAGAGGATCCAGAAAGATACCATGACCAATGGTACTGAAACAGCTGAGAAGCCCAAAAGAACTAGTAGGGCCATACTTCCCACATCTAGTTGCCAGCATAGGTCATCCATCAAGGCAACCACAACAGTCTCAGTTCTATATCCAGCTGAGGGCCTGACTGAAATGGGTCCAGTTAATCAGCATCATCCAGCTGTATCTTGAGCTTTGAGGCCACTGTCTTCTCAGTCACCTTGGCCCCAAACGGTATGTTTGAGACTGGCCTATAATTTCCCAAAGTCTACTGGGTCAAGGGAAGGTTTCTTTAATAAAGGTAACAAATTGAGTGTCTTTATCTTCAAAGAATTAAGCAAATTCTTCACAGCAAACCTCCAACAGTTCTGGCTCCCCATCTCTAGCATCCTGGCAAAAAAGGCCTCACATAGTACAGAAAAACATCACTGGTCTATTCTGTGCAGATATGATGGCAGCAGAAAAGTATACTTTCTTCTCTGCCCTCATAGGTCTCCAGTTGGACTCTAGCCTGTGTTCTGAGCAATTTGTCCTGAGTTTTTCTCTATCAGTATCCCAGCCATCATCACTCCTGCTTTTGTTTTGTTTTTGTCCTCAATATCCTGTTAATCCAAGGGACTGAAGTAGCTCTAACGGGGGGGGAAAGGGTGTTTAGGAGCAATAGTGTCTACCACCTGGGCCATTTCCATATCCTACATATCAGCCAGGGCTTTGACAGTCCCACAGACAAATGAGGTAGGAAACTCCCTAAGCATATCAGGAAACCATTCAAATCCATTGGGCACCTTAGAAGGACTATTTTAACCAATACACCAAATCTATCAAAAATATATCTTCAGATCATCTGTGTAGCTATCAAATGAGTATGATATTTTGAACTCCTCCTTTCTACCTCTAATCTCCCTCCTCTCCGCCACTCACTGCATTTTACCTAATTGAAAGTTCAAAATCCGCAGTAAACTGGCTTGTCACTTTGTTGTTCCACAGAGAGGCATAAACAGCAACATCTCACTCTGTACAAATGAAATAATTACAAAGGGCACTGATGCCTCCTGTTTGGGATGCCTTTATAACTTTCACTTCTTAATTCACTGAATTCAGCAGTGAAGATGATTGCAAACAGTGAAATATCAATTTTGGACATTGTTGAGAGAGGAAGAAAAAAACCATTTACTACAGAAGACTCCATTGGGTCTTCTATTACTACTGATTTGCTCCACTACAACATATTCAGTGTATTTCTTCTGCTCTTTCTGGTGTTTAACAATCTTATTATCAGGGCAAGGCATGTGTGTGTTTTGGATAACTGGTTGATTATTTAAGTAATGGGGAGATCTCAATCTCTCTCTTGTCCAAAAAGTATGGGGGGGGGGCGATTTGAGCAGTATAACATTAATAGGAAGAAATTAATATTTAGACCAGTAGCAAATTCCCAATCCTTATGATGGGCAGGGTGTGTGCCCACTACACAATTCTCTGTTGGGGAGGGTCAAACCATTCAGTGGCAGGGGTGGAGCGTAGGTTTTGTCTTCACTGCAATAGTGCCGCAACTGTAGCACTCCCCACAGGAGTGAATTGAAACCATTCACTTATTTGGGAGAAAGTGTGCTCAGGTACACAACTAGAGTAGGGTTTCTGCTGCTTATTGGCCCCAGATATTAAGAATCAAATCTGCTGCTATGTGCATGGCCAGGTTCTGGGTTTTATTTCTTGAACATGCTAGGACATGGGTGGGCAGAAGGCAAAAATTCTCCCTTACCAACCTGCCTGGTCACTGAGGCCATCGGAGAGCATGCTCCTGGTGGTTCCACATGGACATATGGCCCAATTGGGGTCCACCAGGAGAAGAGCTTTCAGTGTGGCAACCCCCTTTCTTTGGAATTTTCTGCCCCTGGAGACCAGGCAGGCACCAACACTGTGTTGCTTCCGGCACCTCCTGAAAACATTTCTGTTCCAAGAAGCATTCCTTAAACAACCAGCCACGGTTTTTACTATTTTTAATTTTTATTTTGTTTTTAATAATTTTAATATGGTATTTTAATCTTGAATCTATTTTACTATTGTACTTCTTGTGTTTACCACTCCAGAATCTTTTTGATGGGGAGCAGTATATAAACGTTGTAAATAAATAAACAAATCTTCAGATGTTTTGGACTTCCAACACCCACCATTCCTGACAACTGGCCATGCTGGCAGGGGCTTCTGGGAATTAAAGTCCAAAATATATGGAGATCCACTTCTGACTGCCCTCAGGCATGGCTCAAGGCATGCTGCCACCTCAAGCAAGGTGCCACTGCCACTGCACTTTTCTGGCTCCCACCACCTGCCCACCCGCCCTACTTGCTTGGCCGGCCGGCTGACCAGCCAACCCGACTAGCCACTTGCTCCTACCCAGCTGCTGCTCCCACTTTGTGCCACAGCCGTTGGGCTCCTGGGAGAGGTCGGCCGAACTTTCACGAGAGGTCACAGCCACTCCTGTGGGAAGTCCCGAACCTCTCAAAATAGTTCAGGACCTCTCGCTGAAGCAGCCAGGTCCTATCACAATAGTTTGGCCAACCTCTCCCAGAGCCACATGGCGGAAGCAGCAGTCAGTTGGGAGCGAGTGGACAGCCAACTGGCTAAGCATGTGGCCATGGGGGGGGGCAGTGGCAGCTACAGGAACCAGTGGGCCCTTTGTGGGGAGAGAGTGGTGCAATTGGCCACTCTTTCCACTCCGCTGCCTCATGCGCCCGCATCAGGCTGGCTCACGATAGGGCCGGCCCTGCCCACCCATGTGACAGCATGCCAAAATGTTGGAAACTTATATATCTGAGCTGAATTATACTCCCTTTTCAATTTGGGGCCAAAAATAGCCTTTGGGGAGATTAAATTCCCTCCCAATGCTTTAATTGTCAGAATATTCATCTTTTTTCCTACCCTATTTGGTAGCACTGTTTCCTCTAGTTGTTTCTACATCATTTTGTCTCCTTGTTACTCTCATTTCTCCTTCCTGGATCCTTCCTGGTATCTCCCATCACATGGGAGATACCAGCCAATCAGAAATCACATATTGAACATAATGACATCATGATGCTACATAGCCAATCAGATCTGGCTACGTGATGACATCTTTGCGGACAAACAAGGGCAATTCAGAGATACACCAAGAGAGGGCAATGTAAATGAATAGGAAAACACTTTCAAAATAATTGCTGGGAAATCATCAAAATCATTATCCAAATCATTTTGGATAATGCCAAAAATGTTCCTTTAAAAGTTAGTACTTTTAACTCAGCCCTGTTAGATAACCTTGTGAAAGAAGATTTGAGCTGTGACACTGTGGACACTTAACGGTAACTAAATAGTACTCTGTATTTAGCTGTGCATACATTTGGGGACATGGGGTGGAGGGAGAGATACAGAATCCACATAGAGTCTTAATAGTTTCCTATACGCATTCTTGTGTCCTTGATTTCATTTACAATAGTCAAGGAAAGATCAAGTGCTACAGGCACACATAGACCTCACAGATATTCCTTATGTTCTTTACCTTCCTTAGAATTTAATACAGCTTTGCATAAACACTGAGCAGATGAGGCATTATTAAACAGAAGACTGAGCAACTTGGAATCTTGTATCCTGCTAATCTGGGTCCAAATATAAGATTTTATCTGCCATGTTCCAACACAGGTCTTAAGGCATTTTTTATCTGAAAAGCAAGGCTTTGAGCAAATTAACAGTGTGTCAGGCACAAACCTGTAAGCCAAACCAGTCCTCAGACAGCAATCCACAATCCATCTGAGCAGGAGCGCTTGAAATGAAATTGACGTTAGAACCTGGCTAGTGGCTATACATTGCATTCATCGCATCAGAGGTAATCACAAGTAAGCCAAGCTCATTGAATGATGAGAATTCTGAGGATCCATCCCACAGAGGTAGGCAAGCAGGCAGAGGAGGCTAAATGTGATCATAGAAGGGGACTGCACAGGGACACTGGACCTGCTGGGAGCTTTTATCTATCCTTTATTAACCTCTGCTTATCTCCCTTTTGGCAGCTAAATGCCACCAAGAGTGAGGAGTAAGGACAATTAGCTATTCAAGGATAAGATAACCAGGGATAACCAATGGATCATGTAGTCAGCAGTTCCTGCTTCCCTTTGTATTTGTTTATGATCCCCTACAGCTCTCTTTGCCTGTGGGGCGCTGGAGGCAGGGGTTGACTTCAGAATGATCACCAGTCAGATCCTAGGGTGCACATGACTGCTTTTGACAGGATGGCTATAAGGTGTGGCTAGGCTCTTACAGGTACTCAACACAAACAGCAGCTCATATGGTAAAAGTGTTCCCTGACTATATTATTTCAGATTGCAGAAAGAGTGTGTGCCACATGATTGAATGCCCCCATCATATTAAAAAGAACGTACACACACACACACACACACACACACACACACAGAAAAATAGATGTGTTAGAGAACTTTCTCCCTGCCATGCCAATTTTCTACATGCAGGAATGGTTTTCTCCCATGGTGAAGCATTCAAATGTGCAATCCCCCTCCTGCAGTCTGAGCTAGTATAGTTTTACCATGTGATGTGTTGACTGTATAGAGTGCTCCTTAGCCCCACAAGAGTCAGAGATCCTTGATGTAAGCCTACAAACACTTAGAAGCTGCATTTCTATATCCGCTTACCTGGAAGTAAACCCCAATGAATTCAGTCAGGCTTACTTCCGAGTACACATGTATAGGATTTCACTGTTAATGAGATTTACTTCCAAGTAAAAAAGGTTAGCTTCTGGCCTGTAAATCTATCCATCTGCTGTCTTTAAGTTGGAAGAAATGCACTAAACTGTATGATTCAATCCATTTTTTTAAATTTCATAATTTATTGATCTGAAGGGAGAAGGGTGGGTGCAACAGAATTTTCAGTTCCTTTCTAATAGAGAAATTTGATCAGGCACCCAAAGAAGAAAAACTATGAAATACCCCAGTTGGAAGAACAATTGTACAAGGGCACTTTCACTGATGACAGCTGAAGGGAGGAGAGCGTATTGTCCAAGGGGAAACATGTCTACAATGTCACCAGTGTAAATCCATCTGGCAAAAAGTAGCATATGGGACCTTTTGCTGAAGTGAAATAATGCAATGTGGCTGCCTGAATTAGCTTATAAATAGTAAGTAGCGGCAGCCGTATCAGTAATACTGTGGCAGATGCTTAACAAGTATTTAGCACCACTGTTACTGAGAAGCTTGTATGATGGTATGTACGCGTGTGATTTGTATTTTATGATGACTTACTTGTACACATGTATTTTATATTTTTGTTAGTATCATCCTAGCACATTGTCTAAAGTGCGTAATGTCCCTTTTGTTCTGGGAAAGCCTGCATGAGCAATGGTAGCAAGGAGCAAAAGGATTCTGTATTGTACCTTCCTGTATTGTAACTGAAAAACCCTAGGTTAAGGAGTTGCTCTTCTGCAGTATGCAAAGTATGGGAATTTCAGCCTTCCTGACATCCAGGACCTTAGACAAGTGACCTGCAAAGGTAACTTAAATCTACAGCTTTGGTGAAATAATCACCAAATATGGTGAAATATGGTCCTATCCTGAAGTAGTCTCAGCTCAAGATAGATCAGCAGGTTGGGGGACCATCTGGATACTCCGCTGCCATCCTCACATTTGTTCTAAAAACCTGATTGTCTCTCAGAAGCATGGCTTTTCAGAAGCATGGCTTTTGTAACGCTTAGCCAACTAACTGTAATTCAGTCAAGAAGGCAGAAACCTCTGGAAGGCTCCTATTTATTCTTCAGTCAAACTATTAATTCCTTTCTTTAAGTTTATCCAATGCCCAAAGTCATTGCCCCCTTAGTGTTCTTTGTCTGAACTCAATAACTGCTCTTTAGACCAATTGCTCAGTGCTTGATCAGGAGACCCAGCACGGACAGACATTTTACTTCAAGTTTCCAAAATCGGCTCAGGGTTGGTCTGGCTTGCTGCCCACTTCTTGTGATCTGTCTTTGCTCCCCATTGAGGCTGAACCATGTTTCCAGGCTCATTGTTTCTCCTCTTGGAGCCACCTGGAACAACCTTGCTGCCTTGTATGCCCAGATAGAGCCGCTGCCTTGTAACTCCAGACAAGGTTTCACATCCTGTGAAGCATCAACTGCTGCATTTTGACCACCTCCATTTCAGTGGAGTCGCCCACTCATGCTGAGAGCTTGGTTGCTTGTAATAAGGGAAGCAGGAGAGGACCTCCACTTTTTGTGCATAGCTGCATTTGTGGGGCTGCAGATGGTGGCCTGCTCTCTTGGACCCATGAAGAAACAGTAACTTGCAGTGGGGCAATGAAACTGTTATTGTTGCAAACTTTAAGCTCAGTGGTTTGCCTTCCACTGGACAAACTGGGAGCCTAAGGCACTGTGCTCAGGTTTTCCAAAGTCTTAAGCCAGGCACAGAACTTAGCTGGCTTGCCCTCCCTTCCAGGTTCTCTGGCTTCTATATGTGTTGATTATTTTCCTCAGGCTAGTCAGAGACATAGGAGAGGTTTTCCATCACAGTCCTCCATTCCAAATTCTATTCTTAAACTGCGTTCCGCACTATGCAGGGCTCAGGAGTTCTTAATAAAGACATAGCCTACCTTCGGTCCCCCATCATCACCTTTTGTAGCCTTTGTTCATTTAGGAAGAAAAATTGTGTGAATTGTGGTTTCTAAGGCTGAGGTGACCACCCCATAGTACTTCCATGACCAGAAGCTTGTAGACCAAGAGGTGCCTATTGTGAGTTTCCAAGTAACCCTAACTAACCAGGAAGTGAAGCTATTTGCTTTCCCTTTCCTCTGAAACATGTAAATATACCTACTCTGATTTCATTTCTTTCTCCTGATATTGCTCCAAATCTATCCATTATGCCCTTTGAATGGGCCACCCTATGCCACTGAAACTTGAGTTATTCCTCTTGTGCCTAGACCCCAAAGATCATCTTGCCATTTCCCCAACGCCCTCCCTGCTCTTTATTTGGTGAACCATAACTCCCCACCGCCTTTTTTTTCTCAGTTCAGTTCTAATACTGGAAACAAGTTCAGGGCACAGAATTCTTTAATTCAGATTGTATGCTTTTTGCACCTGGCTCTTGCTGGTGGATCTCAGGGTTCTGGTAAAAAAAAAAAAAAAAAAAAATCCTGCAAGGCTACAATCTCTCCAGTCCTGCTCTAAGTGAATTGCCACAATGAGAAAGTGGAATAAAACCTTCAGTAAATAAAAAATAAGGTTTTTAAAAAATGTTCATGCTCCTATGAAGACAAGATGTTGAAATGTGGTGGACATGTTTATATATTTAAAACATGTATATGCTGCCCTTCACCCTATTTGGTGGTGTACAATTTAACATTATCTAACAATCAACAGTAATAAATCAGTGATTAAGGGCGCAATCCTATGGGGATAGGTGGCTGCCTCCGAGGCTGGGGGCGACCGCCTACCCAGTGCAGGTCATGAGCAGTGGTGAGGAGCGGATCTCCTCCTCACTCCCCCCGCCCAGCTTTCACAGCTTGACAGCCAATTTCGGCTGTCTAGCCATGGGACTTCGGAACATGGGAAGCAGCAGCCAGACAACATGTAGGATGTGTCATATTGGCATTTCCGCATTCCCCACCTTGGAATGCCCCCCTGGAACGCCCAATTTTAACCGTTCTGTGCTCCTCTTCTGACCGTGGAGCACAGGGCCGTTCCATGCTGCCTGTGAGGCAGCGCGGAAGGGGAGGAAAGTTGGTTCTCCAGGAACCGACCTTGGAGCATGGGCTCCGAGGTCGGTTCCCAGAAACCCACATATCCTATGGCCATCTAGCCGCTGACTAGCAGCCATAGGGTTGTTCCCTAAATATTAAAACATTTAAATAAAACTTAAAGGTACAGCAGATTAAAATTCCTGGAAAAATTAAAATGCTTTTAGCCGGCATGGAAAAGATTGTGACATAGGTACACGGTTGGCCTCTATATGGAAGGCATCCCATAATTGGGGCACCACAGATGAGAAAGCCCTTCCCCTTGTAGTTGCATAACGAACCTCTGATATCAAAGGGCACCCGAAGAAGAGCTTAATTTTTAATGCACAGGCAGGCTGATATGGAAGTAGATGCTTCTCCAAGTACTTGGGTCCCAAGCCATTTAGGGCTTTAGAAGTAAGTACCAGCAATTTGAATTGACCTTGGAAGTGCACAGGCAGCCAATTAATATATTTTAATGTAGGTGTAATGTGCATGAACCTAGATGAACCAGTCAAAAGCCTGGCCACCACATTCTGCACTTATTAGAGCTTCCAAGTCATCTTACCATGTTAACATATTGTGTGCAACAATACATTTTTTACTTCAAACTTCTTTTTGAGGCTTTGCCTTTCCTTTTTGTGGTTATTTATGTTTGCTGTGGCCAGTGGTGACTTACAGTGGTGTAACTGGCTACCCTTAGTTCAAGAAAGCCCCATCCTTCTGCTTATACTTGACAAATCTGCAACTGTGAGCAGAAGACTCTGACTTAAAAGCAAACTCCGAATCCTGCTCATAATGTCCTGCCATCACCACTCATACACCTGAGAATCCTTCTGTTCTTCCCCTTATGGTCTCTTGCACTGACTGACTGCCACTGAGCATGTGCAGCCTTCCAAACTGAAGCCAAATATGCAGCCAACTGTAAATGGCTTTGGGAATCTTATCCTGAGCATAGAACAATTATCAACATAAATGTCAGGATTGGACCCAGTACCTCTGCAGAGACTTGTGGGAACTGACTCTGAATCTGAAGGGGAGGAGTAGCTGAGGGAGGAAACAGAGATTCAGGGAGACAGTGAGGGGCCGGCCAAGTGCAAAATCATCAGTTAGAGGCAATCCCAGCCACCACCTCACTAGCGGTGGAAAGACAGCAACTGGAGGTGGGAGGCAGGGGGCAGACAGGAGGTGGGGCTGCCCTATGCAAGGACCCAATGCAGGGCCAAGAGGGTGGAACAACTCCAGAAATTAAGGCAGTCCTCCAAATTAACCCATCAAAAGAAGTCACTGCGGGAAGGCACTCCCCGAAGGCAAGACTGAGAAAGCCTCTCAGCTTTCGTATCACTGGCCGGTGCTAAAATTGCAACAACATCTATACTGACTGTAGTGCTTTTAGCAAGAAGTCTTTTTAGATAGTTTGTTTTGTGTATCAATTTAGCCTAGGCAGGCTCTCTAGCATTAAAGTTACTAGTAGGATAAAAGTTCTGCAACTTAAACTGTTGTTAAACAGATCCATTTGCACAATAAAAGCCATTTATTTGGAGATCTGCTGTTTTGTTTGACTACAGACACCTCAATCTTTGACAATAAACCACTTTACATTTGATGACTGAATGCAAATCAAAAGGACAAGCTGATTTTCCCCCTCTGCAGGAATCTGACAGAGGATGTTACCTAATTTGCTGTGCTCATTCTCTACAGTAGGGGTGCATGACCTGTGGCCTGGGGGCCACATGTGCCTCCCCAGGCCTTTCCTGCACCCAAAGTATGCATTGACCCACCCTCCCACTGCTACTGAATTTCCTGGCATCTGTACTCTCCACTCCCGCCCCCAGAGATCCTCATGCAGACTGCTGGTGGGGGAGGGAGAGCATGCACTCACACACGTGAGAGAGAGGGGGTGTCAGGCTGGAGACTGAGCCCATAGAGCCCCAGAACAGTTCTGATTCTGAGGAGGAACAGCAATCGGTTGGAGAGGAGCTCGCTCATCTCTCACAAGCACAGCAGCTGGCAGAGATTCCTCCTGCCAGCATTCCTGGGATAGATAGTGACCCTGGCAGTGAGAGAGCACTGGAGGGGGGCTTGCTGGACACTTGGTGCAGATGGAGGGAGCGACGACAGATGGAGGGCGCCGAAAGGAGGCGTACCACTCGTTTGGCACTCAAACAACGGTCACGTCCCGAGGACCCAAGGGAAAGAGGAAGGATCTCTCCATAGCCCATAAGTTCAGAGTCTTCCCGCAGTTCTCCTTCAAACGGGGACCAACTGCCTTACCTGGAGCTTAGGCTACTCTGCTATCTTTCCCCAGTGCTGTTCCTTGCTTAGTCACTAGTGATTAGTATCTGAAAGAGTCTTTAAGTAATAAAGGAATAAAGCCTCGGAAAGAATCCTCGTCGTCTGTGTCCTGAGTTGGCTATTGGAGGGGACTGCAAGAGGCAGCTAGGGCGCTCCTGACAGGGGGAGAGAGAGAGAGAGAGAGAGAGAGAGAATGTGGATGCATGTGCAGATGCATGTGAACCCCCAACCCCAATCAAGCATCACATGCGGCCTTCGGGGCTGAAAAGGTTGTGCACCCCCGCTCTACAATATGGTGACAAGACTGTAGATTAAATACAATGCAGACAAAGCTGCACAAAGGATCTGCACACAAAAAGAAACCTTCAAATGCAAGGAGGATGAATAACTGAGAACTACAACACTCCTGTTAAACAACAGATCCCTATCTCCAAGGCCCCACCTCACACACACAGAATGTGATTGTTAATCACATTCACACTTCCTTCCTGAGCTGCTCATTCCCTCCCTCAACCTCAAAGCTCTGGCTATAGGTCCCACCTGAGAAACTTAAATGTGCATATGGCTTGTGAGGGCCACAAAAATACATAACAGCTTTGTATCTATATCACTAAGAGCCAGATAAAACAGACACACTGAGCACTTCACTCATTAACATTTGTGTTGCCATGACAGTAAGCTGTTGCCAGGTAGCCAGGAAGTAGGAGAAGAGTGAGAATTAGCAACGCCTAAAAATAAAACCACCAGCCTAAAAAAATAAATAAAAAATCCCACCACCCATATAGATGTCTCTGTATATAACAAGAAAAATAATTATGGCCTCCTTCTCCTTTGTTTTTTCAAAGGCACGTTTTTTAATTATTCTCCAAACATCTCTGAAAGGATAGTATGGCCCTTCTAAAAATAAAGACATTATCAGTGGGGACTTGCAGTGCCGGCTTGAGGTTTGTGAGGGGCCTTGGGCAAGACACCCTGAATGGACCCCTTCCCTTAGTGAGTCTGCCTTCTCACCACCATTGTCACCAGCTGCTATTGCTCTTCATCACCTTTCTCATAAAAGCTATCATTTGCTTGCTTGACAGGCAGGGAGCCAGTGGGAAAGAAGGCAGTGGCATCTATTCCTCCTCCTCCTCATCACCATCATTGTCTGGCCCACAGCAAGATGCAGGTAAACAAGCAGGTTACAACAGTGAAGGGAAGGACCAAGTCCACAGGGCTCTTGTTACGGGGCACCTACTGAGGTGTGGGACCTTGGTAGGTGCCTAACCATTCCTATCCTTGACACCAGCCCTAGGGACTTGTAAGAAACTTCCAGGAGGGACAGAGGTAGGAGAGCAGGGACTTCTTCTTTTGCCCTCTCTCTCCCTCACTAGTCCCTCATCTGACATTGAAAGAACCCTGAGGAGGTTTGTAGTTGCAGAAGTCTCTGGAAGTGCCTTTGACCTTACTAGAAACCCCTTGCCGGGCAAGTCCATGGAATTCAGCCAGTGTTCCTTTTTCCCTGAATTTTCTGTCACTATGTCCCTAGAGGTCTCTGATACTGAACCTTCCGAGTCCTCTTGCCTGGCCCTCACAATGGGAACAGGGCTGAAAAGGAGAGGGGAGGGTTGAGCCTTCAACCTCTGTGCCCACTGCCCAGTGTGGGTTTTTTTTCTTGGGCTAAGGGGATGAATGCAGTAAGTCACATTCCTTCCCTTAGTTCAAGGCTCTGGGCTCAGGGCAGAAGGATGAAGTTGGGGCGGGGGAGCAAGCTCAAGCTTCCTACTGCCCCAAATCCATTGCAGGGACTTTTGTTTGGCTGAAGGGAAGCAAGCAGCAGGCTTGGTGCCAAGAATTCAAACCACCACATTTGAGGGAACTTGGAGAGAAAATAGGGTATTGTTTCAATTCCCTGCACTTTGGGGGCATTAGAATCTCTCTCCTACAGTTCCCCCACCCCACACTCACATACTCCATTTGGGTTTTAGAAGTAGATAGAGGATAGTATCAAAGAAAATATCTGCTTACAAATTCAGGAGATTAACAAGTCAGAAAAACCCAAAATGATGCTGGACAATATTAATTAATAAATCACTATTCAGACACATTTTGAGTAAAAAAGAAAAAGGTCTTGAGGGGTATAATAATAATAACCAAGCTCAATTATCTAGGATTATTGATTCTAATTTTTTTAAAAAAAATCTCTCTCAAACCTTTATCAGCTCCATAAAGAAAGATCTCTAGGAAGATAAAATGATTATACAATTGGTTTAAGTCTGATGTAGATACATTCTAACCTTCTAAAGTAAATTCAGATGACTGTTTTGGAATTCAGTGGCTTCAATCAAATCTTATGCACTCTAAATTGGAAGAATGTCTCACTGAGAACACTCACGTATGAAGAATTAAGACCAGAGTGCATGAAATCCAGTATTCATTGTTTGAAAAAAGTAAGTTAGAACATGACACAATTAACTTGACATTGGCCCTGTTTGGACACAACACCGGCGTTCAGTTGCAATTTGTGGGTTAAATAATTAACTCACAAATTGCAGGGACACATGCCATGTGCAAGCCACTTTCAGTTTCCAGAAACAACCTGCAAATGGGGCATTCATAGGTTTTTTCCGTGATGTCCGAACCTGGGCACTTGGGGTTGTACGTGGGTTAAACAGTCATTACATCTGAACAAGGTCAGATGGTTCACACATAATGGCAATCGTGGTTTAATTAACCCACAAACTGCCAAAATCTAGTTGGCACAAGCAAGGGCACTGCCTCTGGCGTGCTCATCACTTCCACTTTCAATAAACAACCTACAATGGCCCTGTTCATAGTTTGTTAGCAGACACTTTAAACAACCCAGAACATCTAGGTTCAGGTATCACATTAATTCCCTACCCTCAGCAGAGCCTTCAAATCCTGTGCCTTCTTCCAGTCTCTGAAGACCTGTGGCTAATGGATTTCCATGAAACTGCTCCTCCTTAAGTATCATGGAATGAACTGAGTGAAGAAATATATCAATAGGCAGGAGTGGCCTTGCCTGGTGTACAGATTTCAGATTTCAGCGGTCCTTAAATTCAGCTTGACTCTTTCCTTGTTGATATTTTGAAAGGAATATTTCTGTCCTGTTCTCTGTCTCTGTATATACACAGCATCTCAAAGGGTTCATCTTTCTCCAGGGCATTTCATGGGCAGCCATTGGAAGAAACATGCTTTAGAAAGACAAACATTATGATAAAAGCTTAATGCAAGCCCTGATGAAATGGGAACACTGAGAATAGCTGCTGTTCTTGTGCCCAAGGATGTATATATGCCTAAATCAACACCAGTTCAGTCATACTGGGTCTCTGCAAGGGAATGATTTCGGCAAAATAAGTTGAAGCAGGTTGCATAAAAAAGACACTAAGGAAGGGATCAAATTAAACTGAAGATTGCTCTATAAAACAATTCCCAACCCCATGCTGCTTGTATCTCTTGATTTGAGGAGTAGCTTAAAACCAAAGTGGAGACTTTTCTTGTAAAACCCCTCTCTGGCATTATCCCTGAATTTTAGACAACCTGACCTGCCAGGAATGTATGTATGTATGTATGTATTTATACATTTTATACGCTGCCTTTCAATCAAATGTTTCTCAAGGCAGCTTAAAAGCAATAGGTGATAATACCCCCCAAGCCCAAAACACACACACACCAGCAGCCCATAGTCTTCTGGCTGATGGATGGGGCCAAAGCATGCTTCCCTTTGGTTCTGCAGTCTCAGAGCAACTCGCGTTTGGAGCACTGTTCTTTCTGACCGGGGGTGGGGGGGGGAGCTCCTTCTCTAGCTAATGGATGGGCCCATGTTGGTCTTCCCCTTGCCATGATGATGTATCTGGGATGCAGGGGGTGCAAACTTCCAGGGGCCCTTAGTTCCTTGGCTGGTGGTAAAGGCTACAGTGTGCCTCTTAAGTATCAGATAAGAATTCTTAGGCAACCATAGCTGAACACACATGTTTAAAGCAAAGCAAACACCACTTAAAATAACTGCCATTTCTGATTTCAGCCTGGAGTCTGATTTTTGTCTGTTCTAGGGGCTGAAAGGGGGGAACATTGAGAAATAACAGGGGTAATCTTAAACGAAGCCACAGCCTCAAACACCAAAAATACCTGATGTTCCTTTTTCCCTTGTTGGATCCCCTTGGGAAACAGAAATATCCATCTAGTAGATGGTTTCCAGAGATACTATGTTTGCTGAAGTTTAAAGAGGGTTATTTTAGACTGCACTTTCCAAATTGTATTTCTAAAACATAATTAGGACAGCTTTAGCTTCAGCCAAATAACTGCATATATGGTAGTGCCAGTTAGCAACTCCCATAAAGATGTGCAAAAAGTAAAATGGAATGCCTTTATAAAGACATTCTGTTCTTTGTGCCATGCACGAGACTCCATTTGTCTCCATAAAATATGACTAGTTAAAAGGAAATGATTCCTCTGAATGAGTTTCCTGTTGCAGATTCTTCTGTGCTACCCAGACAGAGAGCTGTACCCACTCAGGACATAGATTGATAATAGAAACATTTAAAATATAAACATATAACTCACAGGGCTGGTACACACTGTGATTACTGCCACTGGTTTTCCCCCCAAGATTTCCTTGCCACCTCCCCCATCCCAGTTCTTTTGGCTGCCCTCATCCCACCAACAATATAATGAAAAGGATGCACAGTGGGTAGGGGAGGGGTGGAAAAGGGCAGGAGAAAAGGGCAGGAGAAGCTACCATGCATGTTCAAATTTAGTACAGGAACAGGGGGAATATCTAGGTTGCAACCTGGCAACCCTACACCACAACTGCCTGGATGAAGTATCAGGTGAACTCAGAGGAGATGGATACATTCTGCAGGGATTTCTACAATCATGGCTCCAATTTTGGGCTCTACTGCAAATAAACAGTTTCTGGATTGGAAGGTCTACACAACCCTACTGTGAAGAAACTGTTAATTCAGGTTAGCTGTGGCTGTGGGTTCTATCTGCCTCATTAGAACCCTATTGGATCAGAACAAACGATCAGACTGTATTGACATGCAAAGATATACTGCCTCTGAACATGGAGGTTCCACCAGCCTCAGACGTTGTCAGGCATCTGAGGCTCATGAAGAAACTTTACACAAGAAGGTAAAGATTTGATATGCCTGGGATTAGAGTTGCCACCAAATTTTATCAAAAGCAAAGCTTCAAGGCAGATTTGGAAATTCCTGCTAAAGAGAAGTATTTCTTCAAGGGAAGAAGCAAACCATTTTGATAGGACTAAAGACGCTTCTCAGCAGTTTCCCTTGCTGTAAAGTGTGTCCATGTATTGCTGGTTCATATTGTATTTTCTGCACATATTGTATCTGCTGCACATGGCTGAAAATGACTGAGTGCAGCAAACCTCATCTCAACAAAGAGAACTGTGGGGCAAAATTCCATCAGCAAATGAAATAAGTCTTTAAAAAACATCCTTTATGTTCACCAGGCATAAGCCCAAGCCCATTTTTTAAGTTCCCTTTGGAATGCCACTGTAGTCCTCTGGTGGACCATATACATGCTTCATGGTTGGGAGTAAAAACAAATACCTCTGTGGAATTCTTTACAGCTATCTCTGAAAAAGAAAAAGAAAATGCAAGGCCCCTATCTTTGTCTTGTGATTTGCATATAATTTTTAAGGTGATTTTCCTTCTTCCCAGCACTAGAGGTGACATATCTTGATACTTAAAATCTTTTCAAAGGTATCTATAGTCTCCTGCCCCCAGCAAGGCTATCCTCTCCATCCCAAGCAAGAGTAAGATTCCCACACATTTTCATTACATTTCTCTGCTTATCCAATGTTCAAAGTTGGATTGGGACATAAATACCATAGGGGTTTGGGGGAAATAGCGTAAAAAGTTATGTTTATTGGGGAAACCCAAAATAACCACAGGCAAATCACCATCTTTCAACTTCAACTTATGAAGATGAATGAGAGTGGAGTTGTAAATATTTTGCATGCTAAGATTCCTACACAATTCTTTGTTATGCAAATATTTTGAGTTCGCTAATGTTCTGTTTAGCATGAATGCATACATAGTATTCACTTGCAAAGTCTCAACACAATTCTAAACAGACTCATACACAGCTACTTCTAATCATTTATGCAGCACTTTTAAAATGCAAAGGACTTCACAATTCTTATTTAGCTCAGCCTCACATGAACAATCCCATTTTTTCAAGAGGGGGAACTGAAAGCATAACTACACCAGATGTGCTTTCAAACCAAGCTTAATTGTCATGGAAGCCCTCCAACAGCCCTGGGAATTGCAATTTTGTGATGGTCCAGGAATTCTTTGTTTGAGATCCTTAGCTTCTTCAGACGGAGACTACAATCCATCCATCCACCCACCCACCCCTGCCAGTTCCTTGGTGTGTAGAACTGCTGATAAATCTGAAACTGGGTTAAACTATAAGTCTTGATATGGAGTGATAGTGGTTGTCCAGAGTTCCTTGGATAGGAGCCCTGACAGAAAACCAGGTTTGAAACTGCATTAAATCTGAAATTAAGACATGTCCCAAGGCTAAGAGAGAGTTATTGCCCAAGAAATCCTTCACCCCTTCATGAAATTACAAGCACCAGAATCCCTTGCTTGGGATCCATTGACAGATAAACTAGTATTAAATTGGTTTTTAACATCTGCAATGTAGACGTGCCCTCAGGCTAAAAGATGGAAATTGCCAAAGGCCACCTAGTGAACCCTTGACTGAGCAGGGCTTTGAACCCACTTCCAGATCTAGTAACTGGATCATGTTAACTCCCAGTGAAAGCAAACATATTTAACAAAAGGCATATCATGCTGAAATCATCTTCAAATTGAAATCTCTTTGCTTTTCCCACTTTGTGCAGTGACTGGCTGACAGCATTTCTTTGCTGTGTAATGAGAGTTTCCTGGACCTTCAACATATCTCCACGACACAGTCCTGCAGCCAGCATATTAAATCTTGCACTGCCTGTGGCTGATACAAACTATTAAAAGCTACAAGCTGGGATACTATGTACTATCAATTGCAAAGGAAGCATTTCTCCTGCTATTTTCCCCATTATAAAGGCATGTTTGGGTGTAAAATCAGTAATGGGTTTATAAATTTCACATAAAGACAAGAACTGTTTCCACCAAGGAATGCCTAATTTTGAAACTCATTGCATAAAAAGAGCTGTGAGTACAAAGAACAAGTTCCCAGAATGAAAGTCATCTCAGGAAGACAAGTAGAGCATTACAAACCAGGCAATTAAAGTGAGAATCCCACAGGAAGGGGGTGCCAAGTGAAACCTGCATCTCAAAAACAGAGTCCTCTGCAAGTTGAGGTGGAAGTACTTAGAAGAAATATCATGTTTCTTTTCTACCAGACCTCAAAAGGAGGACAAAGTTTTAGACCCCTTCCAGTATAAGTACATAAGAGCAGCCCCTTGGGATCAGATCAAAGGGCTACAGTATCTAGTTCAGCAACTTGTTCCCCACAGTGGTCAACTAGATGCCTATGGGAAGCTCACAAATAAGACATGAGGGCAAGAGCTCTCTCCCGCTGTTATTCCCCAGCAATTGCTATTCACAGGCATGATGCTTCTGGTCGTGGAAGTAGCATATATAGCCACCATGGCTAGTAGCCATTGACAGCCTTATCCTCCATGAATTTGTCTAATCCTCTTTTAAGGCCATCTAAGTTGGGAGCCATCACCACATCCTGTGGTAGCGAACTCCACTTTTTAACTACTTGCCATCTGAAGAAGTACTTCCTTTTGTCTGTCTTGAATCTAACCACCATTCAGTTTCATCGGATCTCAGTTTTAGGATTATGCGAGACAGACAGAATTCTCTACCTACTTTTTCTAAACCTGGCATAATTTTATAAATGTACATATCTGAAAATGTTGCTTCTATGTTTGCTGATGGTATCAAAGGGGGAGGAGCAAGTTAGAAATGAAACAATTTTCCGTTAAGCCCGACTTCCCCAACCTGGTGCCCTCTAGATGTATTGAACTATAGCTCCCATCGTCAAAAGCCATGCTGGCTGGGATGGTGGAAGTTGTAGTCCAAAATCTCTGAAGGGCACCAGATTGGGGAAGGCTGTATTAAGCAAATAATATCCAAACTACATACTGGGTTTCATTACTATGCTGCAAGCAGACAGTTCCTGTGCCAGATGTCAATAAATAAATAAAATAATTAAAAGGGTTTGTGTGAGCCTAAAAATACACACCCATAGGGGAGGCTGATCACTGCCCTGGCCTTGTTTCCAGTCCAGCCAATCAGCCTCTGCAAAAAGTAGGTAACTTAGCTGCATTAGATATAATTGGATCATTCAATCACTTTGGTTTGTAGAGATGCAACAGAATTACCCACTCTCAAAGGAGGCTGCCCGTTACATCTCTGTATGAACCACTGCTCTTGGCTTGCCTCCTTGTCACCATGTGGTAACTTTGCAATCACTTCATTGTAGTGATTGTTAACGGGTCATCTGAAATCAGAAAACCATCAGAAATTAGAAAACAAGATACATGTAGTTCCATAGACTGGTCTCCAACAACTCTCCACTTCTCTGTTTCCCCACGCCCTTTTCAGGCTAGCATAAGTCTCCACCCCCTTTCCCCCTTTAATTTGCTTTATATAATCATTTCTAGGCCTTCCTCTTGCTATTCTTCTCTGAGCGCCCCTGCCCCTGTAATATCTAGCCAAATGAAACTATCACATTCACTGCATTATCCCTGACTGACTGGGATCATCTAGTGAAGAAGCCCTTTCAAGTTTAAAAACAGTGCTAAAGCAGCAGCAGCAGCAGCAGATGTGTGGAATAATGGCTGTGCAAATGCAAAAAATGTGTGGAAGAGTATAAGGTAGGATTTTTTAAAAATTAAACTTGTTTTGCACCGTTATGAACTTTCACATAAAAAACTAAACAGCATGAAAATTCAACATATCACTAACTAAACATGTTCTGAATAGTTTAGTGTTGTTAATACTCTGTGCAATTTACGATGCAATCCTATTGCTTGCGCCCTTGGTGATCGGAAGCCCCTGACCTTGGAGCCATCTGATCATCCAATGCAGAGTGGGAGGAGTGGCAGAGGCAATCTTAACCTCCCTGTCCTCCCGCCCTGCAGATTTTGCTAGATGGGCTTTCTAGCCTGTCTATAGTGAAGGCACTTTGAGGGGGGAGGAAAAGAGGCTAGAGGTGGCTCAGGTTAACTCATATTCTGACCTCTCTGGTCTCCTCCCCTCCCCACCCACCAGAACATCCCCTTCTTCCTCCTCTGAGATTGCTTTTCCAACCTTGGAGGGCAGCCAGAGCAGTTCTTCCCATGCTGGATGTGAGAGGGCAAGGGAGGGAGGGCAGATCTCTGACACTCCTTTCTGAGGTTGGAGCACTGTCTCTGACCATGGAAGGGGGAATCTGAACAATCCCATGGTCCCTGGTATGCTCTCACCTAGGGACCATAGGATTGTTCTCTTAATAACCGACAGAAACTGACCCACAGAATTTGGTACCAATAAAAAAATAAACAAATCCACACACACCAAAAAGAGAACAGAGCTTCTCTGGATAATGCAAAGAAAACAGATCACATCCCCAACTTCCTGTCCCCTACTGTAAACATTTAGAGTGTATGCTCCTCAGGGCAGAGGACTGCCTTTTTTTGCTTAACTATTTTGCAAAGCACCATCTATAATGATGATGCAGTTAGCCACGTTTCCATTTCACCCAGACCCTCTATTGTTTCTCTGTATCTATTTTAGATGGTAAGCCCATTGGAGTAGAGACCTGTTCTTTGTAAAGCTCTGTGCATGTAAATTGTACTATATAAATAATCACCAAAAATTAAACAAGTGCAGCAATTATTATCAAATTCATTAATGCAATGTTTCTTGTAGGCCTTTTATCTGCTATAAATCTGGTCGACTGTCTACCTGTCTTGCCTTATAATATTAAAACCTGAGGAGGAGAGTGGAGATTGAAGCATGCCCCTAAAAAGGAATACAGCCAATTAGAACAAATTGGAAGTCTTCTCAGCTAGCACATACCCTCCATCTTCCTCTCACAGGTGAACGTAATTCAGAACAGATTTTACACGCACAAGAAACCAGACTGCAACATTTTCTATGTCAGGCTTTTCAGGCTGAATACACAAACACCTTATGAATCTCATGAGGCGACGCTGATTTGCAACTGCAGCTACCATCTCTGCCATGACACTGTTTCACTGAGTGGTAAACACCACCATTCCTTACAGCAGCTGATCTTCCAAGCCAATGGAATTCAGATGGTTTTGTTCTTTGTCATTGTCCAAAAACATCTGGGTTTCTGCTATATTTTAAGGGTTCAGTCCTATACACACTTATCTGGGAGCAAGCTCCATTGAATTCAATAGTGCTTACTTCTGAGTAGATATTTACAGGATCACACTCTGAGACTAACACTGTTTTTATGCCCCTGAAAACATTAGTGGTTTTAACTGCGCTATCCTCTGCATGTTTACTCAAATGTAAGTCTCACTGTGTTCAGTGGAGTAAGCGAGCACAGGATTGCAGCCTAAGACAAACCGGAAGCAGCGGGGATGAGAACAACAAGCCACTTTGCCTGACCAGGAGGCAAAGCAGAAGGCTTCAGGACATGCAAAGGCACTATGTTTAGAATCATACTGCTGTGTTCAGTTACAACAGGGGTGCACAATTTTTTTGGCCCTGAGGACTACAATGGGCATTGGCAGGGTATGCAGGGCAGGGGGCTGCACCTGCATACACATGCATGCACTGCGCGTGCACGCGCGCGTACACATATGATTGCTGGGGTTGTGGGGGAGGCTGCTTCAAGGGAGGGGCTCCACCCCCACCTGCCAGCAGCCCCAACTGAAATTGCTGTTTTCACACCACCATTAGTTGTTGCAGGGTTGTCAGGGGAAGGGGGAGGCTTTAATTCCCTCCCCCTCCTGATGACCCTGACCAGTGTCGCTGCTCCCATGCTGCCATTCGCTGCCCGAAAGGAACAATGCTGATCTATGGGGGAGGAATTTGGCAGCAGGTGCATAGCACAGGGACCACAGAACATGCATCCGGGGACTGCTTACAACCCACAAGCTATGCACCCCTGAGTTGCAGGCTTGCTGCTAGCAGACCTGGATATCCATACAGGTGCAATTACACTTTAGAGAAGGAATGGGCAACTTGTAGGCCAAACCATCTGTAGGGCCACAACTCCCATGATACCTCACCACTGACAATGCTGGCTAGGGATGATGTGAGATGTGACTCTCCAGATATTTTGGCCCACAAGTTTCCATCCCCTGCTTTAGAGCATTGTGGAATGAATTACATTTTGAACCTGTGCTTTCTAGTACCACTTGCAGAGGTTTGCCCAGTCAACACTAGAAGGCCCCTTCAGGACACTAATGGTAAAGGAAGTTGCAGGACTGACCATCAAGATAGCTCACTAGCAATACAAGCGCTGGTCCATTTTGAATACATTTAGAACATACACATATATAAGGCAGAGTGTCCAAGGGCGGGCTACCTTGTTGATCCTACTTTCTATTCCCAACCAGCTCTTGGAACCATGCTTTCTACCCAACTGAACTTGGACTATAGAGGTGACACAGACTTCTTTCTGTGGCTGTTTCTAACCCGTATCCAGCCTTGGATCTTAAAGAAGCATGTGTCACCAGATGTATAGTCTGCAAAAGTGTGCCAAAGGCTCTTTTTTGAGAACTTGGGGAAGAAGTTTGGAGTACTTTGGGCTTGGGGGTGGGCGGTGGAATTTCATAGAATCATAGAATAGTAGGGTTGGAAGGGGCCTACAAGGCCATCGAGTCCAACCCCCTGCTCAGTGCAGGAATCCAAGTCAGACCATCCCCGACAGATGGCTGTCCAGCCTTATCTTGAATGCCTCCAGTATGGGAGAGCCCACCACCTCCCTAGGTAATTGGTTCCATTGTCGTATTGCTCTAACAGTCAGGAAGTTTTTCCTGATGTTCAGCCAGAATCTGGCTTCCTGTAACTTGAGCCCATTATTCCATGCCCTGCATTCAGGGATGATCAAAAAGAGATCCTGGCCTTCCTCTCTGGGACAACCTTTCAAGTACTTGAAGAGTGCTATCATATCTCCCCTCAGTCTTCTCTTCTCAAGGCTAAACATGCCCAGTTCCTTCAGTCTCTCTTCATAGGGCTTTGTTTCCAGTCCTCTGATCATCTTCGTTGCCCTCCTCTGAACCCTCTCCAGCTTGTCTGCATCCTTCTTAAAGTGCGGTGCCCAGAACTGGGCACAGTACTCTAGATGAGGCCTAACCAGTGCTGAGTAGAGGGAAACTAGTACTTCCCGGGATTTGGAAACTATGCTTCTATTAATGCATCCCAAAATAGCTTTTGCCTTTTTTGCAACCACATCACATTGTTGGCTCATATTCAGCTTTTGATCAACAACAATTCCAAGATCCTTCTTGCTTGTAGTATTGTTGAGCCATGTATCCCCCATCTTGTAACTGTGCATTTGGTTTCTTTTTTCTAGGTGCAGAACTTGGCATTTATCCCTATTACATTTCATTCTGTTATTTTCTGCCCAGCACGTCAGTCTATCATGATCACTTTGAATTTTGTTTCTGTCTTCCAAAGTATTAGCTATCCCGCCCAATTTTGTGTCATCTGCAAATTTGATCAGCATTCCCTGCACCTCCTCCTCCAAGTCATTAATAAAAATGTTGAAGAGCACTGGGCCCAGGACTGAGCCCTGCGGTACCCCACTCGTTACTTCTCCCCAGTTTGAGAAGATCCCATTGATAAGCACTCTTTGAGTCCGATTCTGTAGCCAACTGTGGATCCACCAGATCGTTGTTCCATCTAGCCCACTTTGGGCTAGTTTGCTCATCAGGATGTCATGGGGAACTTTGTCGAAAACTTTGCGGAAGTCGAGATATATTACGTCCACAGCATTCCCACAGTCCACAAGGGAGGTTACCTGATCAAAAAATGAGATCAGATTTGTCTGGCAGGATTTGTTTTTGACAAATCCATGTTGGCTTCGAGTAATCACTGCATTGTTTTCAAAGTGATTACAGATGGATTGATTTATCATCTGCTCCAGAATTTTCCCAGGGATTGATGTCAGACTGACTGGTCTGTAGTTCCCAGGTTCCTCCTCTTTACCCTTTTTGAAGACAGGGACAACATTAGCCCTCTTCCAGTCATCTGGCACTTCACCCGTCCTCCATGACTGCTCAAAGAGAATAGACAGTGGTTCTGAGAGTTCTTCTGCCAGTTCCTTTATTACTCTAGCATGCAGTTCATCTGGCCCTGGAGATGTGAACTCATTCAAAGTAATTAGGTGTTCTTTCACCATATGCCTATCGATCTCAAGCTGGAATCCTGCCCCTTCAGCCTGTACTTCGCCTTTGCCAGAGGGGTCTTAGACTCTCTTTTGGGAGAAGACTGAGCTGAAGTAGGAAATGAGCACTTCTGTCTTTTCTTTGTCATCTGTTATCATTTTGCCATCTTTATTTAATAGTTGAACCACCATTTCTTTCCTCTGTCTTTTACTATGCACGAAGCTGAAGAAAGCTTTTTTGTTGCTTTTACCATCCCTCGCTAACCTCAGCTCATTCTCAGCTTTAGCCTTCCTGACACCATCCCTGCAATTCTGTGCTACCTGCCTGTACTCTTCCTTTGTAGCTTGGCCTTCCTTCCACTTCCTGTATGTGTTTTTTTTGTTTTCAGGTCATCTCTAAGCTTTTTGTGAAGCCACATTGGCTTCTTCTGTTGTCTTCCACCTTTTCTTCTTGTTGGAATTGTTTGTAAGTGTGCCTTGAGAATTTCCTTTTTTAAAAACTCCCACCCATCTTGGACTCCTTTTCTCGTTAGAGTTGCTTGCCATGGGACCTTACTGATCATTGTTCTGAGTTTATTAAAATCAGCTTTCCTAAAATCCAGGGTACAGGTTTGGCTACACTCGGCTTTTGCTTCCTTTAGAACCATGAACTCAAGTATAACATGGTCGCTTTCCCCCAGAGTTCCTGTAACTGCTACTTTGCCCACTAAGTCATCTCTGTTGGTTAGGATCAAGTCAAGGACAGCCGATCCTCTAGTTCCTTCCTCTACTTTCTGTAGGAGGAAGTTATCTGCCACACAAGTCAGGAATTTCCTGGAGGGGCCCTGTTTTGCAGAATTTGTCTCCCAACAAATATCGGGGAAATTGAAGTCCCCCATTACTACTACATCATGCTTCCTTGAAACATTGGCAATTTGCTTTTCAAAAGTTTCAACCTCGTCTTCTCCTTGATTAGGTGGCCAGTAGTAGACTCTGACCATCAGGTTCCTTTTATTCTTTGCTCCATTTCTTTTAACTCAGATGCTCTCGATGGGGCTACCAAGCTCATCCTCCTGTATTTCTGTGCAGAGATAGGTATTTTTCACATATGGTGCAACCCCACCTCTCTTTCTGTTTCTCCTGTTCTTTTTGAACAAGTTCTATCCTTCAATTGCTGTTTCCAGTCATGACAGTCATCCCACCAAGTCTCAGTTATACCTATCAAGTCATAATTTCTCTCCTGTATTAAGAGTTCAAGTTCGTTCTGTTTGTTTCCCATACTCTGGGCATTAGAATATAGACGTCGAAGACCATGTGCTTCATGGTCTGGCTTTCTTCCTACATGTTTGTGAAGACTATTATTGGGCGCTATTAGAGCTGATCTCTTCATTGCAGTGCATGAGCCTTCGTCCATTGTTACCCCCAATTTTACGCCTCCCTTCACCGTAGGATTCAGTTTAAAGCCCTCCTGATGAAGTTCTTCATGCTGTGGCCAAACACATTCTTCTCAGCCTTTGTGAGGCGCAACCCGTCCCTTGCCAACAGTCCACCTTCCAGGAAGTATGGCCCATGGTCCCAGAATCCAAATCTCTCGCGTCGGCACCACCTTCATAGCCAGTTATTCACCCGGAGTATTTTTCTTTCCCTTTCCATCCCTCTTCTAACTACTGGAAGGATGGATGAGAAAACTATCTGGGCCCCAAAGTTCTTGAGTTTCCTTCCCAAAGCTTCAAAGTCTGATGTGATTTCTTCATAGCTCCGCTTGGCGGTATCATTTGTTCCCACATGGATGACAAGGGATACCTGTCAGTGGGCTTTATGAGTGCAGGCAACCCTTTAGTCACGTCTCTAATCCGTCCTCCTGGGAGACAGCATACCTGGCGAGTCCACGGGTCTTCGCGACATACTTGGGTTTCGATCCCATGTAGCAAGGAGTCTCCCAATACTACTACTCTTCTCTTCTTGTAGCTGTAGGCATTGGTTTCATCGCCTCTGCTTGGCTGACCTTCAGCCTCTTGCTTGCTCTCATGCAGGTTCCCCTGTAATTCTTCCTCTGCAGGCTGTCCTCCATTCTCATCCTCAAGTACCTGGAAATGGTTCCCTAGTTCCACTGCCTCCATTGGTGCAGAGTGTCTTCTAGTTCTTCTGCTACTAAGTGTCACCCTTTTCCAAGGAGTATCCTCTACTTCATTTTTCCTCACCTCAGCAGTTTCCTCTTCTGCCTCAGCTTGCTGTTGCTCTTCTAGCTTCTGTTCTTCACTTTGCTGTCGTAGTTCCACCATTCTGTCCAAGAACTCTTCATGTTCTCTTATTCCCTGGAGGGTCAACACTCGCCGCTCCAGTCCTCTTACTTTTTCTTCCAGCAGCATGATCAACTTGCACTTGTTGCAGGTGTAGGCCATGTTGTTCTCAGGCAAGAAAACAAACATGGCACACACCTTGCAGGTCACCACCACTGGAGAGTCTTGTCCTTCCATAGTCTCTATTCTGTTTTTGTGTCTAGCTTCCTGGTTGTTCTAGAGTAGCCTGTGCCTGGTCCTCTACTCACTGCAGGTTAAAAACAGAGTCCCACTGGTATGGAAGTGTGAGTAAAAAGACAAATAAATTTTTAAAAAATGTTAGGGGCCTCTCCCTTGACCTCCCCTGCCAAACTCCCCTGGCCATCTCCTGTTTGCTCACCCTGTTCGCTCGCTCTGATTACTCACTCTCTGGGAGCTGATGTCAGGGTTGGAACTGAGCCCATAGAGCCTCAAAGCAGCTCTGATTCTGGGGAAGAGCTACAACCCATGGGAGAGGAGCCCGCTCATCTCTCAGAGGCGCAGCTGCAGGGAGAGGGCCCCTCTGCTCGCATTCCTGAGAGAGATAGTGACCCTGGCAGCGAAAGAGCAGGAGATCAGTTGTTGCTAGACGCAACGCACCAGTGCAGAGAGAGGCGCAAGGTGGAGGGCACCGAGAGGAGGGCTCTGGGGGGAAAAAACAAACAAACCGCGTACATAAATGGGCTGCGGACTGCTCTGGCCTGGCTAGGCCTGGCCAGCTGCTCCGCGGAGCTGCCGCGGAGCACAGCCAGCCGTGGAGGATTCCGGGGGGGAGGAACGGATCGCCTCCCCACCCGTCGAGGATTCTGGGGGGAGGGACAGAATGCCTCCCCCCGCCACCATCAACATAATCCGCGGAAAGGTAAGTGGCTTTCGTACATCCCTACCCTCCTCTTGATCCCTGAGATTCTGGAGCGCCTGGGACGGGTCAAGATTTTCACCAAGCTGGACCTGTGTGGCGCCTACAATTTGATTTGCATCCGAGAGGGGGATGAGTGGAAGACCTGTTTCGGAACCCGGTACAGCGCATATGAATATGCCGTTTGGGCTCGCCTGCGCCCCCCCCCCCCACGTTTTCATGCTTTATGAATGCCATCTTCCGGGACTATTTGGACACTTTTCTCATTGTTTCTCTCGATGATTTACTTATATTCTCCTTGGACCCCCATGACCATCAGCACCATGTCACGGCCGTCCTCCAGTGCCTCCGCGAACACCGTCTCTTTGCCAAGCTGGAGAAATGTGCGTTTGACCTGACATCCTTGGACTATCTCAGCTACATTATCTCAGCTGATGGCATCAGGATGGACCCTGCGAAAGTCCAGACTGTCCTCTTGGGAGGAGCTCCTTCACACTGAACAAGCTCAGGATTCTTTTGTCCGCACGAAGGTGGAGGAATTGGGGCTCGCCTCTGCCTCCCCCTGTCTACCCCCTTCTCTCTGCGAGGTGGGTTGCTTTACCATTCAGACCGGGTCTATGTGCCTTCTAGACCCCTCCGCGAGAAAGTCCTCCATCAGTGCCATGATTCCCCCACCGCTGGGCATTTTGGCTTCGCCAAGACCCTGCACGCAAAATGCGAGAATTTTGCTGGCCTTGTGTGTGTCGGGACATCAAGACCTATGTCTCCTCCTGCCCAACCTGTCAGCAGGTGAAAGCCCCCTCAGGCAAGTCCACAAGCTTACGTCACCCTCTGCCTAACCCCTCAGGCCCTTGGAAACTGCTCTCCCTCAACTTCATCACTGACTTGCCTCGATCACACAGTAAGACTACCATTCTGGTAGTAGTGGATTTGTTTTCTAAGATGGCCCACTTCATCCCCTGCTCTGGGTTGCCCACAGCCAGGGAGACAGCAGAGCTCTTTTTGGTGCATGTTTTCCAGCTCCATGGGTGGCCCGAGGGTCTCATTTCGGATAGGAGGGCCCAATTCACTGCCCATTTCTGAAGGGAGCTACTTGGGCTACTCAGTATGACACTTTGTCTTTCCTCCGCCCACCACCCCCAGACGGATGGTCAGACCAAATGCACCAATGTAACTCTGAAGCAATACTTGCACTGTTATGTCAACTACCAACAAGATGACTGGTTTTCCCTGTTGCCTCTAGCAGAATTTGCTTATAACAATGCCTGCCGTGCTTCAACCCGCCAGACTCCTTTTTTTTGCCAATTTTGGGTACCACCCCAGGGCTTTCCCATCCACCCTGGGTCCCTCTTCGGTGCCTGAGGCCCATGAGTTTTTATAGGAGCTGAGGTCGGTGCACCACCTTTTACAGGACTCCCTCGAGCGAGCAAAAACAGCCTACAAGGCAACTGCAGACTGGCGGCGCCAGCCCGGTCCGTCTCTGCAACTGGGGGACTGGGTTTGGTTGTCCACCCAATACCTCCCCTCTCACTCTCCCGCAAAGAAGCTCGCGGCCTGTTGCACAGGTCCTTTCCAGATTACGGCCCAAATTAACCCTGCTGCTTTTCACCTGGCTGTCCCCCCCCTCCATGAAGATCCATCCTGTTTTTCATCGGGCCTTGCTTTCCCCCCTAGTTTCTGGTGACCCTCATCGCTCAGTCTGCTCCCCCCTGCCTCCAGTGCTGATGGGGGGGGAGGAGTTTGATGTCGCGGAGATCCTGGACTCACACCTTTCCCATGGGCACCTGCAATACCTGGTGGACTGGAAGGGATATGGGCCGGATGAGCTCTCCTGGGAACCCACTGAACATCTGCATGCCCCTTTGATGTTAAGGTGCTTCCACCAGCTATACCCCCACAAGCCCGGAGCTCCAGGGGGGGAGCACGACAGGGGGCCTCATGGGAGCGGGGATGATGTCAAGGTTGGAACTGAGCCCATAGAGCCCCAAAGCAGCTCTGATTCTGAGGAAGAGCTACAACCTGTGGGAGAGGAGCCTGCTCGTCTCTCAGAGGCGCACCTGCAGGGAGAGCCCCCCCGCTCGCATTCCTGAGAGAGATAGTGACCCTGGCAGCAAAACAGCAGGAGATCGGTTGTTGCTAGACGCAAGGCACCGGCGCAGAGAGAAGCGCGAGATGGAGGGCACCGAGAAGAGGTGCTCAGCCCACTTGGCGCTACGGCAACGGCTGCGCCCTGATGCCCCACAGGTAACGGGGGGAGCCTCCCCTCCTAGCCTATATGTTTCAGAGCTTTCCCGCCCTTCTCCTCAAAACGGGGACCAACTGCGTAGATGGAGCTTAGGTGACCCTGTTAGGATACCCTTTGCAGTTCCTTGCTTAGTTGCTGGCAATTAGCATCTGAAAGAGTCATTAAGTTGTAAAGGAATAAAGCCTTTCAAGTCTATGCCCCAACCACTGAGGCCAAAGAAGCTGAGGTTGGTCAGTTCTACGAAGACCTACAACACCTTCTAGAACTAACACCAAAAAAAGATGTCCTTTTCATCATAGGGAATTGGAATGCTAAAGTAGGAAGTCAAGAAATCACCGGGATAACAGGCAAGCATGGTCTTGGTGTACAAAATGAAGCAGGACAAAGGCTAATAGAGTTTTGCCAAGAGAACATGCTTATCATAGCAAACACTCTTTTCCAACAGCACAAGAGGCGACGCTACATATGGACATCACCAGATGGTCAATATCGAAATCAGATTGATTATGTCCTTTGCAGCCAAAGATGGAGAAGCCCCATACAGTCAGTAAAAACAAGACCTGGAGCTGACTGTGGCGCAGATCATGAGCTTCTTATTGCAAAATTTCGGAATAAATTGAAGAATGTAGGGAAAACCACTAAACCATTCAGGTATGACCTAAAACATATCTCTTGTGAATATACAGTGGAGGTGGGGAATAGTTTTAAGGGATTAGACCTGATAGACAGAGTGCCTGAGGAACTATGGATGGAGGTTGGTAACACTGTTCAGGAGGCAGCAACTCAATCCATCCCAAAGAAAAAGAAATGCAAGAAAGCCAAGTGGCTGTCTGATGAGGCTTTACAAGTAGCTGAGGAAAGAAGGGAAGCAAAAGGCAAGGGAGAAAGGGGAAGATATATCCAACTGAATGCAGAGTTCCAGAGAATAGCAAGGAGAGACAAGAAGGCCTTCTTAAATGAACAATGCAAAGAAATCGAGGAAAACAATGGAATGGGGAAGACTAGAGATCTCTTCAAGAAAATCGGAGATATTAAGGGAACGTTTTGTGCAAAGATGGGCATGATAAAGGACAAAGAAGGGAGGGACCTAACAGAAGCAGATGAGATTAAGAAGGGCTGGAAAGAATACACAGAAGAACTATACAGGAAAGATCTTAATGTCCCTGATAGCCATGATAGTGCGGTCACTGAACTTGAGCCGGACATCCTCAAGAGTGAAGTCAAGTGGGCCTTAGGAAGCATTAGTAACAACAAAGCTAGCGGAGATGACAGTATTCCAGCTAAGCTATTTAAAATCCTAAAACATGATGCTGTTAAAGTGCTGCACTCAATATGCCAACAAATTTGGAACACTCAACAGTGGCCACAAGACTGGAAAAGGTCAGTTTATATTCCAGTTTCAAAGAAGGGCAACGCCACAGTGTTCAAACTACCGTACAATTGCGCTCATTTCACATGCCAGCAAGGTTATGCTCAAAATCCTACAAGCTATGCTTCAGCAGCATGTGAACCAAGAACTACCTGAAGTACAAGCGGGGTTTAGAAGAGGCAGAGGAACTAGAGATCAAATCGCCAACATTCGCTGCATCATGGAGAAAGCAAGAGAATTCCAGAAAAACGTCTATTTCTGCTTCATTGACTATGCTAAAGCCTTTGATTGTGTGGATCATAAGAAACTGTGGCAAATTCTGAAAGCGATAGGAGTACCAGACCACCTTACCTGTCTCCTGAGAAACCTGCACGAGGGTCAAGAAGCAATAGTAAGAACCAGACATGGAACAACCAATTGGTTCAAAATTGGGAAAGGAGTACGACAAGTCTGTATATTGTCGCCCTGCTTATTTAACTTATATGCAGAGTACATCATGCGAAACGCCGGGTTGGATGAATCACAGGTCGGAATTAAGATTGCTGGGAGAATTATCAACAACCTCAGATACCACCCTAATGGCAGAAAGCGAAGAGGATCTAAAGAGCCTCTTGTTGAGGGTGAAAGTGGAGAGTGCAAAAGCTGGTTTGAAACTCAACATTAAAAAAACTAAGATCATGGCATCTGGCCCCATCACTTCCTGGCATATAGAAGGGGAAGAAATGGAAGCTGTGACAGATTTTACTTTCTTGGGCTCCAAGATCACCGCAGACGGTGACTGTAGCCATGAAATTAAAAGACGCTTGCTCCTTGGGAGGAAAACTATGGCAAACCTAGGCAGCATAGTAAGAAGCAGAGACATCACCTTGCCAACAAAGGTCCGTCTAATCAAAGCTTTGGATTTCCCAGTAGTAACGTATGGCTGTGAGAGCTGGACTATAAGGAAGGCTGAACACCGAAGAATTGATGCTTTCGAACTGTGGTGCTGGAGAAGACTCTTACAAGTCCCCTGGACTGCAAGGAGGTCAAATCAATCCATCCTAAAGGAAATCAACCCTGAGTGCTCATTAGAAGGACAGGTACTGATACGGAGGTTCAAATATTTTGACCACCTAATGCGAAGAGAAAACGCACTGGAAAAGACCCTGATGCTGGGAAAGATCGAAGGCAAAAGGAGAAGGGGACGGCAGAGGATGAGATGGCTAGATAGAATCACCGATGCAATAAATATGAATTTGAGCACACTCCGGGAGAGAGTGGAGGACAGGAAGGCCTGGCATGCTATGGTCCATTGGGTCACGAAGATTCGGACACGATTTAACGATTGAACAACAACAACAAAGCCTTGGAGAGAATCCCTTTTGTCTGCATCTTGTTTGGGCTACTGGGGGGGACTTTAAGAGGCAGCTAGGGCGCTCCTGACAGCATTAATTGAAGCTCTCTGGGGCACCTGGTGAGCTCAGAGCCACTCAGCGGAAATGGACAGCCCTCTGGGTTTCCTCCATCTTCCTCCAGCCCACTTACCTCTTTGCCTTTGTCTCCTTTGTCTCTTCTGCCACTGCAGCTCCCCTGGCCAACTCCTGTTTGCTCCCCCTGTTCGCTCGCTCTCTGGGAGCTTGCTTGCTTCTATAGTCCCTAGACCAGCTGGAGCAGCTTCCTCTGCTCTGCTCAGCTGGGAGGCAGGAAACAGACTGAATTTTATACAATTTCTTGTATAAAAACACAGCTGAATACACATTTATTAGGTTAGGCAGGTTGCTCTGCCTCCAGGCTCATCAATAGCTCAGGAAGGTGTCTGCAGCATTTAATTATAGGGGTCTGGTTTTGTGGTTACTTATTTTGAAGTAGAGCTGTCTTAAAACTCTCACCCCCACAAAGACTTTCGAAGGACCATTCACACCCTGCAAAGATGGGGGCAGGGGAGACATTTCAGAGGATTGCGAAGCAGCTGACTTACCATAATGAGGCATGTTTCATTTTTTAACTTAAAAAAAACACAACTACCTTGTGGTGTCTTGGAGCTGCTGGACTACTTTCCACCTCCACCCTGTCATATTTCCTGAAGCCAGAAATGCAGCAGGTGGGGAATGAAGAACATCACGGTGGCTCTGAGCCTACATGAGTCATTTCCACCTCCTCCACCTCATTTTTTAGAAAGAAAAATCTCAGAGAAGCACCGCTGCCCTCCTCTAAAAAAATGGACACGTGCACACGTACAAATACAGAGCAATTATTCCCTAACCAAGCAGAAGACCCCTTCATAACGGGTTTGTCACCTCTCATTCATTAAGAGCTGCATCTTGCTGTGTTCAGTCACCTTGGTGGAATCACTGCTCACAAGGTAACAGTCTCATCACATAGAAAAGGCTCCATTTCCCCACCTCCAGCAACATAATAACAGATATAAAATAGCATGAGAGTGGAAAATCTTCACAACTCCATCTAGTCCTTTTGCAATGACTCATTCCTCAGATCTGTCCTTCTCCCTAGTGACCTGCTCTTTCAGTCTGCTATCCACCCACTGAAATAAAAGGGGGTTACACAAAATCTGGCGAGCACTGGAGATCCGCTGGATCTGCCAGGCTCTGCTTGCTGTGTATGGCTCTTCAATCGCCAGTGCTAATTAAGTAGCGTTCACCATCACCACACCAAAAAAATAAAAATCACTTCAAAAGTTAACATTTTGTTTCTCTTGACAACCCACATTCACGGAACTTCAGTGGCTTCATAATAATTGGCTCTCTTATGCCCTGCAAGTGTGTGGTTTATTCACATGCCAACATGCCTGCTGCTTTGGTAGTAATGAAGAATCAGCTTCTTCATTATTAATATAGGGGTGTATATGTGTCAGTAATGAGTTTTGGAAGGGTTAGGATCAGATTCCAACAGGGATAGGGAAGCTCTAGGGATCAGTCATATGGGTTGACAATTCAAAGGGTTAAACCAGGTGACATCAGAGTTCAAGACAGGATTTACAGTCAAAAGACACATCCAGGGGAAGCTGGGAACAAGGACCAGGACTGAATGTTATATAGAACTTCATCTGTATAAATCTGGCCAAGTCTTAAGATCTGCATTGGAGGCCCTGCTCTTTGGCCCATCTCTATTGGATAGTCAGTTTGTGGGTACCAAGGACAGAGCTTTCTCAGTACTGGCACCTCAGTTATGGAATTCTCATCCCAGAGTGAGAGATCTGATAAATTCTCTCTCTCACTGTCTTTAGATGGGCTTTCAAAACCTTTTCAGTCTGGCAAGCATCCTTCATTTGATTTATACTATGGGACTCAAATAATTTAAAACAAATAAAAGAAAAAGAAATAAGACAGGCTGACAAGCAACAAGGAGCATGAGTAACTGCGTGTCACTACTGAGTGTAGGTAGAAGAAGCAGATCTGGTTAGAGTTTTAGCAGGATTGTTCCAAAGGAGGTTTGGGGGCAGTTTGTTGCAAGGTCAAGCACTGTGTCCTAAAGACAGCCCAAAACAAAGCCTTCGCTTCCTAGGTTCAAACTCATCCAAGGAGGCTGCAAGTGGAGTGCATGGAAGTGGCACCCAGGTGGACAGTAGGCAAATAAGCCCAGGCTGGGGTTCAAAAGCAGCAAGAGAGCCAGGCAGGCAACACCAAGCTAGCTACTGCCCAGGCAAAGACCCAGGTATAAGTATTTATAAGCCAGGTCAGGTCCCAGAGAATCAAAGATCCATGTTTGATTCTGGGGGAAATGTTATCTCTATATTCTGCAACTACCACAGCCCCCAGTATGCACATAAGAAGCTTCAAGTTCTGCTAACTCTGTCACTGCTATGTTGCTAAGGTAAAGCTGACTACAAACCATTTATAGGAACCAATCATAGCACTCAGAGGTGGAGTTATCTGGGAAGCTTCTTCAGAGAATACTGTCTTCTGCAAGCCATACCTTGTAGTTTATGAGTGGAGAGGTTGGGAGGAATCCCTGGCTGTGAACCCAGGATCCTGGATTCTATGCCACCCCATACTGATAAACTGATACATATTTGTCACATTGCATTTCCTTACACTTTTGTCCCTCGTTGCCAGGACAAGACTCTGCACATATATAAACACACACATGCACACACATACATTCCAGTGATCCTTATAGAGATCATTCTTTCCTCGCTGCTAGCAACAGCAGGGAAGGCGCTATTTATATGAGGATCACTGGGGGCGGGAGGCGCAGAGCTTTCTCTCCAAACCTCCACCAGTAAACCTGATACAGATCGCTCTTTTCTCACTGCTGCTACAAGCAAGGAAAGCGCAATCTATATCAGGATTGCTGAAAGCAGGAATTCTGCAGCAGTAGGGGACTGAGACACCTGTGGGGGCCACGATTCAGGCTTTGTGGGGGCACATGCAGCCCCTGGGCTGAGGTTTATGCCCCCCTGGTCTACACAGACTGGCAGTGCTCTCCAGGGTTGCAGACAGGGGTCTTTTCCAGCCCTATGTGGAACTACTGGGGACTGAACCTGGGACATTTTGCATGCAAAGCATATCCTCTAACACTTTGTTATGGCCCTGCCCAAAGCCTATGTTCCACCACAGGAGGAAATTACAGCAAGATCACACAGAGCAGCAAGGAATCCTCTTAACAACAATAGGACAATGTTGGTCATGTGATTGTCCCTGACTCCAATACAAGCTTCCATGTCAGGCTGACTCAGTGATCTGAGCAACAAGGAGCCTCTAGAGGCTGATGTATTCCTTGCAAAACGGGCCACCTTTGCCTTTTCTCACAACTTGGATCAACTGACACATTGTCCTAGACCTAATCTCTGCACATTTCCTGTGCGTATGTATTTTGTCCTCTTGGAACAGCAGACTCTGATGTTTTCTTATTCAACTATGAATTTGCACAATTGCATCCATAGCTACCCCAATAAATGTGAAGCAGGATAACTAAAAAAAAGGGCGGAGAGCACCTTGACACAGGATAGGTTCATGAAGACTGGATCTGGGATTGTGAAGTGGCAGGCTTTTTAGATTCTGTTAGCACAAAAGATCACAGTAATTGACTGTAATAACAGAACATAAAATTAAATAACAATAATTAAATCAATGAAGTGTCTAGATTAATGGGTACAGAGGCACAAATTGACTGAGAAGATACACACGCAGAATTCTCCAGTGGTAAAGGAGGAAGGGTGGGAAACTGGTAGGACCAACCCTAGGCCAAATGGTGTCCCAAGCAAGGCCAAATGGTGTCCCAAGTGCTGTAAAGAATAGCTCAAAGCAAAGCCTTCAGTGCCTGGGGTCAGGCTCATCCAAGGAGGCTAGATGTGAGGTACATGGAAGTGGCATCATTCACCCTCCATTTGTTCAACATTTGAAAAACCTGATTGCATTGTAGCTAATTTCATGACTTTGATTCAGTTTGCAAGCATGATTTAACCTCTGTCATATAAGATGATAAATTTGCATGCATGGCTCAAACTCACTCACACGCATATCATATGTTGAATGAGCATTGGTGTTGTCAATTTCCATGAATTTATAAAACAAAACACAAATGGTAACACAAGGATGGCCACAGATAAATGGTACCAGCTTTACAAGTGAAAATGAACTATTTATGCTATTTTTGTTTCAGCTATTATGCCAGGTGCCTCCCCCACCCCCAAGTCTGGTGCCCAGGAAGGCGTCTGAGTCACCTGCCCCTAAATTACACCTTGGAGATTGGTCAAGAAAAGCAACACCAAAGAATACAGGCTAAACATTCAAGAGCTTACACTTCGGTAACTGCCAAGTGCAAAACTTGCATACAAAAATTTGGAAGTGAAGAACAATGTGAATGGAGGAGTTGTATGTGCACCCCCACCTTCTACAAATATCTACTTTCTGTAGGAGGAATCGGTTCCATAGCTCCACTGCTTCCACTGGTGCAGAGTGGCATCTAGTTCTTTTTCTCTTAACTGTCACCCTTTTCCAAGGAGTATCCTCTGCTGCATAAGAGCAGATCATATAGACACACTCTTAGCTCTCCCTGCAGAATGCACTTTTATCTGATGTCTGATGCACTTAAGGGAACTGCATGATAACTCTAATATTGATCAGGGCTGGCCCAAGATGTTTTGCTGCCTGAGTCAAAACAACCAATGGTGCCCCCCACCCCACCCAGTCAAAGCAGAAAAATCCCACAAGTGCCTCTTCCCATCCCTGGAAGTAAAAATACAGCAATAAAGTAAGAATAACTAGCAATGTGCTGCCCCTTCATGATACCCAAAATCAGCTGCCAAGGCAGCTGCTGTCAGGAGTGCCCTAGCTGCCTCTTACAGTCCCCTCCAACAGCCAACTCAGGACACAGACGACGAGGATTCTTTCCAAGGCTTTATTCCTTTATTACTTTATGACTCTTACAGAAACTAATCACTAGAGACTAAGCAAGGAACTACACTAGGGATAGATAGCAGAGTAGCCTAAGGCAGTTGGTCCCCGTTTGAAGGAGAACTGCGGGAAGACTCTGAACTTATGGGCTATGGAGAGATCCTCCCTCTTTCCCTTCGGTCCTTGGGACGCAACCGTTGTTTTAGCGCCAAACGAGTGGAGTGCCTCCTTTCGGCGCCCTCCATCTGTCACCACTCCCTGCGTCTGCGCCGAGTGTCCAGCAAGCCCCCCTCCAGCGCTGTCTCACTGCCAGGGTCACTATCTTTCTCAGGAATGCTGGCAGGAGGAATCTCTGCCAACTGCTGTGCTTGTGAGAGATGAGCGAGCTCCTCTCCCACAGATTGCTGTTCTTCCTCAGAATCAGAACTGCTCTGGGGCTCTATGGGCTCAGTTTCCACCCTAACAGCTGCTTCCCTCTGCTTAATGGCAGGGCTGGCCCTGATATTTATCATAGTACAAGCATTGTAGGAAAAAGTACTGGCCCCAGGG
This sequence comes from Heloderma suspectum, assembly GCF_057233095.1. NCBI lineage: Eukaryota > Metazoa > Chordata > Lepidosauria > Squamata > Helodermatidae > Heloderma > Heloderma suspectum. The sequence goes on from NC_139464.1 coordinate 24,200,426, forward strand.
TGTGTATTAGTGAAGCATTTTTAATTCTAAGTATGAATGCGGACCAAAAGTGGTTTGAGAGCAGATGTGCAAAAAACCCTGACAATTAGGCAAGTCTCTGTTTCTGCTTGTACAAAGCAGTTTACTACTATTTCTATTACACTAGTGGAACCCTGACCTCTTGTCCTCAAAATTTTGAGTGCTCGCTCCCATCTGTATTCTCTTCTCTCTTCTTAGCTTGCAGTGAGGCAGAGGCCCTAGAAGAAGGGAAAGAGGTGGGATTCCTTCCATCCAGTATGCTTCTTCCCTCTTCTTTGATAGGCTGGCTGGCAGCCTTGACATGTAAAGCTGGTAAGTAATATTCCATCAGTTCATGTACACTGGGGAAATGAAGCCTTTTGCCTTACAGTAGAGAAAACAACAAGGTTTTTTCCATTTTAACTAAAACTACATGGGGTTGGGGGGAGCCACCCCACAGCAATTCCAGTAATATCAAGGACATCTGCAGGTTTTCTTGGCATTATCATTTGCTTTCAAAGTACAAATTTTAAAACAGAGTAAGTGCCAAGAGTACTTAATAGGCCTGAATGGGGGGTGGGGGTGGCGGGGGAAGGGAAAAATAATATCTCATCTGAACATTTAGGGTAATGAACTTATACTTAATGTTTCCATGTATCATCTCAAGTCAGTCTGCTATGGCTATGAGCAAAAAAAAACCTGGATAAATACATAAATAAGTAGGTGTGCACACATGAAAATGATAGACTCAGCTCCAGCTTTGAGCTCTATGTATAATGTTCAAGATGGAAAGAAAGCATATGTTAAATGCAGCTTCACCTCACAGGGAGAGTCCACAGATTTTTTAAACATCTTACTTCAGAGCTTCTACAACACAGGAAAAAAAAAAGAGAGCCTTACAGACTGTAACCTTTTCTCTCTTACACATGCACATCTGCTAAAAACAACAAGCTTCCCTCTGACTGGTGCAAGACCAGGGCAGCAGACTGAAAACAGGTCAAAACAAACAAACAGCAGAAGCCTTGGGAGGTGAGGATGCGAGTGGGGGCGGAGAGAAACATACCCTGCCTCTAATCTGCCCATCTCCACAGGTTACAGGTCAAGGGGAGGGGGATGATGTCCACCTGGTACTCCAGAGTGTGGAAGAGTTTTGCATCGACTCTTTGCCAACCACCCAAAGCCAAAGGAAGTTTCCTTCACAGACAAAGGTACTTCTCTGGGAAGCTAGGCAGCCCCCAAGGAGGAAAATTTAAACTCACCTATCAATAGCTTGAGAGGAGCTGATCCTCCAGGTGATTTCCACAGTATCTACTTAGCATGATAGGGAGCCAGCCTGGAACGTGTATAGAAATGCAGATTTTGGGGTCTATCACAACCTGACCATGCCTGGTATGTTTTTTTTTCCCAAAATATATTTCTAGAAAAGGGGAGGGGGAGAAGGTCGGATTTGTTACACACATAAATTAGCAAGTGCAAATTTTATGCAAATCTGTGCCCACTTTTTGTGTGTGTCCTCATTTTTAGTGATGTAGCCTTTGACTGTGTGGATCATAATAAATTGTGGCAAGTTCTTGGTGGTATGGGGATACCAAGTCATCTTGTCTGCCTCCTGAGGAATCTGTATAACGACCAAGTAGCAACGGTAAGAACAGACCACGGAACAACGGACTGGATTAAGATTGGGAAAGGAGTACAGCAGGGCTGTATACTCTCACCCTACCTATTCAACCTGTATGCAGAACACATCATGCAATGTGCTGGGCTTGATGAAGGCTGAAGTTAAAATCGCTGGAAGAAACATTAACAATCTCAGATATGCAGATGATACCACTTTGATGGCTGAAAGCGAGGAGGAGCTGAGGAACCTCATGACGAAGGTGAAAGAAGAACGTGCAAAAGCTGGGTTGCAGTTAAACCTCAAAAAAACCAAGATTATGGCAACCAGCTTGATTGAGAACTGGCAAATAGAGGGAGAAAACATGGAGGCAGTGACAGACTTTGTCTTTCTAGGCACAAAGATTACTGCAGACGCTGACTGCAGCCAGGAAATCAGAAGACGTTTACTTCTTGGGAGGACAGCAATGACAAATCTTGATAAAATAGTGAAGAGCAGAGACATCACACTGACAACAAAGGTCCGCATAGTTAAAGCAATGGTATTCCCCATGGTAACCTATGGCTGTGAGAGCTGGACCATAAGGAAGGCTGAGCAAAGGAAGATAGATGCTTTTGAACTGTGGTGCTGGAGGAAAATTCTGAGAGTGCCTTGGACTGCAAGAAGATCAAACCAGTCCATCCTCCAGGAAATAAAGCCAGACTGCTCACTTGAGGGAATGACATTAAAGGCAAAACTAAAGTACTTTGGCCACATAATGAGAAGACAGGATACCCTGGAGAAGATGCTGATGCTAGGGAAAGTGGAAGGCAAAAGGAAGAGGGGCCGACCAAAGGCAAGATGGATTGATGATATCCTGGAGGTGACGGACTCGACCTTGGGGGAGCTGGGGGTGGCGACAGCCGACAGGAAGCTCTGGCGTGGGCTGGTCCATCAAGTCACAAAGAGTCGGAAGCGACTGACCGAATAAAGAACAACATAAGTGACTACCCTAGCCATCAGATTTGTGCTATGTGGGCCTAGCTTTATTTCCAGGTGAAGATATAAACTTGAACACTTTCTTCATGTTTACAAAGACAATAGCTGTTCTCCTTTTAAAACCTTCAAAAGTGATGAAACCTGGCTCCTGTAAGAAGATTGTATGCATGAGCTGAATGGCGGATGCTTCAATTGTCATCTGCTGTATGGACCAACATGGCCTAGATGCTGCTGCAACATAAAATCCCTGCTGTGCCTACCTACCCCTTCCAAAAACGGATCAATTTAATATTGACAGTCATTGGAGGGAATGCGCTGCAAATATAGAAACAATCAGCATCACAGACAAAGGAAGCAAATAGATAGTGTAGCTTAGCTCTGCGTGAGCATTAATTGATGTCCAGGACTTGCAGAATAAAGCGCTGACTGCACATGTGTAGAAATTCATTTTCTATTCTGAGCTAGGGAAGAACTTTCAGTGCCGAAAGGCTTGTTTGTATTTGAGGAGTACATTATAAACTGTCAGGGGTGAATTTCCAAGTCAAGAAATTGGAAACTTGGTGACATTTTTAACCAGGATGAATACTCCACAAGATGAGATTTTAAAGAGGCATGCTCTGTTTGAAAGTTCTCTGACATGCAAGCCATATTCTTTGATGGTATCATGTTATTCAATTTAGACAGTAAGAGGCCTTTAATTTGTGTCATATTTTCTTCTACCTTAAAAAAAAGTCTATGATCTGTGTGCGAGTTATAAAACAGAGATTCCAATAGGTACATGATAAAGGCTCCTACGGAGATTAAATTCAAGTGGTTGAAATCATAATATTACAGTAATAAGAAGTGCTGTTTAAGAGCTACCTCCCAGGATAGCCTCTCCTGAAGTATGCAAAAATCAGTCATCATTTCATACAGAGGTTTGCATGTCTCCAGCAGTTTCTCCTTCGAACACTAGCAAAAAGAAGCTGTAAAATAACCAAGTGAAATGACACAAGGATAGAAACACTGGACTCCGTTCACTGTTGCTAGGCACCAAATGATGTACAGAGGCCTGCAATGAGCCAGGCTTGAAGGCAGATGCAGATATTTGTCCTAATGAACAGAGAATCTCATTAAAATCAAGAGATGGGTTGAACTATTAAGACAGCTTTGTCCAAGTTGCTCAAAATGCAATGCGGGTTTTGTATTCCTCCCCTGTCGGGGTCACTGGAATTTAATCTTTTCTGGGTTTCATTATCTGCAGATGTCCCTTTTCAGGATAATACATTGCCAGTTTGGAACAAAGTAGGATCCATCATCACCCCTATGCAGTTGTCCCAAACAACTCAGCAGTGGTTCATATAAATTGGGTTATGGACAGATGACTCAACATCATATGAACACAGTGGCTGTGTCAATTAGTGATGCACCAAATTGTGGGAGGGCAAAAAACACCAGCACAATTAGTGCTTTTGAGGGGCTAAAAATATTCCCTGAGCCCCGCCCAAAGCTACCTTCTGCACTTCTGCGCCATTGTTTGCTGCCCCTGGTGGATCCAGGTGTGATCATTGTTCCAGAACTACAACCACACTTGCCAACTGCCATGGAAGAAAACACACACACCAGTCGTTTTGTGGTATGTTGTAACCAGCATTTTACAACATGGGAACATGATCGCCTAATAATTCTACAAATCAATCTGCTGATAAAGGAGCAGAGCTTCAACAACAAGCTGACAACTCTTTTAATAATGACAATGAATACATGGGCTCTTTTAATAATGGGTTCTACCTTCCTGATCTGTGGGAGAGTCAGACTGCACACACTTCAGAGTCTATCTGGAGGATAGAGTGGCCCCTGAAAATACAGAATTTGGCCATCCCTGTACTAGATTAAGGAACATGTATATTCCTCTTTAAATACACCTCTGCATTATTAAGATAATTCCCCAAACTTAGTGCTTAAGACGCTGAACTGCAGACCGGACGGTTGGCAGGACAGCAGTTCAAGACACGAGTGCCACGTGACGGAGTGAGCTCCTGTCTTCAGTCCCATCTTCTGCCAACCTAGCAGTTCGAAAGCAAGAAATTGCAAGTAGATAAATAGGCACCGCTTCGGCAGGAAAGGTAACAGCGTTCCGTGCACCTCGGTGTTCAATCATGCCGGCCACATGACCACAGAAGCGTCTTCGGACAGCGCTGGTTCTTTGGCTTAGAAATGGAGATGAGCACCACACCCTAGAGTCAGACATGACTGGTTGGAGACACCTTTACCTTTTTTTACTTGAAAAATATTTGCTGTATTCAAAATGGTAACTACAAATTTGTCAACAAGCTAAGCCACAATATAAGTATCCTAGTGTGATGGAACATATGTATACACAACACAGAATGGCACACCAGGATGCTCCCATTCCATCACAGGGTAAAGTGTACTATCTAGCCGTATCCTCCTGTTCTTCTGATATGTTTGACCCCTAAGAAAATGGGCCCAGAATATCTGGCAAAGGGTCAAACTAATACATAGCACTCTGGCTAAAACAGGGTTCAGAAAAACATGTTGCTAGCAGCAGGGTATCTCCCACTTGACAATCACTATGTAATTTATGTTAAATAGCACTTTATATAGGTCCATGTGCTCATTTCCTTGACTGCTTTGCACTTAGGTTGATCAGGGGTGATTGGCAGAGAGTGCCTGGATCACTGGAAGAGACAAATCCCTGATTCCTGTTGATCAGAGGAGAATGTACTTTAATTTTAATTTTTTATTATTAATTTATTAGTACATTTATATCCCCTTTTTTTTCCTCTTGCAAGGAACCCAAGGCAGCTTACATGGTCCTCTTCCTCTCCATTTTATCCTCACAACAACCCTGTGAGGTAGGTTAGGCTGAGAGTCAGAGACTGGCCCAAAGTCACCCAGTGAGCTTCACAGCCAAGTGGGGACTAGAACCCAGATCTCCTGAGTCCTAGTCCAACACTACACCACACTGGTTCTCTGATGAGTGACTGGAAGCAGCAGTCTCTTATCTGTACAAGGTAGAGGTTGGGAGCACACACAGACTTATCTATATTGCTGCGGCCAAACTAAATCTGTTTCTGCATGTGCAATTATACCATGGAGTAAGCCAAGGAACACTAGTCTTTGGCTGAACTTTGGAGTCTCCTCCTTGATGGTCCTCTGAATTATCTGTATTTCATTTATAGTTAGATTCTGGAGGGTTAAAAAGCAACATCTGTTGTGTCAACAATTCTATTTTATCTTTACCACAGCTAAATGATTCCTCTATTGATCCCAGTGATTGCAGCACATAGATATTTAGCTGCTAAATCATGCAAAAGGTGTTCCCTCTTATGTTGGCATCAGCTACAAGCTGTCTGATTCAGCTAATTAATTTTACCTAGTGTTGGAGGAAGTGTGCCAGATCTACCAAGGAGAAAGATGTGCTCATCTTCCTTCTCTGCCAGCAATACAGCTCTTCCAGATGACTTCTTGTGCATGAAGAAAAGATGGAGGAGTCTCTCTGCCTTGATCCGCTGCTCTGACAGAACAGAAAGTCTTTGGGACAGTGACTCACCACAATGTAAGGAGATGACTTATTGCTTTTTTGATCTACTTTGAATCATTCTTCTGTCTAATTGAGGCTTCCCATCCTCCTTCCTTTTTTTCATCAACATTTTGTAATGCAAATTAAGCAGTAGCATTGCAGCAATCAGTTTTCTCTGCTGTAAGTTTTCATCTCCTTTCTAGAGAAAAATTAGCACATTCCAGGTTCAGGTGTGTATCAGGTCATATCCATGGGATTCTTTCTGTACATCACAGCGTCCACTTAGTTCATTCATTCTGCCTTAGGGATTAGACAGTTTCCATCGCTATTTAGGAAACAACTGGGATCAATGTATACTTGTGATACCATCTGTGGAAAGGCAATGTGCAACTAAAGAAGGCAGGGAATTGGAGAAACAGGATCATGTAGGTCCTGGTTTGGTTGCTATGGGTTATAAACAGCATGTCCAGGATTGGAGCTGAATTCTGGCCAATCAGAAGAAGGGATCCTTGCAGTAACTGCAACCATGTCAACTGATCAGTTAGTAATCCTGCTTAGAACTGCAAACCAGTTGTTGCTGACTGGGTTGGTTTTGGGGTGGCTTGGCAGACAAGTGGTTTTGATTTAAAGGAGGAAGCTGCCATTTTTTCCTCTGCCCAGTTTCCCCAGCTTTATTTCTTTATTATTTATTCTTTACTTCCTGCCCTTTCTCACAAAGAGCCCAAAGCACCTAACAACCTACGTCAAACACAATAAAACCCATAAACAACATTAAAACCATAATTCTAAAATCAAAATATAAAAAACAAAATACAATACAACCATCAATAATCGATCAGTAAAACAAATGAAGCACTTTCCTATACCCCAAACTGGTATACCCCAAACTGGTATACCCCAAACTGGTATACCCCAAACTGGTATGATTACACTCCCCCTGAAGAGTCAGGCTCACAGTCTGGGTATACGCCTTTGCTCAGCCCTGAACCTGAGTGCCCAGGCTTTGGCGGCCAGGAGTGTGTTTGCAGTGCTGTGCACCAACTGCGCCCATTCCTAGAGACGTCTGAACTGGCTATGGTCACGCATGCCTTAGTTACATTTCAACTGGACTACTGTAATGCGCTCTATGTGGGGCTGCCTTTGATTGGAAACGTCAGATGGTCCGGAATGCTGTTGCCAGACAGTTGACCGTGACCAGTTTCAGGAAACCCATAACTCCCTTGTTAGCTTCACTGACTACCTGTCTGTTTTCAGACACAATTGGAAGTGCTGGTTATTTTATATATGTATGTATGTATTACATTATTATTCTGCCTTTTTTCCTCTTTAAGGAACCCAAGGCAGTGTACAGAATCCTTCTCCTTTCTATTTTAGCCTCACAACAACAACCCTGTGAGGTAGGTTAGGCTGAGAGTCTGAGACTGGCCCAAAGTCACCCAGTGAGCTTCTATGGCTGAGTGGGCACTAGAACCCGGATCTCCTGGCTCCCAGTCCAACACTCTAGCCACTACACCACACTGGTTATGACCTACAAAGCCTGGTACAGGTTAGGACCGGGTTACCCGAAAGACCACCTTCTCCCACAGGAGCCTCTCCAGGTTTTAAGGTCTTCAGGGGAGGCCCTTCTCTCAGTCCCACCATCATCAGAGGCACATCTGCTGGGGACGGGAGAGAGGGCCTTCTTGGTGGCCACTCCCAAGCTGTGGAACTTCCCGCCGAGGGATGTTAGGTTGGCCCCCTCTCTGTTGTCCTTCCACCAGCATGCAAAGATGTTTGTATTCAGGCAGCCCGCAGCGTGTAAGCTGGTCTGTCGCTGAATGGGTTTTTAACTGGTTGCATGCTGTCTATTTATTTAATTGCTGTGTTTTTAACTGCATTTTATGGATCTGTTTTATGTTATGTTTTAATTAAGATTTATTTTTAAACTGTATTTTATTATTGTTAGCCCCTTTGTGTGACATTTTTGACAGAAAAGCAGGATATAAATTAAATAAATAAATTCTGGCATTTGTTTTATGCTGCCTTTGCATCCTGCTCTTTGTTTAAAGCCTGATGTGCCACAAGTATGAGAGAGGAATCATTTCCTGAGGGAGGTGGAGGGCAATAAGCACTTATTAAAAAAATTCTTGCAGTGACACAAAGCAGATAAACCACATGGCAGGCTGTGTAAACCCACGACGACCTTTCGCCTTGCTAACATGGAAGCTTATGACTTCATAAACTCTTCCCTCCTGGGACATTTTAAAAGCATTGGGGTTATCTGAGTTGCTTTATCATCAAGCCCTTTCCTGCCTTGTTTCTGCTGATTACTGTTTGTTGCTGTTGTTGTTGTTGTTGTTTTAATTCTATGAGCATGAAGCAGTTAGTCACAACTCACTGATGATTTTACAAGTTGCAGGAAAGCAAAAGATTGTTTACATCTTTTGTTACTCCCTGAGCCTTGTTCCAAGATCATATTACTTTAATCTATTCCTAAGCACTCCATGTACCTCAAGACAAACTTCCTTCTAATAGGGGGAGGGGGGCACTACTCTTAAAATCAATATTTAAGTGCAGAATTTGCATCTTTGTTATTGGGCCCCATGAATCACTAACAAAAAAATTAGCATCAGTGTGAACCATCCACGACTATGACCATGCAAACCCCCTGGTTTCTGGGTATGACAATCTGAGCTGAAATCAATCTCATTTAATCTTGAAAAGCACTAGGTACCATGTTGGCAGGGTGATAAAACAGGCATATTACCACTGTTATTGGGAGAGGGAGAAAATAATATCCACACATTCACATACCCTTGCAAAACTGGATGAACACTATTGATTGCTGTGATGTGTCTCCTAGCCTCAGCTACACAAAAGTCTACATTTATATGAAATATTTCATGTATCTTTGAATACCCACTCCTTTCCTTTCACATACCAGAGCATAAATCCAACAACAACATTAAAAACCTTAGTGGTGAAAGATTGCAATTGATCTTACTAAAGAGTGACCGGAGTTCTACAACCAAATGCTTGGCTAGTTTCTGAATCAGTAGGTACACGTTTCCTTGGCCTCGGCACTCCCAGCATTTTTCCTCAGTTGCATTTTCCCCTTAGCCTTCCTACTCCCTAGGCTCCCAAATCTCACCATCTCCCAGCTCCGCCGCTTTTCTATTCTGCTTCCTGCCAACAGTGTCTAGACTCTAGACTCTGTACGTGTTCTTCCAAAAGCAAGACTTCCTTTCCCGCATGGTTGCTGTTACACAGATTGGCAACACTTCATGACTGCCACTTCTATTTCAGCAGTTAGAATGTTTGCATGAACATTATGTGATATTACAGCAGTTCAGGCAATGGCTGCAGAGTGGGAGGTTAACATGCAACCAGTTTCTGCCTCATGTGTGATATCTTATACATATTCACTGTCTTTGTTAACAAGAATTGAAGATGTGTTTTCTTCTACCTTTCTGTTATCGAGCTTTTCAAAGTATGTCACAATGAGCTTAGTACAAAGTTACAAATCAAAAATAAAATTGAACATCTGGAGCCTATCTCTCCAGCCTAAAGGTACACAGATAAAATGAAATGTAAGAGAACAAACCATGGTGGGGCTGACACTATAGAGAAGGTGATAGCCTGGCTGAAACGAAACAGAGGATTTCTCACGAGTGTGAGGATTTGGCCTCGTTGTTTAGGAATCGACATTGGCTTCAGCTTTTAATAAGCATAATGTAGAATTCAATACAGCTGTGAGGAGGTAGCTGCCATGAGAGTGTATTACTGTTCAACTTCTCAGCTAATTATGGGCGAAAGGAGGGGGGGAAATCCGAAAGAGTCTGTGCACCTTATCTAACAGCTGTATTTTGGCCTTGAGCTGATTTCTGAAGTATTACCTATGAAATCTTCTATGGGAACCAAACATCAGGGGAGGAGAGTTGTTTAGGAGTGTATCTCAGCTCACAGCATCAGCCCAAAAGGGCCAAGCAGAGGTGCCCTGGTTTGACGTATTGTCTATAGGTCAAACGCCATTGTTGAGAGAGAGTGATTATTAATGAGCTTAGCAGCCACACCGCTATTTATAAGCTGGTGCACATACAAGAGGGCTTTGCTAGTGTCATCACCTTTCTTGGTCTAAAATTCTTCTTCCTCACCTGCAATGGTTTCCCTATTGGCCAAACACATTTTGCCTAGTCTGTTCGTGCTTCCAGAGAATCTTGTAACCAGAAAACTCTGTCAACTAATACTACACCGGGACACTAGGACTCTGTCTGGCTCCCTGCAAGGGAGCAGTCACTTTGTGTTTTGCTGCCTCTGACACCTTCTGCCTGAACTTGGAATTGTTGTAGATCACAAGCTGAACACAAGTCAACAATGTGATGTGGCAAATCACAATTTGCAAAAAAGGCAAATGCTATTTTGGGATGCATTAACAGAAGTATAGTTTCGAAATCATGTGAAGTAGTAGTTCCCCTGTACTCAGCACTGGTTAGGCCTCATCTGGAGTACTGTGTCCAGTTATGGGCACCACACTTTAAGAAGCATGCAGACAAACTGGAGAGGGTTCAGAGGAGAGCAACAAAGATGATCAGGGGACTGGAAACAAAGCCCTATGAAGAGAGACTGAAAGAACTGGGCATGTTTAGCCTTGAGAAGAGAAGACTGAGGGGAGATATGATAGCGCTCTTCAAGTACTTGAAGGGTTGTCACAGAGAGGAAGGCCAGGATCTCTTCTCGATCATCCCAGTGTGCAGGACACGGAATGATGGGCTCAACTTACAGGAAGCCAGATTCCGGCTGAACATCAGGAAAAAATGCCTGACTGTTAGAGCAATACAACAATGGAACCAATGACCTAGGGAGGTGGTGGGCTCTCCCACACTGGAGGCATTCAAGACAAGGCTGGACAGCCATCTGTCAGGGATGCTTTGACTTGGATTCCTGCATTGAGCAGGGGGTTGGACTCGATGGTCTTATGGTCCCCTTCCAACCCTACTATTCTGATTCTATGATTCCATGACTTGGCCTCAGTTGGACTAGCAACATGCCCCCTCCCCTGGACTTGTCCTCTATAGGACTTTGTCTGTTGAATCTTGGTATTGTTAAAATCCGTTCTGGAATATAAAGCTGGCCTTCTCAGAAACCATGGACTAATGTGTGCCAAGAACCAAGTGCCTAAGTTTTGATGGCTCAAAAGGCCTTCTGGTTTGAACTCTTAGTGACTTTTAAGTCTGTTTGTTTGCCTTGATGCCCATACATCAGAGATTTCCAATGCAGACTCTGTTGTTTTGTCTTAATCTCTGCCAGTGTGCATGTATTTCTAGCCTTGTTTAATTCCAAGCCTGTCTCCAGAACTAAGATCTTCAAAGGCTCTTTTAGTAGAAGCTCTGAGGGGAAAACTTCCCTACCGCTCGGGAACTCCTTCTTGTCTAGTTCCTTCCTGAATCCCTGGACCCAGTTTGACTTGCCACCCCCCCCCCCTTGTGAGATCCTGAAATGGAACGTCTCCCAACAGGCTGGGACTTTTGCCTTGTCACAACTTATTTCTGGTAACTTGAACCCAAGTCAGGTAGGGATGACTGTGTGTGGAAATCCCGCATTTGGGATGGTTTTCATCGTGTAGGGCTCTTTGGCCTAGTTTGTTCTCAAACTCCTGCACTTAGTTCAGCTGGTACCTCTGCCAAGTAGCAATCCTGTCAAAGGGGGCTACCCCAAGAGCAGGGACCTGCCTAGCTACAACTATTCCTAACCCTGAAACTGAGTCAGCTCAGGCTCCTGAGCATGGAAGTCCTATGGTTGTGGGAACTGTCTCCATTTTTGCCTGGGCTCTCGCCGTGACTCCTCATGAATTGTGAACCATAGCCTGTTTTTGAATCTTGTATTGTGAACCTGGACCTTTGATTGCTTTGAACCTGTAATATAGTTCAGGGGGTTAAGTCTCTGATTATGGCTATGTATTTATTTCTGGAACGCTTAAGTCTTGGGCCATTAGTTTTCGAGTTAACTGATTTGTAACTTCTAAGATTAAGTGCTGTGACTTCTGAACTAAAATCTGTGTCACCTGATTCACCTTTGAATAAAGCTAAGTCAATGAATCTATGTTTCTGTCATTCGATCTTATGGTGAGGAACCCAAGAAGACCCTGACAAACAGTATAGTAACAGATTGGGCACCCCACCTCCATTTTAGTAGTGGATGGGATTTCTGGATACTATGGAGGCTCCTGTGGAAACTCTGGAGGGGAAGCAACTCACTACTCTCCAAGCCTGTTCCCACAACCAGTCCAATCCAGACCTGAGAGACAGAAGACTGGGGAACAATTCACTAAACCAACCCATCCAGACGTTCCTGGCCATATTCCACCTGGAGACCAATTGTGGTGAAAAGAATATGACTGGAGTGCAGGAACTTGGGCTCTTTAGCCCTTTAGGGAGTTTATTATCATTTTTACATTAGGGAGCAAGTGGACAGGCTAGTACATTGCTCCCTAACTAGCATATAATGGGCCAGGAGGGGGAGAAAGTTATGATTTCCTTGGCAGTGGTCTCAATGTCCAACAAGAAGGCCACTTTGAAAATTGTTGGATTATTAAATCCAACAATTTTGTTGGATTTAACAATATCCAACAACCTGAAAACAACCAACAATATCCAACAACCTGAAAACAAAAAAGGACACATATAGGAAGTGGAAAGAAGGCCAAGTAACAAAGGAAGAGTACAGGCAGGTAGCACAGAATTGCAGGGATGGCGTCAGGAAGGCTAAAGCGGAGAACGAGGTGAGGTTAGCGAGGGATGCTAAAAACAACAAAAAGGCTTTCTTCAGCTACGTGCATAGTAAAAGGCAGAGGAAAGAAATGGTTGTTCAGCTATTAAATAAGGATGGAAAAATGATAACAGAGGACAAAGAAAAGGCAGAGGTGCTCAATTCCTACTTTGGCTCAGTCTTCTCCCAAAAGAGGGTCTATGACCCCCCTGGCAAAGGCGAAGTACAGGCTGAAGGGGCAGGATTGCAGCTTGAGATCGACAGGCATATGGTCAAGGAACACCTCATTACTTTGAATGAGTTCAAATCTCCAGGGCCAGATGAACTGCATCCTAGAGTCATAAAGGAACTGGCAGAAGAACTCTCAGAACCGCTGTCTATTCTCTTTGAGAAATCATGGAGGACCAGGGAAGTGCCAGATGACTGGAGGAGGGCTAACGTTGTCCCTATCTTCAAAAAGGGTAAAAAGGAGGAACCTGGGAACTACAGACCAGTCAGTCTGACATCAATCCCTGGGAAAATTCTGGAGCAGATCATAAAGCAATCCATCTGGAAGCACCTTGACAACAATGCCGTGATTACTCGAAGCCAACATGGATTTGTCAAAAACAAGTCCTGCCAGACAAATCTGATCTCATTTTTTGATCAAGTCACCTCCCTTGTAGACCGTGGGAATGCTGTAGACATCATATACCTCGACTTCAGCAAAGCTTTCGACAAAGTGCCCCATGATATCCTGATGAGCAAACTTGCTCGAAGTGGGCTAGATGAAACAACGATCCGGTGGATCCACAGTTGGCTACAGAATCGGACTCAAAGAGTGCTTATCAATGGGACCTTCTCAAGCTGGGGAGAGGTAACGAGTGGGGTACCGCAGGGCTCAGTCCTGGGCCCAGTGCTCTTCAACATTTTTATTAATGACTTGGAGGAGGAGGTGCAGGGAATGCTGATCAAATTTGCAGATGACACAAAATTGGGAGGGATAGCTAATACTTTGGAAGACAGAAACAAAATTCAAAGTGATCTGGATAGACTGGAGTGCTGGGCAGAAAACAACAGAATGACATTTAATAGGGACAAATGCCAAGTTCTGCACCTAGGAAAAAGAAACCAAATGCACAGTTACAAGATGGGGGATACGTGGCTCAACCACACTACGAGCGAGAAGGATCTTGGAATTGTTGTCGATCACAAGCTGAATATGAGCCAACAATGTGATGTGGCTGCAAAAAAGGCAAATGCTATTTTGGGCTGCATTCATAGAAGCATCGCTTCCAAATCCCGGGAAGTACTAGTTCCCCTCTACTCAGCACTGGTTAGGCCTCATCTGGAGTACTGTGTCCAGTTCTGGGCACCACACTTTAAGAAGGATGCAGACAAGCTGGAGAGGGTTCAAAGGAGGGCAACAAAGATGATCAGGGGACTGGAAACAAAGCCCTATGAAGAGAGACTGAAAGAACTGGGCATGTTTAGCCTTGAGAAGAGAAGACTGAGGGGAGATATGATAGCACTCTTCAAGTACTTGAAAGGTTGTCACAGAGAAGAAGGCCAGGATCTCTTCTTGATCATCCCAGAGTGCAGGACACGGAATAATGGGCTCAAGTTACAGGAAGCCAGATTCCGACTGAACATCAGGAAAAACTTCCTGAGTGTCAGAGCAATACGGCAATGGAACCAATTACCTGGGGAGGTGGTGGGCTCTCCCACACTGGAGGCCTTCAAGACGAGGCTGGACAGCCATTTGTCAGGGATACTCTGACTTGGATTCCTGCATTGAGCAGGGGGTTGGACTCGATGGCCTTGTAGGCCCCTTCCAACCCTACTATTCTATGATTCTATGATTCTATGATTATAACAAGATGGTAGCTAATGCTTAACCGCTCATTCTCATCACATAAGCAGCCTTATTTACATAATTCTGTTTAAAAATGCAATAGTTTACACTTGATTTGTTTTAGCAGTAGGCAGGACAGGTCTATTGAATCACTCACTAGAAACCTACAACTCCAGGGAGTCAATCAATGTTTTCATGAGTCTCTCTTTGTCCCATAAATTATGAAAGATTATTAAAACACTGTCAAGTGCTTAATTAGTACCTTTAGTGTTCTTATTAGAGCTCAATAGCTTTTCTTCAAACTATTACACTGATTATTACAAAAACGATAAAGACATTGCTGCAAACAGTAAGTGAATACTTTACAATCTAGTAAATATGAAAATGGAGGTCTCCCCTTTTTATCTTCTGCTTACCCATGATTTGTTGCAAGTCCTTCTTTCTGAGGGCTGTAGCCTCGATTTGTGTAAATGTAACTGCTAAATAAGGGGTGGCATGCTTAATCAGTTTCGCCTATTCCGATAACAGGAGTGGAGGCAAGCAATGTAAAACAATTAGCATTTCTCCCGTTTATCTTACTATGATTTATGACTGCACAATTATTTTCCTTGCTTTTTCTTGATTAAAGCCAATAGATTGTTTTTCCCGCCTCCATGAGATGAAATTGGATGCTCATTACTCAGATAAATTGAAAAATAAAATGTGAATGATTATTCCAGTTGGGATTGGTTACCATGAAATTACAGCTAGCCTTAAGGATCATGTTTTCAATATTATCTGGAATCTTGAATCACCTAAAGTTTGTGCTGCTATTCAAGGCACCATATTTCATACCTTTTGCTCAAAGCTGCCAAAAGAAGGAAAATAGGATCATGTGCTTTAAAATCAGGCTCAACTTAATTTGCCTGACTTTCAAAGCAGAGTCAGTCCTGCATCCTATCCTGCCTCATTTGTAGTTTACAATAATGCTGCTATTGTTTTCCTAATAAATTATGTCCAGACATTGTCATCTTGCATTTGTAACTCTCCCATCTTTTCCCACCATTTTATCTGTCTTTTTTCTTACCATAGAAAATCCATTAAGGCAAGAAAGATAGAACAGCTATAAAATGTCTTTTGATTGATAGCACTAGGAGCCATCCATCTGGAAGCACCTTATATGGCTTTGGGACTGTGAGCATACTGAATCAAGGTGCCTGTCATCAAAAAACAGTCTCAGAAAAAATATGAACAATGAGGCCTGGGAGAACCTTCATCAAGGTTCATTGTTCAGGAAGGGCCCCCAACCCTTCAGATTTGCTTTGGGGTTTGTGTGTGCAAATGGCTTCAAGTGGAAAGAGGGGATGGTAAACTTCCCTTCCATGAACTTTCTTAACATCTTAGGATCTAAGCTAGTATCTTTTTCAACATGATCCACTTCAGTTATCTTCTTAAGACCCAGTCTGCAAAAATACAGGTATTCAGATTTTGTGGTTTTGTGAATGAGGCCATTCGGTCACACTTCACAGATTCACCAAACTTGGATTAATAAACCAACAAAATAAGTATTACACATCACATTTTGAATAGGATTCTTAAGCATCACCCAGACCAAGTATTTTTTGGATATATAAGATTCAAATTATCGTCAGAAGAATGCACACTTCTAATAAGGGCACTTGTCCAAAAACTACTAAGTTAACCATGCCATGTAAGCATTTTTACATGTAATGGTGCCACCATAACTGTGGTCATGGGTAGGGGGAGGTATGGCGTTGGGAGATTAACAGGCCAGCTGAGGAGAAGAGAGGCTAGACACCTTACAGCTGTCCCCTCTTCTGGTTCTTTTCCCACCAGATGGTTTCTAGCAGCCTTACCGGCTTGCCCTCGGGTCTGGTGCTGCTGCTGCTGAATGCCAGGTCGGCCCAAAATAAAATCTCGCTCATCCATGATTTGATTGTGGATGAGGGGGCTGACGTGGTATGTATTACTGAGAACTGGATGGGGAAACTGGGAAGAGTTACTCTCTCCCAGCTGTGCCCTCTTGGGTACTCAGTGCAGCACCAACACCGACTTGAGGGTCGGGGAGGGGGGGTTGCCATGGTCTATAGTAATTCAATCCCTCTCTCCAGGCTTCCTGCTCATTCAAGTGCAGATCTTGAGTGCTTGTACCTTGTCTTGGGTACCTGGGACAGATTACTCTGTTGGTGTACCGCCCACCCCGCTGCCCATCAGATTCCCTGCCTGAGCTGACGGAGGTGGTCTCAGACTTGGTGTTGAGGACTCCCAGGATGATGGTCCTGGGGGATCTCACCTTCCATGCCAAGGCAGCTGTATCTGGGGCAGCTCAGGACTTCATGGCCGCCATGACAACCATGGGGCTGTTCCAACATGTCATCGGCCCAACACATGTAAAAGGACACATGCTTGATCTGGTTTTCTCGACTGGGCAGGAGGATGGTGATCTGAAAGTGAAGGACTTGACATCTGTCCCTTTGTCATGGTCAGTTCACTTCCTGTTGAGGTTTAGACTCTTGGCAGCCTTCCCCCTCTGCAAGGGTGGGTGGACCTATTAAAATGGTCCACCCCCCAGAGGCTAATGGATTCTGATGGATTCCAGAGGGCTCTGGGGGATTTTCCTGCTGGTATGGCTGGTGCTCCTGTCGAAGCCCAGGTCGCTCTGCAGAATGCAGAGATGACTCGGGTGGTTGACACGATCGCGCCCAAGCGCCCTCTCCCTCTGAGCAGAGCCTGGCCAGCTCCTTGGTATACACCTGAGCTGAGGGCAATGAAGCAAGAGGGGAGACGGATAGAACGCAGGTGGAGGAAAACACGTGCTGAGTCTGACCAAACACAGGTAAGAGCTCACTATCGAGCCTACTCTGTGGCGGTGAGGGTGGCAAAGAGATAGTTCTGTTCCACCAGCATTGCATCTTCTCAGTGTCGTCCAGCGGAGCTTTTCTGAGTGGTTTGTGGCTTGTTACATTCTGGGCCAGGGAGAGAGACTGTAGAACCCTCAGTTGCATGCTGTGACGAGTTTGCACGGCGCTTTGAAGATAAAGTCGCTCAGATTCGCCATGAATTGGACACCACGATTAATGCAGTTCCATTGGTAGAGGCGTTCAGAGCACCATCTGGTCCAGTTCTATTGGATGAGTTTCAGTTATTGAGGCCTGAGGATGCGACGAGGTGCTTGGCCAAGTCCGATCGACCACTTGTGTGCTTGACCCTTGCCCTTCATGGCTTAGTAAATCAAATAAGGAGGGGATGTTCAGCTGGGTCCAGGAGGTTGTAAATTCCTCCTTGAGAGAGGGAGTGGTGCCGGCCTCTTTAAAGAGGCGGTAATCAGACCACTCCTGAAAAAGCCTAACCTGGACCTGGAGGATGTTAACAATTATAGGCCAGCATCCCCTTCCTGGGCAAGGTGCTTGAACGGGGGTTTCAGGACAGCTCCAAGCACTGTTGAATGAAACTGATTATCTAGATCCATTTCAATCGGGCTTCAGGCCAGGTTTTGGAACAGAAACTGCCTTGGTCACCCTGTGGGATGACCTCTGTTGGGAGAGGGACAGGGGGAGTGTGACCCTATTGATTCTCCTGGACCTCTCAGCGGCTTTCAATACCATCGATAATGGTATCCTTATGGATAGGTTGTCTGGGTTGGGAGTTGGAGGCACTGCACTGCAGTGGTTCCGCTCTTACTTGGATGGCCAACTCCAGAAGTTGGTGCTGGGTGATTATTGCTCTGTGACATGGCAATTATGCTATGGGGCTCCACAGGGCTCTATTTAATCCCCCATGCTGTTTAACATCTACATGAAACCGCTGGGGGAGGTAATCCAGAGGTGTGGGCTGAGGTGCCATCAATATGCAGATGACACCCAGCTCTACCTCCCTTTCTCATCAAACCCAGGTGAGGCAGTGGCTGTTCTGAATCAGTGCCTGGGCACAGTAATGGACTGGATGAGGGCCAATAAACTGAAACTCAATCCAGACAAGACGGAGGTACTGTTAGTGGGTGGTTCGTCTGCCCGGCTAGGTGATATTCAACCTGTTCTGGAGGGGGTTGCACTCCCCCTAAAGGATCACGTTCATAGTTTGGGGGTGCTCTTGGATACAGAACTGTCATTTGAGGCACAGGTGAACTTAGTAGCACAGAGCACTTCTTATCGGCTTAGGCTGGTATACCAACTACACCCTTATCTGGCCAAAGACAGCCTAGCTACAGTTATCCATGCCCTGATAACTTCTCATCTGGATTACTGCAATGCGTTATACGTGGGGCTGCCTTTGAAAATGGCCCGGAAACGTCAGCTGATTCAAAATAGGGCAGCAGGACTGTTAAAAGGGACTGGCCAATGAGCTCATATTATACCAGTACTTTTCCAGCTGCACTGGCTGCCAGTCCATTTCCGGGCCTGATTCAAAGTGCTGTATTAACATACAAAGCCCTTAATGGCTTGGGGACAGGTTATCTGAAGGATCGCCTCCTCCCATATGTGCCTGCCCGGACCTTAAGATCATCTTCTTAAGCCCTTCTCCGTGAGCCCCTGCCAAAGGAAGTGAGGCGGGTGGCTACTAGAAGGAGGGCTTTTTCTGCTGTGGCACCCTGGCTGTTGAATGAGCTCCCTAGTGAGGTTCGCCTGGCACCTACATTGTATTCTTTCCGGCGCCAGGTGAAGACCTTTTTATTTTCCCAGGCATTTTAGCTTTTTAGACTTTTAGCTTTGCTGTTTTAAATCTGTATTTTAAATCCCTGCACTGCTGCTAGGTTTTATTCTGGTTTTATTCTAGTTGTATTGCTTACTGTGGTTTTAATGTTTTATATATTTTGTATTGTTTTATTGTGCACTCTTTGGCTTTAATTTTTGTGAACCGCCCAGAGAGCTTTGGCTATTGGGCAGTACAGAAATGAAATAAATATATTTTAGGCATGCTGAGTGCATCGTACTTTGAAGGCAGTCAATACATCTTCATGCAAGTATGGAACCAGCACACTGTGTATATACATAAAAAGAGTAGGGCCTTGAGCATCTCCAAGATAAACTGGAGCCATTTAAACATTAAACACTTCCAGGCGGTCTGACCTTTCAAGTGCAAAGTGGCCTACCTGGATGGGAAATTTGAAAATAAGCATTTTTCTTGGACAGGAATTAAGGATATTCCATCACAGCAAATATCTCTATTTAGAACAGACAGTATATTTAAAAGAATATATTTCCCACAAACTTTCTCCAGCCAAACTCTGCTAATTTTGCATTATTTATTTTTATTACTATGTATGTGCAACGGTATGCACATGGAATCTCTAAATCTTAGAGATTTTCCCTGAAGTTGAGATTTTGTGGGGGAAGCACAATAAATGCATAGTTGTTACTCATTTATTCCAGGCAATCTATTTTCTCCTGCAAGGCAGCACTTCTGTGGGGAGAAGTTGCATTTTCCAAGCATTACAAACACAATGTACTTGTTAAAAGTGCTATTATTTTCCAAGATACCACACTCATTGCTACTGCAATATTCATGTGGAATGTGTATGTGTCAAATGTCACAGGCAGGCACCCAATATATGTTGACTATGACTGACGTGAATGCTGATGAGGGACACTACTCCCCACCTACTTCCCCCACTACCATTGTGGAATGTTTTAGTTTGATATATTTTTAGTGCATGCTGGGAATTGTAGGACTATTTTCTCTCTAAACATGCATAGGATTGCGCTCCTGGAGGCTGAGTGCTCCCTTGCTGGACCTTTCCATTGTGGGAGCATACGCTTAGCCACTGAAAAGAAAGCCTGTCTGGTGCCGTGCATTAGAGATATTCCTGCTAAGCCATGAATTTCACTGGGTGGTCTTGGGCAACTCTCTATATTTCAGCCTTGCTTCCAGGGTTACTGTTAGGCTAAAATATTGTGCTGAACTCCTTGGGGGAAGGACAGGATACAAATTAATAAATCTCCCAAATTAGAACTACTTAGCTTTCTTTCTTGCATACAAGAACACAGTATTTCAGACAAGACTGGAACCCCTTATTTATTTATTCTTACCAAGGAGAATATATATGGCGGTGAACAGATTTTATTTTATTTTTTTATTCAGATGCCCCTATAAGGATATTTCACTTCATTTTTATTTTCCATTTTTATTTCTTGGCACTCCTTAGGATGAAAGCAAAGACATGCATAAATCTTGAGGCAGTCCTCAATGCAAAACTGTCCCTGAGAGCCTGGCACCCAGCCCAGCTTTA
Source organism: Heloderma suspectum (assembly GCF_057233095.1). Lineage (NCBI taxonomy): Eukaryota > Metazoa > Chordata > Lepidosauria > Squamata > Helodermatidae > Heloderma > Heloderma suspectum. The sequence goes on from NC_139464.1 coordinate 24,221,346, forward strand.
AGACTCACTTCGTGACAAGTGGTGCTTTCTTGAGCTAGGATTTACCCATCCACCTAAAAACTATGGTCCTGTGATGATAGGGAGATTAGATTGCCTCAAAATACTTTTATACAATGTATGTGCATAAGAGAGAGACAGAACTCTGTGTCTAATGGCAGAAAACAAAACAACATCCCAAGAATCTTTCGACCCAGGGATTTGGAGCCAAGATATTACAATCAAGAGACACACATCACTTGCCTCTTGCTAGGCTAAAATGCTTCTCCCTCACATCCCCAGTTGCTGGGGAGTAACAACAGAACATGCAGAACATGGCTGTTGACTTCATGACCCCCTTGTGGGCTTCCTGGAGGCATCTGGCTGGACACTGTGGGAAACACTGGCCTCGACAGTCTCTCCTTGTGTTATATTCTTATCCATATAGCTAAATCCACGCTTAGGCATTCCAATGTAAGGAGGAATTAGATGTGACGTTAAGTACAATTCTTGACATGACATCATCATGATGTGCATTTCCTCCATCTACCCTCTACACTATTGGATGCTGCTGGGAGACAGAGAAGCACATGATCTGATGACATCATACTGCATGTTTTCCTTGCTAAATTATGAAGAGAAAAGAGCGACCTGGTTAGAAGTTACCATTTTTGATGTCTTCTAGTTCTGCCCTTTCTAATTGAAGCTTAAAAGTCTTTGTATCTATCAGTTTTCCACCTGCAAATCAGAATTCCAATTCTATATACCATTGCCACCTATTTTATGCTACCTCCTAAATATTTTGATGGTTAATCTAAAATAATAATAATAATAATAATAATAGTGTTGCCTTGGCACTGACAGTGTGCATTTATTTACCCAGAGTTACTCTTTTGCTGAACAGGATTCCTGTGGTCAACGGTAAGGTTTTAAGGGTTGTACAGGTTGCAGAATGCAGCTTTTTTTAAAGCATAGACTTTGGGTTACTTTGGCTAAGAATTATTAATTATTATTGTTGTTGTTGTTGTTGTTGTTATTAGCAGCATCACTACCACCACCACAAAGTACAGCCCTGGCCAAAGGTGGCTGCTACATGCTGTGTAGCAACTGTGTTCCTTTCCTTCCCTGTTGAAATACCTGAACGACTTACATTCCTGCAAAATCCCTGGCGAGATAAGTCCTAGGTAAGTATTACTGGCAGACTCACACAGTCTTTTGCAGCATCCGTATTCTCAAGCAGAACCTGAACAATTGCACAATTGTCATGCGCCAAATGGAAATGGACGATAAGGCTATGAAATGCTACTAACCATGGTGGCCATATTCCACCTCCAGTATCAGAGGCAGTATGCCTCTATATATCAGTTGCTGGGGAACATGGGAGGGTGGGTGCTGTTGCACTCAAATCCTACTTGTGAGCTTCCCACAGGCAGCTGGTTGGTCACCATGAGAACAGAATGCTGAACTAGATAGGTCTCTGGTCTGATCCAGCATGGGTCTTCTTATGTTCCTAAATGTTGATCTTTGATGTGGGAGACCCAAGTTCTATAAGTTGTTGTTGTTGTTATTTACATTTCTATACCGCCCAATAGCCAAAGCTCTCTGGATGGTTTACAAAGATTAAAAACATTAAAAAATACAGTATACAGAGACTAAAAGCCATTTATATACAAACACATGAACAGACAATATGCACAAGAAAACATATATCTAAAACGACTTCAAACAAGCTTGATGGACTCGATGGTCTTATAGGCCCCTTCCAACCCTACTATTCTATGATTCTATGATTAAGCAATCTCAAGCAAACAACCATAACCATAAAATAATCCATGTTCGATTAAACTCATCATATGCTGCCAAATGCCTGGGAGAAAAGAAAGGTCTTAACCTGGTGCCGAAAAGATAACAATGTTGGCACCAGGCAGGCCTCATCAGAGAGATCATTCCAAAATTGGGGGGCCACCACCAAGAAGGCCCTTTCCCTTGCTGCTGTCCTCCAAACTTCCCTCAGAGTAGGCAGGTAGCGGAGGGCCTTGGAGCATAGTATACGGGTACATTCATGGCGGGAGAGGCGCTCCATCAGGTATTGTGGTCCCAAGCCATGTAAAGCTTTATAGGTTAAAACAAGCACCTTGAATTGGGCTCAGAAACATACAGGCAGCCAGTGCAAGCAGGCCAGAGTTGGTTTTATATGTTCGGGACTTCTGGTCCCCGTTATCCATCTGGCCGCCACATTTTGCATGAGTTGCAGCTTCTGAACCATCTTCAAAGGCAGCCCCACGCAGAGTGCATTGCCGTAATCAAACTTGAAGATTACCAGACATAGACAACTGAAGCCAGTTTATCCCTTTCCAGATAGGGGCATACCTGGGCCACCAACTGAAGTTGGTAGAAGGCATTCCATGCCACTGAGGCCACTTGAGCCTCAAGTGACAAAGATGGCTCAAGGAGAACCCCCAAGCTACAATCCTGCTCCTTCAGGGGAAGTGCGACTCCATCCAGAACAGGTTGAGCACCCTCCATCTGGTCAGAAAAACCACCCACCAACAGCATCTCAGTCTTGTCTGGACTGAGTTTCAGTTTATTAGCCCTCATCTAGTCCACTGTTGCAGCCAGGCACCAATTTAGCACATCCACAGCCTCACCTGAAGAAGACGAATAGGAGAAATAGAGCTGTGTGTCATCAGCGTACTGATGACAACACACTCCAAAACTCTGGATGACCATACTCAACGGTTTCATGTAGATGTTAAATAACATGGGGGACAAAACCGACCCCTGTGGAACCGCATACTGGAGAATCCACGGGGCCGAGCAATGTTCCCCAAGCACCACCTTCTGCAGCCGACCATCCAAGTAGGAGCGAAACCACTGCAATGCAGTGCTTCCCGCTCCCAGCTCAGACAATCGTCCCAGAAAGATACCATGGTCGATGGTAGCGAAAGCCCCCGAGAGATCAAGAAGAATCAACAAGGTCACACTCCCCTGTCTCTCTCCCAACATAGGTCATTATACTGGGTGACCAAGGCTGTTTCTGTGCCAAAACCTGGCCTGAACCCCGACTGAAATGGATCTAGATAATCGGTCTCATCCAAGAGCGTCTGGAGCTGGCTGGCAGCCACCCGCTCAAGAACCTTGTCCAGGAAAGGAACATTTGCCACTGACCTAAAATTATTATGATTTTCCAGGTCCAGGGAGGGTTTCTTCAGGAGCAGTCTCACCACTGCCTCTTTGAGGTGGTCTGGGACTACTCCCTCTCTCAAGGAGGCATTAATCACCTCCTTGGTCCAGCCAGCTGTTCCTTCCCTGCCAGTTTTTTATAAGCCAAGAGGGGCAAGGATCCAGTACAGGAGTGGTTGCATGAACCTGTTTAAGCACCTTGTCAACGTCCTCGAGCTGCACCAACTGAAACTCATCCAGGAGAACAGGACAAGCCTGAGCTCTGGATACCTCACCAGATTCACTGGAGCCTAAGTCCCGGCGGATGCAAGAGATTCTATCCTAGAAGTGCCTTGCAAATGCATTGCAGCGAGCCTCAGAGGAGCCTACAGTGTGCTTAGGGCCAGCATGTAATAGCCCCCGGACAACTCTGAAGAGCTCTGCTCTTCAGAGATAGAGCAGCAGATAGAAGATTCAACAGAGGCAGCAAGATGATTTTTTTTTTGCTGCCCTCACTGCCCCTGAATATACTTTACCATAGGCACATACCAGCATTCAATTGTATCCACTAGCATTTCTTCTCCATCTGTACTCAAGCTGTCTCCTATTTTGTTTCATCGCTCTCAGCTCCAGGGTGTTCCATGGAGCAGCACGAGCTCTACTCAGGAGAGGACACTCAGGAGCAATCATGTCAACCACCCGGATCATTTTTCCATTCCACAGATCAACCAGGGTTTTGACAGTAGATGCCCCATATGTGCCAGAAACCTCCCCAGAGTCCTCTGGAAACTATCTGGATTCGTTAGCCTCCAGGGTGGGCCATTTTAATACGTCCCCCACCCTTGCAGAGCGGAAAAGCTGCTGTAAGTCTAAACCTCAGCAGGCAATGATCTGACCATGACAAGGGGACTGATGCAAAGTCCCCCACCTTCAGACCACCATCTCCATGTCCAGTTGAGAAAACCAAGTCTAGAGTATGCCCCGCTACATGTACTGGGCCAATGACATGTTGGAACAGTCCCATAGTTGTCATGGAGGCCAGAGCCACCCCAGACAAGGTGCCCTCACAGTGAATGTTGACATCCCACAGAACCAACAGTCCTGGGGATCGCAACAGCACACCCGAGACCACCTCCATCAGCTCAGATAGGGAGTCTATTGAGTAGCAGGATGGGCAGTGCACCAACAGAATCCCCAGTCTGTCCCGCTGGCCCAGCACAAGGTGAAAACACTCCAGACCAGTAGTCACAAGGACAGGGAGCTGCAGAGGGAGATGAAATTTCTATAGACCACAGAACCCCCCCCCCCCCCGGCCCTCAGGTCTTCCCTGATGTTAAACCAAGTACCCTGGTGGGCAGAGCTGGAAAAGACTAACTCCTCCCTGCTCACCCACCGAGATCTCAGTTCTGCATGCCAGATTGGCCGCTTCATCCACTACTGAATCATGGATGAGGGAGGTCTTATTTTGAACCAATCTGGCATTTAAAAGCAGCATCTGGAGACCAAAGGGTCAGGCTAATAGGGCAACCACCACACCTGAGGATGGGGGGGGGGGAGGAACATGGCACAGCCATTAACTCTCTTGACCATGTTCCCCTAACCTGGCTAGCCCTCCTCCCAACACCATATCTCCCTTGACCCGTAACCACACTAATTGGGGGGGGGGGGCTCAATTACACCGACTTGGCCATATATTCTCCCTCCCAGGCACATAACAGGATCCTAACCAAAAAAGCAACCAACTCCCACAAACAGAAGCCGCAGAACTAATCAGCCAATGTTAGGGGGGTGGCCCTTGCCCTTACGTCTCCCCACAAAGGGGTGCCGCCGCCTTTGATGTTGCTGCTGCTGTGGTGCTGCCACCCCGCAACTGAGCTGGGTAGATAAGAGCCTTCCCAGGGAACTTGGGAAGAAGTAAGAAGATTTTGATGTCTTCTTCTCCTTCTGGATTGCCTTTCTATGTTTTCCTAAGCCTTTTATATTCATTACATACATTATGATCCTTTCAGTGACACCAATTTCATCAATAATTTGGATGAAATTGCTATCATCTGCTCTGAGCATATGGGTCAGGTTGGGCTATAAACAGGGCTTTTTCTGTGGTGGCACAACCTTCCTGGAATGATATGGCTAAGGAAGTCAGTCAAACAATGCCTCTATACTCCTTCTACTGTTTTTCTTCAAGCTTTCCCACCATCTGGCTCACTTTTTAAAAAATTACCACTGCTGTTTGCTGTTTTGTTCACATTATGCACTGGTTTAAATTTTGTGTTTATTTTTCTGTTTTCATTGCATATGTTTATTACTGTGAGTTGCCTTTATAGTTTTTTTCTGTAGAAAGGAGACTAATACAGTCAATTAATAAAAATAATAATAAACAAATATACCAATCCACACATTGAGAAAGCATCAATCAGCATTCTTAGTGTATGAATTGTGGAGACTAATATTGTGATTCAGAACACCAATCACTGAAAATACCCTATGATTCAGATTCAGTCCTCCGGTTATTCCTTTAAGAATGGGTTTCATGATACTATAGGGACTTGTTTAGCAAAGCCCCATTTTGTATCCTGCACACAACGGTCAAAGTCAGAAAGGTTTAAATGGGTTTAAATTTTGTGTTTATTTTTCTGTTTTCATTGCGTATGTTTATTACTGTGGGTTGCCTTTATCGTTTTTTTCTGTAGAAAGGAGACTAATACAATCAGTTAATAAAAACAATAATAAACAAATATACCAATTCACACATTGAGAAAGTATCAATCAGCATTCTTAGTGTATGAATTGTGGAGACTAATATTGTGATTCAGAACACCAGTCACTGAAAATACCCTATGATTCAGATTCAGTCCTCCTTCATGGACTGGTTATTCCTTTAAGAATAGGTTTCATGATACTATAGGGACTTGTTTAGCAAAGCCCCATTTTGCATCCTGCACACAACAACGGTCACAGTCAGAAAGCCATGTCAGCTCAGGTTTGGGAACAGGTGGGGATCAGCCGCAATAAAACCTACCCACTGACTGAAACATACTCTTCCAAATTCACACCGAGGTCTGACAATGTAATCTCCACCTGGTTCCAAGAAAGGCTCAAGTAACAGATGAATAGAGCAGAGAAAGAAACACGGGTTGCCTTTCAATTATGGCTGCCTGAATACAAACCGTGAGCACTCCTTCCATGCAAGTGGGTTCAATATCTCTGTGGTATCCCTTTTCAAGGCAACCTTTTCATGTTAAGGCAAAAGGTAAACACTTCCAAAAGGAATTGTCAGAATACAGAGAATTTACCCCAGCAGATCTGTTGCTATATTTCCACTGCTGTCAAAGGCTATTCTGCCATAAATGATTGCAGTTTTCTAAAGATTCAATTTCTCAAATAAGTTACTTACTATTTTACAAATCAGTTGTTTGAATTAGGTGAGGGCTGTAGTAGCTCAGTGGTACAGCACATGTTTTGCATGAAAAAGGTTCCAGATTCAATCCCTCAGATCTCCAAGCAGAGCAGGAAAAGACTTCTATTTGAAAGTCTGAAGAACTGCTACCTGTCAGAGTAAACAATACTAAACTAGATGAACAAATGGTCTGACTTGGTATAAGGCAGCTTCTTAAGCCAGGATTAGTCTCCTGGCCACAGAACCTGTTGGGTTCATAAGCTTCTTTTTAGAAAGAAGTCTCCAAAAGGAAGCACATTTTACATAAAGAATTACAACTGTAGCCACTCTTGGGACAGGGTGACAACATTATACACAGGAGTACCATAGTACCATACTCAAGTTTTGAGAGTTCTACTTCGCATAACTGATTTCAGAAAAAAAAACCTACCTCCTTCTCCTTCCAAACATACAAACTAAGAAGAGCCATGCTGGATCAGACCAAGGTCCATCTAGTCCAGCATTGTGTTCACACAGTGGCCAACTAGCCACAATCACTAACGCAAATTAGGTTTGCCACCTCAGCCATAAACACTAATTGAAAAGCTGCAGAAATTCTAACTGTTGAGGGAACAACATGGTAGTTAAAGGGCATTATGAGTTAATTATTCCATTAAGTAACCTTGTACATTCACCTTAAGAATATTTTCCCCACTGACTGGTTCTGAAGACTGATACCAAATAAATGCTATAACTAGGCAACCACCAAGTAGTTCTTCCTATCTTTTTCACACTTAACAAAGAAATCTCAGTTCTATAATGCAGGTGCTGCTGGACAAGTCTGCAGCTATTCCTTTCCAGCTCTGTGGGCTTTAGTAGCTGCCTGAATTATTGTAGGACACCAACTACTTTGTGCCAAATGAAAATTATTTCCTCAATATGGAGATTAGTTCACATGCCTGAAAATTGTCCCAGTCTATGTACTGAGTTTAATACAAACTGCATCTCATCATGTGACCAAGCAGTTGCCTGTTTTGTATACCATACATCCAAATTGATTTTCAGGCCATGCGTAGAACACTTCGTTGTGTGCTGAAAATCAATCTGGCAATGTGACGGAGCAATCAGATGACCGCTTGGTCATATAGCAGCTCTAATGAAGATTGAACTTGCCATGCAATAGGGCCAATTCTTGGTCAAATGACTCAGGTCTTAAACTGTGAGCATAAAAGCAGAATTCATCCACTGAGTTTTCTCCTCAATAGCACATTTTCTAGGATCTTCTGCATATGTCTACTCTTTCCCATTTCCAACCCCCTTCTCTTTCAAGCAATGATAATGCCCATAACAGGTCACGTTAATAAAAGCAGACAAGAGGATAAACTACTCTGTATCAGATGGCTGCCTATGAAAATAGACTTCTGTGACCATAAACTGACATAAACTGATTGATCTCTAAGCTTTCATGGAGCTCTCTCTCTCTTCAAGCATCTATGCTGATATCATTAGAGATAGTTCTATTAAAGAGTAGAAGAACAGGTGTATTTAAAAAGTAGAAATTATGGAACTGTAATAATTTAAATCATTTATTATCATTATGCCTTAATAGATAAAGTTTTTGACTTGGACAGGGAAAAGACGGGTTCAAACCCCACTCACTGTGGATGGCAGTGGGCAAGTCACTATCTTTCAGTCTAACCTACTTCACAAGGTTACTGTGATAGTAAAATGGGATAACTTCATGTACACCTGCCCTGAGCAATCTGGAAGGTAGGTGGGATAAATATAACAATGCTATTTACTATTTCTGAAGCACTTTCAAAATTAAAATACCACATATAAAAACATATGATGCTGCCTCATACCGAGAAAAAAGGCCATTGGTCTATATAGCCCAGTTAGGGATGGGTGAAAATGTCTTTTTCTAGTTTGTGTCACTTTCACATGTATTCTCCCAGAAATCTATTCAATCCTGTTTCCACATTAATCTGCTTATTTTGCAAAATCCACACAAAAATTTGCACGTAACATATTTGATCTCAAAATGCACATTTCTAAATGTATTTTGATAAAATGTTTGAGCTGAGAACTCCGTGGATAACTAAGTTCCAATCTAGGCATTAGTCCAGGAGAAGCAGATCAAATGAGTTTGTATCAGAATGCGCAAAGATTCTCAATCATCCCTAAGTCCATTATTGTCTGTTGTGACTGGCGGTGGCTCTTCAGGGTCTGAGGCCTTCATAATTCCTAGCCCTGCTACACAAGATCCTTTTAACTGGAGATCCCAGGAACTGAATATGGGATTTTATATAGATGCAAGGCATGTGCTTTGCTACTGATCTATGACCCCTCCCTCCCCTCAACAAATTACTATAAAATCAAGCACTAACTCTGTGCCTATGTTCTAGGTACAATTAATATATGGAAGGGTGATCAGGATTGCATTGGCAGGCCCCATCCTCAATCGCCATGCATCAACTGGACCTTGTGCACAGAGCCAATGCATGTACAAGTTATACACGCATAAGCTCTGTCCATCCAATGTGTACCCTGAAAAAATGCAAGTACAGATCAATAGGTCTGCAGGACAGGTTTAAATCTCTACCAAGTAAAGAAAAAACCAGGAAAAGAAAAAGAACACATAAGGAAAATAACACATAAAATGGTGATCATTGGGACAAAATGACAAACATCAAATGACAAATGGTATGTAAAAGAAAATGGTGTGCCTTTTATGAGTAGTTTTGCATAACATAATTCATTTCAGGTAAATAGCAATATTTAAGAAGCCTAGTCCCTTACATAAAATAACATAAGGTCTTAGAATGTTACTACAAAAGTTAAGTTAAAGTGTGTGTCTCATTATTTTAGAGGTGTTTAAGAAAGGTTTGAAAACTTAACTTTCTGTGGTTGGTTGTCTCTGAGGTAAAGTATGCGGATGGCTTTTATGTTTATCTGGGTTATTAAGACTATTGCTATAATATTGTATTTTGAGTTAAGTTTTACTAGAATTATTGTAATTATGTATTGTAAATTGCCGAGTTATTACTTTTATGTAGAGCACTTTGGAACAAAGCACTATATAAATATTATTATTATTATTATTATCTGAAACAACTGTACCTACACAACTCTGTTAAGCTTTCATTAGGGAGAGTAACAGTTAAAAAACAGGTTTGCTATTTTGGCAAGCTAGATAAAGACTATCACACACAGATGGTCTCCACTTCAGCTCCCTCCACTGTTCTGCATACAAGCCTTGCAGCCACTGACCTAGTGGCAGACAGGCAGGAAACCTTCCAAAATCCCAACATTTTCCATCAGTGCAAGTTTAACAAGGCAGATCGAAAAGCAGCTGCATAGGTGCCAACACAACTAACTGGGGAATCACAGAAATGCTGTAGTTGGAAAGCGCACACTGTACGAATCAGGCATCTGGACCTTGCTAGTGCCAAATATAGACCATGTGGCAAAAGGTGTTGACATAGCAGTTGGAGGGAGCAGAAAGCTACAATCTGAAGCATTAAGTTCAGCAAGCACAAGAGGTGACCCAGATACAAAATTCAAGTTGTATACTTGCTGTGTGGTGTCAGGGTGTAATGTCTCCAAGCCCAAGGCTGGATAGGCTCACCATGTATATGTACATAAATTAAAATTCAGGAAATAGAGACATCAGACAAATACAAATGATGAAGAACCTCACAATAAGGAGTAAATGGTTACCAGAGGTTCTCTTATAGCTTCACTTAGATTCTCATCTGACTATTGTGTCTGCCAGACCAAGTCAGTAAAGGAAACTAGGGGAGTTGCCCATTACCTTCTTATTACTACAGCACTCTTATTAGTCACTCTCATTTCTAAAGAGGAGAGACCAATGTACTATCTACACAACATTATGCACAACAGCTCTGAGGCCATGAATGCACTACCAGGTTTTGTATCTCCTTGCTTCCACTCATTTCTGCTAGCTTCTGGTTTCATCTGCACTATCTAATGCTGTTCCTGAACAGAAAGCAATGGGCATTTACATTAGACTTTCCATCCCACAAGGTACAGACTGGACAAACCAGTATGAGGGTTATCCTGTCTTTATGTTTTCCATTCATATCTTGTTGGGATAATAGACAACCACTTTTTAAAAACTCACACAATTTCCTTTGTAGAAATGTATCATGTTACCAAAGAGGAAGAGGTGCATAAGACGGAGGATTAATAGAAGCTGGAGTCTACTGTATTGCAACTTTGCAAAGGATCATGTTAAATGATTGTTCTATATTATCCCTTGTTCTTGGTTTAATGAGGAGCAGCTGACAATATTCAGAAGAGAAAGATCTGGTCAGAACCAGTAACAAGGTGGAGTAGAAACCTCTGTGGTCTGTCATGCTATCAAGAGAACCAAATCATGTGTATTTAAGCCAAGTTCTTGTAATCAGGACAAGACCGTTGCGCTTGATCCGTTTCCAAAAACTCTATTTATATGTATTTCTCAGACCCCATCAGGGCATGGTCATTCTGATAATAAAATCGTAGGCAAACCTGCTACTCACAAGTGGCCAAGGACAAAGAGACAAAAGCACTGTTAAGTAGACATATCACTTAGCTAGGCCAATTCCTCGCACATACATATGGCATAATTGTTGGTGTAACTAGAATTAATTAAGCTATTATTAAGACTAGATTAAACTCTAAAGATCCACAGAAGCCCCCCTGAATCACCCATCACCATTCCGTTATATAAATCTAGGCTTGGATGTTCCAAACACAACTTACAAACAACAGTTTACACAAGAAGTGGAGAAGAAGATAAGATGATGGAATGAAATGCTATGTAAACATGTTAACACAATCATTTTTGCTATAATTTCCCAATTAAATGCTATGTCCTTGTCAGTTCATAGATTTTGCTATATATCCATCCACAGCACTAATCTAATACCAAAGGCCTAAATACACTCCTTCATCGCCGATGCAGACCAGACATTTCAGCTGGGCATAAAAGTAATCACCAGTTATCAAGCCAGACACAGTTATGCTTGCTCTCTCATAGGCATCCAGAGACACCAAGCAAGTAAGTGGTCCTTAACAGAGGCTAACAATTCCACCTCCCTTGCTTCAGAAGGCAGTTTTCAATTTTCAGAGAATAAGTGAAAAATAATAATTTTCATCCACCTGTAAAGATGTACAAATGTGAATGCAAAAGACATTTTATATGCAAGTTCTGAAAACAGAGGATTTTGTTGCTATTACAAGGAAAAGAAGGTTGAGCTAATGAAACTGGAGTAGGAATTTCCTCTTGCCTCCTAAAACATAAACAATCAACCTTGTGGTATGGGCTGTAAACCATACTCCTAACCTCCTTATGTTATCACCATGGTGTGACACTGACCAGGCTTGTGCCACTTTGTGAATCCCACTCAGACGACACAGAAATATTTTCCTCTCAGCTTCCTATCTTAGGCAGCTATGGTTTTGTTACTGTGGAGGTGCATTATCTCCATTTTAACACACAACTGCTGGGAAAACAAGCAAAGACTCCATATCAGTTATGGCCCTCTCATGCAGGCTGGCTTCAATTCCCCTCAAACTAGCTCCTATTTTCTTAGCTTCATTCGCTTGGCATCAAAAGAATGTGCATTACTATTCTTTGCACAAGGTCACATGTGTGTGCAAGCTTTCTACATTTGTGAGATTTTAGCAAACCTTTAGTAAAGTTTATTAGTGAAGTTTAAATGGCCCTGCATTTAGTAAAATCCCCTTCCATTTGTGTGCATAATGGGTTTTTAGTGGAGATGAGATAGATAGACAGACAGACAGACAGACAGACAGATAGCAGAAATGGCTGATTTCATACTTCTGTTAGAACAGTACAAGAGGGGATTGACCTTGCCTTATTGAAGTTAATGGATAACCTCCCAGTACAGTATGATCTGCACCAAAGGCCAGAAGCAATAAATAAGCTGCCTCAGAGTAATTCCAGTTACTTAACCGAGACTCATCCAACTAAGTGTTTTAAGAAATGCAGCTGAAAGTTTAGAGGAGAAACACAATGGCTACATTTAAAAGCATGGAAACGTTTAGGGTGTACTGCATTAGTTTTGAAAAAAATGTGAGTGTCCCTCACTTGATTACTGAACACTTGACAATTTTCAGCTCCATGTAGGAACTGACTCCACTGAAAAACACTGTTTCTTGATTCCCACATACAAGTCACTTCTTGATGTGGGAGCAATCACCAAACAATGTTGATGAACATGCCTATCCTAAGCAGGGCTTAGAAAATAAAAGCATAGTATGTCCAGAACTTCTTCAACGTTGATGTTTGGCTGAGAGATCCAACATTCCATTTTTCACACGACTTCAAAAAACATATGAATTCCAAAAGTGTGCACAGATTCAAATGCTGCTTTCTCCTAGCCTCAGTCTCTTATCAGCAATACGGCAATAATAATACTGATCTACCTTAAAAGGCTTTAATAAAGTATTTGAAGCATCTACCTTAATCAACTGTAATAATGTATTTCAAACACTTTGAACATTAAAGCACTATATAAAATCTTACTATTCTTACATCCCAATAATATCCATAAGACATGTTGCACATGCAAGAAAGGAAGGAACTTAGAAGGTACGTTTTCTAAAAATAAATTATTCCTCTTATACTGCAGGGTTGGAAGAAGGTAGCTCAAGATCTAGGGTAGATCTCTGGGTGATTGGCACTGGATTGGCATTTTCACCATGAACAGCCTCTTCATATCTCCTTATCCAGTAGCCTCCTGAGAACTAATGTGGCATGATGATAAAAAAAAACCTGAGCTGCAAACCAAGAAATCCTCAGTTCATATTTCACCTCTTGCATGAACTATGTGGTCTCAAACAAGCTACTCTCTTTCAGGCTTATCTGCAATTCGGGGATAATAATACTAACTGACCTTAGTGGGCTTTAACAATGCCTTTGAAGAGTTTTCAACACTAAAATTGTATATAAACGCTTATTATCATATCCAAATAACATCCTTCCTAATTTATCAGCTGAGATATTATTATTATTATCATCATCATCATCATCATTGATTACAATTCTATCCATCCTTCTTTTAGGGAGTTGAGAGTGATGCACAAGCTCCTCACCTTCCCATATACAGTATATACACATTTTATCCTCACAACTTTGTGAGGTAACTGAGAGCTAGTGACTGGCCCAAGGTCACTCAGTGAGCAGGGAAGTGAACCTGCATCTCTCCATGACTAGACTGACACTCTCTAACTACTACATCAGGCCGGCTCTCATTATTTTAAAATCCTGTGCAAATTTTCATTCCACATTCTCCAGGAACAGTGTTCAGAATCTGAGAGAAATGTATCAGCTTACTGGACTATAAACACCCCTTTTTCTTCCTCAAAACATTTTTTTTAAGGCATTACAAATCACATACTGGATAATGTGCTTCTTGAAGAGGGTTCTCCATGTCTCTGGAAACTAGGATTGTAGAAGTTACTATGGCAACTACTTTTTCCCCTTCAAGAATTAAATTGCAAAGTGAATTTGAAACCAGGCTTGTTACCCAAGTGAGGGTTTCCCTTAAGCAGCTGAGGAAATCTGGTTTTCCACAGTTGGGCTGACTCCACCCACCTCTCTTTCTCCTCAAGAAAGGCACACCACTACCACCACCCCCACACACACACACATACACAATACATGTTTAACTATAAATGATATTGAGATTAGGGTTTACCTAAACAACATCACCCAATAGCCATTTTTCCACTTTCTGGGTCCTTCCACAAGTCCTTCTCAGTACTATATCTAATCCCCCTATAAAGATTATAGATGACTGGGGAAAGAAGGCCTTACTGAGGCATACTCTCAATTTAAGTACCCTGTTTTTAAAAGCAGGGAAGTGAAACGGACAAGAACTTTTACAGTCTGGGGAGATGAATGCTGCAGCACAGGAATCGGGGAGCACACGGTCCTCTTTTTTATTTTTTAAGACTGCAGTGTTAATCTGTGGTAGCACAACTTCTGCTGGAATTATAGAGTTGGACTACAGTTACGCACATGGCTTGGCTTCAGATGTGCCTTGGATATTTCCTTTTATACTGTTGGAAAGGAAAACCAGCCTGCAAATTGATTCTTACTTGTTACAAGAAATAAGACCCACGTTACAAAAAAGCATAAACTCTTCTCTTTGGTTCTCTGCTGCCCAGTCACAAGTATGCTAAAGCCCTGTATTTTTTCATTGTTTCCTATGAACAACTGGTTCTTCTACCTCATGGGAAAGAACACTAAAAAAATGTCAAAAGTAAGTCCCATTTCCTGACAATGGAAATATAACTCTAGTCCAGTTTGATGGCTGGAGCTGATCACTTCAAAAGAGGGGAAGGGGTTAGGTGAGTGCCCCCACTGAGTGGCACAGTGGTAAGCATTCAGCATCTAAAGCAGGAGGGGGCAACTCATGGCCCTCCAGATGTTTTGGCCTACAACTCCCATCAGCACTAAACAGCATAGCCAATGGTGAGGGATGATGGGAGTTGTAGGCCAAAACATTTAAAGGGCCACAAGTTGCCCAGCCCTGCTCTAAATATTAGATAACAAAGTAAGTACATGTTTAAGTGTATACAAAATGGCATGGTCATGAGAAAAGACTTTGTGTCACTTGACAGTAATGTCCCTGGCCCTATCCAGTGGAGCAAGTGCAACTGCAAGCCACATGATACACTTATGATGAAAGCAATGGAAATGTTAACTGGAAAGAAAAGTGGAAACCTGCATTTTCCCAGCAACGTTTTCCAGTTTTGCTGCTGATTAAAATTGATTTCTCTGTAACAAAAACAATGGCTTGAAGTAAAATATCTTAATCCCACCTGCATTCTGCCCCACCCCCTGAAACACTATATAGCAAGTGTGCACTGGTTTCACTAAAAATTGTTGCTTGAAAAAGCCCTAAAGGTACAGCAAAACTTTGGAATACATTCCACCACCATCCCTCTTCCATTAAGGATCCTCAAAAACTGAAGAATTTGAAAGCAGGGTTTTTTTGCATGGAAGCAAAGCAGGCTGCCATGTCATCCAATGGTCTGACTCAGTATAAGGAAATTCATATATTTTGAGGATTTTAAATGCAAAAAAAAAATCTTGATTAAATAAATCAGACAGACCATGTGTTGTTTGGAGAAATGATCTTCAACATATTGAAGAGCTGTACCTGGTGGCTTACAAAAGGGTCTTAGCTTCAAGGAATCTGTCATCAGAGACAGCTCCAGTTAACAGCCTACCAGAATTCATCAGTTGTAATCTCTGCTTAAATACATTAACAGATATGATCAACTGATTAATGCTTCCAGACCAGCTCTAAAATTAAACCCTAGTCACCCCATCTTATTCAGGAAAGCGTAGAATGGGCAAGTGGCACACCTCACCAGATTATAATTCGTCTTGAAAGATTACTAACACCACACAACAGAAGTGTTTCATGCAACCTCTTGAGTATAGCAAAACATTTTACTCGATTTTTAAAATATGTTTTAATTTTTTTCTAATGGATCTAACTTCAAGACCCAATATGGAATGCAGAATAAGCCTCACTTTCAAAGAATCACAGACTACTGTTTCTTCCAAAGTGCAATTAAGCATTTTGACAACAGTGGAGTCACATCCTTTCTCCAAGGGTATGTGCATGCATTGGGTACAAGCCAGCAAGTCAACTAAGGTTGCAATCCTACACACATTTACTAGATAGTAAGAGCCAAGAAACAAAGAGGGATTGACCTCTGAGAAAACATGCTTAGGATGACACTGGACAGCCCATAGAAAGGAGTGGAAAGGGACTTGGTTGTGACTTACTTAAGTCTGGTTTAAATGGGACTTAATTGCAGCTAACATTTGCCAGATTTTCCCAGTTGGCTGTAATCTATAAAGTTCCTTTACTTAAGTGTACATAGGCTTACATATGTGCCAAGAGGCATGCCCTCATTTTTCTTTTTGTTTCTCTGTGGCTTACCTGTACATAGCAGGGTTTTCCCATTCTTCTCTGTACTGTATTGAAAGCTAATCTTCAAAAACCACTTGTGATACAAAACAAGGTTGCTGCTGTTTAGAGGAGAAAGGAAAATGTTCCTTTGCATGAATAAATCTACATCTGGATTGGAACTACAATATTTTACCCCTTGGTTGTTGTAGCACACACTAGCTGCTGCATTTAGAAATAGCTTGAGGTAATTTTCTCCAGCAAAATGGCTCTTCTTTCTAAGTGCATCCGATTTCCATCTCTGCAGGATGTACCATTTCTGAAGCAGCTTTCTCTATCTCAGCCCACCATCTCATCTAATGTTTTCCAAAGATGAACTAATCACTTGACGCTCATCTAACCGGCGTTCTACCAGAAAGTAACAGCAGCTTCCCTCTGCTGTAACAGAATGGATGATAACTATCTCACGGCACAGCAGGGTGAATGCCACAAAACTGTGTTAAGTACACAAACCAAAAGAATAATCCAATAAGATTTAAAACACACATTCATACACACACACACCAGTTGTTAGAGATGGAAAAATATTTCAGCCTCTTAGAAATACAAGGTGCCAGCATCAAATGCCTTTGTGCTCAAGCAATTAATTGATATGTTCCCATTACCTTTAACTCTGTTTGTCTTTCCTCCCCTCCCCTCCCTCCCCTCCCCTTTGTTCTCTATTCCTGTGTTGAAATTAAGATTGCAAGCTTCTTAGGGCAGAGACCTGTCTTTCTGCTTCTGTTACTCTATAAAGCACCATGTACACTCATAGCTCATTATATTATTATTATTAGTAGTATTATTATTAGTATTATTATTATTAAATTTCTACTCAAGACATGCAGGTATATGGATAATGTCTGCAAAATATCAGAAATCCCATCAAAGTTGTCAATATTTCCTATTACATCAACCCAGCATAAGTGGCACTTGGAGAGCCTATGATGACTTAAAACAGAAATGCTGAATTTATGTTATGAAGATTTTTTTAGGGATCTTTATTTTTATGTATTCAGATTATAATCAAAATACTTTCCCAGATAGTCTAATAAAAGCTAACACAACTCATTTTAAAATATTGCTATTGATAAATATTCATTCCTTTTTTCTAAATAAGCATTGCAAATGATGGTACATAAAAGTTACTAGCCCATGAAAAATTGTTACAAGTCTCTCTGTCCAGGCATACCTATTTTAGTTATCTGTTTAGTTATCGAAAAAAGCAGGAGGGGGGAAGCTTCCTTGCCTGGTCACCTAGAAGCAGCTCTTACTCACCATAGGCAATCATTCAAGTAGCTTTTTACAATCCTGATATAAATAAATAAAATATATGAAATTATAATAAGGGTCTATTTCCCAGTGCATAAAAGAGGCTAAACATGCATCCTATACATGTCGACTCAAAAGTAAGCCCCATTCAGTTCACTGGGACTTATTACCAGGTAAATGTGTGTAGGATTGCAGCCTAAGAACATTTTCACACATGACACTAGAAGTCGAAAACATCTAGAAGGCACCAAGTTGGGGAAGGCTGATCCATACTGACTAGGAGAAAGTTCCATGGTTTCAGATAGGCATCTTTCCTAGCCCTATCAGAGATGCCGGGGATTGAACTTAGAACCTTTTGCATGCAAAGCATACGCTCTACCACAGAGCTACAACCCTTCTGCAGGTGTATTTTCATTTTGAACTTGAGATGTTTTACAAAATACCTACAAATCTAGTATGTGGATATAGCAAACTGGTAATTATGTAGTCAAACCAGCATCCACAGCAATAGAGAGCAGGTAGTGATTGTCCATGGTCCTCTGAGGCTGCACTCACACTATGATGCTCAGCAGGCAGACAAGATTGGCTGCAGCTCCTAGGTTTGCTGCTGTGCAATATGTGCAGCAGCCCTTAAGCTCGGACATTTACACAACCACACTTGTCACATGATAGTTCCAATTATGACATTATACTGTGGTCTTCTGGAACGTCTGCCATCAGTGGACAAAATATTGCCCATGACAAACCTATCATCATCATCGTCATCATCATGTGATGCTAATGAGCTCTTCGTATATCTAATTACAGTACAACTATATTTGGTCAGATTCCTTTCTATATTTTAATTTTAGAGATTGAAATACACAAAAATCCAGGATATTAAGTTATCGCTTTTGTTTAGTACCTTCCCGATGGAATCCCATTTCTATAACACCCTGATTTGTATTTGTATTTGTATGTGTGTGTTTGGCACTGGACTTACGGTCAGAACCAACTATCTGCACTCTTGTCAATAGTCACTACACTCTTGTCAACTGTTGTCACTTGTCAACAGTCTATGCTTCCATTCCAGCCTTTCAGCTTTGTAGGTAGTCAACATAAAAGCAATGGGATATCATGGGTACCCATTCACAAATATACTTGCTATATATATATATCGGTATACCATCGGAAGATGGGACTCCCAGGTCGGAAGATGGTCAAAATGCTACTGGGGAGGAACAGAGGATAAGTTCAACTAGCCCCAGATGTGATGATGCAGCTAGCTCAAAGCCGAAAGGACGGATAGCAGCCGATGGTGCTGGTGGTGAACGACGAATCCGATGTTCTAAAGATCAACACACCATAGGAACCTGGAATGTAAGATCTATGAGCCAGGGCAAATTGGATGTGGTTATTGGGGAGATGTCAAGATTAAATATAGACATTTTGGGTGTCAGTGAACTGAAATGGACTGGAATGAGCCACTTCACATCAGATGACCACCAGATAGACTACTGTGGACAAGAGGACACAGAAGAAATGGAATAGCCTTCATAATTAATAATAAAGTGGCTAAAGCAGTGCTTGGATACGATCCAAAAAATGATAGAATGATCTCAATTCGAATTCAGGGTAAGCCATTTAACATCACAGTGATCCAAATATACGCCCCAACCACAGATGCTAAAGAAGCAGAGGTAAATCAGTTCTATGAGGATCTGCAGCACCTACTAGATAGTATGCCAAAAAGAGATGTTATTTTCATTACAGGAGACTGGAATGCTAAGGTGGGTAGTCAAACAACACCTGGAATTACAGGCAAGCATGGTCTGGGAGAACAAAATGAAGCGGGACATAGGCTGATAGAATTTTGCCAAGACAATTCACTGTGCATAACAAACACTCTCTTCCAACAACCTAACAGACGACTTGATACATGGATTTCACCAGATGGTCGACACCGAAATCAGATTGACGACATCCTTTGTAGCCAAAGGTGGCGGACATCTATACAGTTGGTAAAAACAAGACCTGGAGCTGACTGTAGTTCAGATCATGACCTTCTTATTGCACAATTTAGAATCAGACTAACGAGAATAGGGTTAGATATGAGCTCACTAATATTCCTAATCAATATGCAGTGGAGGTAAAGAATAGATTTAAGGGACTAGGTTTAGTAGATAGGGTCCCGGAAGAACTAGGGACAGAAGTTCGCAACATTGTTCAGGAGGTGGCAACAAAAAACGTCCCAAAGAAAAAGAAAACCAAGAAGGCAAGATGGCTGTCTGCTGAGACACTGGAAGCAGCCCAAGAAAGAAGGAAAGTAAAAGGCAACAGTGGTAGGGGGAGATATGCCCAATTAAATGCAAAATTCCAGAGGTTAGCCAGAAGACAAAAGGAATTATTTTTAAACAAGCAATGCGTGGAAGCGGAAGAAGATAATAGAACAGGAAGGACAAGAGACCTCTTCCAGAAAATTAGAAACATCTGAGGTAAATTCCAGGCAAAAATGGGTATGATCAAAAACAAAGATGGCAAGGACCTAACAGAAGCAAAAGAGATCAAGAAAAGGTGGCAAGAATATACGGAAGATCTGTATAGGAAGGATAATAATATCGGGGATAGATTTGACGGTGTGGTCAATGAGTTAGAGCCAGACATCCTGAAGAGTGAGGTTGAATGGGCCTTAAGAAGCATTGCTAATAACAAGGCAGCAGGAGACGACGATATCCCAGCTGAACTGTTTAAAATCTTGCAAGATGAATGCTGTCAAGGTGATGCATGCCATATGCCAGCAAATTTGGAAAACACAAGAATGGCCAACAGATTGGAAAAAATCAACTTATATCCCCATACCAAAAAAGGGAAGCACCAAAGAATGCTATCGAACAATGGCACTTATTTCACATGCCAGTAAGGTAACGCTCAAGATATTGCAAGGGAGACTCCAGCAATTCATGGAATGAGAATTGCCAGATGTACAAGCTGGGTTTAGAAAAGGCAGAGGAACTAGAGACCAAATTGCCAATATCCGCTGGATAATGGAGAAAGCCAGGGAGTTTCAGAAGAACATCTTTTTCTGTTTTATTGACTATTCTAAAGCTTTTGACTGTGTGGATCATCACAAATTGTGGCAAGTTCTTGGTGGTATGGGGATACCAAGTCATCTTGTCTGCCTCCTGAGGAATCTGTATAACGACCAAGTAGCAATGGTAAGAACAGACCACGGAACAACGGACTGGGTTAACATTGGGAAAGGAGTACGGCAGGGTTGTATACTCTCACCCTACCTATTCAACCTGTATGCAGAACACATCATGTGATGTGCTGGGTTTGATGAAGCCAAGGCTGGAGTTAAAATCGCTGGAAGAAACATTAACAATCTCAGATATGCAGATGATACCACTTTGATGGCTGAAAGCAAGGAGGAGCTGAAGAACCTCACGACAAAGATGAAAGAAGAAAGTGCAAAAGCTGGGTTGCAGTTAAACCTCAAAGAAACCAAGATTATCATGACTGATAACTGGCAAACAGAGGGAGAAAACGTAGAGGCAGTAACAGACTTTGTATTTCTAGGTGCAAAGATTACTGCAGACGCTGACTGCAGCCAGGAAATCAGAAGACGTTTACTTCTTGGGAGGACAGCAATGACAAATCTTGATAAAATAGTTAAAAGCAGAGACATCACACTGATAACAAAGGTCCACATAGTTAAAGCAGTGGTATTCCCCGTAGTAACCTATGCCTGCGAGAGCTGGACCATAAGGAAGGCTGAGCGAAGGAAGATAGATGCTTTTGAACTGTGGTGCTGGAGGAAAATTCTGAGAGTGCCTTGGACTGCAAGAAGATCAAACCAGTCCATACTCAAGGAAATAAAGCCAGACTGCTCACTTAAGGGAATGATATTAAAGGCAAAACTGAAGTACTTTGGTCACATAAGGAGAAGTCAGGATACCCTGGAGAAGATGCTGATGCTAGGGAAAGTGGAAGGCAAAAGGAAGAGGGGCCGACCAAGGGCAAGATGGATGGATGATATTCTGGAGGTGACAGACTCGACCTTGGGGGAGCCAGGGGTGGCAATGGCTGACAGGAAGCTCTAGCATGGGCTGGTCCATGAAGTCACGAAGAGTCGGAAGCGACTGAATGAATAAACAACAAATGTGCATCACCTGATGGTGAAATCCTTCAAATCTTTTTTTTAAAGGCCTACAGATTATATTATTTATTTTATTTATTTTAGCTGCTTCTATACCACTTGACATCCCAGGATCACCAAGCAGTTTCCATAGAAACATATTCAATACAATATAAAAACCAATATAAAATTAGTATAAAACAATACATACCTTAAAACATTACAACGAAAGCAATAAAACAGCGCTCTCTCTCTCTCTCTCTCTCTCTCTCTCTCTCACACACACACACACACACACACACACTTTCTCTCCAAGAAACCACAAAATAAAACATCAACAGCTTTCAACTTGTTACCCAAGATTTATTTTCAAGCCACATTTTGAAGACTTTGTTTATCCTTCTGTTCACTAAAAACTGGTTCACAAAGTTACTTTATCGCAGAGGCCAATGCCTGTGGAATGGGAGTACATACTCAGCTGTCTCTGTTTTGGAAAGGCAATTATTATTTCCAGTTCCATCCCTCTGGAAATCTTGAACTCTCCCATCCATCCCACCCCAATGAATTTCCTTTATTTGGGGGAATAAATACTTTGGGGTGAGTAAAATAATAACTTCCCCTTTCCAGTCTCTCAAAATTCTGCACAGGTAAGTTTTGAATACCAGAAAGAACACAAAGTTAGGGTTTCTGTTTCCCATTCATAGCATTAGGAGTTTTGAGCTTATGCAACCCCTTTCAGGAAAGGATAGAGGAAATATTTTATCTTACAATTATGGATTGCATTCCAGTTTCCAACTCTTAAGTTGTGCTTTTTTCACATATTTGCTATGATCAGGCTAAGTCAAATATAAACACATTTCCCTTTTTCATCCCTCTCAGCAGACAAGCCCATGTTGAACTACTTGCAGTGCCATTTGCGTTTACAGAAATCTTTCCAGACTAAAGGAGAGAAAAGCCACCATCTTTTAAATAAACACAAGGGCCAGTGTGTAATGCGAATACATGCCAGGGTATCCTAGAGCTTAGCCTGGAAGCTGTTCATCACTTATAAGGAAGGCCAGATAAATTACACAGTAACCCTTCATAAAACAGGTCCAACAGAAATAACTCATGAATGAAACAATTAAACACCTTCCATTAACATATACACAAAGAACTTTCACAACATATTCATGCATGCTGGCACCACAAAAAACATCCAAGACAAAACAGCATAACCATGAGTCCAAAAACTCAGGGCATATCTACTCTTTAGACTTAAACCAGTTTAACTATCATTCCTTCTTCTCTGGGCATCTTGGAATTGTAGTTGGAGGTAGCAGGGCTAGGAGCTTCTAACAAAATGTTCAACACCACACCCAGTTCTCAGGACTCTCTTGGGGAAGCCAGAATAATTAAAACCAATATAAAGGTATAGTGTAGATAGACCCATAACTTTTCCTAGAAGCAATCCTGATAAAACAGATGCTAATCAAAACCATGAACAATCCAAGGCTTCAGCAACCTGAAATGCAAACATCTTTGGTACTGATGTGACCATGTGGCTTTTTCCCATACTTTCCAACAGCCTCCGTGCTGAGTTCCGAACAAGGCCTACAAATAGTGGTAAAGGTATAATACGATATAATTATGAAGTAGTAAGCAAAAGCAAGAACTTACCAGATTGGAATTGGTAGCATTGGAATCATCTTCTGGAAAGGGGATATAGATAGCTAAGGCCACACAATTGGCAAAAATAGTGAGTAAAATAATAATTTCAAATGGTCTGAGGAATGGAGTTAAGGAAGGTAGATTTTTTTAATCACATAGAGCAATTACATTGGAAGGGTGGAAGGATTTAAAAGAATTCTGTTTAAAGAAGACATTCCTAATCCCTTGTATTTTGAAAAGAAACATATGCCTTTTAAAGTGCTTTTCAACCCTCCCAGCCAAGTTTCTTCCTAATATGTCAAAAGCACGGTAGGCCAGTCGCGTGCCAGAGTAAACACAGATTTCTTCAAATATTTTTTTCTTTATTTAGACTGAATTTTAAGTTTATTTTCCACACTTGGGTTGTGCTGTTATTTTATAGAACAGCCCACCTCAAACTATTTCTCTCTTTCTTGTTGCATTTCCAATATAGTTTCTAACTGCCTGTTCTTGCTGTCATTTAAAAAAAAACTGTCCAAAATCATTCTACACAATGCTTCAGCATTTTTCAACCCTTTTTTGTCAGCTTTTAAAAAAGAAATTTAAGAAAGGAATATTCAACGTGCTAAGGGCTTTAAGAAGTTATGCAAGGGTTTATTTTTAAGATATTCTTCATCCTAGTCCCGGAAGGAATATGGATATAAACACACTAGAGGTTGTTTAAAGGACAGGATCAACCTTGTTAAAATAAGTGGTGGCTTACTTTATATAAACCCATCCAATACAGCAAATATTCAAACCAGGAGTATCTATTTTAAAATATATACATTTGCGCAACATAGATTTTGCCACTTATGGAATCCGCGTTCCCTAAAGAGGAACAAATTCCCTAAGGCCAGTTTTTGCATCTTGATTTGGGGAGATCATCATCAAACCAGTGGGAGTGCTTGTATACCTGCTGTAATATTAGTTCCACTTCCTACTATCATTACATCCCCCCTCTTGCTGAGCTGATGGACAGCACTGAGGTCCAATGCAGTTGCACCCTCATTTATTCCTGGGTCATTCCCTTCCTTTTGTTTCCTCTGCTGGGCAAATGCAAGGAATTGTATGGATGTATCCAGTCTGCAAAGGCTTCCCCCTAGAATACCCTGCCTGTCGGGAAGGTACCACACAGTGGTAGCATATAATGCAGGGAAAGGTTTTAGCAAAACAGATGTACAATGTGGGTCATGTGTTACATACCCCTACTCTTGAGGATCATTAAAGTACACAGCAAGCCTGCTTTGCCCTGTTTCTTCCCTTTGCTTTTGATCTGTTCCCATGGTAGAGTTGAATAATGCAACCCAAACTGTCTTTGCAGAGATACAAATATGATTTTCATCACTGTAGTATAGTATATGTATAGAACAGAATAATATAGCGTACATAAACTATAGTATGGTAGCTCCTGGAAATGCAGCTGCATGGAGGCAGCTCCATGTGGAAAAGCATTAAAGTGAAGCAGCTCCCCACAGAGATCTGGACATTTTCACCATACCAACACAAACTGCAAGCAAGCAAATAAATAAATACAGTGTTGTGTTCACATGGCAAAAATTAATGGAACCATATGGTGCGCTAGCGCCACTTGTATAAACCTTTTCATTATAGAGCTGCCCTCATGTGGTTGTGTTTCCTTGTCATAGTTTACATATATGGATTGACCCTATACATGATAGTTTAATATAGACAATTGTTGCCTTGTTGGCCACAGAGATTAAGAAATATAAAATAGGGTTCTGCTTGCACTTGACTATGCAAGTTTTAATTTCTGCAGTATAGTTCACGATCAGATTGAAATATGGAAAAGTAGGTCATTCTCAACTATAGAGAGAACAATTAGCATCCAGTTACAGATGCACATGTTGTTCCAGTTGTTTCAGTCAGCTAGTGCCCTATTCACAATTTTATGTTGACCTGCATAAACTATTGTAATGACTCAAGAATTCAAAATATCTGTTCAACCCATTGTCCTTTTTTATTAAAGTAGATAACTTTTTAATCTCTCATAGGAAACTTTTAAAAGGGTAATGAATGTTTCCTTTGAGTCCAAAATCTGGGGGGCAACAGAATGGACAAGCTGGGAGAAATGATTACCCTCACCTGACACATTTCACTATGCCCTGGTCTGAGAACCATTAAAATACATTGTACACATATATGAACATTTATTCATAAAGTTTGTTTGTGTGGTTTCAAATCAGTTGTCGATCCCTGGTTCTACATACCTATACCTAGTGTACTAGGGAGCAATAGCTGGAGAGAGCTATTGCCTTCATGCCCTTTTTATGGGCTCCCAAAGACTTCTGGGGGGAGGAGAAGGTTGAACTTGATGGGCCTTTGATCCAATCTAGTGTGGTTTTTCTTATGTCCAGATCTTCTTTAATATGCAACGGAAAATAAGCAACCATAGTTACTATGTGGCAACATGTTTCCCCTATTTTCTTTAAGAAGAAAATTAGTCGGTGTGCTGTAGAGTCCCACAATGTCACCTTTGCACATAAAATGAGATTTTTCAAAGAGTGTCCCTTAAGGCAGAGGTCCCCAACATGGCGGCATGGGCACCATGGTGCCCTCGGCCACTTCCAATGGCACCTGCACAGCTCTTCACTCCCTGACCCCTTAAAAAAAATTAAATAATAAAAAAAAGTTAGGGCGCCAGGTTCTCCTTTCTGTTCCTGAACCTGATACTGATCAGCTGTTCAAAGGGAGAAAGAGAAAGCAAGGGAAAGGGGCAGAGGGGAGAGAACAAGCAAAGTTAGAGGTTAGGAGGGTAGAGAAACAGCAGGATAAAAAGGTGGGGTGGGAGAAATACAGAGGCTAGAGGGAAGAGTGGAGAGAAACAGCAAGATAAAGGGATGAGTAGAAGAGAAAGAACAAGGCTAGGGAGTAGGAAGGGAGAGAACGAAGAAAACAAGGGCTTGGGGGAGAAAATTGTGAGGTTAGAGGCTGGGGGTGGAGAGGGAGGGAGAGAAAGAGAGCGACAGAGAGAGAGAGCATGCATGTAAAAGGGAAAGGTCTCTGTGGATGGAAGATCGGGAAGACCAGGAAGCAACTCTTTTCCCTTCCTCCCAGCCTCTGCCTATTTCTCTCCCCCTCCATCACCCCTTGACTAGCCAGACCCCACGGTAGCCATTATCTGACTAGCCACATCCATTGTGGGAGCCATTTTGTGGTGGTGCCCACAGCAGTTTCTCAAATTCCCAAATGTGCCCACAGGTCCAAAAAGGCTGCGGAGCCCTGCCTTAAGGAGAACTGTGTTGCTTAGCAGCATTTTGCATTATGTACTAAGAAACCTTAAGAACATAAGAACAGCCTAGCTGGAATAGATCAAAGGGCGATGTGGTCCATCATACCATTTCCAAAAGGCCAGATATTCCCTAGGAAGCTCCCAAGCAGGGCATGAAGACAGATGCGCCTGTGGAGTTTTTTTCTCCAGGATCTGGTAATCAGGGATGCACTACCTTTGACCATGGGAAGGAGATTCCATTCTTAGCTAACATGGTGGGCACATGACACAATATGCTGTCATGTGTCCACCATGTAAGCGACCATGTTAGGGTGATTGTGGACTCATGAAAGGGATACCATTTTTCTACAGCAAGCCAATAGTGACCATAAATGTGTTCTCTGGCTCAGGATTCTGGTATCTGAGGTGAGTCATTGGGAGGATTTCAACTATTCTTTGTTCTTTGTGTTTTCAAAAGAACTATCATCCCTCAGAGACTGACTTAACTGCATTGTTCAGTCATTTCCAGATCTCATCAGTGCAGCCTCCGATTTTACAGCACATCAATCTGTTCAGCCAGCATGGATCTCATACATGTATCAGGCCTTCACTTGTGTGCTCTACCTAAAGATGCATGGTTGCTGAGATGCCAAGCAGGTAAAGCAATATGAGCTTGTCCCCTCTAAGTCAGCCATCCATCATGGCACGCCAAAATTCTGAGCTCCTGTGTTGTGGAGGGTGATAAAAAAAACCAAAAAACCAGCACCAGAAAAAGGAAAAAGGAGATGCTGGAGGACATTAATGGACCCTTTCTTGACAGGCCCATTTTTAATCCTTTTCCCCCATCCTGAAAACAAAATTTGTTTCAATAACATCTGATATAATTACAGTGTTTTGTTTTTTATCCATCTTTCTGTTTGTCCCTTCAAGCTTCCTTGGGAACACACTACAAACCAGAGATTAACCTCAGGGCCAAGCTAGACAGGACAGCACTAGACTCCCTGTGTTTAAACCTGGCCCTGCTGCACCCAGATAGAGGAGTCTGATTTAAAAAGAAAAAGGAGCTGAGCCTTGTCTCCTTCCATGGTTACCTCCCAGCAGACCTTCTCCCCAAGCACTTTTCTTTCAGCTGGGCACATTTCCTCTGGCTCAGAACATGAAGAGCTGCTGCCAGTCAAAGCAGACAATACTGGGCTAGATGAACCAAGAGTCTGACCTGGTATAAGGCAGCTCCCTATGCACCCCTTTTGCTCCTTAAATCAGAAACACACACAGAGACACACATATCCTAGTGCAGGGATGGGGAACATTTGGCCTTCCAGATGTTGGTAGACTGCAACTCCCATCAGCCTTACCCAGCATAGCCAATGGTGAGGGGTGCTGGGAGTTGCAGTCCAACAACATCTGGAGGGCCACCCCTTCCCCTTCCCTCTCCTAGTGATTGCAGCAGATAAATTCATGGATCTGCCACAGTCACATCTAGTTTGGCCCTCAGTTCCTCTCAGCTACAGGATGTCAGGTCGCTGGCTCTGTACTCTATACATGGATAGGTAACCTAGCCATTGGCATATTGAATGTATTTCAATCAGCTGTTCCCAAATGGTATGTGGGGGCATCCTCATGTGCTGTGAAAGAACTGCTTGTATGCCATGGTGCTAGCAGTGTTCAGTTAAATAATTAAAGGCTCCTGTGAGCTCAAAATATCTGTCCTCAGGGGCTGCTTGCTGCATTTCTGCATAATTCATTGCTTCCAATTAACTTCTGCAGGATGCGGGCAATCCTTTCTGCTACATCAGTGCATCCAGTGTGGTTGGGTCACTCAACCATTCTCGATGCACAGATGCAGCAGAATTACTCACCCTTAGAGGACGTTACTTTTGCATCTCTACATGTCAATGGCCCAGTTCAGATTATTTTTCCAGGCTTCATAAACCATGGCTTATGAAGCTGGGAATGAGCAGTAGGGCCAAGCACTCCTCCCTTGCCTCTCCCCTCATGTATCAGTTTTGGTGCTTTATTCCTGTCTTCTATTATGCCAGAGTTCCCCATTAAATGCAAACCAGGAACTCTGCTTAATATCAGTTAGAGGAGAGTTAGGGGGGATGGGAGGGGTATGAAGCTGGGAATGAGCATAGGGGCCTATGCTCATTCCCAGCTTCATAAGCCAGGGGTGGACAACTTGTGGCCCTCGAGATGTTTCAGCCTACAACTGCCATCATCCCTAGCTATACTTGACAATACTCGAATGTGAGATAGTCAGTGAAGAGCTCCTATGTCCCATGGCAATTTTCATGCTTCTATCAACAGGGCTGCCTTATGCTTTGAGAATCTAGACCGAGACTGTTCATATGCTGCTTATATAGTTTAAAATGATTCCTTAGTGCTCCCATTCAGCCTAATGTGTATGTTTATTCATATTTGTAAATCAAATCTGTTGCATACTAACAACTTACTGGTTTCGACGTCACTAGATCAAAAAGGATATTTCCATTCAACAATACTGATGCATGCCCTCCGGATGGGATTTTTCAGTGTTAAACAGAGCAATGCCCGGGGAGGACGCGTAGCTGTGGTGGTACCCTGTTTTTTCTGTTTCCCATACTGCTGCCGTTTCCTCTGTGTGGAGCTAGCGGTGGATATTGTTGCATTGCCAGCAGCACCCATCAGTTTGGCCTGCCGGGCAGCATCGATAGCAGCCTGCCAAGAGAGGGCTGCACCTGGAGTAGGGATATGCTCAGGTGCAAGCCCTGCAGCTGCATTCGCATTCATGTTGGCATGAGCTGGACGGGGACTCACATAGTTGGAACCTAGAAGAAGGGAAAAAAGAGGTTAAATATATAATATATATATATAGTCAGTAGCATAAAGTCTGCAAAAAGTCTAATAACCAACATAGAAGGTCATACCTACATATAAAAAGCCAGTTCATGATATTTAGTCAACTCTAGTGTGACTAAGGATCAAGAACCAAGGTCTGGGGCTATGAAGATAAATATACCCTCCAGTGTTAAAAAATAAGGACATGCTTAAAACATGCCGAAGATCACAGGCTGAACTCCTCCCCTCATTATGCATTGCTGAAGGCTCTAATTTCTTGTTGTATGGTGCATTCATTTACTCTGCTATAGCCTGTCCTCCACTCATTTAAAAGCCAAGGTGGTGTTTGTACTTTAGTTTAAAGCTACATTAGAAAAGGGGAAAAAGAAAAGAAAGGGTGGTCTATGTCAAGTGAGAGAGTCTTGAAAATTTCCACAAGATCTGGCAAGAATTCCTGGCCCTCCTTGGTGGCCAGGAGCAGAATATGCACAACTAACAACCCACATAGTTCTGTCTGGCAACTAGGCACAGAAAATCTTAGATCTATATATTCTCCTCTTTCTACTTTCCCTTCTTTTTCTCTTTCTTGTTTTTGCTCTTGCTTTATTTTTTACGGTAGGACTTTACTGTCTGTTTTTGGATTGGGTAAGGAGGGACTTGGGGACTGGGTAAGAAAGGATATGGAGACTGGAAGGCAGTTGTGGACAGCGGTAGGGAAGAGAGATGGCATATGTCATTTAATACTCTGATCACTCAACTTAATGCTTCTTTCATTTAAACAATTTAAGCCATTTTTAAAACTCTTAATAAAAATATAATAGAAAAACGTTATTGTCTGATAACATGTTATTGCAATTCAAAATTCAACCTCAACAGCTGCAGAATGTGAAGTGGCTAGCTGTACACCACATGCCTTAGCGTTCATGCACATATATGCATACACTAGAGACAAGTTGCATCCACTTCCATACTTGAACTTCTAGAAATTGTGGGTAGGCAGATGAAGCCTGAAGAATTCTATAGTTCTACACTAACAAAATGTTAACGAGGCCTCTGCCAAAAGCAAAGATAGGGGCAACAGTGGGGTAGTGATTTATCCAAGAGTTAAAAAAAATATAGGGACTGACCCCAGTACAATATCAGTGGAAGTTAATAGCTAACCGGCTATAATTTGGAACATAGGTGTGTGTGTGTGTGTGTGTGCGCGCACGTGTGTGTGTGTCTGAGGGACAGGGGGAGGGAGGGGTGGTTACCTTGTCTCAGACACTGGACTGACCAGGAACAAGTTGGAGGTTTTGTTTCCATTACACTGATGACCCTGAATGCACGCTTTTAAAATCATCATTTAATTGAATGGCTGCATTCATTCCTTTGAGGAAAAGTAAAGCACTACCCTTGGGACAATGTTGGGACTAACCTATCTACCACTCCTGACATTTTGTGGCCTGCATGACATGGGCAGGTGCATTGCATCACTGGAAATACATTTCCCCAACCTAGGGCCTTATATGGGCCTTCCACACATACCCTGGCCATTGTAACTATCAGTATTTTGCTAGTACTCTTGATAAAAAGCCTTATGTTTCAGCTCAGTCTTCCATTTGTCTGCTATTACCATGTCATTCATACCTCACGTGTAAACCACATACCAGTTTTCTTAAAACGTTACAGTCTCTGGCCACTTGACACTGCAAGATACATTTTTCTACTTCATTGGCAAATTGGAACGTTCGTAATGGTGAGCATAGCTACTGGTTCACCAAGAGCAAAATCTATTTTAACACTAGCTGAATTTGAGAAACACTATAAACACAGATAAACCAGTTGATAAAATGTGGCCTGACATGTCCAAAGAAAAAGAGTGAAGGTGGGAAGATAATTGGTTTTATCATTCAGTTTAACCCAATGATATCTCCACTACTGCTACTTTTCAGAAGCCATAATTTAGCAAGAAAGGGAAGATAATTTATAAGAAAAAATAAGTAAATACAATTTGGCAAGATTCCTTTTTTCTTAGTTTTTTTTCCGACAGCATACTGTGCTTGTCCTATGGAATTCCATAGACTAGTGGTACTGCAGTAATTCTGCAAATACAAGAGGAAGTCCCACCAAGTTTGGAGATACAGCTACAACAATAAGCTATAGCTGAGTAGGTGGGTAAATGCTCTTTGTTGCTCACATATGAATGCCCACATGCTTTGCCCTTTTCTTCCAAGCCTGTTAGACACTTAAGTCTTTGCCCCTTGATTATTAGGCCAATTTAAACATTGGCTGTTAATCCAGTATAAACAGACTTGGATAGGCTTGTCCACTAAGCATGCTGCCAACTGAGCCCCTATTAAAAATCAAAGGCCCTTTGAATGCCATAGCATATCACCTTGGAGCCAAAGGCATCAATACAGACAACACATTCACACACCTTGACTATGTTTTATAATAAAGTCCAACAGAAGAACAAAAGCCATTATTAATGATTTATTCAAGAAGTCCCTACATGTTTGAGGCAGAACTCTTAGTCAAAGGCAGAAACCATACCAGAGGTAGGTAACCTGGTGTCCTCCAAATGCTTTGTACTCCTATCAGCCTCAGGCACTATAGCCAATGGTCAGCGATTATGGGAGTTTGAGTGTCAAACATCTGAAAGGTTGCCTACCCCTGATCTACATTATCATTCTATATCATCAAGGCTGAAGGTTTGAGTGAATATTTGAGTGAAAGTTTTATGTGTAATTAGGCCAGTAAAGAGGTATTTTCTGCTGAAAGCATTTCATGCTACCACCACTACTATGATGCAACATAGAGAGTGTAGGCCAGGGATGGCCCTCCAGATGTTTTGGCCTACAACTTCCATCAGCCCTAGCCAGCATAGCCAATGGTGAAGGACCATGAGAGTTGTAAGCCAAAACATATGAATGGCCACAAGTTGCCCACCCCTGGTGTAGGCTCACAATGGTAGGAATGAAGTTGTTTGTAGATGATGATACAGAGTGCCATTCATGAGCTCAAATGGTAATATTTTGGGCTGAAATGTTGAACTAGGTGTGATAATGTCCAACAATTATTTTAGTGGTTATTTCATAAAATTATAACTATTGAATTAATAAGAGAGTTAATGATATCCCTTGGATATAATTTACTATTAGAATACTTGGTCTTTTTGATAGGTTATTCGAGGGGGGCTAGTAATGGAAGATGTTGAACCAGTAATAAACATATTAAAATGAGGAAAAACAGAGAATACACCAAGATGGAAAATGCCAGATGTTCAAACAAAAATGGAAAACGTCATCTTAGAATGCTCCACAGCTAATACAACAGACAGAGTTGATGATGACTAGAAACAGGAGGAAGTAGGCAGTAACTTTATAAATAACTAGGAGCTATTTTATTTATTTATTTATTGCATTTATATCCTGCCTTTTTTCCTCTTGCAAGGAATCCAAGGCGGCTTACATTAACCTCCTCTTCTCCATTTTATCTTCACAACAACAACCCTGGGAGGTAGATTGGGCTGAGAGTCTGTGACTGGCCCAAAGTCACCCAGTGAGCTTCCATGTCTGAGTGGGGACTAGAACCTGGACCTCCCGGCTCCCAGTCCAACGCTCTAGCCACTACACCACACTAGCTCTCAGTGTGTCAGTAGCAGTCTATAAAAAATTTATAATTTTTGGAACCAATACAGTGTTCAACAACAAATATCCCATAATGTATTTGTGCCAAGCTCTTTGTTTGCCAAGTATTGGTATAAATATCTGTTTTATGAAATGCTCTTCCAAGGGAGGCCCACCAGGCTCCCTTATTGGTTGCATTTCAGGAAGTAGCAAAAGTATGCCTGCTTCAAGCTGGTATTGTTTTAGTCTGTTGTTCTATATTTTACTTTTATTTTTAGGTCTGAACTTGATTTTAATGATAATTTAAAAATGAAAATTGTATCTCTTGGGAAAAACTCTGTACAAAGTCACATGCATACAAGTGCCATTGCTTTCAGTGGGAATTCCCTGTGCTTAACTGCATGCCATTTTACAGCCAAAGTGATTTGAATGTTGTCAAATTGCATGTGCATGTAATCAGTTAAAATGTATACATTAGGCAAAACAGGCATTTGATGCTCCTTTGAAAATAGGATTAAAATAAACCATCCCAAAAAAAACCACACCCACACAATTTATAAACGCTATAGGTAGTTCCAGAAATGCAATATTCAAGGTCAGAAGCCAAGCAACATGGGCCCACATGCACACAGTTACACCCAAAAGGCATGCAATGCTTCTACTGATACACCAAAAGATAATATACCACTGAAATTGAATTGAATTCACTTATATAACAATTCAGTTAATGAAGACCAAATTACATGAAATTAGCTAGGAACCCAACGCAAACCCAGTAATCGAAAGCTTGTATGATTTTTCAAAGTAAACAAACTCAAAATTTCAGTTTTACTAAATAGTTGGAAAGAAATTTTCATCATTCCACAAATTCAATTTATAAACCGTACGTTTACTTCAATTTATTAATTTACACAATGCACTTTGTAATTAGATTTCAGATTGCTTTACAAAACAGAAATGCAACATCTCAATGACAGAGACAAAAATGAATGTATGTGAATAACAGGGTTTTTCATCAGACTTGAAAAAATGCCTGAACAACAAGAAACAAAACAGAAAGGCTTAAAACATTAAGCAATGCTGAAGCCATGTCAGGCTGACAATGTTCAGAGCACTTAAGTTACTTGGAGCTCCTTCTTGCAAGTATGTTCTTCATGAAGGTTGTATAAACAGGATTACTCAAAACACAACCTTGGAAAACACAGCTTAAGAGTGACTACACATGATCACCCGATGACTGCAAAATTTACCAAATGCCTTTACATCCCTCTAATGTTTTTCTCCATTTTATCACACAATTCTCTGTATCAAAAAAAAACTAGGCTTCTAACAACAGCATAAATGTGGCTTTATGAAGATCAGATTTTTGTTAAGTATGTTGGTATTTTCAAGTTGGAAAACATATGGATGTTGATAGAAGAACCCGTATATCTAAAGACACGTTATTACCATCACTTGTGACATTTATAGAAAATCTTCCTTTTGCACCCTTTTTCTACAAGTATTCATAAAAGTAGCATGCACTGACATCCCACCTTGTCCTGAGAAACTGAGCTAATCTGATTTAGCTTTTTGCTTCCCTTCAAAGTCTTACAAGCGTTTCACCTGAAATTTCGCTTTAGTTGAAATTTGGTGGCAATTTAGAGGTGTGTGAAAAATCCCATCCAGTGGTGCAGCTAGGTAATTTTAAACTCTGGACTACATGATTTTACAGCAGCGGGGGAGTGGGGGGGGGAGCTTTACAACCACTTTTACATTCCTCATATGTTAGAACAACAACAGAACTGTTTTACCAGCCTTTATCTAAAAACTAAAAATTCTGAGCATGTGCAGTTTTGCATTTTAAACTCACTTGAATCATAGCACGAATTATGACTATGGGAATAAAGTGGAGTTTGCATCTGCTGCTCTGATGCTTTCATCACCTGTCGCCCTCTGGGTGGTTGTTTGGAGGTCCCCTGGGTTGCAGGGGGCCCTTGACTTTGGCCCCAAGGTCCACTTCTAGCCACACCACTGATCCCATCTTCCTAAGAAACTTGGATAATCTTATTGAAATTCTTTTCACTTCCCTTGGAATGTCTATACATGTTTCATTCAAGAAGGACCCTCAAAAAAATATTAGTGGCAACACTACTGAAGAGTGCATCCTATACTTAGGAACCCAATGGCCACTACCTAATTTTGAAAAAGAGAAGTGCCAAGCTCAAGTCTACCCAGAGGCCATGGCATCTGATCTAGAAGCCTTGGTCCATTACCAAACAGATGTGGGGGCAAGCTGTGGGTTTTCAGTGTCTTTGAGGTACTTCTTTTTTCTCCTTCCCTACTTGTTGATGGAAACACATGTCCAGATACTATTTTTCAAAAGTCAGTACTTCATTTTATTTAAAACATTTTAACACCACCTTTCAATGAAGTATTTTCAAGGCAGCCGAGAACAAATGTTTAAAACAGCAATAAAACTAAGGCAGAGCCAATCATTGGGGATGGAGACTGATTTGAGGGGGAGAAAAATGTTCTGAAATGTTTCAGAGGGGCTTAACACTGGCTGTGGCACTAACAGATCCTCCTTATTTATTGTTTACTGTATTTTTGCCACTAGTGGAAGCAGTGGAGTTCATCTCTGCAGCCAAAAAGGCCCTATCCCTGGTAACTTCTCACCTCACCTCAGAGGGTGTGGGCACCAAAAATTGGGCTCCAATTATGATGTTAATAATAGGACAGTTTCATATGGGAGTAGACAGTCCTTCAGATCTTGAGAACTTTGACTGGTACAAACCATTTCAGCTTGAATTATAGCCCCCCTTCAGACATTATCCTCCACTCAACTGTAATCACACAGAGGAAGCGAGTGGGGCCACACACACTTGCCCTCCCCCAGCATCCCCACCCCCTGCCATCCATGCGTTGAGGGGGCACATCTAATTGTGCAAGGTTCTAAATCACAGGGGAAGCTTACAGACACAGAGGAGGCAGAGGAGGCAACCCTCTTCAGATGTGTCCCCCCACCCGACCCCAACGCATGGCCCTGCTTTTTCTCCATGCAATTATGATTGCATGGAAGATATTGCTTTAAGGGGGCTTTTAACTGTACAAAAATATGTTATTTATTTATTTGATTGATTTGTACTCCGCCTTTCTACCCAAAAAAAGGCGGCTTACAGACACAATTAAAAATGATGAAAACAATACATTAAAATACAATAAAAACATAGCAATTGGGGGGGGTAAAAACAGCACCCAACCCAACAGACCTACTTACAGGCTAAAAGGCCTTCTTAAATAAAGTAGTCTTTGCTTGCCAGCAGGACAGCAGAGAGGGCGCAAATTTAGCCTCCCTTGGGAGGGAGTTCCACAACCTGGGAGGGGCCGCTGAAAAGGCCCTCTCTCAGGTCACTGCCAAATACACTTCTGAAGGCAGCAGTTTTGAAAGAAGGGCCTCTCTAGAAGATCTCAAGAATCAGTCAGGCTCATATGGGAGAAGGTGGTCTTTCAGTTAGCCTGGTCCCAAGCTGTATAGGACTTTATAGGTCATAACCAGCACTTTGAATTCTGCCCGGAAACAAACCGGTAGCCAGTGAAGTTGCTGTAACAAGGGAGTCACATGCTCCCTGTAACCAGCCATCATCAACAATCTGGCTGTAGCATCTGGACCAGCTAAAATTTCAAAACAGTTTTTGAAGGAAGCCCCATGTACAGCACGTTACAGTAGTCTAAATAGGATGCAACTAAGGCATTTGTGACCAAAGCCAGATTGGACGTCTCTAGGAAACAGTGCAGTTGGCACACTAGTCTCAGCTATGCAAACCCACTCCTGGCCACCGCTGAGACCTGGGCATCCAGCTTCAGGGCCAAGTCCAAAAGCACACGCAAAATTGTTTGCCCTCATCCAATGCATTACCGATATGAGGCACCAGTTTAGACCCAGAACAGCTTCCTTGGATTTAGATGTGAAGGATAGAGTTGGGTGTTATCAGCATCCTGGGGGCACCAAACCCCAAACGTCCGGACAATCTCTCAAACAGACACTACCTTCTGAGATCACCCCTCCAAGAAGGACCAAGGCCACCATATAACAGTGCCTCCAAGTCCCACCTCAGACAGATGCCTCAGAAGGATACGCTGGTCAACGGTGTTGAAAGCTGCCAAAAGATCCCTCAGAACATTGCTCTAGTTGACGTCCCACATTTTTCATTGCCTGCAGCACCCTGGAAAACCAAGAGGCTCATTTGACTCCTCTCCATGGGAGAGGCTGCTCAGGAACTATTGTGTCAACTGCCCAGGCCATTTCTCCACTCCAGAGAACAACCAGGGCTCTGACAGAATCGCCCGCTGAGGTGACAGGAAAATCGCAAAGAACAACCAGAAAACCATTCGGATCCATCAGTCTCCTGGGGTGGACCAACTTAATCAGCCTCCCACCCCTGCAGAGGTTTTGAGTCCCAGTAAGTCTAAAACCCACCAGGCAGTGATCTATCCATGACAATGGGATTATAGAAAGTTCCTCCAGTCTGCCCACTTTTTATGCACCAGCCAAGCCGCAGGAAGCTAATGCAATCTTTTGCAACATGGCAGAAGATCTCCAAAAGAGAGTGCAGGGTCAAGTGTCTGGTCCTGCGGACACACTTCTCTGGCCCCAGAAAGTCTCACTGAAGCAGCCACAGGTAGCAAACAGGAAGCACAATGGTAAAGCTCATTAGCTGGCTAACTGGGCAGGTGTCTCTTCTGTGCCCTCTCTTGGGGGCGGGGTGCTGGTGGTGTCAGCCCCTCCCCATGACAAATATGCATATATGTTTCTTGTGTGTACCTGGTATTTCTGGATTTTTAAAGAAGTGTGTGTGTATAACAAGAACAATTAGAGTTTCACATTCAAACCAATATAAACAGTTCCAGTGCTGGCCCTCCTGTAGTTAGACTTCGTAATCAATAGAAAGGCCACATAAAGTTCACACTCAGACTTCACAAGACTAGAGAAGAGGGAAGGATAGTCTAGAGGTCGTACAGGATGACCTCAACTGTGTTAGCAAACACTTTTCACAGCAGGGAATAGACCATGTACTTGAAAATCACAATTTTCAAATTACCAGGCCTACCTCAAGTTATACCAATCAGCCACTAACTGAGAAAACAACTCGTCAACAACCCCTCTTTAGATTTCTTCTGTCACATATCCTGAAAATTCTATTACATGTTTTTTTAATCTGTGAACTCACTTGTGGCCCTTGTTGTGGTATTTTGGTAATAATGATATTAGGAAGCTGGATTGCCTGTAGCTGTGTAGATATGAACCAGCTATAATTATTCCTTCACAGCACATAAGAAATTTATTCCATTTGTCTGAGCTCTGGCTGCCCTTGAGAGACTGCAGTTCTTTTCACCTCAGAAAAGGTGTTGTTGTGGCTTATATTTTCTAAATGCAGGATAAAGTGGGAGGAAGCTCCCACATAGGAGGTGGTCATCCCTCATGGAAAAGCAAACTCACAGTTTTGCACAGATTGTGCCCTGATTTTCAAAAGGATTACCAGCCAAACACAGTAAAGTCATTTCATGCAGGCAAATTAATTGCAGTCCTGTGAGTCAATATATAATGGGAAAGAGACCAGAGCCAGGAAAGCAACTTGAGAGGAGATTAATATGTATTGAAGGAAACGAACAGAGTGTCTAGTTCTTCTTGGATGACTGTTGATTTCATATTGTTTATCCAGAACTACAAGTAAATCAAAGAGCATAGTACCTAAAGGGGAAGCGGGAATATAGGTGCACTAGGATGGACTGTTTAGGCTGAATCCAATGTAACATGTTTCTTCTTTAGAGTAATTTGGCAGGTGTCCACATATCGTCCAGAGGCAAGCCACAGACATCTTGAGTCTGGTGCAATTTAAGCTAGATCCACACATGCATTACCCAACAGAATTCACTTCCTGCAAACTAAGGATATTTGCTTTGTGGAAGCTGCTTCCTCAAGCCATTTGCTTTGTAAAAACACCATATGCATATTCTTCCTCTGCTGTAAGAAAAATGCTCCTTCCACTCAGCAGGGTGAATTGTCCAATCATCAATAGTCCATTTGAAAAGTCTATACATGATGTGCTTTTTTAACACGGGTTTTTGTAACCCCATTGAGAAACAGATGTAGAAAATGTTACGCTGGATTTGAAAATCCAGATTTATTTGCTGTACTGCTATACCACCTTTCTGAAGTCAATTAAGGTAGTTTACAAAACGTTCGAAAATAAAAACCATAATAAAATAAAAACATAGTAAAACATACAAATACCACCTTAAAAACCATAACTACAATTTTAAAAGCCAAATTTAAAAGATGTGTTTTGACCTGCTTCCTGAACGCAGAGAGAGTAGGGTCCAGTTGCAACTTTAAAGGAAGTGTTTCAGAATTTGGGGACAACACAGAAGAAATCCCTTTCCCACATGCCTGACAGACAGCCTTCTGAAAGCAAGGGTGTCTTCAAAAAGGGTCTCTCCTGCTGATCTTAATAACCAAGCAGTTTCACACAGAGATAGGCAGTCCTCAAATAGCTAGGCCCTAAGCCATTTAGGGCGCAATCCTATGGATGTTTTGACAGAAACATCCAACACGGAGTTGTAGGCCTTTTTTCTGTCTAAACATGCATAGGATTGCACCATCAGAGTTTTAAAGGTTAAAATCAACACCTTGAATTAAGTCCAGAAAAATAAATGGCAAGTAGTGCAGACCTTTCAGTACTGGGGTGATGCGATCATGGTATCATGCACTGGGAAGCAGCCTAGCCGTTGCATTTTGCACCAATTGAAACTTCTAGACACTCTTCATGGGTAGCCCCATATAGATCACATTGCAATAGTCTAACCATGATGTAACCTAAGCATAGATAACTGTTGCCAGATCAAACTGACTCAGAAATGGTCGCAGCTGGTGCATTAGACATAATTGTGCAAATGCACTTCTCACCACCATTGCCACCTGATTCAAGGACAGCATAGGATCCAGGAGCACTCCCAAGCTATAAAACTGATCTTTCAAGGGGAGTGTGACCCCATCAAACACTGTGCTTTACCAAGGGAACTACAAAGCTATCACTAATCTACCTACACATAGTTGCCCCAGCAAATACTTTTGATGGGAAAATTACTGTTCCCCTGTATAAACCACTAGATTTGGTTGCGGCCAAACAGTGATTCTCATGTATTGTTTGTTGTGGAGAAGTGGTTCTGCTAGTATCATGGGCACATCCTGCTTAGTGCTGTAAAAAAGGAAAGGAAAGGTTCCTCCTGTGCAAGCACCAAGTCATTGCTGACTCCTAGAGGGACGCCGCTCTCGCTGGCGTTTTCATGGCAGACTGTAGCGGGGTGGTTTGCCATTGCCTTCCCCAGTCGTGACTACCTTTCCCCCAGCAAGCTGGGTACTCATTTTTCCGACCTCGGAAGGATGGAGGGCTGAGTCGACCTGAGCCGGCTACCTGGGACCCAGCTTCCGCTGAGATTGAACTCAGGTCGTGGGGAGAGTTTCGGTTGCAATACTGCCACCTACCACTCTGCGCCACATGCACGAGTGCTGTAAACATCACTGCAAATCACGTCTCGGTCACAATTACCTGCACCATTTTGAATGTACCTATTAGACAGGGCCTATGTCATCACTGAAACATCCATCACAGGTCCATCCTCTACCTACTACCTAACCCACAGTGAGATAAATCCACCCTGTTTTGCTCCCCCCGCCCCCGTTCAGAGTCTGTGACGAGGTTCGCAAGACACGACAACCCACAGTATGTTGTCACCCTTGTTTGTTTCAAGCCACCCTGAGAATCCAAGGTCTGTTGTTAGGTTGTTCAGGGTGGCTTGTCATGATGTCCAAACCCGGCAGAGTCGTTTGTGCATATTTTATTGGAAATGGCTACAGAGCCACCTGGCAAGAGCAGCAAAAAACCCAACTGTTCCTCACAGTGCCCTCCACCCCTCCTCCTCCACCTTGGAGCTTCATTTGACAGCAACCAGTTTTATCCCCTTGTGAGCCGAGTTAGCACAGCTTTGCATGTATGCATGACTGACCTGTCACTGCTTCCATTTCTTCCCCTTCTATATGCCAGGAAGTGATGGGGCCAGATGACATGATCTTAGTTTTCTTAATGTTGAGTTTCAAACCAGCTTTTGCACTCTCCTCTTTCACCCTCAACAAGAGGTTCTTGAGATCCTCTTCGCTTTCTGCCATTAGGGTGGTATCGTCTGCATATCGGAGGTTGTTGATAATTCTCCCAGCAATCTTAATTCCGACCTCTGATTCATCCAACCCGGCATTTCTCATGATGTACTCTGCATATAAGTTAAATAAGCAGGGTGACAATATGCAGCCTTGTCGTACTCCTTTCCCAATTTTGAACCACTCAGTTGTTCCATGTCTGGTTCTTACTGTTGTTCTTGACCCTCGTACAGGTTTCTCAGGAGACAGGTAAGGTGGTCTGGTACTCCCATCACTTTAAGAATTTGCCACAGCTTGTTGTGATCCACACAAAGGCTTTAGCGTAGTCAATGAAGCAGAAATAGACGTTTTTCTGGAATTCTCTTGCTTTCTCCATGATGCAGCGAATGTTGGCGATTTGATCTCTAGTTCCTCTGCCTCTTCGAAACCCAGCTTGTACTTCCGGTAGTTCTCGGTTCGCATACTGCTGAAGCCTAGCTTGTAGGATTTTGAGCATCACCTTGCTGGCATGTGAAATGAGCGCAATTGTGCGGTAGTTTGAACACTCTTTGGCATTGCCCTTCTTTGGAATTGGAATGTAAACTGACCTTTTCCAGTCTTGCGGCCATTGTTGAGTGTTCCAAATTTGTTGGCATATTGAATGCAGCACTTTAACAGCATCATGTTTTAGGATTTTAAATAGCTCAGCTGGAATACTGTCATCTCCGCTAGCTTTGTTGTTACTAATGCTTCCTAAGGCCCACTTGACTTCACTCTCAAGGATGTCCGGCTCAAGTTCAGTGACTGCACTATCATGGCTATCAGGGACATTAAGATCTTTCCTGTATAGTTCTTCTGTGTATTCTTTCCACCTCTTCTTAATCTCATCTGCTTCTGTTAGGTCCCTGCCTTCTTTGTCCTTTATCATGCCCGTCTTTGCACAAAACGTTCCCTTGAGATCTCCAATTTTCTTGAAGAGATCTCTAGTCTTTCCCATTCTGTTGTTTTCCTCGATTTCTTTGCATTGTTCGTTTAAGAAGGCCTTCTTGTCTCTCCTTGCTATTCTCTGGAACTCTGCATTCAGTTGGATATATCTTACCCTTTCTCCCTTGCTTTTCGCTTCCCTTCTTTCCTTAGCTACTTGTAAAGCCTCATCAGAGAGCCACTTGGCTTTCTTGCATTTCTTTTTCTTTGGGATGGATTTCGTTGCTGCCTCCTGAACAATGTTACAGACCTCCGTCCATAGTTCCTCAGGCACTCTGTCTATCAGGTCTAATCCCTGAAATCTATTCCTCACCTCCACTGTATATTCATCAGGGATATGATTTAGGTCATACCTGAATGGTTTAGTGGTTTTCCCTACGTTCTTCAATTTAAGCCGAAATTTTGCCAGAAGCAGCTCATGATCTGAGCCACAGTCAGCTCCAGGTCTTGTTTTTACTGACTGTATGGAGCTTCTCCATCTTTGGCTGCAAAGGACATAATCAATCTGATTTCGATATTGACCATCTGGTGATGTCCATGTGTAGAGTCGTCTCTTGTGCTGTTGGAAAAGAGTGTTTGCTATGATCGGCGTGTTCTCTTGGCAAAACTCTATTAGCTTTTGTCCTGCTTCATTTTGTACACCAAGGCCATGCCTGCCTGTTATCCCAGTGATTTCTTGACTTCCTACTTTAGCATTCCAATCCCCTATGATGAAGAGGACATCTTTTTTTGGTGTTAGTTCTAGAAGGTGTTGTAGGTCTTCATAGAATCGATCAACCTCAGCTTCTTCGGCCTCAGTGGTTGGTGCATAGACTTGAATTACTGTGATGTTGAATGGTTTCTTGGGCTCCAAGATCACTGCAGACGGTGACTGTAGCCATGAAATTAAAAGACGCTTGCTCCTTGGGAGGAAAGCTATGGCAAACCTAGACAGCACAGTAAGAAGCAGAGACATCACCTTGCCGACAAAGGTCCGTCTAATCAAAGCTATGGTTTTCCCAGTAGTAATGTATGGCTGTGAGAGCTGGACTATAAGGAAGGCTGAGCGCCGAAGAATTGATGCTTTAGAACTGTGGTGCTGGAGAAGACTCTTACGAGTCCCCTGGACTGCAAGGAGGTCAAATCAGTGAATCCTAAAGGAAATCAACCCTGAGTGCTCATTGGAAGGACAGATACTGAAGCTGAAGCTCAAATATTTTGGCCACCTAATGCGAAGAGAAAACTCCCTGGAAAAGACCCTGATGCTGGGAAAGACTGAAGGCAAAAGGAGAAGGGGACGGCAGAGGATGAGATGGCTAGATAGCATCACCGATGCAATGAATATGAACTTGAGCACGCTCCGGGAGAGAGCGCAGGACAGGAAGGCCTGGCGTGCTATGGTCCATGGGGTCACAAAGAGTCGGACACGACTGAATGACTGAACAACAACAACAATGACTGACCTACCTCTGTGTAAGTGCACATGCCCCCAGTTTGGGACCATAGCAATTCAGGAGGGAAGGATTTAAGCTTCCCCCCCCTCCTGTTTTCATGCTAGGAGGGAAAAAACTCTCTTTTTTTTAACCATTCCTCATGGGGGGGGTTGGCATGAAAGCAATGGCGCTGAATGGGGGCATGCGCACTTACCCATAGGTAAGTCAATCACGCATACAGGCATAGCCATGCTACGAGGAGGAATGGGCTGCAAGAAGCAGCTGAGCTGCCTTTTTTTTTTAGTCTTAAAGAAAGAAAATAAATAAAACTCGCAGCCACCTCATCCTAAAAAGTAAGGTAACCCCCCCCACACTCCGAAGTTTAGGGATACAGATGTCAACGCAGGTGCTTTCTAAGGCAAGAATGGCGGTGCGTGGGAGAGATTCTCATCACAGCAGGAGTATAGATGGGTTGTGCTGCAAAGGCCCCTGGGATACATGCTAGCCGGCGAGCACCTGATTGTCTGCCGGCAGCACTGTGGCTTAGTGAGCAATTAAGCAACCCACTGTGGCTTGTTTTCAGGGTGGCCTATCAACATGTGTAACACATGCCTCTAGCAATAGGAGGGGGACAGTCCCCTAAATATAAGACTGTTCTCAGGGTGCAAAGCTCCCTTTTATTATGTATGGATACAGATGCCGCTTGCTTTGGTTTGCATGAGTAAAACAATTGCAAATGAGACCAATACCCACCTGGAAAAGGACCCCAATCATTGTATGCTGCTTGATAATCAAGAATAAAACTCATGTTGGGCATTTTTGTTTCTACTAGAATAGGACGTATGGTAATGGAGTCCTTTGGCTTAAATTAATTTGAAATGATCAGACACTAATGGCAGATTTATATGAACAAATATTGTAAATATTGATTACTGATAAGGACCTGTCTCTTTTATGAGAGTCCAACTCTGCAGACGTTAACC
Source organism: Heloderma suspectum (assembly GCF_057233095.1). Taxonomy (NCBI): domain Eukaryota; kingdom Metazoa; phylum Chordata; class Lepidosauria; order Squamata; family Helodermatidae; genus Heloderma; species Heloderma suspectum. The sequence continues at coordinate 24,266,133 of NC_139464.1, forward strand.
ATACTAAATAACAATAGGCAGTAACAAATGACTTGATCTCCAAGCAGTTTATATAAACAGCTTCAATTAGAAACACTCTACAGAAACTGGAAGGAAGCTGGCCAATTCCACAAGGAAGCCATATCTCCAAAGGGTGTACAGAACTAGTAGAGTGCTTCAAAGACACCATTGATAATGTACATTTGAATGGCCACATGTTTTGAGGACTACATCTGGAGGGCACCAGGTTGAGGACAGCTGAATTCTAAACAAAGACTAAAAAATACCAAAGAATCATAAAAAAACCATGATGCAGTCTGTCAAAGAAGGCTGGAATGCTGGTTAAAAAAACCACTACTGTCAATTGACTGCATATTATTTGACATGTTTGACCACAGTCAAATATTCCATAAAGCCAAAAATGGCCTTGTGTAGGTGGTGATCTATATTTTTAACTGGGTCATGGTGTCATCTGATAGCAAGAGTAAGGGCTCCTTGCTTCCCAACCCTGCAGAAGTCTGAGTACATATGCCTGGACACTCATGTTTAAATGTAGAAGCAGGCACCTTCTGTCCTGAACTACAAGCTTAACCACATTTAAGCACTAAGTTTTGTATTTTTGTAGCTGCTGTATGTGTTTAATTTGCTTAACTTCATTTTAAACACCATTTGTAATTGTTTGGTCTATCCCTGAACTTCCAAGTAAAATCCAAGAATAGTTCATTCTCTTTACTATTAATGGCCTATTTTATATTTGCATAATTTTAAAATTAGAAATAACAATTTGAATTGTTGAAAAAGTAATGTCATTGGCCAGGATTAAAAGGACCATGTGAGAAAAACTACGGGCATACTGGGAATTTCTGTGGGCCCTTTCTGCCATCCAAAAAGCCACTTGTAAAGACTGATCCTCCAAAGCAAGGATAGGCAACCTGGTGCCCTCCAGTTGTCTTGGACTACAAGTCCTATAATCCCTGCTCCAGAGCAAGATTCAAAGCAGCATGAAGGGATGCAGCCAGAAGTAAAAATCACACAATCCTCTTCCTCTGTAAGGAAGCAGTTTCTGTGCATGCATGGGTGAGGCCATAAATTCATAAAAACAATGAACTAACTTGATTAAATTATTCGGATAAAATGAAATAGACTGAATTAGATTAATTCATTAGATGTAGTTGATGTGAATGTGGCAAGAAGAGCATGATTATTAGGTGGGGGGTGGGGAGATCTGGGTTGGATGGATCATCAGATCTCTTTCAGTCCTACAATACTATGAAACTTTGGCCTTTATATATGTGCTGAGGATTGATTGAGACAATTCCCCCCACACCATAAATAAACTCTGCTAGTTATGAAAAGACTCATCCTTTGTAGCCATGTTTTCATACACATTTCCATTGGAGGACATCTCTCCAATATGGCCACAGGGAAGAGGGGAGGGAGGCAGGGGTCTGAGATTAGGCAGACATGAAACATAGGTAAGGATACCAAGGGATGAAGGGAGGGAGGAAACCAAAGCCAAGGGATAGAAAGCTGGGACAAGAACCGTTTGGAAGGTTTGTTAAATCTGGAACTCACCTACCTGCTAAGCTACAGAACATTTTTCTTGGCACTCTCCTATATATATTCCCTAGTTAGATATAAAAAAAACCCTAACATAATACCTATAGAGTAAACCCACTCTGCCAATAATCTATACAAAGTATATTCATTTAGGCATTTGTCTTCAGGTCAATTAATAGCTTGATTCTAAACTGGATCTTACATTAATAAAAACGTTTAGGGAGTATACCAACTATGACATCACTATAATATTGCAAACCATAGTGTTTTGCAGAGAAGTTACTATATTGTTGCAGGTTGGTGGGGCAGTGGAGAATTATAGTACTGAGATGCCAGTTGGCTTAAATTCAAGTGCTGGCCTTCAGTTTAACAGAACCATGAATCCAGGTGTTAAATTGTAGTCTCCCTGGGGAAAAGTTTTATATTTAGGGAGGTAATGTTGGAAAACGTGAAGTATTTTGTTAAATATGACATACTGACACAGTTTTAATAGTTAAAACAAAATGTCAAAAAATGTAAAAGCTCAGCTGCTTCTAACAGGAATTAAGCCACACAGCAGAAACTCCTTATTATAGCATACATTTTACAGCCAAGTCATCCAAAATACTGCATACATTAGCTATAAAATCTTTACAATAGCTTTTAACAAATAATTAATGTAGCATATGCCATATTATACATTAATTATAATAAATCCAACATCATAGCAGTTAAAACTAGTTCAACCACTGCAAACCAATGCTACCACGAGAACTGTAATTTTTATATTTCCTGACTTTATTTCATTATTTGCAATATAAATGTTCTCCGGTACCTCAGAAATTTGCATTCAGTTAACTTTTAAAGGGAGAGAATGTAAAACAGCTGCAGCATTGTGGAATACAAAAAGAAGTTATAGAATGCTGTGTAAAATATCTAATAGCACAATTTTCTGCATGTTACTCAGAAGTAATTCTCACCCTGTGTCGAAGGGAGCTTGCATCAAGGTTAAGTATGCACAGAATTACAGTCTTTGTTATATATCCTAAAAATACAAAGCCAACAATTAGCGTTGGCCATATTCTCCCTCAGTTCTTGGCTTTTAACCTCTGTAGACCTAGGAAAAAAATTACAGATTTTCTACTCTCTGAGAATTACCCGGTTTACCATTTCATTTCATTTGTGCTTCTTCCCCTCTATGTTTTGTCTAATGACAAAAGGGAAAACAAAGCTGAAGTGTGCCTCCAAAAATTAATCTTGAGCTTACAAAGCCAATAATTAGCTTGGTTTATATAACAGAGGGAGCAATCCTATGGCCGTTAGACAACGGCTAGATGGCCATAGGATATCTGGTTTTCCGGGAACTGACCTCGAAGCCCGCTCTCCGAAGTCAGTTCCTGGAGAACCAACCTCCCCCCATTTCCACACTGCCTCCGAGGCAGCACAGAACAGCCCCGTGCTCCACACTTGCAAGAGGAGCACAGAGTGGCCGAAAAAAGGCTTTCCCAGAGGGCATTCCGGGGTGGGGAGGGCAGATATGCCTGTATGATACATCCAGTGTGTTGTATAGCAGCCTCCTCCCCGCTCTGCCCTCCCATGGCTACACAGCGACAATCGGCTGTCTAGCCAAAAATACAGGGCAGGAGAAGCATGGAGGGAATGATCCCTCCGTGCTTCTCCTGCCCTGCATTGGATAGGCTGTCGCCTCCGAATTCGGAGGTTGCTGCCTATCTGATTGCACCCTTACTTAGCAGTGCTTCCTAACTAAGGTACACATTTTTTTAAATCAAGAGATTTATATCAAAAGTAATTGCTGTCTGAAGTAGAATATTATAGGATAACCACTTGCTGTTAAAAATAATTTCTGCCAGAAAATGAGAGAATACATTGTCTACATTATACATTTAACCTAGCTTCATATCTGTTTAACTACCATGGCTGCAAGGAACCTTGGTAACTGTATTTCTGTGAAAGGACTAGGAATTCTTGGAACATCCACAAAAATTACACTGGCGCCTAGGTGGCCAAACATGCCACAGAGTTATATGGAATTACCAAATATGGAAGAAATGGCAGGTGAACAGCTGAATCCTGTCAGTTGATAGAAGCAGCAAGATTACTTCAAAGACCAGCTCGGTTTATTAGAAGCTTGATTGTATAAGGGTGCAATTCTATGCATGTTTAAACAGAAAAAAGTCCTACAACTCCCAGCATTCCCCAGCCAGGAATTCTGGGAATTGTAGGACTTTTTTTCTGTCTAAACATTAAAAGGATTGCACCCTAAAATGTGTAATCTTTCTGCCTTTGAGGAACATAGGGGGAGAGGACATTCATTAGAGTTACAGTAAAAGTAGTAATGTCTTGCCTTTCCTCCTAATACAAGCTCTCAGAATAGCTGAATCCTGTCAGGTGAGGGAAGCAGCAAGAGGTTAACTGGGACAGGATTTTAAAATACTTGTTATCTCCCTTTCAGATTTCTCTAAGAAGGAAGCCCTAAAATCAAGAAAAACAAGGATGTCTGGTATCCACAAGAACAGCACCAATCCATCAATTAGCATATGGAACAACTACTATGTTATATCACTGTATGAAAAAAGCACTGTAAAGAACTGCAAGCCACCATCATATATTGTTCGGAAATTAACATTCGTGCCACCTGTCCATATTTCACTGGGACAATAGGGCAACTGAAGATCTGTGTGCAGAGAAACCTTTGACTCTGATCCTCAGAATCTAGGAATGGCTGGGGAACAGAAAAGAACGGGTTAGGGCAGTATTTTCCCTCCTCTTCTATCACTTGGCTTACCCATGGCAGGGCTTGTGCTTACGCTAGTCTGCTCCATTTAGGAAACTGGATGGGGAAGAAAAGAGTGAATTGACTTGGGCAGTCTCTTCCACAGGGCTGGCTGTTAAGTCATAAACAAAGAAGAGCTTTCGTGCCAGATCAGAGCAGGAGTCTTACCTAGTGAGTACAGTATTCTATTTGCAACAGCAGTCAGCCAGATTCTTCTGGGAAGTTTACAAGAAGAGCATGAAAGCAACATCCTTGTTTTCTATCCCCAGCATCTGGTGTTCAGTAATATACTGCCTTTGGACTTGGAGGTTCCATTTAGTTGTCTTGAATAATAGCTACCCTCTGTAAATGTACGCAATCCCTTTTAAAAGCCGTCTCAGAGGCTAGCTACATGTTACATGCAAATCTGTGTAACAAAACTCCAAGTGTCACTTCTGCTAGGAAAAAAAAGGTTCATAGGAGGTGATTTTCAACAGGGAATCAGCAGGGAAGATGGGGGAAATGGGTGCTTAGCCATTTTCTCACATCACTTTTCAACTACAAGGCCACCCACCCAACCCGTCCACTGCTTTTCCTCCCACAAGAGCTTCTTTAAACTGATGTCTGGGAAAACTGGAATCCAAAGGAGGCAACCTTAATGGATTCACCTGTAATATCCAGAGTGGATACATATCACTGTGGATATGGATAATGAAATGTTTTGTTCTTTTAGTTTATCACACACACACACACACACGCATATATATATGTGTCATATATTTTTATTGGTTATGTATTTTTATAGTCCATCCTCTCATCAAGCTGTCAAGATAAAAAAAAAAAAAACACCTTTAGGGTAGCTTGGGGAGTGGGCCCTTGTGCAACCACAATTATTGGTGGGGGGGTGTTGGTGTTGCATAAAGGCACAATCCACAGAGTAGTCCTTCTGAAATAAATGGAAGTTGCGCAAGAGCGCTATCATGGATTGTGTCTAGATAGATAGAAAGAAAATTATAACATGCACAATAATCTTTTAGTGATGGAAAGGGAACACAGAGAATAGCAAATAATCTTAACGTATAACACAGACGATGTAATTCCTACTGACAATAAAAGGTGCTCCATTTTAATGGATTTTCTTCTAATCCTCAGAAAGCTACAGTGCCACAGTTTCTGTTAGTATTTAATTATTTAGCATAGAAAGCAGATAAACACAGAGATTAGCATCACCAAAATGTTGTTGCATCCCTGGTTTCTTACACACAGCAAGATTATCTAATGTTGCATTTATTGCCTCTCCCATAATCAATAGATTCCTTCTTTTTAACAAAACAAAACAAAAATAACAATCCCTTCTTCCAAACAAAACCAGCAACCAGTCAAGCAGTGGGAAGAAGAAGCTGTAACAGACCCAAGATTTCTTTTCTGTTGTCTCTTTCAGATGAGATGGCTCTGGAAGGCTGCTTCTCAGTTTAAAAAAATACATTTTTTCCTGAATTACCACAAAATCTAAATGTAATGATTCACTTGATTCTGTGCTAGCGGTAAAGGCAAATGACATTCTCACTTACCTGCTAATTTAGCTTTCTGCAGCTCAAGCTGCAACATCACAGGTGCTGTGAGCCCCCTCCTCACTGGCTTTGATAGGCAGATTAGTGGCCAATCGCTATCCAGGATTTTCCCTCACTCTAAAGCTCTTCCCTCTTATCATCACCATTACAAACTGTAATTAACCTGTTAGCCTGCTCTACCCAACTCAAAGCACAGATAATACCTTGTCTAAGAGAGTTCTCCCAGGGGTGAAAAGGCAGGGCTTCCTCAGTAGACCCACAGAAAGCAAAGAAACAAGTCCAAACAGGGGACTTCTATGAGTGACAGGCAATATGCCTGATACTTGAATTCTGCATAGAAACTGACATATTTGGGTTGATCATCACTACTATAAAAATAGTCTTGGTGGATTAATGCCACAAAAATAGCAATGGTAATACCAGATTCCCAAGCTAGTTGTTACCTCTTCGGTGAAATATTTTTAAATTATTTCATTATTTGATGCACTAGCAGAAGCTGTCTGGAAGCATCCTAATAAAGACATATTGGCATCAGTAGAATTAATTGCTTCAGTGTGAGAAAGCACACATAGCAGAAAGAAAAAGGACCAGATTATATGTAGAGCCGTTTGGATGTAGCAGCTCATCACACAGGTCAAACTTCCAAAAAGAAAGTTGGAAGAAACTGTTCAGTATTAATAATGTAATTATCACTGTCTGTACTTTCTCCATTTTGTTGCCTTTTAATCTCACTGTTTACAATCCCCTCCCCAACCATCTGTGTGTGTGTGTGTGCGCACGCGCGGGCGTGCGTGCATGTGAATGGAGGGCTACACATTCCCCATCCCTGACCTATATATACACACACAACATAGGTTCTGCTTTCCTTTGGCAATTCCTCATTTTGTAAGCCTGTCAGATTGCTTTCTTCTTCTAGGAATGCCCTATTAAAAGTTCCGTGTATGTCCCAAATGTACTCAGTTAACGCACACAGTGCTCTTTGGATCACTTCACACAAGCCTCCTAGGATGTCAATTCTACATGTGGTGAGGCATGAGAGCGAACCTTGGGTGCACGTGTGCTTCACTATCATATGTAGAATATCATGTCTAAGTCAAAATATGTGTGTGCATACAAACATCCTCATATAGACCTTGTGCATATAAACCATCAATCACAAAAAAGTGGATTATGTGAGTGGCACAGACATATGTGTGCACACATGCCTCAGTTCATACATGGTTCTACATATGGTTTGCACAGTCTACATATGAACTGGCCCTCACTAGAGAAGTCTGACCATATGGAGTTTCCCCAGAATTAAAGATCTCTTTGTTTTAGTGGCTGTGTTCAAGGCTGCTTCTGAATTTCCCCCAAATTTGAGGGGGGACAGCTTGTCAGGAAGAGCAGAGAGCAAGGAAGTGGGGACTCAGAAACTGCATTACACATGGAAAGTTCACCTCAGAGCCTTCTGAATTGGGGCTTTAAGTCTACAAAGTCCCTACAGTATGTATGTATGTATGTATTTATTACATTTATATCCCGCCATTTTTCCTCTTTAAGAAACCCAAGGCAGCATACATAATCCTCCTCCTCTCCGTTTTATCCTCACAACAACAACCCTGTGAGGTAGGTTGGGCTGAGAGGCAGTGACTGGCCCAAAGTCACCCAGTGAGCTTCCATGGCCAAGTGGAGACTAGAACACAGATCTCCCAACTCCCAGTACAGAACTCTAGCCACCACACCACACTGGCTCTCAAAGTATATAGCCTTCACCCATGCAAAATATGACAGAGGCTTCCTCTGGACTGTATTAAAAGGTACCTTGCATTGTAGATTGATAAATGTGATGGTAGAATCTAGCATCTCAAAAACAGCCATAGCAGTATATGTGTTGTATTTTGTTGAGACACCATATTCAAAACAATATTTTACTGTCACTTTCAGTTTTCTCTACAAATATTTAGACCACAGAATTTCCACAGACCTTAGCAGCTTTTATAAACTCCGAGACATTTGGACAGTTTAAACTCTTGTTGAGTGACCAAGTATAATTCAAAGGATTTAAGGACACAATGGGTGTGCCTAGCAGAGCTCCAAAAAATGTCAAGCAATAGCTAAACATGAAAAGACCAGAAAGCTGGTCTTTCAGACTCAACCACTGCTCCTTGTATTTCTTGGGATTGCATGTTGTTTATATTTTGGCTGTCAATCAATTACAAATGTTTATTTGATTCATTACTTGATTTTTAATTAATTTGTTTAAAGGTATTTTCATTCCGTCCAAACCTCATTAGCATATGCTCCAACTGTCCAGGTTTAGCAGGGACATAACATTCCCTGTTTTCTAGTTCCTGTCCTTGCTAAAACCCGATTTAATCTCTATTTTTCCTTTGCGGATTGCCTTATTGAAACGTCTTTCAATTTAAAAAAATGTTATAGGTTCTTGCACTGCTCTTGTCCTCTGCCGTTTGTTTTACTTTGGTTTTATTCCAGACTCCCCTAACCTGGTGCCCTCCAGATGTTTTGCATGACAACTCCCAGCATTCCTGGGAGCTGCTGCAGAATTTCTGGGAGCTAAAGTCCAAAACTGGCACCACTAAGCACAGCCCGTGCCATGGTGCATCCTTATAGCTCCCTGAGAGAGGGTTCTGTTCACTCTATTTCCCTGAGGGGCCCCTGCCCAATATCATGGGGAGGGGCAGGCCTATAACACTGTCCCTTGGCCTGCTAATCTCCCTTGGCTTCAAACTTTATAGACTGCAAAGCTATGTGCTGTGTAATGGCCCTTATGCATGGTTAAGGTGCAGGTGAGCTTACCTGTTCAACTTGCAGTCCACTCACAGGCCTTGCTCGCTTCAGCAAGACACTTCAGACCCTGAAGCTCTCACAACATTCCATATCATGTACGTAAGAGGAGACTAATTCCTGAATTGCCACACACCAGATTGCCTCAGCTCCAAGGCCTACATAAAGAGAGGAGAGGCCCCACCCAGGCCTCCAAAAAGGGAAGAGAAACCAATACCTGCAGGCCTCATAAAGATATATACACATATACATATCACATAGTGGTTAGGGATGTCTGCCTCTAGTGGCTGAAAATGTTATGGCAGACTTCAACCACATGATTAATTAAGGGCACGATCCTATCCAGATAGACGGCCGCCTCTGAACTCGGGGGCCACCACCTATCCAAAGCAGGGCAGGAGAAGCATGCACAGGGCATTGTTGCCTCCACACTTCTCCTGCCCTGCATTTTCAGCTAGACAGCCGATTGCAGTGGGAGGACAGAGCGGGGGAGGAGGCTGCACGACACATTGGATGTGTCATACAGGCATTTCCTCCCTCCCCGCTCTGGAAAGCCCCCAGACATGCCCCTTTTCGGCCTCTCCATGCTCCTCTTGCAAGCTGTTTCGCACTGCCTCCAAGGCAGCGCAGAAGTGGAGGGAGGTCGGTTCTCCGGGAACCGACCTCAGAACGCGAGCTCCAAGGTCGGTTCCTAGATAACATGATATCCTATGGCCGTCCAGCTGCTGTCTAGCAGCCATTGGATTGCTCCCTCCAGCATTTTAAAACAAAATAACTCTGAGGTGCACACCCGTAGGGTCCCCTTAATATGCATGCCAAGTTTCAGGAGTCTAGGTTTCACAGTCTTGGTGCTATGGAGCTCCAGAGAGACAGACACACATCCACTTTTATAGTTACAGATATTTATTTATAATCTTAACCTTATTTTGTGAACCACCCAGAGAATGTGGGTTATTGTAGCCTTTCCAGCCTCCAGATGTGTTGGACTACAACTCCCACCATCCCATTATCACCATCAAGTTAGTGTGAGTTGCCAAGATTCTTCAGGATTCAGCTTACTCCCAGTTTTCAACTGCTAAATCTTTGAGTGGGGGATGTACAATCCTTCGAGCTATATGCTGCACTAATGGAGGGGAAATGGGGGCACGCACCCCACACACAAGTACCTTACCTCTCCCACCCACACCCTGATATATTTTGTTTCTTTCAGAAATCTAACCTGTGAGACAAAGCTTGCCCCTGGAGCCCCACAGAGTTTACACCTTCTGTGCTCCATTCTTTTCCTGATGCTGTCAGTGTTTCTAGCTCACATGCACCCACATACATATGCATGAACGCTAATGCTCTAGGTAGCACATGGGCTGTTGTTTCATGCTCTGCAGCTGCGGAGACTGATTTTGGTCCATCAGTAATGAAGCACAGGATAAAAAAATAAAAAAAATCTAGTACTTCTTGAACCCAAAGAGCTAATATCCCCTCAGATTTTTAAATTGGTATAGGACAGCCTATTGCATAGTAAAGAAATACAACATACATCTGATAGCGCCTTCAGCAATATGCAGTGGTGGGGAAGAAAGGCCTTGAGCAGTAAATCTTGGTATGAGAATAAGGATGCTATATATGTGCCCCTATTTTCTCCTGTGAATGTTAGAGGGAACCATATCATTTCTCTTAAATGTGAAATAATTTAGAATTTAATAAACTATGGGCCCATACGCAGTAGAGAAGTCTGGTGTGTGGCTCTTCAGGAATTGCTCCTACATCTTAAATGTACTTCCTACAAGGTGGGGCTGTCTAAGACCCAGCCCTAATAATGTCACTCATTTTTAGAAATAAATGCATTTAATTTCCCCCCATCAATGTGGGAATCTGGAAGTTAGACTGTCCCCTTTTTTAAAGAAGCACACAAGCCAAAATGGCTTCCAAAACAACAACAAAAAGAGCCAGTTAAAATCTCACCAATATTTTTTAAAGATCCAGACTAAAAAGATATATTGACACTGATTTCAGTCTAGCACTGTCAGATTCAGTTGTCTACAGTTCTCTTTGCTGCATGGAATGTTAGCCATAGAGGTTTCACCCTGAAATGCAAATGTAATCTAATTTGTATGCTACCTTGAATGCTGCTATATAAGAGTTATATGAAAATGTTACATATAAATAAGCAACCAAACATATCTGCCAACTCTGGATATAGATTAAAAGGAAATACTATCTTTTAATTCCCACCCCCCTCAAATTTGGCATAAGAAGAAAGTAGAGTACATTTGTATGGCCTGACTGGTAAGGTATCCTTCAATTTCAGCCTTAATTGACTGAAAGAGGATTTTTTAAAAGATATTAAAATTAAGCTCTTGCAGATTTACTCAGAATTATGTCCAATTTTCTTCAACAGAATGTACATATGGATAGGAGAGCAGCCTTAGCGTGTTAATGTGGAAGTAAGTTTCTTCTCAGGTACATGTGGCTAGGACCGCAACCTTAGATGATTTACAGATTAGTCATTTATTTAAAACTGCAGTCCTAATATTTATATCATTTAATCACAGACAGCTACAAATTCAATCTTTCACAAGAATACATACCAATCTACAAAATATTTTTGCACATCCGTGTTTATCAGTTTTGTATTCTCCAAATCATTTGATTTGCCTGCCTTTAGTGAGGCCAAGAAAGAAAGAAAAACAACAACCTTCAAAGGACAGGTGCTGTAGCTCAGAAGAAGAGCACATGCTTAGTTCCTAGGTTCAATCCCTGGCATTTCCAGTAGGGCTAGGAAAGAATCCTGGCTGAAAACCTGAAGAGCTGCTGCCACTCAGGTCCGGCCCTACTATTAGACAAAGTAAATCACCCGCCTCAGGCAGCAGATACTGAGGGGTGCAGAATAGCAGTGAGATGTTGGAAGACCAAGCTGTGTATGCCACTCAGCCTGTCCTGTGCCCCCTAAGCTAGTCTGCTGCCTCAGGTTAGGTGAAGAACGCTTTCCCATTTTCAGTGTTGAAGTAAAATTCAAATGACAGTCCAGTCCAGTCGGCTTCTTTACATGGAATTGGGGGGTGGGGGCGTATCAGTGTCAACAATACTGGGGCAGATGGACTAATGGTCTGTCTCAGCATGGGCAGCTTCCTATATTACTATGACAATGCAAGTTTTAATTACAAGTTAGTTCCCCTTAGTTTTATTAAACATTTCATGCAGGTCAGGAATAGATTTGGGGGAATACATTGCTGGTTTTTTAAAAAGAAGCCTCAGTTAGATATCTCAGCAGAGATATCTAGACAAAACTATCAGCCCATTTTGATATTGTTGTTTTTAAAGCATGCATTTTATGTATGCTGTTTTTAAATGTTGTTATTTGCTTTGTTCTTTTTACACCAACATAATTCTAGGCATGATTTCTCCAGACAAAAGATTATACACTGTCTGTGGGCCACTGTGGTGTGCTTTTAGGAAGTCCTCTGAATCTCAGACAGGATTCCAAACAGGAGCTCCCTAGCCTGTTGCTTCTTGTGGTGAGCCATTCAAAGGTGCAGAATGGAGCAAGAAGGGGCAGAACTGTTCTCCCAGGGTTCAACTTAGCTCCGCCTCCCATGTGCAAGTATTTATAGGAAACCACATTTCCTATAAATACTTGCAGGTGAAGACTCAAGCTTAACCTGCAAGTATTTATAGTCAGACTATGTCAGAAAGAACCTGGATGTCACATGGGAGGTGAAGCCATGTTGAACCCTGGGAGAACAATTTTGCCCGTTCATCTTAGGAAATCACAGTAACAACATAGTGGGGCTGTTGCTTAGGGCAGGGGTGGGCAACTTGTGGCCCTTCAGATGTTGGTGGATTGTAACTCACATCAGCCATAGTCAGCATAGCCAATGGTAAGGGATATTGGAAGTTTCAGTCCAGCAACATCTGGCCATGGCTAGCCACACACTCATCTGGGGAAAAGTAATATGTGAATGAACAGAAGTAGATAACATCCAACAGCAATTTCCTTGGTAGTGGTGGATTGACAAAATGCAGCCAAAATCATAGAAATTGTGGCTGCCTGTATTGGGAATTCACAAGTTCACACATCATGCTTCTCAGTGTTAGCAGATGCACAAGGATAGTAGCATGCAGAGAATGTGTGTGTGGCGGGGGGGGGGATCCTTACACATAAGAAAAAAGTACTATGTGAATTGGCCCACTGTATTCTTTGTACTCATTAGAAAAAAATAAAATCTATGGGGGCTCCTCAGAAGCATTATCTTATTTAGAGGTTAATTGCCATGCTGATCCCAGAAGATCGCACACACAAAGTAGGTAAGGTGATAATTTTAAATCTCTGCCTCCCCTTTCCTCCCCCTTTCCCTCCAGAGGCCAATACAGAGAGAGATAGCAGGACAGTGTGAAAGCACTTGTTCCCCCTTCATCTTGCTCAGCACAGCCCTAATGATCAGTTAGTTTCATTGGCCTTTTTGAGCACTTGGGCATTGGGGGGGGGGGGTCATCGTTTGACTTAAGGAATATCACCTGCCTCCAGAAAGAACTGCAAGGTGATGCTAACCAGCAGAGATAGTTACTCTGCCTTGATATATTACATGACATGTTCTATAATGTTGTGTTTTGTTCCCTCCCCTAGCCCATCAGTTTCATTATTAGCTTTAAGCTCCTTTATCACTGCATGAATGTTATTTTAGTTATATGGAGTAATCCTTGTCTCAGTAAACATAATGTTTTTTAAAAAGTAAAGCTGTCTACTCCTGCTGAGAGGGCAGGAGTGAATTTTGTGGCTCTGCCCATGCTGGAAGCACCAAGCAAGTTCTTGGAAAGGGTTGTAAGCTGTCACTGTCTGTACTGGACATTGCAGGATGGGAGAAAGGAGGGAAACACAAGCTTGATATAGGCTGATTAGTATTCCCCCATGAAGTCAGAACTGTGTCAACCATCCCATATCTGGCTTTAAATAAAAGACAACTCAGCAGTATCCAATGCTGCTGCTTCACTTACACCATTGACATAAGCATAAGCAACCTCTAGTACAACGCCAATGGTGTATGCTGGCAGGATGGGTTTTTCAGGGGAACCTGTTGCGTCAGCATACACTACTGACACTGCACTAGAATTTGCTTATGCTAGCGCTTATGGAGTAAGAGGAGCAGTAGCGTCAGATACTGCCCACTAAGTAGCTTTCATAAGACCTGCTAAATGTGACAGCCCATTAGATGAGTTTGAAAACTATAATTTCCAACGGTATGTTTCCCTAGCTCCTAGAAAGCACACTTTTGTTATTTGTTTCAGTGATACATACCCCCATTTTCAATTCAAATTAATTTCCAAAGCAGCTCACAAAGAAATGGCAGTTTTAAGAAATCCCAATTAAAAACAGAATCAAATCACACTTTTATGCCTACAGCCTGATACAATCCTGTTGCTTCAGTAGCCACAGTGTAAGCAGGAGCATTCTACCCATGGCAGGGGAGGGGGAGTCATGGCATTATAACATCTGTAATGTCTCCAACAACTACTATTTTTTTTTGCCAGCACTTTCCCCCTCACACATTCACTCAACGACATGGGAGCCACAGCTACCCTGTGGTGTGATCTCAGGCCCCTGAGGACTGAGTGTGAATATCGTAGCAATGTGGGAGGCTAGAATGATGGTGACTTGGACCAGGATGACACAGACCTGAAAGGACAGTGCCTATAAATGGCATAGATAATCAACCTGTATTATGTATGAAAATAAACGTTTTTGAACAGTTTAAATTCTGCCTCTTTTGACACAGTAGAGACCCAGATTCCTTAACATTATTCAGCATACACAGCGCTATTCAGCCTATGTCCGATCACATGGAAACTGAAGGAGAGGGATGTACATGTATGCTGTGTTAACTTTGGTGAACTAGAATGGAATGTTATGCAGTTGCATATGATTCACAGATCCAACTGCAATTCCCAGTGGCAATGCAGCTACATTCAGTACTAGAGAAGCTATTTTATTTGATATGGTAATTATATATTTTTTTCCCCTGCATATATTGCGCGTGCATGCCGATCGCGTGCTGGGGGCTCTGCATAACTACCTTCACCGGCACAACTTGCCGTTTTGTGCAGACCTGGGGAGGATGGCTTGTTGCTGTGGTTAACAAGCCACCCAGTTGTAGGATTCTGGGGTGGCTTGTTAACCACGGCAACAAGCCACCCTCACTGGATTCACATGACATGGCAAGCTGTGGTGATAACGGGGATTATGTAAATCCCCCTGGCATGCGACTGACATGAGCGGCAAAGGAAATAAGCCACCATGGTTTATTTCCCCCTCCATGATCATACAAACAGGCCCAGTGTGAAACTCAGGACAACTTTTGCGGGGTCAGTTTACTTTTAAGACAGGAACACTGGAGACCTGTGTGAAAATCTGTTTTCAAAATGCAATTTGAGAACCGTAAGTTAGGGAAGCGGCACCCAGTTCTAAAACAAAGTCAATGCAACTCCCAAAATCTAACAATCTGTTTGGGACAAGCCTCTTTCTTCCTAATATTCACTACAATCAGTAGGAACACCTCACTTCTGGGGTGGGCAGGGGGGCTCCTTACCTTTTTTGACTGGGCTAGTAAAAGCACTCCACTAGGCTGCACAGTCAGGAGGTTTACATAATTTCCTTGCTACAGCTGCATGTCCCAAATAAGTGGGAGCACATGAAAGGCAATGATCAGCAACCATGCCTGACTTCCCTTCAAATAGTAATGAGGCGAGCCTAGGCCTGATTATGCTTTACTGAATGCTGAAAAGTAAAAACTGATAGTACTCAGCAGCAGACTGCAAACTCACTCCCCCAGCCAGTACTCACATGTACTTCCTAAGTCACTTGGCAGTGCACTTTATTGGTTGAGCTTTCTTCTCCACAAATTCTAATGTTAAAGACATTATTAAGTCCTAGTAACATTAAACAGAAAGTTTTTTTTAAGGATACACAAAAACAACGCCAGTAACAACTTGTACTGCAACACACTCCTGAAGGAAATAATTAAAGCGCTATCAGATTAGCTCCACCACAGCGCAGTGCGCAAACCTAAAGGAAGATTTTCTCCAAGCAGCGTCCAGGGAATGTAAACTGGAGATTGAAATTAGGAAGCAAAAAGTACAAAGCAAATGGCAAACAGAAGGAGGAGGAAGTGAAACAGGGAAGATGGGTTTGGGGTGGGGGAAAGAAATAATCCCACGGACAGCTAGGTTTCTGAAGAGCCAATTCATATATTCTATGCAAAAATAACTTCTCGTGTAAATGGTCTACGCACATGCGCAGTGTAACATATGACAAGAGAACATAAGTGAGCTCATGGCTCCTCTTCCATGATTAAGAAATCAGTTTCACTGAAGAAAGAGCTGTGATCTCATGCACATTCTCTCCTCCTACACTATCCTGCACACATACAGTGGTTTGCACGTATAATGTTGCATGAATTGGCTCTCTGGTGTGCAGGAGCTTCCCTTTGCCATCCACCACCCAAAATCTAGATTTTTCCATGTATGACACAATAAGAATTAGCAACTTTCAGAGGGGTAGCTGCACTAGTCAGTCACAGCAAAAACAAAGAGTCTTTTGGAATCTTAAAGACAAACCAATTTATTGTACCATAAGCTTTCATGGACTAGAGTCTAGTCCATGAAAGCTTATGCTACAATAAATCTGTTCATTGTAGTCTCTACTGTCTGCTTTAGCAGAAGCATGATATGTTAGCCGCAGTTTGCAAGCACACAAATAAGGACAGTGCCGCCATATAGTATAGTAACCATGCGGCACTGGACTTAGGGTACTTCTAGACTAGTCTTTTGTTGTGTAATAGTCCTGCCTTATTCACAGAATATTACAAAGAGTCCAAAAGATGTAATCTTCCATTTGTAACCTTCTCACCACTTCTGTGTTTCTCTCTTACCACAGAAAATCTGTTAAGGAGGGAAAGATGGAATAGCTGCACAATATCTTTTGACTGGTAGTTCTAGGAGCCATCTGCCTGGAAGCACCCTTAGTTGTATCTGGGTGGAGTCAGGAATTTCCTATTGTTGTTCTCTTCTTGTTTAAGACAGACAATAAAGTTCTTGTGTGACTTATTGACTAGTGTTTTTTATAGCCTTTCTATGACAATATATGCTTATGGATATGGGGGGCGGGGGGAATGGGACCAATGGCAATTAAATGCAAAATGTACAATCTGTGATAATTCTATGTAAAGCAAGTGGTGTGTTAAAAACATTTTATACACACCGATCGATATATATATATATATATATATATATATACACACACACACACACAGACACACACACACTCACACACATTAAAGAAAAGAACAAATGCAGAAGCTTCAATTTAAGCTAGCACCAATGTAACTGATAAAATGAGGCCATTTTTTAAAAGGAATGGTAAGTATTACATTTATTTTTTATTTTTGTGTGTGTGGGATAAGTCATCTCTCCATAAACCATTAATGTAGAGACTTATTTTTTATTTATGTTTTCATAGCTGAAGCTCTCTGGGTGGTTCACAGCAATTAAAACTGCAAAATACATCTTGGGGCAGTATCCAACATTGTCATTCCATGAACTCAAATGGTGCTAGTGGAGCTCTGCTGAATCTTTGCCTTGCGCACACAATTGCACATTACGCTTGCACAACCAGTTGTGCAAGTAGTTGTGCACACAACGAGTTATGCAAGCTTATTGCCCAACCAGTTGCACAGTGGGTTGTACAAGCATAATGTGCAACCAGTTGCACAACTGACTGCACAAGCGTAATGCATAACTAGTTGCACAACTGCTCGCGTAACTGTGACTGTGCAAACGTTACTTTAGTTGGATTCTCCTCTTGCGCATAGTTCAGAACCTGGTTTCCACTAGTACAATGTCATTTGCGGTAACAGAATGACACAGTTGGATACCTGACCTTGATATAGCAAGAATCAGCAGCCAGGGTAGTAGAGGGATATGGGAGTACTAGCAACCCTTCCACATTAGATTTTCCAAGTGGTCAGTTCCCTCTTCTCTTATAACAAAGCTATGTTATCCAAAAGGGAGAGAGAGAAAGGGAAAACATAAAGGTTGTAATTTTATTGACACATGATAGGAGAAATCCTGCATGTAAACATTTACAACACCCTAGCCAAAAGTAGAGAGGAACCTAGAAAGTATGATGTTTACCAGTAGTTAGTAATTCCTATAATCTCAAAATAATGTTGTTTTTGATACATACCAGTTCTTGTCTCATCCTCATTTAACAGAAACTCAGAAGAACAAATACGATTCACTGCTGAGGATGAAAGCAAGAAATTGGGAATGTGGGCATGCTAAAGATTACATGCTTCAGGACAAAATTTTGTTCAATGTGACTGATAAAAGACTAAAGGAGGAATTCCTAAAGGAATGGGAGCAGAGTTTACAAAAGGCAATAGACATCTACAATGCCTCTGAAGTCAGACAAGCACAAATTGAGCATATACCTCAGTCACATGGTGACAAGTTTTTGCAGGCTGTAACACAGAAGAGCACTGCAGGCATGAAGAACAATCAGTATTCCCACAAAGAGCAAGATACCTTCATCCAGAACCTGTCCTTCCTTCAGAATACTATGTAGAAAATTAAATTCGGTTGCCTCTTGCATATAGGACATCCAACCCACCCAGAAGACATAGCCAAACTTCCTTGTCCAAAGCTTGAACATTACCTCTTCACAGATGCAATTCACCAGTTTGTCAAAATGCTAATTCTACTTGACCATGGTAGAATCATTGACTGGATCCATAAGGGATATTACTATAAAGCTCACTCGGTGGTTGGTTTTACCTGCATACAATCTGAAGCAAATTGTTGTTCAGTCGTTCAGTCGTGTCCGACTCTTCAAATAGCAAGTCATATAAAGATGCAGCGGTCTGATGGATGGATATTGGTAACTCAGACTAGATGAGGAGGCTGATAGCCTATGTACTTTCAACATATATCATGGGACATATATAATCTTCTTAATCTACCATGCGGCATTAGGTCAGCTAGTGAAGTATTTCAACAACAAAAATAGTGAGACATTGGAAGGCCTCACAGGGATCCACATAGTAGCAACTAACATGCTTATAGCAGCTCCCACATAGAACGAGCTTCATCAGATCCTGAAGAATGTTGTGGAGCATGCCCTGGCAGAGAATATCAGAGTCAACTGAGGACAAGATACAAGATATGCAGCCAAAGAGGTCAAGTACATGAGTTCTCTCAGAGGAAGGGTGCAGAAGACAATTGTCAGCAAAGTCAGTGGAATAAGCAGCCAAAATAAGCATTGCAAAGGTTTGAGGGGATGATCATGTTTCTCACACAATACACCCAGCCCAGCCCAGATGAAGAATCCTTGACTGCTCCACTTTGGTCATTCCTTTCTGACAACATTGTTTAGCACTATTGGACAGAACCAGGATGGTGCAATCTAATCACGAACCATTGGAGACATTTTCAAAGCCCCATGTAAAACCACCAGTAAGAGTACAATGCATATGGCTACAACTATGGAAAGATGACATTACAGTCATATGGCGCAAGCTCCAGAGGGTGCAAAAGTTCAGCATTTGCCATTATTATGATTTATTACATTTCTAAATCGCTCTCTGGGCCACTTACAAAGATTACAAACCATTAAAAATACATTACACAAAGTGTAAAACAATTTCAATAAAAACATATAAACAGACAGCACACACAAAGACAACATATATCTAAAAACAGTTTTAAACAACGGGGTTGACATACAGCCGGGGGGAAATGGCTTGGGTGTTTTGTTTTTGTTTTCTTTTTATAAAATTATTGCTGGACAAGAGAAAGGAAAAGCTGGCTTTTCATCCCCACCCCCCTTTTCATGTGTGCTCTGGGGGTGGGAAGACTGGGCCAGTGGCAGAACCTGTTTTGCAGGGGTATGAGTCACCAAGTTTAAAATGGCCACTGCAGCAGACCATCTTTTGGTTGTTGTTGCTGAGAGGATCAGAGGGAGCAAGCAAATGCTTGCATGGACAGGCAGAACCGAGGAGGAGCGGCCTCTGCTACTACACACTGGCTGGGCAGGCTTGTTGGTTCATTCATCCATTTGCTCCCATATCCACTGTACCAAGCAGTGGCAAGAAGAAGGCTGCATCAACTCAGGACCCATCTGGAAGGTGGTGGGCAGAAGCTGCCAGCAAGTGCATCATGACAGCATAGGGCAGCTGCCAATTATTCTCTTAGTGGTTCCCAACTCACCATCAGCTGGCACCTGTGCACAGTGGTGTAGTGGAGGCAGGGCTTGCAGGGACGCAGCCCTGGCACTTTTTCATTAGCAGGGACTCTAATGTCATCTGCCACCCCCCTCAGAATTCCCTGTTCCCTCTGAGCTTAGCTGCAATCCTCACTGTAGTGGGGGGGGGGGTTAATTTTCCAAGCAACAATATATTGTTCCATGTTGGAATGCAAAGTCTTTAGTATGACTTGGTCTGGAATGGGCAGTTAAGACCTATTTGTTTTACCAAAGACGTGCTCCTGGTGGAGATGAAAACTCCTAGAACAGGTTTGTTGATATGGATTGACACAGCTGCCTGAAATTTTTGGACTGCCCTTGGAGGCTGTCACAATGAGCTCCTGCATTTCCAAATTTACCACTACACCACTGTGTGTGTGTGTGTGTGTGTGTGTAGTTAAATCCAGCTGGGTGTGTGGATGTTTCTGCTGGAGGGGGAGCGGGGAGATATAATGAAGGAGCTTAGGGAAGGCTAATGGGTAATGTTGAGGCGCTACGGGAGTGTGCAAGGGGGCTGTTTAAATGAGAAGGCTGAGTTGAGAGGGTGAAGCTTCCATAGAGTATCATATTTTGAAAACCTAAAATGTTTGTGTTTGAGGGAGGGAGAGAGTGGGTGAGTGAGTGAGTGGGTGAAAAAGATTTTAACACCCCTGCATTTTTTCTCAGACGTCCAGTTGAAATACCACTGCCTTACTCTCAGCTGCACTGTTTTTTAATCCCAGTTGAAGGTTGTATAATTTACAAGGTTGTATAATCTTAGAAGAGAGCGTGGCTGTGACGAAGGGGCCCTGTACTTCTGAATTTGCCACCACCCTACTGCCTGTGCAGGGTGAGACCACCAGCAGCCCAGCAACCACGTCCCTGTTCACCTGTCCAAGGCAGAGAAGAGGTCACAGTATGGAGAGTGCTGCTTGATCAGCAACAGTTATGGAGGAGCTGCAGTATAACAGTCAATCTAGATCAGAGCCATCATCTCCTGGGGTGATGGGAGGTCTGGGGCACAGTTTGGGCCTGGCTGGTTCTGTTGAAGCATGTTTCCTACCTGCTTAATTCCTTGACAGAGGATGTTTGTGTATTTCCCACATGACTCTTATCTCTTTGACTATATAATGCATATGTGTAACTAGATCTAAAGTCTGTAGCTTGGCTAATTTTGTTTAGCGATCTGTTCGGAATGTAGGCTTCCTACTTTCTGAATGTGGCATAGTTGTAGTCAGGATTGTTTTGTGATACTTGAGGCCCTGATATCACATATAGGTAGTACGGCTTGGTGATGGAGGATTTGTCAGCACATGCAATTACTATATACTACAGATAAACAAGTGTTTTCTTTTTATTTCAAGAGTTGCCAGTCCTTTTTGCCAGGACCTCAAGTCCTAGTAACAAGGCCACCATCTACACAGCCCATGAACGGTGCTACCATTCTCACTTTGCACTGAGCACCCAAGGAAGTCTGATGAAGTGTGAGAGAATTCTTCATTTGCACTACTACTAAGGGCTCCTGGCTTGAAACCCTCTTTCCCTCCCACCCCAATCCTGCAGCCAGCACTGTGACTGCAATCATACATAACCTTGGAAAGGAGATCTTAATTCTCACACATTATCAAGAAAATCCATGGAAAACTTTATGGAAACCAAGTCAAGAATTTATGGTTCCCTGACAATAACTTAAATTATTAGTAAGTTACTAACTTAGGCTGCAATCCTATGCATGGCTGGCTGGGGAATGTTGGGAGTTGTAGGAGTTTTCTCTGTCTAAACATGCATAGGACTGCAGCCTTAGTAACTTAATTTAGCTAAAATGTTCACTTCCAATGGCTGCTATACTTCAGACCCAATATCCTGCCTTTAGCATTAAAGCACCTACAGTAAATAAGTCAGAGCTCTTCATCAGCCTTAGCAACTAAGATGATCATGATTGAATGACTGATAGATTGATTGATTTTAAATTTTCCCAGAGGTGACTAACGATTTTGTATGCTCATCAACACGAGAGAGGCTTATTTTTAAAGCTCGGTTCTGTCTGGAATAACACCAAAAGAAGATGTCCTTTTCATCATAGGGGATTGGAATGCTAAAGTAGGAAGTCAAGAAATCACCAGGATAACAGGCAGGCATGGCCTTGGTGTACAAAATGAAGCAGGACAAAGGCTAATAGAGTTTTGCCAAGAGAACACGCCGATCATAGCAAACACTCTTTTTCCAACAGCACAAGAGGCGACTCTACACATGGACATCACCAGATGGTCAATATCGAAATCAGATTGATTATGTCCTTTGCAGCCAAAGATGGAGAAGCTCCATACAGTCAGTAAACACAAGACCTGGAGCTGACTGTGGCTCAGATCATGAGCTGCTTCTTGCAAAATTTCGGCTTAAATTGAAGAACGTAGGGAAAACCACTAAACCATTCAGGTATGACCTAAATCATATCCCTTATGAATATACAGTGGAGGTGAGGAATAGATTTCAGGGATTAGACCTGATAGACAGAGTGCCTGAGGAACTATGGACGGAGGTCTGTAACATTGTTCAGGAGGCAGCAACTCAATCCATCCCAAAGAAAAAGAAATGCAAGAAAGCCAAGTGGCTGTCTGATGAGGCTTTACAAGTAGCTGAGGAAGGGAAGCGAAAAGCAAGGGAGAAAGGGGAAGGTATACCCAACTGAATGCAGAGTTCCAGAGAATAGCAAGGAGAGACAAGAAGGCCTTTTTAAATGAACAATGCAAAGAAATGGAGGAAAACAACAGAATGGGAAAGACTAGAGATCTTTTCAAGAAAATTGGAGATCTCAAGGGAACGTTTTGTACAAAGACGGAAAAGATAAAGGACAAAGAAGGCAGGGACCTAACAGAAGCAGATGAGATTAAGAAGAGGTGGAAAGAATACACAGAAGAACTATACAGGAAAGATCTTAATGTCCCTGATAGTCATGATAGTGTGGTCACTGAACTTGAGCTGGACATCCTCTAGAGTGAAGTCAAGTGGGCCTTAGGAAGCATTACTAACAACAAAGCTAGCGGAGATGACAGTATTCCAGCTGAGCTATTTAAAATCCTAAAAGATGATGCTGTTAAAGTGCTGCACTCAATATGCCAATAAATTTGGAACACTCAGCAGTGGCCACAAGACTGGAAAAGGTCAGTTTACATTCCAATCCCAAAGAAGGGCAATGCCAAAGAGTGTTCAAACTACCATACAATTGCGCTCATTTCACATGCCAGTAAGGTTATGCTCAAAATCCTACAAGCTAGGCTTCAGCAGTATGTGAACCAAGAACTACCGGAAGTACAAGCTGGGTTCCGAAGAGGCAGAGGAACTAGAGATCAAATCGCCAGCATTCGCTGGATCATGGAGAAAGCAAGAGAATTCCAGAAAAACATCTATCTCTGCTTCATTGACTATGCTAAAGCCTTTGATTGTGTGGATCACAACAAACTCTGGCAAATTCTTAAAGAGATGGGAGTACCAGACCACCTTACCTGTCTCCTGAGAAACTTGTACGAGGGTCAAGAAGCAACAGTAAGAACCGGACATGGAACAACCGATTGGTTCAAAATTAGGAAAGGAGTACGACAAGGCTGCATAAATTTCGCCCTGCTTATTTAATTTATATGCAGAGTACATCATGAGAAACGCCAGGTTGGATGAATCACAGCTCGGAATTAAGATTGCCGGGAAAATTATCAACAACCTCCGATATGCAGACGATACCACCCTAATGGCAGAAAGCGAAGAGGATCTCAAGAGCCTCTTGTTGAGTGTGAAAGTGGGGAGTGCAAAAGCTGGTTTGAAACTCAACATTAAAAAAACGAAGATCATGGCATCTGGCCCCATCACTTCCTGGCATATAGAAGGGGAAGAAATGGAAGCAGTGACAGATTTTATTTTCTTGGGCTCCAAGATCACCGCAGACAGTGACTGTAGCCATGAAATTAAAAGACACTTGCTCCTTGGGAGGAAAGCTATGGCAAACCTAGACAGCATAGTAAGAAGCAGAGACATCACCTTGCCGACAAAAGTCCACATAATCAAAGCTATGGTTTTCCCAGTAGTAACGTATGGCTGTGAGAGCTGGACTATAAGGAAAGCTGAGCGCCGAAGAATTGATGCTTTCGAACTGTGGTGCTGGAGAAGACTCTTACGAGTCCCCTGGACTGCAAGGAGGTCAAATCAGTGAATCCTAAAGGAAATCAACCCTGAGTGCTCATTGGAAGGACAGATACTGAAGCTGAAGCTCCAATATTTTGGCCACCTAATGCGAAGAGAAAACTCCCTGGAAAAGACCCTGATGCTGGGAAAGACTGAAGGCAAAAGGAGAAGGGGACAGCAGAGGATGAGATGGCTAGATAGCATCACCAATGCAATGAATATGAACTTGAGCATACTCTGGGAGAATGCAGAGGACAGGAAGGCGTGGCATGCTATCGTCCACGGAGTCACGAAGTCAGACACGACTTAACGACTGAACAACAACAACTGTCTGGAAATCAGGTCAGTTTAAGGTACCGTATTAGGATGCAAGACATATTGATAATTGGCATACCAGAGTAGGTTTTGATGTACTGCACTTGGCTACAAACACTGGGGAGACTGAAAGGATACAGGTAATTGGTAGGGGGGGCAACTCTTATTTACTTCCATTGTAAGAATTGTCCATTTACTTTCTCTCTCTGCTTCCTTATTTAACTAGTTACTAAACTGAAAATTAAATGGGTAAACAGGCATTTCTCACACTGAAGTGAGTTGAGAAGTGGGACCCCCTAAGGATCTGTTTAGGGACAGGTGCTATTTAACTTGTTCTTAAGTTAGGGGAGAGCAAGTAATTGGCCATGGTTGCAGATGACACCAAATTATTCTGGATGGCAAAAATCTGAGTGGATTGCAAAGAGTTCTGCAAGGATATCTCAAAACTGGGTGAATGGCAAATGCAGTTCAGCGTAAGTGTAAAGTGGTGCACACTGGGGCCAAAGCTTTTCACATATACTCTGATGGGGTCTGACTTGGAGGTGACTAACAAGAAATGTGATCTTGGGGGTGTGGTGGATGGAGAAAATCAACTCAGTGCACAGCAGCTGTGAAAAGGCAAATTCTATGCTAGGGTTTATTAGGAAAGGGATTGAAAATAAAACTGACTGTATCATAATGACCTTATACAAATCTGTGGTGTAGCCATATTTGGAAAGCTACATGGAGTTCTGTCATCACATCTCAAAAATGATATTGTTGCAAGGCCAGCTCTGGGTATGGTGAAGTTTTGGACTTCAGCTCCCATCAGCATGGGATTGCTGGGAGTTATAGTCCAAAACATCTGGAGGGCACCAGGTTGGTGAAGCCTGCAGTATCCCATTGAGGTTGCAATCCTAAACTCATGTACTAGAAAGTAAGCCCCACTGAAGACAATGACACTTGTGAGTAAACAAGCATAGGATTTAACTGTCAGTATCATTTGCTGGGGAATAACAGCAGGGAAGGGTTGTTTTCATGCCCTGGTTGTGGGAAACAAGATGCTGGATTAGATGGACCTTTGGTCAAGTACAGCAGGTTTCTTACATTCTAATGAAAATCATTTAATGTTTTTAAAATCTGCAGAACTTTATGTTCCAATTTACATTTTTGTTCACTTGTAGCATTTGTTAGTCCTTTGCTTTATATATACTTAATGCACAGGCTGTTTGTTTAAAATAGTGGTAAGTCTGGTACAGTCACAATTTTGGCTGGCTGTGACATAGCAGACCACTCTGTCAATGAGACAGCATGTGAACAAGTGTTTTTTTAAGAGTGCAGCCATCCATTAAGCACATTGGAACTGATATCAGAAGCACAATACCCTTTCACTGTGTGTCTGCCATCAGACAAATACTTTTTAGCTTTGTTTTCCTTTTAGCTCATGTTGAACAAGTATGACATTTCTCCAACCTATGTGTTGTTGTATATTTAGTGCTATCTCCTTGGACAGCCTGAAAAGTATGATATCCAGATGCAAAAACAGACACCGACTACCATTGCCCTAAATTAGGCACTATATTTGAAAGTTTCTTCTGTAGTTCTGTAGATGAAGTTATGTGGAGGACCACCTGCACCAGTAGAAACTTGAACAGGCCCTAGGATTGGCCACGGAGGTCCTGGACACTCATGTGCTTGCCAATAAGAGCTATTCAGTTAGTGGGCATAAGGTATTGGGCCCTTTCTGTGGTGGCCCCATCCTTATGGAATGTGCTACCACAGGAGGTGTTTGGGACTCTCTCCCTCACAGGTTTTAAATGGTAGTTTTACTGTTATTTTAAATGTTTTGTGCTGCTGTTTTGTGTTTTATGTTGACCAGGTTCAGATGACATACTGTGGCTCATCATGGGTTATTTAGCCTATGACAAGCTGTGGTGCTGACAGGTACCAGCTTGCATATTTAACCCCACTGGGGGATTGTCGTGTCATGTGAACCCAGCGAGCGTGGTTTATGTGAGATTAAACAACCCTCACATAAACCTAAATCAGACCATGGGTTATGTGAGGGTTGTTTAACCCTCACATATCCCACACTCACTGGGTTCGTACAACACAACAACCCCTGAGTGGGGGTTGCATATTCAAAATGGCAGCCACACATGCCATAGCTTGAGATGGGCTGTCATGTCATGTGGACAGCCCCATTGTTTTGTTCTATAATCTTATCTTGAAAACCATCTTGAGGATTTTATAGTGTCATATTTTATGGCTTTAATTGTTGTGAACCACCCAGAGAGCTTTGGCTGTTGAGAAAATGGAAATGTAATAAATAAATAAATGTGTTATTTTTAAAAAATAATTAAATACAGAAGAAGATTACGACAGTCCAGGAATATATCTGCTAGTATGCACATCCGAGGGCAATAAAGAAGTGGGTGAATGTATTGGTAAGAAAGGAATATTCAGGAGCATTGTTATGAGTCAAACTGTCTTTGCCTGGCTTGTATCTTAGCTTGGGAGCTGTAATGTGCAATCTTGAAATATGCCACTTGAAAGCTATACAAACATACTCTTTAACCAGTTTGTCTGTGGCCTTTAATGCACTGGGCAAACACAAATGTACAGGACAGGCTCTATAGATCCTTTCTAAAAATATAAATTCCTGTTTATACAAAAGCAGATTCATTTATCATTACTGAACACACACACACACAAACAGGGAATATAATGGCAGTGTCTGCAAAGCATTACAGGATATACACTTGAATGGCCTGTGGTCATTAGACAATCAAAAAATACACTGTATGTTGATGGACATTAAGAAATCTCAGTATGAGATGCTGTATGAGATGCTCAGTATCTTGCAAGGCCAGATATGAAGCCACTGTGTTTTATACACACAGTGTATAAAAACTGTGTTTATACACTGCCCTATACTATGTCAGACTCATTGTCCATTGGATGGCTGGACATGCTAGGAGTTGTAGGCCTTTGTCTGTCTATATAGGCATAGGATTGCACCCTTAAATGGAGATGCCCAGGACCTCTTCTTCATGCAAATTCTTCATGTGTTCTTCCACTGAGCTGTGGTTCCTCCCCAATAGTAAATAAAAACAAATAATTACATTCATATTTATTTTAAACAAATATTAATGAATGACAGCTGCCTTTCCTGGATCAGTAAACCATGTTCTTTTATCAGCTATCATTAAAATCTAGTGTGGTGTACCGGATAGAGAATCAGCAATCAGCTGGAGAGGCCTGGGTACAAATCACCACTCAGACCATGTCGTTCACTGGCTAACGTTAGGTCACTCAAATCTCAGCCTAACATCTCTCACAGGATTCTCATGAGGATAAAATGGAATAATCCGCATGTACACCACACTTAGGGTGCAATACTATGGCTGCTAGACAGCGGCAAGATAGCTATAGGATTGGTCGGTTTCCGGGAACCGACCTCATAGGCAGCATGGAATGTCTCCGTGCTCCGTGCTAGTAAGAGCAGCGCGGAGCAGGGAGGCGTGGGGAGTGCGGAAGTCCCGGTATGACGCTTCCTATGTGTCGTCCGGCCTCCCCCACTGCCCCACTCTGAGGTCCCGCAGCTAGACAGCCAAAATTGGCCGTCTAGCTGCAAATTCAGGGAAGCTGGGGCATAGAGGAGAAGATCCCCTCCATGCTCTGCCCGCCTTACATTGGATAGGCGGTCGCCTCCAAGTTCTATCCCGATAGGATTGCTCCCTTAACGTCTTAAGAGAAAGGATGGGATATAGATGTTGGCAAGAGCTAATTTCCCCAATCTTCATTTTTCTGTATCTCTTACTTAGGCTTATTAGAACTAGTCTGTGTGCTAGGGGGTTGGTATACTAGCCAAGCAGTTTTTCTCTTCTATAACAAGCATGCATGTGTGTGTACCTCTCTTTGGTACCCCTGCACCTACACAGAGATCACTGCATAATTTTCTATGCAAACTGCATCAAACCCAGCTATCTTTAATAAAAAGGTAATCTAATTTTTTTTAAAAGCTAAATCAATTTTTTTTGGGGGGGGGACATGACCCTCGTAAAATTATTACCCATGATGGCCATCTGTACTGAGTAGCTTTCACTGAAAAAACACCTTAAATGTGTAAAAAAAAAATCTGAAAAAATATCATATTTGTATAGGACTATACGTTTATGGGGCCACGGTGGCTTAGTGGTTAAGACGCTGAACTGCAGACTGGAAGGTCGGCAGGACAGCAGTTCGAGACCCGAGTGCTGCGTGACGGAGTGAGCTCCCGTCTTCAGTCCCAGCTCCTGCCAACCTAGCAGTTCGAAAGCAAGAAATTGCAAGTAGATAAATAGGTACCGCTTCAGCGGGAAAGGTAACAGCGTTCTGTGCACCTTGGTGTTCAGTCATGCCGGCCACATGACCACGGAAGCGTCTTCGGACAGTGCTGGCTCTTTGGCTTAGAAATGGAGATGAGCACCACACCCTAGAGTCGGACACGACTGGTTGGGGACACCTTTACCTTTTTTTTTATACGTTTTACCCTTGTTGCCCAGTTAGGGCCCAAAATGTCTCTGTTGGCCCCCTCTCATATGGTGCTTTGCCCTTAGGCAAAAACCTTTCTGTTTACACAGGCTTTTGTACTATCAGACATATAATTTTTTATCTGATGATTCTGTTCTGTCTGCTGCTCTGTTTTTATTATATTGTATCTTTGGAATATTGTTATATTTTATAGTTGGTTGTATCTGTTCTTAACTGCCTTGAATAGTGCATAAACACTAGAAGGGCAGGGTAAATAAGACCAATAAATAAGTTTCATAAATAAGTCCAGTATTCCCCATTGTGCACGATAGCATCAAACTGGGAGAAGAGGACAATACCATCATTTAAACCAGTGGGCTTAAGTGTGCTTAACTTTGTGTTGCATTGTGGCCTTAACCCTTCATAGTGTCCTTCTATAGCTCTAAATGTTACACTTCTTGTTTATATGGGCTAACTGAACTTCACTGCAGTTAATAAAGTCAAAAAACAACACATCACTCAATTCAATTTTATATCTCTCTATTTCCAGTGGTAACATTTTATGCCAGGACCTAGGCTAGAATCCTTTCCCCCGGTTTCAAGCATTTTTATGTGGACGAAATGTTTCATATGGTGGACCCTTCACCCCGACAGTCTGAAGTGGTATAGCCCAGACTGTACCACATCAGTGAGGGGAAAAAAAGGTAAAGGTGTCCCCAACCAGTCATGTCCGACTCTAGGGTGTGGTACTCATCTCCATTTCTAAGCCAAAGAGCCAGCGCTGTCCAAAGACACTTCCATGGTCATGTGGCCGGCATGACTGAACACTGAGGTGCACGGAACGCTGTTACCTTTCCCGCCGAAGCGGTACCTATTTATCTACTTGCAATTTCTTGCTTTCGAACTGCTAGGTTGGCAGAAGATGGGACTGAAGACGGGAGCTCACTCCGTCATGCAGCACTCGGGTCTCGAACTGCTGTCCTGCCGACCTTCCAGTCTGCAGTTCAGTGTCTTAACCACTAAGCCACCGCGGCCCCTTCATCAGTGAGAACTAGGCCTAAAACCTACCATACTCCCTAAGTGTGTAATTCAAATTCCGCACAGAACTGCAAGCACAGCGTCCTATATACTGTGTGCGTGGATTGCAGATATTTTCTGAAAATGGCTTTGAGCATGCTGCAGTATGCAGATCCAATACTGTTGCACAAAGATGGCATGATGACCTTTTCTGGCAATTTTAAGTTTGTCATATCTCTGGCCTTCTCAAACTTCAAATGTTTTTATACATACACTCACACACTGCAACCTCATTTATTCTAGTGACCATCTAAACATTAAGATCAATGCAAAAGCTATTTACATGGGATTGCACCTCTACATGCAATTACACAGGGCACAGAGAATGGACATATATTCAGGACTTTAGAATGTAGGAGATTTGCATTAAATTTTGAACTAAGTACAAATGGAAGTACATTTGACCAAATTAACATATTTTACTAGTCTCTCATTCAAAGTTAACTCATTAGAAGAAGGAAGCCTGAATGAAACCAGAATAAAAAGGAAGCAAAGGAAAGAAGGGTGGGGAAAGAATCAAGAGTACAAGTGAGAATTAATAGCTGGGAAAATTCAAATGCATGTGAATGGAGAGAAGTTGGCTAGCAAGGATGAAGAGAAGCAGAGGAATTGAGAATGAGAGGACAAGGGGGATACTGGTGTGATTTAGGAGCAGAGAAGTATTGTGGGGTGGGGGAAGAAGCAAGGAAGATGCAAAGGACATGCAGGGTACAGTCAGAAAGGACAAGGATGATTTCCATGTTCAGTGTTTACTTTCTACCACCAGCCTCCCATTTATAACACAATCACTTCTCCTAGTTGCTGCACCCCTTCCAATCAACCCTCTCCAAACCAAACCCCTGAAACATTTTCTTTCCCCTCCATTTACTGCTCCTGTCTCTAGCACAGAAATCTCTTACGTTCTGGTTCGCATTTATGAGCGTCAAGCTGCGCCCATATATGGGTCTGGAATTTGAATGCATGAACAGCAGTCACAGAGGTTTAAGTGGGTCCCACAATGGAACTCACTTACATCTCAGGCACTTAAACCTTGTACCACAAAGACTCTTGTGGTATTGAATTAAACCTCACGTGAAGTCACATGAGCGCCATCTCTTTAAAGACCTACCCCTTTATCTACAATGCTTGCACTGTGGTGCTTGTAATGAGATAATATGAGACAGGTTACAATTTCAGAACTAGTGTTGAGGTCAACAATGCACAAAGGAGAGAGAATACAGCCTTCATATGATATATCCAGACTGCCTTGCAGAGACAAACTCTCCAGTAGTTACTTCATACATCTTAAAAGCTTATTTTGTCTGACAAAATTGGGCATGAAATTTGCAGGAGTGAACATCACATGTGTGCCAATAAAGCACCACATTTTAAAAGGCAGGCTTTGTAAATGCCCTTTTAAATCCCTCTGAGAAATACAGACATCCTTTTGTCCTTTTTCTTCTTCTCTTGAATAAACAATCTGAAATTTGATCAGCAACATGAGAGCAGCCTGTTCCCTGAAATGCCCGTAGGAAGAAATGTTAGCTGAATAACTCTATTAGACTACATTTGCTTTAGAATTGTGGTGTCATGTTCAGTCTTTTGAATGCTTTATTTTCCAAAATACCCAAAGACGGACATTGCATATTGGGAGTTAAAGAATTTAGAAATCTATGTCTGAGCATATTTTATGCTGCAGCACACTTACCAGAAAGTAACACTCATTGAACACAGTGGGTCTTACTTCTGAGTAAACATACATAGGATTGCTCTGAGAGTCTTAGACAACGGTCAGTTTGGTGAGGGGGATTTTGAAAATGGTACTGGTTAGTGAGAGGAGTTCCTACTCCTTCAAAATGGCCTGACATTAAATCCCATTGCTGCAGCTGCCACTCAATCTACATCCCCTTCTTTTACCTCTGGGTTTGCAATTAGGAGTTGGGCATCACCCCTGAAGAGGCCAGATTTGGCTCAGGGGGGTTCAGTTGCCGGCTCCTATTTTAAAAAGACTTCTCACAAATGACAGTAAATGAAAGCCAATGTAATAAATATAGTAGAAAGAATGCTGGACTTCAATCAAAAGATTAGAAAAACAACAACGAAAGAATCTTGTGCTCAGCGTCTGCTCTCAGCCATATATTTGAGTCCCAAAACTTTTACCCTTTTTGCTCAGTCCTCCCTCGGCTTCAACCACCATCCCTCACATCTTCAAAGTGGGGATAAGAACTCACTTTCCAGGATTGTTATAAGGATTACTGAGTTCCAGACTAGACAATACATTAAATGCATGATTTTATTTGCATATCTTTTTCTTTCTTTTTTTAACAGCTTCTGTAAGGGCTCCCAATCTGGATCAGGAGCACAGTGTGGGGGAAAGTTATTAATTCTTTCTCCCTGCGTTGTTTTCCTGATAAAAATTGCACCGTAAAGCTGCTATTTGCCCAGGGAGAGAAGCTCCTATAAGCACAAATAATGTATGTGAAGTATTTTGGATACTCATAAAGCACTCTATAAATGATTCAATGCAATTATGAAATTGAATTAGACCTAAGAATACACTGGTGTTTAAATAAGTGTTTCAAGTATTATAGACATTATAGGTTATATTTGTTGATTGAGGGGAGCAGCTTGGTATAGACAATATCGAAATGACCTCTTCTGTGAATCTTACACACACACACATGCCACACACCCATGCCACACACCCTGGGTATTTCTTATATCACACCCTGACATGGGACTCCCAGTGGTCTCCCAACCATGGTACTGATTAGGTCCATCCCCACTCAGCTTCAGCAACTCTGCAGTGTCAAGTGATCCTAGATCATTCATAGGGTCTATCCTGCTGACAAATAATCTGCTAACATCTGGGGTCCCTGACATGATACCTATGGCCACCTGTTTGCCCATGGATACCTCACTTGACGTTCACCAGGTTCCCTGCCCCTCCTGATTTTAATTTTATTTCTTAAGATTTTTTTAAGTAACCCCTTTTTTTAACTGGGTGGCTGGCTTCCTGTAAAGCAAAGTACTGCCCTCCAGTGCCATCATTACTTGGGTTTGAAAGAGCGGTTTTGTGTTTTGGAGCTGAGATCCACCTCTGCCTTGTACTTGCGTTCCTGGGCAAGTAACTTTTATTTTTATCTCACCAGTTTGGCTTCTGGGAAATTAATGTTCTGTGATCAGTGATGTCCACCATGGCAGCCATTTTATGAATGGGCAAGGTGCCCCTGTGGTATTAGATTCCAAATGTGCCCACAAACTCAAAAGGGTTGAGGCTCCCTAACTGCACAATTCTGTGCAAGAGGCAGATCAGAATTAGAGCTGGACTTTGTATTTTCAGAAATGGAGATAAACTAATGCTGCTCCTTTCTCCCAAAATGCATTGCTGGGTGTAATCCGATACCTGCAACACCTACCACGAACTCATTCAGTCTGCAGTCTCCATTTTGAGACTGGGTGTATCTAAACTGCAGTGCTCATGGCCACCATATCGGGCCAAATCTTTGGACTTTCTTGGGTCTTTTACTACCCCCTGCTTTTTGCACCATCTAGCTTGATGAGGAGTTTTGGAGAACCCAAAAGCTTGCACATCTTTGTGGCATTTTGGTTGGTCCTAATAAAGGTATTGCCCAACTATGGATTTTATTTTATTTTTTTCATCATTAACCAGCACAGCTGTCCTTACTTTTTATGTACATTCTATGCTTTTTCAACTTAGAAGCAAGTCCCGAAGGAGGTTTACTTCTTAGTAAGTGTTGCAGCAGTGATGGGAGTACCAGACCACCTTACCTGTCTCCTGAGAAACCTGTACGAGGGTCAAGAAGCAACAGTAAGAACCGGACATGGAACAACTGATTGGTTCAAAATTGGGAAAGAAGTACGACAAGGCTGCATATTGTCACCCTGCTTATTTAACTCATATGCAGAGTACATCATGAGAAATGCTGGGTTGGATGAATCACAGGTCGGAATTAAGATTGCCAGGAGAATTATCAACAACCTCCGATATGCAGACGATACCACCCTAATGGCAGAAAGCGAAGAGGATCTCAAGAGCCTTTTGTTGAGGGTGAAAGAGGAGAGTGCAAAAGCTGGTTTGAAACTCAACATTAAAAAAACTAAGATCATGGCATCTGGCCCCATCACTTCCTGGCATACAGAAGGGGAAGAAATGGAAGCAGTGACAGATTTTATTTTCTTGGGCTCCAGGATCACCACAGACGGTGACTGTA
Organism: Heloderma suspectum; assembly: GCF_057233095.1. Classification (NCBI taxonomy): domain Eukaryota; kingdom Metazoa; phylum Chordata; class Lepidosauria; order Squamata; family Helodermatidae; genus Heloderma; species Heloderma suspectum. The sequence continues at coordinate 24,300,321 of NC_139464.1, forward strand.
GCCATGAAATTAAAAGACGCTTGCTCCTTGGGAGGAAAGCTATGACAAACCCAGACAGCATAGTAAGAAGCAGAGACATCACCTTGCCGACAAAGGTCCGTCTAATCAAAGCTATGGTTTTCCCAGTAGCAACGTATGGCTGTGAGAGCTGGACTATAAGGAAGGCTGAGCGCCGAAGAATTGATGCTTTCGAACTGTGGTGCTGGAGAAGACTCTTACGAGTCCCCTGGACTGCAAGGAAGTCAAATCAGTGAATCCTAAAGGAAATCAACCCTGAGTGCTCATTGGAAGGACAGATACTGAAGCTGAAGCTCAAATATTTTGGCCACCTAATGCGAAGAGAAAACTCACTGGAAAAGACCCTGATGTTGGGAAAGACTGAAGGCAAAAGGAGAAGGGGACGGCAGAGGATGAGATGGCTAGATAGCATCACGGATGCAATGAATATGAACTTGAGCACGCTCCGGGAGAGAGCGCAGGACAGGAAGGCCTGGCGTGCCATGGTCCATGGGGTCACGAAGGGTCGGACACGACTGAACGACTGAACAACAACAACAAAAGTGTTGCAGCCTAAAAGCACCCATCATATTGTGAAAAGCAAATTAATATGAAATTGTCACAACATCCAGTGCATTTAATTATTAAAGCATGGACTAGAAATAAAACCCCCACAAAATGTTGCTTGTATTTTGTGCATGGCCATTTTTGCAGGAACATTTGCTTCATTGTAACAAAACCTTAACTGACATTAGTGCTGTACTGAGCTAGTTCAAATATCAGATCTCCTGGTCATGTACCACTTCAGAATTCAGGGATGGGGGAACTGAGTTTTGAATGCTGCCCTGTGTCTAAAACTGCTTGAACATGCAAGAGTATCAGCAATAAGCCTAACTTCTCTCTGAGATCTACCTTTCCAAATGCAGGTGGAGTTTGATGTGGAGAAGCCTGGATTTATTTCATAGATTTATATAGCACCATTCTATAAGTATTTCCATGGTGGTTCACAAAAACAAAGTAATAAAATCACAAATGCACAATCAAACAACAGTCAATAAAATAGCAATATTAAAACAATCTCATCAGAAGTTAAAAGACCTAGGAAAATAGTAATAATAATAAACAAAAACATCCACAGAAATATTCATCCCTCACCTGCATTCTGAAACACTGTAGCCCTGGAAAGACTGTACGATGTACTTTCCTCCCTGAATATCTGAATATAGATATTCTAGAAGGGGAATAAAATGAGGAGCAAACAGGACTGTGGTCTCCCTTTAAAAGATGTGTTCCTGTTCCTGAACTGTTAGCAGATGCTCTGCTATTCTTTAAAACAACCAGGGCCTTTGCTGTGTGAAAGACAAAGCACAGATGGTGATCACCTTTTGTTGGGAAGTCTGTCTATGTGCAATTTTTTAAGCATCACAGAGCTCTTCATTAGGCCTTAAGGGATTGAAATGGAGCGGCCACTAGAGGAGAAACTCTGCTAGAACCAATTAGAAGAAACCCTTAGACAGTTGCCTAACCTAAATAAAGCTTCTGTAAGCTGGCAATCTTTTAGAAATTCCTTTTAAGGTTAGTGGACAGCAGAATGTCCCTGAATACCCCCTAGGAGTGTTCAGGGCCATCAGCCTGTGGCTGCATAGATGTTTCTATACATCCGTGATTTCAGAAGGATCAAAATGAGCAGAGAAATACAGCTGCTGCTCACTTCAACTTTGACACGAACTTTCTTTTCAAGTTGCTTTATATAGGACACTTTGGGTTTGGGCACAGGTTTGCTGTTTCCCACCCTGCAAAATGGATTTTTTGTGCCTGAACTTTTTTCACGATGTTCTGCTAAACAACTATGACGACGACGATACTGACACTGACCTGGTTTGCATGTCAACACATGGGTTGTTAGAATGGCTGACAACCTACCCACAACCCTAAAAGAGCCCATGGGTTCTGGGTGGCTTGTCAATCACCCCAACAACCCACATGTAATGGCAAGCTACAGAGCACCCCTGCTGCAGCTCAAATATTCAAATAGCGGCCACTGCTGCAACAAAAAGCCCCATGGGGAAATTCACCCATGGTGGCTTCTTGCTATGTGCAAACTGGACCAGTGGCTCTTTTAGCCAAGTACAGGGCACAAGACCAGCTGATGCTATTGCTATAACTACAGAAGTATTAACCCTTTCCTGTTATTGTCCTCCAGCACCAAAACATCAAGGCAATGTACACACAACCCCTCTTGTCCTTTCCCTGTTCTTCAGTAGCCTCTCCCCCACCCCACTTCCTAGGAGTCCCAGGCATACTATCCATTTTTAAACTTCCAAATGCCATTATGGTTTGGAGCTGAATAATACTAAGTAATAGTCAGCTATAAAATTACAGCTGCACCCCTCCATTCAATTAGCAGGCAAGGTTCAAAGGCCTCCTTCTGGATCTAGTCAAGATTAATTGCCCCCAGAAAGTGTGTTCCAAAAGCATTTGTTGTTATTTTTAATACCTCAGTATAACTAGAGATATAGGCTGCTTCTCAGAAATACAGGAGTTCCTGCCCTCCCTACGTGGTTGTGCATGAGAGTACTTGGGCATGCAACGCAATCCTACACATATTTACTTAGAAGTAACTCCCATTCGGTTCAGTTGGGCTTGTTTCTAGGGAATACATGTGTATAGTATTGCAGCTTAAAACACAAAACAGCACTTCAAATGCATATCCCAAAAATAAGATACCTAGATACTGTGATTTCCAAAATATATCACACTGGGAAGATTTTTAATTACAGCAATGCAAGAAAGACGGAAAGAAGTTAGGATGAGAGATTCTCACCATAATACGACATCCCAAATTCTAAACATCTATGTTGATGCATTAGACTGCAACACTGTCGTAATATCACTTGGACACTGGGATAACATGTTATGTGATGGCATGACAATGATGTAGCTGTAGGTATGCCCCACCCTAAGCATCTATATTCAGGTGGTGAAACATATCTTAAGACTGGGCTGTAAAAATGTCAGCTATTGTCAAATTAACAGTAGAAAATGCAGCAGTGCATTAATGGAAAGATTTATTTATAATGAGCTTGTGTTGTGACACAGAGAAAAATAGGTCAGCCACAACATATTAACTTTGATATGAACACTGGCAATTCTTACATATAAAGTTAAGGAGAAGGATAATTCACTTTGAACAGTTAACTTATCCTCTGTCAGGAATATATCACTTGATTCTGTAAGGCTCACAAAAGAGGAGGAAAGTAACCCGATCTCGCACTGACCTGTAGGATCCTGGTTAAATTCCCTTACGTAACATATCTAAGAAGGTTATTTGTGGAATATGAAAAAGTCTGGTAACCATTTAAAGAAGAAAGAAATAGGCCATAAGAAGACCTAGTTTGGGTAGTATGATGAGCCAGTAGGAATCTGCTGAAATGATGCCCAACGGTGAACAGAAAACAGGTTGGATGTTTTAGCATTAATCAGTTTGCCACTTAGAGGATGCTGTCTACAAGGAATAGATGGCCTAGCTGCGGGAGCCCTTTTATGCTCATCATTATTAATCTGGGATGGGTATATATCTTGCTGTCTTTAGTCATGTACTGAAAAGCTGATCTTCCAGATGGAAAAAAGAGGGCAGAGTGGTAAACCTTGAGTGTCCCCTCCTGCCAATTAGGGCATATCCACATTACGAACTTACAGCGGTTTTATAGCACTTAAACTATTGTGGCCTCCCTACCACAGTCAAGGATTGCTGAGAACTGTAGATTGATAAGGCTACTGAGAATTCTATTAGAGAACCCTAGCCCTTCCCAGAGAACTACGTTCCCCAAGCTTCCCTGGGGGAGAAGTATGACTTTAACCAATGTAAGCCTGTGGTATGCTCTGCTTTCATGATACTTTAACTTCTTCACTCCATAGCCCTGTAGCACCACCTTTTGGCAGAGGCAGAACTCACACAGCACTATGCAGCACGGTGATAATTCTTTAATAGGGCAGAAATTAAGGGAAAGTTTTGCTTTCCAACTTGGGCCAACAAGTTACCCTACAGAACTATCACTCTGAAATTATGGTTTGCAGCCCAAATTGGATGGTTGATTTGCAGACAATCCTTGTTACATTTAGAGGATTGCAAATCAATCTCCTGTCCCCAAATGATCTTCTGTGGAACTTTTCCAGTGCAAAATGTTTACAATAATATAATAAAATGCCCCTCTAAGATGACTCTGAATCCCACACATGTGTATTAAATATGATCTAACTCATTTTAAAAGCTTTACTTATGCTTCTTGGGTCATTCCCCACCTCCCACCCCTGCACACGCATTAAATAGATATATGCTCAATAGTAAAAATGAATTGTTGATTTTTGAAGAAAATACTATTTATTATGTGGGACAATTAAACACTGAAAAGAACATAAGCATTAAAAATACTATCAGATCAAGCAGCTCCTCTTAGCTTTCTGCTCTAAGTATTAGAACAAGGCATGGACATTGTATGTAACACAGCTAAATCCAATGAATAAACAGCAATTTTCACACACACACACCCCATATGCTACTGAAGAACCATTTAAATAGAGTACTACATATATAGAGATTTTTTTTTAAGTGGCGTGGATGGATCACAATTAAACACTTCTCATATCATGTAGTTTCTATTGCCTAGATATGTGGCATTTTGACTCCCCAAATCCTAGTACAGAAAGTCAGACAAATATGTTCAAAGTCAGATAGACTGAACATATCAGGCTGAGAACAGAAACAAAAGACTGGAAAGGCCTAGTCTGCTTCTAAAGCAAAGTTATCACACAAAGTTTTCATGGGCAATCTAAGGAATAACTTCTCTCTTGAAAAGCTGGTGGAAAACATAACCTGAGATATTCTAGTTCTCTCAGATCAGACTTTTCTAATGCAAAGAAGGGCGGCAGGATTCTCCTTCTAATCTTTCTAATCCTTTCTTTTCAACATTTTCCCTCTAATTACACCAATATATCCCAGGATTAGTTTGTTTTAAGTTCTGCTCTTCACCACCATAATCATAAACCAGTATGTCTAAGTTCTGAAATCCTAAGGACAGTCCCTACAAAACCTAAGTAGCAAAGTTGCGACAAAGGAAGATATTGCTTAAAATGGAGCAACGTGCGGCAAGTGAGGATGGAGGTTTGTTTTTTAAACCCACTGAAGAGTGACATATTTTACATGATGGTCCCTTTTTGTAGTCTTGTTCAGCTTTAGCCACCACTTCATGTACAGGAAAGCATATTCAAATAAATGCAGTGATGGCTTTCTTTCTACATTTCCCCCACACTTTCCAAGTATTGCCCTTTTGTCTAGGATCAACAAGAAATTAATCTGCAGCAAGAGAGGGAGAGACACGAGATACTTGGTATATATTATATAATCACTGCAGCTGGTAAGGAGGGAGCAGGATTCAGGTTGCCATAGTATCCGGCATATCGCTATGGAAGCCGAGCTTTGGTCCACTTGTCAGTAGCGTTGGCAGCAATGAAGGAGAAACACATAGTCCTGCCTGACAGATGCACATGGCTAAAAGGACAGAAATGGAACAGTGCATCTGAGGCAGCTTCTTGCCCTCCTCCAGGGTACTTCTTACAGTGTTATGTTGATGATGATTTCTTTTTCGTTGTGTGTCTTGCAGGAAGGTTTTCACCACTGGAACTGGGGTTTTTTAATGTCTCCTACTACGGTGGCCACAATCAAGTGCACCCTTATATATATACTTAGATTTCCCCCTCCACTAAATGCCTTTCAGGGCAAGAAGAGGAAGAGAGGTCAAGCACACATCCTTTCCATTCTGATAGAATGAGCACAGGAGCCTTCCTTGTACAGGGAGTCCAACCATCGGCCCATCTAGTTCAGTGCTGTCAACTCTGACTGAACAGATTCTCTCCAGGCTCTCAGGCAGCGGTCTTTCCCAACCAGCTTCCTCAGATCCTTCTGTTATTTTCTCGAAAACAAAACAAAACTGGAGATGTCAGACAGGGAACTTGAGTAATCAAGGGCAAAGTACCTAACACAGAGATCGCTCGCTTCCCACCCTGTGACACGCGCCACCAAGAAGAATCTCAGCGCTCCGCTGTTAGGGGGTGAGACGAGAGGGGATTGACAGGCTGCAGCAACACGAAAGGCAGGGGCAGGCATCTCAGGGAGACCGCGGCTACCGTCCAACCCGCCAAATATAAGCAAAGCCATCAGGCAATGTAGAGGAGGTTGGTAGAGGCGAAGGAGGACGTGGCTCTCGGAAAGATGCGCGCGCGCGCGCGCACACGGCCTCCCTTGCGGCCGCCTGGGGATTTCTCCCTCCAAGCCAAGGCGACCGCGGCCCCTTGGTCCATCTAAGCCAGAGGGGCGGGGCTGGGGCCACGCGGCAGGAACGACCGCGCCTGGTTCAAAGGGCAGCCTGTTTAGTGGGGATGGCCGGGAGAGGAGGAGCACTTAAGAGCTCAAGACAGAAAAAGGGTCTACTGCTCAGAGAAGCACCTCCTTCAGTGTGTGGCTGGCCTGACCTGCGAGCCCCCCATTTTAGGTTTAAAACGAACAAACAAACCACGAAAGGACAATCTCAGCCTTTGGGGCATATAAATATATATATACACACCTCCAGCAACGCCCCAATGTTTCTCTGCCTTCAGGATCCCACTTTTGGCTATGAGAGGGAGATCACCGTCCTCTGACGCGCGGGTAGCAGCGCTTACCGTGGGGAGGAAGTAAAGAGGCTCTAACAGCGCGATCCTGTAGTTGACTACTCAGAAATAAATCCCATCGAGTTCAGTGGGGTTTGCTCCCGGGCAAGAGGATATAGGATTGCAGCCTCAGAGGTTGTCTCTCGGCAAGGTTTTTGGGAACAATGTCATAACACCGAGCCCTTTTTAATGTGTGTGTGTGGGGGGCGATAGTTAAAACGGGGCTTTACTCTGGAGGAGTTACTTGTACTCCAGATATCCTAAGGATTTCATTTACTCCACTTACAGCGCAAGCCTATACGTATTTACTCAGACATAAGTCCCACTGTGTTTAATGGGGCTTACTCCCAGGAAAGACGGCACCATACATCCATATATATTGACTCTTCCTTGAACTTGCTGGAACTTATTTCCGATTAAACATATCGGGCTGCAAAATCATGTATGAATTGTGGGGAGGGGGGAGAGGGATAAAACGGCCCCAAACTTGTCCATACCTTCAGAAGGAACTTGACAGTTATAGAAGGAAGATGAATCTGCCCTGGGAAAAGTAATCAAGATACCGAAGCAACCCTCCTCCCTTCCAAACTCGTGGACGTCTCCCTATTAGCTACACTCCCTCTTCCATCAAAAAGCAACTTTGCCTTGTTTAATATCGCCTGCCAAATACAAGGCTGAGAGCGGGTGGCTTTGGGATTTTTTTAGTTGGTTTGTTTTGTTTTCAGCGACCACCCGTCTTAACAAGATCACTGCATCAAATCTTTCCTAATACCATCAGCAGTCTGATCTGTATGGTGGCAGCAAGACCATCTCCCACCCGTCTCCTCCTGCTCTTCACGTTAGCTTCTCTAGCAGCTTCAGAAGGAAAGAAATGGGGCGGGGGGGGGGGGAGGATGGAGAGAGAGAGAGAGAGAGAGAAAGAGAGAGCGAGCGAGCGAAGAGGATGGAAGAAGATTCTCTCCATCCTGAGAATCCCTACAGCCTTACCTTGGTGGTTTTCTTCTGGAATGTACATCCTCTTGTTTTCATTGACCATTTAAGTAGAGGGACGAGGGACCAAAAAACAAAACACCCAAGCAGGAGTTCAGATTTTAATTCCTCCAAATCCAAAAAAAGAACCAAAACACAAATCAGCCGATGAGGTGAGCAGTTCAAGGAAGAAACCGAAGCTGCCGCGGCGATTAAATTCCCCCGCTTGGTTATTACCTGATTCCCATGATGGCATCAAAGCGCAAAAACTGACCCTTTCCACTACTGCCTCCTTTAGTACAATGGCAAAGCATCCTCAGAGAACATCCGGGCCCCTGCCAAAGAATTTAGCACAGCACCTCTGGCCGCCGCCGCCGCTAACTCCGTCGACAAGAAGAAGGGGATCGTTTAGATCTTTGTATTTTTAAAAGAGGAGACTGGTGGGAGAAGAGAGAAGATCACGAAGGGAAGTGGGAGAAAATGGAGCAGGGAGAGTGATAAGCATCCAAGAGGAGGGAGAAAGGGAGGGGGATCTCAGGAGGGTTCAAATGTCTCTCTTGACTTGTTTAGATCCACCGACTAGAGGAGGGAAGCAAGGGGGAAACGCAGTCTAGAAGAGATGTTCAAAGGCTGCTGCTTCTCCTCTTCAAAGCCAGCTCCGTGCGTTCTGTTGGCAGGGAGCTGTTTCTGCGGAGAGAGGGAGAGAGCGCTAGTCCCGGCCCCTCACCCCCTCCCCTCCCCTCCCCTCCCCTCCCTCAGCATAATGCTCTCCCTCCCTCTTTCCTCGCTTAGACAGACAGACACCCTGAACGGTTCCAGATGTTCCAGCTGAGGCAGCGGCGGCAGCAAGCCCCTCCCCGCCCCTCCCTTCGCTTTTAGGAACCGGCGGACTTGATCTGAAAGTTTAACGTGCCTTCTGCACCCCCCGCCCGCCCGCCCGCTCGCTCGCTGGTGGCGGGTTTGCTGCTGCGCCTGCTGAAACGTTTTCTACAGACATGACGTCAAGAAGGCAAGCTGGATCTGGCTTGCCTGGAAAAGTGGGGAGGGGGTGTTGCACAGAAAACATGGGGGAGGGGAGTCGGAGAGCTTCGGGAGAGGCCCCCAAAGCAGGTCGCCCCCTCCCTGAGATTTGTCAATATTGTGCTGTCTCGCTCACTCTCTCTTGTTCTCTCGCTCACAACAACAACAACAACAACAAAAGGGGGGGGGGGAGCCTGCAGTTTTCCACCGCTGAAATGCATCTGTGATCTGCATGTTAAAGAAGAGCGAAAATAATTTTTGCGGGGGTCCATTAACCTGTTTTATTAGAGCGGCGTTTTCAAAGGAAGGGGCGACTCCCCCCCCCGCCCGCCCGTAACAAGAAGTCACAATAGCAATAAAGGTTTGCTGGTGTGTTTAATTGAATCGATTCCTAGCGAGAGGTTGGATCTCTCGTACGCGCACGCACGCACGCACGCGACTGGCAGAGAAGGCACAGATGTTGAAACGGATTATTCGAGCTGAGATTTTCCAGATCCACGATAGACACGCCAAAACCCTGGGTGTGAAGGGGAGATGGAAGGAACATCCATACCCACCCGCTCCATCCATCCATCCATCCATCGCTCTACCTAAATTCTCCCTGTCGCTCGTCTGGGCCACCCTGTTAGGCGTCTCCGCCCGTCCTGATGGTGGCTTCTTTCCAAGCCAGAGGGAAGGGAAGCAAACAGCCAGGGCCTGTGGTGAGCCTTATCTGGGGCTCCCGCAAGGCTGCTGCCATGTTAAGCAAGCAATGCAGAGTGGGTCGCGTCGAATGTATGTGTACGTCGCGTCCTCAATGCTCCGCTCAATCGCACCGATCTGAGAAGATGATCCGGTTTGAGTTGCGTCGCTTGCGCACTTCGGGTCTGCAAGGGAGCGTCACACGTCCCCAAAAAGCAGGCGAACACGTTCGGCCCCGATCCTATCCATGTTTACCACGTAAGTCTCGCTGAACGCTGCAGTCCTTCCTTCCGAGTAGTACATAGGATCGGGTCTGCGCGGCTGCGTTCGTAGGCACGCTTACTCAGCTGTAAGCCTCACCGAATTCAGTGGGGCTTGGTTCGTGATAATGCGTAAGATTCTGAATAATGAATAATTTTTGTTTATAATTTGGCGGGGGGACGGGACACAGCAGATCAACTCACAGACATCAGGCGTGTGGCGTGATTTATTCTAAACAGGCGCGCTTATTCCACACGTCCGCCTCTGTAAATAGATCGGCTCCTGACACCGTGTCGACAGGGCCTAAACCGGCGCAGCACCAAAGAACGGGGAGTTAACGTAGTTGCACATCGGGATGTGGGCTTTAATGGAGGATTTTCTAAGCCACTGCGAGATGCGAGGCTGGGGAAAACGGCAGCAACAGCAGCAGTCCGGAGAACTGCACATTTCCTGACGCTGATGACATTAACACGTGAACTTTCCGCGGCGTGCTGGCCGAAGTTTGCTAACTGATGTCTTCTTCGCCCTGCACATTTCACGCCAGCTATTTGGGGAAGTGCGGAGGGTTAAAAGGCACAGCTGTACAGAACACTGAGCGACTCAAAGCAACAACAGGTTGGGAGATGAAAAAAGCTTTCAAAAGGAAATTAACTAGTCAATTAAAAGCAAAGCGGCGGTTAGCCGTCCAAATTCCCATCCCCACCCGCGTTCTCTACCCAATTTGCTATGTTTAATCCCATCACATGCGTGTTCTCAACATCTTCCCTGCAGTATCATCTTAAGGCACGTTTGAATGTCAGAATTTGGCCAGGAAGTAACTCGTTTGAAAGAGGCAGGATGTTCTTGATAGTTTAAGAGGAAGGGGAAGAGATATTAAAGGTGCAATCCTATGCATATTTAGACAAAAAACAGTCCTAACATGCATAGAAATGCACCCTAAAGCATTAGCTGTTTTACCAGCTGATCTAGATACCTGCAGCAAAAAAGCTGGCAGTTAGCTCAATTCAAGCTATAGTTTCTGGTCAGATTTCTGTGACTAGTACAGTCATCGGGTTGCCTTAAACCAGGTAATATCTGGCCAGAGTCTTCAAGGGCTTGACCAAGAAGTGTTAATAGCCTAGGATATTCAGGTGATGTCTCTTGATGGGAGCAAATCGTTAGACTATCTTCCTTCAATCTTTTCCATGGGACAAAAGCAGACCTTCGCACTCCCAAATGAGAATGATGTAATCTCAAAGTCTGTTTGTGAACAGAAATAATTGAGACTGGGGGTTGTGTGGGAGAGTGAGACAAACCAATAAACACACATACACACAGAGGAGTTTGAGCAACAAACTAGGTAACCTAACAGCATCAGGTAGTGCAGGGATGTCTGATGGAGTTTTAAGCTGTGCCATCACCTATACTTAACCTGTATACTTGTAAATAAACTCAAAAATTACAAAAAGTCATAAGCCTCTGGTTACTCCTTCCAAAGGAAACCAAATCTGGATAAGCACTGCAACCCTGGATCTTCTTTTTGCACAGAGAGGTGAGGAGAGTGCAACAATTTGAAATGTGGGAACCTCTCCCCAGTCTTTGCGGTGCTAGCTACCTTCTCCGGCCCACAGTTCCATGGCTTCCAAAGTTCCCCCAACTGTAATACTTCCTTCCTTCCAAAAACATACCATCTCTTCCTACCCGTAAGGTTTATGCAAAAAATTTACTCCCACTCTTCTTTAACTCCACTGCACATCCTTTCCTTTGGCCTTTGCTCTTCTTCCACCACCTGTGCCATTTTAAGTCATATTGTTTTATCTACCCTGGAAGCCATTCTGAAAATAAGGGTTTTTTTAAATTGTCATCAGATCATGATCACCCTAGGATCATGATCTGATGACAATTCCCAAAGGTTTTAAACATGGCTGTATAGACAATCAAATGTTACCATCCTGAAAAGCCACAGCTCCATGTAAGGCAGTAGCACACATAGACGCAGGCACATGCAACATCCTTCACATGGAAAGAGCAAGTGAAAAAACCTCCAGTGCTGCCCAACGTTATGTGCATTACCCACAGAGCCTTCAAGCAACAACATTTTCACATGCAACATCCTTCACATGTTTTGCACATGCAACATCCTTCACATGGAAAGAGCAAGTGAAAAAACCTCCAGTGCTGCCCAACGTTATGTGCATTACCCATAGAGCCTTTAAGCAACAACATTTTCACATATTGTACATTTCTTCCTGTTTAACCCAGGGGTGGAGAACCACAGGTTCAGGGGGCAAATCTAGCCTGTCTGGGGTCCCAATCCAGCCCTTTGGGGGTTTCCCAGATGGCCGTACCCCTTCTCCTAGCCCTTTCCCCCAAACGTTTGGTGGTTCCCCAGCTTTTGCATGTTTTCCCCCCATTCTAAAGAATGAAATGCCTCTCCCAAGACTTAGTTACTGGCAGTAACAACTTTAAGATGAAACATGCTGATATTTCTCTCCAAAATACACCTGCTGCCTCAAAGAAACTATCTCCCCCAGACTGTCAGCATTATTAAAAACAAAATGTAATAACAGGATCTTGGTTTTTTTGTTTTACTTTCTCTCTGTGCACGCACAATTCTTCATTTTGTTGGGCTGGTATAATTCCATTTGTCTTAAAGGATGAGTCAACAGAGAATACCAAGTATGATTCACCAAGAAAACTGTCCACTGCATAGATGTGTTCACTCAGGAAGCATTTAGGAGCATACTAATCATTACTACACTGGAGTTAGCTACCTTTTAGGACATCTACAGACCTCTTTTGATATCTTAGTGGGGCCTCATGTTCAAGGAGCAGCAAATTTATAGACAGCATTAGGCAAATGTCATCTACCAGCCACCGTAGCACTGCTGTCTGCCAAATCCCATACACACGCAGGCACATACACAAGCTGTCCCTACCACCTACAGATCTCTCTCTTCTGTCCTCATGCTTCCCTGCCTGCCAAATTCCCACCATGGGACACAATTTGGTCCAATTACTGAAAATAAGACTTGGTAGAAAAACAGCACAGGAAGCATTTTTTAAAAGTTGGCATTAATTACTTTAGCCCAAATACATTTTTATAATAAAATTAAGTTGCCTGATTCAGCATTTCTTGTCAGTAACCGACTATACTAGAGTTGCAAAGTTGAGCCAAATGTGCATTTACAATGTAGTAACAACAAAAAATAAACCCAGCCAGAAAGCTTAAGGAATTATTCACACTGGCTTTCACTCCTATGGTCTCATTTGTGGGGTGCTAATTGTTGTTCAATGCCCAAACTTCATAACAGAAATAGGAGCATGGAGTTGGGTACTATACTCTTTGGGAACATTATTATGTGCACCCATGCATTTGCGATTGCTGGTTTTTGACTTGCTGCTTTGTCATGCTCATTGTGATGGACTAGTTGAATCCATTCAAATATTGTAGAGACAATGAGGCTGTTGGAGTGTAATGACAGCCTGCTGCCTGCAGGACTCCCTCCACTTCTGCTTTTACTCAGCTACCTATGATTAGTTCCTTGCAGGTTATTGAGCGTGATGTCCGAACCTGAACCGATGGGTTGCTTAGGGGGCGAAACAATCCAGAGGTTAACCCAAGGACAAACCATAGGTTAACCGCAGAGGTATTTAGCCCTTAAACAACCCATCAGTCTGGGTTTGGACATCACACTCAATGACCTACAAAGGAGCTGATCATAGGCTGTGGAGTAAAAGCGAAAGTGGCAGGTGCATGGGAGACAACTTGCTCTCTCTCTCTCTCCCACTCATGCACAACAACCCATGGGTTGTTTAACCAATGGGTTGCCGTTGCATGCGAACCAGGTCAATGTGGTATAGGACTGGGAGGCATGGCTTCAAATTACTCAAGCTTTAACACAGACAGTGCAGGGGCATTTTGTGGAATACACTTCCTGTCAGTCTAACCTACCTCACTGGTTTGTTGTAAAGATATATATATATATATATATATATATATAATTTTATTTATTGAATTTATTAAATGCCTGATTAAATACATTTCTCTAGGCATATTACAATAAATAATAATAATGCTACAAATAAAATCAACAGTATAAACCTAATAAATGTGCCAACACAGCATACAATACAATATCAGATATGGGAGGTAAAACCACATTTTCAGGGACTATGGGAGTAAAACACAAATACACTAAAATATTTTAAAAGACTGTACAAGATTTAAAAGGCCTGGGAGGACAGGAAAATATTAGCTTGGTGCCAAAAAGATAGCAGTGTGGGCATCAGGTGAGCTTCCTTTGTGTGAGCATTCCAAGTGGTAGGGGCCACTACCAAGAATGCCCTCTTTTGTTGCCACCCTCCTAGCTTCAGAATGAGGGGACACTCCAAGAAGGGCTTCTGTGGATGACCTTAAAGTATAGGCAGGTACATATGCAAGGAGGCATTTCATCAGGTGTCAAGGTGCCAAGACACGTAGACATTTATAAGTGAAAAACAGCCCTCTAATTTTGGCCCAGAACACATTGGGAGCTAGTGCAGGTGAGAGAGGACTGGTGTAATATGATAGTAGTGCCTGGTCCCAGTTAGAGTTTTCAAAGCCATATTTTGCACTAGCTGAAGTTTCCAGACCATCTTCAAAGGCAGCCCCAAGGATAACACATTACAGTAATCCAATCAGGAGATTACCAGGGCACCAATCTCTGTAGCTAGGCTATCCACCTCCAGATAGGGTCATAGCTGGGACACCAACCGAAGCTGGTAAAAGGTGTTCTGAGCCACAGAGCCTACTTGAGCTTCTAATGACAGTGATGGATCCAGGAACACCCCCAAGGTATGTTCCTGATATTTCAGGGGGAGTGCAACCCCATCTAGAACAGGTTGAATCCCACTCAACCTGGACTCCTGGTCTGGGGAGTCACCCACTACAAGTGTCTCTGTCTTGTCTGGATTACATGTATTAAACATACTATGTAGCCTCATAAAACAAAATTCTCTGGGCATTTTACAATAATTATAAAAACACAAATAACATCACAATAGAATCGACAATATAAAACTAATATAACGTAATAAATATAAACGACATAATGTGCCACAGTGAGCTCCTTGGAGGAAGGGTGGGATACAAATGCAATTATTAATACAATATAGTTTTGAATAATCTACAAGATGTGATTCTGGAAAATCTGTAACCATTCTTCCTTCTTCCTGGTGCTGGCTAATATATGGGTTTGGTGGGGGGAAATACACTGGCACTGGCTATTCAGATATTCCCAATTTACAAAATATATGCATTCCTAAACATAAGTACCATATGTATAACACATATGTATAACACACATAACCCATTATCTTCATCTATGTATAAATAAAGCCAGTTCCCAATATCTTATGTTCTATTCCTCATTCTGTTACACTTTAGCACAACCGAGAAGCAGGATTACATTGTACTGGAGCCGATACCATAAGGTTGCTTCCATACAAGTGTGTTTGTGGGTAATCTATACTCTGAGTCACAGTGCATCGCCATTCACCCCTGAAAGTACACATTTGGAGCAGGGCTGATAATTGTTTCATGTGCTATTCTATGTGGACTGAGGGAATCAGCATGATAAACAGAGATACTACTGCATTGTGCCAAAATGTCAGCAATAGCTCTTGAAACCCTTTTCCCTGTTTCTCTGCTTTTGTCATCAATCCATGTAATATGTGGAACCACCCCAATGGAGGGCTTGGAGAAAGGGGAAATAAATACACCAGGGAAGGCTCTTTCATAATACATTATTTTAAAAAAATTAAGCCTCTTTTGCCTTCCTTAAATAGTTTTTTTTTTCCCCCACAGCAATATTTCATGTGGCTACTGCATATTTTAATCTTCCTAGGTCTATTTTTAGTAGATTATCTTCACACTCTCCTTTGGGAAGTTATGCTTTATACTAGAACACCTCAAGAGAATAAACGTTTCACACGCACACGAGAAAAGAAAAACAAAGCATCCTGGGAAATAGATGCTAACGTGATTAAGCTGTGTGTGTTTTTTCCCCAGGGCCAGAGAAGAATAGCCTGATCATAAGCATATTTAATCAGAAGTAAATCCTATTCAGTTCAATGGGACTTCAGCTGAAATCTTATACCCACTTCACTGGGCGTAAGCCCCACTGAACTCAGTGGGGTCAGAAGGTACACTATAGAATTGTACTTTTATTTATTTACTTATTAAAAAAATGTATTCGCCACCTTTCAGAGCAGGAGGCCTCCCAAGGTGGCTCACAGCAATAAAAGACACAAAAACAGTTAAAATATTAAAAGCGATAAAACATAAACACAATGAAATAGCAATAAAAGCAACAATAAAAGCTGGCAATAAAACCAACAAGTACAGCAACAACAGCAGTCCTATCAAGAGAAGGCCATGGTAAAATAATATATTTTCAAGGTCTTCTTAAAAGCCTGCAATGATGGAGCATGGCAGACCTCCGATGGCAACTTGTTCCAAAGGTGTGGGGCCACTGCAGAGAAGACTCTCACATGTGTGGTCACCCACCTAACTGCTCTCAAGGGCCTCTCTTCCTGATCTTAAAGCCTGCGCAGGCTGATATGGGTGAAGGTGGTCCTTCAAGTAACTTGGTCCCAAACTGTTTAAGGCTTTAAAGGTCAAAATCAGCACTTTAAATTGGGCTTGGAAACACACTGGTAACCAGTGCAGCTGGTGCAGTATAGGCATTATGTAATCAAATTGCCTCGCCCCCATCTAATACTTGGGCAGCCACATTCTGCACCATCTGAAGTTTTTGAACTGTTTTCAAAGGCAGCCCCACGTACAGTGCATTACAGTAGTCTAGCCTGGATGTGACTAGTGCATGGATAACTGAGGCAAGCTCTGTCCTCTCCAGATAGGGTCGTACTTGGCATACCAGCCTACTGTAAACTGGTAAAATGCACTCCTGAACACCACAGCCACCTGGGCTTTCCCAGTTAGCTCAGAGTCTAGGAGGACTCCCAGACTGCATGCTTGGTCTTTTAGGGGGAGTGCAACCCCGTCTAAGACCAGTTGTAAACCTCCATCCGAAGTAGTTGGTTTCCCAACCTACAGTACCTCTGTCTTGTCTGGATTAAGTTTCAGCTTGTTCACTCTCATCCATTCCAAAACAGCCTCCAGACACTGGTTTGAGAGTTTCATAGCTTCCCTGGGATGTGCAGATGGAAACGAGAGGTAGAGCTGAGTACCATCCACATACTGATAACATTTCAGCCCAGACCTCCTGATGACTTCCCACACCGGTTTTATGTAGATATTAAATAGCATGGGGAACAAGATAGAGCCTTGTGGTACCCCACAGGCTAACAGCCATGGGGTGGAACCGAAGTTCCCCAGCACCACCTTCAGAGACTGCTCCTCCAGAAAGGACTGGAAGCATTTAAAAATGTGCCTCCCAAGCCCAATCCAGATAAACAATCCAGAAGGACACCATAGTTGATAGTATAGAAAGCTACTAAGAGGTCCAGAAGAACCAACAGTGTTGCACTCCCCCCATCCATTCCCCGGCATAAGTCATCAACCAGGGCAACCAAGGCTGTTTCTGTCCCATAACCAGGCCTGAAACCTGATTGGAATAGATCTAGGTAATCAGTTTAATCCAAAACGGCTTGGAGTTGTGAGGCCACCACACACTCCAGCACATTGCCCAAGAATGTAACACTGGACGGTAGTTATCCGAAACCATAGGATCTAAATTTGGTTTCTTCAACAAGGGCCTCACTGCAGCTTCTTTCAAAGCTGCAGGGACCTCACTGTCCCTCAAGGAGGCATTTACTACCTTGGAGGTCGAGATATCCATCCCAGCTCTGGCAGATTTCACAAGCCAGGATGGACAAGGATCTAAAGGGCAAGTAGTAGACCTCAGTACTCCAAGTAGTTTGTCTACATCATCGGGTTGCACAAGCCAAAAGGTATCCATAACATGACTAGATGGTGCACCAGCCATGTCCATATCAGACTCTTTCAAAACAATGGCATCCAAGTCAGCACGAACCTGAATGGTTTTATCTGCAAAGTGTCTGGCAAATTGTTCACAGCGGGCCTTTGTGGGTTTGAGTTGTGTTCCAAGGCCTACACCCAAGAGGCCCTTAACCACACGAAAGAGTGCCACTGGACGACACTGAGCAGATGCAATGGTGGCAGAGGAGTAGGCTTTCTTCGCCGCCATCCCTGCCACAGAATAAGATCACAAGTGGATTCTTTCCTGTGTTTGATTGTATTCATTCTGAGTCTTCTGCCATTTGTGCTCTAATCATCAACACAGTTGTTTCATTGCCCTCAGCTCCTTGGAATACCAAGGAGCTGACACAATCCTATGACTAAGTCGAGGACATTTGAGAGTGATCATATCAATAGCCTGGGTCATCTCCTCAATCCAAGTGGTGGCCAGGACCTCGGCAGGACTGCCAGCTAAGCCTGCAGGAAAATCCCCAAGAGACCTCAAAAATCCATCCGGATTCATCAGTCTCTGGGGGTGGACCATCAAATTTGGTCCCCCACCCCTGCAGAGGTTACAGGTGGCCTGAAGGTCAAAATTGATCAGATAATAATCTGTCCAGGCCAAAGGAGTCACTACTGGCTCCCCCACCTGCAGATCATTTTCTCCCAATCCAGCACAGAAAACAGGTCCAAAGTGTGTCCTGGGGAAATATATTATTTGGGACAAGCCCATGGTTGACATGGTGGTCATGAAATCCTGATTCCTGAGCTGCTCCTGACAAAGTTGCCTTGGCATGAATATCAAAATCCCCCAAGACCATAAGCTTCGGGGTCCTCAACATCATGTTTGAGACCACCTCAGTCAGCTCAGGCAGGGAGACTGTTGGATAGCAGGGTGGGCGGTACACCAACAGAATCCCTATCCTGCCTTGGGTGTCCAACACCAGGTACAGACATTCAAAACTGGCTGAGCGTTGGATAGGGAATTTGACCAGGGGGATAGAGTCCCTATAGACCAAGGCTCCCCCCCCCTCGCCCTTCCAGTCGAGCTTGGTGCTGCACAAGAAACCCTGGTGGACACATTTGAGAGAGATTGACTGCTCCCTGTTCATCCAGCCAGGTTTCGGTAACACAGGCCAGGTTGGCATGTTCTTCAGCTCTAAGCTCAGAAATGATACTACCTTTTCCAGTAGCTGACCTGGCATTCATCAGCAGCACGTTCAGACTAGAGGGGACTGCAGGTAAGCCACCAGAATTACTGAGGTTGGAAGGCGGACTGGAAGGGGATAGAGCATGCAGATGTCTTAATCGCCTTCCCCTCTCCCGATGCCATCATTTCCCACCACTATATCACCCTCTGCCCAGCACTATATCTGTAGTGGCCCCAACTTGTTTCACCAGTAAACACATTTCAGGCCCACAAAAACCCCGTGCGGGGTTAGGGGTAGCTGATTTTGCTCTCGTGTATTACAGATAGGCACACTGGAGGAGGTTAAGTGGTAGTACCTCCCCGCAAGAGTAGATGTTCCTGCTGCCCTTTTTTCTGCTGTACCCGCATCTTCCAAGGTGGTGGTGGGGGATTCCACTATGCTCTCCTGCTGTTACTCTCCTAGTATGAACCCACCCATATATTACAATCATCATCTGATGTCCTCCTCTAAGTGCCTCCTCCAAAGGAGGTTTGGAGGGTGGCAACAAGGGAGAGACCTTTTTGGTGGCAGTCCCCCAATTGTAGAACACTCTCCCCAGTGAAGTCTGCCTGGTGCCAACATTGTCATCCTTTCATTGTCACCCTTACCACTTTCCTCTACTCCCAGGCATTTGATGGCATATGATAAAGTCTTAATCAGTCCTGGGATTTCTATTGTTTTTCATTGTTTTTGTATGGAAATTATTTCACATTATGTTTGATATTGTATTTTTAAGGTTTTAACCTGTTGTGAACCACTCAGAGAGCTTTGGCTTTTGGGCGCTATAGAAATGTTTTATCATCATCGTCGTCATCATCCCAATTGAAACATGTTTTAAGGACGGAGGTGCTGAGGTAAATCAATTCACACATTCAATTTAAGTGACAGGCTAGGTCAATACAAGTGCCACAAAGAGGTGGGAATGAAGAGTCATGACCTGGTTGTGTGGATTGTGCCACTTCAGACGACAGGTGGGAGAATAACATTTTTAATGCCCCTATATAAAAAGTGACCCACAAGTACAAAAATAACATAGCAGGGAGTTGGCTGAGATGCAAATAGATGAGGGTTTCATTCCTTCTTTGTTTTTACTTGCAGGGAGATTCATAGATGTCCCCTATTTGAAATCTGAAGCAGAACATTCAATGATGCCGCCTCAGGATTTATTTCATTTATTTGTTATGTTTGTATGTCACCATTTTCTGATCATGGACTTTGTGACATACACAGGAATCTAGGCAGCCTTCCACCCAAATCTCCACTGTGTTCAGCAAAATTGCTGCACTGGGCCTTCAGAACATGCCCAGGATTCTCCTGCCACATCCTGCTGCATGTGTAGACTAGGTCACAGACAAAGCACACTAGACTTGTCAAATCCTTGCTTTGGACATTCTCTTAAGACAATAAGATTAAACCAATTGTGCTAATTGCTCTCATTATCTATACATCATACCTTCAGATTTTCAAGCAATTTACTTTAATTATCATGCAAAGAACCCCCAGGTTAGACTTCATTGTGAAAATAACAGTTTTTGCTCTCATCCAGTATATCCCATTCTGCTTGTTGTTGTACTTTTAAAGGTTATAGGAATGTATCTTAAATTTCAGGACAACCAGATCTGGTTTCTGAATCACATGCAGTTTTGCCGGACATTTACTTCCTCTTCCAGTTGCTTTTCTACTGTCTTCTTTGGGGGTGCCTTAAACAAAGGCAGCTACTTACTGCACTAAAATATGAATGCAAGAAACTCTGTGCAAAAGCAGGTGCCTAAAGCCCTGGCCTGGTTTTGTCTATATGTAAGGGCCAAACTATATGTGACTTTAATCACATAGTTCTGCCCTTGAGTACAGGGCTGATTTTCACAAATGGCCAGCACACAGAGCGGATCCAGATCGAGACCCTCACATGGGGGGTAATAGGACCTTTTTTGGCAATGCACAGGGCCCCCTGATCAGGATTGGGACTGCAGCAGGAGGCAAAGGATGAAAGGACCCTCATGCTACGGTGCTGATCCAGATTAGAAGCCCCTTGCTGGCAATTTGTGAAAAACAACCCTGCAGTCAAGTGCAGAAAGACATGATTAAAGTCACAAGTGGTTTGGTCCTCAGGTAGAGGGGTAAAAGAACAGCAGAGGAACCCAAACACTGTAAGGACTTCCTATCAGCCATATATTTATATCCTACTGTGTTTCCTTTAGAAGACTCAGAACACTTGCATAGGTTCTCCTGTGGTCTCTCATTCAAGTATCGCTCAGGGCTGTGCTGGCTTATTTTCAACAATGTACCTCCAGTACTTACACCAGTTGCTGGGGAACATGGGTGGGAGGGTGCTGTTGCGTTCGTGTCCTGCTTGAGGGTTCCCAGCAGACAGCTGGTTGGCCACTGTGTGAACAGAATGCTGGACTAGATGGAACCTTGGTCTGAACCAGCAGGACTCTTCTGATGTTCTTAACAATGTGATAGTATAGGGTGCTCCCAGAGCTTTCTCAGACAGTCCTCCCAAATGGTTCAATCGACAATTTCGTGCATATTCCTTACCTGCTTCACAACCTTACCTCAACTCTAATTTGGCACAGAGAGTTATTTAAAATATTTGCATTCCATCCTTTGCAAAACCAAACCAAACCAAACAATAAAAGTATGATAAAACATCACACTGTTCCAGACCATGTTTATCTCCTATGAAAGACTGGATACTTGCTTAAATAAAACAGGTGGTGGGGGAAGAGTTTTAGCTTGTTTCTGAAAGGTAAGCCAGGAAGAGCAATGGCAAGTTTTTCTAGAAAGGTATTTCCTAGATCAAGGAGGGAGAAACTTTCTTCTGTTGAGGGCCACATTCTCTTAGGAGTAATCTATTAGGGGGCCCATGCTGGCAGTGGGGCCAGAGCCCAAAGTGGGCAGGACAACCCCTTTCTGTATTTTTTTGCAACCTCCTTCTCTCCCTCTCGCTCTCCCTTCTTGCCCAAGGGCTTCCAGGAAAGGGATAACAAGAGGTCTAAACTGATCGCTTGCAGAGGGCTTTTTCAAATGGTTCCATGTGGGCTCAGGGCTGCAGGTTGCTCACTCCTGTGGTAGAACATGGATGGACAATCTGCAGCATGGTTGCCAAAGATGATACAAGGAGCGGCAGGAACAAGAAGACACATGGACCTGACTGGGTCCTAGTGAGGTGTCTATTCCTGCATTGCGCTGAACCTGCTCCATGATTACAGGCAGGAAATAAAACCATATCAAGGAACAGGGTACTGCAGTGCACTAGCATGTCACTCTGTCATGCTTTGACTTGCCCAAAAGGTTGATCACCATTTTCTTAAATTCCTTTATTCCTGATCTGTGTTGTCAATTTGTCCTTTGAATATGCTCAGTTCAGTCATGCAGAAACCTGACCTGGTTTCCTGAATTTAACTTAGTCCTACTTAACTAGAGGTGAATATAGGATCAGAATTACCAATATGCTTGGTGAATGTACGGTTCCCCTAACACAGCTCAGTGTAATGTTTGCCCCCTTTTTGTGACAGCACAGCACTGTTAATTCAGCCATAGTATATAATTTACTATAATTTACTATACCCCTTGGGCTTTTCTCTGTGATACTATTCTCTAATCAGTGTTCCTTCCCTCTACATTGATGCCTATGATTATTCTTGCTTGCGTGACCACATGGTATTTACTTCGGATGAGTCATATTCTATTGACTTCAGCTGATTTTTCTAAGGAAAAAAGTTGTAATGGTTTCAGTTCTATTCTTCATTCTAAAGGAGATTCTTACCAATTTCATGTAACCTATGTCTGATTACTAATTGTAAATAAATTTTCTCATAGTTGGCCATACAGGAGTTCGGAATACCTAGGCCTCAAACATTACATAGTGAATGATGAATGGAGCTGATAGGAGGGGTCCATGAGCCAGCTACGAATCTCTCTCCATGAAGGCAAGCATCTAGAGGGCTGTCACTTTAGGCCTAAAAATATCAGCTGCAATCCTATGCATGTCTACTCAGAAGTAAGTCCCATTGAGTTCAATGGGACTTACACCCAGGTAAGTGTATATAGGATTGCAGCCATAGTGTTCTGAGCCCATGGGGCTGGCATCTGTGCTTTCTTTCTAACATGTAATATGCTGGGTGTGTCACACACTCTGCCATGGAAGACTTTGTAAATTATTCCAGTTGTTTTCCGGGCCAAATTCAAGGTGTTGGTTTTGACCTTTAAAACCCTATATGGTTCTGGCCCAGCCTATCTTAAGGAGCGCCTCCAGCAGCACCAGACAGGCCGCTTAACAAGATCAGCCTTGGATGGCCTTCTCTCTGTCCCATCAACCAGGACAGCTAGACTGGTGGGGACGAGGGAGAGGGCCTTTTCTGTGGCAGCCCCCACTCTGTGGAACTCCCTCCCTAGGGAACTCCGCCATGCCCCCTCTTTAATGAAGCTTCCGTCGTGTATTACAAACGTGGTTGTTCAGGCAGGCATTTGGGGTGGGCTAGGGTATTTTAGAAAATGTTTTTACTGCAGAATTTTATTGTTTTAAACTGTTTTATTGTATGTTGTACATCGCCCAGAGTGGCTGGGTGACCAGCCAGATGGGCGATTAATAAATTTAATAATAATAATAATAATATTAATAATAATAATTCCCAGATAATGTAGGCCCCAGAGATGATGATTACCTAGTTGTGAGGAAAGCATATGTTTCAAATGGCCTTATTTACCAGGAACAGGCCATATTTTCTGGTATCCATTCCTGGTAAATCATCAATCCTAATTCTTAAGATTTATCTTCAGGTGAAACAATTCTTGGGCTAAGTTCAGAGCAAGTGGACTTGGTTTTCTTGGTGTATTTGGTTGAATAAATTGACTTGGTCTATTTATTCAAGCAGACTTCGATAAATGCTTGGTTATTGAAACTTTTATTTGGTTTTATAATTTTGGTTTTTGTGATGCAAAACAGCTCTATTCAATGATCCATGTATTTTTCATTTCAACCATTACCTGACTTGAGTCGTGATTTCTAGATTGCATGCATTTCTCCAGCAGTTTTCATTTCACCATTGCTGCACTGAAATCTTAACCTAAAGCTATTGTTTTCTAAATTGTTCACTAAAATAAAAGTAATTGTGATAATACTGCTCAGAATAACTCTTGTTGTTACCATTAAAAAATCATCATCAAAACACCACAAGCAACTGCTACACAGTCTCTAATTGGACTGGTTAAGTCATTGACTGTACATCTGTATATTTTATTATGCTGCTACTTTGAATAATTGTTTTCTGAGGACATTTGATGCCCCATTTACTGAGACTTTCCAAAACACTGTTATAGAAGTGTTGGTAGCATGCATGCAATAAAGATAAATACGTGTTTTGTTCAAATGATATAATGAGGCAACCCAAAATGTTCTTATTTACTGAATAAATTCAAATCCTCTTGAAACATGGCATGCCAAATCATCTGGAAGTCATTCTTTTTAAATAAGCATTGTCCTCGTGAAAAATAACATTGACATGACCATTTGGGCCTGTGGATACTAATTCCGAGACAACAGCAGTTTCAGTCCGAGCAGTTTTGCTTGTTAGCGTTCACCTGTACTACCAGTGCAAATCAGTTTTTAAATAGTCATAGTTTTTCTTACAGAATTCAGAGAAATATAATTGTGCAAGGGTATATTTTATTTTATTTATTTAACAGATTTATAATCTGCTTTTCAGGGTGAAACCGTTCACAAAGCGGATTACAATATACTTTAAAATACAAAATAAATAATCAAACTACAAAAACAATAAACGATATTAAACACACAAATCATTAAAATAACAAACAAAGCAATACAAAAGCAACAACTAAATGTTAGTTAAATGCACAGTACACTAAAGTTAACCAAATGGAGACAGAAATAAATATGTTTTAAAATCTCCCTGAAGGCCAGCAAAGAAGGGGTCATATGCATTTCCCAGAGGAGGACATTACAAAGATGTGGGCCTAGGACAGAAAAGTCCCTGTCCCTGGTATGTGCCAGTTTCACAACTCTCACTGGTGGACCAAAAACCAGGGCTTCAGATGCTGATCTTAAAGCTTAGGCAGGCCCATAAGGGTACAGGCAGTCCTTTGAACAACCCAGTTGCAAATCACGTAGGGCTTTAAAGCCAGCACCTAATACCAGCACCTTAAATTGGGCCCAGAAACAAATAGGCAGCCAATGTAATTGACACAGAATACATGAAACATGATCAGTACACCAGGCTCCTACGAGTGTTTCAGCTGCTGCATTCTGCACCAACTGTAGTTTCCAGACCATATTCAAGGGCAGCTCCATGTAAGGTGCCTTACAGTAATCAAACATGGCTGTACCCAGAGTATGTATTACTGACGGAAGGCCAGTTTTCTTTATATAAAGTCACTGCTGGTGAACCAGCCAAAGCTGGTAAAAAGCACTCCTGGTCACTGATGCCTCCAGCACCTTAATGATAACTGCTGAGTGCGGACAAATTCCCAAACTGCGTATCTAGCATTTTAGGGGGAGTGCAACCCCATCCAGAGTCAGTTTCACATATCCATCCAAACTTTCCTCATCCACAACATTCTTGTCTTGTCTGGATTAAGTTTTAACTTGTTTGCCCTTATCCTTCCCAAAATTATCTCTAGACAACTGTTCAGGGTTTCCACTGCCTCCATGGGAGTAGAAGTTGGAAACATGAGGTAGAGCGACATGATACTGATGACATTTAGCCCAAACCTCTGGCTGACTTCATGCAGCAGTTTCATGTAGACATTAAAAAGCATGGGGGACAAGATGGAGCATCGAGGCACTCAACAGTCGTGTGGCCATGAGGTGGAACAGAGGTCCCCCAGCAACCTTCCCTCCACCATAACAACATGCCCCCAAGTCTCAACCTGGAGAGACAATCCAGAAGGACAGCATGGTTTCTGGTATCAGAAGCCAGTGAGAAGTCCAAGAGAACCAACAGGGTCACACTGCCCCCATCCATTCCCTGACATAAGTCATCCATCAAGGTGACCAAAGTGGTTTCTGTCCCAAACCTAGCAGAGAAGCCCGATTAGAATGGATCCAAATAATCAGTGTCCTCCAAGACTTCCTGGAGTTGATGAGCCACCACTTTGCTCTAGGACCTTGCTTAAGAATTATACATTGGAGAAGTGGTTCAAACAACTGGGACAACCCCATCCCTTAGTTTACCACTTCTAATACCAACACAGTCAGCCCTGCCCTGGCAGATCTCACAAGCTCTGACAGGCAAGGATCCAAAGAATAACTGGTATACAGAGGCATACTGCCTCTGATGCTGGAGGTTATATATAGCCATAACTGGAGGTAGTCCAAGCCGGCTGATACCTCCCTTGTGTGTGTGCACGCACATGCGTGCGGGGTGTGTACTGTTTTGGTTACATATGCAATGGCACTCACAGCCTGAACATCAGAAATAGAGGGAATGATTATGATGTAGCAAGTGAAGCTTCCTGCATAATTGTATTTGTACAATGGGAAACAAAGGCTAAGATGCAAAGTGTTACCTCCCCAGAGCAATCTGTTTGCTGCCTTCCTGACTGCTTGCCCTTTGCTGGCCCTGCCAGACCTACTGTTCTGAAGCCACTGATCCAGCTATGCCCTGAGGAGCCCCACTCATTAGGGTTCTTTCTCCTATCCCTGTAACCACAAATGGACACATAGACAAGAAGAAGGTAAATCTTTTCCTGGTACACAAATATGTTGTGAGAAAAGAACAGGTATTATTATTTCCAGTGGTGCAGCTAGGTAATTTTAGACCCTGGACTTAGGGCTCAATCCTATGCATGTTTAGACAGAAAAAACTCCTACAACTCCCAACATTCCCCAACCAGCCATGTTGGGAGTTGAAGGACTTTTTTCTGTCTAAACATGCATAGCATTGCACCCTTAGGTAGCAATACTATGGCCCCTAGACATTGTCTAGGAGGCATAGGATTGTTTGGATTCTCCCTTCTGAGGTCATTTGGAGGGCTGGGCTGTGATGCCCTGGGCTTTGGCCCCAAGATCCAGCCCTCACTGCACCACTGATTATTCCTAATATTATTTATAATAAGGCCCCTCACATGTTCTAGCTGCTGTTTAAGGCTGCCTGTAGGCTTACAATCTAATAGACTTGTTACAAAAGGCAAAAAGGGAAGGGAAGGAAAGAGGAAAACAAGCAAATTCCTGTGCTTGTTTTTGTTGAAGTTACACAAATGTTATAATGAGCAGACGGAATGGCCTTGGAGGCAGTTCTTGGAGGCAAAAAGCTAAATGGCCATTGATCCAGCCATGAAAAGGAGTGGGCTGTGCCATCTCCTCTCTCTCCCTAATGCAACCAGGTGGAATGGTAGCAAATAACTCTGTCGTTACCATGTCAGCATTACCATCTACCTTTGGGGGTAGATCATTATTAATCTCCATTTTACAAATGGGGAATGGAGGCCAAGGGGGGGGGGAGAGGCGACTTGCACAAGTCAACACCAGGGCAGAGATGGAATCTGAATGCAGCTCTGAGCCACACACAGGCTCTTGGCAACAATGCTGCGCTGCGTCCATTCCTTACCATTTTTGCTCAGCCTATGTAGAAAAACAGATTTCTCACAAAGGTACCAGAAGACTCTGCTGACCTCTCATTCCACGATCACTATTCTTGCACTGTGGCTTTTGACTTGGTGAAGGTTGCTCTAAATTTCTCACTGCTCAGGGAGCAGAAGGCCAAACATGTTATTTACTGGGCCAACTGTAAATATTGAAAACTCAGGCTTCAATGGCCCATAGAAAATGTTCATCAGGAAAAATGTTGAAAACAAAATAAAATGGATCACAAACTTCTGCCATCCAAATGGAAGACAGGCAGATGCAACAATGTTAGCTAACTATTGAACAAATGGTGAGAAATAAACGCAAGAATTATCCCTTATAATGGCACCAGAGGAGAGTGCAATATTAAGTCAAAGAGGTTAATTAATCCATATATTCTCAAAATTAACCATTTTAAAGCTAGGTCTGAGAAAAGAACTCTTAGCTCAAGAGTAGGAGGTATTTAATTATTAGAAGAATCCATGTTGCAACATAAGGGATTTGATGTTGTTGAACTATTACACAATGATTGGATGGGCTGCCCTGATGTGATGGAGAGGCAGGGTAGGCAGAAGAATTTCTGGCTATCGTCGGCTGAGTTTCTCAGAGGGTCAGGGCCTGCATTTGTTTCTAGGGAAGGGACAGTTAGAAGAACAAGGGTCAAACACTAGACAATACTGAAAACGCATGATTGCATTTCACATATGTGTTTTAAAATGGAAACATAAGCCACAGGGTGTGGACAGCAGGATCATGGTACAAGGGAAAGGTGGTTAATCCTTTCTCCCAACGCTGTGTTTCCAATGAAAAACCTCTCCCCTAGGCTGCTACTTGACCTGTGAAGAAGCTGCCATTGGCGCCACTCAGTCTCGCTGACTTGAGAGGGACTACACTGGAGTCCCATTGGAGTTACTGGAATTATAGTGTTGGCTCCAGGTTTTGGGTTGCCCAGGGGTGTGGTGGTAAATTTTGAAGGGCAGGCATACCTCATGAGAGTCCCCATAGCCATACCCCTGGGGAGAATAAAAAAATTCAGGTTGATGCATATGAACAAACCAGTTGTAGCAGTGTTCACTTCCATCAGAAGCAGGTCTTTTGTAAAGGTACGGGGCCTTTATTGCCTGTTCAAGACCATGCCACCCCAAAATACTTTGCATGACAACACAGAACAAGATATTGTTGCTGAGAAAATTAATTTTCCCTCAGCTATGGTGAGCTTGGAGGGAACAGGGAATTCTGGGGTCTGTGGTAGATGACATCAGCTAATAAAGAAGTACCGGTGCTGCATCCCTGCAAGCCCTGGCTCCACTACCCCACTGGTGGTATCCCCAGCCAAGATGCCTTCAGCGAGGCCCCTCCTCCTCACCACTGTCACTACTGGCCATTTGCTTACCCTCTCCTTCTTGGGGCCTATCTACTTGGGGTATTTACTCTGGTCCTGCTGCGGTCCCAAGATGATCAGGGCGCATGGCGTGTGCCCCTCTTGGCAGCAAGCACGCTATTTATTCCTTGCTGTAAAATCCATGTTTTGGGAAGCTGGTTTTCTGACAGATGTTCTCATCATGGTGGTTTCAGCGTGGTTTGGGAGTCTGTGTGACCTGAACTGCCCTCGGTGTGGGTTGCTGGGAGCAGCACTGATTGGTGGAAGGGAAAGTTGAATGGAGGGGACGTGGGGAGAGCAGAGGGCAAAACATGTCTACCTGGAGGTAATTTCAATTGCATTTTTCCGAGTACAGGAGCAGAGGGGTTGGGATAATTCCTTTGCCTGTTGTTTTAAATATTCACTGACTGCAGGAGTGGGGAGAGGGCGGGCAGCTAGCCTTGTTGCTTTGAAACTGTGTGGTTGCAAACGTGCACTGGATAAAATGCTTACTCGGAAGTAACTTTCTCCAGTTGCACTTCACTGACCATGGAAGTGGGGAGTGGGAGAGGCGGAGAGCAAGCTTCAAGCGTGTCATTTTAAAACTATGCATGCCTACTTGGAAGTAACTTGTCCTCTGTTGCACTTCACTGAGTGAGGGTGGGTGGGTGGAGTGGTGGAGAGCAAGCCTCAAGCCTGTCGTTTTATAACCATGCTGTTATGGAAGTGCGAAGGTATGCTCTTCTGGAGGTGTTCAAGTATGCAGAGCCTTACTGATTTTAAAAGCTGATGGCCCCCATAGAGGAGGGCTAGACATGGAGGAGAGCTGTCTGCTAAACATGCCTACTTGGAAGTAACTCCTCCTCCATTGCACCTCACTGAGTGCGGGGTGGGTGGAGGAGAGGGGTGGGGAGCAAGCCTCCACTCATTTGCTGCCCCGCACCTAGATAGTTGATTCTACTCGCGGGACTCCACCCACCCAACTCCGAACTAATGTTGTTTTAGGTGCCATTTGCCCATGCAAGCAGGGCTTTTAAAAAATGTATATCCCATGTTACTGGCCAAAGTTTGCCCCAGGAGGAGCTAACCTGATTTCATGAAAATCCGGATTTAAACAGAATCGCTTCAAAAACTGTCTCTGTGTAAATCCAGCCTTGCTCTAATCTGCACAACTGCCCAGGAGAGCAAAAGGCAAGCAGAGGCTGCTGCTGCTTCATCTCAGGACTCTCGTCACTGCTTGTGTGTGGCTGAATAGGCTGTGACAGCAAGGAGGATGAGCAGCTAGCACAGGAGGCTCCAGGGGGCGGCAGGGGGCTCCTGCAGGGGTGTGGGGCTCAGCATGTACCCAATAATGCCAATCTCTGATGCCAGTCCTGGGCCCTGCCCCCATCTACATGAGCCTTTTACTCCGGGGCGGCTGCGAGTCAAGGTCCCTCAGGTAGGGATGTACGAAAGTCACTTACCTTGAACGAAATTTGATTCGCAGTGGGGGGGAGGCACTCCGTCCCTCCCCCCGAAATTCTGGCGGGGGGGAGGCGCTCCGTCCCTCCACCCTCGAATCCTGGCCGGCCGGGCCGCAAATGGCGGCGGCCATAACCGCTGCCGCCGTTTGCGTCCCTGCAGTCAGCCGTGATAGGCTACATAAATGTTTACATTGTCTATCACGGCTGAGTAAAAAAAACAAAACAAACCCCACGTGTACGCAAATGGCGGCGCCCATGGGCACCGCCATTTATGTTCCTTATTTTGGCACGTCTAGTCTACGTAAACATTTACGTAGACTACGGCGAAAATAAGGGGAATGCAAATAGCATAGACGCTACGCTATTTGCGTTCCCCTTATTTTCGCCGTAGTCTACGTAAATGTTTACGTAGACTAGACGTGCCAAAATAAGGAATGCAAATGGCGGCGCCCATCGGTGCCGCCATTTGCATACATGCGGTTTTTTGTTTTTGTTTTACTCAGCCGTGATAGGCTACGTAAACATTTATGTAGCCTATCACGGTATTTTTTTAAAATCTTGCAGTGATAGGCTACATAAATCTTTATGTAACCTATCACGTTTTGTTGTTGTTGTTTTTTTACTGGAAATGGCAGCGGTGGCGGCAGCCAGTCAGAAGACCGGCCGCTGCCGCCACCGCTGCCGCTGCCGAATCACCACCGAACTGCCGCCGGAGCCGCCGCCGCCAGGAGGATTCGCCCAAGGTAAGTCCCGTCCCGGGGTGGGGGGGCAGACCATTTCGCCACCAATTTCGGGGGGCCGAATGCGCTGGCATTCGGCCTCCCCGAGATTCGTGGCGAAATTCTCTGACATCCCTACCCTCAGGACATACGACACAGTGGCCACTTCTCAGCCATCTGTGGTTTTCTCCCAGAAAATGCGGATTTCCTAGGAGGCATTTTGCTGCGGTGTTTTTGGATTGCTGCGGTTGCGAGCTGTCTGTCCCTTCCCCGAACCGACTTTGCATTTTGCGGTGGGCGTGTTGTAGGCGTGTGTAGTGCTTGCATCACTCTGTGACGCCCCTTTACTCCTCCGTCCCTTCGCAGCTGTGTAGTTACAGAGGCACGGAGAGGTGTTTTCATTTATTAAAACACACTTCTGCACATTTTTGCAGCTTCATATCTTCGCAATGGTTGCTATTGGACTCAGTGCCCAAGGGATGGGGGGATCTTGGGAGAGGGCCAACTTCGTTCCGGCCACCATTTCGGAGCAATGGGTAGGCACATACCACTCACACCTTGTGTGTGCGAACCATCGCGAGAGTCTCAGGCTGTGGAACTGACAAACAGATGGCGTGGAAATGAAGGAGCACAGAACACCCACTTTTTACCTAACGAGGGATGGACAGACACAGCAGAACCCCTAAAATGCAAAACAGCCACTGAAGTGTCGCACCCCCAGGCTCACGGGCTCGCACAGCTGCGCATTAAAATAGAATGGCAAAAAAAGGGCATGGCTGAGTCTGTTGGGGAAGCCTGCAGTAAATCGCGAGTGTAGCCCAGCAGAGGCTAATTCGAAGCTGAAATGCTGCGCAGTTGCGACACAGTGAAGGGTGAAAGCAGTGCCATGTAGACAGGGCCCCCGCTGAAGGCAGTGTTTTAAGGATTACAGTCTAAAACTCTGAGATGGTTTATAGCAAAATTTAGTTTATTTAAGGTGCAACCCTCTGCAAGTTTAGAAAGAAAAGTCTTACAACTCACAGCATGCCCAAGCCAGCCATGCTAGGAAGTGTAGGACTTTTTTCTGTCTAAACTTGCAGAGGACTGCACCCTTAACTGGTGATCAAAAAGCAGGGAGAGCTAGGCTTCTGCCCGAACTTTTAATAGCTGTGAGGAAGAAGCAATCTCAGCAGCTGCAGCTTGACATATCGTGGTGGCTGGTGCTATGGAATGTTGAAAAGCTACACCAGCCACCAAAATTCCCTCACCACTAATGGAAGAAGAGGCTTAAATACTGGAAGATTGGCCACCCCTTCATTAATATGTAGCTGTAACTACATAGTCCTTATTAAGGGTTGACCACTTTTGTACTGTCCCTGCTCCTGGGCTTTTACTGCAGAAATAAAGCTTTTCCCATCATGTTATGCCCATGCCAGGGAAAACTTGATCAGCTAAATTTCTGTATGGCAGACTGCTGTCAAAGTTACAAGAGCAACAGTAGCAGGGGGTGGTTAACAAAAACACACACACAACAAAAATTGCCATCCTGTCGTCGTTAGATTCACCACTTATAGTCACCATGACAAGTAGGTATCACTGTAGGATTAT
The DNA here is from genome assembly GCF_057233095.1 of Heloderma suspectum. Lineage (NCBI taxonomy): Eukaryota > Metazoa > Chordata > Lepidosauria > Squamata > Helodermatidae > Heloderma > Heloderma suspectum. The sequence continues at coordinate 24,332,823 of NC_139464.1, forward strand.
TATAGCCACTGAAAAGTTGCCCATAATAATTGAACACCAATATTGTCACTTTTGGGCTGCAATCCTCTATCCACTTACCTGGGATTAAGCCCCACTGAACACAATATGACTATTGACTCCAGAGCAATTTTGAAGCGAAGCTCAGGTCTAACACTGCATCCACTTGGCATATAAACTTGCAGCCAGTTTCACAAAAGAGAAGATAATTTTCATAAACATTAGGTGTCATAGCGAAGACAGACACAAATTCATGTAGAATGAATAAATCAGCTGTGTGGTATGTTATGCAGTCTGAAATGGAAAGATTAAGTGTCTTGTCCTCCAAAGTGCTGGTGATGAACAATGTTCTAAGCATATATTTTAAGCATAATTAAGCACGATAATTTGTTAGTACAAAGTAGTAAATACTAACATGGTTTATCATGCTTTTCTAATTTTCTGCCTTGATTTGTCCTTGCAATACTGCCTGCCTCCTTTCCTCTTTCCTATTAAGGCTCAGGACTGACCCTGCCATGCAGCAAGATTAGGGGGGTTCATCACACGGAGCTTTTATCCTGCTATTGAGATGGCTCCGTCACAGAAGTTTGCGGGCTCTTTAGATGGGGCCGTTACCCTCCAGGGTGTCTCCCGCCATTTTCCCCAGCCTATCCCATGTTTTCCCCAAATGCAAAAAAATGTAGCATCTTTCGCAGCCCATGGAAGAGGAGCGCCATGACCTCCACGTGAAATTCTCCCGTAGTGGAAGAAAACGCTCTGCCTGCCTGCTGTGAACATTTGTTTTCGGTTGCTGGGGGTGTGCTCAGGATGATGAAGGCACTGAGGATGGGAGTGGGGTTGCAGGGAAGGAGACCAGAGCAGATTTGACAGGCGTGAGGGCAAGAATCGCCTGCTGATTGCGTCTCCTGCCCCTGTACTTCTCAGTCAGAGGGAGAAGAAGGTAAAATGCCTCCCTGCAACGAAGGGGGACACATCTGATTCCCCACCCCACCAAGCTCAGAACCAACGTCCCCTGTTGTTTCAGAGCACCTATTAAGTTCAATGGGGCTTACTCCCAAGTAAGTGTGCCGAGGGTTGCAGACGTACAAGGTGATCTTATGTCTACTCAGAAGTAAGTCCCATTGCGTTCAATGCAGCTTACTCCCAGGTAAGTGTGCCCGGGATTGCAGACTTATATACTGTGGTATTATCTCTACTCAGAAGTAAGTCAGAGGTTTCCTGGGGGCTGTGAGAAAACAGTACCGCAGAAGTTGAGCTATGAAAACAAGACTACCCCCTCTCCTTTGCACACATGCCAGGGAGGGAGGAAGGCACTCCCTCAGTTCAAACCATGCGGCTGCCGCGTAAAGAAGCCCTTCCTAATCCCACAAAGAAGCTGAAAGCAGGAAGCTCCGGAAAGGATGTGGGGTTTTGCTGTTTTTTTGCTTAATGTAGAAACACCCAAAGTGTCCTGCTTCAGATGGTACCATAAGAATTGGAATAGATGAGGGAAGGAATTGGTGTCCGAACAGTGCAGCAGGAGGTTTTTTAACGGTTTATTTATTTATTACATTTATATCCCGCCTTTTTTCCTCTTTAAGGAGCCCAAGGCGGCGTCGATAATCCTCCTCCGCTCCATTTTGTCCTCACAACAACAACCCTGTGATGTGGGTTGGGCTGAGAGCCTGCGACTGGCCCAAAGTCACCCAGTGAGCTTCCATGGCCAAGTGGGGACTAGAACCCGGATCTCTTGGCTCCCAGTCCAACACTCTCGCCACTACACGACACGGTTTGCCCTAGTGCAGGTTGTAAATGGCACCATTTGGGCTCAATTTCAGACAAAACACTGTCTTTGGCTGGCACTCCCCAGATGTTAGCTTCCTGCCCTGCCCATTACAACTGGGAGAGGGGAGAAGTGGCCCTTGCCGAGACATGAAGAAGACCCCTCTTCCGTTTTAGGTGCTTCTCAGCAACACTGGTCAGGCAAGTTCTCACATAGCTCAGCATGCACCACCACCGCTGCCTTCAGCCCACATTAGTTGCCTGCCAGTCCACACATCTAAAAGGAATGAATATGGGACAGGTGTGGGTACCTCATCGCAGACCCATTGCTTGCCACTGGCAGAAGCACCCATACACCTGGGGATTCAGAATAGATGGAAACACTCTTCCTGCTTTGCTAACAACTTCTCAAAGCAAACATTTAACATCCCTTTTTCAGAATTGAAGTCTTAGGGCGCAGTCCTATGCCTGTTTAGACAAAAAAAAAAAGTCCCACAACTCCCAACATTCCCCAGCTAGTTGGGGAATGCTGGGAACTGTGGGACTTCTTTCTGTCTTAACAGGCATAGGATTGCGGCCTTAGGGCACAATCTGACAGGACAAACACCCGGCTGATGGAGTGTTCCAATGTCAGAGCTCTACAAGTACCCAAAACCTTGTTGGCAAGAGCCCAGAAGGGCAGGAGGAACAGCAGAGGCTTTTTAGCCCCTCCATCCTCCAAAAAGCCCTTTTGCTTTAGATGGGCCTGTGACGCACTTACTTCGCCAGGGGTGGGGAGCAACTAACATCAATAACCTGTAGCAGAGCCAATGAGAGGGCCTGGCCTGGGGGGACTCTGGAGGTACAGACTGAGGGCATTTGTACAGCAGCCTAAAATCCTGCATTTAAAACGGGGCTTTCTGCTTCCATTTTAAATGAAGGATCACAACTGACTCCCTTTACACGTGCTCCCCTTCCCCGCTCCTTCTCCCTGATAGCTGAGTCTTCCATTGTCATTCATTGCTCTCACTCCTCTTCTTCCCGCTTTAACTCTTTTCACCGAGGAAACTGAAGAGGAACACAGGGGGGTAATTTGAGAGCTCATTATCTGTGATCTATTTAAAAATGGAACAAAGGGCATTTAGGGCAGGAGGGTCACGGCAGGGTCACTGTGTCATGTAAAGAGCAGGCAAACTTCTGTGAAGGGGCAATTTCCATCGCGGGATAATACCCAGCTGTGAAGGAGCCCTGAGAGGCCTAGAGATCTGCATGTGGCTCATGGGCGGGAGGTTCCCCAGCCCTGCATGAAATGTGCATGATTTATTATTTATTGTATTTTATTTATAATATTTCTATCCTGCTCCTCAGCCAAAATGGCTCCCAGATCGATTTACATATAATCAGTCAAACAAGAGAGTCCTTGCCCACAGGGTTACATTCTAAAGAGACAGAACACACAAGGAAAAATGAATGGGGAGGAAAGAGGGATTTATTTTTTAGTTTTAATATTTTATTTTTACCACCATGGGGGTGCTGCTTGGATTTTCTACCTTGGGTGCTAAAATGCTCTGGGATATTCCTGCCCCTAAGTCAGTGCTGAGGGGTGATGGAGCTGTAGGCTAAAACATCTGGAGGGCCACAGCTGCCCATTCCGACACTAGGTTCTCTTAAATGCTGCTTTCTCACCTTGGTTACAATGGGGCCCAAGGACTGATGGGCAACTGTGCCCACCTTGCCTTTAATAGCCCCCATCAACTTGCTGCAAACCTAATTTTACAAGGTCTTCCTTTACTTTAAAAATTGCATTCCCCCTTTAGAGAAAGAAAGATGATTGCTCCTTTTGCATAACTTCTAAATACAACATTGCATGTCTAGCTTGTGATTCAACATTATTTTGAATAAGAAATTCTGTTTTCCCCTGTTGGCTTAGGAATATTTCCTTATTGACTGAGGAAAATTATGCAAGTGCTTGGTTGTGAATTGGATTATCTGAGGACCTATGTCCCCCCTCATCCCTCCAGTCTACTTACCCGTTTTATAGTATTTTAAAGTGTTCCATATTATAATTAAACCAGGCACATCTCAGTGAAGGGGGTAAAATGTCTTCTCAATTAAATTATGTTATCAATTTTCATACACTTGCTATTCTTAAAATCAGCTAAAAACTCGTTTTTGTTTTTGAGACTGTAGTAATGCATCTGATCGCAGGTACACTTCCTATTTTTGAAATTTAAAAAAAACCCTGCTTCTATAAATGCCACCTATAATTCTCTTTTCCTCTGTTCAAATTTATGACTGCAGTAGGGCTCAGGAAATGTTCACCATTATCTCACCTGCCAAAAAATAAATAAAAAATGAACAAAACAAAAAGCCAAATGACCGTATCATGCTAGCATTTCCCCATGATCAAAGCAGGCTGCCCATAATTCAGAGAAGAAGACAAGGTCACTAATAAACAGCGATGAACTATGCCTGCTTTTGCAAGTTGTGCATAAAAATAGGAGCACCAAACAGGCATAATAGATTGGTTTAACTCCCACATTTAACACAGCAGGGCCAAAGTGAACAGGACAATGGCAGGATCTGTCTGTTTAAACCCAGGTCTACCCCAATCACATATAAAGTGAGGTGTGTGTGTCTGTATGTGCATTAGATTTTTAGAGCAAAAGGGGTGCAGAGATGAGGGAACTTTACCCCCCCCTTCATAACCACTGCCCTCCATACCTCTCCCCCACCCCATTCCATGCTACACACACACACACACACACACACACACTCCCATTTGACCTTGGATCCTGTACCAGAGCTCAGCTAAAGAAAAAAAATTCCTGGGAGAAGATTTAACACCCACACATCCCTTTTGCTCTAACCTCGCCCCCCAGCCTGCCCCCCCCACTTTATATCTGATCAGGGCAGACCTGTCACCTGAGTTTAAACCAGCCTGTCACAAGTCTGACACAAGCACACAAAACAAGCTATCTGAGCAGGCTCTGACTCAGTGGTTACTTTGCAACAACAATCGCAGCAGCAGCAGCAAACAACAAAAGTTAAGAGCAATCTAACAAAATGCTTAGTAATTTAACCAGTAGGGATTACATGATTATCACTTTCACTGCACGCTCTGATAGCCATAAGGCCATACTGAGCCCCAGATAACTGGGCACAATTCCACTTAAATCGATGGAGATACATCTGATTAGCCCCACTGCTGCATTTAAGTCTATCACATCCTGTTTCTCTGGTTAAACTGCAAGATAATTGAACTGGATAGCTGGGGATATAAAACACATGTCATAGGTAATTGTCAAGCCAAATTCTGTCTGGGCTTTGTACTTAAAGTGTCCATCAGAAAACCAGCAGAATGCTATAGGGAAAGTATAATACAGAGCAATTTCTTTCTACTCTGGCTGGCACCCCCTGCCTTGCCTAACCCTGCTGTCCCCATGACGTCAGGAAGCGAAGACATCAAAGACTGAAAATGGACTTTTTTTGGTAAGGTGAAGGCTACTTGAAAGAAATAAATCTATTTGAAAGCTGTTTGTGGTATATATCCTCACCCCACGTTACCCTACGCTTGGTTCCACTAAACAGCTTTGCAGGTTTGTAGATTGTTTCAAAAACCTACAAAAGCTCATTGGCTAAACTATGTAAACGGAAGAAAATACATTTGTGCCCACATTCAGCTTCCTTAAAACTAATGGATAAAAAACAAGGCTGCTTTTGTGCATAGACCATACTTTCATGGCCCAGCCAAAATCTCCCAAGCATGATAGTTTGCTCTTGCTCTTGCTCTGTGTACATATGGACTAGCACTGCCTCAAACAATATACAGGTAACTTCTTGCATGAATCGAGTTAGGATTTGGTGATTATTTCCACAGGATCACAGAAATAACAGAGTTACTGAATCACTTGCTCCATCCTGCACTTTACTGATAAGGCTGCAAGGTTTCAGTGGTTTAATTCAGGCCTTCCAAATGCTGCTGGACCGCGATTTCCATCATCCTTCACCATTGGCTGATCCCGTGTGTTATTGTAACAGGAAATGCAAAGGACAATATTAAAGATGGCCTTTCTTTTCACCTTGAGTGGTTGCTTTTATTAAATTGTCAACTGAATTGCTTGCTCTCCTAATCACACTGATTTGAATGAGCTTAAGTGCACCAACCTCTACTCAGGATTGGGTTGCATTTGTCATTTTACATTTCCTTCAGTATCTCTGCAGGGACACAAGGGATGGCACCACCCTTCTATTTCAGGGCCAGGTAAAGATGGTTTTATTCTCCTGGGGGTTTAATGATACATTTATTTCTGCTATTGCTAGTTTTATTGACAGCTTTACTTCAGTTTTTAGCTACTGTTGCCATTAAAAAATTAGGTTTACTATTAGTTGTTTTATTTTATTTTTTAATGTTCTTTTTTTGTATTGTTACTGAGCCACCTTGGAAGCTTCTGCTGAAAGGCAACCTAGAAATCTTTAAACCGTATTAACAGGTGTGCTGAAGATTGCTACCCTGCAGTGAGATCCTAGGTATGTTTCTTCAGAAGCAAGCCTTAAGGTGTAGTCCTATGCATGTTTAGACAGAAAAAAAGTCCACAATTCCCAGCATTTCCCAGTCAGCCATGCTGGCTGGGGAATGCTGGGAATTGTAGGACTTTTTTCTGTCTAAACATGCATAGGTCTGTGCCCTTAGTGTGTTTAGGATTGCTGACTAGGATCCAAATCCTATACATATTTACTTGAGAGTAAATGGATCATACTGCAAAGTAACTGCATATGATTGCAGCCTTAGGCTGCATTAAGTCCCATTTAACCTAGTAGGACTTGCGTCTGAGTAAACAAGCACAGGATAATAAAATTGAAAGCACATAAAAAGCAAAAGATCAATACCTTCCTTTAAACCCACCATTTATACCCTGTTTTATAAAATCTGTTCTTTATTCCACCTTGACTTTGAAGCCAACAGGCAAAGTAAATAAGGACTTTTGTGCTCATATCTCTCCATGTTTCCCCCCCTTCATCTGTGAGACACTGTGCAAGCTGATATGTTCACAGCTGGGGGGAAATGAGGTTCATGGAGTGCACGGTGATTTATTATTGAAACATGAAGGAATTAGCACATGAATGCCTCATATAGAACTATATATGCCCGCTATTCATCTCTATCTTTCTCCAGTTGTGTTCTTTTAGCAGATCCATCACCTCTATATCTAGGGGCTTGGGCAAATAATGACTGTTTGTATCTTACGCTGGGTGCCTGGAACAGATTAGGGATTCCGCTGGTATAGCACCCAGCCTGCTACCCATCAGTCTCCCTGCCTGAGTTGACAGAGGTGGTCTTGGACTTGGTGTTGAGGACTCCTAGGATGATGGGTCTGGGTGAGCTCAACTTCCATGCTGAGGCCATCAGATCCAAGGCAGTTCATAGCCACCATGACAACCATGGGGCTGTCCCAACATGTCATTGGCCCAACACATATAGGAGGATACATGCTTGATCTGGTTTTTTCAACTGGGCAGGAGGATAGTGATCTGAAAGTGGGGGAATTGATATCTATCCCCTTGTCATCTATCCACTTCCTATTGAGGTTTAGACTCTTGGCATCCTTTCCTCTCTGCAAGGATGGGGGGCCCATTAGAATGCTCTGCCCTTGGAGGTTAATGGATTCTGATGGATTCCTGAGGGCTCTGGGGGATTTTCCTGCTGGTATAGCTGGTGGTCCAGTTAAAGCCCTGGTTATTTTGTGGAGTGCAGAGATGATGAGGGCAGTTGGCATGATCACTCCCAAGCACCCTCTCCCTCTGAACAGAGCCCAGGCAGCTCCTTAGTATAAACCTGAGCTGAGGCCTGAAGGCAACGAAGCAAGAGGGAAGATGGTTAGAATGCAGGTGGAGGAAGACTTGTGCTGAGTCTGTCCAACTGCAGCTTAGAGCTCATTATCGAGCCTACTCTGTGGTGGTGAGGGTGGCAGAGAGAGAGTTCTTTTCCACCAGCATTGCATATTTTCAGTGTCATCCAGCAAAGCTTTTACAAGTGGTTCATGGCCTTTTGCAATCTGGGCCAGGGAGAGAGATGGTGGAAATCTTGGTAGCATGCTGTGATGAGTTTGCATGACACTTCGAGGATAAAGTCACTCACATTCATCACGACTTGGATGCCAGAGTTAATGCAGTTCCATTTGTAGAGGTGTCCAGAGCACCATCTGGTTCAGTTTTATTGGATGGGTTTCAGTTGTTGAGGCCCAAGGAAGCAGGCAAGGTGCTTGGCCAAGTCTGGTCAACCACCAGTGTGCTTGACCCCTTCCTGTCATGACTTATTACATCTAATAGGGAAGGGATGTCTGTCTGGGTCCAGGGAGATTATCAACTCCTCCTTGAGTGAGGGAGTGGTGCCGGCCATTTTAAAGAAGGCAGTTTAGGCCACTCCTGAAAAAGCCTAATATGGATGTAGAAGATGTTAACAACTATAGGTCGGTCGCTAATATCCCCTTCCTGGGCAAGGTGCTTGGGTGTGGTTGCTGGCCAACTCCAGGCACTCTTGAATTAAACTGATTATCTAGATCCATTTCAATCGGGCTTCAGGCCTGGTTTGGGAATGGAAATTACCTTGGTCGCCCTGTGAGATTACTTTTGCCAGGAGAGGGACAGGGTGTGTGCGACCCTGTTGATTTTTTTTGGACCTCTCAGCAGCTTTTGATACCATCGACCATGGTGTCCTTCCGGATTGGCTATCTGGGCTGGGAGTTGGAGGTACTGCACTGCAGTGGTTCCGCTCCTACTTGGACAGCCAATTCCAGAAGGTGGTGCTGGGCGATTGTTGCTCTGTCCCTTGGCAGTTATGCCATGGGGTTCCACAGGGCTCAGTTTTATCCCCCATGCTGTTCAGCATCTACATGAAACCGTTTGGAGAGGTTATCCGGTCACCCAGCTCTACCTCTCTTTCTCATCAAATCCAGGTGAGGCAGTGGGCGTTCTGAACCAGTGCCTGGGTGCGGTAATAGACTGGATGAGGGCCAGTAAACTGAGACTCAATCCAGACAAAACAGAGGTATTGTTAGTGGGTGGTTTGTCTGCCTGGCTGAGTGATGTTCAATCTGTTCTGGAAGGGACTTCACTCCCCCTAAAGGATCAGGTTCATAGTTTGGGGGTACTCTTGGATCCAGAACTGTCACTAGAGGCACAGGTAGACTCAGTGGCATTTTATCAACTTAGGCTGATATACCAACTACATCTGGTCAGAGATAGCCTAGCTACAATTACCCATGCTGTGATAACCGCTTGTCTGGATTCTTGCAATGCGTTATATGTGGTGCTGCCTTTGAAAATGGTCCAGAAACTTCAGCTAGTTCAAAAGAAGACAGTGAGATTGTTAATGGGAACTGGCCAACATTATCATATTATGGCAGTACTTTTCCATCTGCATTGGCTGCCAGTCTGTTTCTAGGCCTGATTCAAAGTGCTGGTATTAACATTCAAAGCCCTTAGCAGCTTGGGGCTGGGTTACCTGAAAGATGGTCTCTTCCCATATACACCTGCCCAGACCCTAAGAATCTTCAGCTATCCTTCTCTGGGAGCCCCCACCAAAGGAAGTGAGGTGGGTGGCTACTAAAGAGGGCCTTTTCTGCTGTGGCACCCGTGTTGTGTGCCACAGAGGGGCTTACCTGGCACCTACATTATTCTATTTTCAGCACCAGCGAAGACCTTTTTATTTTCCCAGGCATTTTAGTTTTTCAGTTTCTGTTTTAAATCTGGCATTGTATTTTAAATCTTTGCATTGCTGCTAGCTTCTCTTTGGTTATTATTTTTATTTTTATACTGTAGTTTTAAACTTGTAAATGTTTATATCGTATTTTATTGTTGGCATTTTATGGTTTTAATTGTTGTGAACTGCCCAGCGAACTTTGGCTGTTGGGCGGTGTGGAAATGTAATAAATAAATAAATAAATAAATAAATAAAGTAAATAAATACTGCCTGCCTTTAGGGCAAGGGTAGGGCTTTTCTACACAATGCTGTTAATCTGCTGCATCTACTTTCGGGGATCTGAGCACTACATGAGGAGCGTTTCCTTATCTCTCCTTATATTTCACAAATACTGGGTGCCTGAAGGGTATGAAGAAGAGATTGTTTAAATCTAGGGTATCCAGCCATTATAGGGGTTTACACCAATCACAGCAAACACACAACTCCTCCTAGGGGTTTGCCAGGACAGGATTATCTCATGGAACCTTCTGTTCTGTATATGGTAAAACACTGCAGGCCTGGGCAGCCCCAAGGACTCAGAAGGCTCACAACCAGAGTAAGTACCTACAGGTGACAAGTAGTTTGTCCAGAAAGAAGTAGTTCCAAAGCTGTAGTAAATCCCAAGTGTCTGGCACTTAATAACGGTGGCTGGGGAATGCTGAGAGTTGTAGGACTTTTTTTCTGCCTAAATAGGCATAGGATTTTGCCCTTAATTACCGTTAAGCCAATGATTAGGGTTGCTGTGCAAATCCTGCTGGATCTCCACTGCACTCGTGTCAGGATAAACTCCTCGTGCTTGTCCCTCTCTGCTCTAAAGTTAAGAAAGGATCATGTAGCAGGTGAAAGTCCTGAGAATGTGGAGCGCTGCTGCTAGTCAGAGTAGACTATACTGGGAGAGATGGACAAAGAGTCTCACCTGGTTCCTATGAACGACTGGGACTGGTTTGGCTGCTTTGCTTCTTTGGCGCCTGCCTTCAACTAACCCTGCAAATGGGATCAACAGAAGGCTTCTGATTGGCTTGTTTTTTACTCAGAGGACGTTAGACGTTAACAGTTCCCTACAGGACTTTTCAAGTCCCTTGTCTTGCTTTTGAACCTTTGTTTCTGCTTGCTGTACCTTCTGTGACTTTTATTGAATTCCTGTTCTTGGTCTTATTGGTCAGCCTGTCTGTGTGCTCTGGTATTCCTGGAAGATTTTATATCGTTTTGAGTCTGTCCTCAACCTATTTCTTTCTACAGTAAACCTGATCCAATGTGATTTTCAGTGGGAAAACAGCACTGGTGGTTTATGTACTTTTCTTTATATATTTAATTATTTATAGGCCTGTCTTTCAGAGTTGCCCCTTCCAAGGCAGCTCACAATATACTAAAATGCAAAATTCATAACAAATGACAAACCATAAAACCACAAAGGTATAATAGCGGCAGTTGCAGCTAAAAATAGTACAGGCAGAATTAAACAGACTAAATATAAAGATGAGCAGCAAAAATAGAAAATGTGAAGCAGCTGCAATTAAATACCAGGCATTAAAATATAAATTAAAAGCAGTTTGGAACAAAAGGTATTCAAAGATCATTTAAAAACCACCAATGTAGGGGCATATGAACCAGTCTAGGGAGAGTGTTCTTTAAAGATGGAGCCACCACTGAAAAGGCCGTGTCTCTAGTGCCTGCCAATATAATACAACTTAATAGTGAGCCCACAAACAATGCCTCACAGGCCAGTCTTAAGACCACAGGTGGTCCTTTTAACTTCCTCCATCCATTCCATGCTCACAGTCTGAACTGATAGCTCATGTGGCCACATTTGTAAAGAAAAAGATGCAGAGAATCCCAAGTACGGTATTTAAACACACCATTAAAATACTGTCTCCTTTGTTCACAGCTATGGGAGCTGCTTCTCTGAATATTTCACGCTACTGTGATATGTAAATACTACAACCACATGGGGAGGGCTGATTGTGAGAGTCTTTCTGCCAAGGGAGGAGGCCACCTTCGTAGGGAAGATCTGTGTGATCAGCCCTGCGCACATTTTGCAATATCCACACACAGAGACATACTGTGATTATGTGGGATATTTCCACAGAGAAATGGTTCTAATCCAGTTCGGTGTTCATGTGAAGGGAACCTTAGAGAAGGGATGGGCAGAAGGTAGATCGCCACATGTTTTGGGCTTAAATTTCCCAAAGCCTCTCCCAGCATGGCCAATAATTGGGAATGCTAGGAGTTGATGTCCAAAACATCTGTAGATTTACTTTCTGCCCACCCTTGCCTTATAGGGAACCGGGGGTGGGGGAGGCAGGAAGTACAAGTCACTTGAATTTCCTGCTCACAGTGCAGAAAATGTCCAAAGGTAATGTCCGAAGGTCAACTTGTTTGTGCATCTGACTACAGTAGAAGATGCAAAAGTTGAACTTTGAACATTACAAAAATGCAGTGGAGTCATTTGCACTTTCTTGCCGCCGTCCCCAATTTCACAATACCCCAAATCACTCTTATCTATGAAACTGTCTTGCACCAAATCCAAGCATTGGTCCATCTAGCAGAGCATTAGCATTAAAGACTGGCAGCCATTCTCCAAGCCATTGGACAGACGCAAAGGTCTTTCCCATCTTGCTAGTTGAGATACGAACACAATCCAGCATTGCTGCATCAGACCAAAGGTCAATCTAGTTTCCCAACAGTGGCCAACCAGATGCTTCCAGCAATCCCACAACCAGGGCATGAAGGTGACAGCTGTCTCCCACTGTTGCTCATCAGAAAATGATACTTGGGAGCATTCCAGAGATACATGAGAGTGATCTTGAGCCTTATGAATTAAAAGCATTCAGAGCTGCTGGCTATCCCTTGGCGAACCTTATGATGTATCAGGGACTCCGTGAACCAGCCTGGACCAGTGCTTGTCATTCAGGATGCCTGAAGAGGCATTAGTCTCCTCTCCTTCACACTCAGACTGCCAGACTCCTGTTCTGATTGGGCTTATAGGCTCAAAAAGAGAAGAGGTGGGCACAACAAACATGCTTATGTTTTCTCCATTGGAAGGTATTCACATAATCAGGGCCACTTCCTTTAGACAACATTATTTCTAGTATCTGTGTCTCCTTCCCACAGTGAATCAAATATAGACCCAGGGACTGAAATAACAGCTTCTGTTCACGTTGCTCAGAATTAGTGCAGAAAGATGTAGTTGTTAGATTAATCAATTAGAAGCTTGCATTTGCTCATCATTACGGGCCAATTCAATCAATTTATCAAACATTTTATTGGGATGTGGGGCAAGGAGGTGAGTTAAGGGCAAACCTTCCTTGGAGGTGTCCTCTAAGCTAGCAGTGCTACATCACACAGTTCCATGTGAGTTTTTCTTGGCCAACAAATAGGACGTGCACTCAGGCATGTGCAACAAACAAATGGTTTATTTAGTGCGTATATTCAGCAGCAGTTCTTATATTCACCATAGCAACTGTATCCTGGTCCCCTTATAGTTCTGAATTGCACCAGCCCCTCATGCCCTCGGAGATACGTGCCTGTAGTTCTTGTTCTCTGTGGAATCTCACTTCTCCAACCACTCCTAGGCATGGTGCTATAACCTGCATTCCTCTTTCTACCTTCTTCTCCTCACCTGAGCCCAGCTGGCTGTTGCCTCCGTGCTCTTTTTCACATGTCCCAGTAAGCCACCCTGCCCCTTTCCTTCTCTAATTTGCTCTCCTCTCTCACTTCTTCATGTCCTCCTTCTCCAACACATCCCTGATTTCTGCTTCCTTATATCCTGTAGCCATTGACTCCATTCAGTGGAGGCTGGTGGCTCCGATGTCAGTGGGGTGGTGAATCCACTCCGGGTTTCAGTCAGAACCACAGAATTCTAAAGGAGCTATCCCAGGTGTGAAACTGGATTCACTCCACTCCTCCTCTGTATCCTCCTCCTTGATCAACCCCTTCTCAGACCCTGCCATTGCTTTGCTTTGACACCACCCTGGTCCCCCTGCTGCAGCCCCTTCCAGTTTCTGTTCTTCAAGATGCATGTGTTGTCCTCATGGCTCCTGCCTTGCCTCTTACCACCTGTGTCAGCCTCAGGAAGCTATTTAGTTCTGGTGTGTGAATGTTATATAAGGCACAAAATAGAAAATACTGGAAATTACTTTTCCCTTCCAACAGTGACTGATAACTTACTATTGAATAAACAAAAGCTATCTCCCACTTCTTTCAATATCTCAGCAAGATACATTGATATGTAATTAATAGGTAGCTTATTCAAATTTAAGTGGTTACTGATTAATTAATTGGAGGCACAACATCAGCAACAAGTTCTTGAATCAGTTGACAGCCCTACTCAAAATAAACCTTTCGATCTTTTATTTATTTGTGCTGGCATAGAGACAGATGGCTTTATGTCCCACTACAGCTGTTAATTTACTTTACCATGCTAAGGTGCTTATTTTGCGTACATTTAAGCTTTAATTGAATTGTCACAGTCTGTACTTTTTGCATTTCATTGCAATTTGACCCCATTGTTTACAGTTTTCTTTTCTCTACATCTATCTATGTGTGAGTGTGTACATGCATGCACACACACGAACACCTGCCAACTAAGCATAACACTCAATGCATCTGATGAAGTGGATTCTAGTCCATGAAAATTTTTCCCATAATACATTTGTTATTCTGTAAAGTGCTACAAGAGACTTAACATGGCTTCCAATCTGAAAGTCTCTGTCTTTTGTTTGCTCAGTTCCTCCTAGTCCACTGGTGTTGCTTATAAGTAGCAAAAATCCCCCCTGACTGCCCTGTAGACAACATTTAAGGTTAACTTACAAAAACTCATATATCATTTATGAATGAGATATTAATATTTTATTTCCATTTCTGGGTCTCATCTGGCACTAACAACATCAGGGGCACTACCTGAATTCCTGCCTTAGTCTGGAGTTTCTGGGAGCCAACGTATGAAACACCTCATTTTATTTGACTTAAGTTTTCAAGTCCAGAGAGAAACAATTGAGAAACAAAAACTCAGAAGGCTTTTCTTAAAAAGTCAATCTGAAAATATAAATGATCAGCTGCAGAGGATCAGAAGCTCAGCAGGCAGGCCAGGTACCTGCAGGCTTCTGGCCCCCTCCCAGGGTGACCCAATTAGCTGAACTGTCATTTTCAGGAAGCCGTTGTTTTCCTCCAGTCCTTTGGATGAACAAATGTCCTACTTTGTTTCAGTGCTCTTCCTTTGGAAAGCAACATACTCCATGCATTAGGAAGGCAGGAAATGTTTAGCAGTAGGCATCTGTGCGATGGAGGAGGGTACACAGGCCAACCCCTGCCCCCGTTGGCAATGTTGTTTCCATCCATTTACAGAACTTGTCACTGTTTTATATAATTCACACAATCAATTTGGTCTTCATATGATGCTGTTCAAGTGGCCTCAGGGATATACATGTACTCAAAGAGCATATCGTATGTATCGGAGTCTCCACCAATACAGCTGCAAATTCTTAGCAAAAATGTCCTCAGTTGAAGCAGCATATTTTTCTCCTGTGAGAAGCTATGGATGGAATAGATTCTTTGTATGAATGTGTTCTAAGAATTTAAGGACTGACTTGCTGCATCTGACCAAAGGCCCTACAACCGCAGCATGCTGTACCCCAAAGGCTGGATGCATCTATGGAAAGTCATAGATCAAGTAGGGCTTCAAGGCAGATCCTCAGATAGTGGGAGACAGGTGAACCCACTGTGTGGGATCTAGAGATGGGGGCCAGATACCAGAACAGGAGGCTGGAAAGCTGAGTTTCTACCTCTTTTGCTACTGTGCATGCATCATGGCATAGGAGGGAAAAATTGGGTGGGGGAGATCATAGTATAGTATCATAGAATACTAGGGTTGGAAGGGGCCCATGAGTCCATCGAGTACAACCCCAGTTGTAGCACTATCATATTCACACCAAGAGAAACTGGATAAAGGGGCTACACTTCTCATGGGGCTACGGGGCAGTGGCTACTTGATTTTTAACAACTTAGCATCTAGTTATTGCACATACCTGGACCCAAAGAGGGGGGGATGCATACAAATAGTATTACAGGATTAGAAAAACCTGTCAGCAGCCCAGCATGAAGAATATGGTATTTCCCTGTGGTTTCTGCACCGGTAACATTACAGATACAACTGCCAGTGTGAAATGTGCCAGACTTTGTTGACCCTGTACAAAGTGTATGCCTATCCACTGTTTTTTGGCCCAGGAACATATGGAATTAATAACAGAAGTGAGTACCTGGGAACATAGAAGTATAGAATAGCAGGGTTGGAAGGGGTCTATAAGACCATCGAGTCCAACCCCCTGCTCAATGCAGGACTCCAAGTCAGAGCGTCCCCGACAGATGGCTGTCCAGCCTCGTCTTGAATGCCTCCAGTGTGGGAGAGCCCACCACCTCCCTAGGTAATTGGTTCCATTGTCGTATTGCTCTAACAGTCAGGAAGTTTTTCCTGATGTTCAGCCGGAATCTGGCTTCCTGTAACTTGAGCCCGTTATTCCGTGTCCTGTACTCTGGGATGATCAAGAAGAGATCCTGGCCTTCCTCTCTGCGACAACCTTTCAAGTACTTGAAGAGCGCTATCATATCATCCCTCAGCCTTCTCTTCCCAAGACTAAAAATGCCCAGTTCTTTCAGTCTCTCCTCATAGGGCTTTGTTTCCAGTCCTCTGATCATCTTCGTTGCCCTCCTCTGAACCCTCTCCAGCGTGTCTGCATCCTTCTTAAAGTGCTGGGTAACCATAAAAGGCCCTCATACCTGTCCCCCCATTGGAGGTATGCTTGGCACCACCAATATATTGTTCTTATGCCAGGTTAAAACCTTTTTATCTGCACAGGTATTTAATTTTTTTTAAATTAAATTTTAAATGTGCATTTTTAAGCTGTTTGAAATAGTTTTATGCCTCTTGATTTTACTGTTTTATGTTCAGATTTTAGGTTGTTTTATTGTATTGAATATTTACTATTTATGTATACTGCCCTGAAATCATGTTTGGGATGAAGATTTTGTTGTTGTTTATTTGTTCAGTCACTTCTGACTCTTTGTGACTTCATGGACCATCCAACGCCAGAGCTTCCTGTCGGCCGTTGCCACCCCCAGCTCCCCCAAGGTTGAGTCCGTCACCTCCAGAGGGATGAAGGTGCAGCATATATATTTTTTAAAATAAAATAAATGTTTTTTATCCACGTCAGAGGATTGATTAAGGGCGCAGTCCTATTGGGATTCCCATCAGCCTCTGAGCTTGGAGCCTGATATGGGAATCTTATGCAGAGCGGGAGCAACGCGAAGGCAATCTTTGCCTCTGCACTCCCCCCCCCCCCCGCATTTTAGCTAGATGGGAGTTTTCACCTATCTAGCTGAGGCATTGTGGAGCGGTAGGGAAGGAGGCTGGGGAGGCCTCTGGATACAGCATAAGCTGGCCTTCCCAGTCTCCTCCCCTCCTCACCCACAGCCACATCTCCTTTCCCTTCCTTCCAACATCACGTTTGCAACCTTGGAGAGGCAGCCGGTGCAGTTCATTCTGCGCCAGCTGCAGGGGGTAGGGGTTGGGGTTGGAGAGCTCAGACTCCTGGGTCTGAGGTCAGAGTACTGACTTCAACCTTGGATCCAGGAATCTGAAATATCCTATGGCTCCCCAGATGCTGTCTAGGGGCCATAGGATTGCTCTCTAAATTTACATGTCCTTCCACCAATAAATATTAAGTGGGCAGCTTAGAGGTCAAGGCAAGCAAAATAAAGTTAAAATATACAAATACCATAATTAAAAACAAGCAATAAAAATTCAGCATTAAAATCATTCTAGTCAAGACAGCAGAAATCAATTAGTAGGTCAAATTAAAAACCATACTAAAACAGCGAGAACCCAAGGAGTCTTCACCTGTTGCCAAAAAGAACATAAAGAAGGCACCAGGTGAGCCTTTCTGGGGAGGATATTCCAAAGCCAGGGTGCCATCACCCAGGAGGCCCAGTGCTTACTTCTGTTGGTGGGGCACATGGAGCGGGGACTCTGAAGAAGTTCTGTAAGATTCAGGCAGGTATGTGTGGGAGAAGACAATCTCTCTGCTCCCCACAAATCCATGACCCAGAATCAGATTGTTTGACCGTAGTAACAAATATAGAAACAACACTGCAGCATAGCTTGCTGTGTGGCCCTTTAACACATTCAGTGATGAAAGCAGATTACATGTTATTTTAGAAATCCCATAATTAGGGGTTATTCATAATTTTATGGACTTTTCATATTTCAGCAGCTCTGCCCATAATGATGATATGGTGGTGATGACGACAACAAGGACAATACGTTTGCAGCTCAGAAATAAAACCAGGAGTAGCCAGGAGGATGAATTTGAAGGAACAGGGGGTGAGGGGGACAAGGAGGTAGAGAGGCATGGAGAGAATAGTAGGCCCTGTAACTGCATTGATGGCAATCCCATTCATCATGTTATGGAGGTAATACCTCTAAGCTTAGTCATAAATATGGGTGAACTTTTTGCCAGTAGTCCATAATTTTGTGTGAGTACTCCTTATCAGTTTCTAGCCAGTTTCACTGCAAGGTAAATTGTGGAAAAAAACTTTCTTAGATATTTGGCTGATGGCATCTTATCAATATTCTGTCAACATCCCTTAAAATCTTCCAGGTTGCATAGCTTGGACTGTCAGCATTCCTGGATGGAGAAGATGGACACTGCCTAATTGCAGGTTGCCCCATCAGTTGCTTGACTAGGGTGGCAATGTAGAGCTCAGGAAGGCACCTACTTTTATCTTGAGTTCCCATTGTTTTTCCAGTCACATGAGGGCAACTCATGAGTTACAGCAGAAGACATACTGGTCATGAACTTCAATTACAATGAAGGCAGGTAGCTACCATCATGATCTTTTTGCTCTTAGCTGCTTTGCAGCCTTTTCCAGACCAAAAGACATATTAGTCAAGGTGCTATGATGATACCAACAAAATACACATGTAAAAATGTAAAAGTACACAAAACACACATCATGGCTGAGTTTCTCGGTAGCAAGCAACTCTGCGCAAGGATTTTCCATGAACAGTCCCTACAATCAGATAGTAATCATGATCATAGTGTAGTTCTACAGAAAGAAGATTTCTGAATTCAGACATTGTGGCCCTCCTATTCACCTGGTTTTACTAAATTAGCAAATTAGAAGATAAATCAATATCAATGTGCTTTTGTGGATATTGATTCCCTCTCTCCACCCCACCCCACAGGCCAGGGTGCTATAATACCTAATAGCCACATAAAGAGTGGGAGACTCTCTAAAGAATTGGCTTAGATCATCATTCATAAGATTAGATGCTTTATCCAAAGGCCTTTTTGTCTGAAATGTGAAGTGAGAAATCCTTTGTAGCTGATACTGCTTTGATAAGTTATACTGGATGAACTAGATTTGTGTGTGTGTGATAATAGGGAAATAGAAAATGTCAAGGTACATCAGATATAAAGAATGAGCTGATTTTGTTCGACAGTAAAAAGTTTCGATGTTTTTTATTGCCCAAGAAATAGGCAAAAGTTAGCATTTAACCAAGCAGTTTATGTACCTCTCCTTATTGTATAATGATTCCTGGCTCTCTTAGAGCAGACACAAAGTTGATCAAAGTATGAAGCTGGCACACTCCAAATGCTCTTCATTCAAACATAGCAAAATAGATTTGCTAAATGAAGGTCAGACTCCAGAAGAGAAGTCATTTCATTCATTTTAAATGGCCATAATAACAGAATACACTTAACAAAATGCCAAAGTATATCAGGCCACACAAAAAGGGATTATTCCTTGTCAATTTCAATTTCTAGGACAATGCAGCTTTTCTTTTTCTTTTTCTTTACCCTAAAGCAGGTTGAAAGAAACTAGGGCTGTCAATTCATGGGGTTTTTTTTTAGTGGATTAATTAATCCACCTTAATATACTATTCCATATTTCACAGAAGAAAATACGGCCACTTGTATTCATAATGCCCATTCTTCATTGGAGGCTGGTGGCTCTGATGTCACCGTCCCGCTGACATCTGAGCCTCTGGCCTCTGCTGCCGTCCTTACCTCAAGAATCACTATCTGAGGCCCCAGCACCCCAGCAACACTGCACATACATTTCTTTTATTCCATTTATAGGCTGCCTTCCCTACAAGTGGAATATGTGATTTTTCCCCAGCCTTTTATCCTCGCCACAGACCTGTGAGGTATATTATGCAGAAAGATAGTGCCTAGTCCCCGGTCACTCAGTGAGCTTCATGGCAGACTGGGGAGTTGAACTTGGAACTCCTCAGTCCTTGTCGAACACTTTAACCACTACACTACACTTGCTTTCACAAGGAGGAAATGTACTGAGTGCTTTCTTCTCACTACCAAGGAACTGCTTGGGGCCCAAATATCAGAAGGAGCGGCTCCTCCCATATCACCTGCCTATGCGTTAGGAACATCAGAGCAGACCCTTCTTCATATTCCTTCTGTAAGAGAAGTACATTCATCCGCTGCAAAAGGGAGGGCCTAATCCAAGCCCAAATTTGATTACCTTCCAGCAGGAAGGTGCCAGGTTAAAACCTTTTTATTCAACCAGCCATTTTAAACTTTAAATTTCAATTTGTATGCTTTTGCTGTTTGAAATAGTTTTTATGACTCTCAATTTACTCATACTTATGTTGTTTTTACATTTGTTGAACAGTTGATTTTTAGTGTTCCTCCCTGTTCACATTATAGTTTATAATTATAATAAATAATTTCAATCAAATACATTTTAATAAGCACCAAATGCTCATCAGTCAATACGGTATATTTTGCACTCA
Source organism: Heloderma suspectum (assembly GCF_057233095.1). NCBI lineage: Eukaryota > Metazoa > Chordata > Lepidosauria > Squamata > Helodermatidae > Heloderma > Heloderma suspectum. The sequence continues at coordinate 24,353,108 of NC_139464.1, forward strand.
TTGATTAGAATACTGGAAGCTCATGCATATTAACATTTTACAGAGGAATTGATTATAAGAACATAAGAAGAGCCATGCTGGATCGGACCAAGTAGTCCATCTAGGACCATCTAGTGCAGATTTCTGTTCACACAGTGGCCAACCAGCTCCCGCGGAAACCCACAGACAGGGCATGAGTGCAACAGCACCCTCCTGTCCATGTTCCCCAGCAACTGGTGTACATAGGCACACTGCCTCTGATACTAGAGGTAACATATAGCCATCAGGACTAGTAGCCATTGATAGCCTTCTCCTCCAGGAATTTGTCTAACCCCCTTTTAAAGCCATCCTATTTGATGGTCATCACTAAGTCTTGTGGTAGTGAATTCCATAGTTTAACTATGTGCTGTATGAAGAAGTCCTTCCTTTTCTCTGTCCTGAATCTCCCACCAATCAGCTTAATGGAATGACCCCAGTTTCCAGTATCATGAGAGAGGGAGAAAAATGTCTCCCTATCCACTTCCTCCACACCATACGTAATTTTGTACACCTCTGTCATGTCTCCCCTTATTCGCCTTTTCTCTAAGCTAAGCAGTCCCAGCTGTTGTAACCTTCCCTCACAGGGGAGTTGCTCCAGCTCCTTGATCATTTTAGTTGCCCTTTTCTGCCCTTTTTCCAGTTCTACAATATCTTTTTTTAGGTGCAGTGACCAGAACTGTACACAGTATTCCAGATGTGGTCACACCATAGATTTATATAATTCATTTATCACAACGTATACTGACTGTCCCTGTTTACCAGAGACTGTGACTTGGTTCACACGACATGGCTCAGCTCATTGTGAGTTATTTAACTCATGACATGCTATGGTGCCCGCAGTCACCAGTTTGCATATCCAACCACCTCTCGGGGGTTGTCGTGTTGTGTGAACCCTATGAGCATGGCTTATGTGAGGGTGGTTATGAGCGGGGCTTGCATATTCAAAATGGTGGCCACATGTACCCTGCAGCCTCACCATGGCTTAAATGTTGTATCAACTGGCCCAGTGCCTATTGCTGAAGGTTGTTATGAAGTACAATTAGATTCACTGTGTGATTAAACATTACAGACTTACCTGGAAGAAATAAAAAGGGTACTGTTATGGTGCAAGTCAGGAGATTGCACAACAAGAGAAGACAATGCACAGAACGTACAGAATGAGCCAGTGTGGTTTAGTGAGTAGACAGTTAGACAGCAGTCAGAGAGATCCAGGTTCAAATCCCTGCTCAAACTATGAAGGTTGTGGGGTGACCTTGGGTCAATCATTCTCTCTCTCAGCCTAACTTAACTCACAGGATTGTTGTTGAAGATAACATGGCAGCAGTGGTGGTGGTGAGAAGAGCCACCTATGCTCTCTTGAGCTTCTTGGAGAAAGATGGAATGTAAATGCAGTTTTCTTTACTAAGTGACATTATGTCATCTGGTGTTTTTTAAAAGGACATGAATAATCGCAGATGGAAGGGCATGGCAGTACACGTGCATGCTTAAAAGAAGAAAGGTGGAATTACTAGCCTAAGACCTACAATATCAACAAAGAATCCCACCCAAGTTACCCTGGCTTACCCAGGCTATTATTCAGCCCCCCATGCTACTTAAGGAGCCTCCTTGAGGTTCTCAGGCCTCTTTGTAAGGCTTGCCCAGTTTTGCCATTACGGAGCATGAGGCTGCCCACTTCAGGTGATGAATTTGAGGGTAGCTTTAAAGGACAGTCATTGTTTAGTTGATTATTATATTTTTACCACCCACATGGGTTGCCATTTGATTCTTCTGCTGCAGGCATCAACAGTATTTGGGCTGTCACTATAATCTTGCTTTTCCTTGCCTTCCCTCACACACACACACACACACATGCAGCCTGGAACAGCATGGTAGGCGTGAACCCTGGAGGCTCAAAGTGCTGACCCCAGACTGGACAGAAGGTGGGTGTCAGTTTAACAGGCTGGAAGGCCTTGGCATGGGGCCGCTCAGAGCAGTAAAATTGACTATGCACTTCAAGTGTGAGGTCTGGCTTGTACATAATGTAATAACCTAACTTGCAGTAGGAAGTCCAAAACATTTTACAAGTTGGACTCCGTATCCTATTTGAATAGAGCTACCATTAAAATTGGATATGACTGCAATGCACCATCTGTCAATATACTAAATCAAATTTTAGCTGCCTGTCATCTTTTCTTACCAAGTAGGGTTTTACATCCAAGAGCAGGACTGTACTAAATAGGTAAGAAAAATTTCTAGCTTCTGCCTACCTGTTTATGGTTGAGATGATTCTATTCACCTGTGTTTCTTTGCTGTTCCTTCTTTCTTATGATCCAGCATTCAGTCCCAGGATGCACAGAGGCGAAGACATTGGACTAATTCCAGTTTGATTCACAATAAGACACAATTTCCTTAGAAAACATGTGGGGGCCACTGCAAGTTTCCTTTGGATCTTTGCTTGGGGACAACCAATGACTTCTGAGGCTCTAATGCTGCTAGCTGTTCAATAACGTTGCTCTCTGAAGATAACTGATATGTTGTTTTTCTTAAACTGAGGTAAAGCAATGAACCTGGTACAGCAAGCAAGCCCTGCACACTTAACCAGCATGATATATTACAAACCCTCTACATTGCATCCAGTACATTAAATATGCTACTTCCAATACACTATGTTCAGTGTTCTTTGAAGACAGCTTTGAATTGCTGTTTTACCAGACCCATTTCCATGGCAACCAAGTTCATCATGATACAGTGGCACAGTATTGTGGGACCTGGTATTAATATATCAATTTTTACAAACTAAAATCCCAATAAAGCTAATTTCCCATTGACTTGAATTTGGGTTGCTTTTCACATTGTTATGTTCTGAAAACATTGTTAGGGAACCAACCAAGAAAGGGGCAGATACATTCATCTTTGTCATGTAGGAGTGGTCAGATAGATGTAAAATGTTGAACATCTCTCTCTTTGCTGTTCACATGTCATGCTGCTCACATGATCATTCCAAAGATGCCCATATGTAGCCATTTTCTCTCTGCTTAAAAGCATAACTAGAAAAACTGGAGGTAACATATAAACCAGTGAGTATATGCTGCATGTTCTGTCCCTGAATTCAGTGGAGAAGTGGTTGGGGAGGGCTAAAAGCCTCAATTTGTGGTTGAACAACGGACCAGAATGAAGCCAGATTTGGCCTCTGGTTGCCTATCATTGATGCAGAGAGACCACAGTAGTGGATCCTGAATATTGGCAATTCTCAGTTGAACCTACTGAGAAGCCATTTTGGTATTAAAATTAACCATCTGAAAATTCAGCATGTGATTGTAGGGGCTGATGTGTTTCTGCCCACACTGTTGTCTCCAATCCTGTCGCCTAAAGACTGCATCAGGCTCCCTGTATTCCCAGTGAAAGTTTTTTTTTTTTGCAAGATTAAATTGCAGTGATCATGAAACTAATAGAGTTGAGACTATGCCAGAGAGCAGCTAAAAGAAAGATGAGAAACACTGTGCACTTTGAATGAAAGTTTCTCCTTAGGAAATCTTTGTGCCTTGCTGTAGCCATCAGGCAGGGCAATGTGTCTGTAAATTCCTTTTGACAGCAAACATATCGCAGTAACAGCCTCACTTGAAAATGACAAAAACTTCAGACAGTGGAGGAGTGACTGCCAAACAATCCAATGGCGCTCAGAGCGCACCAGGGAAAACAAATTCACACAAATAGATTAAGCCTAGACTTTTCTGTCAGCTGCCTGTCGATGTTTGGGTGGCTGTTAATATCCTTAGCTTTTAATCTAAAAAAATCTTTCTGCAAGTTCTCAATCCTCCCATTGTTCACTTACTGAGCTCCAATTCACACTTGACATTTTTTGTACCCAGGCGTAGCGGGCAAATGTGTAAACTCTATGATATGCAATCATGAATGAAAACCTCAAGTATCTCTCTTGCCTTGTGTACTTGTGTGTTTGGAAGACATGGCAGCTTCCAAATATGGGTACACACATTACAAATAAGGTGCACAAAATGTAGATATTGTTTTTTCGTATATCCATACAACGAAATGGGTGGTTGTAGGACAGCTCCAGGCACTCTTGAATGAAATGGATTATCTAGATCCATTTCAATCGGGCTTCAGGCCTGGTTTTGGAACGGAAACTGCCTTGGTCGCCCTGTGGTCACCTCTGCCGGGAGAGGGACAGGGGGAGTGCGACCCTGTTGATTCTCCTGGACCTCTCAGCGGCTTTCGATACCATCAACCATGGTATCCTTCTGGATAGGTTGTCTGGGTTGGGAGTTGGAGGCACTGCACTGCAGTGGTTCCGCTCCTACTTGGATGGCCAATTCCAGAAGGTGGTGCTGGGGGATTATTGCTCTGTGCCATGGCAATTGTGCCATGGGGTTCCACAGGGCTCTATTTTATCCCCCATGCTGTTTAACATCTACATGAAACCGCTGGGGGAGGTTATCCGGAGGTGTGGGCTGAGGTGCCATCAATATGCGGATGACACCCAGCTCTACCTCTCTTTCTCATCAAACCCAGGTGAGGCAGTGGCTGTTCTGAACCAGTGCCTGGGCACGGTAATGGACTGGATGAGGGCTAATAAACTGAAACTCAATCCAGACAAGACGGAGGTACTGTTAGTGGGTGGTTCGTCTGCCCGGCTAGGTGATATTCAACCTGTTCTGGAGGGGGTTGCACTCCCCCTAAAGGATCAGGTTCGTAGTTTGGGGGTGCTCTTGCATCCAGAACTGTCACTTGAGGCACAGGTGAACTCAGTGGCACGGAGCACTTTTTATCAGCTTAGGCTGGTATACCAACTACGCCCTTATCTGGACAGAGATAGCCTAGCTACAGTTATCCATGCTCTGATAACTTCTCGTCTGGATTACTGCAATGCGTTATACGTGGGGCTGCCTTTGAAAACGGTCCGGAAACTTCAGCTGGTCCAAAATAGGGCAGCAAGATTGTTAACAGGGACTGGCCTGCGAGCTCATATGACGCCAGTACTTTTCCAGCTGCGCTGGCTGCCAGTCCATTTCCAGGCCCGATTCAAAGTGCTGGTGTTAACATTCAAAGCCCTTAACGGCTTGGGGCCAGGTTACCTGAAGGATCGCCTCCTCCCATATGTGCCTGCCCGGACCTTAAGATCATCATCAGCGGCCCTTCTCCGTGAGCCCCTGCCAAAGGAAGTGAGGCGGGTGGCTACTAGGAGGAGGGCTTTTTCTGCTGTGGCACCCCGGCTCTGGAATGAGCTCCCTAGTGAGGTTTGCCTGGCGCCTACATTGTACTCCTTTCGGCGCCAGGTGAAGACCTTTTTATTTTCCCAGGCATTTTAGCTTTCTAAATTTTTATCTTTGCTGTTTTAAATCTGTATTTTAAACTCCTGCACTGCTGCTAGGTTTTATTGTGGTTGTATTGTTATATTGTGGTTTTAACGTTCTATATATTTTAAATTGTTTTATTGTGTGTTGTTTGGTTTTAGTTTTTGTGAACCGCCCAGAGAGCTTCGGCTATTGGGCGGTATAGAAATGAAATGAAATGAAATAAATAAATACATAAATAAACGAAATGCCATGTTTGAAGCAGCTTTCAAATCTAGCTGAGATGTCATTCAATTTGGGGTCAGAACTTGCTATGAAAATTCCTGTACATTATGCAAAGCCAGATCCAGGGTGTATGTGTGGGGGCAAGATGCCCTCCACAAGCCCACTACCGGAGTGGGGCTGCCTCCTTCTAGCTTCCATCTATGCTGCCCATCCACTTGCCTTCTCCTTCTGGATCCAATCTGTACAGCGTCTTGCAGGGAGAACACAAGGCAAATGAAGAATACCACCCTATTTTCTCACCTTGGTCACAACTTGCATGCTTGGAGAGGACAGGCAAACAAACAGTGATAGCAAGTAGGAACAGCAGCAGAGCCAGGAGGCCCCCAGGGTTGTCGGTGGGCCCTCTGAGGGGGTGTGGGCCTTGGCAGGTGCCCATCTATGCCTACTTCTGATGCCGGCCTTGATTATGCAGACAGATGCAATACCACTCCAGACTGCAGGTGAGGGATCATATTTTTCAGTGCACTTCTAGATAAAAAGCTTCCTGCATGTAGTAATCTAGCACATCAGATACACTAAATCAGTGGTGTGAAAACTTTTTGACTCTGAGAGCTTAATCTGGTGTTGGATGCAGAGCTGAGAACCACACATGCGTGTGTGCACACCCACACACATATAGTTACACACTTTCCACACACACATATACACACACAAGCAGTCACAGAAAAGGGCAAAGAGTCATAGAGCTCTCTGTGAGCAGCTGCCAGAGCATCTTCTAGAAGACCATCTGGCAGCCATTAATAGAGGCTCAATGGTTCTTCCCTCTGACTCCAGTGTCCTCCAGAATGTGGGAAGATGCTTTATGGTAAGAGTTGGCGGGTGAGCTAGTAGAAGGGAGAGATCAGCACTGTATGAGTGTGTATGTGTGGGGGGTGAGTTTTCAAAGCATGGAAACCTGGCAGTGGTAGCAGCAAGAGGTGGTAAACAACATCAGGGACAGCACCACAGAGCAATATGGAGCGGTGTAGGGATTTTCACAGCAATGGCTGGAGAATGTTGGCTGGAGAACATTGGGGGGCACACAACAGGGCTTAAGGGCTTGCCCGTGGGCTTCGGCTTGTGCGCCCCTGCACTAAACCTTTATCCCAATATATTAGTTTACTGCACACAGATTTTTTTAAAATGAGAGGTAGCATTCAAGAATATGAGACTCCCTTCACCTGCAGTCGAAAATGGTACAGTTTGGACCTGTAGCATTTCATGGTACAACCTCTAAACACCTCTCATGGCCGCTTCATCCATGTGCAATAGCAAACATGTATTTGCCAGTGTGTCTCAAGGCTGAGCAGTAGACAGCTGTCAGAGGTGAGCCAGAAAATCAGAGCTGAGGGACAGAACTGGGAGCCTCTCAGGCCAGGTCCCAGCCCAAACAGGAAGCCTTTTATAGCCCCTCCTGTCCAGGAGGGGCCAATGGCCAGCCTGGGCGAGTACAGCCAACTCCACCAGGAAGTTATTCCAAGCTGCAGTTCTCACAGCTCACTACATGGGGCAGCCATACACAGAGCTGAAAGTTCCCAGTTCTAGCCTTAGCAGCTCCTCACACTGTGAAGTGAGGACCAGTAGCCAACCACAGCTCTGTTGCACATATATTTGTTTCAAGACACATGTTTGATGTGTGCATACATTACATTTTAGGTTTACATGTAAAACATTTATGTACACAAGTTAAAAAACAAAAAAGTTTGAAGTGAACCTCAGGGCGCTCCACAACTTCTTTTTCTCCTTGAGAAATTAAAGCGGACCACAATTACATCAGGAAAAGTACACATTTTGTACAGCAGATCACCCAGTTTTGACTGATCACTTTCATTAATTTCTTGGGAGGATGCCTGCTCTTGCCTTATCTTGTGATTAGATTGTGTATTTTATTTTATTTTTTGTAGAGCTGAAGGAATGCCGGGTTGAATAGATGTCATAACGCATGTTGAAAATATTCATCCATTGTTGGAAGTACAGAATTTTAGGCAAAACATTTTTAAAGGTAGATCTGTTCAGTCTGTTCTACCTGGCCCCTGAGCAAGGAGATAACTTAAAACAATTTCAGTCTGTGAAAACAATCCCAGGGCTTTCGACATGTTGTATCAGTATTCATGGGAAATAGACAATTATGAATCATGGCTGTGATGCACACGGAGATGTAACAGAATGTCCATTGTCAACTTGAAAAGGAAGTCAGTCTAAAAAAAAGATAGCCCATTGATATTTTTAGTAAGGCTTCCAATTGATTAAAGATTATTTTAGTTGATTTACTGTGGCGCTTTGACTGACTAATGAATCAGTTAAAATATCTCTAAGATGGGAGTTCTCATATATTGTCACAATGCGAGGCTTTCTAAATCAAGGGAGCAGGGACAAGAATAGTGGCTGCTACACCAGCAAATAGGTGCTGAGGATAGGGAATTTATCAGCTCCTGTGGCAGTACAACATTAATGTTACCCTGGTATTGTGGGGAACATTATGATGGCATTGCTGGGAAATACATTGGTACAAGGGTTTGGGGCTGAAATATAAGACAAAACAATACACAGTTTGGCTGGTAGATGATGTTGCTTTCATGCTTACTGACCATCAAGGAAGAACTGGAACCACTGTAATATCATGCCTCCTAAGCCCTGGCCAGGCAGATGGGACAGAACTATTGGTGGTGTCAAATGCCACTGAGAGGTCCAGAAGAACCAAAAGGATTGCACTCCCACCATCCAGTCTGCACTGCAAGTTATCCAGTTGAGTGACCAAGGCAGTTTCTGTCCCAACCCCAGGTCAGAACTTGGACTGGAATGGAAGGCACCCTCCACATTTTGAGAACGGTAGCTCTAGGGTCCTGGTTGTTTTGCTGAAGGACCACTCTGGAAAGAGGATAAGGAGAGGTGGCCCAAACCCCAAATGGCCTGCTGTCAAATTCCATTGCCACAGACACTGCTTATCTATACCTTTTTTTGCCTCTGTGGTTGGCAATTGGATAGCAGGCCAGATTTGGCTCAGAGTCTGCCAACACTAGGATGTTTTATTTAATTTCCCCCCTAGTACAGCTATATCAACCATGTTGAGGAGCAATATACTTTTCAAATAAAATGTCACAATCAAGTCCTAACTGCTTGAATATCATATTTAATTTGTCAAGGAATATAATGAATTCAGCATAGTATTGAGAGCAAATTGCAATAATTACCCTTTTGCCTACATATATGCAAAATATGTGTAGCTAGTGTGGTGTAGTGGCTAGAGTGTTGGGCTAGGAGTCAGGAGATCTGGGTTCTAGTCCCCACTCGGCCATGGAAGCTCACTGGGTGACTTTGGGCCAGTCACTGCCTCTCAGCCCAACCTACCTCACAGAGTTGTTGTAGTAAGGATAAAATGAAGAGGATGATTATGTACACTGCCTTGGGTTCCTTAAAGAGGAAAAAAAAGGCAGGATATAAATGTAATAAATAAATAATAAATAAATATATTCCCCTTTCTATCAAACAGATATCATGGTATGTCTGTTTCCTTTTCTTTCCTGCACACTTGAGTAATACAGCTGCATTTTTCTTTGTGCATAGTGGCCTTCATCTACCCTTTACATATTGTCATGCACGTGCACCTTGCATCTGAGTGGTGAGAAGTTTCAGGGGCTCCAGCATTCACCCAGTTTTCTTGAAAGGTCACTGGTGACTTATGGCATTTCTGTGTTATAAAGTATATTTACATATATATACAGGCTGAGCATAAGATGATGGTTCATAGCATTACCACCCAAATATTCCTGCACCCCATCAAATTTCTAGGGGAACCCATCATTCCATAGGATTTCCTGCAGAGAGTAAAGTCAGCTCTCTGCTTCTTTGGGCTTCATCACACGGAACTTTTATCCTGCAACTGAGATGGCTCCTTCACGGAAGTTTGCAGACTCTTTACATGACACCGTGACCCTGCCGTGACCCTCCTGCTCTAAATGCCCTTGTTCCGTTTTTAAATTGATCGCAGATAATGAACTATCAAATTACCCCCTTGTGTTCCGCTTGAGTTTCCTCGGTGAAAGAGTTAAAGCTGCAAGAAAAGGAGTGAGATCAATGAAAAATAACGGAAGACTCAGATATGGGGAGAAGGGGGCGGGGAGAAAGGAAGCGCATGTAAAGAGAGCCAGTTGTGGTGATGCATTTAAAACGGAAGCAGAAAGCCCTGTTTTAAATGCAGGATTTTAGGCTGGTGTAGAAATGTCCTCCGTCAGATCCAATTCCAGGACAGTTAGCCAAACCTACAGACTTAACTTGCTTCTATTGTTCTCGCAGACCTCTGCATCAGCACATTCCTTAAGGATTGGGGAGCAAAAGGTAAGCACTCTTCCAGAACAGTATACCTATGGCCATCTCTAAGGACAGCCATTACTCAGATAATTTTCATAACAGTAGGGAATTTGCCAGGCTAAAGTTGCTCAATTGGTTTGACTCATTGTGGTATTCTCTTTGCACAATGGTAGATGCACAAAGGTGTGTGTGTGTGTGTGTGTGTGTGAGAGAGAGAGAGAGAGAGAAATCCTTGAAAGGTCATTTAGGCTAATGTTATAAGACCCCAGCTTACAACACTATTACACAATTTTTACAAGGCTAGACAATGAGACTTCTGGAAGAACTTTGCTCACTGGACTCCCACTTCTTATTCTCATTCTAGTCTATTTTCTGTCTGAGTATGTATGCTTTTAGAGTTGTTCCAGAACTTGGTTTGCCCCAGCTACTTCTTCTACACTCCAAACAATCACACAGCTGCTGAACTCAGTTAAAACCTGATCTCTCAGTCCTGATCCCCTGACCATAATATCCTATGTTTGGATGACCTTCCAGAACTTGATTCTGATCCTGTGATTATGAACGTGATAACAGGTGGCTTGTGACAAAGGGCACAAGACAGGTTGATTTTATGGTATACAAAGGGGGGTATGCCTTCCTCCCATTCTGCACACTTTCCCCTGATTCTTCCCAATGCATATCTTGCTTGTGCCAAGTCATAGCAGCCTAGAGCCTCAAAATCAGTGCAATCCAGAAGACTCTGTCTCATTCTATATGCCGATTATCAGCTGTCTGGTTCAGTGCTAAAGTCCAAGGGTTGCCTGAATCCTATATCATGTTAAGTTGGGGTGGGGGTTATGAAGAAAAAATGGAGAAAGAACCTGGAGAGGGGAGGAAAATGGTAGCTAACTCCTTCCTGTTTTTGCAAAGCTACTTGAGCAGGGGGATTCCTGGAGGGCCCAGAACTCTACTGGCCTGTCACATAGGTTTAACAAAGTTTTGTGCAGACAACTGAGGGGAGGTTGAGCCATGAGAGCAACCTTTACTTTTACCTTAGAGTTACATCATTGAGGACTATCCAAATTGAGGTATTTCTACACTAGAGTTTACTCTGAAATATCCATCCTTTATTCATTCAGTTTTTACAGGGCATCTACATTATGTTAAATTGTTGTTCCCCTTCGATTTCCCTGTGGTTCTTCTGTCTCTTTTAAAACCACAGAAAAATGCAACTTAAAAAAGAATTGGAACAGTACCAGAATCACCATAGATGTATATCACCTTAGTATTACTCTTCTGTCTTTTTTAAGAGGTGTGGCTTTGACATGTGCCATGATGTATTGGAGAAGTGAACCTATTGCCATGCAACTACTTCGGCGCACCTTCACTATTACATTTCCTGTTGATGCTGCTAGTCTAGCACAGCTGTCTGTGACAATTGTACAACTACACTTGATCATAGTACTGCTTCTGAGGGAGTGGTTTTGACTTTTTGCAAGTACAACTTTAGGTGGTACAAAGATTCTGAAGAACTAGTTTGACAGTAACCAAAGTGCAAGGGGGTGTGGATGTCCAGGGTCTGAATAAACACGCATCTAGAATGTGGGTCTCTATAAGAGGCAGACAAGAGCGCTTCATGATTCTGAAAATGTAGCATCTTTATAAGCTTCAAAAGGCATTACTAGAAACCAGCTTTATTAAAGCCGGGGGCCCATCAAGAAGAATTCAACCATATATGGCCTTCCCAGTGTTTAACAACCCGCTGTCCCATTTCTACCAGTCACAGGCAAGCGGTAAATACAAGAAGTTTATTGAATCCCTAATATGCCACCATACATGGCTGATGGGATGCATTTGGGTTGACATTACTAAAGCTACCGTAAAATATTTGGTGGCTCATTTCTTTGTCTCAACATGGCCAAAACTTTGCACAGTAAACAGATGGATAAAGGAACGTATGACAGTGTATGATGAATGTAGTTAATTAGTCAGCAAACAACAGTGGCTACTACTATGAAAGTACACAAATGTTAATTTGGCTACGGCCTTAAGCAGAGGTTTTCAAGAACTACCAGAGATCTTTTATGTCAGAGTGGTTAAGAGTATTCCACTTGTTGTTGTTCACTCGTTCAGTCGTGTCCGACTCTTCGTGACCCCATGGACCATAGCACGCCAGGCCTTCCTGTCCTGCGCTCTCTCCCGGAGCGTGCTCAAGTTCATATTCATTGCATCCGTGATGCTATCTAGCCATCTCATCCTCTGCCGTCCCCTTCTCCTTTTGCCTTCAGTCTTTCCCAGCATCAGGGTCTTTTTTTTTTTTTTTGCGAAGAGAAAACTCCCTGGAAAAGTATTCCACTAGAGGGCACTATTACACATTTACATATAAATAAAGTAATATGTGCATTTTGTTTGAACTTTTTTTTTCTAGTGTGGAAGAATAGTTGTTCAATAACTGTAACTGGGTTGACCAGAAAATTCTCCATGGACTGTTTAATTCAAGTGATCCAAAGAGAGGAAAAGGAAGGGCCTTTCCTCTAAAATGGGCTCTCAGTCTTAATCAGAGGACTATCTACCCTACACCTGTCACATGCCAGCTTGTGACTTGAGCCAATTTTTACTAAAATAAGTAGCATGATTGATTAAGCTGTCATCTGATTGCTCTGTCACTCACTCTGACCACTGTTCCGCGCACAATGAGCTGGCAAAGCAGACAAATGAGAAACCAGAGAAGGGAAGCCCCCAATAACAAGGGGAAACAGATGAAATCTCAACAGTGTGCGCCCACCCCACCCCAAAGATTTTTGTTGATCTAGTGAGTTTTGAAATATATTGTTTCTTCACGGCCATTTTTGGTCATCTTTGTTATTACAGAGCACGCTAGAGAACACAATTAATTGCTTTTAAGGGCCCTGAAGAAGAAACATATTTCAAAAAAACGTTGGGCCAATAGAACCTTAATTTCTGTACAACCTTGAGATTTCATCTCTCCCTCCCCACTTTTTATCCAAAGCAAGAAAATGACCTCTCTTACACCCTTAAGCTGCCAAATATCTGGTATTCCAGATCATGGTCTATAAATGTTCTCTGATGTTTTAAGGTTTATAGTACACTTGATAAATTGTGGGTAGATAATTAGAGAAAATTTAGGTTTGCTATTAAAATAGGAAAACTGTGTTGGTCAATATAAAGAAATGGGGGAGGGTGTGTGGCTTACACATATGCAAATTTCATTGGCTATGATCACAGAAATCTAGAAAGGTGGCATAAATCTAGAAAGGTGGCATAGAATATTAATTAATATAATACACCACCTTTCTTCCAAAAATGGTGCTCAAGGCAGCAGCCAGTAATGAAATACAGGTTAAAAACAAGATCTTAATTAAAACATAACATAAAAACATCCATAAGAACCCAATTAAAAACACAGCAATAAAAGAAATAGCACCCCATTATGGATTTTCTGCACTAGGTATTCAAGGTTTTTGCCTCGTCACAGCAGGGAAATTCGAAATTGTGGCTCCGGTGTATTCCCTTTCCCACAAAGCTCACTAACCAAATTGCAACATTCCCCTAACCTTTAAAAATATTTAGGTTAAACTGAAGGAAGCTGAGGGTAACTTAAAACGAAAGGCGCTGGATGGGGGCAGGTTTCTTCCGCCTTTAACAACTATAGGATAGGTTGACTTTCAACAAAGCCTTTTCCACACTAATAAAATGTTTGCCTGTTGAACATGTGCATACTGTGCATCTGTTAATATCCCTGGAGGCCTGATGGGGAAAAAATAAGGCGACCTGATCACGGTTTTAGGAACTTGTTCCATAATTCTTAAAACGCTTGCGTAAAAAGGGCAACAGTGCTGACTGTTTCGCTATGGCATAAAATCTCCCTCTCGCTGTATGGCTAGATTAAAAGAAATCGGCAGTGACTGGCAGATTCTGTGTGATATAAGAACAACATTGTTTTGTGGTGTTTTACACAGGATCTGTTATTTCCTAGACCGCTGAAAATTTATGTTGCTGGTTTTTTGTTTATTTATTTTGAGGATAGCATGTCGGAAAGTTTCGGTCTTTTATGTTTCCTCACGTATTTTTAACTGGGCTCTAAGTGAGGTGCAAACCACAGGCCCCGGTGCTTTGAGCGAGACCTGTCGCCAATGGCAACAGCTCCGCGCTCTCCGGACTCGGTGCTCGACTACCAAGCCTGATTTTTGCCCGGTCTTGAATTTCCCTTTGAGGTAATGGAAAGAGGCCGTTGCGTTCAATCTTTCTCTCGGCTCAGGATTAGCTGCGTCTGCCCCGAGGTCTAGCGTTGTTCTCTCGGAGGCAAGATGGCTGCGGCGGTGTCCGGGGCCGCCCCACTGGGCAAGGGGCTGGACATCAGTCTGGCGGCTCTGCAGCGGCACGACCCCTATATCAGCAGCATCGTGGACGTGGCCAGCCAGGTGGCGCTCTACACTTTCGGGCACCGGGCCAACGAGTGGGTGCGTGCGCGAGAGTAATCCCGGGGCGGTGATGGGGGGTGTTGAAATGGGAGAGGGGATGAAATAAAGTAGCTATGGCTTTAAAACAGCAACGTCACTCCCGTGCCGTAAATTCTGTAGTGCAGGGGCAGTCAGGAAAGAAATCGTCTTTAAAGCGTCTGCGTACGTTTAAGTGGGAGGCCCCCGCAAACTCTGCAGGAGATCTTTGCCTTGGCTTTTAACGTGATCTTCTGCTCATGTTCCGACCACAGCACCAGCAAGTGGGGAACGCAAGCTGGGGGATGAAGCCAGTGTGTGTTAGCTTGAAATGCGTAAAAAGGGAAGCGTTGAAGAGATACAAGTGCTTTATTTTCCACGTAGCCGTTTTCATTGTATTCCTCGTCCGGGTAGAAACAATTATTGATGCTTTCATCTTCTGCTTAACTGGGATGGGTTAAACCTCAAGCCTAAATCAGTTTTATTCTTTGTACAAGGCAACTCTCTGCTGTGAGCCAAGTAAACTTTTTAAAGTGACGTTTTTGGAGTGCAATTCCGACCCAGCAACCCCTGTTGATGGCTGGAGGGGGTTAGGATGGTGGGTTGATAAGAGGATGCAGAGACAAGTGCTGTGTGTGTGTGTCTCTCTCTTCTGTGGCAGAAGCCCCTGCTGTATTTGGGGTGCGGGGAGGACACAAAACTGCCACTGGTATTTCTCTTTCTGGTGATAGCAGGCAGAAAGTCCTGAAAGAGGGTGTTCTGTGGGCGTTCCCCCCACAGAAGACAGTTCCCCCCACTGTCAGCTATGCCAGTCCTGGAGCTGGTGTAGCTAATCTGCCTCACTTGCTGTCAGTTTGGGTAGTGGTTGTAAACACATGGATCTGCCAGGCTGAACAGCCCAGTGAAACTGCCCCCCACCTTCTGCTTTGGCTGGGGTGAGCCAGCAGGGCTGGGAATGAGGCTTTGTTGCTCCCCAGTGGCTCCACTCAGAAATAATCTGCCACGTTCCCAATGTCTCTTCAAAGAAATGACTTGCAGTTATTGCATCTAATCAAGAAAACCCACTCTAAATTAGTTCTAAACAAATCATGATGTATCCACATACTAATATTGTTTGTTAGTTTTTGCAGAACTCTTTGCTCTGCAAAAGAAGTTACTATACTATATATCTGGTTCCCCTTTTACATTTCTTGTTACTGACAATTTTATTTATATACCACCTTTTAATGTATAATGCTGCAGGTGGTTTTTGCATTGACTGATGTTGCAGTCTTTTCTATTTATTGTTGCTTAGTGCTCCCTATTTATTATTTGTTACTTTTTTATCCTGCCTAAGGTGGCATACACAATCCTCCTTTTCTCCATCTTCTCCTCCTCCAGTCAGCTGTTACCCAGACCATTTTATTCTCACAACAACTCTGAGGTAGGTTAGGCTGAGAGTCAGTGACTGGCCCAAAGTCACCCAGTGAGCTTCATGGCCAAGTGGGGACTAATCCCACTCCAACACTTTAACCACTATACCACACTTGCTCTCCCTTCCTGACATCTTTCTGCTGCCCCCCCAGCCAAACTTAAATTTCCTCATTTTATTTTCTTGAACACTATGTCACCTATTACACCCTAAAATATTGGGTATTTGAGTATTGGGTATTATCACATTATATGAACATGGAATAATGTATCTAGTGCCCTTTGTCATTAGCATGCGTTAGCATATACACACATTTTTATCATTCCAAAATCCACTGTTGGGATGCACTTTTCTAAGACCAACCAAAAAGTCACAAAACAATGAGCAAGCTTTTGAGTTCTCCAGAACTCTTCATCAGGGTGGATGTTACACAAAGCAAGGTGGGGAGGAAAAAATAAGAAAGAACAAAAAGTTGGCTTGATGTTCTAACCATAAGGTCTGCATCTAGACTTAGTCTCAAGATGGAGATTACAGATTGATTGAATTAGTTTCTGCTGGATGCTGCAGGTATCAGGTTACACCTAGAATTCTGGCACAAAGAAACAATGGCTAACTCCCATTTTTAAAACATAAAGCTCAGCTGTTACCCAGATCAGCCTTAAGTAAAACACACACATTCCTTGATAGACATGTAGCAGACGTAAAGAGAAACATGGCAGTCTTTATATTATGAAGACCGGATATTAATTTTAGGTGGTGTTCTGGGTATAATAGTCAGTCGAAGCCAAATTGTGTAGTATTATGTAGTGCACGGGTGCAGAACCTCTTTTAGCCCGAGGGCTGAATTCCATTTTGGAGCAGCTCTCAGGCCATGTTCCAGTGGCAGGTGCAGCCAAAAGCAAAGGGGTGGGTCAAAATACAACCCTCCAATATATTTTAGTTTAAGGGCGCAATCCTATGCATGTTTAGACAGAAAAGGGCACTTTTCCCCCACTCGGCCATGGAAGGTCACTGGGTGACTTTGGGCCAGTCACGGACTCTCAGCTCAACCTACCTCCCAGGGTTGTTGTTGTGAGGCTAAAATGAAGAGGAGGTGGATTATGTATGCTGCCTTGGGTTCCTTAAGGAGGAAAAGGGGGATATGCAGTCAGGGCCAGAAATATTGGAACAAGGATAACTGTTATGGCCGTTGGCTGAGGTTCTGCACCTGTGATACAGTGATTGGTGGGCATGTAACCCTGAAAAAGCAAACTCCCTCTTCATATAGTGGAAAATATCATCCCTTGGTGGTAGTTCCTGCTCCTGCATGGCTACATTTGGTATTCTCCGAGGCACATAAAAACTAATGAAGCTGCATTGAACCACAATTGGACAGTATCTTTATTAGGACTATCAAAATGTCACAAAATAGTGAGCAAGCTTTTGAGGTCTCCAAAACTCTTCAACGCTGGCTGCCCTTTTTGTGATTCTTTGTATATTGTATAGTGAGCTATATCTACTAAGTTAGGAAATCTGAGTTCTCAGTGTTTTGTGGAATGATTTTAGCCTTGGATTTTCCATGTGCTAGAAAGTGCCCTGAAATTCAGCAGTGTCATATACTGATCTGAGTGTGTGGGGTTTTTTGGCAGCATTTTGACTAACCTGATCTTTTTTCTACAAGAACATTTGATTGCAGATATTGGGACTGGATGTGACGTGTTGAAAGCCATAGTCCCTGGCAAAATGTTTGAATTCATATTGAAAACCATATCAAACATTAACATGTACTATTGTTGTTGTTCAGTCGTTAAGTCATGTCCGACTCTTCGTGACCCCATGGACCATAGCATGCCAGGCCTTCCTGCCCTCCGCTCTCTCCCGGAGTGTGCTCAGTTCATATTCATTGCATCGGTGATGCTATCTAGCCATCTCATCCTCTGCTGTCCCCTTCTCCTTTTGCCTTCAATCCTTCCCAGTATCATGGTCTTTTCCAGTGACTTTTCTCTTCCCATTTGGTGGCCAAAACATTTGAGCTTCAGCTTCAGTATCTGTCCTTCCAATGAGCAGTCAGGGTTGATTTCCTTTAGGATGGACTGATTTGACCTCCTTGCAGTCCAGGGGACTCGTAAGAGTCTTCTCCAGCACCACAGTTTGAAGGCATCCATTCTTCGGCGCTCGGCCTTCCTTATAGTCCAGCTCTCACAGCCATACGTCGCTACTGGGAAAAACATAGCTTTGATTATATGAATCTTTGTCGGCAAGGTGATGTGTCTGCTTCTTACTCTGCTGTCTAGGTTTGCCATAGCTTTCCTCCCAAGGAGCAAGCGTCTTTTAATTTCATGGCTAGAGTTACCATCTGTGGTGAAACATGTAGTATGCCATATCTTAAAAAGATGGACTTCAAGTGCATGATATCATATTGTGCTGTCAGATTTTCTTACATGGCTATTTCAAGATAGTGGGAATAGTAATCTGCGACCATAAGCAAGCTTCCCTAGAGTATATAAAGATATCATCATCCACTTTCTATTAATGTCTTTAATCTGCCATCATTTCTTTACAATGGCTCTTTCTATTGGCTAGGTTGGTGTGTTTTTTGGTATGTGTGGCATTTTTTAACCACCTTATCACTATGCAAATTTATTTGTGGCCAGTATAGCAGATCTGTAGCACTTGATTAACGTTTTCAATCCCCAGGTGCCCCTCATATATTTTCCAAAATAGGTGCTTCTGCATTGCTTTCGGCTCTCTCATTCCGTGAAGAAATTCATTACAGATAGGTTTGTTTTAAATTAAAAAAATATGGAGCAGGTATGTACTTGCTTGGAGGGATACCTTGATTAGTTACTGCAGTGTGTTGTCTTTTGTTGTGGCTTCTGCAAATTCCTGTCACTTTTTTTTTTTAATATACCGGGCACCTTTTCTTTATCAAATTGACATGAATAATGTCAAATTCCTTATTTTTATAAATTCATTTCAAATGTAGCATGTCCTGTATGCACCAGTTTCAGTAGCCATGTGTTGAAGATAAAAAGATAAAAAAACAGTAAAGAAGAACCTCTGTGGAGTTTCTTTGGTGCATGCTCGTCCTTCGGCACAATAAGGCAATTTATGTGGAGTGTCCAATTGATATAACACCAGCAAACAGTATTGTTATTCAGTAAAGGAGACACATATGGGGAAGTGGCTATGTTATCACAAATGAGATGACAACTAGCCCTAATTCTTCTTCGTGAGGAGTTAATTATTAATTATTTTATTTTAGTTAAAACATTTGTATCCCGCCCTATATCATTAAGGTCTCAGGGCAGCGTAGGGATAAAATCAGCTTAAGCAGTATAAAACAAGAAATAATTGAAACAGCTAAAACATATTAAACCATTAAACAAGTTAATACCAATTAAAATCTAAAACAATAAAATAGTTAAAACAGTGTGCAACTTTAGGGAATGCATTTGAACTCTCAAAGGCTTTGGTAAAAAGCCATGCTTTTTGGTGCCCAAATGAGACCAATGTCTGCGCCAGTCGGGCCTCCGAGGGGAGGGCATTCCACAACTGGGGCGCCACAGCAGAAAAAGCTCTCTCCCACGCCCCACCATAGTGTATGTCTCGCACTGGTGAGACACAGAGGAGGGCCCCTCCAACAGATCTCACTCCTCGGGCAGGCATATATAGGGAGTGGTGCTCCCTCAAATATCGAGGTCCCAAGCCACTTAGGGCTTTAAATGTCATCACCAAAACCTTGAATTCCGACCGGAAGTGTATTGGCAGCCAGTGCAATTCCTTTAAAACTGGTGTTGTATGATTTTTATAAGGTGTTTCGCTCCGCAGTCTAGCTGTTGCATTTTGCACTAGCTGCAACTTCCGAGTCGTCTTCAAGGGCAGCCCCACATAAAGTGCATTGCAGTAGTCCTACCAGCACATGTACTACTGTGGCTAGGTTATCCCTAACCCGGAAAGGCCGTAGCTGGTGGATCAGCTGAAGCTGGCCCCAAGTACTCTGTGCATAATTCACATGTTACAGTTCTGATGCATATAAACACAGTATGGATAATAAAAGTGTAGTGTGTGTGTGATACACGTGTTTTGAAAGGTGTGGACAGTGATATAAAAGTTGTGTACATATCAGAAAGCCAGTGTTTAGTTGGGGGTTTATAAACATTTGCTCATCTCCTGTAGTGCTTGAAGCAGCCCCCAGTTTAGATTATCCATTTGCATATACTTTGTGCCAGTTTGATTAGATGGCTTTTTTTATTACTAAAACAGTCTTTCAATCTATGCATTTTTATCTGATTTTAGGAGAAGACTGATGTGGAAGGAACATTGTTTGTTTACACAAGGTGAGAAATTATTATTTTTAAGGTCAGTGTCTTAAAGTCATGCCATTCTTGAAGAACAGAAAAACACGGAGCACGTGAAATGATACCTTCAATTGAATCAACAGTTGCATGTTTTTGAACTACTTCTTGGTGTGAATATTCAAAACACACATCACAAAAGATGCCCAGTCTGATGTGTTGACGCCATGTTGACGCCACGTCAACCATGGGCCTGTCTCAAATAATATCTTGCCCAACATATGTGGCAGGATACACTTTGGACCTGGTTTTCTGTGCTGGATTGGGAGAAAATGATCTGCAGGTGGGGGAGCCAGTAGTGACTCCTTTGGCCTGGACAGATCATTATCTGATCAGTTTTGACCTTCAGGCCACCTGTAACCTCTGCAGGGGTGGGGGACCAAATTTGATGGTCCACCCCCAGAGGCTGATGAATCCGGATGGATTTTTGAGGTCTCTTGGGGATTTTCCTGCAGGCTTAGCTGGCAGTCCTGCCGAGGTCCTGGCCACCACTTGGATTGAGGAGATGATCCAGGCTATTGATATGATCACTTCCAAACGTCCTCGACCTAGTCGTAGAACTGTGTCAGCTCCTTGGTATTCCAAGGAGCTGAGGGCGATGAAATGACTGTGTCGACGATTAGAGCACAAATGGCAGAAGACTCAGAACAAATACAATCAAACACAGGTAAGAATCCACTTGTGATCTTCTTCTGTGGCGGGGATGGCAGCGAAGAAATCCTACTTCTCTGCCACCATTGCATCTGCTCCATGTCATCCAGTGGCACTCTTTCGTGTGGTTAAGGGCCTCTTGGGTGTAGGCCTTGGAACAACAACTCGAACCCTCAAAGGTCCACTGTGAACAATTTGCCAGACACTTTGCAGATAAAACCATTCAGATTCGTGCTGACTTGGATGCCATTGTTTTGACAGAGTCTGATATGGACACGGCTGGCGCACCATCTAGTCATGTTACGGATACCTTTTGGCTTGTGCAACCTGAGGATGTTGCACAAACTGCTTGGAGGACTGAGGCCTAGTACTTGCCCTTTAGACCCTTGTCCATCCTGGCTTGTGAAATCTGCCAGAGCTGAGCTGGATATCTGGACCTCTGAGGTGGTAAATGTCTTCTTGAGGGATGGTGAGGTCCCCGCAGCTTTGAAATAAGTTGTGGTGAGGCTCTTGCTGAAGAAACCAAATTTAGATCCTATGGTTCCAGATAATTACTGCCCTGTGTCAAATTTGCCATTCTTGGGCAAGGTGCTGGAGTGTGTGGTGGCCTCACAACTCCAAGTCATTTTGGATTAAACAGATTATTTAGATCCATTCCAATCAGGTTTCAGGCCTGGTTATGGGATGGAAACAGCCTTGGTCGCCCTGGTTGATGACTTATGCCAGGGAGTGGATGCGGGGAGTGCAACCCTGTTGGTTCTTCTGGACCTCTCAGTGATTTTCTGTACCATCAACTATGGTATCCTTCTGGATCATTTATCTGGACTGGGCTTGGGAGGCACAGGTTTAAAGTGGTTCCAGTCCTTTCTGGAGGAGCGGTCTCCGAAGGTGGTGCTGGGGAACTTCGGTTCCACCCCATGGCCATTAGGCTGTGGGGTGCTGCAAGGTTCTATCTTGTCCCCCATACTTTTTAACGTCTACATGAAACCCGTGTGGGAAGTCATCAGGAGGTCTGGGCTGAAATGGCATCAGTATGCAAGTGATACTCAGCTCTACCTCTCGTTTTCATCTGCACATCCCAGGGAAGCTATGGAATTCTCAAACCAGTGTCTGGAGGCTGTTTTGGGATGGATGAGAGTGAACAAGCTGAAACTTAATCCAGACAAGACAGAGGGACTGTGGGTTGGGAAATCAACTACTTCAGATGGAGGTTTACAACTGGTCTTAGATGGGATTACACTCCCCCTGAAAGACCAAGTGTGCAGTCTGGGAGCCCTCCTGGACTCTAAGATAACTGGGGAAGCCCAGGTGGCTGTGGTGTTCAGGAATGCTTTTTACTAGCTTAGACTGGTATGCCAACTGTGGCCCTTACTGGTGAGGACAGAGTTTGCCTCAGTTATCCATGCACTAGTCATGTCCAGGCTGGGCTACTGTAATGTGCTATACATGGGGCTGCCTTTGAAGATGGTTCAGAAACTCCAGCTTGTGCAGAGTGTGGCCACCTTAGTATTGGTGGGGGTGAGGCAGTTCGATCACATAACGCCTATACCGCGCCAGCTGCGCTGGTTACCGGTGTGTTTCCGAGCCCAATTCAAAATGTTGGTTTTGACCTTTAAAGCCTTAAACAGTTTGGGACCAAGTTACTTGAAGGACCACCTTCACCCATATCAGCCTGCCCAGGCTTTAAGATCAGGAAGAGAGGCCCTTTTCATTTGCCCACCCGTGAGGGCAGTTAGGTGGGTGACCACATACAAGAGGGCCTTCTTTGCAGTGGCTCCACACCTCTGGAACAAGCTGCCATCAGAGGTCTGCCATGCTCTGTCATGAAGGCCTTGAAAGCATTTTACCTTGGCCTTCTATTGATATGATTGGTATTGTTGCTGTTACTGCTGTTGCTGTTATTGCAACTTTGTTGCAGGTTTTATTGTTGGCTTTTATTGTTGCTTTTATTGTTTTATGTTTTAATTACTTTTAATATTTTAACTGTTTTTATGTATTTTATTGCTGTGAGCTGCCTTGGGAGGACTTCTGCCCTGAAAGGTGGCCAAGAAATTTTATTTATTTATTTATAAATAAATAAATAAATAAATAAATGTGAACGTGATAAATAAAGGAGGTTTTGTTTTAAAAAAGGGCAACAAATTGATGGGCCTTAATGAAGAGACTTCTTACCACCTCCCCTTCTGTAGTGATAATAAAGTAGTGAAAATTTTCAGCAAAGTGTAAGGAAAATGTTTCTCTGCAGATTAAACAAAATACCAGTGCAAGAGGAAACACTCTGCCAGCAAAGAATCCTGATAAATCAGCATTTCTCAAATCATACACAATTACCAGATCTTCTGCTAACCCCGGATTAGAAGCCATATTAGGTTTAGCATCCAATTCCTGTACCCCCTAGTCCTCTTCCTTCTCAGCTACCTAGTTCCATGACGGTCTCATGCTAGATGACCCCTTGATTCTTCCTCCTAACAGTATCTCATCTCCCTCTAATAATTACTGTTGTGTTAATTTAGAGTGCAATCCTATGCATGTTTAGATAGGAAAAAGTCCTACAACTCCCAGCATTTCCTAGCCAGGCAAGCTGGCTGGGGAATGCTGGGAGTTGTAGGACTTTTTTCTGTCTAAACATGCATAGGATTGTGCCCTCAATGTGTTTTGCTTTATTTATAAATAAATTAATAATTTCTGTCCTACTCTTAAGAGAAGAAGAGCTGATGTTGGCTTGAAACGGTCAAAGGTAATACAGGAAAAGGGTTTCCTTAAAGGATACTGCCTTGATGAATAGGACTTGAAATGTAATGAACAGAGAAACTGACTCGGATAACAAGAAAATCCTAAGAAGCATAGACCTATGAACATGCCTTGCCTGTTAATGGTGCAAGCAGTGGCTTACATCACAGAAGCTAAAACTAGGAAGTCTCTTTAAACTGATTTATTTTGGACATTAGGTCAGAAACACTTTGCAATACCCATCTGTTTGCTTCATGAAGCCACTTCCTCTTCAGCCCCTGTTCTTTTAGGTACTACATCCTTTTTAGCCAAGAGAGAACATTTGTTTTCTGCTAGCTGGCTCATGTTCTGCTTTTCCTAAGAGCAGGAAAACCATCCCCTTCCCTCTATCAGCTTTGCCTTAAATTTAGAAGAAAAGGCAAAAACTAGAAATCAGCAAGGGCAACATTATATTTATCTCCTATTTAAAACAAAACCTCGCAACAATGACCATCAGGTCAAAGCACGATCAAGAAGATGTTATACAAATTCTGAACAAAAGTAACTGAATAAAATCTGACAGCATGTCCTATGTGCATTTACACAGAAGTAAGTCTCATTGTGTTCCATAGGGCTTACTGCCAGGTAAGAATGCAGCACTAGTCAGAGGACAGCATACGGAAACTACACATGATTTCTGCAGTCTGGGAGATGGTTACATTGTATATATGAACATCCTCTTAGCTCAGATGAGCATTGTTATTTCAGATAACTTTGCTTCAAACATGTTAGTTAGTTTGAGCTTCTTTTGCTCTGCTTAGTGCCTCCTTTCATACATACAAACAAATGCAAATAGGTACAACATGCTTCTACTTACAGCATGATTTGTAGCACTTTTGGCAGATGTTATGTGTTAATAAAAATAGGTGGCTTATATCTCTTCACATGTGCACCTGTCTGTAGGCCCAAATGGCCCTGCAAAGCCTCTCCTACTTTGATAAAATTCTCAGTAGTGTTTGCTTGGAATCAACACCATCAAGTGTGGCTGGAAGATCATGTCTGTAAACGTGCACACAGTTTACATGTTCCCCGCAGGAAATACAGTTGCTGCACAAAATGTAAACTAGTCCTTTGCTGTTGAGGCACTTTGTTCTAAATGGCAAAGATTACATTTTTATTTTAATTAGAACATGAGTCACAGTCCTAATTATGCTTACTAGGGTATATGTGGAACTTTCTTCTGAGAAAACATGTTTGGGGTTGTGCTTTATGTCACAGATCTTATTGCTTATTCATATTGTTGTTTAAATTATATTTTCTATAGCTTATGAATTAATCTTTTATAGTCTGTGTCAGGTTTGCTAATAGCCACTTGCCAGGTCACCTTTGTTGAAGAAGAATCAGCTCTAGGCTACCAGACAGGGAAGTGTTCCATGAGTTACTTTTGTTTTTACTTAGTTAAGAGATAAGTAACAGGGCAGTCTCAATTCCCCTGGACACTGATCCGAGGGGGGTTAGGATATGGTGGACACACCCCTCTTCTCCACCGGCATGGGGGTCATGACCAAGAGGCTCCTGTTCTACTCCCTGAAAGCTCTGCAAGTCTAAATCTACCAGGGTGTTTGTGCTCATGGTAGACCCTGGGGTGGGGCAGAAGTTTCCCTGAGAGGAACATGAATCGGGCCCCTCAATTATGCCAGTTTGGAGCTGCTGTAGTGAATTTACCCCATTGGTTCAGTGGCCGGGGGGTGGGTGAGTGGGGAGAATTTGAAGAAAGGTTTCTGTGCAGAGTACCAAAGTACCAGTGCAAGTGGAAACAGTCTGCTAGCAAAGAATCCTGATAAATCAGCATATGTCAAATCGTATGAAATTACACTTCCTTCTAAACTTACCAGATCTTCTGCAGCCTGTGATTAGAAACCATGTTTGGTTTGCCACCTAGTTTCTCCACCTCTTAGGCCTCTCCTTTCTCGGCCACCCAGTTCCCACAGCTTCCTGGGCATGGTGGAGGTGGCTTTGAATCTGTTGCATACAAAGCCCTTCCGTTCTCCTGAGTGGGGCCTGAATTGGCTCCCTCAGCTAAGCTAGCCTGAAGTTGGCATAGTTCATCCCCTGCTCCCCCACTGGTTTCAGAGGAGGGAGGAATTCTGAAGAAATAGGTTCTGCTGGGCTAAAAAGCCTGATTTATTTATTTACAACATTTGTATACCGCCCCACATCTAACAGATTCCGGAGCGGTGAACAACGAGAGATAAAATGAACAAAAGATAAAAAGAATGAAATACGATATTACAATTATTCTTTAAAAAACAGAGTTGGTCAACCAAGGAAGGTTTCCTGGAAAAGAGCTGTGTTCAGAACGTGCCGAAAACAACCCAGTGTTGGTGCCTGCCTGACCTCCAGAGGCAAGGAGTTCCATATGAAGGGAGCCACCACTCAGAAGGCTGTTCTCCACATGGGCTCCAATCAGGCCATAGGTCCATGTGGAACCACTGGGAGCATTTCTTCTGATGACCTCAGTGATCGGACAGGTTGGTAAGGGGGAAAGCGCTCTCTCAGATATCCTGGTCTACAGTGATGGATCTAGGAGTACCCCCAGACTACAAACCTGATCTTTCAGAGGGAGTGCATCCTGTCCAGATCAGGCAATGAGCCTATCTCTTGGAACCGGGAACCACCCACCCACAGATCTTCCATCTTGCCAGGATTCAGTTTCAGTTTATTGGCCCTCATCCAGCCCATTACTACAGTTTCAGTTTATTGGCCCTCATCCAGCCCATCACTGTTGGCCCTCATCCAGCCCAGTCATCCAGGACTTGCACAGCCTCACCTGATAAATACATTCCCCCCACCATCAGTTCCTGTCCTGGCCATCATGAGAGAATAGTACCTTGCCTAAGACTACTGCCTAGTGAGTTTATTCCAGAGATTTGAACCAGGGACTTTCTGGTTCATGGCAGTCTCTTAGCAACTGTGCTAGACTAACTTTTATTTTTCTGTTTACATCTTTGGAATGCGTGTTGTTGATATAAATGTTAGAAAAGTCATAACCCCTTCAGTCTGTTAAGAATTAAAATGAGCAGAAATTAGAGAGTGCCTCCTCCAGCTGCAGCTCTATGTGACCTTGTAGTATCTGAATAATAATAACGGTTGAAAGAGCTGGGTATATCTAGACTGGAGAGGAGAAAATCAAGGGGAGACATGATAGAGGTCTTAAAATATCTGAAAGGCTGTCATGCCAGAAGATGGAGCAGACTCGTTCTCTGTTGGTCTGGAGGCCAGGACTAGAACCAAAGGTTTGAAATTGCAGGGAAGCAAATTACAGCTAAACATTAGGAGAAACTTCCTAACAGAGCTGTTCAGCAGTGGAACAGAGTGCCTTAGGAGGTGGTGGATTCTCCTTTGCCGGAAGTATTTAAGCAGGGGCTGGATGGTTGTCTGTCAGGTATGCTGTAGCTGCAGCTTGCATTGGGCAGGGGGTTGGACTAGATGAGCTTGGAGGTCACTTACAACTCTATGATTGTGTTATTCTAATTTTCACATAAACTGCTTCATTTATAGCCTGTTACTGTTGAATATTAAGGGGGAAATAAGTGCATTAAATGTCAAAACTATGCCTGCTGTTGAAGATAACAGTAAAATGAAGTGAACAAACTCTTCATCTGATAATTCTTTGATTATCATCATGTTTGCTTCCTATCACTTGCACCTTTTGTTTCGTTTTCTGTTACCTCCCTTCCTATAATACACATTCCAGTGGCTCAGGGTGCAGAGACATCCTCTGAGGATTACCAAACTTGGAATGCCTCTGAGATGTTTAGCCATTGTCCTTTTCTTGGCATCAAACTTGGTTCTACTTTAGAATGTAAAAAAAATGTAAAAAAGAAAATGATGAACATAAGAAATGCCATGCTAGGTCAGACCAAGGGCCCCTCTAGTCCAGCATTTCATTCACCCAGTGGCCAGTCAGCTGCCTGCGAGAAACCCTCAAACCGGACTGAGGGCAATAGCACCTTCCTGCTTATCTTCCCCAGCAATTGGTGTTGAGAGGCATACTGTCTCTGATACTGAAGGTAGTGTATAACCCTCATGACTAGTATCCACTGATAGCTTTATTCTCCATGAATTTGTCCAATCCCCTTTTAAAGTCATTTGTCTAATCCCCTTTTAAAGCCTGGTGGACATCACTACAGGGCTGTTTGTATGTAATGGTGGCAAATCCTGGATTAATTAACTCAAGATTTGCCGTGGTGCATGCCAGGCACATTCCGCAGCCTTTTTGAATATTCAGCCCCTGATCAGGCTCATCAGTGGTTGCTACATGACATCAGAACCATGACGCTATAGGTTAAAGCAACCCACAGTTACCCTAACTACTAATGGTAGGTTTACTGTGGGTCGTGTAACCCATGATTAACCTATAGTGACCAGGTTCGGCCATCACGTAGCAACCCCTGATCAGCTCAATTGGGGGTTGAATATTTAAAATAGCTGCAGAATGGACCCAGCATGCACCACAGCAAATTGTGGGTTAAATAACCTAAGATTTGCCACCTTTATGTGTGAACTGGGTCTACATCTTTTGGTAGTGAATTAAATAGTTTATGCACTGTATGAAGGAGTACTTCCTTTTATTTGTTTCACATCTCACACCAGTCAGGTTCATAGGATGATCCCAGGTTCTAGGATTATGAGAGAAGAAGAAAAGGCACTTCCTCCAAACCATGCATAATTTTATACACTTCTATCATGTCTCCCCTTTCTTGCTTTTTTTCTGAGGTGAACATCTAAGATGTTGTAATTTTTCCTCCAGGGGAGGGGAGCTGCTCAAGCCCCTTAAAAATTTTAGGGTACATTCCTTAGCCAGCAATGCTAGGTGGGGAATGTTGGGAGTTGTAGGACTTCCGTCTAAACATGGATAAGATTGCACCCTTAGTTGCCCTTTTCTGTAATGGTAATGGAGAGTCTCTGTGGAATTAGTTTCTTCACTAAATGGATTTTTTTAGTGTAGTGCTTGCTCTTGTTTCAGCATAATAGGCTGCACTGCTATAAACACTTACTTGGGAGTAAGTCCTATTGAAGTCAGTGGGGCTTACTTTTGAGTAGATTAGACTGTGCATGTGGTGATTCCAACTAATACGACACTAATAAACTGGGAGCAGACCTCTGATTTTCAGAGCGTAAATTTGGAAACCTTCAAATAAGATTGTGAAACTGTTCTCACTTATGCTAGTTGCTAATTTGCAGAAAAACTGAGCTCTTGCTTACTAGGAGCGCTCTTGCCAAACTCTTACAAAATGAGTTAAGGGGCACAATTGTATTCATGTTTAGACAGGAAAAATCCAACAACGTTGGGAGTTGTAAGACTTCTTTCTGTCTATTTATGTGTAGGATTGTGCCCTAAAGTATGTGAAATGGTCAGAAACCATATCTATGGTAACTTTCATGGAATACTTTATGTTCAGTTAACTGCAGAAGCAGCAAATTAAAAGATGATACATAAAATCCAAATGAAAGCTGCCACCCAAAGAGGTAAAGATGGTGGATCTGTATTGAAGTTAAGTTTGTAAAGAAAATTAAAATACCCCTCCCCCCAAGAAACAAATATTTCCTCAGCCTTTCAGAAGTTACCTTTTTCAAAATTATAGTATTACCTATGCAACAAAGTGTTCTAACTTATTTGTCATAATCTAGTACAGATTTTTTATTGACTGAATGGTTTGGGCTTTGATAATTTGCAGATCAGCTTCACCGAAGTATGGATTCACCATTATGAATAGGCTGAGCATGGAGAACCGGACAGAACCTATAACTAAAGATCTGGATTTCCAGTTACAGGACCCTTTCCTACTTTACAGAAATGCCAGATGTGAGTAACTCTTTTATGCATGGGATAAATTCATGTTTGAGGGAACATTATGCTTCTGGTAGACTCTTCTTGAAAGTCTCATCTATTAAAAACCGCCCAACCCTAATACGTGTTCTGAATTTTCAGAAACTGCCGAATTGAGAAAATGTCAATATTGTGTACACTAAAACATGAAAAAGTTTTAAAGTTTCTCGTCTCTTAAGGAAGTATATTAAATATAGTTAATGGATCATTTTGCACAACTTATATTGCAAAGTCTGAGGTTCTCCAATATTACCAAGAAATGAAATGCAAGGGCAAGGCTATGTTCAGACAAGTGGGCTCAGTTCTCCCAGTAATTCCTATTGAGGTATGTGATTAGACAAGTTACTGGTATAGTAGCAAGGGCGTAAGCATGTTTGATGTCTTCCTAAGGGGCTCCTTTGCCCTTAACGATGGCTGGTTTGCCTTTTCTTCCTGCTAATCTTGACAACAACCAAATCTAGGAAGAAAGTTCATCTGCTTGCCATCCATATAACTATCCAGAGACCCAAAACATAGAACAGCCTGGACATGTCATGAACACACTTGCCAAAAGAGTGAGGGGAACACTGGTTCAGAACCCCATGGAGGGAAAAATAGCTTGGGGGGCATTTGGGGCAGAGAAGTAGTAGGCAGAGAAAGGGTTAAGCATTCCACCTTCTCTACTCTAAATTTCTGTCTCCCAAAGTTGCTTTTTTGTTGTTGTTTTTACATGTGGCATTGGTGCTCATTCCAGTGCATTTGCATGTTGTGTGTAATTGGCCCTTATTTAGTTCTTTATGTAACAGTAGCAGCTCGCAACTGAACAGCTTGTAGCTCTATTATGCTAGGACTTTCAGAAATGTATATTAATAAACAATCCATCTTCCTAAGATATTACAGCTTTCTCTGTGTTTTAAAATTAAATTAGACTAGTAGGCGTAACCAACACTTGAAGGGGGTGAGAAAAGCTGAATTGTTTTCTGTGATTATAAATGTTTGTATACAGACTGGTTGCCCACATAATATATCATGAATTGATTTTTCTGTCAGGTTTACATGTTGGGCTCAAGGGAATGTAGAGACCAAGGTACTCTTTTAAAAGTATGGATACCCTATTTGTGATAATTAGGGGGGTTTGGGACTTCGGATTGATGCAAATGTAACATTGGCTCCCTCTTTACCATCATTGAGATTGGGAACCAGCTGTGGGGATGCACGCTCGCTCCCTCCCCTGCCCCCTTGACACAAATGGTTAAGGAAACTTTAGCACTGACCTTAAGCATGGTGAACACTAACCTTGATCTGAAGCCACATGGCTAAGGCCCGTGTAACATGGTTCAAATTAAGCCCTGCCACCATAGCTTGATGGATAAGTATAACAGATTTGCTGCTATGGTTCTACTGAATAATGTTGGTGTCTCTTCTGGGGCTTATAAGAATATGGCCAATGAGAAAAAAATCACTGCTATAATTGACAAAGAATGGGAAGCACGACATTCCTTCCCCTCCCCTTCCTGTAAAAATAATTTATTTCTTTTTCTCTTACTTGCCATCCAGTTGGGAAGCCGGGGCAATAGGGCATCCTTAACAATCCAGCATTCATCAGCATTCTTTTGTCTACTATGTTGTTGCCTATTCTTCTCAACTCTTCAGTCTTCTCTAGATTTGGTTATGATGGACTCTGAATAGTTTTTACAACAGTATTCTATTATGATGAGATGGGGGACTGCAAACTAGGAAATGAAATATTTGAGATAAGAGCACCATCCAGTTAAGGTGAGGCACTTTTAAGTCACCTTTTGATTTCAGTAGGAAAAACTATGCATGTGTTCACCTCTCCCATTGGAAGCATTCTAGGTGTAAAATGTGGCATGTGGACAATAATCTACCCAGTTCACTTCTCCATTTCCTTTTAATACTTTCTAAAATATGCCAGCTGTTTAGTTCATCCTCACACAGTGGTTCAGACCATTATATCATTGCTTATTAAACTGAGATATGAATGAACCTTTTGCCCGTGCATGCAGCCTGTTCCAATTAAATAAACCAGAATCCTCCAGTGACTGAAGTTGTTTTAGGATCCTGGCTTGTTCCAAAGCTGGTAACTGTAGTTTCCCAGTTCAGATGAAAAGGGGAAACTATGGTTAATTAGAGACTTCTTGGTATAGTTGCTCACGCACCACAAAGACAAAAGGGTCATTCATAATTCGCCCTAATGAGCCAAGATATGATTGTCTCATGGAACATTATTTGCTGTTATCTTTTAGCTGAATATTTTCCATCCCCTCTCTAACACAAATGTTTAGTCAAAAGTATCTCCATTCTAGGGGCAAATATGTTTCACGACCTCATTTATACGCATGAGTAAATTCAATAATAGCTGTTTACTTGGCCTAGCTAACTGTAGCCTGGAAGCAAAATTAGTGCTTGCTGCAAGAAAATCACCTTTTTAATGCACTATGATTACCTTGGCTGGTACTTAAATTCCTCGAGTAACTATAAAGTATTTTTCTGTTATGTATAATTTTGAATAATATATCTTTGTCTGCATATTAATGCTGGTTAAGCTGTTTTGTATAATATAAAAATGAGCACTTGCTATTATTAAACACAATTCTAGCAACATCATAATTTTGAAAGTCAGGTAGGAGGACTGAATAACAATGAAAATCTTTGAAGTGTGTTGATAACTGTAACATTCTGTTAAGCAGACTTCGAAACCAGTTTGATTTCATGGTACATATATAGCTTTAGGTATCCAGAGAAACTGAAATCTATTTGTAACAGCAAGGGACTCAAAAGTTTTACTTTTGAGAGATAAAACATTCCTATGCTGTATGGGGATATATCATTGTTCTCCAATAAGTGCTGAGATGCTAGCTCAAAATCTGCCACAAACCTAGACAAGCCATTGTATGAGGTAGACTAGGACTGGAGGACCAAAAAATCTTTAGATGGTATGTGTGGTGTATTTTGGGTTAATTTCTACACAGTCCTCCTGCCTTAGAGCAGGAGAAGGTACTATATCAATGGTTTTCAAAATATGTTCTGGAGGACTGTGTGACTGTGGGTTCTTCAGAAGATTATCAGGAAGTTCTTCAAGTTGTGAGCCGCCCTGAGAACTCCTTGTCATAGGGCAGTCTATAAATACTGTTGATAAATAATAAATAAGTAATAGTGGACAAGCTTTCCTTAAAGACTGGTTGCCAACCATTACCAAACTTCTACGCTGTGCAGTCACAGGAAAGTCTTGGGTAGATTTTAGGTTGCACTCTCCTAAGGCAAATTATCAAGTTCTGGCCAAGTTCATGCCTTCAGACATGTCCCATAATCATCTGCAAGATGTTTGGGTTCTGTGGCACACATACAGGAAAGGGTTCCTTGAAGTGAGTTTGAAAACTACTGGTCTAGAAGAAAGTTTGGAACATTTTGGGTTGTATCCAGTGTTCATCTAATGTACATCTCATTCATTTAAATGGATCTTCTCTAAGTGGGACTAACATTGGATACAACTCTTCAGTTTTACAATTTTGTGATAACTGTCTACAATGGCATCTGGTGAGATTTGGAATTGGTGGACCCATTTTTTAATTATGTACACTCATAGCGCATGCCACTACAACAGTTGTAGAGATGCATGTACACACTGGTGCAACTACATAATTTTAGACCCTGGACTTAGTGGTCTTACAGGAGCCTTTTAGATGGCCACATGTATTACTTCAGTTGTGAACCACACAATTCCCAAACATGCACACCCTGCACCATTTCATGTTTTACAATTACTTCTACATTCCTGATATGTGAGAAGAAGAAAAACAAAACCTGTTTGCCAGCCCTGATAAAAAAATAAATTTTGTTGAGCATGTCCAGTTTCGACTTTTCAACTCACTTAAATCATAGCATCATCGTGATTACAGGAATAAAATGAAGTTTGCTTCTGCTGCCCTGTCACTCTACACATTTACTTGGGAATAAGCACCATTTTGTTGTAGAAAAGGATAATATATTTTAAAAGTAAAAAGAATAAAATGAGCATCTGTAGTCAGGTATATGCTGGCCAGCTGTCCTGATTATAAAATGTTTTCAAAAATATTAAGAAAGGATGCTGCAGCGACCAGTGTCAGTCCACTGGGTCCCAGCATGCCCATACTGACCCAGACGCTAGGCCTATTAGCTGCTGCCTTCCCTCACCTGCTGATAGACAGTTAGGGGCTCCCTGGGCTCCAGGGTCTTGCACCAATGCACATGCAACACATATGTAAAGAACTAAAGAGCGTAATAATAATAATAATAATAATAATAATAATGTGTCTCTGAAAAATGTCACTGACTGAAGTCCTGTGTCGTACGTGGACTATTGAACTGAACATTCATTATGAATCCTTTGTATTTGAAGAGGGATATGAAACTGAAAAATAAATATGTCCATGCAATTATGAATTTGAAATTTTGCAAATCAGATATAGTTGTAGGATTGCAGTTTGTAATTTTAACCTATTTTTCTGACTAAGTGGGAGCTGAAAAACTAAATTATTAAAGAAATAAAAAAATAACTTGCCATTAGCATAGCTTAGTATGATCAGCCCTAATATGCAAGTGAGCCTGAAATATGGGTTTGCCATTGCTTTGCTAGAGGTGTTAGGAAAAAAAGAGGATCTACAAGTGCTATCGTGCAGTGCAGTATACCACCTCAGTGAAGTCACTTTAGCAGGGGTAGAATTATAAAACCACACAGAATTATAACATAATTCAATAGTTAATCCAGAATAGCTTCCACAATTCTAGTACGGATATTCAGGCCAGTAGAGATGCCTGGTTGGTGCTACCTTGAGATGGTCATGATGTGTATGTTCCCTTTTCTCGCTCCCTTTTCTTTTTTGATACAAAGGGCTTTCCAGCCTCACCCTTCCCTCTCTCAAGAATATTAATCCAAGTAGTGCACTATCAACTATTAATAATGCTCACTGGCAGATCAGACTTTTTCAATAACAAAAGAGTAGTTGTGGGGAAATGTTCTTCATGTGTCAGATGGAATAATTTCAAAAGCACTTCCAGATTAGTTTTAACATGTAAACTTGATCCTAGCTGAGAGTCCAGAGAAGCAAGATAGGTAGAATCCACAAGATGCCTGCCTGCCTGCCAGGAAACACACCACTGAATAATAATTGAAGAAAATGCTAGTTGTGCATATCTTCTGAGCAAAAGTTCTAAAGTTAAGCTTAAACTCAAGATTAACATTCAGAACTGCATATGCCTTGCCTCCATTACAATATCCCTTCCAACTGATCTTTCAAGGCAGATAGTACCTGTCAGTAGCGTCAGCCTTCATGGTAGGTGCCACTGCTCAGTACTAGAGCTCATGCTGCATGTGAAGATGGTCCCAAGTTCAGTTACCAGTTTCACAGATTAAAGAATTTCAGGTAGCAGGGAATTTCAGGTATCGGAGAGCTACTGCCAGCCAGAGCAAACAGTACTGGGCTAGATGAACAAATGGCCTGATTCAGTATAAGGCAGTTTTGTTATGTTCGTATGCTAGCTGAGTTGTTTGTGTAGTGGTAAAAATGTTACTTCAAACGATTCATATAACTAATGGGACTGTCTGTTTCTCCTGCAAGCGTACAGGTAAACATCAGTTTCTCAAGCACACATGAATACATGCATAATTCACATCTATATTAGCTTCAGTCTGCATCTTAAAGTTCAATATTATATCACAGCTAAAGTATGCTATGTGAAATGAGATGGACTGGAGTGCCTAAGATAACAATGCTATGTAGACTGTCAGCAGCTAGTGCTGATTCTGCATTGGATTGTTCTCCAGTTTGAAGGGGAGGGGGAATCTAATGTATATGAAAGGGGGTACTATGGGCACTTTTTGAGCTTTCTGAGGATGCGAGTGGAATTCATAAAAGTAATGAATACATTTCAACATACAACACTAGAGTTTCCCTTTATGGCTTTCAGAACATAGGTAACAGACTAGTCTGGACATTTTTTGTTGAGAGGATACTGCCAACTGGAAATTCTGGACATCTCTTCGAGATAAGATAAGTCACACCAAGTAGACAGCAGTTTAAAGTTTGGACAGTGTTTTATTTTTTAAAAAGAGAGAGTTGAAGTGCTTACTATTCCTGTTCCAATGTGTTACAGAATACCCACTGACAGAGGTTCTGTGTTCTGATTTTGTGCAAACAGATAAAGTCAATCAAAATTCTGTGTGACTGTGTACTGAGAACTTTTGAATAATAAGAAATCAGAAAACTAAAATTACACATTAGCTAACCTTTGGAAATCAGTATTGTTACCAGAGTTTTAAAAGGCTAGACAGCTGTCCTCTGCCAAGATACTCATGCATAGGCCGCATTGATTTCAATGGGACTTTAAAAATACATGTAACTGGGTGCAAAATTGCAGCTTTAGAGATGGGGCAGGGAAGAGGAAGGGAGGCTTGGAAGGTGGCAAACTCCAAAAGAATACCCAGGTTTTGGTGGTGCAAACAAAAACAACCAAAAATTGGTGTAGCATAGAGAAATGTCAGTTGAAATTAATGAAATTTTTAAAAATGCATAAATTAAGATGCCTACGATGAATTAGGATGTAGCCTATACAAGCTACTAGTCTCCAGTACATCAGTTTGTCTTTTGGAAGTGTTGCATAGCACTTCTTCACTTCATGTATTTTGGTACGTTGAAATATTCTCTGTAGTTAGTGCATTCCCTGCTCCTAGACCATGCCCATCAGTGCCACATTCTAGATACATATCTCCCCTGCTCCCCATCTCTTTCACTATTTTACCTTTCTAGATAGAAAAGCATTGACATTAATTAGGTGCTTAGGATACAATATTATTTGCTGAACCTGCATATCTCTTTAAGTGCCCTGGGAATTCTACAGATCTCTCTCTCTCTCTCTCTCTCTCGTATATTTAGAAACAAAATGTTGGAATACCTAATTTGCAGTTATCAAATCTCACTATATTATTTCAGATGCCATAAAATAGAGTTTTCTTTTCATATAATTATGTACATCATGTCACTATGGCTCCTTACCTCCAGGTGGAATATAGAAGCAGCTGAGTTGGGTTTCATGGACCATCTTGCCAGTATACTTCACTCCGGGCTCCCCCGGCAGGTGTGTAGGGAGTGGACGATATGCTGAAGTTGCTTGCCGAACTATGGTCTGAAACATCCTGTTCTTCCAAATAAATGTTAACAGCCCAAATAGATAGCAAAAGCAAACTCTTTTCTTCTCAGAGGCACTGTAGTTTAGAAGTATTCAAACCTAATCACCAAAAAATCTGTGAAGATAGCAAACTTATGTTAAACCCCCATAATGCCGAGTTTTTAGGAAAACCCTTTAAATCTGAACAATGTCTCATGCGTTGCCCTTTTCTTTTTCAGTTCTTCCTCCCAGTCTTTTGCTTACAGTCTGTGCTTGCTTAAAATCCCTCTCCTCCTCTGTTAGTTTTACAGGGAAATGTGGACTGAGAAGTGATGATAATGGGCTCCATCTGCCTGTCAGTTCATCACCTCCCTGAGTCATGGAGGTTTCTGGTTTTCATACATCACCACCATTACCATCTCTGATAATGTACCCTTGTGTTTGGAGGAAGTTGGCTTTCTAAAGGGGTTCTTGGACTTTCTGGGCTTCACTCAATGAGAAAACTTGTTTTCCAGAGATATGAAATCTCTCTCTATATATATAGAGAGCGGGGGGGGGGGGTAGTCCAATATAGTTACAAAATGGTAATAAACACATGAAACTTAAGGAATGCATATGCAACGCAAATCATGCAATGCATGTCTAGATCCTTTCATCTGCATGCAATATGACTGATGTAAAATGTCCTTAAAACTAGCCTTCACATATTTTCTAGCAATTAAAAAATAAGTGCAGGATAGCATCTCCTTAAAAGGAAAGGAATGTAGTCTACCCCGTAACTATGCAACCTTTCCAGTGAAATTAATCTTGAGATTGCCAATGGCTGTACAGACTGGCCTCAGAAGATGGGTGAAGAGGCTCACTTTTTGTGTCTGAGACTGTAAATCATTCAAAGCACCATGCTTTAATGGTTGTGTTGCCTTCATTTTATATTCAGACTTATGCAAATGATTCATAAAATTTATCTGGTTACTAGTCTGTTCCAGACAGGAGACTGCCCTTTTGTAAATGTGCATTCCTTACTGTGTCACAACGCTGCTCAAGATACTGTTGAAAACCCCACTTGTTTTTATCTTTATTGTATTCATTTAAAGTGCCATTTTTCTGTTTCTGAGTCCGTGATCCTGTGGCACTTGAACCGTTGTTTTTATTTAATGAAAGCAGCCTGTAATAAATATGATGATGGTGTTATAAATCCTTTTGCTTCCATCCAGAAATCGAACACAGATTTCTTGGGCCAAAGAGAGATTTCTGCTCTTGCCAATACTAATCCATAACTGGTCATGTTGGGGAAGAGATAGATTTCATTTGTTTTGAGGCATCCGGTTAAGGCAGTTCTTCTTGGATTAAGATATTTAAAGTATGCAGCTGAGGTCCCACACCCATTACACATGTGCCACCAGCCTCTATTAAGTGCATGCACATTGTAAAGCCACGTGGGCCTTCATCATATGAAATAGAAGTGACGTGTGACCACTGGGGAGCGTAACAGTTCTTGAAGAAAAATGAAGCTTTTTTTTTTACCTAAGTAGTTCAAAATGTATGCTTTTCTTACCCATTTAAATAAGGCATGGATTTAAGAATGGAGTACTAGTGACTTGTGAGATGGAAGGTGGAGATTTTGCCTGTACACCTCTACCCTACTCAGGCCGAAGGGAGAATTACAGAGAGATAAGCCACATTAGCCAAAGAGGCCTCTGTGCACCAATAGTATCAGATTTAGCTGATACTCCCTGTCTCCTGTAAAAGCTTCTGGGTCAGGCATTCTTGCTCATCTGAGCAATGAAGAAATTTGCGCTTGCTTTCTGCAGGCTGGTTTTGCCTTCTCTGCCTCTGCCTTTGCCTTCACAGGCCCTAGATCTAAGACTATTGAAAATAATTTTATTCTGCTCCAGGGGTGTCATTAGAGGAGGGCTCACCTGGGCATGAGCCCCGGATCTTTTTTGAGCTGTGCCCCGGATCTTTTTAGCTGTCCTAATTGCCATTTTTTTTACATTTTCCCATTGACTTGCATTGGAAAACAAAACATCCATAACCTTTTTAGTTTGTATGATAAATACATGAAATTTGGAGGCTTGGTAACGCGCATGGAGCTGATTGAACATACCAAATTTCAGGCAGTTAGGTCCAGTGGCTTTTGTGCTAGTCACAAGTAAAATTTGCTATTTTCAAGAAATTCTGTCAAAGCAAAGAGCTATAATTTTTTTGTGCTTCCACATACATGCATGGAATTTGGGGACCTGGCAGCACCCATAGAGCTCAGTGAGCCTGCCAAATATCAGACAGGTAGGCCTAGTGACTTTTGTGCTAGCCACAGGTAAAATTTGCTTTTTCCAAGATGTGTCAAAGCAGAGAGAGAGTGCTTCCACATATGTGCATGGAATTTGAGGACCTGGCAACCCCTATAGAGATGACTGAGCCTGCTAAAGTTCAGACAGTTAGGTCTATCGGGTTTTGTGCTAGCCACAGGTAAATTTTGCTTTTTCCAAGAAAATCTGTCAAAGTAAAGAGCTGTAATTTTTTTGTGCTTCCACGTAAGTTCATGGAATTTGGGGACTTAGCAGGCCCTATAGAGCTAACTGAACCTACCAAATTTCAGACAGTTAGGTCCAGTGACTTTTGTGCTAGCCATGCGTAAAGTTTCCTTTTCTCAAAGTCTAAAACAAAAAATAAAAACTGTCAAGTCACCCAGGGGATTAGAGATCCTAATCAGAAGGTGTTTAACATGACCATTAGGAGGTCACTATCCCTAATTGCTGGCGTAGGGTTTTTGTAAGGCGCAAAAAACTTATATCCCCCTACTTTTCTTTTTTGCTCTTACATGCCCACTTTTGTGAGCTTGCCTGCAATGAAATTTTGAAGAGGGAGAAGGAAGGGAAGAAAGAGCTCCATGTGAAATACTGGTATTTCACACAGCGTCTGATTTTACTGCCCCGAACTGGAACCTTTGGCTTCTGCAGAAGTTTAGTAGCTTCAGTACAGCAACGGATCCAGTCAGCCTCCACAAACTTCTTTCTCCCCCTCCACTTTAATTTCTCCTAAATAACTGTAAGTCTCAAATAATCCCAAAGGGAGGGTTAGGACTATGTGGCATCATAATCGAGAAAGTGCTGAGGCTTTTAAATAGGTTCTGCAGTTTTAAAAAAGCTAGAAAAAGCCCTCAGCCACCTCACCTCATAAAGTTCATTTAAGTACGTGCAATCCCTGCAAACCCTGCACAGCCTCCTAAATTCCTCTGAAGTACTACCTCTCTGAAAGGAGCCACTTGGCTTAGGGAATTCTCTCTGCCCCGCACCCCTGCGTACATTTCCAATCACCATTCTTCTTCCCTCCCCTATCCTGTTCTTTCTTCCTTTCTCTTCCCCCTTCCTTTATTTTACCCAGAGCATATCTTGGGGAATTCTTAAAGAGAATTCTCTTCGGTGGGCAAAAGAAGTTCTGAACTGCATTTGACTTTATACAAACACACAAGAGGGTTGGTTTTTCTCCTTCTCACTCAAGTCTTTGAGAAAACTGGGTTCACATGGTTGCAGAGAAACAAATCTGGGGCTGTTTTGTTTGTCAGTTGCCATTATCCAGCAATAGGAAGGGCTGTAGCTCAGTGGTGGAGCACACGCTTGGCATGCAGAAGGTCCCAGGTTCAATCCCCAGCATCTCCAGGTAGGGCTAGGAAAGAATCCTGCCTGAAACTCTGGAGAGCCGCTGCTGCCAGTCAGTGTCAACAATTCTGGGCTAGATGGACCCAGGGCCTGACTCAGTATAAGGCAGCTTCCTATGTTCCTATGAACAGAAAGCTTTAATTAAAAAATAGGAGTTTGTGGTTTGTTTTTTAAGTGGAGGGGAGATCAATATTGGTAATTTATGCAATCCTATGTATGCCTACTCAGAAGCCCCATTATGTTTCATGAGGCTTACCTTCAGGAAAGGATGCATAGGATTCCAGCATGAGTTACTTTTGCTGGGAGGTTTGCACCTTGATGTTCTGCATGTTTACTCAGAAATAAGCCCTGAGTTGTGAGCATGGTACTGCAGGCTTAATACAGTGCCTACCCAATTCCGTCTAATAAAGTGACTACCCTTATAGCTCAGTCCTATGCCTGTTTTGTCATTGGGGGGGGGGTGCATGAACTCTAGCTTCAGGGGTGAGGGAAAGGCACTTAGTACATGCTCAGAGTGTCTCTGTAACTTAACCCTTTTGAAAACAGACTCATTGGCTGAATCCTGGTCATGTCTTGGCACAAATGACTTTATGGGGAGGAAGATACAATGAGAACTTGTGAATAAGAAGGAGGAGGTAGAGGTAGAGGAGAGTTGCACAGAACAAGGCATCTGTTTTTATGAAGAGTTGCTAGAGGATGGTAGGATGAGGAGGGATGGTTGCA
The DNA here is from genome assembly GCF_057233095.1 of Heloderma suspectum. Taxonomy (NCBI): domain Eukaryota; kingdom Metazoa; phylum Chordata; class Lepidosauria; order Squamata; family Helodermatidae; genus Heloderma; species Heloderma suspectum. The sequence goes on from NC_139464.1 coordinate 24,393,951, forward strand.
TGGAGGGGAATAGATTTGGTAGGGGGAGAAAGTAAGTGCTCAGTAGTGAAAGAAAAACATTCTGCACATGCTCAGAGGCACTCTATATTTAAGAACATAGGAATTGCTGTGCTGCATCAGGCCAAGGTCCACCTAGTCCAGCATTCCGTTCACACAGTGGCCAACCAGATGCCCATAGGAAACCCACAGGCAGGACATGAGTGCAATAGCCCCTTCCCTCCTCCTGCTAACATAGGTGAAATGTAAATAGAATTCTAGTAATTCTAAATTTGCATGCATGTACTGTCAGGGCCAGAAATATTGGAACAAGTATAACTGTTTTGGCAGTTGGCCTCTGCACACCGCCACATCGTAGTTGAAAGTAAACACACCCAGATGGGAGCGAAGTCAGGACTTTCAGCTGTAATTCAAGGGGTCTGACAAAAGTGGGGCACTAACCATTCAGGAAGTACAGCCAGTGGCATACACACACACCCATCGTTGGTGGCTCATAAGTAATAGAACAAACCAACATCATTTCAAACTACCTGGATGAAAATCCTTTGCAGTCAATGACTGCCTGAAGTCTGGAACCCATGGACATGACCAAATGCTGAGTTTCCTCCCTCGAGATGCTTTGCCAGACCTTTACTGCAGCTGCCTTCAGCTGCTGCTTGTTTGTGGGTCTTTCTGCCTTCAGCCTTGTCTTCAGTAAGTGAAAAGCATGCTGTATTGGGTTGAGATAAGGTGACTGACTTGGCCATTGAAGAACATCCCACTTCTTTGCCTGGAGAACCACTTGGGTAGCTTTTGCTGTATGTTTTGGGTCATTATCTATCTGCAATATGATGTGACGTCCTATCAGTTTGGCAGCATTCAGCTGAATCTGAGCAGAAAGTATAGCCATATACACTTCAGAATTCATCCTGCTGCTTTTCTCAGTAGTCAGATCATCAGTAAACACCAGTGACATGGTTACATACATGCCCATGCCATAACACTGCCTCCACCATGTTTGACAGATGATGTGGTATGCTTTGGATCATGAACTGTTCCTTTCCTTCTCCATACTTTCTCTTCCTATCATTCTGGGACAAGTTAATCTTGGTTTCATCAGCCCAAAGAATCTTATTCCAGAACTGGGCAGGCTTTTTTAGGTGTTTGCTGGCAAAGGCTAATCTGGCCTGCCTGTTCTTGAGTGTTACCAGTGGTTTGCACCTTGTTGTGAAGCCTCTGTATTTACATTCATAAAGCCGTCTCTTGACTGTAGATGTTGACAATGACATGCCTACCTCCTCAAGAGTGTTTTTGACCTGGCTAGATGTTGTGAAAGGGTTCCTCTTCACCGTGAGCAGAATTCTGCAGTCATCCACTTTAGTTGTCTTCCGTGATCTTCCAGGCCTTTTGCTGTTGCTGGTCTTGCCAGTTAATTCCTTCTTTTTCAGGATGTTCTGAACAGTTGTATTGGCCACTCCCACTGTTTTTGCTATTTCTCTGATGGGTTTATGTTGTTTCCTCAGCCTAATGATGGCCTCCCTCACTCGCATGGACACCTCTTTGGACCTCATGTTGGGAGTTCCATTGAACAGCTACCAAATGCAAATGTAACACTCAGAACCACCTCCAGGCCTTTTATCTGCTTGAATGATCATGGGGTACCCAGGAAACAAGCCACACCTGGCCATGCAGCTGCTTGTCAGCCATTAGTTCCATTACTTATGAGCCACCAATGATGGGGGGGTGTGTATGCCACTGGCTGTACTTCCTGAATGGTTAGTGCCCCACTTTTGTCAAGCCCCTTGAATTACAGCTGAAAGTCTTGACTTCACTCCCATCTGGGTGTGTTTCCTTTCAACTTCAGTGTGGTGGCGTACAGAGGCCAACTGCCAAAACAGTTATGCTTGTTCCAATATTTCTGATCCTGACTGTATATCCTTCAGGAACTTTGCAGGTTTCTTGCCTGGGAGACACCTCTAATGACCTGTGCATTTTCATACAAATTTATCCAAAAACTATTGGGGAAGGAGTGAATGGAAGGGAAAGCAAATCACTCCCTCCCCCAAATTGGAGAACTCCCTTTCCACATGAACTGTTGCACCTATCCTTCTGAAACTTTCCTGATTTCTTACTTAGGGACAACTGTAGGCTGTCTGTAATTTTCAGAACACTGGTCTACAAGGAACATAGGGAGATCAGTATGTCCTCTTTTGGAGACCTCAAAATGTCAAGGCCACCCTTGCACAAAAACCCTTGTGGCTATCATTCTGAAATTTGGCAGACATGATCTCCTCTGATGGGGCAATGAATCCTGAAATTCTTATCCAATTCTTCTAAGGAATAAAAATGTTATTGGCAGTTCCCTTTAAAAGAAAATCAAATTACAAAACCTGCACCTATTTTTCTGACATTGGGCAGGTGTGTCCCCTTCTAGCGGAGTACTAAGCCTGAAATTATCATCCAGTTCTGACCAAGAGAAAAACGTTACAGGTGTTTTCTTTCTAATTTCCCATGGTAGTCGACAGGAAGCATGAAGACTCATTTTTCCAAACATTGACTCAGGTTTGGTGCTGAGCTGAAGTGGTCCGACTACAAATTGGGCAGAGCGGAAGCGGGATGCTTTCCAAAATGCTGAATCGGGGTCTGAGTTGAAGTGGGGTGGGGGGGTCAGTGCACACTTATGTATGTATGTAATCTACACACACACCACACACACACACACACACACATATATATTAGATGTGCGCTTAAGACGTGTGTGTGTGTATGCAAATTTGTGTTATGGGCCTGTGCCCTGGATCTTTTAAGAACGTAGCAACACCCCTGTTCTGCTCCCTTTCCCTCTGTCTTTGTAGATGTTGTGGTGTACCAGATAATTCCAGATCATGCTTGGATTAATAGTTTCCATCACAGTTATATCCATCACAGCTATATTTTCGCAGATGAGACTTCTCATTTTTATATCTCTAGTTCATTTATTTTATTTACACTTCTATACTGCCTTATTTGCTAAACACCTATAAGTAGTTCTGTGTGCACTAAGAAATTGGACATTATGATTTATGTTATGATAAAAAGAAATGAATTAATTTGTGTTTCATATGGTTTTTAACCCATTATTTGAAAGGTTTGGGCTTAATGCAATGCCTATACTGTATTTTTTTTTTTAAAGAATCCTATGGGGATAGGTGGCCGCCTCCTAACTCGGAGGCGACCGCCTATCCAATGCAGGGCAGGAGCAGCGTGGAGGGGATCTTCCCTCCGCTCTTCAGCCACCCTGCATTCGCAGCTAGAGAGCCGATTTTGACTGGCCGCAGGAAGACGGAGCGGGGGTGGGGGCGGACGTCGGACGATGCAGAGAAAGCGTCGGAAAGACACGTCTGCCCGTGTCTGCCCAGCCCACCCCCAGGAACGCCCTGTTTTTGCTGCTCCGTGCTCCTAGCATGGGGCCGATCTGCGCTGCCTACTAGGCAGCACGGGAGGGGGCGGTGGTTGGTTCTCAGGGAACCAAGATATCCTATGGCCATATAGCTGCTGACTAGCAGCCATAGGATTGCACCCTCAGTTGTGCAGGCAGTTATTTCATACTGGAAATTTCATTATATGAAAAAGAAGGCAGCTCCTTCATTTCAAAGGATTTTATACAGAAGGTAGCATGGGTATCAGTTTACAACATTAGGCTTACAGAACTGGTTGCTTTTAATAATTGTTAAAAAAATATTCCCCTGCATAAGATTTTTTGCTCAGAATACATTGCGATTCTTTCATTACAGTCTTTCACTTGCACTATTTTGGATTGTTTTCAGCTTTGTTGTTGTGTTTAACTAATAGTACTACCCTCTCATGCTGCTTTACAACTCAGTATTATTCCCATGTTCCAGGTGTGGGGTGGGGAGCTGAGGCTGAGAGGTGGTGGCTTGCTGAAGGCCTCCTAGTAAGTTCATTCTTAATTAGGGACTTCCTGATTCACAGCTCAGTATCTTAACCACTGCACTGCACCAGTTTATAGCTTATAATTTGCTGCTGAGCAAAAAGAAGGGATAAAGAACTGGAAATACTAAAACTGTTGTCTTGTGGGAGGATTCCTGGTAGGTCTGTTCACATAATAAAGAGATAAAATGTAATTTGTAAAGACAAGAAAAGCTATATAGGAATAATTTCCAACCTAATCTTTTGTACACACGGATTAGCTTTTTAAAGGAATCATTTGAGCATTTGAGGGGATTTATCATCCAAGTAACTTTTCTGACAATCAGTCTGTAAATAGGAATCCAACAGAATTCTAGAAACCTGTTCACAGAATGATACAGGAAATATGAGCCCCATGTACAATTTCTGCATGTAAGTGCTCATCCAGCTCCATTAAGAAGCCTGTATGTGAATGCAAAATATTAAGTTAGAAATAGCACAAATAGCCCTAAAATGAAACAACCCTATATAGTGAAGGTCTATACAATAAAAAGGAAGAAAATGAAAACTATTGGTGTATTCAGCAGTTCAAAATGAATTATTCCTGGCTATAGTCTTCAGACTGCTCATTTCACATTAGTTCCATTGATTTCAGGAGAGAGCCTTGATATTAAGCAGTGTATTTCAGTCCTTTACCCTAATATAGTGAACTGCATGTACAGTTGAGGCCTCATTATCAACTATGAAAGGCAAGACTCTGTGAGCACAAAATGTTCCGCAGCTGACCATAAGAAAGGCCCAACAAGTTACAGCATAGTCTTTCAGAAGAGTGAGCAAAACCTTATTCATTCTCTCTTGCTCCAGCGGAGAGACAGAGATCTGTGCCATCTCTAAGAAATTTGTTTTTCACTGCTGAAATCGCATTTATCAGAAAGTATGTGCCTGTTCTTGGAAAAGCCTATTAGCTAAACAAAGCAGATGAAATAGAGAACGTTTAGCCAAAAATGTTTTTTTGAAACCATAGTGGTAAAATGTGGTGATGTAAATAAAATAAAATAAAATATTGTGGTATAACGATGAGATGCAAAACATTTTTTTAAAATCACATGAAAAGTGTGTTAAGTGGGCACTGTCTTTGGTCATAGACAGTTCTAAGACATTTAATATAGACAATTGCTTCTGTGTTAGTTTCAGATAATAAAGGCTCTGATTCTGATTAAGGAGCTTTGGAATTCTTGATGTGTCTACAACTTCCAGGATCTGCTGTTTTAGAATTATATTTTTGTTTTCAGGAGATTAGAGTTTTGTCCCTTGAAAACCTGGAAATGGAGCATACAAGAAAACTACTTACTATACAAAATTTTGTTATGTCAGTAAAATAAAACGTAATAGTGGATTGTAGTGAGATAATAAAGAACTCCCTTAGACAAATGGTCCATCTAGCCAAGTGCTGTTAAGAACTGGCAACAGGAATTATCTGAGATGGTGGCAACCGTGCACACGGCATTCCATGATGTTTTACTACATATACTGCTTCATTGCTGACAAACTTTCCTGTGACTGGTTTGGACAGAAGTTTAACAGTGTTGCACTTCCTAGATGTAACCATTCTCTTACTCCACCCACTGCTGTCCCCTTCACGCTTGGTCTTTAAAAAGTGTTTTAATAACACATTTTCACAATTTTGAGAATTTGCATGTATTTACTAAATCTTGTTTTATGATCCTGAGCTAGTTCATGGTCCCATTTCTCCTTCCACACCCTGAATTGGCACAGCACATGAAATTTATCAGGATGTATTTGGATACAGTTGGACAAAGTTTGCATTTATTTAGGTAAAGAAAGAATATATAAAATCTGAATTCCCAGGAGAGGCCATTCAAATAGACAGGAACTACACAAATTTTAGTACCAGGATAGCAAAGGACAAATCTGACCTTGTCTGGATGTACCCTTAATTAGAGATGGCAGATTTCAGCTAGGGTCTCATATATGTACAGCATATGATTTACTGCTAGACTACAGCCACTGTGAGAATTGGAGTGAATGTATATCATCACATTTCCCTGTAATTCTTCCTCAGGTTATTCATTTTAGTAATTTAGCCCCCATGTGGCAAAACCAAGATAGAACTGTGGGATGTTTAGCCACTGAAAAACCAACATTGCATTAACGTTCTGGTTGTGTCTGGTTTTGATCTTATGAGGGCACATTTATAAGTAGGGGAGACTACAGAAGAAGTAGAGGGAATTGTCATCTTGTGGTGATGCTCCCTTATTAAAAAATGATTTTAGAAACAAATTTACCCTTAGTTTATACAAATACCTTCGCTACTGTGGATGCTTATTGCCAGATAGGAATTTCTTTGAAAAAGCAGTTTGACCTCATTTGTGTTCAGAATTGAAGATGTTTCTGTTAGCATAGGCTTCATCAACTCATGCAGGTACATCCATTCCATCCCATGTGGTGTGAGAGAACAGTGATGTGCTCCCCTAATGTGATGTGTTTGGGGATTTGGCCTTTTCTGGTCAGTGTTTGGTGCACAGTGAGAGGCACATCCAACATTTTGTGAATAGGACCTGTGCCTCACATGGATCAGAAACAGGGTTGTAGACAGTTACCTTGTTTTTAGGGGGAAATTCCTTCCACAGGAATAACCAGGAATAAGATTGTAAATAGGCTCCTACAGAACATGAGCAACAAAAGGGACCTCTCAGAAACTATGGTCTGACAAATTTCTTAAATAAATAAAATAAATAAATTTTATATCTTGTGTTATATAAAGATGGCCTAGAAGGAATTGTTTCTTCTTTTTTAAATCGTAGAAATGTTTAAATTGTAGAAATGTTTATGTTGAGGAGACACAGTCAGACAGATTGTGAGGTCCTACCTGTAATTGACAAGTTCACTTCCATTGTTTAAGGAATGGTCCCATTGACTTTACTGGGATTTCACTACAAAAAACTGGCTTTGGGTCTGAGAACTGTGTGTGAGAGAGTGTTTGTGAACTAAAATGACCCTCGTTATCACTTTCAACAGATTTTCTTTTAAACATCTATGGGGTGGGGCTTGTTGGCTTGTGTTATATCCACAGTGCTTCAAGGTTTAATTTCCTTTTTCTGTATAAAATGTGGACATATTTGCACAATCTAAAACTAACAGCGCCTCCTGAATTACGTATACAGGAGTCCTGGAGCCACTACAACCTATTGTGTTAAATGCTTTATTTAGACAAGTAAAGTAATACAAACATCTGGGAGGTTATTAGAAAATGTTCCTCAAAAATGGGTACAGCATTTTAAACATTGCTGCTGTTTGTGTAGTTATAGTGAAGATCCCCCCCCATATATTCAAAAGTAACTCTATAGCAGACTACATCAATTTGCAGTTATACCAGGGTCTCCTGTTTCCAACTTTGCTCTCCTTAGCGACACTCCTCCCCCCATTATCACGTAGAACAGGGGTGGGCAACTTGTAGCCCTCCAGGTTTTTTGGCCTGCAATTCTTATCAGCCTTATCGAGCATAGTCAGTGCTGAGGGACCATGGGAGTTGTAGGCGAAAACATCTGGAGGGCCACAAGTTACCCACCCCCTGACATAGAAGAAAACATAAGACTCAGATCTCTTAGACAACACTTAGTGTTCAGAAAGTATCCCTAGCTCCCATTCTTGCTGGTACGTGGCTGTTGCCCATTCATACAAGGGATGGGGCTGTTTTCTGAAGTTATTTAAGGTTCCAACTGTTGATTTAAAAACGCAGGCCTCTCTGATGAGGCTATGGAACAAAGCTAGGGCAAGTAGAGCCTGGGCAATGCCTAACTGGTCAGGATGGAGCCAACATGGCATCTAGAAGGTGAGGGTGTGGGGGGGGGGGGCTAAGGGCAAGGACATAGCCACAGCAAACCATGGTTAGTTATGGGTGGAGCCTGGAAGAATGTGGCGTTTATTGGCTTATTGTCCATAGAATCATAGAATAGTAGGGTTGCAAGGGGCTTATAAAACCATCGAGTCCAACCCCAATGTTAGTCTAACTCAGGTCTCATTAATTTCAATGGGTCTGCTCTAAGTAGGATCAAGATCGGATACAACCCTTTACTAATTACCTAGAAAACATAGTTTTACTGATCAGACCAGTAAAATGCTGACTGGTTGGTAACCCATTTAAGCCACAAGACATATCAGAGGGGGCTGCTTATCTTGAGCTGTTGGGTGGGGTGGGGGGTGGGGAGCACTAATCCAAACAGAGCAGGCTGATGTAAACTTCCTGGCTATACATTTGCATCATATAGGAAGTGATTGCTGGAGAAATAAAAGGGAAAGTAAAACGCAACTGTTTCAGTCTGACAAAATATTTTAAAGCCTTAGAAAACCCATTGCAAATAATATTTGGCTATCCTTGGGAAAGAGGGCTGCTGGCAGGCATGATGTGTTGTTCATCGTTTGTGTTTGATGTGCATTTACAGTGTCCATTTATGGAATTTGGTTTTATGATAAGGAAGAATGCCAAAGAATTGCAGAGCTCATGAAAAAGTAAGTGTTGATGGGCAAAGAAGGCCTTTGAGGATTTTATTTGTATGTATTTCGCATGTTATATCACTCTTATTGTAATTAACATTTTAACATTAACCCTTTCTGTGCTGAAATTGCCAACATAGACACTCAGATTACACAGAAAGTCAACTAAGGCTGAAATCCTATGCATGTTTAGACAGAAAGCTGTCCTACAACTCCCAGCAATCCCTGGATGACTAGGGAACGATGGGAGTTATTGGACTTCTTTTCTTTCTAGACATGCATAGGATTGCACCCTAAAAGCCAGGTATGCTGGCTGGGGAATGCTAGGAGTTATAGGAGTTTTTTTTCTGTGTAAACATGTATAGGATTGGGGCTTAAGGCTGCAGTCCTACATGGATGTAAGTCTCATTGATTTCAGTGTGACTTACCTCTGAGTAAACCTGCACAGAATTGCACTGTAAAGCTTTTTTTAATTCTTATGAATGTATTTTGGAGTGTTTTGGTGAAAGTTTTCTTCATTGGGGGAGGAGAGCTTTATTTTCTTTGACTAATATAATTATTTTAATCACTTTGGAGAGGAAAAACTGCCAGGCAAATATAGGTAAATGTTAATTTTTGTATTTCTTCTGGCATTTTATTTTGTATGGTTTGAACTGCTATTGACCTTCCTTGGACTGGCAAATGCAAAAATGTGCACATTTACTTCCTAACCATTTAAAAAAGGGGTGCTTTTAAATTAATCTGATGAAACAGATGCTTTAGTACCTTCAATCAAAATTGGATTATACAACCAAATCACAGACCAGACACTTTCAATAAAGGTTATATATGTGCTTAATATCATATATAGGGATTGATGCTTAGCATTTTTAACAGACTTTATTTATTTATTTATTTATTACCCTGCCTTTTTTCCTCTTTGAGGAACCCAAGGTGGCATACATAATCCTCCTCCTTTCCATTTTATCCTCACAACAACAACCCTGTGAGGTAGATTGGGCTGAGAGTCTGTGACTGGCCCAAAGTCACCCAGTGAGCTTCCATGGCCGAGTGGGGACTAACACTCTCATATAGCAGCTTTTTCTAAACACCCTGCATGATGAGATTCTAACTCAGGGTAGACCGGTTACATAGAGGACTGGGAAAATCTCATCTTAAGGTTGCCTGGTTGAAGGCAGAGGTCCTGCAGACCTTAATGGGCAGAATCCTGATAAGCAGCCATTGTTAAAACCAAGCCCTGAATACTGGATGGTTTTTAAATGCACTGACAGGAAAGGAAATAGGGAATCTTGATGCTATCTATGTGGGGTAATGAAAGCTGGGCCACTTGCATGAGCATTCCAGTTATTTTGATTCCCATGTTTCTTTTTCACCCGCTCTATACCTAATGCCATGTTTTTACAATTGGTTGGATAGAGCATGTTTGGGCTGTAACTTTCTAAAGCTGTTTAGAGGAAGTCTAATAAAGTATTATTTAATAAATGTATATACTGCTTACCATATTAAAATATCTTTAAGTGGTTTGCAAAGATAATTGATTAGAATACATTAAAATAAAACATTTATAAGATCATTAAAACCAAGTACGCACAAGGTAATGATAGAGATGTTCCCTATTTATGTTCTAATAAATCGGCCTTTCCCAACCTGGCCTCCAGATGTGTTGGACTAGAACTCCCACCATCCCTAGCCAGCTGCCTAACTGGCTGAGGTTGATGAGAATTGCTGTCCAAAACATCTGAAGGGCACCAGGTTGGGGAAGGTTGTCCTAACTAAATCAGCCTCACCATTTTAGCGTCACCATTTCCTCATGGATACATTGTCTGAGCAAAGCCTCAACTCAATTTATTTTTCAAATGGCCCACAGAGATATGAACATATGAAGAACCCTGCTGGATCACTCCAAGGGTCCATTAGTCCAGCAGTGGACACTCTGATCCCTCCAGGAAGGCCAGAAGCAGTGCATGAAGGAAACAGCCCTCTCCTCCCACTCCCAAATACCTAGTCTTCAGAGATATGCTACTTCTGAAGTGTCATTTTACTATCATGGCTGTTCGTTGTATTTATTTATTATTTGTTACATTTATATTTCACCTTTCCACCAAAAATGGTCCTCATGACCAATTCTCCATGAATTTGTGTAACCTTTTAAAAAAGTAATCTGAGTTAGTGTTCATCACCACATCTTTTGGTGAATTGCATAAGTTAATTATGTATAGTGTACAAAAGTTCTTCCTTTTGTCTGGTCTGAATCTGCTACCAATCAATTTGATTTGGTGACCCGGAGGTCTGGTATTACGAGAGCAGGAGGAAAAATGTTTCTCTATCCACACCATATACTATTTATAATTTTAAAAACTCTATCCCCTTAGTTGTCTTTTTCACAGTTTAAAAAGCCGCAAACACTACTCTCATGGGGAAGGTACTTCTTGATCATTTTAGTGCTTCTCCATTTCTACTGCTATTATATTATTTTTGAGAGATACTGTACCCTATATTCCAAATGGAGCCATACCATAGGTTTATATAATGTCATGACGATGTTGCTAGTTTTATTCTCAAGTCCTTTCCTAATAATTCCCAACACTTAGGGCATAATTCTATGCCTGTTTAGACAGAAAAAAGTCCCACAACTCCCAGCATCCCCCAGCCAGCATGTTTTAAGTTGCTTTTTTACTGCCACAGCATACTGAGTTGACATTTTCAGTAAGCTGTCCACCAAGAACCAAAGGTGTCTTTCCTGGGTTAGTCACAGCCAATTCAAAGTCACCTGCTTGTGAGTGTGAGTGTGTGTGTATATACATACATACATACACACACACACACACACACACACACCATCTTTCATCCAAAAGGAATCCCAGGGTTGTATACACAACATTTTAAAAAACAAATCCAATATAAAAACATACAATTACAAATTAAATGGAAAAACCCCCAAAAGGAAAACAGAGCAGCAACAAAGTAAAACACAAAGATCAATTAATTTTTAAAAAAATAATTTAAAATTGTAAATGTTAATATTCTGTCATTTTTAAATGTTTAAAATGCCTGGGTAAAAAGGACCACTTTCATTTGGCTTTGAAAAAAAAAAGTTGGCGCAAGTCGTATCTCCTTTGATAGGGCATTCCAAAATTGGAGTGCTTCTACAGAGAAGACCCTCTGTTTTGTAAATGCATAGTGTATTTCTCCCACTGATGATACTCAGAGAAAGGTCTCCTCTGAAAATCTTAACGCATGGGATGAGGTGGTCCTTCAGGTATTTGGGGCTCAAGCTCTTTAGGGCTTTAAAAGTGCTAACCAGCACCTTAAATTGTGTTTGGTAGCGAATAGGGAGTCAATGTAATTCCTTGAGAATTGTGGTAATATGGCTCCATTGAGATGAACCAGTCAGAATTTTGGCTTCTGAATTCTGCACAAGTTAAAGCTTCCAAACCATTTTCAAGTGCAGCTCCACATATAACGCATTATAGTAACCCAACCTAGATGTTAGTGATTAATCGCTGTGGCAAGGCTGTCCTTACCCAGGAAAGGCTGCAGCTGCTAAAAGGTGCTTTGAGCCTCTGAGGCAACTTGGATCTCAAGTGACAATACTGGATCAAGAAGCACTCCCAAGCTGCACACCCCCTCCTTAAGGGGAATATAACCCCATCTAGAACATCAACTTCCCAGACCTGGGAACCATCAATCCACAGTGCCTCCATTTTGTCAGGATTCAGTTTCAGGGCCTTCATCCATCCCGTAATCGAGTCCAGACAGTGGTTCATCACTTCCACAGCCTCACCTGATTCTGATGAGAAACAAAGCTGGGTGTCATCAGCATATCGATGACACCTCATTCCAAATCGCCAGATGACCTTACCCAGCAGCTTCATATAGATGTTAATGAGCATTGGGGATAGGATGGAGCCTTGCAGGACCCCACAACTTAAATTCCATAAGGTTGAGCAGAGGTCCCCAAATGCTACATTCCAAAACTGATCCTGCAGGTAAGAGCAGAGCCACCATATCACCAGGGCCCCCAACCCTCAGAGCCGGTTCAGCAAGGTACCATCGTTGATGATATCAAAAGCCACTGAGAGTTCAAGGAGAATCAATGGGGTTGCATTGCCCCTGTCTCTCTCCAGACAGAGGTCATCTATCAGGGCAACAAAGACTGTTTCAATGCCAAATCCCTGCCTACACCCGGATTGAAATAGGTCATGATAATATATTTCATCCCAAAGAGCCTGGACTTAGACCATCACTACCCAAATGGGGGATATTTGTGACCAGGTGATAGTTGTTACAAGCTTCCAAGTCCAGCAAGGCTTTCTTAAGAAGTGGACTTACAAGGCAGCCAGGATCTCTCCCTCTCTCAACGAGGCATTAATAACCTCCTGGACCCATCAGTTGGTCCCCTTCTGCTAGGTATAAGAAGCCAAGATGGGCAACAGTCAAGAGTATAGCAGGTGGTTGGACAGATTTCTCCAAGCACTTTGTCCACACCCTCAGACCACAACAACTGAAACTGATCCCATAGAACCAGACCAGATGGTGCTCTGGACACAAGCTCTGGAACTGTATCAATGAAAGTGTCCAGAACAGAGTGAATATGAGTGACTTTATCCTTGAAATGCCTAGCAAAATTAACACAGCAGGCTTACAAGGGTTTCAACAGATCCCATATATGAAGCTTTTGTCTCAACGTACATCACTTTGCTCTTACTTACATTAAATGTAATTTGCCATTTTCTTGTCCATTCACTCAGTTTGGAAAGATCTTTCTGGAGCTCTCCACAGTCTGCTTTGGATTTCACATCCTGAATAATTTGGTTTCATCTACAAACTCGGCTATCTTGCTGCTCACCCCTGAATTCAGGTTATTTATGGATAAGTTAAATAGTACCACTTGATACAGATCTTTATACAGATACACATGCTGCTATTATTATTATAATTATTTAATTTATGTATTTATATAGCTCCATCAGTGCACATGGCACTGTACAGAATAAAACAATAAAACAGGAAATCCCTGCCAGAAAGGGTTATATTCTAATAAAATCACAAAATAAAACCAAAACGAGGGGAAGGGAATGCAGCAGACAGGCAAAGGAAAATGCTACAAAACTAAATAGTCAACATTACCAACAATAATACAATCTAAACTAAAGTTCCAGGAGGAGAAAGGTTTTTAACTGAGATTTAAAAACAGTTTATTTATTTATTGCATTTATACCCCGCCTTTTTTCCTCTTGCAAGGAACCCAAGGTGGCTTACATTATCCTCCTCCTATCCATTTTATCCTCACAACAACAACCCTGTGAGGTGGGTTGGGCTGAGAGTCTGTGACTGGCCCAAAGTCACCCAGTGAGCTTCCATGGCCGAGTGGGGACTAGAACCTGGATCTCCCGGCTCCTAGTCCAACACTCTTGCCACTACACCACACTGGCTCTGTGGTGAATCAACAGTCCACAACAGTTATTGAATCAACAGTCCACAAATACTCTGGAAGAGAATTCCAAGATTAAGGAGCAGCAAGAGAGAATGGACAGAGCTGGGCAAGGGATGTATAAACCTTTGGATGGGTAAGAAGCAAAGCATTCGAAGAGTGAAGAACGCAAGCAGGTCTGTGATGCGAAATAAGGGCTGAAACATAAGGAGGAGCTAAACCATGACAGGCTTTAAAAGACAGAAGAAGAAGCTTATACTGAATCCTAGACTGAATAGGGAGCCAGTGAAGAGATTTCAGAAGTGAAATAACATGATCAAAGCGATGGGCCAAGAAAATAATCTTAGCGGTGGGGTGCCGAATAGATACCAAAGAACTAATACAAGATAAAGGAAGACCAGTCAAGAGAAGATTGCAGTAGTCAAGATGAGAAATGCCCAGAGCATGAACAAGAGTTTCAGCAGAGGAGACAGATAAGAATGGTTGAATCCTGGCGATATTATAAAGGAAGAAACAATATGTTAATTTTTAAGATACTATGAGACTCCTTTGGTTTTCATATCAGGAATGTGCTAGATAAGGGCGGGTAACCTATTTTGGTCCTGGTGCTGGATTGCCTCCCCCCCCCCCCCGGACCAAGCTGGTAGGCCGGATGACATCACAGGAGTGGGTCTGTGCCCAGAGCCCCTCCCTCTCCCATGACATCATCACGTCCACCCCACTCATTTTTTAAAAAAAATCCTTGCAGAGAGAGGCATGGAGAAAACAACTTGGCTGGCTCTTTCAGGAGCTGATTTCTACAGGTGCTGGCTGAGTCCTTCGCATGCCACTGATGTCACAATTGAGGCACAAGCAGCATAAGAAGGGACTTCACTGGTGTTTGCAAGACCTGGTCCTGGAAGCCCCAGCTGAGTTGGCTGCCACCTTCCTCTGCTGCTTGTGTCCTAATCAGGGCACAAGTGGCACAGGAAGGGACTTGGCCAGGGTTTGTAGGACCTGGTCCCAGCTGAGTGCATGGGAATCTCCTGTTATCTCTGATGAGAGATAACAAAGGGATTCCTCTTCATGCTGCTCACTCTCCCAGGGGGAGAACACATGGGGGAACCCTCTGGTTATCTCAGGTCAGAGATTGGAGATAACATTGGGATTCCTATGCTGAGGTCAGCAGGTGGGACTTAGGGAGAGGCCGGATTGAGTAATCCCACAGGTCAAATTAGGCCGACGGGCTAGAGGTTGCCTTCCACTTTGCTAGAAGGTTATACCCATATTCTTAACATATTCCACCCACTTTGTCCAATACACTTAGGTCTGAGGAAGGAAAAGAGGACTGCTTTGTACTGACTAGCCTTGTGTAACAGTAGTGATTTGTTATGATTAACAGCATTGTAATAGATACATCAGGATGAAGAAATAGTTTACGTAAGCTTTTGAGAGAAATGAGCTGTCATCCCTCACAACCATACATTCTTGACAGATAAATTCTGTTAACACCCTGCAGTTGTTGCTGATTAAATGTCTCTCAGACGCCTAATTTACTTCAGTAAAAGACTAGTTCGTAGAGTGTCTGTATTACAGTAAACCATGTTTAGTCGATTATAATAGCAGCACTTCATCTAGTTAAAACTACACTGCAGTTCAGCCATGTTACTATGTGTTAGAATTCTCAGCAGTTTGCAGTAATTATAAAATAGCTGGGGCAGGAAATTGGTCATTTACTAGCAGTTAAAGACTTATTTGTGTGTATTTGCCACGCTACCGTCACCAACCATCATAAAATGAACTGCAGTTTAATGTACCTCCTGGCCATACGAGCTGTGACTAGAGTTGGGGATATTCAAGTCTTTTACAGCCCAGCGTGCACAAAATTGGAGAAATCACATTATCAACCTTAGGCAAAACTTACTTTTTCATTTAAGATAGAATGGGGAAAGAAATACTGAAACCATTCTTAATGTCTGCTAAATTATTTGGGAATGAGCTCTATTTTCTCATTCATTTCTCACTTCACCCTTCATTTCCAGTTTAACTCAGCAAGAACAACTGAAAGCACAGCAGGGGACTGGCATAGGAATTTCCCCAGTAACCCTGAATTTGGGTGACAGCAAAGAAGTGGATATCCTACGGATGCTCACCAAAGCCAAAGATGAATATACCAAGGTGAGGCTTATCCTGTGTAAGGCAATACCATATTGTCTCTTTAACTGTTAGATCCTCCATTCATTGTGTTATGTAAACCTCTTCTGGTGGATTATTTTGCAGCTATCTAAAAGAGCAATTTCTTATTTTCCATAATATTCACACGTTGGCACCAAGCCAGAGAGCGCAGTCTAAGCAAGCAGCAGGGCCAAGCTTGGCATCAGCAGGCAGCACTCTTAGGCAGTTGCTGCGGACCTAATGCTGCTGAGGGCCCTGCCTTTGGCCCCCTTTTCTGGCACTCCAGTGAATGCTAGGTAGCTGCCTTTGTAATTTCCCACAATGCTTGGGAGCAGTGTTCCAGGAAACAGTGGGTATTTACAATGGGGACCACCTGATGTTTATCAGAGGAGCACCTCCTTCTTCTCTGGTAAACTCACCCACTGACATCGGGGAACCATGCTGAGGGCCCTGTTAGGCTTTGGACCAGCTGTGAGTGGGGCTGTTTTTTCCCCCTCTTTAGCTCCGTCCTTCAATGCAACATTGCAGGTAGCTTTTTGGTCTTGGAGGAATTTGAAAAGCTGCTTGGATTTCCAGTTTAGATTGGCAGTAAAAAGACCAGCTGTGTGTGTGGAATTCCCTGAATCTAAGCACCAGAATTGCTTGAGAATGTCCAAACATAGTGTCCTATTCAAGGCCGGCACCACATTCCAGTGGGCTGTCAGCATAGTGTTGCCATTGGCTGCTGCTATTGCCGTGCCCCCTGCTTGCCAAAGCCACCCACCCTCCTGCTCACTTGATAGCCAAAGCCCTTCACCCACCTGCTCACTTGCTCACACACTCAGGCACCTGCCCATCAGTCCACCCACCAGCCAAATCCTCCCACACCTGCCTGCCCACAAGCCAAAGCCCCCCACACCTGGCCGCCTACCAGCCAGCCAAGGCCCCTCACACCTACCTGCCACTGCCACCACCATCAAAGCCTGCCTGCCTGCCTTTTTTTTTTACTTGGTTTAGGGTTGGGGGCAACTCGTCTTCCTCGTTCACCTCCTCCCATGGTTGCGCCGCTGGCAAAGTGCCACAGCACCCAGCTGCCCAATGTGCAAATTTAAAATACATATTTTTAACGTACATTTTGAGTAGCAGCCATCTCAACCAGACACTGCCTTTGTGAGGGGGTCAGGGGAACCTGGCCAATAAGAGCACAGAGCAATCTTTAAGTCACTCCTGCACCCTCATTGGCCAAGTCTTCCCCAGAGGCAGTGTCTGATTGGTTCAGATCACTGCTATTCAAAATAAAAGTTTAAAAAAACCTTTTAAAATGGGGTGCAGCTTCTTTTTGCCAGCAGAGCTGGTCAGGTAGGTGAGCGCACGGGAGAGGAGGAGCATGGTGGCAGCTGCGGCAGTCATGGGCCCTTCTGAGCCTCTTGGACTCTCAACAGTTGCCCGCCCATGCCAACTGCCAACGCTGGGCCTGGTCCCATTCCTGCTGATGTAGGAGCTAATAGGCTTAGAAACATGGGCATATGAATGAGATCTGGGAGCTTACTAGCAAGGAAGCAAGACACAACACTGGAGCCAGGTGCTTGGACACAACCGCTAAAACAGCAGGGGAAGGTAGCCACAGGGCAGGTAGCAAAGAACTGGGCAGTATAGGTGTTGCACCAGCCAAGGAGCAACTGGCGGTTCTTCTAGCAAGCCTTGCATCCCCACCCTTCCTGGTGCATCAGTGGAGGCCCTGGTGCTAGAAGCACTTACATCAAAATCTTATCATCAGGAGCAGAACTTGGGAAAGGGAGGCATCATACTTCCAAGTGAGTGCATTTCCTTCTAATGGTGGCTTCTGTCCAGGTCCGTTACTATCTTTGTTCTTATGGTCATCATGGAAGATCCTGTGGCATGGGGAGAGCCAAAGCATTGAACAAGGTATATATATATGAGTCTCAGGATTTGGTAGGGTTCCAGAACAGGGCATCTTTCATAGCTGCAATCCTGGAGACCCCACTAGGGGGTGTTGGCCTGTCCTCAGCATATACTGGGGTCTGCAAGGTACCTCCTTTGATGGAGAGCCCATCCAACTCTGATCCTATTGAATTCTGGAGCTGGTGTATCCTGGACACGTACAAGAGATAGCAGTACTACTAAACCTTTCTACAACCAACAGGACTTAGTAATCACCATTGTTATTCTACTAGTATCAGTATTCCATAAGCACAAAATGTGAAGCTGGCCACTGGCTTAGATGGCTTTAACAATATCTATTATTTATTTAGTACCTTTATATACCACATTTCTGCCCGTGAACTCAAGGAGGTTCACAATTTAAAATAATGGCTTACCTTTTAATAGATGCAATACAAAAAGGGGAAATGCTGGGAAAGACTGAAGGCAAAAGGAGAAGGGGATGGCAGAGGATGAGATGGCTAGATAGCACCACCGATGCAATGAATATGAACTTGAGCACACTCTAGGAGAGAGTGCAGGACAGGAAGGCCTGGTGTGCTATGGTCCATGGGGTCACGAAGAGTCGGACACGACTGAACAACAAAAAGAGGAAAAGGACAGGGAGAAGAGACAAATAAGCAAATTCAAGTCCAATGGTCACTACATGAGACATTTCCGGGAGGGGAGGAGCCACATGGCAGTAGAGAAATTCATTAAGGATAGGTTTATCAGTGGCTATTATTCATGACACCTGAATGGAATCTCCATGTTCAAAGGCAGTATATCTTTAAATACCAGATTCTGGGGACAAAGAAGCCCTGAAGGAGGGCTGTGGCCTCCATGCCCTGCTTCTAGGCTTCTCCGAGGCAATTGGCTGGCCACTACTGGAAACAAGAAGCTGAACTAGATGGATAATTGGTCTGCTCCAGTAGGGATCTTCTCAAGTTCTTGTTCTCTTGAGAGAGATCAAACTTGCCTACCCCAAGAGTGATTATATGGTCAACAATTAAAAATGCTATTAGTGATATACCTTAATCTTAGTTAGCTTCATTGTCTTTTTATAGCAGTGAGATCTGTAGAGCTGTATGCTTGAAAGCAAGAGCCTGAGATTCTTTAAGAATGAGGAGCTTTCCAACCCCTTTGTCACCTGGACACCTGGTGCATATATCTAGGATAAAAAGAACCTTTAGTTTAAGAGAAGAGTTAAGGAGCTTAAAAATTAGTGCTGTGCCAAATCCTGCCCCCTATTTTCTGAAACTTTCTCTCCTTGCAAAAGACGTCTTGTTTTTTCTCCCTCTTTCTCAGGGAGGGGGAGAATTTCAAAGAATTTTCTCCTTGGGGAGGGGGACAGGGTTTGCACATACCTTTTTAAGTGTAGGCAATTCTAGAGGGGTCTTTTTTCTATTTTTTTTTTAAACGCCCCCTGCACTTGCAGGAGTCCAGGACTCTTTCAGCTGGGAGTTCTTCCTGAATGCCTACTGGAGAAGGAGAGGTCACATGGTCTCCTGGGAGTTCAGAAAGCACTGCCGGATTGGAGAAGAGCCTTGGGCTCCTGGAAGTGCAGGGAATGTTTAAAAAAAATTAAAAATGGAAAGACTACTTAAAATACACTTTAAAAGGTATGTGGAAACGTCTCCCCAAGGAGAAAATTCTCTGAAATTATCCCCTCTCCCAGCCTCTTTCACCAGAGTTTCGCCCCCACGAAATGCTGAAAATGGAAGAATCAAAATTTTCAGCACAGCACTATTAAAAATGTAACTAACACGCCAAAAAGCATGGAATTTGCAACAAGGCAATTAACTTCCACACCATATAAACAATAAACTACATTCTATATACAATTTAATATTTCCTTTTCCATTCTGTAGTGCAAGGCACCAGGACCAAAATGTCCTAAAAAAGATGAAATAAAAGATGTACTCTTGGCCACACCATTTTACAATGTGCCCTCACTGAATAAAATTGGCTGCCAAGTGATTAAGCTTTGAGTTGGGTAATCTACTAATAAAGCCAGTCAAAGCTTGCAGTCCTAAAGAATAAGCAAAAAAAAATCTCACTTAATATGACATGATTCCTTGGGATCAAACCTGCTTCTGAAACTGTTATCTTTATCCCTGTCTTGCTTAACACCTCCAACCTAAACTGTGTTTGCTTGGAAGTAAATCCCAGTGATATCAGTAGTGCTTCATTTCAGGTAAGTATTCTTAGGATCATAAGCTAAGAGAGCCAGACATAATGATTAGACTACTAGTGTTTGTTGTTTGATTCATTGTTGTTGTTGTTCAGTCGTGTCCGACTCTTCGTGACCCCATGGACCATAGCACGCCAAGCCTTCCTGTCCTGCGCTCTCTCCCGGAGTGTGCTCAAGTCCATATTCATTGCATCGGGGATGCTATCTAGCCATCTCATCCTCTGCCGTCCCCTTCTCCTTTTGCCTTCAATCTTTCCCAGCATCAGGGTCTTTTCCAGTGAGTTTTCTCTTCTCATTAGGTGGCCAAAATATTGGCGCTTCAGCTTCAGTATCTGTCCTTCCAATGAGCAGTCAGGGTTGATTTCCTTTAGGATGGACTGATTTGACCCCCTTGCAGTCCAGGGGACTCGTAAGAGTCTTCTCCAGCACCACAGTTTGAAAGCATGGATTCTTCAGCGCTCAGCCTTCCTTATAGGAAGAGTTTTGATTCATATTAAAATCAGATGAGCGTTTGATTCATATTAAAATCAATTTAACTAATTTGAACAGCCATTATTGGAAGACCTATGAATCAGAATTTTTTGGAAAGTCTAGAATGTCTGATGTCTGTTCAAATAATTCATAATGGGTAGTTGCCTTATATAGAGAGACTTAATTGTCTCTTTGATTATACAGAAGGTTGTACAGTAGAATGTACACATATTCAAGTGATTTCCCTTCTTCTGTCTTAATTATTTAAGACATTTGCTTGAAAACAATATATTTGAAAAATGAGTCAGTCCATTCCTGCTACTTAGTCACCACCCCACATACACACCTATATTTCTTTATCATAATTTATTGTCAAGGAAATATTATATCACACAGAATTTTATCTTTGGAAGTGCTGTGAGGTACAAGAACAGCTGTCCTCTCAAAGCCAGAGATCATGTACATTAGGCTGAGCTGGGGTGACACATTTTACAATTTCTTTTGCATCAAATGTCAGCATACCTCAGGCCCACTATGGTTCTCAAAATAGCTGTTTTATATTTCATTGTTCAGTGAATCAAAATTCCTTGTGCTGGAATCAGCTTGTCTATCCTGCTTAGTGTCTCTTCTCATTGTGGTTTGGAATAATCATGAAGAAGAGAGAAAAAAAGATACAGAGCCATAAAAGTTGAACAAGAGAAATAAAGGGATCAGTCCATAGTGGAATACAATTTACTGATTTTGTTCATTGAATTGCTGGTTATTGCAGCTGCTTGTGCTTGTTTTACTTGTGATCATTGTTTTTGTAGTTTTATTGTTTCAATTTGTATTGATAAGTAGTTTGTTTTTCTTGATTTTACCTCCTCTGGGGACTTCATGTAGAACAGCAAAAAAGTATAAAGCATTTATACTTTAAATAAATAATTTCCACCAGGCCAACTTTAAGCTAGATACATTCCCTTCCTTGATTTCACCCATTAAAACAAAGTCCTCTGTGGTATGGTTGGTTTTTAAGATAACCCTGTTAAACGATCAATAAGTCTTCTAAATGGCCTGTATATTGCCAGGATCTGCTTCTTACACACAGATTACAGCTGCAACATTAAATTGATTGATTTAAAAGGCCTTTGATTATTTAAAAGGATTATCTCTTCCCAATTAATTCAGCAACAGGTGTTTTAAAAAGATGGTTAATTATTTGTAATGCGAGTATTTACAAATCCATGGGTGATAGGTTCCTTCTTAGAAGAGGGATCTCTCTTTTTCCCTTTCACAGGGTGATACCTCATCTGAGATGATGCCTGCTGCAACATATGTGTAAATCATCTAAAAACAAAGAGAGGATGCTTTTTTCCCTTCAGAACCATTTTATTCATGTGCAGGTTTATGCAGATTCAATCAATTAAAGCTCATATGATTAATCAGCTAAGATTTTTGTAATCGTGACAGCCCTACTTGCTATGCTGTCACTCCACCTTGGAGAGCAGCCTGAATGCACAAGCAGTGATCAGGGTGTGTGGGTGTGTGTCTGCTCTTTGTGACCGCTGTAACAAATAGCAAGTATCTCTTCCGTAACTATGGCCATTTCTACATGGAAAAAGCTTAATATGAGTGACGTAGCTTTCTTGAGTTGTTCTGTTGCCCTTGTGCTTAGTTGAAACTCAAGGTAAATCCTTTTTCAGGAGTGGATATAGAGGAGTGGTCATGACCATTGAGGGGGTATTTGTTATTTGTCAGCAAACATAAGGAAGGAACTTGGAGGCAGAACAATCTATAGAACCTTGTAAGGCTTAAAAACTATCAAAATGTGGATACTTCAGTGGAAAGTAAGAGACAGTAACAAGTTTGAGTTGTCATTCTTTGTCTTTCAGTTGCTCTCCCTCCTTCTCCTGTGTGCACCTTTGAAGACGATAGTTCTTGTTTACATATCTGTGTCTTTCCCCCATTGATTGTGAGACATACCTCACGCAGTAACTGCAGCGCATCCTTTAATATATTTCCATTTTGCTCTCTGGTAGGGGTGTGGATCAGATTGCCATCTACAGAAGAAGTTATGTATTCAGGTTCTTAATTTTATCAAAAATTTAGCCTCTTGGATGTGAAATAGACAAAGGCTGTAATGGATCAATTGGAAGAGTCTATTCCTTGCATACTATTGATTTTGAATATATGAATGCAAGCTTATACTGGCATTCCTTTGCCAAAGGCTTGGGACCTGAGCTCCTGAAGGGCTACCTTCTACTATATGAGGCTGCCCAAATCTTACCTTCATCTTTGGAGGCCCTTCTCTGAGTTTTTCCACCATTTGATATTAAGTGGTTGTGGCTGGTGACCAGGGAGGGGGCCTTTTCACTTGTGATGCCCCATGCATGGAATTCCCTCCTAAGGGAAACTCACATGGTGATCTTCACTGATCTTTTGGTGACAACTGAAGACTTTTTATTAGCTCATACTTGTATAGCTGTTTTTTTTAACTGTATTTTATTCTTCTGCTGGATTTTAATTATTGGCATGATTCTACTTTTTTATTTTTCTTATTATATTTTATTGTATTTGTTTTATCATTTTAAGCCCTCAGATGATAGGTGGGGGCAAATGTACCCGCACATTGCTGGGAAAAAGGGAATAAACCATTTGTGTCTGTCTTTTACAACTCGATGCTCCAGATATCCCTCAACCATGTGAATTGCGACATGGTGTTTCGGGGGCCTTCCTAATCTAGTGCAAAAATATGTTTTTATTCTTGCAGTTTTTGGGGTCAATTCTTATTCTACCCCTATTGGAATGGCTGAGAAGATTGGAAAACTATGCACATAAGATGCTATGAGTCAAAGTGACCTCACAAAATGCGGTTCAGTTATTTAGCTATCCTTTATGCCTACTATATATGCTGAGACCTGTTCCTTCCAATTCTTGTGACAAAGGAGCACAGATGGTGGAAAGACAATATTTTGTCCATTTATGTAATAGACAAATTACTAATTTTCCTTAATATCACTACAAATGGTTTTAGGGGTCAATAGAACCCTACAGGTATACAAACCCCTTTTACAAGCCTGATTTTTTAAAAGGCACATTTTCTCTCATAACATCCCTTATGACCCAGCAAACTTGTTTTTCCCCACTGTATTTGCAGACTTCATATTGAACAATACTTATTAATTTGGCTTTTGAGGTTATTTTGACCCCAGTTGGACTTGCAGATGTTTGCAAGCAATCCGTACTTTCCCCTCACCAGTTGGCCATACACAGTGGCAACTCTCAATCAAGGACCTTTTGATGACCGCTTTTCTCTGTTTCCAGAAAGATCTTTGTTGAGCTTTGCCTCAGGCATCTTCACAACCGGCCAGCCCAGAGCAACAGTGACAGTGGAGCTGCAGTCTTTTACCCACTGAATTCAATGGGACATACTTCTGAGTACACATGTTTAGGATTGTGCTCCAATTCTCCTTTCATGAATGCATAAAGACGCAGCAGTTTCAGACAACAAGTTCATGTCTTAGATAATTCTTTAGACATCTGTGATCAGATGGTCTCCACATACACTTCCAAATGCATGATCAAATAATGGCCGGTGGTATATTTTTCTCTTTCCAAATATTGTATGCATTGTCTGTTTAAATGCCTACATTGCTTGGCAGCTGCAGAACCCACAATGGAGTGAACATCCCAAAAGATGTATCTTCCTAATAGATCTGGGTCTAGACTTGATCAAACTCTAGGTTAAGTCTAGTAACATAGGCAGCTTGCTTATGACATCGAGAGGTATAGGCTCAGAACTGATAGGGTCTGCCACTGCTGATGTCAAGAAAAGGGGCAGGTGTCATTCTGTTCAAAGGCAATAACAGAAAATCACAGCAGCTATGTGCTTCATAGAACAGTTTTGTTTGTCCAGCTCATGCAGTTGTGAAATGCAATGGTTAGCATGTGCTATGTCTGCAAGTTTTGTAAAATGTGTTACAGATAATTCACAACTCTGGGTTATTGCAATTTCAAAACCAAAAATCCCCTGTTAATATCAAGTACAGCCTAGAACCTGAAGTCTCCATTGCCAAAACATGCTTCTTTGCTTTTAAATGGACGCCTAACCTTTAGTTTGCATTCACTATAGGTTTAGTGCAGAGTGAGGAAACAGTCAGAAAACAATGTTTAAAAAGCTTCGCACATAGATCTTTTCTGTATTGATGTCCTTCTATTTGGGCTGTATAGAAATGTAATAAATAAATAGCACATAGCTCATGCTCCTAGAAAATCATTGTCTTCCCTTCAAGTATCCTTGATTCTCATGGCCATTTGTCAATTTGTCAGTTGTGTTTTCTCATCTCAAATTTAACTATATTTGTTTTCACGATGATGGAGTTCTTGAGAAGAAACATTGTTGTGGGAAAAAAATATATTGCTTTTGTGTGTTGCAGTGTAAGATGTGCTCGGAGCCAAAACAAATAGCCAGCTCTTCTGCTATATACAACAACCCCAACTTGATCAAACCAATCCCAGTGAAGCCTAGCGAAACTCAGCACCAGTGTATAGCTCAACACATCCAGGTATGCCAGTGTATTTTCACTCTTGACTCATACTGCTGTTGACTTAAAAGGCTTATGAGAGAGTTTGCATTGGACCCTTTCCATACAATGAAAAAGGTTACTTTGGTGGCTAACCCACATCTGCTGCCATGTCTAGATCTGTTTTCATACCAGCCCTGGTAGCACAGTTTCCTATCCCCTAGTGGCTGCGGGTGTCTTTGCCACAGATAGTCATGTTGCTGTTTCAGCTGGGATAAATACCCCACCCCCTTTTGTGAGACCATCCATCCCCTGTGAAAGTAGGGAGGAATATCTGTGACTTTTGTGGGGGCAGGCAAAATTAAAAACAAAACTCCTGGGTGGAGTGGGGAGGCCACCCTTTAAAGATGAGATGGCCACATTCCCCCCCTTTTTTTTTCTTCCTTTTAACAAGGGGAAAAGGTGTCTCCACTGCTTCAAGTGGTGGCTTGGCTGTGCTCAGCAGCCTGGCAGCATTCCCTTTGAAACATGGGACAGAGTAACCATGGGAACTGTGCTGTCATGATGTAGCATAATTCCAAGGGGCAAAAAAGATGGCTGCCTCCATCAGCCAAGGGGAGCAGCCACTTTTTTCCTCCAAGAGTGCCCCTTTCTCAAGAATGTTAACACTCTGTGGCAGAAATAAAGCAATACATCTTCCCCTTCCATTAGTTCCAGCACTGTTGCTCTAATCAACTTTACATACGCCAACTGCACACCCCACATGCCAGGAGACTCTGGGACTACGCTGCAGGGTTGCCATACTGTACTGTATTTCAACACCCACTCCCAGCAGTATGGGCATAACAACATCAGGCTACTTTGCAGAGCTGACATGACCCATGCCATCTCAGCCATGGCACCCTATTCTATTTGCATTGGCAGGATAAATAAATTTAAAAAACGTTAACAAACTCAGGAATTTTTTTTGGCATGAAATAATACCTAATTTAGAAAGCGCATGAACTCCTGTCTTGCTTCCTTTTGTTTTGGGGTGGATATGCTACTGCCCAGTCAAAATTACATTAAATGTCTGGATTATTCTCAGTTGTTTTGTGTGGGCAGCAATTACTTGCCTACCAGGGAAGATCAAAACAATGGATTCAGAATGACCAAGGAAATCCTTCTCCCGGCAATGGGTGTGCCACTCTATACTTCTTAAAAAATCTCTGTAATAAGCACTACTCTCCTAAATGTCAATCATAGCTGTTCTTTCATTGGCTAAAAAACACTGGAAGGTGGTTGCAGGCTTGTTTCCCACAAAAACGATTAGGCAGAATAGTGCCTTCACATTTTGCCTTGTAACTCTGGTTCTACAAGGGCTAGAAGGTTGCTTTTTAAAAAAATGAAAGCTGGGAATGCTTGCCAGATAATGATACATGTGGGCAGTATATAACCCTAAATCCCAGTTTACTGGGCGATGTGGCAACCTCCAATGTGGCAATATAATTTAATTTTTGTGAACCGCCCAGAGAGCTTCAGCTATTGGGTGGTATAGAAATAAATAAATACAATAAAATAAATTATACCTAATGCTTTCAGCATTAAATTCTACCATGCACTGCAGCAAAAGGAGTGTCACAAAGTTAATCACAGAGGTAGTAAGTATTTTAAGAAAGTCTCCTTAGCTTGGACTTTCGAAAGCTGAATTGGATACCATTTTATGGAAGATACCAGATTGTTTTTCAGGATTTTACTAAAAATTGCTTTTATAGAAGCGTTTGGAACAAAAACAGATGGTGTATGTCTGCCGGACCTGTATTAAACAATGTAGCCACTATTGCCAAGACTTCAAGAGTATTTCATCAGAGGATAAAATCCAGACACAGCCTTCTAGGTCTCAGGGCTACTACTTTGAGAGTGACACCATTTACATTACTGTACTTAGAACTCTTTCAGTGCTGGCTATCTATGATTTACTGACTTCAGATCCAAAGGTTTAATATGACAACCTTCAGGCTTCCAGTTGATTCTGTCTCCAGTGTTGGTGTTAGCAATTGTGTCTTTAAAGTTGTCCTTTTCATTCTCAAGACCTTTCAGTACTTACTACAATGGACACAGTTTTAATGGGCTTTATAACCTGTTGGAAATGGTACAGAGTTCATGGTCATTGAACGTGAGGACTCAGTAGCCCTCTTCAGTTGTTTGCTGCAGAAGGTTCTACTGTAAGCATGGAGGGAGCCGAGGATGCACACTCTGGTCCCACTCCCTCCACTCCCAACCTGGCTGTGTTGATGGGGAGGATCTGCCAGGGGAGTATAAGCACATTCAGCTGAGTCCACTTACACTGCTCCATGCAACAGGAATCCAAGGGGAGCACTTACATTCCCCTTGCAGACTTTTCACATCAACCTGGTGAGTTTGGGAGTGGAGGGGCAAGGTCAGACCATGCAGCCCTGGATCCCTCCATACTTACAGCAAAACTCTCTTTGGTGAATGCCTGAAGAAAGCTTGTTAAAATTCATCATCACACATTATGTTCAAAACTGCCAATTGTGGGCTGTCTGAATTTATAATAGCACTACAGCCAAAACCCCATATACACACACATAGAATTTACTCATAATGCAAACATATTTATCCATACACTGAGTAAAGATGCTTCCAAACTGTTGAACTGAGGCTTCCTATACCAGGTTAATGCTTATTTAGTAAGTACGACCAGCTAGCAGGTAGGTAAGCTCAGCCATATAAAGTGATCTTTGCACATCCTTGTCTACTCTTACACCTTCAGCTACCTCCAGATAAAGAAAAATACATTGAACAAAATCACTGGCAACTTGTGAGGATGGTTCATTGGAGGTTTAAAAAAGGCTTCTGCTGCTGCTGAGTGGTGATCAAATAAGTAAGGGACCCAACACCCTTACTGGAGAGAATTGTGAGGCAACAACAGAGGAATAGGAGCTGCTAGCTCAGCACTGTGCAAGTGTGTGGCTCCTGAATGGTTAAGAATAGGTCCTAATAAAGCTAAAACCATACCTTATCTTGCCACCTCATGTACTGAAACCCCACCCACTACTTCTCCTCTGTAAAACAGTGTCAGGCAGGTGCAATTTGTGGTGAAGAACCATGCCACAGGAGGAATTGTCCTCTATCTCTTCCATCTCCCCTGCAACTGACCATTTTTCAACTTTCCAGGATTCTAAACTCATGTTTTTGCTGCAGACAGAAAGGCGGTGATTGCCCCAGTTGCTTGTAGAGATCCATTTCTTTAGTTCTTGGAGAACAGACAGTGGTATCAGTTTTTCTATCCTTTCCTTTGATGCTGCTAGCCAAGCCTTGTTTTGCCTTCATTATTATGACATTATTATGAACAGGTGTTCTTTTCTCCCCCACAGAACAGAGACCCCGAACCACAGCACCTGTCCCTAATGACACTCTTTGGAAAGCAGGAAAAATCTAGCATATACCAAGATGCCTCAGAGCAGGCACAGAAATGTCACCAAGAAAACTTTCCTCTGAGGCAAGGGGTTGTGCGCTCTTTGTCCTATGAGGAACCTGGGAGACTTTCACCCACAGCAGAGAAGCAGCTTTGTCCAGCCATTCAAAAACTTATGGTGCGTGGGGCAGAGCTTCACCCAGTCTGTGAACTCCCTGAGAACCGACTGTGTGAGAATGGCAGCATCCCTTCCGTGGGAGAAGTTTTCACTGGACTCTTCCAGCCTGTGGCTTCTCATAGCATTAGGACATCTCATCCAGTCCAGGACGCAGCCAGCACTCAGAGCTTACTGCAGCAACTGCAAGGTCAGCCAGTACAGATGACAAAAATGGAACCCAGCAACGTAGGGCCAGCAAGTTCAGTTGCGTCAGTCTTCAGCACAGCTCCTGCTGTCTCCTCAGTGGCCCAGGTCAAGAGCGTCACACAGCCACATATGATGTATTTCAATGGTTCCCTCCAAGGCCAGACTTTGGGGCCTCCAGCCCTTGGTAAAGAACAACCCAAACTTCCTGGGCCGTCACTTCCTCTCTCTGGGAACCAGCCCAGCAATTCCGGAGTAATTTCACCACAGGAGTTATTAAAGAAACTTCAGATAGTGCAACAGGAGCAACAGTTACATGTATCCAGTCGGCCAACCTTGGCAGCGAAGTTTCCTGTGGTTACTCAGAGCACAACTACTCTGAAACCTTTGGATTCCTGGATGGACAAGGCTTCAAACACAGAAAAGCAGCCTCCTCTTTTTCAGGTAAACCAACAATAGATTTGATAGAACGTATAATCCAAGAATCTTGATCAACATGACGTTTTTTGTTTACTTTCAGTATTTAAAACCAAAAATAAATCTTTCTCTTTCAGTAGCAGGACAGTAGGTTAGATATTAGCCCATACTAGTGATCTGCAAATCCTCCTCCCCAGCTTATCTCAACAACCATTTGGGTTAAGCTTTAGGGTTTTTTTTTTCAAGCATTCAGAAGGAAGGTTTGAAAAACACTGATGTGAAGAAGGCTTATAGACAGTGGGGATGTACGAAATCCCCTTACCTGGCTCCACCGGGTTCCGCTGGGGGGGTGGGAGGCGCTCCATCCCTCCCCCCCGGAGTCCTCGCCGGCCGGCTCCACTCCACGGGGATTCCACAGAGCTGCCGGCTGGCTAGCAGGGACGCAAATGGCGACGGCCATAGCCACCGCCGTTTGCATCCCTGTAGTCAGCTGTGATAGGCTACGTAAAGACTTACGTAGCCTATCACATCTGGCTTAAAAACAACAACAACACGCGCGTACGTGTTTGCACTGGCATTCGGCCTAACCGAGATCCGTGGCAGAATTCTCTGCCATCCCTAACAGACAGGCACTTTCCTGTCTGAGTCTAAGCTGAAAAATCAAGTTCCTAATCATGCTGCAGAGAAAACTACAAAACATTGATGTTGACAGGAAATGATGATCCTGAGCGTGCTCAGCAGCAGCGTTTTCAGCTTATGGTGAGACAGGCAATGCTCCTTGTGTCTTCTCTGCTGTGACTCCTTCTCCCTCCTTTCAAGTGTGTGTTGTTGTTGCTGGAGAAAAATAAGAGAGGGAACCACCAGGAGAGGTCTATTAGCAGCGAAGGCTGTGGTGGGAAACACCATTTCAAGTCAGCCCCTGATTCAAAAGATCTGGAGTTCTTGAAAGAAATAGGGCATGACTTTTCAGGTTGGAGAAGTACATGTTTTGAGCCTGAACTTTATTGGCATTGTTAGTCCATGCCCAGTAATAGCCATTTGCAGATCTAAGATGAGTTGCTGGCCCCCTCAGGCCCTGTCTGGCTTATGTAAGAGATGGTGTCATATATGTCAGCCTTCTCCAACCTTGTGGCCCCCAACATTTTGCACTACCATCTGCCATCACCCCTGACCACTTGCCTTGCTGACTGGGGCTGATGGGAGTTGTACGGCACCAGGTTGGGGAAGGCTGATATATGCATAAAGGCTGCTTTAAGTGTATATAGACATAAAGATATAGGCTGCTTTTCCCTGCCTTAGTGAACTTGTAGTTTAGAAACTGGAAGTTATCACCCTGATGTGGCAAGTCCTTCATGCCACAGGAGCTCCAATATGTATACCAGTGGTGTACACTTGCATGAATGGATACATGGTTCGCCCAGTTTCTGCAATCTTTTCACGTCTAGAAAGTGATGGAAGGAAAGCGAGAATTGGGTGGATTGCACATAGATGCCTTGATCCTATGTTATTTCCAGCATGGAATATTGATACCTGGGACTCTGCTCCACTGCATGTCATCTATTGCCCCATTTATCAACCTCAGAGTGAAATCTAATGGCACAGGGTAGAAAGCAGAGATGCAGCAGGGATAGGCAATAAGAGTAAAGATGCCCTGCCCATGTCTCCATTTGACACTTACTCAGTGAACCCAAGGGAATCAAAATTTTAGTACCTCTCTCTGTATGGATGTTGTTGTTCAGTCATTAAATTGTGTCCGACTCTTCATGACCCCATGGACCATAGCACGCCAGGCCTTCCTGTCCTCTGCTCTCTCCCGGAGTGTGCTCAAGTTTATATTCCTTGCATCGTTTATGCTATCTAGCCATCTCAGGCTTCAGGCCTGGGCATGGGACAGAAACGGCCTTGGTCGCCTTGGTGGATGATATGAGGAGGGCTCTGGATAGGGGTGAATGCTCCTTCCTTGTTCTCCTCGACCTCTCAGCGGCTTTTGATACCGTTGACCACGGTATCCTCCTGGACCGCCTGGAGGGGTTGGGCATTGGAAACACTGTATTGCGGTGGTTCCAGTCCTTCCTCTCTGGCAGGTACCAGAGGGTAGCACTGGGAGAGGAGGTTTCGGACCCGTGGCCACTTACTTGTGGGGTGCCACAGGGTTCCATCCTCTCCCCGATGCTATTTAACATCTATGTGAAGCCACTGGGGGCTATCATCAGGAGGTTTGGGGTGCAGTGTCATCAATATGCGGATGACACTCAGCTCTACCTCTCATTCAAATCTTCACCAAGGTTGGCCGTAGAATCCCTGTCCAAATGTCTGGAGACGGTGAGTGGCTGGATGGGGAGGAATAAGCTGAAGCTCAACCCTGACAAGACCGAGGTACTTTTGGTGGGAGACAGGAGGAGGCTGGGGGATGTTGACCTGGTGTTGAATGGGGTACAGCTACCCTTGAAAGACCAGGTCCGCAGCCTGGGGGTCATTTTGGACTCCCAGCTGTCCATGGAGGCTCAGGTGTCAGCTGTGAGCCGGACAGCGCTGTATCAACTCCATCTGATACGGCGGCTGCGCCCCTACCTTCCCGACCATCTGCTCCCATCGGTAGTACATGCCCTGGTCTTCTCTCGTTTAGACTACTGTAATGCGCTCTACGTGGGGTTACCCTTGAAGACGGTTCGGAAACTGCAGCTGGTACAGAACGCGGCGGCTCGCCTGATTAAAGGCAGCCGCCGGCGAGATCACATCACTCCAGTGCTGAAGGAGTTGCACTGGTTACCAGTTGTTTTCCGGGCCAAATTCAAGGTGTTGGTTTTGACCTTTAAAACCCTATATGGTTCCGGCCCAGCCTATCTTAAGGAGCGCCTCCAGCAACACCAGACAGGCGGCTTAACAAGATCAGCCTCGGATGGCCTTCTCTCTGTCCCATCAGCCAGGACAGCTAGACTGGTGGGGACGAGGGAGAGGGCCTTCTCTGTGGTGGCCCCCACTCTGTGGAACTCCCTCCCTAGGGAACTCCGTCATGCCCCCTCTTTAATGAGCTTCCGTCGTGCATTAAAAACGTGGTTGTTCAGGCAGGCATTTGGGGTGGGTTAGGGTATTTTTTTTTAAAAAAAATTTTATGGTAAAATTTTATTGTTTTAAATTGTTTATGGTGGGTTGTACATCGCCCAGAGTGGCTGGGTGACCAGTCAGATGGGCGATTAATAAATTTAATAAATAAATAAATAAAATCTCATCCTCTGCCGTCCCCTTCTCCTTTTGCCTTCAATCCTTCCCAGCGTCATGGTCTTTTCCAGTGACTTTTCTCTTTGCGTTTGGTGGCCAAAACATTTGAGCTTCAGCTTCAGTATCTGTCCTTCCAATGAGCACTCAGGGTTGATTTCCTTTAGGATTGACCGATTTGACCTCCTTGCAGTCCAGGAGACTCGTAAGAGTCTTCTCCAGCACCACAGTTCGAAAGCATCAATTCTTCGGCGCTCAGCCTTCCTTATAGTCCAGCTCTCACAGTCATATGTTGCTACTGGGAAAACCATAGCTTTGATTATGCAGACCTTTGTCGGCAAGGTGATGTCTCTGCTTCTTACTATGCTGCCTAGGTTTGCCATAGCTTTCCTCCCAAGGAGTAAGCGTCTTTTAATTTCATGGCTACAGTCACCATCTGAGGTGATCTTGGGAGCCCAAGAAAATAAAATCTGTCACTGCTTCCATTTCTTCCCCTTCTATATGCCAGGAAGTGATGGGGCCAGGTGCCATGATCTTAGTTTTTTTAATGTTGAGTTTCAAACCAGCTTTTGCACTCTCCACTTTCACCCTCAACAAGAGGCTCTTGAGATCCTCTTCGCTTTCTGCCATTAGGGTGGTATCGTCTGTGTATCTGAGGTTGTTGATAATTCTCCCGGGAATCTTAATTCCGACCTGTGATTCATCCAACCCCGCGTTTCTCATGATGTACTCTGCATATAAGTTAAATAAGCAGGGCGACAATATGCAGCCTCGTCGTACTCCTTTCCCAATTTGGAACCAATTGGTTGTTCCACGTCTGGTTCTTACTGTTGTTCTTGACCCTCGTACAGGTTTCTCAGGAGACAGGTAAGGTGGTCTGGTACTCCCATCTCTTTAAGAATTTGCCACAGTTTGTTGTGATCCACACAATCAAAGGCTTTACCATAGTCAATGAAGCAGAAATAGACGTTTTTCTGGAATTCTCTTGCTTTCTCCATGATCCAGCGAATGTTGGTGATTTGATCTCTAGTTCCCCTGCCTCTTCGGAACCCAGCTTGTACCTCCGGTAGTTCTCGGTTCGCATACCGCTGAAGCCTAGCTTGTAGGATTTTGAGCATAACCTTGCTGGTATGTGAAATGAGCGCAATTGTACAGTACTTTGAACACTCTTTGGCATTGCCCTTCTTTGAAACTGGAATATAAACTGACCTTTTCCAGTCTTGTGGCCACTGTTGAGTGTTCCAAATTTGTTGGCATATTGAGTGCAGCACTTTAACAGCATAATCGTTTAGGATTTTAAATAGCTCAGCTGGAATACTGTCATCTCCGCTAGCTTTGTTGTTACTAATGCTTCCTAAGGCCCACTTGACTTCACTCTCGAGGATGTCCGGCTCCAGTTCAGTGACCGCACTATCATGGCTATCAGGGACATTAAGATCTTTCCTGTATAGTTCTTCTGTGTATTCTTTCCACCTGTTCTTAATCTCATTTGCTTCTGTATGGATATAGGTATGCTATTCCATTGATTTAAAAACATGGGATTTCTTAATGGTTCATAATTTGTTATACCATTTTCTTTGTTGTCAAATTGCATCAACACGAATCTCTTTAAAAAGCATTGCTCAATTATAATAGGATTGCTTTCCCTTTACACCCACCTCCCACCAAAGTTAAATCATCTCTTTAATAATCCTCGGAAATCTCACCCTTGAGCGAATGGGATTTGTGCAGCTGGGAGGGCCTGGCTTCTGGCTCTTCTTTTGTCATACAGTCTGCCATTTCCCACCTCAACAGACTGCAGCCAAGCACACTATTAAACAAACTGGAAGTAAAGCTTATTGTTAAGCTCTACAATTTGAACTAATAGAAAGCATGAAAATGCAAGAGATGTCAAAACAAGAAAAGTTGGCATTGATGACTCATTGTCCTTGCGTTTGAGGAATAAAAAAGATAGACGTTTATGACATTTGGATTAAAATGAGATGGAAAAACAACAGTTTGGGACAGAATTTGATAATCGCTTCATGACGTGAAATTGTAATGAGCTTGCTGATGTTATACGTGATATGGATAGCAAAGCCCATGTGTAGAGTGAAATAGTTGAGTGTTTTATTACATAACTAGCATATGCCCACCATTATGATGGGGAGGATCAGGCCTTAGAGAGGGCCTGTGTATTGCCGGGTTCCCTAGTAGGGGGTCGGGGGAGGCACTTTCCATCATGTGGGGTTCCACTCATCCCCAAATGCAGCGCTTAACTTTTCCCCATAGAAATCAGTGAGAGCCATTCATTTATACAGGAGAAAGTGAAGGGGGTGTACGCGGGGACACCAGGGAGTAGAAGTTAAGCCTTGCCCCTGATTACCACCATTTTCTTGTGGGAAGAAGGTTTTTCCTCTCGTGTACAGCCTTGCTGTTTACAGTCAGTTTACTTTGCTCCACAGAACTTCATGGAAGTCACTAGGAACTTTCCGGTGCCTGTCTGCATAGGCCCTGCCTTGCATTCTGTTTTATGGTTGTGTTAGAGCAGGGGTAGGCAAGCTGTGGACCTCTAGAAGTTTTGGCCTACAACTTCCATCAGCCCTAGCCAGCTTAGCCAATGATGAGGGATTTGCAAGCCAGAACATCTGGAGGGCCACATGTTGTCCACCTCTGTGTTAGAGTGTGAGATTTATACAGGGGTATCAGGATCAGATGACCAGATTGCCCATTCAGCAGATGCTCAGGGGCTCACAACATTTTTCAAGAAAAAGCAGCAGTGCAGATGAAGACAATGGTAGGAAGATTTTAAAGATTACCGCTCATATTCCAACCCTAGTGTGCCATCCTTACACATCATGCCTGCCCAAATCTCTCCACCACCACCAGCATTGCCATAAGTCACCCATTTTTCTCTCCTAGGCCTGAGCACCCCCTGACGCTTTAAACTCTTCAGTATCTAAGCTCTCTTCCCTTGTGCCATTGGTTGCCTTCTTGAATCCTTCCACATGCCAAGTCCGCTTTCCCCGAACATCAATCTTCTTGCAAGCCTACACTGTAGTTGCCAGGGCCTCTGGAAAACTACTGTCCCCAGGGACCCAGAACAGTGCTGATCATGCTTGTGAAAATGTCCTCTGTGCCAAGATTCCTCAGATACAGTTTTCTAGGTCTCCTTTTTAATAATAGCCAATTCCTAGTTTTGTCTCTTGTCACATTCTAGTATAGATCTATCAAACATAATGCCCACAGGAACTCGGGAGCTCTAGGAAACTACATTTGCCAGAGGTGTTGGTGCCCATAGTGCTACTGCCTAATGAAGGCTACAACTGCAGCTATAGAGAGGGCTAATGCAAAGGCTGAGTGAATTTCAAACTGAGCTCTAATCTTGGTTTGGGTGCAGCTCATAATTAGCCCCGAAGTTCCAAACTGAGAAGGTTTGTACTCCAAACTCTCACCTTCCAAACTTCAGCTATATCACTTGTGCCCATTATACAGAAAAATATAGCTGAAGATTTCCGGACTAGAGATGTGAAGGCCTGGGGAAAAAACAGGAAAAATTAGGGAAAACACGTTTCCCCCCTTTCCCCAAAAAATATTGGAAAAATTGAGCAGCTTTGGATTGTGAAATACTTTATTTTAGAATTTAAGACAAGGTGTTTATATACTGTTATCCAGCTTTTACTCCCCTCAAATGATTTCTAAATTTGTGTAATAAGAAGACACCAATCTTCTTCTGCCTCCAGTTCTTCCTCCTCCTTCTGGCTTCTAGGATGTTTCAGGGACTACTTGCTGAAATTCCCTCTGATCAGAAATAAAATAGGAACCTAAAAGATGGAATGTATAACTTGGTTTTCTCATAAAATTATCCTGTTTGGTATGTTAAGTTTAAAAGTATAGTTGATTCCGACAGTAATTAAAACATTACTAAGTTTACTTTTAAAAGTTTCAAATATAATGATAATTTTATGAGCAAAGCAAGTTATACGTAATATAACTTTTGGAATATAAAGGCTGCTTTATGTTTGTAAAGCAGCCTTCCCCAACTTGGTGCCCTCCAGATGTTTGGACTACAGTGCCCAGTATTCCTGAGCATTGGCCATATTGCCTGATGCTGATGGGAGTTGAAATCCAAAATACCTAGAAGGCACCAGGTTAGGGAAGGCTGCCTGAAACAACAAAGTGACTTTAGATCTGTAAAGAGCACTATTGCTTGTTTCTTAAATTTTCCCAAATTTTCCGTTTTTTCCCTGAACCCCCCAGAAAAAACATTTTTTTAACATGGCTTTAAAATTTCCAGAAATTTTACCTCTCTTTTCAGGACAAGCATTACTGTTATTCTGTACTGCAGTGTGCTGCCAGCCGTCTGAAGACTTGTTTGTCATAGTAGCTGAAGACAGTCATTTCAGTCAAATAGTCTTGGCACAATCAAACTTGCAGATATTCAGGCAAACCAAATCGAAGCAGATGCCGATAATAAACGCACCAAAAAGTCTGTTCCCTAGAATTATTTATCTTTGGGAGCATCTGCTCCCACTACCTTTCAGAGGATGGTGGACCAGATTTTAGAAGGTCTGCAAGATGTAGCCTGTCACCTAGACAACATCTTGAATAGTGGAGGAAGAACTGAACAAACATGTATTAAAAGGACTCATCATAAGTTCCTTCAGTAACTGGAATTTGCAATTTGCACTTCCTTAGCAATAGGCGCGACATCAGTCTAGTTGGCTTGTGATGCATCTCCATATGGCTTAAAAGCTGTAATGTGCAGTATGAGATTCAGTGGAGAGGAAATACTTGTTACCAAATCAATTAGCAAAAGTAGAACACAATTGTATTTACATCTACCCAGAAAACACACAGGCCTGATCAAGTCTGAGCTGTTAAGAGGCAGTTCAAAGAGTGAACCCTGGCACTCTGTTTTCAGAACAATCCACAGGAAAAAATGGGCTTTCACAAAAATATTAGGGGCTCATCTTTCAGAGTGGTAGGAAGGCTTTCCCACAGAAGCATGCAGGTTACTGCAAAGGAAGGAACAAACAGAGCCAAAAGAAGAGGAAGGGAGAGAGAGAGAATAAACAAGCAGGAATTTCTTGTTTTTTCCTGTTTTTTAAAAATTAAATCCCCATTTCAGCAATGCTCTTTGACATTTATAGTTGGAAAGAGATGATAGGGGTTTTTTTCTTTCAGGGAGCTGAAGGTCATTTGGAAGTAGGATTGCTGCTCCTGGTGCACTCAGTTACCTTACAAAATCTGTTTGAGAGTCAGAGAAAAGAAATATGGTTTGGATCCAGATAACTATGGACAGAGTTCTGTCTGTGCAGTGGTCTTTCCTCCCCTTTTGCTCTTGCGGCCATTTGCACCCCCTGAAAAGCTTGTCCTGAGGGCCAGGGGAATCAGGAGATAACCCCATATGTGCAAGCAGAAGTGCCTTCCTCACACACAAAGGTTTCTTTTGATCCAAATCTGTGGCCCAGTTCGCATATAATGACAACCCAGGATTTTTTTTAAAACCTGGGGTTGTCGTGAATGAACCACTATGCTAGTTCATGCTGCTGGTTGCTCCTGGTTGGCTCCTCCAGCGGGAGTAACTGAACAACCCAGAGACGACCCATGACCTTGAAACTCTGGCTTCTTTCCCCCCCCCCACCCCCAAACCAGAGTTGGATCCCAAGTAACCTTTGTTGGGCGAGAGACAAGCCCAAGTCCTGGGTTCATACATCATGCTAAACAACTCTAAAGATGGAGCATCCCTGGGTTGTTTTCCCACTCCCACTGGCTGTGAGATCAGTCGAGCCACTAGCTTGCTGGCTTGTTCATGACAACTCACCCTGGATTGTCATTATGTGTGAACCAGGCCTATGGCTGAGTTTAGATGTAATATTCCCAATGGGAACAAGCATGGTCTGTTGGAATGGAAACAGGCTCCCTAGAGTGTTCCCTCTTCCTCCCTCCCCTTCACTCCTCCTCTCATGCCTGGCTGCAGAGGAGATGACCTGGTTCGTTAACATAAAAGAGTCCTACTGGATCAAACCAAAGACCTGTCTCTAGTTCAGCATCCTGTTTCCCATAGCTGCCAACCAGATGCTTCTGGGAAGTACATCACAGGTTTGATCCTGATCTGTAGGAAGTGTTTAAACCAACATTTCCTGGTTCAGTCATCACAGAGAAACTGTTTTAACAAATCAGGAAGTCTTTTGCAGGGGGAGGAAAGAGCGCTCATTTGTTGGACAAGGATTATAATGCCTGCCTATGTCTCTACATTGTTGGAAGTGATGCCTCTGTTCAGACTCTTTCCAGTCTCTTGCTTCCAACCCAGATTCTTATAATAAATTATTTTATTTCTTACCTGTGACCTTCTCCGAGTATAATTAAGGCATCATTTTCATTTCTTGGAGGGATTCACTAAAATAACATTTAAAAACTCTACCTTTGAGTAGAGGGAGAGGCTACTCTAGCTGCATACCAGCCTTTCTTCCTTTTAATACAAAACATGTCCATTGTCAATAGAGGCTAGCAAGATGAGTTGGATTTGTGTCTGGTATTACACTGTAGTATTCCCAGCCATTAGAGGCTGACATCTTAGATCTTTCTGACCATGGTAATGTGGTGCGATATGCAGCCTGCTCTCTAAAACAAGCCATGGTTCATAATGTATGATTGCTGCCAAAGTGTATAACTACAGGTGACAATCGTTTACCCCGGCCTAGATAAAATGAATAAATGCTCTCTAATTAATTGCACTGCTTAGCAAAGGCCAGATTCAGCAATTAAATCCTTAATGCAACTTATTTTCCTGTTTGCTGATATGTATTTAATTTAGCTTGAAGGTTGGAATCTTAGACTTAATGACTGAATGTAGCAACCTTCCACCTACCTGTTTGCAGCACAAGCCCTAGTCTCTTATATCTGAGCAGATACTGGCTTTTACAAACAAAGCAAAACCTCACAGAATCGCTAAAAGGAAAACGTCAGGGTGGGGAGAGTGAATCCCTTGAGTGAATCTGGATCCAGGAAGGGTATTTTGATTATTGTAATTCCAAGTACGCAGGATTTGTTTATTGAATACATTTCTATCCCGCCTTTCTTCCATCATGCACCTTAGGGTGATGTACAGGGGGTTCCCAAGCGATCTCATATCCAGGCACTGACCAGAACCCAACCTGCTTACCTTCAGCAAGGTGGTTGATCATGTGCCTTCAGACCTACTTTGTAAACAGTGCTTGAGACATCACAGGTATATCTCCCACCGAGTGCAGGAGGCCAGCCAGTATGGGGAAGGCCCCGCCTCTGGGGCCAGGAAGGCGGTCTCCACCTTGATCTTCCGGAAGAGGCAGGCCTCCCCTAAGCTTGCCAGTTTGACTTCCTGCCTTGTGGTGGGAGGCAGCTTCTCTGAGGCTCTTGCACAACAAAAGCAACAACCCCCCCCAAAAAAGAAGAAAGAAGAGAAGAAGCAACCTTTCAGTCATGACGCGGGGGAGGCGACCACTCCTCTGGCACACAGAGGGCTGGCTTGCAGAGGGGAGATGGAACCAGGACACCCCCCCAAAGGGCTTCCTGCCTACCGCCGCATAGGTACCAGGGAAGCCCCAATGCTCCGGCTTCTCCCCCATGAAAACAGAGGGAGCTAATGGCCACGGGACTGAGGCCCAATGCAACGCCATCGCCCCTTGCCCCGCTGCCATCAGCCACATGGACACAGCGGAGTGAGGCCTGCCTGAACGGTGGAGCTTGCAAGGGGCAACGGTGGCTTCCATTGCCCCCCCCCCTTGAAGGAGAACAGGAGCGGCTTGGAGAGGGTGAGTCCAGGTGGCAACAGGGACTCTGAACGGCCCTCCTTCCCTGCTCCCCGCCCCCCGCCTGGATGCAAAACTGTTATGCAAGGCCCTGCCTAAAAAGCCACCCCCCCCCAATCGGGAGTCTAAGAAAGGGCAAGAAATGGAGGACTCCAGTCCCCCACATTCCTCACCATGGGGGCCCCTAGAAGAGCAGAGGCTTTGGAGCTTGGCGGTATGCCCATCCCAGAGGGCCAACCCTCACCCCAGCTCTGGGAGGGGGAAAGGTCCATGCTGCAACTCCTAGAGGAGGCCATTTGCCAAATCAGACACAGAGGCCAGAGGCTCCCCCCAAAAGGGACTGGGTGCAAAGAGGGCTCCCACAGGAGCACATCCAGGGAAAGGGCCTGACTCAGGCAGCGCTCGCACTCGTCCAGCTACAGCTCCACGGACGACGAGCGTAGCAGGTCACACTCCAAACAGGGATGCAGCCCCTCCACCATCCCCCATGTCCACTCCAGGAGAAGCAGACGGGGAGGAGGAGAGATGCCTTGGGCAGATCCCGGTCCACCTCAGACAGGCCCTTCTGGGAGGAAGCGCACCAGATCCTCATCCTCTAACCAAACAAAGAAGGCGAGGAGGCATGGAGACGGGAGGTGAGGAACAGATCCCCTTCATCCCCTACCTACCGCTCTTGACTCCCAAAGCTCCAGATCCCCTTCCCCCTGAGCAAGCTCATCAGGATCTGAGGAGAGAGACCCCTCAGAAGGGGGCAAGCCCCCCCCCCTTCCAGCCTGTCTTTTCCCTTTGGAAGCCTTTACCAAATTGATCTCCAAATGCCTCAACATCCTGAGCTTACAGACTAGGAAGAAACCGTGACACCCCCCCAGGGTCAGAAAAAGAGGGTTGGGGTGGCAGCAGCCTTCCCATCGGCCCCCGCCTTCTCACACAAATGTGCCACTCCCACTAAGCCTTGAAGAAATGCTGCGCAAGGAGTGGTCAAAGCCAACCAGATCTAAGACACTCCACTGCCACTGCAAAAGGTTCTACCGCCTACAAGAGGATGCCATGCAGGACCTGGTCACCCTGAGAGTAGATGAACCTGTCACAGCTCTCAACTCCAAGCTCTCCTAACCTCAGAACACAGCTCTCAACTCCAAGCTCTCCTTAGACCAGCACGACCGAAGGGCTCAGGCAGCACTCAGCCACGTCCATGAGACCAGTGACCACATCAACTATTGTCGCTAGGGGCACCTTCATGATGGCAAATGGACTACTCCACAACAGAGACTTAGGAAAGGAGGCTTACGAAACCATACAGGATATAGCTGTGGCAGTGTCATTCCTGGCTGATGCCTCACTAGACTCCTTCCAGCTGGGAGCAAAAGCAACAGCAGCTAACATTGTGGCAAGAAGGAACATCTGGCTCTGCAACTGGGGAATGGACACCAAAACTAAATCCAGTCTGGCGAGCGTTCCCTTCTCAGGTAAGCTCCTGTTCGGGGAAGCCTTGGACAAGCTCCTGCCGGAGATAAAGGATAAGAAGAAAGCTTTGCTGAACCCAGTGAGGAAAGAAACAAAGCACTTCCAGGCAAAGCCCAAGCCCTTTCGTCCCTTCAGGCCATCCTTCCCTTCCACCTATGTGCCCAGAGAGGGCAAACCTAAGCGACAACAAGACACTAGGGCCAAGCCGGACACCCACAGAGGCCCCCCCCCAGCAAGGCAAGAAACCCGGTACAGCATGACTCGCTGTCACCCCCAGTGGGAGGGCAACTATGGGACTTCTCAAATGCTTGGAGGCAGCTCTGCTGAGATAGCTGGGTCCTGGAAGCGCTGGAAGAAGGCTACTCCATAGAGCTTCAGAGGCCACCCAGGGAGCATTTCCTCAGCTGTCCCCGTTGGAAAGACTCAGCCGGAAATCTGAGGACTCTTGCAGCGATACAACACCTACAACAGATCTGAGCCATCGAGAAGGTACCTTGAAGAGGGGACAGGGCATCTTCTTCCTCTTCCTCACAGTCCCAAAGAGGAATGGAGGGACCAGACCCATTTTGGACTTAAAGAAGTTCAATCGCTGCCTGAGGAAACAGAAATTCGTAATGGAGATGCTCAAGTCCATAAAGGAGAGCCTCCCAAGAGGGGACTTATTAACATCAGTGGACCTGTCAGAGGCCTACCTGCACATCCCCATCCGGCCATCTCACCGCAAGTTCCTGCACTTCAGCCATGGAACAAGGCTATTCTGATTCAAGGCCCTTCCCTTCGGCCTAGCCACAGCTCCAAGAGTGTTCACAAAGGTCCTCCCAGTCCCAGTGGCCCACCTGAGGTCAAAGGGAATCCATTTACACCCCTATTTGAATGACATCCTGATCTCCCCATCATGGGAGCAGTGCATGCAGGTCAACAGTGACACTCTTTCAACCCTATGGTCCCAGGGGTTCATCATCAACGAGAAGAGCTCCCTGTCCCTCACAGTCCCTGCTTCACCTGGGGGTGACCTTGGACACAACCAAAGACACCATGACTCTCTCAACAGACAGGCAGGCCACAGTGAGCAGGCTGGTGGCCCAGATCCAGACCAAGAAGAAGTTCTGCCTCAGAGAACTGGCGAAGCTGCTGGGCATGATGGTTTCATGCCAGGAGACCATCCAGTGGGCAAGATTCCACGCAAGGCTCCTACAGTCATTCGTCCTAGCCTTCCAGATGGAAATAGCATGCAACCACAACCCAGCGGTGACACTCCCAGCGGAAGTCTCTCGCTCCCTGGCTTGATGGTCACACTCACCCAACCTTGCGGAGGGTGTTCCTATCCAGACTCTGACATTTCCACTGTAACCACAGATGCTTGCCTCACAGGATGGGGCGCTGTCTGCAAGGACCAACACACCCAGGGTCTAAGGACCAAGGAGGAATCTCACCTCAGCATCAGTCTACTGGAACTGAGGGC
Source organism: Heloderma suspectum (assembly GCF_057233095.1). NCBI lineage: Eukaryota > Metazoa > Chordata > Lepidosauria > Squamata > Helodermatidae > Heloderma > Heloderma suspectum. Next base: position 24,437,136 of record NC_139464.1, read on the forward strand.
CATCCACCTGGCACATAGCCCCACAGCTAGAGTCACAAGATGTCCTAATCAGAACAGACAGTGTGGTAGTGAAGGCCTGTGAGAACAAACAAGGAGGGACCCAGTCTAAATCCCTTCAGAAGGAGGCTATGATGCTATTCAGGTGGGCACAAAAGCACCTCCGCTCCATCAAGGCGGAGCACCTAAAAGGTGTGTTGAACATCCAGGCCAGCTGGCTTAGCAGGACGTCCCTAGACCCAGGGGAATGGTCCCTACATCCAGACTCACTCAGTTGGCTGACAAGCCAGTTAGGTCTGCCTTGCTTCAGCCTTTTTGCCTCTCAGCAGAATGCCAAGCTCCCCAGGTTTGCCACCTGCTACCTCATGAGAGGCGCCGAATTCACAGATGCCCTGACCAGCAGTTGGCCCAGGGGTCTTTACGCCTTCCCCCCGTTGCCCCTCATCCCAAAGGTGATCCAGAAGTTGAGGGACCAGCAGGCAGAGCTAATCCAAATAGCACTTAATTGGTCAAGGAGCCCATGATACACCAACCTTATAAACCTATCTACGGTCAAACTACTGACCCTCCTGCCCTGGCATGGCCTGCTTTTCGAGGGCTGATCATGCACCAAGACCCAGGAGTCCTGAAACTAACCACCTGGAGATTGAGGGGAAACTGCTAGGAAACCAGGGCTACTCATCAAAGGTGGTTTCCACCTTCCTGGCCTCCACAAGGTCCTCCACTAACAGGTTAGATGAATGCACCTGGAGGGCTTTCCTCAAATGGGCCCAGGCAACAGGGAGGGACCCCTTAGCCACGAACATAGGCATCATCCTGCATTTCCTCCAGGAGGGCCTGTCAGCAGGCCTCAAAACAAACACCCTAAAAAGACAGGTTTCTGCCTTGTGGTCCATACTAGGAGAGTTAGATGGGGGGCCCCTAGGGATCCACTCCCACATTAAAAGATTCCTCAGGACTGCCTCACTGATAGATCCTCCCCCAGTGAGAAGGTTCCCCACTTGGAGCCTCAACACTGTACTCAAAGCACTGTCCAAAGCGCCATTTGAACCCCTAGGGGCAGCCACCTTTAAGGTGCTGACCCTCAAAACAATTTTCCTTCTAGCCATCATGTCTGCCAGAAGGGTCTCCGAGCTGGAAGCTGTTCGGCAGAAAAGGAGCTTTGCATTTTTCGCAGGGATAGATTACATACATAAGACGTGTGCGCTGCCCCCCCCCCTTCAACTCAGACCCTGATTCAGCATTTTGGAAGACATCCCGCTTCTGCTCAGGCCAATTTATAGTCGGACCACTTCAGCTCAGCACCAAACCCGAGTCAATGTTTGGAAAAATGAGTCTTTATGCTTCCTGTTGACTACCATGAGAAATTGGAAAAAAAGTAACTTTTTTTCTCTTGGTTAGAACTGGATGATAATTTCAGGCATAGTAGCCCGCTAGAAGGGGATTACACCTGCCAATTGTCAGAAAAATAGGTGCAGGCTTTATATTTTGCTTTTCTTTTAGAAGGAACTGCCAATAACATTTTTATTACTTGGAAGAATTGGATAAAAATCTCAGGATTCATTGCCCCATCAAAGGAGATAATGTCTGCCAAATGTCAGAATGATAGCCACAGGGGTTCTTGTGCAAAGGTGGCCTTAACATTTTGAGGTCTCCAAAAGAGGACACACTGTACTTATCTCCCTATTGTCCTTATGGACCATTGTTCTGAAAATTACAGACAGCCTAAAGTTGTCCCTAAGTAAGAAACCAGGAAAGTTTCAGAAGGATAGGTGCAGCAGTTCATGTGGAAGGGGAGTTCTCCAAATTGGGGGAGGGAGGGATTTGCTTTCCCTTCCCTTCACCCTTCCCTAATAGTTTTTGGGTAAATTTGTATGAAAATGCACAGGTCTGAAGGATATACATGCATGCAAATTTAGAATTACTAGAATTTATTTACATTTCACCAATGTTAGCAGCAGGGGAACATGGGTGGGAAGGTGCTCTTACACTCATGCCCTGCCTGTGAGTTTCCTGTGGGCATCTCGTTGGCCACTGTGTGAACAGAATGCTGGACTAGATGGACCTTGGCCTGATGCAGCACGGCTCTTCTTATGTTCTTAAATTGAGAGTGCCTCTGAGCATATGCAGAATGCTTTTCTTTCACCACTGAGTACTTACATTCTCCCCCTACCAATTCTATTCCCCTCCATGCAACCATCCCTCCTCATCCTACCATCCTCTAGCAACTCTTCATAAAAACAGATGCCTTGTTTTGTGCAACTCTCCTCTATCTCCTCCTTCGTATGCACAAGCTCTCATTGTATCTTCCTCCCCATAAAGTCATTTGTGCCAAGACATGACCAGGATTCAGCCAATGAGTCTGTTTTCAAAAGGGTTATGTTACAGAGAAACTCTGAGCACATACTAAGTGCCTTTCCCTCACCACTGAAGCTAGAGTTCATGAAAAAAACACACACACACAAATGACAAAGCGTGTGCATAGGACTGAGCTGAAAGGGTAGTCACTTCATTAGATGGAATTGGGTAGGCACTGTATTAAGCCTGCAGTACCATGCTCACAACTCAGGAATTATTTCTGAGTAAACATGCAGAACATCAAGGTGCAAACCTCCCTGCAAAAGTAACTCATGCTGGAATCCTATGCACCCTTTCCTGAAGGATTAAACATAATGGGGCTTCTGAGTAGGCATACATAGGATTGTATAAATGAGCAGTATTTATCTGCCCTCCACTTAAAAAACAAACTAAAAGCTCCTATTTTTATTAAAGCTTTCTGTTCATAGGAACATAGGAAGCTGCCTTATACTGAGTCAGACCCTGGGTCCATCTAGCACGGTATTGTTGACACTGACTGGCAGCAGCGGCTCTCCAGAGTTTCAGGCAGGATTCTTTCCTAGCCCTACCTGGAGATGCTGGGGATTGAACCTGGGACCTTCTGCATGCCAAGCGTGTGCTCCACCACTGAGCTACAGCCCTTCCTATTGCTGGATAATGGCAACTGACAAACAAAACAGCCCCAGATTTGTTTCTCTGCAACCATGTGAACCCAGTTTTCTCAAAGACTTGAGTGAGAAGGAGAAAAACCAACCCTCTTGTGTGTTTGTATAAAGTCAAATGCAGTTCAGAACTTCTTTTGCCCACCGAAGAGAATTCTCTTTAAGAATTCCCCAAGATATGCTCTGGGTAGAATTAAAGGAAGGGGGAAGAACGAGTGGAATAAAGGAAGGGGGAAGAGAAAGGAAGAAAGAACAGGATAGGGGAGGGAAGAAGAAAAGAATGGTGATTGGAAATGTACGCAGGGGTGTGGGGCAGAGATAATTCCCTAAGCCAAGTGGCTCCTTTCAGAGAGGTAGTACTTCAGAGGAATTTAGGAGGCTGTGCAGGGTTTGCAAGGATTGCACGTACTTAAATGAACTTTATGAGGTGAGGTGGCTGAGGGCTTTTTCTAGCTTTTTTAAAACTGTTGTTCAGTCATTCAGTCGTGTCCGACTCTTCGTGACCCCATGGACCATAGCACGCCAGGCCTTCCTGTCCTGCACTCTCTCCCGGAGCATGCTCAAGTTCATATTCATTGCATCGGTGATGCTATCTAGCCATCTCATCCTCTGCCGTCCCCTTCTCCTTTTGCCTTCAGTCTTTCCCAGCATCAGGGACTTTTCCAGAGAGTTTTCTCTTCGCATTAGGTGGCCAAAATATTGGAGCTTCAGCTTCAGTATCTGTCCTTCCAATGAGCACTCAGGGTTGATTTCCTTTAGGATGGACTGATTTGACCTCCTTGCAGTCCAAGGGGCTCATAAGAGTCTTCTGCAGCACCACAGTTCGAAAGCATCAATTCTTCGGCGCTCAGCCTTCCTTATAGTCCAGCTCTCACAGCCATACATTACTACTGGGAAAACCATAGCTTGGATTATGCAGACCTTTGTCGGCAAGGTGATGTCTCTGCTTCTTACTATGCTGTCTAGGTTTGCCATAGCTTTCTTCCCAAGGAGCAAGCGTCTTTTAATTTCATGGCTACAGTCACCATCTGCGGTGATCTTGGAGCCCAAGAAAGTAAAATCTGTCACAGCTTCCATTTCTTCCCCTTCTATATGCCAGGAAGTGATGGGGCCAGTTGCCATGATCTTAGTTTTTTAATGTTGAGTTTCAAACCAGCTTTTGCACTCTCCTCTTTCACCCTCAACAAGAGGCTCTTGAGATCCGCTTCGCTTTCTGCCATTAGGGTGGTATCATCTGCATATCAGAGGTTGTTGATAATTCTCCCGGCAATCTTAATTCCGACCTCTGATTCATCCAACCCGGCGTTTCTCATGATGTACTCTGCATATAAGTTAAATAAGCAGGGCGACAATATGCAGCCTCGTCGTACTCCTTTCCCAATTTTGAACCAATCGGTTGTTCCATGTCCGGTTCTTACTGTTGCTTCTTGACCCTCGTACAGGTTTCTCAGGAGACAGGTAAGGTGGTCTGGTACTCCCATCTCTTTAAGAATTTGCCACAGTTTGTTGTGATCCACACAATCAAAGGCTTTAGCGTAGTCAATGAAGCAGAAATAGACGCTTTTCTGGAATTCTCTTGCTTTCTCCATGATCCAGCGAATGTTGGTGATTTGATCTCTAGTTCCCCTGCCTCTTCGGAACCCAGCTTGTACCTCCGGTAGTTCTCGGTTCGCATACTGCTGAAGCCTAGCTTGTAGGATTTTGAGCATAACCTTGCTGGCATGTGAAATGAGCGTAATTGTACAGTACTTTGAACACTCTTTGGCATTGCCCTTCTTTGAAACTGGAATATAAACTGACCTTTTCCAGTCTTGTGGCCACTGTTGAGTGTTCCAAATTTGTTGGCATATTGAGTGCAGCACTTTAACAGCATAATCGTTTAGGATTTTAAATAGCTCAGCTGGAATACTGTCATCTCCGCTAGCTTTGTTGTTACTAATGCTTCCTAAGGCCCACTTGACTTCACTCTCGAGGATGTCCGGCTCCAGTTCAGTGACCGCGCTATCATGGCTATCAGGGACATTCAGATCTTTCCTGTATAGTTCTTCTGTGTATTCTTGCCACCTCTTCTTAATCTCATCTGCTTCTGTTAGGTCCCTGCCTTCTTTGTCCTTTATCATGCCCGTCTTTGCACAAAACATTCCCTTGAGATCTCCGATTTTCTTGAAGAGATCTCTAGTCTTTCCCATTCTGTTGTTTTCCTCGATTTCTTTGCATTGTTCATTTAAGAAGGCCTTCTTGTCTCTCCTTGCTATTCTCTGGAACTCTGCATTCAGTTGGATATATCTTCCCCTTTCTCCCTTGCTTTTCGCTTCCCTTCTTTCCTCAGCTACTTGTAAAGCCTCATCAGACAGCCACTTGGCTTTCTTGCATTTCTTTTTCTTTGGGATGGATTGAGTTGCTGCCTCCTGAACAGTGTTACGTACCTCCGTCCATAGTTCCTCAGGCACTCTGTCTATCAGGTCTAATCCCTGAAATCTATTCGTCACCTTCACTGTATATTCATAAGGGATATGATTTCGGTCATACCTGAATGGTGTAGTGGTTTTCCCTACGTTCTTCAATTTAAGCCGAAATTTTGCAAGAAGCAGCTCATGATCTGAGCCACAGTCAGCTCCAGGTCTTGTTTTTACTGACTGTATGGAGCTTCTCCATCTTTGGCTGCAAAGGACATAATCAATCTGATTTCGATACTGACCATCTGGTGATGTCCATGTGTAGAGTCGCCTCTTGTGCTGTTGGAAAAGAGTGTTTGCTATGATCAGCGTGTTCTCTTGGCAAAACTCTATTAGGTTTTGTCCTGCTTCATTTTGTACACCAAGGCCATGCCTGCCTGTTATCCTGGTGATTTCTTGACTTCCTACTTTAGCATTCCAATCCCCTATGATGAAGAGGACATCTTTTTTTGGTGTTAGTTCTAGAAGGTGTTGTAGGTCTTCATAGAACCGATCAACCTCAGCTTCTTCGGCATCAGTGGTTGGGGCATAGGCTTGAATTACTGTGATTTTGAATGGTTTGCCTTGGATTCGTACTGAGATCATTCTGTCGTTTTTGAGGTTGTACCCCAGTACTGCTTTTCCCACCCTTTTGTTGACTATGAGTGCTACTCCATTTCTTCTAAGGGAGTCTTGCCCACAGTAGTGGATATGATGGTCACCTGAATTAAATTCACCCATGCCTGTCCATTTTAGTTCGCTGATTCCCAAGATGTCGATGTTCAGTCTTGCCTTCTCATGTTTGACCACCTCCAGCTTACCTTGATTCATTGATCTGACATTCCAGGTTCCTAAACAATATTGTTCTTTACAGCATTGAATTTTCCTTTCACCACTAGACACATCCACAGCTGAGTGTCCTTTCGGCTTTGGCCCAGCCGCTTCACTCTTTCTGGCACTACTTGGAAATTCCCTCTGCTCTTCCCCAGTAGTATATTGGACACCTTGCGACCTGAGGGGCTCATCTTCCGGCGTCATATCTTTTAGCCTTGTGATACGTTCCATGGGGTTTTCTTGGCAAGAATACTGGAGTGGGTTGCCATTTCCTTCTCCAGTGGACCACATTTTGTCAGAACTCTCTGCCATGACCTGTCCGTCTTGGGTGGCCCTGCACGGCATAGCTTATGGCTTCACTGAGTTACGCAAGCCCCTTCGCCACAACAAGGCAGTGATCCATGAAAGGGTTTTAAAACTGTAGAACCTATTTAAAAGCCCCAGCAGTTCCTTGATCATGACGCCACATAATCCTAACCCCCCTTTTGGAATAATTTGAGTCCTACAGTTATTTAGGAGAAATTAAAGTGGAGGGGGAGAAAGAAGTTTGTGGAGGCTGACTGGATCCTTTGCTGTCCTGAAGTTAGTAAACTTCTTCAGAAGCCAAAGATTCCAGTTTGGGGCAGTAAAATCAGATGCAGTGTGAAATTCCAGTATTTCACATGGAGCTCTTTCTTCCCTTCCTTCTCCCTCTTCAAAATTTCATTGCAGGCAAGCTCCCAACAGTGGGCATGTAAGAGTAGAAAAGAAAAGTAGGGGGAGAGAGGTTTTTTGCACCTCAAAAAAACAACCCCTACGCCAGAGATTAGGGATCGTGACCTCCTAATGGTCACCTTAAACACCTTCTGATTAGAATCTCTAATCCTGTGTTGCTTGACAGTTTTTAACTTTTGTTAGTAAAAAACTTCTGTCTTTGAAAAAAGGAAACTTTTGCATGGCTAGCACAAAAGCTACTGGACCTAACTGTCTGAACTTCAGTAGGTTCAGTCAGCTCCATAGGGGCTGCCAGGTCCCCAAATTCCATGTACGTATGTGGAAGCGCAAAAAAAAAAAAAAAAAGCTCTCTTCTTTTACAGATTTTCTTGAAAATAGCAAATTTTACCTGTGACTAGCACAAAAGGCAATGGACTGAAATTGGGGAGGTTGAATCAGCTCCATGAGTGCTACCAGGTCTCCAAATTTCATGTATTTATCGTACTAACTAAAAAAGTTATGGCTGTTTCTGTTTTCCAATGCAAGTCAATGGAAAAATGTTTAAAAATGGCAATTAAGACAGCTCAAAAGAGCTGGGGTATGGCTCAACCAAGATCCAGGGCCCGTGCCCAGGTGGGCCCTTTTTAATGATGCCCCTGGGTCCTCCAGAGGTCCTACAATCCTAGCAAGGGGCCGGCCTAAGGGTTTGTTGGCCCACCCAGGGATGAACTGCTTTTTCACATCCCCATACTGACTGGCCTCATGCACTTCGTGGGACAAACAGAAATTCTTTACTCACCAGTGAATTTGTGTTCTCATCGAGTGAAGGAGGCCAGCCAGGCCTGCCCGGGCTGGCCTCCTTCTAGGTGACTCATAGGCTAGGCAGGCTTCACTGCTGTTGCTTTCTCAGCCTGATCATCAGTCAAGGTACGCAGTCGAAGGTTGTCGGGACTGGTGGCTTGCAAGAAGTTACGACAACTTGGAAGACTCAACTGGCAAGCTTGGGGGAGGCCCCGCCTCCTCTGGAAGATCAAGGTGGAGACTGCCTTCCTGGCCCCGGAGGCAGGGCCTTCCCCATACTGGCTGACCTTGTTCACTCAATGAGAAGTTCACCAGTGAGTAAAGAATTTCCGTTTCTCCACCACTGTTTAGAAGCACTAAGTATACATGGATATATAAAAACATGTATATGTAATCAAGAGAAAATCAAGAGGGCTGTGTGTCTCCTGCAATTGAGAATATGATATTGTATGCAGGATTCAACTTTCTGAGAATCCCAGTTTTCGTTGTTTTCAAAACAACAACGTGGTTTGGGGCTCTTATGGTTACGAAGCTATGCTCGAGAGTGTGTAGGTGTCGCCGCAGAAACCTGTCACGGCAGTGTTTGGGGCGTGGGGCTTCAGTGCTCATTGTTCTTCCCCATAATTGGCAAATGTGTTTAAATGCAGAATAAGTGATGTAAAATTAGCAAATTTATGCAGGTCTCAGAATGCAGCCTTTTTTAGCACAGAATTTGGATCACCTGGGCACAGAATTTTAAATGTTTTAGGACAGAGTGCACAGGTGGCCTTGATTAAGAGGATCACAACAGCACCCTGGCTCATGATGAAGATGAGGTGCTGTTGTGATCCTGTGTTGTGAAGATGGGGAATAGAACCCTAGTCTCTAGCGTCCCAGTTGAGCACTGTAACCACTACACCACACTGGCTATACCTAATACTGAGATCCATTTTATGCAACCTCATGTTTTTTTTGCATATGTGTTGTTGACTTGGATACATGTAGTAATTAAATGTAATATACAGTTCCTTTGTATTATGAGCAGGTGATCTCACCACAGCGGATTCCTGCTACTGTAGCTCCATCACTACTGATGTCCCCAATGGTGTTCAGTCAGTCTGCCTCACTACCACCAAAACCAAGCGAAGGTGGATGGCTGCCAGTAGTAAACCAAGAAGCTGTTCCAGGTTCAGCTAATCTTCTCCTGCCTATGCAGAACCCAGAACCACCAATGGCAAACAGCAATCCATTGACAAAGCTGCAGCTACAGGAAACATTACTGCATCTGATCCAGGTAGAACATCAACATTTCTCATCTGCCTGTCTCTCTCTTGATAACTGGACCTGTAAGCCTGAGGGATAAAGTTTGGTCGATAAGATTTGGAGTGATTTCTTCACCCGTAAGCATCTTGCAATGTTGTGTAGATGGTGTTTTGTTTTATTACAGAAGCTACTCCCCCATATTGTTAATTTGGCCCTTCAGCCAGTTTGGCTATTGTGAACATATTTGCTCTTGGATAACCACATTGTAATCATACCATTGGAAAAGTGTGGGTTGTTGTGCCCTATTCCTCTCCGCCACCAAGTTATTTCCTACAGCACCAAGGACCTAGACCCATTAAAGGGGGCACTAACCACAGCTCTCACTTAGTGTAGGATATGGACAGGACAGATGCAGGGTATCAACATCTCCCCATAGACTCCTATGAATATTGAAGGCTAGGAGCTGATTGATGCCCAAATGCTGTTCATGCTTCTAACCAGATGAAATAGCAGTAGGGATCCTGCTTATAGCTACCTTTTGATTGTGGTGGTACATAAGAACATAAGAAGAGCAATGCTGGATCAGAACAAGGGTCCATCTAGTCCAGCATTCTGTTCACACAATGGCCAACCAGCTGTTGACGGGAGACCCACGAGCAGGACATGAGTGCAACTGTTCCCCAGCAACTGGTGTACACAGGCTCACTGCCTGATACTGGAGCCATCAGGTGTAGTAGCCATTGATAGCCTTCTCCTCCAGGAATTTGTCTAACCCTGTTTTAAAGCCATCCAAATTGGTGGCCATCACTGCATCTTGTGGTAGCAAATTCCATAGTTTAACTATGCGCTTTGTGAATAGGAAGTTGTTCCTTTTATCTGTCCTGAATCTCCCACCAATCAGCTTCATGGGATGACCCTGGGTTCTAGTATTATTAGAGACGGAGAAAACCGTCTCCCTATCCACATTTTCCACATCATACATAATTACTTGTATTTCCTTTAAGATATTCAAAACAGCATTATAGTCTCACAAAAAAACTATGAGAATTAGGATGGTAATGTGTGACATGTCTGAGACAACCAAATGAGCTTCATAAACCAGGAAGAACTTGAATTTGGGTTTCCCAACCCTCTAGCTGTTGCACCACAGCACTTCTAGTAATTTAGATCCTACTATCAAAAAGTTCAAAACATATGGAATCTTAATTTCTCTGTTTTTTTTTTCATTAACAAATTCTATGCATTTTTCCCCAGAATGACGACAACTTCCTAAACATCATTTATGAAGCTTACCTTGTCTGCGTGAGAAAAGCTGCTCTGAAAAAACCTATGTGAAGCATATTTTTAAAATTAAATGTGTGTGATGTCCCAAACTTGCCTTTTTAAAAACTGTAATAATCACATGAAAGAAATTCTTTGGCTTTCTACAAACCTTTAAATGATCCTCATTGGCAAGTATGCTAAGAAATTGGTGGGAACTGGTAGTGCCTTCCTGGGTGTGGGATGGGGTCACAGTGTAAAGACAAAATTAAAATACTTCATAATGTTTTTCTTCATAGGCTGTATGCCAGCTTGTATAAAGACTGATATTTTCTGTTTGGTTCTCTCATCGTGTGTGTGTGAGAGAGAGAGAGAGAGAGAGAGAAATAAATAAATACATACATACATACATACATACATACATACATGTTGGATATTGGTTACCTAGGCACTTTGCTGGGAGTTGAGAGGTGGAAGTTCTTGTATTACTTAGCGCTATTTACAAAACATGGTACTCGTTGTTAACCACCAGGTGGCAAGCTAGGACTGTTGTTTAGAAATATGAAGCGACCATGAAAGCTTTGGCTGGAGACAGATCACTTTTCAGAGAGTTGAAAGTGTCATGATAGAGCCGCTGGTGCCTGTCATTTGCCCACTATCACCTCTGTTCACAGGTTTAGCAAGTTGCTCAGAAACCTACAAAACCAGTTTGACCAGAGATGACAGCAGGACAAAAGAAATGAGTGCACACACTATGGACAATGATGCCTCTTTCATATCATCTCCAATTCTTGTAAAAAAATATATCATCTGTCTCCATCCAGTGGAATGTGCTAGTGAGAGGGCTGCTTTTCATGTTAGTTTTGTTAATGTCATGCTGTGACACAAATCAGAGCTGTATCTGAAAAGACAATGTGGGAAGGGTCAGACCAAAGGGCTGTTGCTGCAAAAGACTTGTGCGTGCCAAGAATTGGAGAGGACTTGGCATACCTGTTCCTTTCTTGGAAATAGACACTTGTCAGTTCTTCCCCCACTATGTTTTGTGAGAGCACACCTGCCATTTAAAAATATGTTGAAGAAGGAGGCAGTCCAAAGAAAGTTAGGTGCACAAAATTCCCATTACACTCAATGGGCAGTGTTTCCATTACTCTTGTGATTATGCTCACTGCAACATAGCCCCAATTTACCTACTGTCTGCTAACTATGAAAGATATAAGATTTTTGTCTTTTTTAAAAAACTCTTCTTTTTGTAAGCAGATATTTTTCTATTTTGTGACCAGAATATTCATAACAGTGGATGGTAAAATTATAGCCCTTAAAATATAGTATTTTGTTTCTAGGTGTTCTTGCCTTTTGATGTAGATTTAGGCCAGCACCAGGCTGTGATACTTCTATGTGCTTCTAGGGGATAGCTGCATTGTTTTTAATTGTTCTGTTAAAAATAGCAAAAATAATAAATAGTTTCATTTTCACTGTGTTGTTCCATGAGCAGATGGACAATGGTTTCAATGATCCATTTGTAAAGAAAATAAAATGGATTACACAGATTGTGCTTTGGATTCATCTTATTACCACAGGGACTAAATATTCTGGGCTTGGATGGATGCTTTTCAGTGTTGTGGTTTTAAGATTTGAATCTAACTTGCTTCAAACATGAATACAACTTAAGTACAGCACAAGGTGTTCCTTACATGAGTACAAGGTGGTTTAGAATCACATGAGAAGCAGCAACTTGAAACATAGCATTCTGAATTTAGATTTGTCAAATAGAATTATGTGCCTTTGTCAATTGTAGATTATTTGCCTACAGAGTCCATCACCCTACTAGTAGAAAAAGAATTATATCAAGGATAGTGTTCTGCTCTGAGAAGAGAACTTGAGTTGCTACTAACAACAGATTCTCAAGAGGGCTTACAATGTTTAATTTAACACAAGAGAGGGAAATAAATGCAGGGAAAACAAGGGAAGAATATCCATATATTTCAGTTAGATTTAGGATTAGTTACAATAGGATATGGAGATTAGGAGGTCATGCCAAAGGCTTCATGGAAAACATGGGTTATGAGGAGGGATTTGAAGGAAGTAAACAGTGTGGCAACTCAGTAAGCATTCTGGGAGGCAATGTCAGGAATAAAAGATGGCAAGGATGAAAGGGCAAAGCCATTTGGAGGAGGAGGAGACCTTTGGATGAGAGAGGACATAGAGCAGGAAGAGTGAAGGTTACAGGCAGGAATGCTTTGGCATATAAGTGTGGAGAGGTAAGGGAGGCAAAACTATGGAGGATTTTGAAACTAAGGACAAGGAGCTTGTGCAGTGTCTGGGATAATCCGACCTGAGTAACTTTGATTACCGTGGGGAATGATATCTTATAAAGGGCAAGTGCAGGTGTAATGAGGGGAATATGTCAGAAGAAGGAACTACAGGTACTTCAGCCCAGCAAAGAATTACTTCTGGAATACTGGGACATGCCTCAGCAGAGCCAGAAAGTCTGGTTACCCACAGACACCTATAATATGCCACCCTCTCTGTATAGCTTGCTGTATCTCCTCAGTTCTTCAGTCTGAACAACTCATTGTGAGAGCTTCAGCAGGTGCCATTCTTCAGAACTGGAACTTATGTAACACCCTCCATGTTTCGAAATGCCTGACGCTGCTGACAACAGTATTGTCTCATCCCTGCAACAACCCAGGGGGTACAGTCTGCTGTCATTAGGCCCAGAAGGAAATGTGTTAACAAAAAAGGGGAAGGAATATAGTGTTGTAACACAGTACTTGCCAACTATATATATTCAGTATTTACTAGCCCTAAGTGAGAAGCTAATCTCCACTTCATTTACTGTCTTGGTTTGTTTTTTCATTAGAAACCTGCAGCCAAAGATTCACTGTTTCAAGTCAGTATGCGACATTCAGTGCTTCTTCCCCCATACCGACACCTCTTTGCCCCACATTTTCCTCTCTTCAAAGGTTGCTTGCCTATATACTCTTTTCACCCCTCTCTGGACTAGGTATAAACAGAACCGTGATTCCATGAAAATATTGCACAAACATTTTTATACAGGCCACAGAATTCAGCCTTCTGAGAAACTCGGCTTTCTTTAAGAAGCAAAAGCAAGTTTCTAGCCCATATAGTTGTAAAGACTGAACATTTCTGGCAGTGCCTGCTGAAATTTAAGAAGTCATGGAGCAGGGCAGGGAGGAGGCTAGCAACACAGGAAACTGCCTTATAGCAGGCCAGAGTATTTGTCTATCTAGGCTGGTATTGTCTGACTAGCAGCAGTTCTCCAGGGTCTCAGTCAGGCAGCAATCTTTCACATCACCTGCTTCCTGATCAGTTTACCTGGAAATACCAGGCATTAAAACTGGAACTTTCTGCATGAAAAGCATGTGCGCTATCACTGAGGTATGATCCCTTTAAAGTACAGGACTAGGATTAACAGGAGTCAGGAGACGAGGCTTCAGAGGTCCTTGTCCTCCCTCATTTTCTAACACTTGTGCATAATTATTGTGTTTGCCAGATTAGAGAAAATGGCAAGAGGGTCTTCATGAACCTCTGAAACACCAGCTTCCACGTTTTTAGCAGCACTAAAAGATATTTGTCCACTCCAAGAACGTATCTACAAGGTCAGTGAAATATGAAAAAGGCAAATTTTTGTATATTCATGGTAGATCTAGTATATATCTACTTCTTTTTCAGGGATATTTGCCTGCTGTTTCCTGATTTTTGGACTTTGTGCAAAAATAAAAATGGAAGTTGTGATGGGGGAAATGTGAAGGTCATTTGAGAGGTACATTTGTTGAATGTATGGATTCTGATGGATTGCCCTATTGGCAAATAGATCTGACTACAGAAACATGGGTTCCTGGAAGAAGGTTATCATGTTGGAAGATGCTCAGAGAAAGCAAATCTGTTTTTCTTTTATCAAATTTTATACCTTACAGCTAATAAAGTAATATACACTGTATCCATACTGTTTTCCACACTGTATTTATCTTTTTGTATATTGTTACAAATACTAGAAAATTAAGAAATAATTATTCAAACAGGTAATAGAGGAAATGGTTAAGCAGGGATTTGAGCTCCATTTCCTGAGCCCAGCACGCCATTGTCTTCACCATACTAACTTTCTGTTAAGCACTGGTATTTGTGTCTCAAAGCAGGGCCTCCAGCATCTTTTTGGCCCCTCAATTCTGACCCCACAAGTAGCTAGATACGCTAAGTTTTGGGACTCAAGGGTGCCCTCTAGACTGCAGTACTACTCTTGAGTACTATCTGCTGTTTGCACAGCCTGTGGACGGTCAGCTGACTTCTCAAGCCAACAGAGACACACCAAGCTCTATAAAACTTCCCCTGTGAAACCATAGTCTGAACAACGTGGTACATCGAGTTGCAATCCTGTCTCCTTCCTCTGGTGTATTATATCTGTGCTGAAATCAGGCTCCATCTTTTATTTATTTATTATTTATTTATTATTGCATTTATATCCCGCCTTTTTTCCTCTTGCAAGGAACCCAAGGCGGCTTACATTATCCTCCTCCTCTCCATTTTATCCTCACAACAACAACCCTGTGAGGTAGGTTGGGCTGAGAGTGTGTGACTGGCCCAAAGTCACCCAGTGAGCTTCCATGGCCGAGTGGGGACTAGAACCCGGATCTCCCAGCTCCCAGTCCAACACTCTTGCCACTACACCACACTGACTCTTCAGCCTATCACATCGCTAGGCCTTAGGCCTGACACTTTTTTGTTCATGCTCGCCAAGAAAATGTTCAAAATGGAGAAGTCTGGTGACATGGGATTAGTCTAATTTCAGATGATAAGGTTTACTGCTTGGGTCGAGAGGGATGATTCAGGAATGTTTATTTGCTTAATGTCTCTGCCTTAACATTAGCAGGCAAATATAGTGTCAGCCTTTATCTGTCATATTTCCTGCATTGGGCTGGATGCATTAAACTACACTCAGAAGATGGTACCAAAATGTCAGTATATTAAAAGAAGATCTCTGATTTTAATTCTGTTTCTGCTGGTATATTTACCATTCAGATATACTTAGTGAAAGCATTATGATCTTGCCCTGTACTTTCTCATATAGCTTTAGATTTTTTAGCCAGGTTTTATGGCACATAGAGGGTAGAATCCATCTATTCCTCACATGGGTGTTATCAACAAGGTAGGAGTTTTTAATTCTATGTTTTATAATTTATGAAATCTTAAGTTATAATAAATGCACAGAACAGTCCATCAGCAGGCACCAACCCTACAGCTGCCAAAAGACATGGGACAGACATGGGCTTGCATGCTCTCCCCTCTGCTCTGGTGAGGAAGAAATTGGAAGATTTCACTCCTGGTTTATAGTAACCAAAGTTTAGCATTATTCCTGAACCTGGATAAACTGTGATTAGTCATTACTATGGTTAAGAAGCAAGCCAACTTCAAACCTTAGTTTATTGAACCAACTTCTTTCAATAAACAATAGTTAAGATTAATCACAGTTTAGGGTTCAGATATAACACTAACCTGTGGTTAATTGAAATTGGAAGTGAAAGCTGATCTACTGTGGTTGTGTCAGAGGAGGGGGGAGGAGCACATGAATCCAAGGCCTGTGCATGTAATAACTATAGTTTAACATTATGTTTGAACTGGGCTAATGTAGCCCCTTCCATTGGTCCTAGGTGACACTCTGACCACCTGCCACAGGGACCTTTCTCTTTGCCATACTTTGCCTTTCCTATACTTTGAGACAATAGGAAAAGGTAAACAAGGATATTTGCCTAATATCCCCTGATCTACCTAGAATATTTAAATTTTTGCATATTCTACAGGTTAGCTGTTGGATCGTTGCAGTCGCAACCCGTCAAAACAGCATAGAGGAATATCTAGGAGGGGGTCTTATTCAGCAGACATGCTAGATTTGGCATAAGGACTCCTCAGTGCCAGCCACCAATCTAGAAGTGAGTCATATGAGGAAAGGCTAAAGGAACCGGATGTCTTTTAGGCTCAAGAAGCGAATATTAACTGTTGAAAGTTGTCAAATTATCTCAGAGATTGTCTTCTCCCCATGGTACCTTCGCAGCTGTTAAGATTAACTGAGACTGCCTTCTTGATTGTATTGTCCGTGCAATGAAGTGCAGAAAGGAGACAGATATTGAAAGGTGTTCTCAGTGGCTGCCCCACAATTGGATAACGTCCATCCCTTAGACCAGGGATCTCTCACCTTTTTGGGACTGTGGGCACATTTGGCATTTTAAAAAAGTGTCCTGGGCACCACCACAAATTAGCTGCTGGAGGGGGTGGAGGGCCAATTGCAAACATGCTGGCAGTGCCCCCACCCCATCTCTCTGTGTGCACATGACTGTTCACCCTGTGTGCACACTACTGTAGCGCTCTCGCTCTCTCTCAATTTCCTCCCTATTAAAGCCAATAGAACAATCCATCCACTGTTTTAATAGGGAGAGGAAATCCACTGTTACAACGTCCTTGATAGGTCACCATCCAACCTCTGCTTAAATGTATCTAATGAAGGAGAGTCCAGAACTTTCTGAGGCAGTCTGTTCCACTGTTAAACAGCTCATACCATCAAGACGTCCTTCCTAATGTTTAGTCTAAATCCCGTTTCTTGTAATTTGAATGTGTTGGCTTGGGTCCAACAAAGCAACAAAGAAAAAATTTACTCCATCATATATGTGACAGCCCTTCAAATATTCAAAGATGGCTATCATATCACCTCTTAACTGTGTCTTGTCCAATGTACCCAACTCCTTCAACTTGTCCTTATAGGACTTGGTCACTGGTCTCCTCACCAATTTTTGTTGCCCTCCTTTGGACACATTTCAGAGCATCTAAAGTTAGATTTCCCATTTGACAAGTGCAGTGCATAAAAACAATCAGCATGTAACAACAATCATAGCAAACTTTCTGGAAAAGGAAAGATGAAGCCTTTGAAAAGACAGTGTTATATGCATTATAAATATATATTGCAAAGGACTAGTCTAGTTTTAGTCTTTTCAGCAAAGCCAAAAATGAATCTTGTGGCACCTTGAAGCTTTAATGTTAACAAATGTATTGTGGCATGTGCTTTCATGGACCAGAGAGAGCTTACCTCATCAGATGCATGAAATATTATCCTCAGTAGGCCGATATACACATACCTAGAGGAGAACATTGTAATCAGTGGGGCTGAATGACCATAAAATGCCAGAATATAGCCTGTGATGTTTTTGAGTAGTGTAAGGGTCAAATGTGAATGGTCCCTGTGTTTACCTTGTGTACAACAGCAGTTATTGGTAGCATTTCTTCAATGTCTGTAGGTAATTTTTTAAAATTTAAAACTGGTTCAGATCAATTACCAATATCCCAGCCTATTTTCTCTTGGTATTTGCTTGTAAATTTCCCCATAGTGGAGTATTTAATTTATATGGAAACAAAAGAGTATTGACAGATAAGAGAAGCAGGCAGGTTCCTAGCAGCTCCTGACAGAAAACAGAGTCATGGAAGGAGGTTAAATTCTCAGTTCCTCAAGGAATTATTACTAAATTATGAATAAAATAGCAGAGACACACAAAATTTGATGAGAGAGACTTACAGTTCAGTCCTATGCATGTTTGCTTAAGATGTAAGTTCTATTATATCCAATGGGCTGTATTAGCAATGGGCTGCTAATACATGTGTTTAGGATTGTAGCCTTTAGGATGTTTTCCCATATGATATTATTCCCATCACATGCAAATGAAATGTGTTCTAGTGTTGTTGTTTTTGTCTTCTTTTAAACAATGGGATGTAGTCCAGCACTAGTCTCACACTAGGTGGATAGCTGATTGTCCTGCTATCTGCCTAGAGATTTTAGGTGCTCCCAGACAAGACTTTTATTATGCAATTGCCCTGCCTCAGACACAGAATTTTATGAGGTGCATAATGCCTTTAATTCATAGGAACAGGAACCTCCATCTGGAAGCAACCCATATGCTTGAAATTCTATTCCAAATGGCAGAGGGAGACAGAACGAAAACAAGAAATACCCTAACATGGACAATATTTTTGTATGCAGCAACTCCAGCATTAAAGAGTTTAAATCCAGTTGTGGAATGAGCTCCCTAGAGACATTCGCCTGGCGCCTACGTTGTACTCTTTCCAGTGCCAGGTGAAGACCTTTTTATTTTGCCAGGAATTTTAGCATTTTTGTCTTTTAGCTCTGCTGTTTTAGATTTGTTACTGTATTTTAAATATCTGCGTTGCTGGTAGGTTTTATGCTGGTTGTACTTTTATACTGTAGTTAATGCTTTTATATTTTTATGTGTTACTTGTGCTTTGAATTCTTGTGACCCGCCCAGAGAGCTTCGGATATTGGGTGGATAGAAATGAGATAGATAGATAGATAGATAGATAGGGCCACTTTTGCAAGAATTCCCCATCTTCATTTGTCTCTGTAGAATCGTTCACTCCTGCTCAACCACATCAGTTCCTGGGTTAAACAACTCAGGAATTATTGTTACGTGTGACAATGACTACCAGTCGTGATGGCTATATACTAGATCCAGGATTGGAGGCATCATGACTCTGGATATCAGTCCTTGAGGAACAACAGAAAGAGAGGGCTCTTGCCTTCATGGCTTCCCATAGGCATCTGGTTGGCCAGTGTGGAGAATGGGATTCTGAATTAGATAGGGCTTTAGTCAGATCTAGCAGGCCTCACATGAGCATGCCACTGCTGGTAAAGCATGAATTGGTGAAGCACTTCTCTCACATCTCTGCCAGGCTTTTACAGCTCTGCCTTTAGGGGAGTGATTGTTTTTAGGCATTTTAGGCAAAAAAGAGAATTAACTTACAAAGATATAAAGAAAGTTCTTGTGCTCATCACCTGAGTTCTCATGATGGGATGGCTTATAAATGTGGGGAAATAGTAAGAATAATAAGTATTATATCTCCTAACCGTATCTACCTTGCAGGGTTGTTGTAAATTCCTTGGAGGAAGGGTCAGATAAAAATGTACCCAATAAAATAATGCTATTGGTACAACATGCTTATACAGCTATATTCCTCTAGGGGCTATCACAAACCTCCTTACCAGGCTTTTAGAAAATTGTAACAAATGAGTGATTCAGAAAGTAGCAATCTTTGCTCTTGCTCTGGTCAGATCAAGGTTGTTGTTCAGTCGTTCAGTCGTGTCCAACTCTTCGTGACCCCATGGACCATAGCACGCCAGGCCTTCCTGTCCTGCACTCTCTCCCGGAGCGTGCTCAAGTTCATATTCATTGCATCCGTGATGCTATCTAGCCATCTCATCCTCTGCCGTCCCCTTCTCCTTTTGCCTTCAGTCTTTCCCAGCATCAGGGTCTTTTCCAGGGAGTTTTCTCTTCGCATTAGGTGGCCAAAATATTGGAGCTTCAGCTTCAGTATCTGTCCTTCCAATGAGCACTCAGGGTTGATTTACACTTCCTAATATACATTATCCAGATTCATCTGCTTTGACAAGTTGCTTCTTTTAGCCTGGCACCAATCTGTTGTGGCCTTTGATGCCATTTTTTGTCTCTCATGAGTTTGATTTTATTTATCATCCATCATGTTGTGTGTCCTCATTTTAACATCATCATGTTTGAATGCCTTGTCGTAAATGTGTAATCTGATTCAGAATTTTTTTACAGAGGAAGCTGAGTAGTAGGGGGCTGCCTGACTAAATTATGCAGGCAAGAGCTCTCTCTGCACAGAATAAAGCTTGGCGGGGTAAAGCTTCTCTGCTTTCAGCCATCATCACGTTCTCCTTGATTTATTCCTCATTCCTTACTTGAACACAGGCTTTGAAAATGAACAAAGAAGATTAGGGTTTTAACATCTCTTGTAACTCTCCAGAGCAGCAGTGTTCCATCAAAATTAACATTTGTGCATAAAGAGAAAAGGCACCAGTGTTTCCCCATTACCTGCCTTGCCATCTCTGCTCCTGTATAGATGTAAAGTAGCTTAGAAGCTGTCAGAAAATAATACCTGTTCAGTAAAACACACCTGGGGAGATAGGTAACACTCGCCTTTCTTGCGCATTTTCAGACTTAGCCAGTGGCACAGGTCCTCCTTTTTTTCAGTCAGCAGCAGGAGAAATAATGGTTCCCCATAGAATGTACTGATTAATCCTAATGTTGCACACATGAGCTGAACATAAAGCCATTACTCTGTGTCAGGGTGGATACTGAGCCAACAGAGCCCCAGAGCAGTTCTGATTCTGAGGAAGAACAGCAATCTGTGGCAGAGGAGCTCGCTCATCTCTCACAAGCACAGCAGCTGGCAGAGATTCCTCCTGCCAGCATTCCTGGGAGAGAGAGTGACCCTGGCAGTGAGAGAGCGCTGGAGGGGGGCTTGCTGGATGCTCGATGCCAACGCCGGGAGCGACGACAGCTGGAGGGCGTGGAAAGGAGGCATAGCACTTGTTTGGCGCGCAAGCAAAGGTCGCGTCCCGAGGACCCAAGGGAAAGAGGGAGGATCTCTCCCTAGCCCATAAGTTCAGGGTTTTCCCGTGATTCTCCTTCAAACAGGGACCAACTGCCTTACCTGGAGCTTAGGCTACTATCTTTCCCCAGTGCTGTTCCTCGCTTTGGCGCTAGCGACTAGTATACTGAAAGAGTCATAAAGTAATAAAGGAATAAAGTATCGGAAAGAATTCCTCATCGTCTGTGTCCTGAGTTGGCTATTGGTGGGGACTGCAAGAGGCAGCTAGGGCGCTCCTATCTGGGAACTACAGATCAGTCAGTCTGACATCAATCCCTGGGAAAATTCTGGAGCAGATGATAAAGCAATCCATCTGGAAGCACCTTGAAAACAATGCCATGATTACTCGAAACCAACATGGATTTGTCAAAAACAAGTCCTGCCAGACAAATCTGATCTCATTTTTTGATCAAGTAACCTCCCTTGTAGACCGTGGGAATGCTGTAGACATCATATACCTCGACTTCAGCAAAGCTTTCGACAAAGTGCCCCATGATATCCTGATGAGCAAACTAGCTCAAAGTGGGCTAGATGAAACAACGATCCGGTGGATCCACAGTTGGCTACAGAATCGGACTCAAAGAGTGCTTATCAGTGGGACCGTCTCAAACTGGGGAGAGGTAACGAGTGGGGTACCGCAGGGCTCAGTCCTGGGCCCAGTGCTCTTCAACATTTTTATTAATGACTTGGAGGAGGAGGTGCAGGGAATGCTGATCAAATTTGCAGATGACACAAAATTGGGAGGGATAGCTAATACTTTGGAAGACAGAAACAAAATTCAAAGTGATTTGGATAGACTGCAGCGCTGGGCAGAAAACAACAGAATGACATTTCATAGGGATAAATGCCAAGTTCTGCACCTAGGAAAAAAGAAACCAAATGCACAGTTACAAGATGGGGGATATGTGGCTCAACAACACTACAAGCGAGAAAGATCTTGGAATTGTTGTCGATCACAAGCTGAATATGAGCCAACAATGTGATGTGGCTGCAAAAAAGGCAAATGCTATTTTGGGCTGCATTAATAGAAACATAGCTTCCAAATCCCAGGAAGTACTAGTTCCCCTCTACTCAGCACTGGTTAGGCCTCATCTGGAGTACTGTGTCCAGTTCTGGGCACCACACTTTAGGAAGGATGCAGACAAACTGGAGAGGGTTCAGAGGAGGGCAACAAAGATGATCAGGGGACTGGAAACAAAGCCCTCTGAAGAGAGACTGAAAGAACTGGGCCTGTTTAGCCTTGAGAAGAGAAGACTGAGGGGAGATATGATAGCGCTCTTCAGGTACTTGAAAGGTTGTCACAGAGAAGAAGGCCAGGATCTCTTCTTGATCATCCCAGAGTGCAGGACACGGAATAATGGGCTCAAGTTACAGGAAGCCAGATTCCGGCTGAACATCAGGAAAAACTTCCTGACTGTTAGAGCAATACGATAATGGAACCAATTCCCTAGGGAGGTGGTGGGCTCTCCCACACTGGAGGCCTTCAAGATGAGGCTGGACAGCCATGTGTCAGGGATGCTCTGACTTGGATTCCGGCATTGAGCAGGGGGTTGGACTCGATGGCCTTGTAGGCCCCTTCCAACCCTACTATTCTATGATCTTGACACTCTGTGCCAGACATGCCCATGCTCTTATGCAACCTTCCCCAACCTATGGCCATGCTGGCTGGAGGAGAGGAGGAGGAGGATTACATTTATGTCCCACCTTTTTTCCTTTTGCAAGGAACCTGAGGTGGCTTACATGATCCTCCTCCTCTCCATTTTATCCTCACAACAATCCTGTGAGGTAGGTGAGGCTGAGGGCCAGTGACTGGCCCAAAGTCACCCAGTGAGATTTGTGGCCGAGTGGGGACTAGAACCTGGATCTCCTGAATCCAAGTTCACCACTCTAACCACTGCACCTCACTGTCTCTCTGATGGAGATTATGGAAGTTGTAGTCTCATACATTTGGAGGGCTTGCCCAGGTCAGGGAAGGCTGCTTTTATGCATGTGTGTGCACAGCAGAATTGGTATGAAGGGTTCCTCGTGGCCACAGTGGCTTGGCTTCTGTTTAAAACGTAGATTTGGATGTTTAAAAGAAGCATCTGGCTCACATCTATGTTAACATCATCCCCGAATGCTGTACTTGCCAACTAGAAGGCAAGCAGCTGGACCGCACATGGCAAATTATTTTGGACAGGAGTGGGACTTAGTCCCAGAATTAAATGTTGGTATTTCATTGGGTTTCTTTTGCTTGGAATCATGGCAAATTGATAGGCGCTTTGGAGGTTCAGGTTTTAACTTCTCACAAGTAGAAGGAAGTGTCAGTGTGGTACAATGGTCAGTGCAATGGCTTTGAATATAGGAATTGGGGGCAGCTCCACCCTTGGACAGAGTGAGACAGTCTGCCACAGGGGTTATGAGAATGGAAGTAATGTGCCAGTTGTACCTTTGGATGGGGTGAGACACATAGGCAACTTCTGTTGTTGTTCCCTGTTGTTCAGTCCCTGCCATCTTCAATTAAACATTCTCAAGCACCAGAGCTGGAAAACCTCTTGGAGAGCTGCTGCTAGTCAGAATAGACTACCTAGATCAATGTCTGCCTGTGTAGAAGGCACCTTTGTATGCTTATCTAAGTATGGCCACCCCATAGTATGTACAGATAGCACTAAGAGAGACTTGCAGAAATATCGCACGAAGGCTAAAATACAAGTGGTGCATGCTTTTCTTGGTCATTGGGAAAGCGCTGGAACTATGAGCTACATTCAGAGAAGTCTCATGGTACAGCCCTTCTGGAAGGAAATTACATGAATGTACAAGAGCTCTGCACACAGTACATCAAAGAGAAGGCTAGGCTACATCCGCCATCTCTGATATACTAGTTTTCTCTGTGTCGACTTCTATGTGGAGAAGAATTCAAACATACATCCCCTGTTTACATTCTTAAGTGGTACAGTCCGAGAGGGCTATACAATGTTTGCTTTTTTTTATTGCTGAAGATATATCTGTCTTATGGCTAGAATGAATATCATAAGTTCCCAACCCAGTATTTACCTAATGCAGGGCAGGGGGAAACTGTTAGGTGGGAGGGGGTGCTGAAACCTTTTATTGCTTGCCAATTCTCCCCTGTAAATGGCCTCCAGTTTGTTTTTAGACCATTTCTACTCCTTAGGCATCTATGCACCAGCCTAAAATCCTGCATTTAAAACGGGGCTTTCTGCTTCCATTTTAAATGCAGGATCACAATGACTCCCTTTTTCACCTGCTTCCCCCCCTTCTCCCCGTATCTGAGTCTTCCGTATCTTTCATTGATCTTGCTCCTCTTCTTGCCGCTTTTCCTCTTTTCAGGGAGGGAACTCGAGCAGAACACAAGGGGTAATTTGATAGCTCGTTATCTGGGATTTATTTAAAAACGGAACAAATGGCATTTAGTGCAGGAGACGCCCTGGAGGGTCATGTCAAGATCCCACAACCTTCCCTGGAGGAGCCATCTCAGTTGCAGGATAAAAGCGCCCTGTGAAGAAAGACCTTAGCAAGGCTCTGATGCCAGAAGTAAAATGGCCTCAAGGGAGCATTTGGCGGAGAATCAGTGGCATAGGAAGCAGTAAGCAACAAGTCCTCCTGCCCACAAATTCTCCCCTGCCTTGCCCTCTCCACTTCCACATTTGCATTACTTCAGCAAACAAGATTTGGGACTACGCATTGTCAAGGTAATACATAATAAATCCTTCCCCAACCTGGTGCCCTCCAGATATGTTGGGGAAGGCTGATGTAGGTTAACAAAGGTTAATTATCTTTCTAGCCGTTATGAAAAGGATGGACTAACACTAGTCAGCTGAGTATGGGTATATGATTTTCCAACTGCACTGCAACAAAACACAACACTGTATTTTAATCTGTAAGGGCATCTTTGTAGGACTCAAAATGCATAGTAAATCTATATGAACATTTTCTTCCAAAACAAGCACTGTCAAGTGCAGAAGAAAGCATGTGTCCTGTATGAAAGCTGGCAGGTGACTTAACTAATAAGAGACTTAGTGGAAAACAAAAATTGTGATCAGAGCCTGAGAAGGAGGAATGACCCTTCCTGAATTCTTTCTTGGCCCTGAGCTGACAAATGTTAAGAACCAAACCTCGCATCCAATAATTAGCAATTTACAATAGCGCTCTATGCAAATGGTCTCTATGTGTGGGCAGAGAAATTGGGGGGCCTTTTCACCCAATTTATCTGGTGGAAATAAATTTTCCAACACTTTCAGGGGTGGGGAGCCATTAGCAGTGGCAATAGCACAGTTCCCCCCCCCCCAGGTATGTTTCTGTATTTTGCTGCTATTGCAAGTAAAAACAGCAACAACTGGGAGCCTAACCATCATTTTGCATCTGTCTGAATGTCCCAGATGGACCTGGTATTGTTCTGGGACATTGTGTTGGGGGGAAATAGTGGCCACCAGAAAAAATGGTAAAGAATATTTTGAGAAAGTTCTTCAAAGTGGCCTACTTTTTCTAGGGCAATGAGAAAAGCAAAAATCTCAAGAAATTTTCAGAGAAAAAAGTCTGAGAAATTTTGGTGCATCTCTAATTCATAACTTTATCAAGTAGCTTCGAAGAAAATCTGTGGTCCCTTACCTTTGTTATAATCCACTGTAGATGGTCACCTGAAGCTGCTAACTAAACCTGTACCACAAGATTTTAAAAATCAAGTTCAAGCCTAAATACAATTCTTAGCAATTTGGCCTTTGTACCTGTGGATCATGACATCAAAGGGTAATAAAGCACTAGAAAAAACAATGTATAATTTCATTCCAGACTGTGCCATGCCAAAAAAGAAAACACCCATGGGTTGGTTTGTTTTTTGCTTAGTTTAATAAATCACATGGAACCATGTAATTAACATATGATGTAACAAGTAACTTATTGTTTTTGAAGGAAGAAAGGAAGCAACTAGGAAACCTTATAGGTTTTGTTTGACAGCCAGTTAAAAGAGACGTCAGTATTACAAATGGCACCTATGAACTTGGGTTTAAGGCTAACTTGGTTTCAAGATTGTCTCAGCTGTCTGGTTAATGTTAGTCACAATAAAGCTAAGCACAATAGAACTAACTGTGGCTGCCATGTTTATTCATGTGTCAGACACGCCAAATTTCTTCCCCCACCCAGTTCCGACACTGGAAGTGAGTCAAGCTGGGAGAGAGAGATGCTTGGACTGATAGACTGTGGTGGGGTGAGGAACGGTGACAGAAGATGCAGACCCCCACATTCCACATGTCCCTTTGATGTTAAAATTAAATCCACCCCACCCCTATACATGAATGGGGCAGACACATAATTTTTGCACAGTGCTTGAGTGGTATAGACAGAGTGAATGCCTTGGGCTGGGGAGGTTTGGGCTTCATAGCCCTACTCAGCCATAAAGCTAATCTTGGGCAAATTATTGAACTTCACCTCCCTGACATCATGTTTTTGAGGAGAATCTCATGTATGTCATCCAGAACACCTTGGAGGAAAGGACAGAAAGGATACAAATGTGATATAAAGAACCTGGATTCGCAATAACAGGTGGATAATAATACAGATAATAGGTGAATGATACAGCTTCCTTTCTTACCCTTTTCAGGGTGAAAGCTTCAAGCACCACAACAGTCAGTCGGCACATCTTTATTGCATTTACAAATGTTGTTTTTCTGTAGTGCAGATGCCCAAGAATGCAAACTAGGTGGCTGGATAGTACAAGAAAAATAGTGAATATCAATAAAGAATCAAGGCAAAAATCCACCCATAGCCAACCCAGAGAAAAGCGGGGGGAGGGGGATGAGAAAGCAAATAAAAATGTGGAGAAAGGGACCTTTGCTTAAAGAAGAGAGACTGCCAGCTCTTCACTCCGAGGGCCAAGAAGTTTTATTATTTTATGATTGTTTATTATATTTCTATACCGCTCCATAGCCGAAGCTCTCTCACAATGTAATGTAATTTTGTAATCTTTTACAAAAGTTAAAACATTAAAATACAAGGTTTTAAAATGATTTACATAAAGCATATGGACAATATATACAAACATATAACTAAAAACAACTTTGAATTAAAAACAATTTTTTAAAAATCCAGCAATAAAACACAGCGTAAAACAACACTGCTTAAAATGGTATACAAAAGTCAGCAAAAAGAACAAGAGTCCTAAAAAGGGAAGGCCTGCCGGAATAATAGAGTCTTTAATTCCCGCTCAAAAACCTTCAGAGAGGTCAGCAGGTGCATTTCAACCAGCAGGTCATTCCACAATTGAGGGGTGGCAAAGGAAAAGGTCCTCTTGCGTGTGGCTGCCACTCTCACATTAGGCAGCCGCAGCAGAGAGCCTTCAGAGGACCTTAGGTGGCGGACTGGGACGTAGGGAAGAAGGCACTCCCTAAGGTAAGCTATATGTCCTCGCCCTTCATCAGTGCAATAGTTGGCTTAATTCCTCGCTTCAATCTGTCCCTAAAGAATTCTAATAGGTTTTGTACAAACCCCTCACTTTGGGTTAACCCTTCTGATGGGTCACCTGCTTATATGCTGCTTGAACCAAAATTATTTCTGTCCTACTGTAGCAGAAATATGTTTAGGATTATGTCTGCAATGGAACATATCCTTCCAGCCCCATAAATGGTTTTGGTTGGCAGAAGGGGATTGAAAGCTGGGGAGGGAATAGATGGGGGAGTAATTTCTGGGGTGGGAGGAATATTGAATCTTCAGCAATCAGTTAATTAAATATAAACAAAACCCTCCAAATACACTCATCTATGTGGTTGCCCTCTGTAATGATCATAGAACACCTTGACTCCAGCTACGCTATGAAGTGTATGTAAAAACACTTAGGTGTGAGGTAGGAGAGAGCACTTCTTGAATCCCTCAGAGTGGCCAGCATGTGCCCAGACACAAGCATCTGATAGTACAGAGAGCCAGTCACTTCACAGTTTTAGTCTAGTTTCCAGCTCTGCCACTATACAAAATTCCACATAAGAGAACAAGCAGAGGCTGTGTCATTTTCCACCTCATCAGGGGTAGCAGTGGCCACCAGGTTCTCTGGCACAACAAGATCTTGAACTCTTGGGAGTCTCAGTCTGGCCAATGAAAAGACCAGAATATGTTTTGCATATAATCATAAGACTCGAGTTAGCATAAATCAGCCTTGGTAGGCTGAGTAGTTCTATTCAGCAACAAGATACATGAGTCAGAATAGGTCCATGTGTCTTTCAGATTTGAACCTACTTAGCAGGGATCTAAGCAACACAATTGAATTTTCTTTCCAAAGATCTATTTTACTACCACAGAGCAGACATTAATCTCTTAAAAAAAAAATTCCCCTTAGCAATCAAATTCTCTTTTAGTTATGTTGGCATGCAGTGAAAGAGATTAGGTTTAGCGCTTTGCATGGATATTAGATGACGAGAGCAAATGATTCTGTACTAGTGAGGAAGGGGAGGGAATCTGCCTTACAGCATGTAAAAGGGCTGCCTTTTTACCCAACCAGAGGGGGGGGAAAATGAAACATCTGCTCTCATTATTTATTAATTTCTTATTTTAATTCGGTTCATGGTGGGAAATGCTTCTCTGCCCCCTCCCTACTGTGCTCACTTGGTGTCTCCCCTGCTTTTTGCTCTGGGCCTCCTGCTGTGGCTGCTAAGAATAACAATGGATATCCTGGGCTGAAAATGCTGCGGGTGAGAAATCGCCTGCTTTATCCTGGACTGCTTCAGCAAAGCTAAATTTAGATCATAGTGGGGGAAAGCACCTGCCAATTGGAATTAATTGGTATGAATTCTTTGATGCTTCTTTCAAAAACCTGGAGGAAAATCATGTGGTTTACCAGAAAACAATAAAAAATAAAATAAAATGAACTCTTATTTGCAGTGTAGAAAAAAAAAATCAACGGTATGCTGGAGTAAGTCTCTTGTTTTAACTGCAGTGTTCAGTTCCATATCCTCCTCCTCTGAATTTGCCATAAACAGGCATGATGTAAGCAGTGGATCAAAACTTGCCCTCTATAGTCCACAAATAGCTATAAGTTTACTCATGGGTAAATAGCTGTGAAGGCTCTGGATTCACCTTATTGAAATAAGAATGTGCCAATTCTCAGCGCACCCAGTTGAAACAAACCTTTAAAGGTCCAAAGCAGGAAGTGGGGACAAGAGTTAAGACACAAGCCTGTTCAGTGAGCACATGCTGGGCAATGGATGCTGATAGGTCTGATGTCAGTGGGGTGGTGAATCTGCTCTGGGTTTCAGGCTGAACCCTAAAGCAGCTGTCCAAGGAGTTCTGCACCTTGGATAGCAGATTTAGAGTTCTGGCTGAAACCTGGAGTGGATTTACCACCGCACTGACATCAGAGCCACCAGCTCCCACTGATGCTGGTTATAGCAAAAAATGTGGTTTTAGAGTTTGTGAGAGCCATGAAGCACATCAGTCAGAAATATTTCTTATTTGTATGTTGCTTTTTTAATCTGATTGGGGAGAAGAATCAGTAAATGGGTTCTGTTGATAAGTGGCAATTTTGTGGGGTGACTGATGCATTCAACCTATGTTGATTGATTAAAGAATTGACAGTGTGGGAGAAAAGAATGGATGGCTTGATAGTGCTGTGGATACTTACTGTAGTTTGTACTGAGGTGGATCAAGAAATAAGAATTGATTAATTCTGCAGATATTGCTAGAAAAGCAACAGGTTCTCCTTTTCTTCCCCTTCCCATTTTTCTTATCGGTCTGCTTGAGCCCCTCTTCCCCCATCCCTGCCATGTTTATTCTATTTCTCTTTAGAGGTAGGAGCTACCTTGTCTTGTATATAATTCTGTATAATTTAGTAGGCAATTGAATATGGGACAAATGTCCCATGTGTCCAGTAAGCAGGCCAGTTTTACAGACTTGCTTGAACTAAATAAATCAAGTTCTCTCTGCGCATCTCAAATTTTCTGCAATTTAACTCTAGACATGACTTTAACCTTGTTGCTCCCTACAAATTTCTATTACAGCTGTGGCTCATCTGTTTCAGTTTATCACTGCTATGAGCCTTTTTACACATTACACATCATGAGATGGTAAATGTGGGTTTATATTTGGCACTGACACACTTGCAGATGCAGGGTTGTCTTGCCTACCCCATCCGTGATATTGTCATGTTGTGTGTTTCCCAGCCCCTACTCCATATCATAGGCCTGTCCCACCCACAAGCCTACCAGCAGGGATGGAGGGGAAATATGACAGGGGCAGCCATTTTAGTGTGCCATTTGGCCTAGAGAGCCACAGCCAATCCTGCTTTCCTAACGATGATGTGTATATGATCCACAGGTCTGTCCCTCCTTGTACTTATGTTTTACATTTTCAATATACCCCTTAAAAATAATGATGTGTGAATCAGCCCTAAGTGAGAATGACTTCCTGGGTCAGTGGTTGTGAGCAACGGGAAGAGGTTCTCACTCCATGACCAAATCCTAGTTGTGGTTCCTTTTGGAACAGAGGAACCGGGAGCCTCCTTAAGCCACACTGACACAATATCACACAATATATGGTGCAATATGATGCAAATGCATTGCACAAATAGCAATACGTTTGCCATTGTGAAAAATTCCTTTTCATGGAATTTTGCTTTGTTTCTAAGGGGTTCAGACTGATAATTGCACCAATACTTTGAAATGCATACATTGGGTTAAGCACACACACACACATTTAATCCATTTGTGTTTCCCACCCCTGCTCTCTCTTGTGCATGGTATATTCAATTCCTCTTACATTTGAATTTCATTAACATGTCTTTTCTTTCTCTCTTCCAAAAGACTGATGAGGAAGTTACATGAGAGGGATTTCCCACTGATGCCTGGTGCCTCCCTGGGTGCTTCCCACTGTCTCCGCCTCCTGCTGTGGACTGTTCCTCTTCCATTCAGCCTTTCAGACAGCCTTCAAAGTACAGGGCAGGGCTACTGTGCAGGCAGTTTTTTTAAAATAAATTTTCCTTTGGGCTGCAAATGAGCTAGCATGAGCAGAGAAGTAAGTAAAATGGATCCTGTCTTGTGCAGCCACAAAGGGACAGCACAGAATAACAGTTCTTGTGATCAGAGATTGTCAGGGTGGACAGTGAGCCCATAGAATCCCAGAGTAGTTCTGATTCTGAGGAAGAGCAGTCGCTCCTGGGAGAGCCTCAGAATCAGAACTACTCTGGGATTCTATGGGCTCAGTGTCCACCCTGACAGAGATGCATAGCCATATGGCCTGTTGCTGCCAGACAAGTGTCTTGTGGCACTTTAAAGACCAACAGAATGTGTAGGCCACGGCCTATTTCATCAGAGGCATGAAATGGTCTGGAAAGTGGGAAAGTTATACATGTCAGGTCCTGGTTAGGATAAGCCCATGATGGTATCAGAAGGAAGCAGTTATAGTGGTGGGTTGGAGCAGAGAAAAGTAGAAGTTTATTTTATTTATATGCCACCTTTCCACTGTAAACTGTGCCCAAAGCAGCTCACAATAAACATTATCAAAATATACAACATTAAAGCATGTTGTTACAAAACATATCAGTGGGTTGGATCCAGATCTAAGTGCATGCAGCTGGGCTAATGGAAGCAGACTTCCCTGCTCCCTCCTCCCCAGGGCAACTCCTGTAGCCCTTTGAAAATGCTACACAGAAGCACAGCTGCGGGGACCCTGCTGAATGGGATAGACCAGGGTGCAGAGAGAAGGGGTCTTATCAGGCCAGGTGGTTCACACTAGGGTGGCCACCTACACATCACCCAAAAAAAGGACAAAAGAGGATGTCAGTTTGCATAAAATTTGCATATGCTAATTGATATGAATAGATGCACATTTAAGAAGAATTACTATAACTTGAATAGAAATACAACGTATCTCACCATAGTGTGGAAGAATGCAACCAGGTGACCTGTGTGCCTGCCTGCTCAGTCTGCTGTTTAGTGCTAACTGTTGATGGCCAACTTCAAGGCTCCTGCTCCCCAGCTTCTTATGGTTAGAATCATAGAATCCTTGAGTTGGAAGGCAGCATTTTGGCCATCAAGTCCAATCCCCTGCTCAGTGCAGGAATTCAGTTCAAAGCATCCCAGACAGATGGCTGTCTAGTCTCTGCTTGAATACCTCCAGCAACAGAGAGCCCACCACCTCCCTAGGCCTTTGGTTCCATTGTCTGACTGCTTTGACTCTTAGGAAGATGTTCCTGATGTTCAGCTGAAATCTGCCTTCCTGTAATTAAGCCTGTTATTCCATGTCCTACAGTCTTGGATGAAAAGAGAACTGGTTGAGGCCCTCTTCTGTGTGACAAACCTTCAGATTCTTGAAAAGTGCTATCATATTCCTCCTCAGTGTTCTTTCCTCAAGGCTAAACATACCATACTCAATCTTTCCTGAGAGGACATAGTTTCTAGTCCCCTAATCATCTTTGTGGCCCTTCTCTGAACTTGTTCCCATTTATCTGAATCCTTCTTAAAGTATGCTGTCCAGAACTGGACACAGTATTTGCATTTGCGTTTTTTTTTTGCAGCCACATCACACTGCTGACTCATATTCTGCCTGTGATCAAATACGACTCTAAGATCCTTTTCACATGTACTATTGCCAAGCCAGGTATCCCCCATCTTATACCTGTGCATTTGATTTCTCTCTGAATGAAGAACATTTGATTTCTCTCTAAATGAAGAACTGGCAGACCGCCAGTCCCTGCAGGACCAGGCCCCCAGGTACTGAGCCAGCTGTGCTGCTTCCACCTGCCCCTCCCTGGAGGGGCTACATAAGCTGGCTGGCTGGCTGAGGTGGCCTGGGAGAGCCAGGGCCTGCAGGAGAAGCCACCACCACCACCGGGGAAGAGGCATGCCTGCTGCTGCTGCCACTGCCAGGCCTTCCCTGTGGACTTCTGCCTGGCATTATTTTTAAGGGGATTTTTAAGTTGTTGTTGTTTAATTTCTGGGGGATTTTGTTGTGTTTTTAGGGGTGGGTAGCCTGCCTGATAGGCAGGAGCGAGGGGGCATGTATCCACCTGATGGAGGCAGTGGGGGGAGTGTTGGGGGCCAGAACATACCGAGGCTGGGTGGCAGGCGCTGGTGGAGTACTAGGGGCAGGCCATGCCAGGTAAGGGGAACAAGGGAGAGATGTGTAGTATCTGTCCCCTGCTCCGGGCCTGTCCAGAGCCAAAGGATGGCTGGGGGAGGTGTGACTCCATCTTCTGGCCTTGGTTTGCTGCTCTGCAATGCCAGGTCTGTTACCCAGAAAACCTCCCTCATCCATGACATGATCCTGGACGAGGGTGCAGACCTGGCATGTATTATGGAGACCTGGCTGACCGAGGCTGCTGCTCCAACTCTTGCGACCATGTGTCCAGCTGGATTTTCATATGCACAGCAGCCGAGGGCTGGGGATCAGGGAGGGGGAGTGGCTGTTATCTACTGAGAGTCCTTGGTCTTCACCAGACCCCCTCTCCAGGAGACCAGGGTTGCTGAGTGCATGTACTGGAGGTTGGGCCTGAAGGGCAGTCTGAGGATTCTGCTCGTGTACTGTCCACCCCGCTGCACGACTGACTCCCTGGCTGAGGTACTTGAGGTGGTCTCCGATGTGCGTGTACAGTCCTCTAACTTACTGGTGTTGGGGAACTTCAATGTACATTCAGAGGCCATCCTCACAGGAGCACCTCGGGACTTCATGGAGACCATGGCTTCCTGGGAGCTGCACTATATTCTAACTGGGCCCACCCATGTAGCCGGTCATGCACTAGACCTTGTGTTTGTTTCTGGAGAAGCAGGGAGTGATCTGGAAGTCGGGGGTATATCCACCACCCCCTTGTCATGGTCAGATCACTATCTGGTGACATTAGACTTCTCGGTTCCACAACCCCTCCGCAGGGGTGGAGGACCCATTAAAATGGTCCACCCCAGGCGTCTTATGGATCTGAATGGATTCCTGAACGCGCTTGGGGATTCTCTGGAGCATGCCAACGGCCACTTGGTCGAAACCCTGGTGGGTGGCTGGAATGCTGCAATCACTGGGGCATTAGATCGGGTGGCTCCGAAACGCCCTCTCCCCCTGAACAGGGCTCGGACTGCACCATGGTTCAATCCACAGTTACAAGCTCTGAAACAGGAGGTGAGACAGCTAGAGTGCTGGTGGCAGAAGTCTCGCTCTGAAGACGATCAGACACGGGCTAGAGCTGTATCTTCAGCCTATCACGTGGCGGTGAAGGCAGCAAAAAAGGAATATTATGCTGCCTCCATCGCGTCTGCAGAGTGCTGTCCCAGGAGGCTGTTCTAAGTGGTCCGGAGCCTGGTGGGTCCTGTGGCTTCGGAACCACTGGAGCATTCTAAGGCCTCCTGTGAGGCCTTGGCAAGGCACTTTGCAGATAAAATTGATCGGATAAGGAGTGTTACTCCGCACACTGTGGATACAGTTAGTGAGCAAGAGGCGGCCTGTGGCAAACCGGTTTTGTGGGATCGGTTCCAGCTTCTTCCTTCTGATGAAGTGGACAAGGTGCTTTCATCTGTAAGGCCAACCACCTGCTTACTTGATCCTTGCCCATCTTGGCTCATTATGGGCTGCAGAGAGAGACTGGGTGAGGGGATCAGGGTGGTGGTGAATGCCTCCCTTGAGGAGGGCATGATGCCATCAGCCCTCAAGGAGGCAGTGATAAGACCGCTCTTAAAGAAGCCCTCCTTGGATCCCCAAGTCCTGAACAACTTTCGCCCAGTCTCAAATCTGCCATTTTGGGGTAAGGTGATTGAGCGGGTGGTGGCGGTGCAGTTGAAGGCACACTTGGAAGAAACTGATTATCTAGACCCATTTCAGTCGGGCTTCAGCTTGGACATGGGACAGAAACGGCCTTGGTCACCTTGGTGGATGATATGAGAAGGGCTCTGGATAGGGGTGAATGCTCCTTCCTTGTTCTCCTCGACCTCTCAGCAGCTTTTAATACTGTTGACCACAGTATCCTCCTGGATCGCCTGGAGGGGTTGGACATTGGAGACACTGTATTGCGGTGGTTCCAGTCCTTCCTCTCCAGCAGGTACCAGAAGGTAGCACTGGGAGAGGAGGTTTCGGACCCGTGGCCACTCAGTTGTGGGGTGCCACAGGGTTCCATCCTCTCCCCGATGCTATTTAACATCTATGTGAAGGGAAGGCCGGCCAGCCCCCACTGGACATTCCAGAGGGGCCTGCCTCCTCTTTAGCTGCAAGTCCAACTCCCTCCTGAGATATTGCCTCTGGATCGCTCTCAAGGGCCGATGAGTCTTTGAACTCAGGTAGGCCAAGTTCATCCTCAGAGGAGGATGCCTCAAGGGAGGGGCATAACAGTAACATGTTCTAAGGAGTGCTTGGTATGAATTGAACTCTTATACAATCCCTAGGTTTGACTACACATCACAGACTCCACCCCCTTGATGGAGAATAGAAAGCCTTAAAGGGACAACTCTCAAACCTAGAGCCTCCCAATCTGTTACCTCTCCATTATTGTCTTGAAGTGCACTGCCCAAAATGATGAGCAGATATGCTGGCACCTGAGGCTCTTGGTGGATACTAGCTCCTCTGTGATGTCTGGTTGGGGACCACAATCACATGGGGGCCAGCTCAGGTGTTCCTGGTTCAGGGGTATGTAGTGTTGGCAAGCTGCTCAGCAGCAGAGCACCACCAGCTCCCATGGTATTTGGCAAACCATGATGAGTTCACTTTAAGAGACTCAGCTCCAAAATGGAGTTGGTCCAGGTCTTAGAATCAAACTGAAGTCTGACCATCCCTGATCTGGAAAGCCCTTAGATATAGTTGTATAAAGCAAGCCACAGGAGTGGGACTATTCCCGTGGCTCAGAGAGGAACTGGGCTCTAGATGCTGATAATTTACAACATAATATGCATTTTTTTTCTGAACTGCCCAGAGAGCTTTGGCTATTGTTAGAAAAAAGAGACTTCATAACCGTTGGCGCCTCAGTTACGTAGGAGCCCGAGTGGCGGGAAAAATGTGGGCAGAGCCAAAAGGAGAACCATAATGACGCGCTCATAACTAACGGCTTGGTAAGCTGATGTACTGACTGTTTCATTGGTTACTGGCAAGAACAATAGAAGTTATATGGTATAAAAGGCTTTTGCACACGTGTCTCGGGGTCCAGACTGCTCTGCACCCGTTTTGCAAAACGTTCAATAAAATAGTGTTGGATCCACTGCTGCCTGCCTGGCATCCTTTTCTTCTAAACTGAAAGCAAGGACCTTTTTTTTATCTAACAATTTGGTGCCGTGACTCGGATCCTGCTTCGGGGCGTGTCCCCTTCGTGCTGAGCCGAGGGGCCGCGGAGGAGAAGTGGCCACAGGCGGTTGTTTTACACTGCCTTCTCCTCACGACAGCGGCGGCAGAGGCGCTTGGGGACCAACGCCAGAGGAAGAGGGCGACGTGATCACTCCTTGTAGGCACCGGCAGTGGATTAATAAGCAGCTGGATGCAGCTGCGGGCGGGACAGAAGAGGCTTTTGGGGTAAGTGAAACAGCTTACATTAGGGGATAAACGCGGGACGGTGGTGTGTTTGTGATTGTGTGAGACGCCTACGGGCGAAGCGAGTGGGGAGCCCCGATCTGCATTTCCCTACCCTGGAGACAGGCTGGGTCAGAGGAGGGCGAAGCGCAAGAATTGCTGATTGAAATTCCCACCGTCATGGGTGGGTCCCAATCTAAGTCTGCGAAGAAGTCCCATACGCCCTTGGAGTGTTGTTTGCGCAATTGGTCACGTTTTAAGCAGGATTATGGAACTAAGATGACAAAGGATCGTCTTGTCTTTTTTTGTACCCGGGAATGGCCAATATTAGATCCTAAATGGCCACCTGAGGGGTCTTTTGGCCCAACCTTGGTATCTGATGTGCGAACAACAGTAGCACAGAGGGGAAGTTGGGACCAGTTCCCTTATATTGATTCGTGGGCAACTTGTGTGCCCCTTGGCAGCAGGCCCGCTCCATGGGTTGTTGAATGCATGTCCCTTGCCCTTCCCATGGTGGTCAAAAGGAAACCACCAAAAGAAGGACCACCTAGGGTCGTGGCCACGGCACCAGAGGACCTATTGCTTCCTCCTCCCTACGGGACAGCCGTCGCAGGGCGACCACGCCTGTTGCAACCACCACCTTCTCCTGAGGGGCCCGCCCAGCAGTTAGATGCCCCTGAGAAGGACCCCTCTCATGAAATAGTACCAGAGGACCCCACCCCTCTAGTTGAATGCCGGGACACTCTCCAAGATTGTCTACATTCCCTAGAGGAAAGATTGGAGGTCCTACAAAGAGAAGCAAAAGGGGGACCTAACTATAACCTGCAAAAGGACCCCCAACCAACAGTGAAGTTCACCTTCCCCATCAGAGAAGTCCCCGACCCTACCGCCCAATATCCTCAAGGGACGATGTTTGTTTATGTCCCATTCACGACATCTGATTTGTATAATTGGAAACAATTTAACCCCTCCTTTGAAGAGGATCCCGGGCCACTCCTGTCTCTGATGGAGAATGTGAGGCTTACTCACAACCCCACATGGGACGATACACAAATGCTATTGAACACCTGTTTCCTCAGCCAAAAGCCAACCATCCTTGCGGGGGCACGAGCCAAGTATAGGGAGGAAAATCCCCAGGCAACTGAGGAGGAGACGGCGGAGGTTCTGCCCACAGGGCGACCCAATTGGGGGGTGGCCACAGCGGCACATAGACGCTTACATGCTG
This sequence comes from Heloderma suspectum, assembly GCF_057233095.1. Classification (NCBI taxonomy): domain Eukaryota; kingdom Metazoa; phylum Chordata; class Lepidosauria; order Squamata; family Helodermatidae; genus Heloderma; species Heloderma suspectum. The sequence continues at coordinate 24,474,530 of NC_139464.1, forward strand.
ACTATTTTCGGCTCATTTTAGCAGGCATGAAGCAAGCCGCGAGAAGGGCCCCCAATTTGCAAAAAGTCCTGACTCTAAAGCAAGACAAAAACGAACCTCCTGCCGTGTTCCTCCAAAGGCTGAGGGAAGCCTTCGCTAAATATACTGACATTGACTTGAATGATCCAAATAATTTAAGGATCCTCACGACTCAGTTCGTGGGAAATAGCTGCCAGGACATCAGAAAGAAGTTGCAAAAAGTTGAAGGAGGGTTGGCAGCCGACCTAGGCGTTTTAGTTGAGGTAGCTCAAAAGGTTTATGAGAGGCGAGAAGAGGAAGAAGGAAAAGAAAAAGACAAGAGGCAGGCCAAACTCCTTGCTGCGGTTCTTAGACCCGACAAAGAGGGAGCTAGAAAGGGGAGGAAAAGGGGAAGGAAGGGATCTCCCCTGGGGAAAGATCAATGTGCCTTCTGTAAGAAAATGGGGCACTGGAAGCGTGATTGTGAGGCTTTGAAGCAGAAAGAGAGAGGGGAAAATACGGGAAGAGCAGAGAGAGTTCTGTATGAACAAGAAAGAGATTAGGACAGACCGGGGCCCGGCCCCCTCTTAGCCGTCTCTGAGGCAAGACGGGACCCCATGGTCAAAATAAAGGTTGGGGGCCGCTCCTACAAAGCCCTTGTGGACACAGGGGCCGCCCTGTCCGTCCTCCCCCTCAGTGAGCCCCCAATGGGAGGTGGGGGGTTCACCACCATAATGGGGGTCGAGGGAAGGGCAACCCAAGTGCCCCTCTCTCATCCCCTGTTCACCAAGGTTGGGAAAACACACCTAGAACATGCATTTGTCTGTACCCCCTCCTGTCCGGTGGCATTGCTAGGAAGGGACTTATTGACTAAACTCCAAATTGAGATTGCTTTTACTCCTGACGGAAGGATGGAGATATGGCTCCCTAAACAGCAGAGTAGTAACTACCAAATGGCCCTTTTGAAGGTTGCAGAAGAATCCACCCCAGAGACCACCGAGGACTGGAGCCTAATAGAAAACAGAGTCAACCCTCTAGCTTGGGCCGGGATTGGAGGGGCCTCTCGTGCCAAGTCGGCAGCACCATACAGAGCAGATGACAAAGAGTCATCAGAGATGACTCTTTGCAGAGCAGAGCAAGCTGCTCCAGCTGGTCCAGGGACTACAGAAGCAGGCAAGCTCCCAGAGAGCGAGCGAACAGAGCGAGCGAACAGGGGGAGCAAACAGGAGTTGGCCAGGGGAGTTGCAGTGGTTGAAGAGACAAAGGAGACAAAGGAGACAGAGGCTAAGAGGTAAGTGGGTTGCAGGAAGCCCAGGGCGCTGCCCTTTATCCTTCTGACTGGCTGTGAGCTCACCAGGTGCTTCTGAGAGCTCCAACTGAATTGGAGGGGTGTGGCCTGAGTACTCCCAGCAGCTGACTGGGCGGGAAGCTTCAGTCTGTTTCCCGCCTCCCAGCTGAGCAGAGCAGAGCAAGCTGCTCCAGCTGGTCCAGGGACTACAGAAGCAGGCAAGCTCCCAGAGAGCGAGCGAACAGAGCAACCGAACAGGGGGAGCAAACAGGAGTTGGCCAGGGGAGTTCGGCAGGGGAGGTCAAGGGGGAGGCCCCTAACATTTTTTTTTTATTTTATTTTTTTTTACTAACTTTTTTTCATTTATTTGTCTTGTAACACACACTTCCACACCAGTGGGACTCTGCTTTTAACCTCTACTGAGTAGAGGAGCAGGCACAGGCTAGTCTAGAACAATCACAAAGCTAGACACAAAAAGGGAAAAGAGGCTATGGAAGGACAAGACTCTCCAGTGGTGGTGACCTGCAAGGTGTGTGCAATGTTTGTTTTCTTGCCTGAGAACAACATGGCCTACACCTGCAACAAGTGCAAGTTGATCACGCTGCTGGAGGAAAAAGTAAGTGGACTGGAGCGGCGACTGTCAACCCTCCGGGGAATAAGAGAACACGAAGAGTTCTTGGACAGAATGGGGGAACTACAGCAGCAAAGGGCAGACCAGAAGCTTGAAGAGCAACAGCAAGATGAGGCAGTGGGAAATGCTGAGGTGAAGAAAAATGGAGTAGAGGATACTCCTTGGAAAACGGTGACAGTTAGGAGAAGAAGAACTAGACGACACTCTGCACCAGTGGAAGCGGTGGAGCTGTGGAACCGATTCCAGGTACTTGCAGATGAGACTGGAGGACAGCCTGCAGAGGAAGAATCACAGGGGAACCTGCATGAGAGTGAGCAAGAGGCTAAAGGTCAGTCAAACAGAGGCGATGAAACCCAGGCCTACAAGAAGAAGAAGAGAAGAGTGGTAGTAGTGGGAGACTCCTTGCTGCGTGGGATCGAGACCCAAGTATGTCGCGAAGACCCGTGGACTCGCCAGGTATGTTGTCTCCCGGGAGGACAGATTAGAGACGTGACTGAAAGGTTGCCTGCACTCATAAAGCCCACTGACAGGTATCCCTTTCTTCTCATCCATGTGGGAACAAATGATACCGCCAAGCGGAGCTACGAAGAGATCACGTCAGACTTTGAAGCTTTGGGAAGGAAACTCAAGAACTTTGGGGCCCAGATAGTTTTCTCATCCATCCTTCCAGTAGTTAGAAGAGGGATAGAAAGGGAACGAAAAATACTCCGGGTGAATGACTGGCTACGAAGGTGGTGCCGACGAGAGAGATTTGGATTCTGGGACCACGGGCTATACTTCCTAGAAGATGGGCTGTTGGCTAGGGATGGGTTGCACCTCACAAAGGCTGGGAAGAATGTGTTTGGCCACAGCATGAAGAACTTCATCAGGAGGGCTTTAAACTGAATCCTACGGGGAAGGGAGATGTAATGTTGGGGGTAACAATGGACGTAGGCGCATGCACTGCAATGGAGAGAACAGCTCTGATAGCGTCCAATAATAGTCTTCAGACACAGGTAGGAAGAAAGCCAGACTATGAAGCACATGGTCTTCGATGTCTATATACTAATGCCCAGAGTATGGGAAACAAACAGAACGAACTTGAACTCTTAATACAGGAGGGAAATTATGACTTGATAGGTATAACTGAGACTTGGTGGGATGACTCTCATGACTGGAATACAGCAGTTGAAGGATATAACTTGTTCAAAAAGAACAGGAGGAACAGAAAGGGAGGCGGGGTTGCACTGTATGTGAAAAATACATATCTCTGCACAGAAATACAGGAGAAGGAGCTTGGTAGCCCCATCGAGAGCATCTGGGTTGAAATAAATGGAGCAAAGAATAAAAGGAACCTGGTGGTCGGAGTCTACTACCGGCCACCCAATCAAGGAGAAGACAAGGATGAAACTTTTGAAAAGCAAATAGCCAATGTTTTAAGGAAGCATGATGTAGTAGTAATGGGGGACTTCAATTTCCCCGATATTTGTTGGGAGACAAATTCTGCAAAACATGGCCCCTCCAGGAAATTCCTGACTTGTGTGGCGGATAACTTCCTCCTACAGAAAGTAGAGGAAGGAACTAGAGGATCGGCTATCCTTGACTTGATCCTAACCAACAGAGATGACTTAGTGGATAAAGTAGCAGTTACAGGAACTCTGGGGGAAAGCGACCATGTTGTACTTGAGTTCTTGGTTCTAAGGGAAGCAAAAGCCGAGTGTACTCAAACGCGTACCCTGGATTTTAGGAAAGCTGATTTTAATAAACTCAGAACAATGATCAGTAAGGTCCCATGGCAAGCAATGCTAGCGAGAAAAGGAGTCCAAGATGGGTGGGAACTTTTAAAAAAGGAAATTCTCAAGGCACAATCACAAACAATTCCAACAAGAAGAAAAGGTGGAAGACAACAGAAGAAGCCAATGTGGCTTCACAAAAAGCTTAGGGATGACCTGAAAACAAAAAAGGACACATATAGGAAGTGGAAAGAAGGCCAAGTAACAAAGGAAGAGTACAGGCAGGTAGCACAGAATTGCAGGGATGGCGTCAGGAAGGCTAAAGCGGAGAACGAGGTGAGGTTAGCGAGGGATGCTAAAAACAACAAAAAGGCTTTCTTCAGCTACGTGCATAGTAAAAGGCAGAGGAAAGAAATGGTTGTTCAGCTATTAAATAAGGATGGCAAAATGATAACAGAGGACAAAGAAAAGGCAGAGGTGCTCAATTCCTACTTTGGCTCAGTCTTCTCCCAAAAGAGGGTCTATGACCCCCCTGGCAAAGGCGAAGTACAGGCTGAAGGGGCAGGATTGCAGCTTGAGATCGACAGGCATATGGTCAAGGAACACCTCATTACTTTGAATGAGTTCAAATCTCCAGGGCCAGATGAACTGCATCCTAGAGTCATAAAGGAACTGGCAGAAGAACTCTCAGAACCGCTGTCTATTCTCTTTGAGAAATCATGGAGGACCGGGGAAGTGCCAGATGACTGGAGGAGGGCTAACGTTGTCCCTATCTTCAAAAAGGGTAAAAAGGAGGAACCTGGGAACTACAGACCAGTCAGTCTGACATCAATCCCTGGGAAAATTCTGGAGCAGATCATAAAGCAATCCATCTGGAAGCACCTTGACAACAATGCCGTGATTACTCGAAGCCAACATGGATTTGTCAAAAACAAGTCCTGCCAGACAAATCTGATCTCATTTTTTGATCAAGTCACCTCCCTTGTAGACCGTGGGAATGCTGTAGACATCATATACCTCGACTTCAGCAAAGCTTTCGACAAAGTGCCCCATGATATCCTGATGAGCAAACTAGCTCGAAGTGGGCTAGATGAAACAACGATCATGTGGATCCACAGTTGGCTACAGAATCAGACTCAAAGAGTGCTTATCAATGGGACCTTCTCAAGCTGGGGAGAGGTAACGAGTGGGGTACCGCAGGGCTCAGTCCTGGGCCCAGTGCTCTTCAATATTTTTATTAATGACTTGGAGGAGGAGGTGCAGGGAATGCTGATCAAATTTGCAGATGACACAAAATTGGTAGGGATAGCTAATACTTTGGAAGACAGAAACAAAATTCAAAGTGATCTGGATAGACTGGAGTGCTGGGCAGAAAACAACAGAATGGCATTTAATAGGGACAAATGCCAAGTTCTGCACCTAGGAAAAAGAAACCAAATGCACAGTTACAAGATGGGGGATACGTGGCTCAACCACACTACGAGCGAGAAGGATCTTGGAATTGTCGTCGATCACAAGCTGAATATGAGCCAACAATGTGATGTGGCTGCAAAAAAGGCAAATGCTATTTTGGGCTGCATTCATAGAAGCATCGCTTCCAAATCCCGGGAAGTACTAGTTCCCCTCTACTCAGCACTGGTTAGGCCTCATCTGGAGTACTGTGTCCAGTTCTGGGCACCACACTTTAAGAAGGATGCAGACAAGCTGGAGAGGGTTCAAAGGAGGGCAACAAAGATGATCAGGGGACTGGAAACAAAGCCCTATGAAGAGAGACTGAAAGAACTGGGCATGTTTAGCCTTGAGAAGAGAAGACTGAGGGGAGATATGATAGCACTCTTCAAGTACTTGAAAGGTTGTCACAGAGAAGAAGGCCAGGATCTCTTCTGGATCATCCCAGAGTGCAGGACACGGAATAATGGGCTCAAGTTACAGGAAGCCAGATTCCGACTGAACATCAGGAAAAACTTCCTGAGTGTCAGAGCAATACGGCAATGGAACCAATTACCTGGGGAGGTGGTGGGCTCTCCCACACTGGAGGCCTTCAAGACGAGGCTGGACAGCCATTTGTCAGGGATGCTCTGACTTGGATTCCTGCATTGAGCAGGGGGTTGGACTCGATGGCCTTGTAGACCCCTTCCAACCCTACTATTCTATGATTCTATACAAAATTCCCCTCAAGGAGGGAGCAAGGCCTGTTCATGTGAAACAGTATCCCCTTTCCCGTCAAGGAAAGGAGGGCCTACAACCAGTAATAACAAAGCTCCGAGAAGAAGGCTGGCTCATTGAGATAATGTCCCTTTATAACACGCCCATCCTGGCTGTGTCAAAAGGGGGGGGGGGCAAGGGCTTTCGCTTAGTGCAAGACCTCCGGCTCATTAATCAGCAAATTGAGGCCCCCCATCCTGTGGTCCCCAACCCACACACCCTCCTTGTAGGAATTCCGGAAGAGCATGCCTGGTTCACTGTCATAGACCTAAAAGACGCTTTTTTCAGCATCCCCCTCCACCCTGATTCAAGGCCTTTGTTCGCCTTTGAATGGGAGAGCCCAGAGGGGGGGTCAAAAGTTCAATTAACATGGACAGTCATCCCTCAGGGGCTGAATCTCTCACCGGTAGTCTTTGGCCAACAGCTCCAAAAGGATCTCGAACCCTGGGTCCAGCAGCACTCAGAGGTGCATCTCCTCCAGTACTGTGACGACCTCTTGATTTCAGCCAAGGCCAAGAATGCGTGCCTGAGTGGGACGGTTTCCCTCCTCAACCATCTAGTGTGTGTGGGGGGGGTTATAAAGTGTCAAAAGAAAAAGTACAGTTGGCCCAACCAATAGTAAAATTCCTAGGCTACCACTTAACTAAAGGGACTCGGAGCCTAGGGCAAGAAAGAGTCGAAGTCATCCGTGACACTCCTGTCCCTAAGTTCCCCGCGAATTGAGGGCCTACCTGGGGTTGACCGGATTCTGCCGACTATGGATAGCAAATTGTGGGGAGACAGCGCGGCCGCTGTATGAGGCGCTGCAGAAAGATAGACTGGATAAATGGAAATGGACTAAGGAAATGAATAAGTCTTTCCTCAGTCTTAAAGCTGCTCTTGTGTCACCACCCGCACTGGCCATACCAAATCCCAGCTGGCCATTTAGACTTTATGTGCATGAAAATAAGGGCACAGCTTCGGAAGTGCTTTGCCAGCGAAAAGGGCCCTCTTGGAGACCAGTGGGATATTATTCCAAGGTCCTAGATGTCGTAGCACGAGGATGGCCAAGTTGCCTGAGAGCAGTGGCGGCAACAGCTCTGATCTGTACCGAGGCCGAGAAAATGACGATGGGAGGACCCATTGAAGTTTGGGTGCCGCATGGGGTGCCACAAATTTTGGGATCAGGAGGAGGAAGCAAATTTCTCAACCTGGCCCAGCATTCCCGATATGAAATAGGTTTACTAACAAACGAAAACCTCACTTTTAAGGCTTGCTCTAGCTTTAATATCGCCACACTACTGCCAACATTGCTGGGCACAAACGGATCGGGACTCCCAGATCATGACTGCCTTGAAGTATTAGACCTAGACACCAAAGGCCAACCGGACCTTGAGGATGAACCAATAGAGGGAGCCAGAGACCTGTTTGTAGATGGGTCTAGCTATATGCTGGATGGAAGGCGCTACACAGGAGCGGCCGTCGTTACTCTAGATGAGAATGTGCAAGAGGAAAGGTTGCCTCCTCATTTCTCCGCCCAAACCGCTGAACTGGTAGCCCTGACAAGAGACCTGCAAGCCAGCAAGGGAAAGCGAGTAAATATCTATACCGATAGCAAAAATGCCTTCGCTGTTGTGCATGCTCATGGGCAACTGTGGAAAGAGAGGGGATTCCTTACAGCAAACGGATCTCCAGTGGCTAATGGCGGCCTAATAGTGGATCTTCTGGATGCCCTCCAGCTACCCTCACAAGTGGCTGTTGTCCACGTCCGAGCCCATGGGAAAGAAAAAGAGGAAAAATGGAGACAGGGAAACCAGAAGGCAGATGAGGCCGCAAAAAGAGCAGCCAGAGAGGGAATCCAAGGAACATTCCTCATTCTACCCAAAAGAAAAGAGCGCCCCACATACTCCCCTGCTGAGTTACAGATGGCACAAGAACACGGAATAAGTCCCTGCGATGACGGATGGATCCAGATGACAGATGGAAGACTGCTTCTTCCACAGACCCTGCAGAGGGTTGTTCTAGAACAAGTTCACCATTCTCTTGGACACCCTGGAGCATCAGCCATGATTGACTATTGCAAGAGGCTGTTTGTCTCCCCTGGCATAACTGTATGCGCCCACCGACTGGCCGCAACCTGTGAAGTCTGCCAGAAAACCAACCCTCCCAGGGCACCCCCTCCTCCAAAAGGAGGGCGACCATGGGCCTACTATCCTTTCCAGAGGGTGCAGATTGATTTTGCTGAAATGCCACCATGTAGGGGTTACAGGTATTTGCTTGTAATAGTGTGTCAAATGACAGGGTGGGTAGAGGCGTTTCCATGTAGGAACTGCCAAGCTAAAACTGTTGTTGCTAAATTGTTACAGGAGGTGGTGCCCCGGTTCTCCCTGCCCGAAGTTATAGAGTCCGATCAGGGCTCACACTTCACCTCCGTTATTACACCGGGACTGGCACAGGCTCTGGGAGTAAAGTGGCATTTACATTGCCCCTGGAGGCCCCAGGCAAGTGGACAAGTTGAAAGAATCAATCGGAGCCTCAAGGAGACTTTAACCAAACTCCAACGAGGGGTGAAGCTCACTTGGGTTGAGGCTCTGCCAATAGCTTTAATGCAGCTTCGAAGGATGCCAAGAAAGGACATAAAATTGTCCCCCTTTGAACTGATGTTTGGGTTCCCGCCTCGGGTACACTGCGGAAGGAGGGAGGAAGTCAAGTGGGAGATAGGTGATCAGATGCTAAGGGATCAGTTGACTTCTCTACAGTCTGTTCTTTCACAGCTACGAGCTTATTCCGTTCTGTTCCAGAGATTGCTGTTAGATGCACCTATCCATCTCTTCCAGACGGGAGACGAGGTGTTGCTGAAAATGTGGAATAAAGAAGCTTTAAAGGAAGGGTGGGAGGGGCCTTATTTGGTGGGACCAACCAGCCACTCGTGTGTAAAGCTTGTGGGTTCTAGCAAATGGACACACTGGAGCCGGATAAAGCCATTTAGGCGACCCTTGCTTCCTTCTGTCACCTGGAAAGAACAGAAGGACACGGGCAACGGTCCTTTGCTCCCTGGCACCCCTCCGGAAGCTGCCAGGGACACAGGCGAAGAAGCCATCCAGGAGCCACAATCACCTGTAATATACAAGTCACAACATCTGGGAAAAGCTCGGGTTCGAATTACAAAAAACTTGTAATATGAAGCAAGTATTGTGGGTGGTGTTGGTAATGTTAGTCAAAGAAATATTAATATGGATGGTGATGCCTCAAGGACTTGGACTTGATAGCTTTAAGATAAAACCCCGAAATGTCACACCTACACCCCTCAAACCACTTCTGGTACAGATCCCCGAGAAAGAGAGGCGTCCCTGGAGAACCAGGTTAGGAATCCCAATAACAGAGGAAACTGATAATGTGTGGTTAGAGTGGATAAAGTATACAGCCAAGTCCTTAAATAAGTCTGACTGTTTTGTTTGTGCCACAGGAAGATCAGTAGCAAAGGTGCTGCCTTTTCCTCTGGGGTGGGACACTCCTTCCCTCCTCACCTGCGTGATCCGTTTGTTCCAACACCCTGATGCATGGGGAGAGGAGGAATGCCAAACCCTCAATAAATTATACCCCCCACTCAAATTAAAGGATCGCGTCAGACCTTCCACAGTCTTCTTGCAAAGAAGAAACCATACCGGATGCATACACTGAAACCTTGCAGACACAGAGGGGCGTATAGGGAACCTGACGAGTAAAATAAGATGTGTTAATTCAACCCGCTTTAGGAATAATTCCCTTTCAGTCCCATGGGCTGATCTCTGGTGGTATTGTGGTGGTCTAGAGTTGTATGAGGTATTGCCCTCCAATTGGTCCGGAGCTTGTGGGTTAGTTCAGTTGGCAGTCCCCTTTTCAATTGCATATCATCCAACAGAGAAGACTAGCCAACCCCGGCAGAAACGATCAGTAACCCCTTTTGATAATCAAATATACATTGACTCCATAGGAGTACCAAGGGGAGTGCCAGATGAGTTCAAAGGAAGAAATCAAATTGCTGCAGGATTTGAATCTACCCTGTTTTGGTGGGTGACCATTAACAAAAATGTAGATTGGATCAATTACGTTTATTATAATCAACAGAGATTTATAAACTATACCCAAGATGCTGTAAAAGGATTGGCTGAGCAGCTAGATGCCACCAGCCAAATGGCTTGGGAAAATCGGCGTGTTCTTGATATGATGTTAGCAGAAAAAGGGGGGGTTGTGTCATGCTAGGTGGACGGTGTTGCACCTTCATCCCTAACAACACTGCCCCAGGTGGCACGGTAACAAGGGCTTTGCAGGGCCTCAACGCCTTGTCTGAAGAATTAGCCGAGAATTCGGGGATTAACAACCCCGTGACCGCCTGGTTAGAAAAGTGGTTTGGAAAATGGGAACACCTAGCAGCCTCAATCCTTATCTCGCTTGTAGTGGTAGTAGGAGTTCTGGTATTATTTGGTTGTTGCATTATCCCCTGTGTTAGAGGCTTATCCCAGCGATTGATAGAAACCGCTCTGTCAAAACAGATGCTCTTGCTTTATTGTACCAATAAAGAGGCTCCGTTTTAAACACTTTAAGACGTGAGTAAAGACTTAAAGGAGGGAATTGTTAGAAAAAAGAGACTCCATAACCGTTGGCGCCTCAGTTACGTAGGAGCCCGAGTGGCAGGAAAAGTGTGGGCGGAGCCAAAAGGAGAACCATAATGACGCGCTCATGACTAACGGCTTGGTAAGCTGATACTGACTGTTTATTGGCTATTGACTTGGTAAGCTGATGTACTGACTGTTTCATTGGTTACTGGCAAGAACAATAGAAGTGATATGGTATCAAAGGCTTTTGCACATGTGTCTCGGGGTCCAGACTGCTCTGCACCCGTTTTGCAAAACGTTCAATAAAATAGTGTTGGATCCACTGTTGCCTGCCTGGCATCCTTTTCTTCTAAACCGAAAGCAAGGACCTTTTTTTTATCTAACACTATGGGGTGGTATAGAAATATAATAAATGAAATGAAATTATACTTCTGATGTAGTGGGTAGCTGAGATCAGTTTCTATCACCATTATCTAAATCCTCTCCTTTGGTCTCCCTGGGACTGTATGCATCTCATGGAGGACCAGATTTTTGGCTCAGTATAATTAATACTCCCAAATAGGGGGAAATGCTACAAACAAAGAAGTAAATTGGATTCGGAGGGCAGAGTGGGGAAGATGGTAGGCAAGCATGCTGATGCCCTCTGTGATATCGGGAGCAAGTGCTGCTTTGCAGGGATCAAAGGTCAGGAGGCTTTTTTTATTTTTGAAGTCGTGGTGCCATGTCCCTTTAAAGTCGGCTAGTTTCAAGCTCTGATTGGACGGACTGATGCCTGACTTCAGAAATCAGAGTAATCCTGGCTGATTTTATCCCACTCCAATTCCCTAAATCTGCTGCTGTTGCTGCTCTGAGAGGGGATTAAAAGGCTGGCAGTAGATACTGCTGCTTCTGCTGTTTGCAGAGTTCCCCTGCTAGTCTGCCATTCTTGCCAGGCATGGAAGCTGGACTCTGTTGTCCTTCACAGCTGTGGGCTGGTGGATTTCCTGGAGTTGCCCCATCTAACTGAACCCAGCACATTCTTTTGTGGAATTTCAGATGTTGGTCCCCTTGGGAAGTTGTGACCCGTTTGGAAAGAGGTGGGAAGAAAAAGTGATGTTGCAACGTAAGAAGAATAGGGCGAAGGTGTAGATATTTCCAGGCCTTTGGTCTCCCACTTTCACCCCAGCAGAGCACCATGCTGGGGCCTGCCTACTTAATGCCAGGACCTTCCTAAGAAAGAGAAACCTGCTCAAGAATCTCTGTGTCTATGCAACTGATCTCACTGCTGATAGTTTTGGTGTGGAGGATGCTGCCAGGTGGCTTCCTGCAGCTTTTTCTCTCACTCAGCTGCCTCTTGCCCTTCACCAGGTCCCAGACAAAGATACCCCTCGAAACGTAAGTGGCCTACCCTTTTCCTTGACCCCCTCGTCCACGTGGCTTAACCCATTGTCTCCTCCAAATTACCTCTATTACTATCTTGTGCATCCTCTCCTATGCCCTCTCTCTCCCTTCATGGAGAAAACTGCCCACCCCACCATCCACTTTTTATATTGCTTGATATAAATGTAAAATACATATGCATGTGCTGTAGGCACTCTCACATGTACACTCATGCTGAATCTGGTGCTGGGTATGACTTGGAAACTCCCATTCACCTTATGTACACATTTACACATTTTACTCACTCACAGTAGTTCCTGTCGTATTACAAACCAATATTCTGGTGTACGTTTTTTGGACAGGGTAGTGTGCAGGAAATTTGAACAACCTTTAGGTGCTCATACAGCCTGCACAACTTCCCCGACAACCTCCTTTTTGGGTGTTATGGTCCTGCGCCGTCAGCCACCCCAGGAGTAAGCCAAGAATTTGTCTGTGTGGAACTGCAGCGTCCATACCTGCTCTTAGTGTACCAAAATAAAAGAGGAAAAGAGTTACGGGAGCACTGTATAAAATTCTACATTCAGGCTGCAGGGTAAGGTTGCCAATATATGAACTTTAAAAATACTGGCCTCTGGTCAGACACAGGGGTGGATCAGGGGGTGAAGCCTGGCAGATTTGGACAGATCAGGGAAACAACTAATAGGTCAGCTTGAGGGTCAACAGAAATAAATGTAAGAAACCCTCCAAGCTCAAAACACTTGATATATTTAAACAAACACCCAATACTAAATCTGAGGCCACAGTTCTTAATGGGCAGATAAAATATCTGCTTTCAACCCAACTGCTTGGTTTACTGGGGTAAATCATTGATCACATTTCTAACATTAGCTTGTTTAATGGTTTAATATGTTTTTAGGTGTTTAAATTACTTATTGTTTTATACTGTTTAAATTGATTTTATCTGTTCGCCACCCTGAGACCTTAATGATATAGGGCAGGATAGAAATGGTTTAAATAAATAAAATAAATGCATAAATAAAAAAGTAATATATTCTTTTTCATACATGTTTCTATAGAGAGAGTAGCGGGCAGTGCTCCTTCAATTTCCTCTCTGCAAAGAATCATTTCCCTAAAAGCTTCCACAGTGTGGTCCTGGTGGTTGCCTCCCTTTTCTGCTTCCTCCTTATCTTCCGTCTTAAAAACCTAGAAAGCTGGAAAGAAGGTTTTGAGCCTTGGCATCCAAGGCCTAGAGCAGAGAAAAATGCTGCAGTCCTGCCTTAAGTAGTGGGTTTAAATGCTTAGATTCTGTCAACAAACCCAGCACCCCTCCCTCAGGGCCTAATTGTAGGTGGCTGACTGGAGGGCAGGTTGGTTGGAGGGTTATCTGAGAGGATCTTGAAGCAAATGTAATAGTTTGGGAAAGCTGATAATGGAATGAAGGCCCTTGGCTCCTGATTTTGTTTAACCTGGCCTCTCCATGCAAGAATATCGCCACTATCTCCACTTGAGGGAGATCTCCAGGCTAGATGAGATCACTCCTTGGTTCTGACTGAGCTGCAGCCTCTTTCACCATGTAGGGGAAATGTCACTTATGAGCAGCCTGAGGACACTTTAGCCTGTTATTTTATTTTTAATTAGGTAATTGTTCATAAATTTTAATGTGCAGGGTAGAGGGAAAAGGATAGTCCGTTTGTAATCCCTCTTCCTCCTGCCCTTCCCATTCCATCTCTCATTCCATTTCCTTCTACCTCTATTGCAAGCCTTCCCCCATCCCACACCTCCTCCTTATGTGCCCCAAGCAGACTCGGTAAAGTTGCTGTCTTTCCCCCCCTTATCACTGTTACTAAAAGTGGTGTGAGGGAGAGGAAGCATAGATGTAGGCCACCAGATTGCCATTGCTAACCCCAAATCTGGCTTTTGTAGGTGAGATCCACATTACTGAATACGTCCCCACTGAAAGCAACAGCAACAACACCTATACACAGAGGGCTGGTTCACATGACTGAACAGCCCAGTGTGGCTTATTTAAACCGCAGTGAGCTGTGGCACGTGTGGGCATGTGTGGCCATTTTGAATATTCAAGCCACAGCTGCGGCTTGTGGTGCCCTTCTCTTGATAGTCATCTAATATTCATCTAATATTTTATATCTACATTTTACATCCAGTAATGTTTGAGAGTATTTCATATGGACATGTAATGTAATGGCATTCAGTATTTAACAGCTGACATACAGTACAATCCTATCCTATCCATGGCTATTCAGAAGTAAGCCACATTGAGTTCAATGTTACTTACTCCCAGGTAGGCATGCATAGGATTGCAGCCATAGAGTGGTATTTAGTTTTTGCCAGCATTAATTAATAATGGGCATGCAGTGATATTTAGTATTTGACTGTATTTAAGAGTTATCATACAACGATATTTAGTATTTGATAAGTATTACCATGTATTACTGAGGATGTGTCAGTATTTGACAGCCAACCGGTTATGGTATTTCACATTTGGTGAGATGCCAACAATTCTAAAGTACTCAAGTGTTGACCTTTGAGGTCAAATTCAAATAAAAAAATTGAGTAGTGAAATTGGGAATTCTGGCAAATCTTGTATACTTGCACATGTTAGTTTCAGCTGTAGTTCTACTTCTGAGCCATTCAGTTAGACTGCAGGATCATGTGCATCCTTGACAAACAGACACATTAAAAGGTATCCTTTTCTCAATTTGTCTGTTTTACGCTCTTGGACCAGGACAATATGAATATGCCCCAATTTATATTACAAACCTATGGGTAAGAAGTCATTATTACAACCAAACCTTCCATTGCTCATAATAGAGTGTTCCAGGGGTCCGCAGCAAGTGTGCGGTCGATTAGAATCTTGTAAGAAAAATAAGCACTTTCTTTCTACATCTTATATGTGTGTTGGTGTATGTTACAGGGAAGAAAGGAGCAATTCACAATGCAGTATTCTGGGACTGATTAAAATTAATGAACAGCTTTATGCCTCCAAGGATAACTATTGCAAAGAACCTAGCCTCAAAAACTGTGGGGCTTGGAAGATTTCCGCTGCAATCCTACACACCATTGAACTGCTTAAATCCTACTGAAGTCAAGGAATTTAAGCAGCCAAATTGTGTTCAGGACTGGAGCCTAGGAATGTAAGTCACAGACTCTCTGGATTTCTCCTTTTTAAACTTATTGTTTTCTTCTCCAGTTATTACTGAACAATGTGAAAATATGGCAAAGCATATTATATATGGCAAAGAATGCATAGCTATTCCCAGTTATCCCTTTCCTCTTAAATCTCTTATTCCTGTTCCTGTCTGTGCTGTAAATTGCTCCTGCCATGCCTGGAATTCTTCTGGTTGGCAGAAATTAGACTAGCCCTACTGATAACAACAGAAAGGAAGATGGGAAGGATATGTGGGACACAGAGGGAGAAAGTAAAAGGGAGTGCTTCATGGAGAGGGAGCATCATACTGTTTAACCTTTGCCACTATATAATAAATGGTACAACCACATTTAGAATTTTGTGCACAGTTGTAGTTAACCCATCTCAGAAAGAGCGTAAAGCTGGAAAAGGAATGGAAAAGGTACTGAGAAAGGCAACTAAAATGGCTGAGGAAGTTCCATCATCTTCTTTACATGGAAAGGTTGGAATTTGCATTTTTTCCCTTTGGAGGAAGGGAGAAAGACATTGGGTGGGGATATGACAGAGGTCTGATAAATAAGGAACCATGTGAGTGAATGGGTACTTTTTTTTCTTGCATACAAAGCTAGAATCCAAGATGATCCAATGAAACCAATGGGCAATTTGTTCAAGATGATGGTGGGGGCAACTAGCATAGATGGTTCTGAAAAGGACAAGAAAATTAATGGCGGATAGGACATTAGCTACGATACCTAAAAGGGCTCTCCATGTTCAGGAATGTGTATCTCTGTTTTCCTGATGGCAGGGACGAACAACAGGGGCTTGCCTCCACATTCATGTCTTGCTTGTGAACTTCCTGGAGGTATCTACTTGACTATTGTTGGAAACATGATGCTTATGGGCCTTGTCCAAACAGAAAACCAATTCCGATGCACTTATGCAGTTCCCCTCAGAAAGCCCATAAATTTTCTCTGTCTGTGGTCTCGTGCTTCCATCTTATCATTGTCTTCGTATGTTGGTACCCTCTAAAGCAGGGTCGGGCAGGCTGCATTGCCCCCCTGGACACCCCTGGGGCCTGCTCCCGCTGCACTGCTGAATTTGTTGCAGTGCAGCAGCTGCGGCAAAATGAAAGGGCTCCTTTTAAAAGTGAACAGCTGCTCAGTTTGGGTGGTGCAGTGGCTGGGGAAAGGGGCTATTTTGCTTTAAAATGAAAAATAATTAATAAAAAGTAGTAATTAGAAATAATTACTGCAATTTAAATAGAAATGCAGTACATCTCACCATAGCAGGAAAGAATGTTACCAGATAACCTGTGTGCCTGCTTAGTCTGCTGTCCATGCGCTTCTTGTCGATGGGCAATTTCGAGGGTCCTGTTCTCTCTTCTTATGTTTATTTTAATCTTTAAATCGGACTTGGGTCAGACAGCCCTTCAAGCAGAGGATGCTTTCAAATAGAGGATTGTCCTCTGGCAGTCCTTCATATCACCCTTCCTGCTGTAAAGGAGGGCACATGGCCACCCCACCTGACACATAGCGGACTGCTGCACTCACTGTTCCATCCCAGGACCTGGTTATACTTCCCCCTATTGTGTACATTTAGAACTGCTTTAATTTTCCCTCTATAGATCTGTCAGCAACTGATCAGGCGTTGCTGTCTGCTATCATGCACTGATCAGTTGTTCCTCGGAAGAATTTCTAGTCCTGTTTTGGCCAGTTTTTACTTAATGGGAGTAAAGCCTTCCTTTGGCCATATACTCTGCCATTCCGAGTTGCAGCCTAGAAGGCCTGGCCTTGCATTGTCTTCTCACAGCACCCATCCCTTTACCTAAGTCGGATGGTTCAACCTTCCACTCATCCTTCTTTGTCAGCTAAGTATTTGATCCCCATGAGTTAACTAGTTGTTTGCTGTTCAGTTTGTGTTATCAATAAAGTTGAAGATTAATTTAGATGGAAATGTGGATCGCATGTGAGTTTAACTGACTGGATAGGGACATCGCCTGACACATGTTGAGGCCAGAACTCGTGCTGCCCACTATTATCAAGTGTTGACCAACTGTTCTCGTAGGGAACATACTGTCACTCTGTGACATACACAACAATGTGAGCAGCCTGGTGTCATCAGCTTGGGCTCAGTTTGTGCTTGGGCTCGTACAAGGGCAGGCACATAGGCAGTAGTGACAATGACATGGGCCCAGCTCAGGGAGAGCTCCAATGAGGGTGTTTTGCTCAAGCACACGCCCAAATCTGGAGCCAACGCTGGCAGAGGGAAATTGTAGCATCTGGAATGACCAGATAGGTCATTCCTGCTTAGTTAGCTGTTAAACATGGAGTTACTAATAATTCTGTCTGTCTTTCTGTCTGTCTTTCTTTCATAGAGTGAAGTCCTGGGCTGATGCCTTTGGTGAGGACTTATATTACATTGTCACAAAGTATTCTGGCTCTCTCTTATTGCAGAAGGTAAGTGAAATATAAGCTGCATATAGTTGTAAATATACGCACACATGCACATACAAACACACAAGTATTTTGTTCCTCTTTCCTTTTTTTAAAGACCTGTTATAGAAAAGCGAAATACAGGGATGCTCATCCAGCATTCATAGCCCTTTGGATCTATTTCCAAATTCTTGTCATCTAAACTTGAGAAGTTCCCAATATTGCCCTCAGTAGCAGAGTACCCAATAGGAAAGGCATTTTTTAAAAAATTTCAAACATAAATACCTTGCCCTTTCTATGAGATATTCAAGGTGATGAACAGTAGTATTATAAAATACAATCATCTTCTCAAAAGCTAAAAAGCCTGGGAACATAAATGGATGTTTGCCTAGTACCAAATAGAAATAAGACTGGGTGCAAGGCAAGTTCCCTAAGCAGGGGTCCATATGCGAAAGGTCTTCTCCCCATTTGCCATCCATCTCACCTTAAAAAACAACAACAACAACAACAAAAACAGGGCAAGACAACAGGGGAAATATGGGAATACAGCAATTTGGGGGTGAATATTTTCCTGATTTTGGATTTTCTGGATTCTTGGAGACCAGTGAGTGAATGGTGTCAGTACTAGAGAAAATGGCTACTGTGAAAATATTACCAGAAGTGGCTGAATCAAGCAGACTGAATCCAGAAAGTGAAGGGCTTGGCAAATTTTACTGAGTCATAAGCGTAGGCTCTGCAACCCAAGTTGTGTCCTCCTCCATACCTCATATGCGGTCTTGATTGCAGTCAGTTCTTTAGGTAGGTAGCTTCTCTGCAGAATTAGCTTCTCGCCATAATTTGTTGGGAAGACTGGCACCCAGCAGCATACTTGGCGTCATCTGTACTGTGTATGTGTATATGTATATTTGCTGGCAAGATGGCTTCATCAGTGTCACCCAGTTATCCCCCACTGTTGCCCCAATATACCTTTTAGCTTTCAGCAAAATGAAACCAGATGGATAATTATCCTCATCTTTAGACATGCATACTTTTGGTTGCATGGTCAGGCGGAGAGATTTCTTGAACACTGAAAGAGTTAATTTAACCCAGCCACCAAGAACTGAAAAATATCTCCTTGGAAACTATGTTTTTTGTAGAGATAGATACAAGATGAATAGTCTGATGCAATTGGGATTGTGCAGATTCTTTTAGACTATTTTCATATGTGATACTAAAAACTGTGTTTTTGTCATGAGGCCTTTTTTGTTTGTTTTTAAGAAAACCCTACCATGTAGTATCTATATTCACCCATTCCACTATATTCGAAGGAAAAATGCCTGATATCCCTAAACTAATCCCCAGTAACAATACCATTTTTCATTGCAATGAAACAAGCTATTTTTTCCACTACATAGAAAACTCCCCATATTTCATTATATGTTCCTGGTTTTAGCTGACGTTTTTAATTTCTAAGCAAAGATTTTCTTTGCTGAAACTAAGAGGTTTAATGGGAGCAATCTATCTCTATGACCGCCAATATCTTTTAGATAGTTTAAGAGAATAACAACTGGATCAAAACTTAATTTATGCCTTGTTGGGATGTTAATATTGCTCAATACATCTGCTCAGCTCTGCACTGGCACCACATACAAAAGTAATTAGCTTCTTGACATTTCCAACAGCGATGCTCATTAATGTAGAATAGAATGCAGAAGAAAAATCAAATGCACAATGTAGGCAATGGATTGTTGACAACATTTAAAATTCTTTGCGCTCCTTTAACACTTGTGATATATAGTTTTATATTTAGTGTCCTGCTTCTTCTGAATGGTACATTTTATGATGGCCAAACCAAACTTTTTGGGCCAATGATTCAATATAAAAAAAGGTTTTTTTGTGGGGGGGGTGTATGTGAGAAATATTTTCTGAAAGATCCCATACACAGCCTACCTTTCTTACACTGCTTAATTCATGTCCCCTCTTGGAAGCTGCTATGGTGTCATTTTGTTTTAAAAACAGAGTTCTTCTTTTTGCTCGCTATATGATCCAGTATATGATCCAGCCAATTAGAGATTGTGTGTCAGGAGCGCCCTAGCTGCCTCTTAAAACCCTCTCCAGTAGCCCAAACAAGATGCAGACAAAAGGGATTCTCCCAAGGCTTTATTCCTTTACAGCTTAATGGCTCTTTCAGATGCTAATTGCCAGCGACTAAGCAAGGAACTGCAAAGGGTATTCTAACAGGGTAACCTAAGCTCCATCTACGCAGTTGGTCCCTGTTTTGAGGAGAAGGGTGGGAAAGCTCTGAAACTTATGGGCTAGGAGGGGAGGCTCCCCCCTTACCCATGGGGCATCAGGGCGCAGCCATTGCTGTAGCGCCAAGCGGGCTGAGCACCTCCTCTCGGCGCCCTCCACCTCACGCCTCTCTTTGCACCGGCACCTTGCGTCTAGCAACAACCGCTCTCCCGCTCTTTCGCTGCCAGGGTCACTATCTCTCTCAGGAATGCGAGCAGGGGGGGCCTCTCCCTGCAGCTGCACCTCTGAGAGATGAGCGGGCTCCTCTCCCACGGGTTGTAGCTCTTCCTCAGAATCAGAGCTGCTTTGGGGCTCTATGGGCTCAGTTCCAACCCTGACATCGTGTAGTCACTGCGATGACATCACAGTGCCACATAGCGAAACAGATTGACTCTGTGATGACATCAGAGGGAAGGTAATGCTTCCTGGCCTCACCCTGAATGAGTAAACATATTTGCCACATTCCACACACCCCCTCCCCAATATTGCTGAAATAACTGGGTACATTTCAAAGGAGAGGAACATCTTCATGAAATGCACCCATTTCAGCTCAGTCTTCAATTTTATTGATTGCATGCTTGGTGCACTATCGGTGCTGCAGTGCCAAGGCCCCTAACACTACCTGCCCATTTTCTCCAGACATGTACCTTCTTAGTATGAAGCAAGAACATAAATTCACCTTGTATCTTTCCTGTAGGACTCGTCTGATAAATGGCCGTGGCGCTTCATTACTTACAAAGGTCATTAGTCTTTTTCATGAGGAGCATGGATGCCTACTGGGATGTATGCAGAAGTGCTGTAGTCCTTATCCAGCCGCTGCCTTACTCAGTTAACACTGGCACAACCAAGGAGGCAGAACATTATCCCTTCTTGGGGGTGGTTTTAAAAAAGCTTATTTTCGCTTAGCTGCTGCTTCTATTGGTCCATGGTACTCTGTTAAAAATGGCTCCATTTTGATTCCGTTTTTTAAGGGCTTAAAGTCCCACAAAAGTTGTTTGCCGTTTGACACATTATATTCTATAGAAGGGATTTGTGCATGAAGCTTTCTGGAAGATGCTAGACCATCTGGGTATGAATCAGTGCTGCAGAGAATGTGAGTCCTGTCAAAAATCCTCCAGTGCTATACTTGTGTCTATTTCAGCTTGGAGGTGAAAGTGGCTTTAGTTGGAAACATTACTCTGTCAAACTGCCTTTCCTAAGCTAATCGCTCACTTTCTCTGCCATTGTCTTGCTGCTAAATTTCATCATGGGATTGAAGCATCCCACATAGGTGGTTTGGGGGAAGCAACATATATCATCTCTGCACTTGTCCTCATTTCTCTGTGATCATCAGAGTTGGATGCTGCAAGCAACAAATCAGATTGTTGTTTTATAACAAATCCTTTTATTGCCGTAACTATCAGAGGGGTTGATAGAGAACAGCCCATACGGTTTTTGCTGCAGAACTTGCTTGTATGTTTTGTTGTGGAACCTAGCATGATGTTTCCCTTTTAAAGCAATTGAATTTAACCCATTTCTTGCTCAAGAATGTCCAATACAGTCAATGCCAGATTGGGTTCTCTGTTGCTAAGCTGTGTCTCAGGCCCAAACTAAATGTGATGGCAGACTAATCATTTTAACTTGTGTCTGCCCCAATCACAGATAACGTGTGGAGTAGGGACCGATTATTTTGTGTGTATGTGTGAAAATGGTGCGTGTGTGGATGAGTCCGTGTGTACGTGTGAAAATGTGAGGGAGGAGGGGTGCATGTGAGCCGTGGCTCCACACACATTGGGCAATGACCCCTCCCTTTGCTGGAGTGCAGCCCCAGACATCCCAGCCCACAGGACGAAAATGGTCCCCCACCCCGCTTTACTGTCTGTGATTTAAATAATAGATTTTGGCATGGAAGAGTGGATGAGAACTTCAGCATGCTTACTGCCTTGCAGCATTCTTCAGTTCAGATGGCTTTCAGTATGCCAGTGTGGATCATTCCAGCTCCAGAGGTGTTTCAGAGAAGACAAGACCTTCTGGAGTGAAAATAAGAGCAGATTATACCCTCATCATAGGTGAAGGATGTGATGATGCAGGGGCTGAGCGGGACCATAACAGGAAATTGCAGGTCTTTCTGCGCCAATGAAGGGGACAAAAATATTTATTTATTTCATTTCTGTACTGTCCAATAGCTGAAGCTGTCTAGGCAATTCACAAAATATCAAATTGACAAAAATATTAAACACGGAAAAATGCAACTGAAACAAAAAGAAGCCACATGTCTACACATACTAATAGCGGAATGGTTGAAAACAGACCCCTGCAAGACTGAGGCAATTCAAGATGCACCAGCTGCAGGAGATATAAAAACAGTGTGACATATTATTGGAATGATCCGTTTTCTGGCTAAGTTCTGACCTCATTTGGTTACAGTTGCAGAACCAATGAGACAACTTACCAGGCAGGATGTTGTGTGGGGGTGGGAAGGTCTACAACAACAAGCTTCCAATTTTGTGAACCAACTGATTACCATTGCTCCGGTCTTGCAGTGCTGTCAGCCAGGATAACTAAGGGCTTCATCACACTGAGCTTTTATCCTGCGATTGAGATTGCTCCTTCATGGAAGTTTGCGGGCTCTTTACATGACGCCGTGATCATTCAAAGCGTCTCCTGCACTAAATGCCCTTTGTTCCGTTTTTAAATAGATTGCAGATAATGAGCTATCAAATTGCCGCGCCTGTGTTCCGCTTCAGTTTCCTCCGTGAAAAGACTTAGAGGCAAGAAGAGGAGTGAGATCAATGAAAGATAATGGAAGACTCAGATACGGGGAGAAGGGGCAGGGGGAGGAAGTGCATGTAAGAGGAGTCAGTGGTGTTCCTGCATTTAAAATGGAAGCAGAAAGCCCCGTTTTAAATGCAGGAATTTAGGCTGGTGTAGAAATACCCTAAAACTATAGCATGATGCATCCAAGAAATGCATTGGCATAGTCATTTTACAGGACGATCCAATTGCTTATGCCAATACAGCCCTATTAGAGAATGAACAGAGCCCATATATAGAGGGGGTGGGGTGGGGGGTGGAGGAGAGGGAAAGCTCTTAATAGTGGTTTTTGGAGTGAAGCCATTCTATTGGTACACCTATGGGCATGCAGTTAGAGTACTATCAGCCCACAAACCACTCGAGACAATAATTACAAATAGGTTACAGTGCATCCTAAGGCAGTGCATCCTAAGAGGTTAAACATAGAGGTTAAACACTGACCAAGTTGATTACTTGTGTTAGCAGGAACGATTATTTATTTATTACATTTATATCCCACCTTTTCCCCTCCTTAAGGAACCCACAGCGGCATACATAATCCTCCTCCTGTCCATTTTAGCCTCACAACAACAACCCTGTGAGGTAGGTTGGGCTGAGAGTCTGTGACTGGCCCAAAGTCACCTAGTGAGCTTCGGTGGTCAAGCAGGGACTAGAACCCAGATCTCCCGATTCCCAGTCCAACACTCTAGCCACTGCCCCACACTGGTTCTCTGCTTATAGCAGAGTATATACGACCAAATGCCTGAACTAATTTTCAGGAAGGGAGCCCGAGGAAGTGAGGCAAATATAAGTGACAGGAGATGAAGTTCTAGACCAGGGGTTCAGCCCAAGGCCCCAATTCAATTCTGGAGAAGTTCTTGGGGACCACATTCCGGGGGGGGGGGGCTGAAGGCAAAGTGGGTGGGGCCAAAAAGACAAAAAAAGAGAAAAATGCCAGTACATTTTAGCTTTAAACTCTTACCGCCAGTAGCTAAGCCTTATGAGAGAGATTTCAACCTTTTAGAATGGAGGGAAAATACACAAAAGCCATGAAACCAGTAAATGATTGGTGGCTGGGAGAAAGAGGAAGGGGCCAGGGGAAGGGGCATGGCCATCTGGGAAATCCTAGAGGGCCAGGCCAGCTTGGGATCCCAGGAGGGCTGGATATGACCCCCAAGCCTGAGGTTCCCCTCCCCTGAACTAGATATTATCGACATATCGAAAGCAAAGCAAGCACTGGGTCCAAAGCTCAGATTTGACATCGCTGATCTTCTAACAAAAATATGTAACATGAAATCTGTGTCCTCTTTTGTGGTAATATGAAGGTGGCCATCCTATTCGAGTGCGCTTTCTGCCGCCTTGTTCTTTAAAGCTCAGCATGTACATCATCCACTCAGCTGAAGGTTCTGTTGTGAGTTTGGCCAGCTTGATCATTGTGAATCAATGGTCAGAGACCTGAAAAAAGAATGTTTATTATCTTAATGCACCTGGATGCTTCCCCTAATGGACAATTCACCAACAGGGGTGGGGTTTGAGACTAGAATTCTGGAGGTTACTACTATATGAAAAACAGTAGTTTGAATGTAGATTGAGAATGTCTAGCTGATGTTCGCTGGAATCTGGATGCAGCCTTCTTGGGGAGGAGGCGTGTACATACATTGCTCTCTGGAAATCTGATGTAGGCTGTGATTTCTCCTCATAGGAGTGAGTGTAATATTTCCTCTTCGCTTGCAGTTCCTGGGGTGGAGTACTTACTGGGGCTTCTGTGCCCCCAAAGATTCTGTTCTCAGGTCAGCACTCAGCAGACACAGATATGATGATAAACAGCTTCTTTTTTATTAAGAACAGCACATGGAAACATAACCTTCTGGCACCAAAGCAAAGCAGCTGATGGAAACTTCCGCATGCTCCAACATATCACAAAGATGGAACAAAACTAGAGTTACACTCACTGGGACTGGATCACACCAAGCAAGTATCAGAGGGAAAATCTGTTCCATCACAGGCTTCTTAGGGTGCAATCCTATGCATGCTTAGACAGAAGAAAGTCCTACAACTCCCAGCATTCCCCAGCCAGCAAAGCTGCAGGACTTTCTTCTGCCTAAACATGCATAGGATTGCACCCTTAATGTACCACGGTGTGTTTAACTTTACTGTGCTCTGCTTACATATTTGTAAGTAAAGCCACATTTCAAGGACATGCTATATGTCCAGCCGCTCTCCTCTAACGAAACCCTGCAGCACAGGGGTAGGCAACCCTTTTGGGCTGTGGGCATATTATTTGGCAATTTGAGACACTGTCCTTAATACCTCCACAGAAGGATAAGTGACCTCCCCAAAGACTGTGTACAAGGCAGAGATGAAGTCTGAGCCCCAATTCACTAAACAATTCCTTTGAACCCACAGTTTTCAGCACCAGCAGAAGCCTATTTCACAGCAATCCCAGCTGCCAGTTGAAAATGTGTTTGTTTTTTTTGTTTTTTAAGTGGGAAAGGGAGGGCATCTTGGCGAGCAGCAAGAAAGGTGTCCACGGGAGCATTGGAGCCTGTGGGCACCATGTTGTCCATCCCTGCTGTAGCACTTTGCCTGCAATTTCTCAATGTCTGGAACACGGGGAATGCATTTACGGTTTGTTCCTTGCCCCATATGTTTAAAACACACACACACACAATCATTTTTTAAAAGTTGAACAAAACTGCTCTGACGTGGGAGGGAGAAGTAGCCTTGGGACATCGCATGGGATCAGGCCATCAGTGCTGTGCGCATATGTGGCTTTGGCTGCAAACAGGAAGAATTGGTTTCCCCTAATCTTGATCCTTAAGATAAAATTGTATGTCTGAACAAAATTTGAGCACATTGCCACAGAAGGCTCACTACCACTGACATTATTATGTACGTCTGGACACAGCTTTCCATAAAAAAAGTCAGCAGTACTGCTTGTATGAGACAAAAGACTGGCTGCTTAATCATCTTTGTATTTGTTAGGGGATGTTGTACCCTGAATCATTCCAGTTTCATAATTGTTAATAGCAGGTTTCTTGCTCAGATTCTGATACTGTTAATTTATGTGTGTGTGTGTGTGTGTGTGTGTGTTGTACCATTGTACTCATCCTAATTCAGCTGCTGCCTGCCACATTTAACTCAGTTGTGGCATAATTTTTGTCTTTAGAGAACCTTATCTCTGCCACTCCAGGGGGGTTAATCTGGCCCCTCCCCTGTGGGCTCATGTAATCCCACCTAGAAATACATGCCAGCATGGAAAAGTGCATATCAGCGTGTGTGTGTGTGTGTGTATTCTCTGAAGACAAAAATTATGCCACAACTGAGTTAAATGTGGCTCACAGCAGCTGAATTAGGATGAGTACTGTTGACCCACCATCATGTTAGGCCTTCTGCCTGTGGCCCATATATCTGTCTCCTTGGCAGTGTCAGTAGGCTAACTCTTGCAATCAGACCCTCCTCTTCCTCCTCCCTCCTCCACGAGTATCAGCGTGGATGTAGAGGCCATCTGTCTTTAGTCCTGCAAAGCCCTCACATTGCTAATCACACCAGGCAAAGCTAGCAGCTTCCATGCCTGCCTGCTGGATTATTCTATTTCTGTCTGACCTCCCCCTGCCTTTCCCACCCTCAAGGCATTTCTTGCCCCACATATTCTCTACACCTTTCTCAAATGAAGAAAGAGCGGTCCCTTTGCATGGCAGGATCTTTGAGTAATCATCTCGCTTCTCCACTTCTCACCTGATTAAGGTTGCAGCTAACATGCTGCAAACTCTGCTTACCCTTGGCTTTGGTTCTGCCTACCATCAGCTGTGCTCCCTTGCCAACTGGCTTTTCCCATTAGACCCTTCAACTGCCTCTGGCAGCTTGCCTGATTCTACGCTAGGCACAGTGGAAGGATGGCACACTCCACCCTTTGCCTGCCAGCCTGCTCACTCATTCACGCGGAATTCCATGCACTCGCCTGCTTGCAGTTCCTTGTCACCTATGACTACCAGTCTAGTGCTGAAATACAAAGCTGGTCTAGTCAGCATTCTCTTTACAGTAATGGCCAGCCAGATGTCTCTGGAAGCTCACAAGCTGGGCACAAAGCCCAGTCCTCCCTGGTTGTGTGTCCAACAGCATCTCACCAGTGCGTAATCACAGTTTGTTCTCTAACAGCATATATTCACTACAGATGTCAATTTTATGTGTCTTGACTTTCCTCCTAGAATCCTGGGAATTGTTGTTTGGTACTGACTGTACTGTGCTGGAATTTATGCATTAGAGATCCCTCACTCCCTTCTCCTACAGAACAATAATTCTCCCAAGGCACTTTGGGAAGAGGGAACTGGTGTAAAACTGGTAGACGTATGTCAGGGGTGGACAGCATGCAGGCCACGGTCCGCATACACCCCTGCCCTTCTGTCCTGTACCCTCTGCTCCCTTGCTACCATTGCTGTAGTTTGCCACTGAAATAAAAAACAGTGGTTTGCCACTGAAATTCAGCACCATGGCAACAAAAAGGGTCTATTTACCTTTAAAACAAAGCTAAATTGGCCCCCCCTTTTTTTTTTTGCTGTTGCCCCACTGCCAAATTTTGGCAGCAACCTACCATTTTTTCCTCCTGCCCCTGCTGCCATGCCACCAAATTTCAGCAGTAAATTTAGCTGCACGGCGGCAGGGGTACAGCCCCTGATAGGTTCCGGGGTGTGAAATTAGCCCCCGGGCCCCTGGAGTTTGCCCAGTCCTGCTGTAGGTAACAAAGCTATGTCCCAAGCATTCACCAATGAAAATCATGTGTAGTAAAACAAGTAAATGAGAGACAATTTGGGGGGCAAAGTGCCTCTCCTTGAGAGGTCCTTTAGGAAGCCCTCCTGTCCAAGTGTTGAATGCTTTTGGGAGGGAAACAGACAAGATTTGTTTGGGACTGCACGTTTGCATTGCTGCTTTCACCTGCATGAACCCAAGGCCTGGTTTTGAAAAATATAACATTCTATTTTTGAGCATGTAATTTATTTCAGCAAGTAATTGCAGACAACTAATTACTATAACGATCAATTACTTGCACATACTGAAATTGCTTAGGCCACATATTTACTTAGGTAGGGCTATTTTGGAGTTTGGGGGGACTTTGCCAGTGGTTTTAGGTCATGTTTGCATCTCAGGTGCCACCTTTTATTGGATGCATGTTTAATTCTCTTTAGTCACAATCTACTTGTATCAATTCAGATTTATTTATTTATTTATTCATTCATTCATCATTCAAAGCATTTATATTCTGCTCTTCAGTCAAAAGGCTCCCTGAGTGGCTTACAAGAAGCAGTAATTAGACAGGCCTTGCCCTCAGGCTTACAGTCTAAAAAAACACGAGACACAAGGAAAGGGATTGGGAGGGAGGAGGAAAAAGGCATGATGGTGATGTTTGATTCAGTTGCCCAGATGGATGGGAATATACCTATTCTGGAACAGTTGTACTCAGGTTTGTGCTATATCTGTTGTCCTTCTGGGCTGGCTTGTTCTTCATCTCTTCTGCAGTGTCTCTTCTTTTGCATTCAAGCTTAAAATGTTTGTCAAGTAATCCATGTTTGTTCTCTGTGTTAGCAGCTTGTACAGTTCCATTCTACAAGGCTGAGCCCATACGTATTCATTAGGCCACCTGGGTGTGTTATCTTGTGCCCTCCCTGGCTTCAAGGCCAAAGCAGAACCCTCACTAAATGGACTGTGTGTTGGTGGGAACTTTCTGCCTCCAGAAAAACTGGGCAGGTTGTTTCCAGCTAGCTCATGATTGGCTAATAGGAATCACCTCAGATTTGCTAAAGGCTTTTGGGTATAAAACTGGGGGGAGGAGGAAGATCCTTGGGTCTTTGCTTGCTTTCGTTTTGCCCTGTCCAATGTTTGCTTTGGAGGGTTCGCTTTCTGAGGTCCTGATCTATTGAAGACCTGTGCCACTGGTGCACATAGACATGCTTAGTCAGTTTGTTGTTTTTCCCTGTAAGTTGTTTCCAAACAATGCTCTGGTTCTTTTGCATGCTATTCCCTTTCCCTTTTTGTAAATAAACTTACTACCTGCCCTATTTGAATGTGTGTGCTTTATTCCAGTTAGCCTTGGTGTTCAATCTGAGCAATGTTTTGTCCCTGCCTACACTGCCAGAGCAAGATGTTTCCTCAGATGGCCTTCTGGTGGCAGTTGAGTGAGGGAGGGTTCACCACAGGAGCTAGATGGCAACAGCTTGCCAAGTTAAGATTCCAACATTCTACTTGTACAAGATTGTATTTGAAATCTGAACCACACACTAGCTGTGGTAACCAACTTTAGTGACAATTGACCCATCACATTTCGTGTGAAACCTCTTCTTCACCAGCGATTTTCCTCATTTCTTTTGACAGAAGTATAAAGATGTGGAACCAACTCTGAAGATCAAAGAAGTGGATGGCTTGGAGCTGGTAAAGAAGTTCTCTGAAGAGATGGAACGCATGCTACAGAGAAAAGTAGAAGCTGTTGAGGTAAACATTATTTTGCTCCAAATTCTCTCCCAGCCAGAAGTGAGGAGGAAATAAACAGGAGTAATGCCAAGCGAGTATGCAGAAGGCCCCAGGTGCAATCCCTAGTATCCCTGCTTAAAACAATGGTGGTGGAGAACCTCTTTCAGCCCAAGGGCTCAACTGAGCTTCAGGGAAGCTCTCAGGGACCACATTCCAGTGGTAAGTGGGGCCAAAGGCAAAATGGCTGGGACCAAATATTCAAAATTACCAGCATATTGTAGCTAAACACTGCAGTCCCATGCATGTTTAGACAGAGAAAAGTGCTACAACTCCCAGCATTCCCCAGCCAACATGGCTGGCTGGAGAATGCTGGGAGCTGTAGCACTTTTTTCTGTCTAAACATGCATGGGACTGCAGCCTAAACCTCTTACTGCCAGCAACTAATACTTAGCAGTAATTTTAACCTATTGCAATGTTTTAGAATGGGGAAAAACCTGAATGAAAGCCGGGAAACCACCAAATGATTGGTAGTTGGAGGAAAGGAGATGGGGCCAGAAGAGGGGGGCCTGGCAATCTGTGGAACCTCGAAGGGCTGGATTTGGCCCCCGGTCCTGAAGTTCTTCAGCTCTGACTTAAAAGAATCAGGTAGCAGCCCTGGAGAACTGATGCCAGTTGTGATAGATGATACTGGGCTGGATGGACAAGCAGTTTGACCTGGTATAAGGGAAGCTTCCCCTGTTTCTGCGAATCATATGCTCTGTTTTCTCAAAACGATATGGTCGTCCTTTATACACATCAGCCAAATTCCAGAGATCTGGATGTAATTCAAGGCCCATTCACACAACTACAGATCAGGTTTGCTTTTTGGTCACCAGTCTACCCAGAGTGACTGTGTACCTGGCAAACTGTTTCTGCGGACTGGTCTTATGGCATTCACTGCTGCTTCTGTGGCTGATTTCTTCTGCTAAGACTGTGTCTGGCTTCTGCTTTCCCCTGCAGCCATTGTGACCTTGAATGTGGCCAGTTCCCACCCCCCACTCATCATCACCTATCTGCTTCTAGGAGCATTGGAAACCGCCTTAATCCAGGTCCGACTGTTTGCCCCTCCAGCCCCGTACTGTCTGTTGACTGGTACCAGCTCTCTAGGATCTTAGGCAAGGGCTCTCCACTTCACCTGCTTCCAGATCCTTTTAACTGGAGAAGCCATGGATTGCCCTTGAGACCTTTTGCATACAAGGCCTGTACTGAGCTACTGAGTTATGGGCTCTCCCTTTTGGCATGCTGCCATGGAGTAAGGAGCAGGAATGGAACAGGTGTGCAAGAAACCTGTCCCTAGTGCTTCTTTATTGGTTGCCATGTACACCTGCCACTCCCACAAGGTCCTGCAGGTATTCCTTGTCCCTTCGCAGGGCAGAAACAGCAGCTTTGATGGGTGGGGTGCTTTTAATTGGGTAAAGCGTACTGATGGAAAGGGTTAAATATCCCTTTACCTTCCCCTGCCGCTACTGTCAAAATGGCAGTTCCTCATGGTTGGATTTCATTTAAGGAAGAAAACACACCTCTCTCACATCATGTGTACTTTGCCTCAGTAGGTACAAGGTAGATACTTTGGTCCTACTTATTAAAGGTAAGGGTGTGTGTGTAATTTATTTTCAACTGAAATATTTGGATTACCTGTACAGTTACAAAAAATACTTTTCCCTATGCATATGGTGGCTCAGTTTATACTGTTGTCAAAGTTTATAAATGGCTATTTGCTGCTTTAATAAACCCAGTCAGACTATTTCCTACCCAATGGACCTGTGACCGTGTTAACAGCCTATTGCCTTCATATTGGTAAACTTAGAAGAAGGAGGGCTGCTTGACTGTTTTTCCTCTGGGTTCCATTTCCACAGAAAAATGCACTTTCAATGTTGCTTCTCTGTTACATTTATTTTCTCTCAATAAATAGTGTGCTTAGTAAGCCTGAAAAGGGACTGTTGGAGCCAACCCTGAGAGGTCGAGAATGCAACCTTCTAAATTTATCCTTCCAGCAGGAAAGTTTTGCATAGAATTATAAAGCACTCTTTGCCCTTCTGTAGCCCCTTAGTTTGGGTTGAGCAAGATATGGAGGGCTAGGGCAGAATTGCCATGGTGCAGTTCTACCCGTGCTCTCTGTATCTGACAGGGGCTTTGTACCTTCAGCTTCCTTTTGACAGAAATTGGACAGGTGAGACCTTCCTTACCTCTACATCCCCATTTGGGAAAAACTGAACCTGGCACGCGGCTGTGAAAGGCACAGAGCCTCCCCTGGGGGTAAATGTGGTTCCCCTAAATGGGTCACTTGGCCTTTCGTTATTTTTCATTTCTTTTCCCCTCTCTGAGTGATGCATTCGGAGAGTCATGACCTTCACTTCCCACTGTAGTTCTTCATTTTTCTTCTGTGATTTAAAAAAAAAATGTTTTATAGCGGTTGGTTGAAGCAGCAGAAGATGCAGATCTGTATCATGAATTCAACTCATCGTTGGTGGTAAGTCCATTCTTTCAAGTGTTTATTCCAAGTTCATATCCTCTAATGTCAAGGGCTTAATTTATGTGATATATAATACCCAGCAGGAAGGGAAAGACCTGCCCCCCAAACGCCTAGTTATCTATGGCAGGGGTGGGAAGCTATGGAACGCCAGATGTTGCTGACCTACAAGTTGCATTAGCCCCAGCCAGCATGGCCATTAGTCAGGGGATGACGAGAGTTGTAGTCCAGAAACATCTGGGGTGCCACAGCTTTCCTACCTTTGATTTATGGCCTAGTTCTCTCTGAGGTAGTAAACTTGTACCATGGCCTGTACCATGTCCAAATGCATGTCGCAGTAGTTAATGCTTCTACATTAAAAAATAATCCTTCCACATTAAAAAAGAGATAGATGTCAGGGGAAGGCAACATCTTAAAGTTTCCTGATATCTAGTTTTGTATGAAGAAAGAATTTATTTGAATGGAGAAACATTAATTCTTGTGAGAGACCTCTTCACTATGTAGTGGTATTTATTTATATTTTATTAAAAGTATGCATTAATTCCGTTTCTGCCAACCATGGCTCTTTTATGTAACACAATTACATAAAATCCAGTACAACCAGAACAGATCAATATTTTTCCAGACCGTGTCAGTTTCACACATGTTCATTCATAAATCCACTCTGTACCATTTCTACATCAATCTGAAATATACACACACACATGACATGTAATATTTTAATGTATTTTTTTACAAAATATGTATACTTGAACACATTTTGGTACACTTTTTGAGCTGAGAATTCCATTGCAAAATTTGGAGAAGTTTAAAAAAAACAAAGCATAACTGCACTGCAGTCTGTATATTAGTTCCAGGAGGTGTGAAACTGATTGGTTTGATTAAATATGAGGACCAAGTGAAATCTTTGAACATTCCTAGGCCAGACATAAGCTTATCACCTCAGGGAGAGCTAGGGCTATCGCACACTTAAACGTGTTGAGAATTGCCTTGTTCTTGGATTGGAAGCTTGAGCATAACCCAGCTACCTGTTTCAGTATGCCAGCTGACATGAATGTTCTGCCTGCAGTATTAGGTGTGTATTGGCCCATTCACACGTTTGTATCATTGCATGATGATTTGTATCATTTCATGATGATCAAGTGATGGAACATGCATGTGTGAACCAGTCTTTTTCCCACATGGAATATAGGATTGCATGAAGTTATACCTTTTTGAACCAAATTGTCCACAGCTGCATCCTGCAGTGACCAACAGCCATTTCCACAATCATACAGCACTGGAATGATAGTGCTGTTATGACAGAAATGGCTGCTACAGAGTAAACCTTTCCCTACATGACCCCAGAGATGGATTGCATTGGGGGTGGATGGGAGCAACAGATTAGAGGCTGTTCCAGCTGTAAGCCATTGGGTTAGACCAGGATAAAAATCTAAACATTGATAGAATTCATAGAAATGGGAGATAAACCTATACTGACATTGATGTCAGTGCTCCTGTGAGGTGGCACTGACTGAGGATGAGTAGCGCATTAAGGCCCAAAGCAGCTATGGGAAGGACTTGGCTAGTGGTGTGTAGAGCAGCCGCTCCTCCCAGCACTGGTTGATTCCCACACCACCTGTACCCCTGCTGTTAAACTACATGCCTGTATTGGCCCCAGGAGCGTAATCAAGTCACCTGTAGTGTTAGAGGGGCCTAGAGATCCATAATGCTTGCTTAAGTTCATTATTGGTGCAATTCCCTTGCTAGTAAGCCTCTGAGCATGTAAAGATGAGTCAAAGGGCCGATAGCATGGCCTAGCACATTGCATAATAATGAGCAGAGTGCTTTATCAAGCACTCTGCCTGAGAAGTGAAATGTGTTTATGCTGAGCTGCAAACAGCTGTGCTGAGAACCAAGCCCAGTTAGTCTATGCTGGGAATGAACACTAGATGGCACTTGCTGTTGTCATGCTGTCTGGTTGCTAATATGTATGGTATAAAACCCATTGTACCCCATGGCTTTGGGTTCAGAGAAGTTGTCTGATCCAACCATTGGGTACGCCTGTGTGCTGTAAGTTACTCAATAAAGTACACCTTGTAAGTAAACCTGGGTCTGATTTATCACTATCTTGGCACCTCTAAATTAAGAGGTCGAAGCCCACGGCCAGGGCAATACAATGTCCCACCCCCTGGAGGAACCCAAGGAGGCTTTGCAGGCCAGATGTGGAACCTCTGTGGGCTGGAGATTCCACATCCATGCTGTATACCCTGCCACATTTGTCAGAGATCACCAGAGGAGGCTACTGGCTTTGATGTCAATGGGGCGGTGAATCCGTTCCAGGTTTCAGTTAGAACCAGTCAGAACTCTAAAGGAGCTAAGCACCTTGTATAGCTCTTTTAGAGTTCTGACTGGTTCTGACTGAAGCCTGGAGAGGATTCACTGCCCCAATGACATCAGAGCCACCAGCCTCCACTGGAGATCACTAAGTAGCCTTGTGAACTAAGGCTTCCTGGTGTCCTATTGAGCAAAGTAAATGCCATTTCCATGTAGTATGGAGTGGACTTAGGAATATCACAAATTTGTTATGTGAATGTCACAAATGTGATGGTCTTTCCCTATAAAGACACAAACCCAGTGCTGGCCGAGTCCCACTCTACCTGCATCACCACCTATGCACCACCTACATATAAATGTATAATTAATACTCATAATTTACTTATGAGAAGGTCTCATTGACCTGAATAGGACGTACCTTGCTGGGCTGTGCAAGAGAGGCGCTCCTGTCCTGGGTGATTTGCAAACACCCATATGCATGCAACACCAACCTGTAATATGCAGCTAACTACTGGAAATGAAATATTTTGGCACTAAATCTGGACAAAGCACTATTTTGCAAAAATATTACTGAAGATTAAGAAATGAGCACAAATTTCAGTAGTACAATCAGATAGAAAGTTTAGCTATCTCCCAGTTTAGCAAGTTTCTACCCCCTCACTCTGTTACCCAGTCAACATTGGCTTTCTAAAAGACAGAGTTATAAAGTAATGAGAAAACATTAAAGTAAAGGAAATAGGGGAGGGGAACTTTTTGCTCCAGCAAAGAATAATGTTCAAGTTAGAGAACAATTCTAGTAAAGACTGCCAAATTACATTAAGTGTCTCTGATTTATCTCTCCTGTAGTACATGATTCCTTTAATGGACAGGACTAAAAGATATTCCATCCAATTTTCAATTATAGGCATAGAATGTGATTTCTAGAACTGTAAAGTAACATGCTTCGCTACAAGCAATGCTCTGACAATCCAGAGTATGACAGAAACATTCTAATTTGCAGGAATATATCCCAAAA
This sequence comes from Heloderma suspectum, assembly GCF_057233095.1. NCBI lineage: Eukaryota > Metazoa > Chordata > Lepidosauria > Squamata > Helodermatidae > Heloderma > Heloderma suspectum. Next base: position 24,509,221 of record NC_139464.1, read on the forward strand.
TAAGGTGATTAGAGTACTGGCTTAATTAATTCAATTAAAGACATATTTTCCATAAGGATTTGGTAACAGGGCATTTCCAAATCACATGGACCAGAGGTGCTTTTGAACATTTCCAGCATTTATCATTTCTCATACTCTCTGTATCAAAAAGATGTATGGGAGACTGAGGAGTCTGAAATACATTTTTGTTCAAGATCAACAGATTGTCATGACCCCTGACCCTGGGGTCCCACAGCGCTCTGGGGAAAACTCTGATGATGACAAGGTCCAGGTCACTTTCTCCAGGGGAGAACTTTGAATACTTTCTCCCACGCCCTTCTGGCCAGAGGATGTGGCCCTACATCCTTGGACTCAGAGAATAAGTCCCCAGCAGCCCTTCCCCCATCTTCTAGACCAGGGGGAAGCAACCTGTTCTAGCCCTTGCAGAAGACAAATGTTTCTAAATCAGACAAGGGCCCTTTAAGCTACACAGCTGGCTTCTTCAGGGAGGTGGGGCCTAATGCAGAACAGACCTTGCCCGCTAGGCCTCAGATGGCTTCAGCTCCCTGTTGAGGTAACATCTTTTGATGGCTCCCTGCGAGGTTTTATGGTGCTGGTTTCTGCATGAGAGATGGGCCATGACTTTGACATGACCCCATGAGCTGTGAACCTCAAGCCCCAGTAGAACAGGATACAGATGCTTGCATAATTAGCCTGTTCACATGTTCAGTGAAATGTTGGGGTGAAGGGCCTGGGCTGTGTGCATCGCCTCCTCTCCTGGTCATCATGCATTCTCCTGAAGAACTGAACAGAGCCTAGGCATCTACAGCTGCATTTGCATAGGCTCTACACACATGGTTTGGGGCCCTGCCTTTTGCAGTGGATGATTGTGAAATAGAATTAATCCTGATAGCTTAGCTCCAGCGCAGTTTGCTAAAAAAAAAAAAAAAAAAAAGTCCTATTTTTGTCAAAGTATTTTTGTAGGGTGTGAATTGGCAGTACTTTGAGTACTCTATATATATGTTAATTATATGGTATTATTATTACTGAGTGTTGAAGAATCCTGACAAAAGGACTTGTTTTGGGAGTAAGGGGAAGTGAGGTTCTTGGGTGGTAAGGAAAATAAAAGGAATTCAGAATGAAGGACTGTGGAAAAAGGAAGATGTGTTCTATTTTTGGGCTATTTGTTCATGAACTCCACTCCCTGCTAATTATGTTGCATTTATGATAAATGGAACAGAAAAGGTTTGAAGTTGTCTGATAAATTGGTAATCCCTGAGGTCTCCCTGGATAGAGCTGTCAAGATAATGAGTTGATTTATTAAACAGGAGCCTAGGCTGGCCTTTGAGTTCAGTTGTTTTGATACAGACCCTGGTTCACTATCTGAGTCAATGGCAAATAAATAGAGGATTCAATTAGCTATCAAAGAGTGCAAAAAAATGGATGTGGAGAATCTAGGCAGGAAGCTGGTACAGAGGTCAATTTTAAGAGCATCTACAAATAAATGCAACACATCATTCATCCCAACTATCAATACCCCTGATATGTGAACTATGGCATCTAATGAGCTCCGCGTATGCCACCATGCATCTGTAGACAGCCAGTTAGCAGAAGTGCCAATTACTTAGGCATTTTGTATTGCCAAGGTGGTGTGGATGATTGAAATTCAGCTGTATGTTTGACAAATTCATCAGTGGAATAGAAAATGAGTCTTGGAATGTAGGTAACTGAAAACCCCTGTATCTGCATGGAATGTGCAGCACAGGCAGGAGACGTATAGTTCATTCCACTTTGAACGTATAAAAGAAGAATAGGGCTTCTGCACTCTTAATGGCGATGTAGAAGGGGGAATTTCAGCTTGTATAAATTACCTAATCCCTGAATGAAACAAGGTGCACCTGCCAAAAATCCAAGAAGTATCCCCGAGTCCAACTACAATATCCAGCCACTGTTGAAGACAAGGCACTAGGTGTTGTCTATGGGTCTTTGTTTAATATCAATCTGTCATTTTATATGTTACAATAAAAAGCTGACGTATTACATAACCTTATGTAATAACCTGAAGCTGACTTCAGGTCAGTAAAAACCAGCAGCTTGGTTAGAATTGAGGAATCCAGGAATTTGCTTGGAATCCTTGGGTCTGCTGAGGGCTGTTGCAGGCTTGCTTCAGGTGAACAGATATTATATGCATTTTATTACCTATAAATCAAGCAGTCATATAACTTGGAAAGTGGATTTATGTGATTTGTTGATATGTAAAGCCTTGTTCAGGTGTTTGTTTGGCTTAACATGAATGCGTGGAGCGGGCTGATTGGGGTCATGCCCCATGCCCTTCCCCAACTTCCATTCTTTCAAGTGTACTGTTTGCACAGAACCTATGTGCCTCCATACACATACATATGCATAATCTCCTGTATGTGCAATATGGACCCTGGAAAAAAGAGGGTCCCAAATCGCACATTCATAATCCTACAGGAATGAGAATAGCGTCAGACTTAGGAGCAGGGATAGCCAGGCTCAAATCCCTGCTCAACCATCAAGGCAATTTTCAGCCAGCCTGTAATACTCTCAGATCTGTGTGTCCATTTCTTCTCTTGGGGGAGGGCTGAACCGAGCTCCCTTTCTGTCGTTCCTTCAGACCAGAGAGGCCCGGTTCATCATAGCAGGACAGAGACAAGGGGTCCCTCCCCATCTCTCCAAGAGTCCCAAGTGCTTCCTTTCAGAGCCTCCCACCTCCTGCTGCTCCCCAGCCAGAGCTCTTTGCTGAGCCTTCACACTGTAAGCTGCCAGGACTTCTCTCCCTGCTTTGCTATACTGTCAGCTGCTTATAAAGCAGCGGGGAGAACTTGGAAGCAGTGCTTCTTCCTACTGGCCCATTCATGTTTACTTCGTTTGGGCCATTAGTGGAGGGGAGTCAGATTGCACGGATCTGTCATCCGATTCCCCACACACTTGTTATGGCTCAGCCTAACAGGGTTGTTGTAAGAATAATATGTGGGGGGAACTGTGTATGCGACCCCAAGCTCCTTGAAGGAAGGATGGGATAAAAATGTAGTAACGATAGTAATTAAAATAACACATGCTTCAAATATATGTGTATTATCTCTGTGCAAACAGTCCATGTGAATACATAGAAGTCAGGGTCAGTGGGAGCTACCTCAGTCAGCACCCTACATATGCTCATTTATACCATGAACAACGAGGGCTTCTGAATGTAAGAAATGGCTAATGTTTATTCAGTCTTCAAGGCGGGTCCTCTGAATAACCAAGTTTTTGTACCATCTGAAGCCTCATGTCTTCCTCTCCCTCTTTCTGTGGAGGTTTGAAGGACCCCTTTCTGACATTTTCGCCATTTTCCAACACTAGACTTGGTAGTCTGATTCGTCAAGGAATGCTTATGTATTTAGCCACTAAGCCAAGCCACGACATTTAGGCTGCAATCTTATTCATACTTACCTGGCAGTCAGCCCCACTAAACTCAGTGGGACGTACGTCTGAGTAGACATGTATAGGATTGCACTGTCAGGCTGCAACCCTAAACAAACTTTCCTGGGGGTAAGCACCATTGAACATAATGGGCCATACTTCTGAATAGACATGCATAGAATTGCATTGTGATTTGACACAGAAATTCTTGTGTTTGGTGATTCCATTATTGTTAGTCACATTTCTCAAGCCAAAACATTATGTCTAAGGACCAACATGAAGTTTAGGTGCTAAAATCTCATACACTGTCTCACTGCTTTTTTCCCTTTTAAATATTCTTTATTCATGTATATTTTTATTCATTGCCAGTTTGATTATTACAACGCCGTTCTCATTAACGAAAAGAATGAGCGTGATAATTATGTGGAGCTTGGCGATGAATTCGTTCTGGAAGCAAATGAGCACTTCAATAACCTGCTGGTGAACATGACATACAGCGATATACAGCTTCCTACGAATGTCTACAACAAAGGTACAGCTTTTAGTCTATTGTTAAGGTGGCAAAAAAGCCACAGCTGAAGTAACAAAACCCATCTGCCAACTTGGATATGACCAGAAGCGGATATGACCATAGTCTTGTATGTTTTTATTTATTTATTTATTTCATTTCTATACCGCCCAATAGCTGAAGCTCTCGTTGTTTTCGCTCGTGCATGTACTCTGTGGCATGGTTTCTTGCTCAGATTCCAGATGGACTGCAGGTCCCATCATTCCTAGCCAGCAGGGCCATTGGCTGGGGATGATGGGAGTTGCAGTTTAACCCATCTAAAGACACCAGGTTGGGCAGGGCGGGTTAAATGATCTTTAGCTGACTGCTCAGTATTATTGTAGGGCAGCGAGAGCTGCTAAGGAGATGGGGCTCCGTTATCCTGATCTAAATTCATCCCCCAGATGCTGTTGCTTTGAGGAAATAAAGCTGTTAAACAGCCTCTTGTATTTTCCTCCTGTGGAGCAAATAGCACGAGGGGTGATGTGAATGGAGCGGGGAAGAAAACCTCCAGCCATTGCACTACTTCCCTGTTCAAATTAGTGTGCACACAGAAACGTTGGGTGTATCCCTAGCAGTGTCATTCTGCTAGCACAAATAACATTGTGGTAGTGGAAGCCAGCTTCTGAACTATGCGCAAGCAGAGAATCTAACCAAAAGTTACACTTGTGCAACCAGTTGTGCACCTGGTTGCAGATCTTAGGTTTACAAAGTGGTCTGCTACTGGTTGCACAACCGCTTGCACAACAGGAGAAGGCAGCAGAGCTCCCTTAGCACAGCAATTTTTCCTGCTAACTCCATTGGATGTAGGCCATAGCTGCATTTTGAATAACAACAACAACAATAACAACAATAATAGCATGATCAGTCCTAGATCTCCCAGTGTAATATGCAGTTTGACCTTTAGGTCTCGGGTTCAATCTCAAGTGTCTCTAATTAAAAGAACCCAGGTAGCAGGACTGGGAAAGGTCTTCTTCAGAGCCCATGCTGCCAGTCATAGAAAAGGATGCCTTAGGTGGATCAGTGGTTTGACTTGGCATGAAGCAGCTTCATAATATTCGTTATCTTAGGTATCTAGCCATCATGAGTGTAGGGGGAAGTTTCGCTAGATATTGTGGGTGGAACTTGTTGGTGCATCTGTATTCTCTACAGTTTTTTTTACTTCTTCCTCATTCATGTTTTAAAATGGTTGTTGTTCCGTTTAATCCCCATTTTTGTCACAGACCCTGATATTTTGAATGGGGTTTATATGTCTGAAGCGTTGAATCCTGTGTTTGTAGACAATTTTGAAAGAGATCCGACTCTCACTTGGCAATACTTTGGCAGCTCTACAGGATTCTTCAGGCTTTACCCAGGTAAAAGATCTCATTCCTACTTGGTCTTTTCTCAGAAATGTATTTTTTTAAATTATGCTCAGAAAAGCGCACACTAAACCAGAATCAGTTTTGAGAGCTGCTATAGACACACCCAGAGTGGATGAACCAGTCAGTATTAAAACCCAATAAGTCTGTGATGCCCTGTGGCAAGGATGGGGGAACATCTGTTGTTGGACTGCAAATACCAACATCCCTCACCATTGGTTATGCTGACTAGGACTGATGGGAGTTGCAGTCCACCAACAGAGAGCTACACATTACACACCCATCTTTCCTCTATGCATATTAAACTTAGTGGGGCAGCCTTGTTAGTAAACATGCATAAGATATGGCTGAAAATCCTACTGGTTTCAGTGGAAGAGTTAAGTGGATGCCTGTTTCTCTTGCTGGAATAAATGGGTCCCAGAAGCTTCACTTTGCTTCCTTTGTCCTGTTTCCTGCAGATCAAGCATAGATCGTACATGTAATAATGATGAATTTAATTAGATTACAAGCCTGCCTATATAGCTGATTACCCTTTAATATATTTCTCTCTGTCAATTGGACTAACACCCATCTCATATAAGTGTGTATGGGATTGTGATAGCACCAGAATAGTGTTTTGCTTTACAAATATGATTATCCCTCCCCCCCCTTTTCTGGACAATAAATGGTGACTTTGAGATTTACAGATTTTGTTCTGCTCTACAGAACAGGGGAATTGCAGGATTAATGTGGTTATGCAACCCACACTGAGTGAGACTGGTTTTTTTTTTTAATCTAACACATTTCTATCCTGCTTTTCTGTAAAATATGCAAAGCATCTGATGACACATAGAACAAATAAAAAACACAAAACGTCAAAAATCCATAAAATCACAAAATACCCATAAAATATACAAAGTTAAAATATTGGCAACAGAGTTAACTGATTGACCAAATTCTACCATCAAAGGCCTGCTGAAACAAGAGCCCACTTAAATGCAGAAGGGGTAAGTGTTTGGTGGCTCTCATCAGGGAGGGCTTTCCCTAACTTGCGGGTCTCCATTGAAAAGGCCCTGGCTCCCATGCCCAAACCTACAACCAACTGGTCCTTTTCTGTGGTGACATGCCCAGTGAAGGACAATGAGGGGGAAAACATAGCTGATGGTAGAGCACATGGCTTGCATGCAGAAGGCCCCAGCTTCAACAGTGGTAACTCCAGTTAAGGGAGTCTAGTAACATGTAATGGGATAAGCTGCTGCCACTTGAAATAGACAATACTGTACTAGTTGGACAAATAGTCTGACTTTATATAAGGCAGCTTCTTGTGTTCGTATGATCAGGGCTGGCCCTACCATTAGGCAGAGTGAAGCAACTGCCTCAGGGGCCAGATACTGGGGGGCAGTAACAGCAGCCTCGCAGTCATTTCTCCTGAGCCCACTGGCCTTTCTCCTCTGCTGGAGGACAGAGCTGGGTGTGCCGCACACCTCTCCTGCATCTCCTAAACTATCGTGGTGCCTCAGGTTTACCATGTGGTGGAGGGCATTATCTCACCGCCAGTGTTGAAGTAAGCTTCAAGTGCCAGTTCAGTTGGTTTCTATACATGGAATGGGAGAGGGGCACCATCTTGTCTTCTGCCTCAAACAGCAAAATGTCTTCTGCTGTTTCTGATATGACCCTATTCTAATAGGATCTCAATTGGCTGTAACCCCTTCATCCCCCAAGCCTCTCCTCAAAATCTGCTGCTTCCATTAACCTCTCTTTCTTTATGAGGCCGGTCATGCATCCCCTAAATTACCATGTGGTTTACCATACGGTGGAAGACATTATCCTTGCCTCTCGTCCCCCCTACACACATTCCATCTCCCCCTTCTAAATTTACAGTCTTTTCATGAAGGGACCTGTCTCTTGCATATGTCACTCCATAGAGCACCATGTACACTGACAGTGCTATATAAAGACATTAATATTAGTAATTATATTGCCCATGAAAGAGATATTGAGATGCTAGTGGCACTAAGAATGCCAGTGTGCTAAAGAAAGACACATTCAACATTAGGAATGACTGAAACAAAGACTGAAAACAAACCAAGGGATATTGTGAACAGTTCCAGTTGCTCCATCTCAAAAAGGATATTGAGAATAAGGAACTATAGTGATATTTTAATGCTGTGGAAGCTCCTGGGCAAGGCCCCCAATTCTGATGACTCAACAGTAGGGCTTGTTGTTTTGCTGTGTGCAACAGACCCATAGCAAAATTCTTTTGGTGTTCCTTCAGGGATCAAATGGACACCTGACGAAAATGGAGTCCTCTCTTTCGACTGCAGAAATCGAGGCTGGTGAGAGATTTTGAAAAGATGTCATACTCTTGTGTTCGGTTTTTAAATGTTGATTCTTCCTTATTCTGTAAATTTTGGCTTAACCTTGTCCTGTAGTATTCTGTAGATGTTTAACTTACCCATTGGCCTCTTGCCATCCTTGAATGTGATTTAAGGAATTCTGAACGGTGAATGTACAAGCCTTGCCATGCATCTTTCAGTGGACAATGTAGTTAATTCTCCTCATTAGCTGTTCTTGAGCATGCAGGGTTTAAGTGCTTAGGGAGCTAAAGTTACCATCTTAACAAATTGCATTAAGATCGTTCTCCCTTCCAACTGTTCACTTCTATTTGAGTCATGTCCTAATACTTTCAAGGAACATGCCTGTCAGGAGCGCCCTAGCGGCCTCTTTCAGTCTACTCCAATAGCCAACTCAAGACACAGACAAAAGGATTCTTTTCAAGGCTTTAATCCTTTTACAACTTAATGACTCTTTCAGATGCTAATCACTAGCAACTAAGCAATGAACAGCAGAGTAGCCTATGCTCCAGGTTAGGCAGTTGGTCCCCGTTTGAAGGAGAATCACTTGCAGACCTTGAACTTATGGGCTAGGGAGAGTTCCTCCCCCTTTCCCTTGGGTCCACGGGACGCACCCGTTGCTAGCGTGCCAGACGGGCACTACGTCTCCTTTCTGCGCTTTCCATTGCTCGTCGCTCCCTGTGTCTGCATCAAGCATCTAGCAAGCCCCTCTCCCGCACTTTCTCACTGCCAGGGTCACTATCTATCTCAGGAATGCCGGCAGGAGGAATCTCTGCCAGCTGCTGTGCCTGTGAGGGATGAGCTGGCTCCTCTCCCATGGATTGCTGTTCCTCCTCAGAATCAGAACTGCTGTGGGGTTCTATGGGCTCAGTTTCCACCCTGACAATGCCATTCTATTTTATTCTCCCCTTCTTCATGTCACTGTCTCTAAGGATAATGCTAAAATTGCTCCTTACCCTTCAAAGTAAGTGTGTGTGTGTATTATATACATGCATGCACATACACACAGGTGCACGCACACACACACACACATGCATGCATGCACGCGCACATGGAGTGGTCACTGCAGGTAGATCGAATTTCCCCTCACCCCTGCAGCCTCCCACATATGCCCCAAATCTGCTCCAGGGGTTGGGAACCTGCGGAAGAAGGTTGCGGGGGCAGGGCATGCAGGGACTGCAGGGTGGAGGGGGGGAAGGAAAACTCCTGTTGCGTGAGAGGACGTCCATTGCATAACATTGGATTTAGCCCAATGGCATTAATATCCCCAGAGAACCACATAGCCATCCAAGATAACTGAGAAGCCTGAAAATATATTAGGGACCACTAAACCTCTGTTATGTAAAGGAGCTGCATAGTATGGACTTCTGTTCTTTGCCATTTATGTTTCCAGATGAAATTATCCATCAGTTTTGCCAGTTTTTCACCTCCCTATAATCCATTAATAATGGCAAACAGATAAATAAAAAGAGGAATTCTGGGGAAAAAGTTACTTTGGCTGCTGAAATCCTTGCTAAACATGTTAGCTTCAATCTGTTTAGTTCCTCTTCTTCTTTACAGATCAGGGGATCATAACTGGACTTGCCCAAATGCTTTAGCCTTTCCTTACCAGGTGGTCCTTCACTCCCCTGATGTCTGTTTTCGTCACCTTTCTTGCAGAAACCAGAAATAAAAGAATAATTGCTTACTACAAAGTTGGGGGAATACAAATTATCCTGGGAAAAATGTATAATAACAAAATGCTTTATAGTGGCTGGTGTTTCATGAGGAGTAATGCTGGTATTTGGAGGGGCCATTGTATGAGCTCCTCCCACATGGACCAGGGCTTCTTGCATTAGCATTGGCAGCAAGAAGGAGCCATGCCCTCCATGTAATATGAGAAGGGGACATGAATTGTCAAGGCTGTAAAAGCATTTAAACATTATTTCTTCATCTTGACAAGACAAGAATTGTTAAAAGTAGATCTCATCTTTCAGTTAGTCAAGATTTATGATTCCTTATTTCACATTAGCTAAACTCTGCAGCGCTCTCAGTTTCTGTTTCCTTGGAGAAGTAGAGAAATTCTAATAAAAGTACAATCCTATTTATGTCTACTCAGAAGGCAGCCACACTGAATTCAGTGGGACTGCTTCCAGGGTAGCGTATATCAGATTTCAGCCTGTTAGCAGCACAGCTTCAGTTATGTTTTGGCAGCTGCATCCTTGGATTGTTAAGTCAAATGAGAAAAGAATATATAGCTTCTCTTGACTGTACTGTATGTTTAGATCAGGTATTCATCAGTTTTCAGCCTAGTTCGGTGTTCCATGATATGGCCAGAGCCTTCCCTTTTCCCCACTTGCCCATTTATTTTATCCTTACTGCTTTCTTTTTCTGTTCCTGTCAAGGTACATCCAGGCAGCTACATCACCAAAAGATATTGTAATTGTGGTGGACATCAGTGGGAGCATGAAGGGTTTGCGAATGACCATTGCCAAACACACCATCACCACCATTTTGGACACTCTGGGAGAAAATGATTTTGTCAATATCATTGCTGTGAGTGTAACATACCTTTCCTCATTGCAAACATCCTCTCCCTCAGAGTCAGCACTAAATGTTTAGTGAATCTGCTCAAGAGCTTTGGCTTGGTAGCTGCCCCTTACCTCTGACCTCCAATCTGCCTTCTTAAAGCCTCCATCCACTGATTGGTTACAAGTCACTGGAGAAATAGCCCCTTGACCTTTCTGTGTAATTCATGCACAGCATGAGCTGTTCAGTCCATCCTGTGGACTGAATCCCCGTCTGGCTGGGGAATTTTGGGGTTTGTAGTCTAACATATCTGGAGGACCCAGGTTGAGGAAGGCTGATCTAGGGAAGTCCATGGCAGGATGCTTTCACTTAACAAAAAAATGAGCAGATGTAATTTAACATTGCCCTTTTGCTTTATGAAAGAGACTAAAGTAGTGGCTTGGCTTCACATTTTCTTGGGAAGGGCCTTATGCCCAGATACCCGCAGAACTCCGGAAGACAGCGCTGTATCTGGTCTTGACAACATCCTTCCCTTGGCTTGTGCTTGTTTCAGACAGAAATTACTTTGGAGTATTTACCCCAAGGCATCTCTGTCTTTGGTTATCTGAACCAGGAACTGATGGCAGCTGCTAAAAATAGTCCTTGCTATCAGATTAAGACTTTGAACAGGCTTGGACAGGCTATTTACTCTCAAGAGCAATTTTCATGGGATTAAAAGGCAAGAGAACCCTTGCATCCCCCACCTTCCAAAAAAGTAACATATGAATACAAATGGACAAAGTGACTAACTCATCATTCAGGGATGGGGAGGGGAAAGAGAAACATCTGGAACTGGACAGGTGGGGATGTCCAAGAATAGCTGGGCTGGCTAAAGCCTGGCACACTGAACAGTTCTCCCCCCTGCCTGGCTTTGTGCCATTAAATAATGTCTAGCCTTTCACTGTAACCTGGCCTGAGCATGTGTAATTGAAGTAATTGCATATTCATTCCCTTGCCTCTGCTTCCCTTCTCTTTCTCTATTGTTTCCCCGGATTGAGTTTTAGATTCTAAATGACTCAAGGCGGAGGCCTGTCCTCTTGTACTCTGTAAATCACCATGCACATGGATGGCACCAAATAAATAAGTAAATAAATACTCCCGACAGGTGTGTGGTGACTTGCTTGCCACCTCATCATTTCTCCTATTCCCCTGAGCATACTGGCCTCCTTATTCACACCCTCACCTGTCTGCAGCCCTGCAGGCATTGGATCATTTGCCTGACCCTTCCATCAGGCCCTCCTTCATTCTTTGTCTCCTGCTGTTCTGAGCAGCAGAAATGCATTCACCAGGGCAGTGGTACAAAGCTCCCAACTTTTCGCTGCTGCAGTAAAAGCAGTGCTCCCCGAAGAACACCCTAGGGCAACCTTCCCCAACCTTCCCTTCTAGATCTGTTGGACAGACAGAGTGCTGTTTGACCATGCTGGCTGAGCATGATGTGGGTTGCAATCTAGTGCATTTGGAAACTGCTCAGTTACCTAGCATTAAGGCCAGCTGGCTGTGCCTGAGAGTGTCAAAGGGTGAAAGCAATAAACCCGAGTTGCAGGCTTTGTTGGGGAGTTAATGCAAGCACTTCATCAGCTGCTATAGCAAAACACATCCACTCTCTGTGGATTGGAAAGAGCTAAGGGCCATGTTGTTAGAATTTCTTCACTAGCTTATAGCTTGTGCTTCTGAAACCTACTGCTTAGCATGTATTTTTAACCCTTTGGATAGTCAGTACTCTGGCTGATGCTATCCTTTGCTTTCTTGCTCAGCCTCTGTCCTCAAGTGAGCCACTTTTCAGAACTATCTGTTTTTGCTACATAAATAGTTTGCTTTGGTACAAAGCTGTCTGCAGCAAATTATCTCTGTGTCCAAATCCGGGAATTGTCTTGTTCTCTCTTCAGTTTAGGGATGTCACTGATCTTTATGCAAGCAAGCAGGCAGAAGCCAACAGCTTTAGTTCCTACATGAAAGAGTTGGGTGGCCCGAGTATTCTATCTACAACAATAAGACTAGAAGAGCCATTAACTATTAGTACCTTTGTTTCCAACTCCATACTTGATTGTCAAATAATTAAAATGATGGGACTAGGTAACATGATTATACCATTGTCACAATGTTTGTTTATGGATTTATCCAGCATACTTATATCCCACTTTATAGCCTCAAGAGGCTCTCAATGCAGCTTACAAAATATGATCACAATGAAATCGTATTATTACCAATAACATGTGGGCCAGCACGAGTTCAGGAAGAGAATGTCCGCTCAGAATATTTTCAGAAGTAAACAAGGCTGCCTGGTTCAGCCAGGGGGCGTGCATAGCGGTGGGGGGGGAGGGACAAATCAAGATCTACTTTCTTTTTTTTATGAAATTAAAGTCTGGCACTTACTTAGGGAAGGGAATGGGACATTGACAGCTAGGGTTATCCAGGTCTTAAATTACTTTTTGTTGCCACTGCATACTGCTGGAATTTTAGTGGAAAAAATACTTAGTATGCATCCATGTCTAGATTTATTTCCCCAAAGCATGGGAGGGTATTTTGTAGAATCCTGCATTTTAAAATATGCACTGTGCTCTCAAAGTCATGATGACATTGTGCAGCTGTAGAGGCTGTTCTTTATTCATGACAATATCTGCTAATGTTTTTATAGCTCTTTTAAAAAGTTCCTTTGATAGTAGCCACATTTTTCCCCTTTTGTCTTTACAGTACAATGATTATGTTCATTACATTGAATCCTGTTTTAAGGAGATCCTGGTTCAAGCTGACAGAGATAACAGAGAAGTAAGTACTAAACTTGAAGGGACATCTTTATTGCATCCTGGCATATAGGGACTCATGACCTAAAAGCAAATGAATGTCCATCTTGCAGATTGGGGTTGAGAATGACTTCCAGATCTGAAAAAGCTGAAGACTATTGTCTTAGGTGTGCCATGTTAGTTCTGTTGCTCTTTGATAGACATGATAGTGCATTTCAAAATCAGATGTATTAAAAGCAATGTTTGAATTATTTTTACTATTATTAATATTATTCACAGCTCTTGTATCCCACCATTCCTCCAAAGCTAGGGTACAGAGCAGTTTACAAATACCAATAATACAAATACAAATAAATCAACAGTACAACCCTATTATGATAAAATAGTTAAAAACTGACAATAATTCTCGAGGCATAAAAACAAACAGGTCTAGTGATGGGAAAGGCTGCTAAAAGGCTGATACTACAATACTGGAAGGATAAAAGCGTATTGCCTATAATGCAATGGATTGAAGACTTAACACTAGCAACATTTGAAAGTGGTACATAGGCATCACTTGTGAATGGACATATTTGGATATCTGGTCTGCTTTTACTGAAGTTTATGTGTAATCTATCCCCTCCACCCCCCAAAGTTGCAATATTTGAAACTGAGGACTATAGAGTATGTTATATTTTCACTTTTTTATTTTGGTATGTGTGTGTTTGTTTTGTTTTGTTGAAACTCAAAATAAAAATAAGTAAGTAAATAAATAAATAAAACTTGATTTAAAAAGGTGGTGGGAAAGACAAAAGTTTCTTGCTATCTTCAGAAATGGGGGTAGGATCACTTTTCCACTTCTAAGCATGGAGCTGTCCCAGTGCTGAAGTCAATGGGGAAACCTACTTGTGCAGGAGCTCCATGTTAATGCACACAGACCTTTGGAGAGTTTTTCCAGTGCGTTGTCATCCCTGCATTATTCTCTGCCTCATGTTCCCATTTGGTGCTATGAGAATGTCGTTCTTGTTGTCTTTGCTCAGCACTTCAAACAGCTGGTGGGTGAGTTACAAGCAAAAGGGGTTGGGACAGTGAACAAAGCCCTGACAGAAGCCTTCAAAATCCTAAGGGAGGTAAGAAATTTTGTGGGCCTAGGATTTTTTTTTAATGTATGCTTTCTTCCTTCTGTATTCTGCAGCACTGTGGTGATTATAGAAACCCACTGGAGGAGAAGGAAGGAAATGCTGTAGATACCAGTGACAAAAACAGTTTGTGACAGTACCAAAAGCTTCTGATTAGCATGTTGGCTGAAATTGCTACAGAGAGGATGACAGTGACATGTTTGGACATTGTTATTTTAGGAACGTTGATTTATTTACACATATATATTAAGTGTTTGACTCAAGATAGCAGTGAAGAGGTGATGTCATTACAACAAAGAAAGATGGGTTATATGGATCTGGCTTGTGGAGTCAAGAAGTAAACTATGTAGCTAAGCTTCTGTGAGAAGGAGTGACCCAATAGATCAGGGTCTTGACTCATCCAGAACTCTGTTTTCTCAGTGGTGATACTGTTGAGTTAGGTATTGCATTTAATCAGAACTTTGTCCTTCATATTTCAGCATTATGTCGGTTTTTCCATGGTTTATGAGTATAACATGATTGATTGTGTCTGCTTTCCAAATGACAGGAGAGGTGAAATGGGTTAAAAGGGAGGCTTCAGAACGAGCAAGAATGGGAGCCTTTTAATGCGAAGACCTAAAATGACATAATTAAATTGAATCTATTCCTTGACACTCACACAGATAAAGCCCGAAACCTTGGCCTCAAGTTGAGTGAATGGAATAAGTTAACTTGGAATTGCTCTGCTTTGCACCAGTATAATATGACCTATCTGCACCATCAGATGATATGTAGCCCTAGCAAGTGCTGTTTCAGCTAGGAATAGATAAGCCAGGGGCATTATATTTCATCAGTACCATTCAGCACAATTGAACTACTGGGAAGCTATGAAGACAAAAAAACCCAAAACTCAAACCAAACCATGTAGAGTTGATAATGATGATGGTACAAGAAAGCTGTAAATTCATGCAAAAGCAACACATTCCTCAAATTTGGCTAGGCAAAAGCCCTATTTTTATTTTTGGAAAGTCCAACTTCTTTCACTGAATTTATTATCAGTAAAATGTCTGCCTCCCCAATATGAAAATCAGTGCAAACCCATTAAACTCCCATTAGTGCAAACCCATTAATGTTCCAGTGGTTGATGGGGGAGGGGTGTTGTGAGGTGAGCATTCTTCTTCCTCAGATTTAAACATTCTTTGGTTTCAGCAGGGTTATTGTTCCTATTCTTCCTGTTGGGAAAATGGTTAGAGGTCAGGTATATCTATCCTGTTCTTTCTCCAGAGAACCACTCGTGATATGTAAACATTTCGGTATTTATGATATGTATGATATGTTCTTCCTCTGGAGAACTGTTTATGATATATACAAATTTTGAATTTATGATATGTAAAAACTTTAAAAAAGGAAGTTCACAAAATGGTATGTAGTCATGGCAAGGGTTGCTCATTGCTAATTGGGATAACCAACAGAACTATTGCAAAAATGTATCACACATGACATTCACAGCAACAATATATGCACTATTTGGGAGAAGTCTCTTTAAGTTGTGCAGGCACATAATATAGTGCTTCAAGTATGAAATCCCTGCAGTAGAAGCACAACCTTGAGAAAGATCTTGTGGACCTTGCACAACAAATTAGTAACAATTTGATACTACTTAATTTGAGCCAGAGTTTACCAGGGCTGAGTCCCAGGATCTATTTTCTGTGCCAAAGCAAATGCATGGGTCATATGAAATAATTATGAAGCATGACTCTTGGCATATACATAGTTCCTTCCTCTCACCATAAGTAGTAATCACATGAAGACCTCATATTTCTTGGATTGGAGAAAGGGCTTTCGGGAAACTTTTTTTTGTTTTTAAAGAGAGCTTGAATCTCAGCACCTCTCATTTTAGAAATTAAGCGCTGGTCTGGATCCTTTGCTAGCTCATTCTGAATCATGACGCTTTGTTTCCGTTTCTGAGCAGAACTCTCACTAAGATAGATGGGAACTTTGCCTTAATTAAGGACCTTTAGATAAGGCTATAATTTAGCAAACATACTTAATAAGCCTGTACCTGTCTGACTAAACTCATTTAACCCTCATTTGTGCCTCTCAGATAAATGCTGAGCTCTAAACATATTTATCACTGTGCCTCCATTCTGTTTGTAGTTCAGAGATGCTGGTCAAGGGGGCCTTTGTAACCAGGCCATCATGCTGATCACTGACGGAGCTATGGAAGATTACAAATATGTCTTTGAAAAATACAACTGGCCTGATCATAAGGTTAGTTTTCAAAGTGACAAATGGAAAAGAGTGAAGAAGACTCACTGGTATAATATGAATCATGAGCTGCAAAACTAGGGACAGAATGCTGAACAGCATGGAGATTATCATGCTCCAACCAATTTTCCCTTGGGTTGATTAGTTGGATGGCTCTTGCAAATGCTCAGAATCCAGTAGCCATACTTGGGATTTGGATGGCATTCTCTCCAGGTCAGGTTGATAGTGATCCCAGAGAGTTTTAGCAGAATCTCGCTAGATTTGCTTTTATATGGCAGAAGAAAAAAGAGGAGGTTCACCCTTAATCCTTCAAAGGTCTTTTGTACAAACACAGTATAAAACTAAGATAGTTTGATGATGCAGTTTTAAACAGACACCAACACGTCATATTGTATCCCAGATTTCTTTCTTTTGTTCACTTTTATAACTCCCTCCCTCACAAAAGAAAAAGACCATATCAATAAACATTTCCCTAATTATTCTTTAGAGCAAAACTAAACTGTTACCATGTGTTCTTGTATACAAGCATACACGTGTACCACCTGAGGTGTGTTTGCACAGAGCCAGGAATCAGGTGCCTGAGGGAGTGGCGGGGGGGGGGGGCAGGGGGTGGAGAACACAAGCAATAGACCTGAAACTGGATTCTCTAAGATGAGGAATCTGCAATGAGACCAGAGCCAGATACTGAATATAGTTTCTTGTAAAAATAGGAAAAGTATGTACATGGGCAACATTCAATGGGATCATCAGCTATTTAGTTAACTCTATGGAGGAGTCTCGGGATGGAGAGAAGGACTGAAATGAATAGAGCAGCATGTGATTGTTTGGAGAGGGAGGGAAAAGAGAGGCTGCCTCCAAATAAGGAGACAGGGTGCAAGGGGATAGACAGACACATAAAGGCTCTAATTGGGTGGAGATAAGGACCTGAATGCAAATAACCTGACCCATGGAGACATGGGTAAACCGTATTAGCATTAATGGGGAGAACAAAGGAAAGATTAAAGAGAGAAGGGATTGAAATGTAAATATTATGTATTCCAAGGCAAAGAGAATAGAAGAAGAATTTTCCTTACAGATTCATTGTGATTCTGGAGTTCATTTTGTGGACTGGAAAACCAGAATTACAGGGACTGCTCCTTATGGATTATGGGTCACTAAGTATCCTTGACCTCAAAGCACACTCTGTTGAGGGTACAGAAAGGTGATGATGTGGGACCAAGGGCTGGTGATGCCCTAATGTTCTGAGTACAAAATTATGAAAGTGGAGCTGGAGGGGGAAGAAAGACTAGGGGAGCTAGAAGTGAGGATTATGTGGGGAAAGCTAACAATGGGAGATGAACTCTTTGGACATAGTAGCACAAACAGAACTTTTACTAGAAAGAAATCCTTTTTCAAACCTTGGGAAACTGAGCATTTTCCTCCTATGATAAAAAGAGGGGTGAGGGAGTATCTAGGGTATTTGTATGACCTAAGCTTTCTTGACATGGGTGCCTAGTGCAAAGGTGTGTGAGGTGCAAGAGGGACTTCGTGTGGATACCCTGGATGGGGACCCTTAAACTTAACAGATGCTTTTTGCATGGAGTTTTCTCACTTTAGGGCTCTGGATGGCCAATTAAAAGGGATGTGCCTGAGATGGTGTGGTTATGATAGGAGCTAGGCAAACAGTGAGGCATTCATATATCTGGAGGCCCTATATCTGTTGCAGAAAAGCAGGAACCCCATCTATTGTGTGTACCAATAGAGGACAGGCCATACACATCTCCTTTATTGCCCTGCACATCCAAACATTTACTTGACACACCTTTCCTGGGCAAGGCGGACGTTTCTAGAGTCAAAGTGCTAGGGATATACTAAAAATAGCCACAAGGCTGTGGTCCTTGGTAAAAACAACAACAACAACAATGTGCTGGATACAGGGAGAACATGCCTCTCAAGCATCGCACCTGCCAATGATACAGACTAACACTAATGTTTCAAGGAGATTTCAGTTTAAATACCAATTCTGTGGTCCCACAGTGGTGGGATTACTGCTGAAAATAGCTTTGTATGGCTGGGGCTCGAAATATTAACCGTTCATTTAGCTTCCCACTTAGATCATCTGAATTGCACCAGCACTATATTTCCATAGGGGCCGGCAGAGATGGCCTGCCCTTGAGTGCTTACTGTGCAATCTGACCAACCTGCAACCTGCAATAGCTTTGACTATTGGGCGGTATAGAAATGCAATAAATAAATGGATGGATGGATTAGATGGTAGAGAGATGGGTAGAGAGAGCCACTTCAGACATGGTGTGCGGCGCGCCAACTATTTTTCAGTGGCAACTGTGCTGATTTGTCCCTATCACTCAGCTGACGATGCACATAACTCCTCTGCTCATAGTAACTACTTTTCCTATCCCTGTTTGTGATGAGCACGTACCCAGTGTATTAGCCACAGGCAGATTCTGCAGTGCTGCAAAACCCTGCACAATCCACACAAGGATGGTGTGCAGAACTGCAGGTACTGATTTTGACAAATCTGCTGGATGACTCTTTGCCACAGATAGGAAGTTCAGGAACAAGAAGGACAAGCAGAGCAGTCGTGCAACATCTCCTTCCTGAATGGGAAGGGTGCAAATAGCACAGGGAGTGAGGTGACCCCTTAATGTATTGAGAAGACTTCCTATTGGCCTTTCCATATGATGATGAAAATCCAGAGAAAAAGTTAGTGATAAGGAATTTCTAAGTCAGTCCAGGATAGTGCTTAATATCTTGTTCCCATATTGGGAGTGGCATTGCCTTACAGGGAGAAATAGCCATGTTGTAGAAGGATAATGTGTTTACGGTTTTTAACGTTTAATTCCATTGTCTGCATTCTTGTTTCACAGGTCCGGGTTTTTACCTATCTTATTGGGAGGGAGGTCAGCTTTGCAAGTAATGTGAAATGGATAGCATGCAACAACAAAGGTAAAGAACAATCCTTTTTCTTCATCCATTGCTGCAAGTCATTTAACATAAGCAAGCTGCAATCATCTGTTCTTGGACTGTGGGCTTTGCAATCTGCAAACCTAATTCGAGCCTGAAAAGCTCCAAAGAAATGGCAGGAAATGGAATGGATTCCTAGGTCTGCCTTCTGTGCTACACAAGGGCCTTAGGACAGTGGGAACATTGGGGAGAATACAACTGTGGGAGTGAATTAGCAGAGTTTTGTGTCTTGAGGGAGCAAAAGAAGCAAGAGCTGGAGGAAAGAGTTTTGACTGGGATTTGTTTTTCCTTAAGTCCGTTTTCAAACGTTTCGTATTTGAGAAACACTGTGAAGCATGGGGTAAAGGATGGTGGAAGTAAATACACGAAAAGGAAATAATTTAGGAATGTGTCCAGATCTGCAGCTTCTCGTACAATTAAATGAGGGGTGGATGCACTCGACCAATGTATTCTTAAACTTTATCTCCCCTTTCAATGCCAATTGGCATTCCCAGGGTGGCTTACAAAAGGATAAAAATACTGGTATCACAGAAAAAATAAAATGATACGATTCCAATCAATACCATTGATTACTGTGGAGCCGAGGTATGCCTAACATACCCTAGCACTTTCCCTCGTGTGAACTAGCGAAAGGTAGTTGTGCCCCAGTCCCACTGGAAACGAGACTTAAGTTTGCGATTACATTCTTAAGTCCCATTGATTTCAATCAAGCATTGCTAACTTTCTCTGTTTTGCATCCCTTTCACACGCTCCCTTTTGGTATAGTAAAAAACATTGCAGCCTTATTTTATCTAGCCAATTTTGCATAGAAAATATTTCTTATGAATTTGCTTCTGCTGATATGCACAATGTCTGGGTGTCTGTTAGTTCTCAAGTCTTTCATTAATGTGGTAGATACCAGTTGTCACCACATGGGAATACATTCATTCTATCTCATGAAATTGGGTAAAAGGTAGGAATGCCACTAAAACCTGGCTGTGACTTCGGGATTCCACCCTGATGGATTCCCAAGGAAATTGAAACCTGGGCTTATCAGAATCTATTCAAAGTTTTCTGGAATGTACCCCAAGGCTATGCTAGGCCTCAGCACATTCACAGAGGATTTTGCCATGTTTATATTAAATGAAGCCTGCTTTTGAGCCTTGAACAACCATTCCAGAATCCAGTGCACTTTGGAATGCATCAGAGCCAGAAAGCTAATTCAACAGTGTTAACTCCCTCTTTGTTTTTTTTGGTGGGGTGGTGGTGCTATTTCTTTAAGGCTACTATACACAGATATCCACTTTGGCTGACGTCCAGGAGAATGTAATGGAATACTTGCATGTACTCAGTCGACCAATGGTTATTAGCCATGATCATGACATCATATGGACTGAAGCCTACATGGACAGTGCGGTAAGGATTGTGAGATAAGCTTCCAGCAGGCAAACTTTAAGGTGGGTGAGGGGTGTTTTCTGAAATATGCATATAGTATGGAAGTGGGTAACAGCAGCAGCTGGTTAGTGCTGACGTTGCCTTCTAAAACAGTATCTACAGATTTATCACACTTGGTTTTTTGTGACATTCTTGAGGTTCCACCATGATCCAGGGACTTAGAGCAAATCGCATAGCATGACTTAAGTAGTATATCTGTCTTCTGTTAACTTTGCAGAGACACTTTATAAAGGATTACCCACAGGACAAGAGATTAGCTTTAGCCCAGGAAATGGGTCACTGAGCATCCAGCCTGGGGGGGCTACAGCAGTGCAGTCCGTTATCTGTTACTCGGGGAGAACTGGCATACATTAAGGTGTCAAGTAGTGTCCTTAATTACCTAGGCCAGGATCCAAGGAAAGTATACACCCATATAGCCAGAGAGTTGCTTTTTGTTTCACTGTAGCAGTTTCTGCTACTGAAAAGACAAGCTGCTTTCAAAATTGAACAGTGATTTGTCTCTTTGCCAGTGGGACACCTGTGACAAAAGGTAGTGTTGCCACTGAAATTTAGCCTAAAGTGAAATTCAGTGTGAATTTAGAGCTTTCTCCTCAGGCTAAACATCAGAGGAATTTTGAGTGAAGCCGAAAGTATTTTTTATAGAACTAGATAAATTTATTCATCTCTAGAAAAAAGCAAAGCTCCTCTTGCATGGCAGTTCCTGCACATGCATATCCCTTCTTTATACCATGGCATTATTTAGATGGCAAGCCAGAGGATCAACTGGCTGAAGCATATGAATGTCAACATGGTTAAGGCATTTTTATCACAGTCGCTGTGTGGTGAAGCCAGATCTTCTAAGAGCCCACTGTAGATGAAGTGATCGGTACCTTCGTCATAAGTATGTCTCTACTAATCCAAAGAGTGTGTTATATCACTTTAATGTGAAACTAACTCATCCACCAGTGCCAGCCCCCTCCTTGGTGGCCGGCACTACACAAAACAGTGTGGTTGTTGTTAAGCCAGTTAGTGCTTGATACTGCCTCTTTCCCCAACAAAGTTACAGGGGCCAGTGTTACTGCAGCAGTGCTACATTGTTGGAGATTAAGAACCAAACTAGAGGTGACATCAAATGTGTCCTTGCAGTTAATGTGCATGTTTTTTTAAAAATGCAAATAGCAGCTGCTGGGGGTGGAGTGGGGTGGGGATAATTACCAGGATTAGAGCAGGTGGGAAGGGGGGACCACAGGAGGGGTTTCCTCCCCTCCTGTGGTCATGACCAAAACCATTCCTCTGAAGCCAGTGGAGGGCTTCCAATGCAAAGGGTAGCTTCAAACAAGCATTTTTGTCAAGACTGCAGCAGAGTTGAGGAAATCAAAGGGTTAGATTTCCACTTCCCTCCTGCTACGATCCCAATAAATGTCACCCCTTCTACCCCTGCAGCAGCTATTTTCATTTTTAAAAAAATGCATGCTAAATGCAAATACACCTTTAACATCACATGTAGCTTGGCCCTGAAATGGCACCTAGATCCAGCTGCCTGGCCCTGGTTGGAGCTTTGAGTGATTCTGCTTTGAATGCTGCTGCCATTGCCCACAATTGCCAGGTAAGCCCACCAGTGGAGGAGAGGGCCTACCAGAGGGCATTTTGCCCAGGGCTCCCTCAGACCTGGAGTTGGCCCTGCAAAAGTGTGCATCCATTTCCTAATCTAGAGAGTAGACTTAAGATTTTCAGGGCTTTAAGTTCTAGTAGATGTCTTTTTTTGCTAAACTTGCTGTGTACTGGAAGTTATGAACTGTGCAACTTGCTGTTTGTTTTATCAGTCTTGGCTCTGTACTTTTTGAGATCTTAAAAGCAACTATGCAATGGTTTTGCTCACTGGTGATCAGCTTGTTCCTACTACATGTCTTGCTTGCATTTGTCTTTGTTTGTTGCTACATGTTTCATTAGTGTGTGTGTATTCATTCATTCATCCATCCATCCATCCGTCTGTTCATTAATGTGTACATTCATTTGTCATCCACGTCTCTCACTAGCTGCCACAATCTGAGGAGGTAACAACCTGCCCTGTGTTGTGTGACGACAAACTATTTCTCTTGTGTCAGTCTGTATGTTCTGTACTAGTTTACCTAGATATAGCTAAATCATACATCCAGGGTGGGAAGGATCTGGAAGAACAGTGCATGGGAAGGAAATATATACCTCTGGATGTATTTGAGAAGTTGTGCTGTACCACTGTATCGTGGCGTGGTAGTAAAAAGCATGGCCCCTGAGCTGGAAGTCCCTGGTTCCATGTCTCTGCTCAGTTATGGACTTATTGGATGGCCTTAGGCTGCAGTCTTAAGCCCACTTACATGTAAGCAAGTCCCACTGAAATCAATGGAGCTTTCTCCTGAATACATATGTATAGGATTGTGCTGTTGTTTAAGCCACTGTCTCTCAGCTCTCCTATCTATACGGATACTGATTCACCTTAAAGTAATTGTAAGGATTACAGAAATCATGTATGTAATGTGCTATGAGCACTTAGAAAAGGCTCAGGTTCTCAAGTGGTAGTAGTAGTAGTATTAATTGTTTGAGAGAATGTACAGGAAGTCGCTTAGCTATACCGCAACTTAATCAATAAGATGCGTACCATGTTGGGATGTGTGAATCTGTCAAGTTTGATTTCACTCATTTTCCCAAAGTGAAGTTAGTTTTGTCCCATTTCTGCATCACTTGGCAATTTTTTTAAAAGAAAAAAATCCACATGAAAATGCATACGTATTTCCATGTGCATTTCTCAAGATGTATGCATTTTTGCAGGTGATTTCCCCTAAGATAAAGCATTCATGCATTCAATTCTCTGTAACATGTTTGCTCCTTTTGTGTGTATATATGTGAACTTTGAGCACGAACTTAGGAAAAGTACAGATATCAACATTTATCTACTTTCTTGTTCATGCATGGCTTTGGTTTTGTGATTTTGGTAAATTCGCATAAAAATGCAGACTGAATGAATTTCTCCCCCCCCATTCCTAGTGCTATGTGTACCATGTAAGAATGTGCACCATGCATTGCATCACGATAATCATGCATTTTTATGCTATGCTTATTCCTGATGCATCATATTAACTATATGTACTTAGCTATCTGATACAAATTTCCAGCACCGGTTTATCAGGTTGCTGTTCAGAATGACTGGCTTCCAGGATCCCTAAGAATAGGTGATGACCCTTCTTGACTTTGCCAAAGAAGAGCTCATTTACCTGGCCAAAGGGGTTGCTTCTTCTCTCAGAATATATGGATACCTCTCTCTCTCTCTCTCTCTCTCTGTCACACACACACACACACACACACACACGTACGTAGATATATTACAGATAGTGCTGTCTGTCTGTAATTTGTGATGCCTGTGTTCATTTCATGCAACCTCTCATCACCTGTTCCAACGTTCTGATTATCCAGATACACTCTCCTATGTAGTCAGTTTTTTTCTTGTGCGATCATGATGTCTGTTTATGTGAATTTCTGGTATTCTAATATTGTAGATTTCCCATGTTCATGTAAATGAGGCAAAACATGGCTTGAATTTGCCCTTTATGTTCTACATTTTCTATGTATCCCCATGGCGTTACTTGTATACGTTTATGTACGTTTGGTATATATTACGCATGTCCCATGCTTTGGCTATGTCTGTGCATCTGGCTATGCCATGTTAACTTGAACATGCATAGATGTGGCACTTGTAAAGCTTCCTTTCTCTTTAAATTCCTCTGTCTTGAATTCTTCATGCCATCTTTGACGAAGCACTTCTCAGCTTCATCACCTTCACCCAAATGAGCCATCTTTCTAGTGTCCTCTTGACTAGATTTTTTTTGAAGTGTGCTTTTTGATATGATTTCCTGCTATTTACTTTCAGTGGTTGGTGCCACTTGTGCTATTGCTGCTGTTCTACTTGCTAATGCACTGTTCTTTTTCTACCTGATAGCTCTTTGCCTCTCAAGCTCAAAGCCTCTTGCTCATGACGACGGTGGCTATGCCAGTCTTCAGCAAGAAGAACGAAACGGTGAGGATGATGTTTTCAAGCAGCTTCTAGACTTCACTTATTTATTTATTTATTTATTGCATTTATACCCCGCCTTTCTCCCTCTCGCAAGGAACTCAAGGCGGCTTACATTCTCCTCCTCCTCACCGTTGTATCCTCACAACAACAACCCTGTGAGGTAGGTTGGGCTGAGAGTCTGTGACTGGCCCAAAGTCACAGACCGGTGACTTTCAGTCACTGAAAGTGAGCTTCCATGGCCAAGTGGGGACTAGAACCCGGATCTCCCGGCTCCCAGTCCGTCACTCTCACCACTACACTACACTGGCTCTCCACTTAGAGCAAGAGCAGATAAAAGGATAATATTATGGTTTGCAAAATGGGAGGCATATAAAGGCTTGTTGTTGTTGTTGTTGTTCAGTCGTTCAGTCGTGTCCGACTCTTCGTGACCCCATGGACCATAGCACGCCAGGCCTTCCTGTCCTGCGCTCTCTCCCGGACCGTGCTCAAGTTCATATTCATTGCATCCGTGATGCTATCTAGCCATCTCATCCTCTGCCGTCCCCTTCTCCTTTTGCCTTCAGTCTTTCCCAGCATCAGGGTCTTTTCCAGGGAGTTTTCTCTTCGCATTAGGTGGCCAAAATATTGGAGCTTCAGCTTCATTATCTGTCCTTCCAATGAGCACTCAGGGTTGATTTCTTTTAGGATGGACTGATTTGACCTCCTTGCAGTCCAGGGGACTCGTAAGAGTCTTCTCCAGCACCACAGTTCGAAAGCATCAATTCTTCGGCGCTCAGCCTTCCTTATAGTCCAGCTCTCACAGCCATACATTACTACTGGGAAAACCATAGCTTTGATTAGACGGACCTTTGTCAGTAAGGTGATGTCTCTGTTTCTTACTATGCTGTCTAGGTTGGCCATAGCTTTCCTCCCAAGGAGC
Source organism: Heloderma suspectum (assembly GCF_057233095.1). Classification (NCBI taxonomy): domain Eukaryota; kingdom Metazoa; phylum Chordata; class Lepidosauria; order Squamata; family Helodermatidae; genus Heloderma; species Heloderma suspectum. The sequence goes on from NC_139464.1 coordinate 24,534,861, forward strand.
AAGCGTCTTTTAATTTCATGGCTACAGTCACCGTCTGCGGTGATCTTGGAGCCCAAGAAAGTAAAATCTGTCACTGCTTCCATTTCTTCCCCTTCTATATGCCAGGAAGTGATGGGGCCAGATGCCATGATCTTAGTTTTTTTAATGTTGAGTTTCAAACCAGCTTTTAAACTCTCCTCTTTCACCCTCAACAAGAGGCTCTTTAGATCCTCTTTGCTTTCTGCCATTAGGGTGGTATCGTCTGCATATCGGAGGTTGTTGATAATTCTCCCAGCAATCTTAATTCCGACCTCTGATTCATCCGACCCGGCATTTCTCATGATGTACTCTGCATATAAGTTAAATAAGCAGGGTGACAATATGCAGCCTTGTCGTACTCCTTTCCCAATTTTGAACCAATCGGTTGTTCCATGTCTGGTTCTTACTGTTGCTTCTTGACCCTCGTACAGGTTTCTCAGGAGACAGGTAAGGTGGTCTGGTACTCCCATCACTTTAAGAATTTGCCACAGTTTGTTGTGATCCACACAATCAAAGGCTTTAGCGTAGTCAATGAAGCAGAAATAGACGTTTTTCTGGAATTCTCTTGCTTTCTCAATGATGCAGCGAATGTTGGCGATTTGATCTCTAGTTCCTCTGCCTCTTCGAAACCCCGCTTGTACTTCCGGTAGTTCTCGGTTCGCATACTGCTGAAGCCTAGCTTGTAGGATTTTGAGCATCACCTTGCTGGCATGTGAACTGAGCGCAATTGTGCGGTAGTTTGAACACTCTTTGGCGTTGCCCTTCTTTGGAATTGGAATGTAAACTGACCTTTTCCAGTCTTGTGGCCAGTGTTGAGTGTTCCAGATTTGTTGGCATATTGAATGCAGCACTTTAACAGCATCATCTTTTAGGATTTTAAATAGCTCGGCTGGAATACTGTCATCTCCGCTAGCTTTGTTGTTACTAATGCTTCCTAAGGCCCACTTGACTTCACTCTCTAGGATGTCCGGCTCAAGTTCAGTGACCGCACTATCATGGCTATCAGGGACATTAAGATCTTTCCTGTATAGTTCTTCTGTGTATTCTTGCCACCTCTTCTTAATCTCATCTGCTTCTGTTAGGTCCCTGCCTTCTTTGTCCTTTATCATGCCCGTCTTTGCACAAAACGTTCCCTTGAGATCTCCAATTTTCTTGAAGAAATCTCTAGTCTTTCCCATTCTGTTGTTTTCCTCGATTTCTTTGCATTGTTCATTTAAGAAGGCCTTCTTGTCTCTCCTTGCTATTCTCTGGAACTCTGCATTCAGTTGGGTATATCTTCCCCTTTCTCCCTTGCTTTTCGCTTCCCTTCTTTCGTGAGCTACTTGTAAAGCCTCCTCAGACAGCCACTTGGCTTTCTTGCATTTCTTTTTCTTTGGGATGGATTTCGTTGCTGCCTCCTGAACAATGTTACAGACCTCCGTCCATAGTTCCTCAGGCACTCTGTCTATCAGGTCTAATCCCTGAAATCTATTCCTCACCTCCACTGTATATTCATCAGGGATATGATTTAGGTCATACCTGAACGGTTTAGTGGTTTTCCCGACGTTCTTCAATTTCAGCCGAAATTTTGCAAGAAGCAGCTCATGATCTGAGCCACAGTCAGCTCCAGGTCTTGTTTTTACTGACTGTATGGAGCTTCTCCATCTTTGGCTGCAAAGGACATAATCAATCTGATTTCGATATTGACCATCTGGTGACGTCCATGTGTAGAGTCGCCTCTTGTGCTGTTGGAAAAGAGTGTTTGCTATGATCAGCGTGTTCTCTTGGCAAAACTCTATTAGCTTTTGTCCTGCTTCATTTTGTACACCAAGGCCATGCCTGCCTGTTATCCCGGTGATTTCTTGACTTCCTACTTTAGCATTCCAATCCCCTATGATGAAGAGGACATCTTTTTTTGGTGTTAGTTCTAGAAAGTGTTGTAGGTCTTCATAGAACCGATCAACCTCAGCTTCTTCGGCCTCAGTGGTTGGGGCATAGACTTGAATTACTGTGATGTTGAATGGTTTGCCTTGGATTCGTACTGAGATCATTCTATCATTTTTAAGATTGTACCCCAGTACGGCTTTTCCCACCCTTTTGTTGACTATGAGTGCTACTCCATTTCTTCTAAGGGATTCTTGCCCACAATAGTAGATATGATGGTCACCTGAATTAAATTCGCCCATGCCTGTCCATTTTAGTTCGCTGATTCCCAAGATGTCGATGTTCAATCTTGCCATCTCATGTTTGACCACCTCCAGCTTACCTTGATTCATTGATCTGACATTCCAGGTTCTTAAACAATATTGTTCTTTACAGCATCGGATTTTCTTTTCACCACCAGACACATCCACAGCTGAGTGTCCTTTCGGGTTTGGCCCAGCCGCTTCACTCTTTCTGGCGCTACTTGGAAATACCCTCTGCTCTTCCCCAGTAGCATATTGGACACCTTCTGACCTGAGGGGCTCATCTTCCGGCGTCATATCTTTTAGCCTTGTGATACGTTCCATGGGGTTTTCTTGGCAAGAATACTGGAGTGGGTTGCCATTTCCTTCTCCAGTGGACCACATTTTGTCAGAACTCTCCGCCATGACCTGTCCGTCTTGGGTGGCCCTGCACGGCATAGCTTATGGCTTCACTGAGTTACGCAAGCCCCTTCGCCACAACAAGGCAGTGATCCATGAAGGGGATGGAAAGGCTAGGTAATCTTTAATGGCTCTCTTAGGCATTACTGCATTTCTTAAATGGATGTTCTGTCTCTGCATGTTCTGCTGCTACTTCTCTGTGCTGCTGATTTAAGAAGCCCATCCTTGACAGCATTTTAAAAGTTTTGGAGGCTTTATGCTAAGCTGTCCTTTGGGATGTCCTGTATTCCTCTCCAGGAACACTGGTGATGTACCATAACTCAGTGGCATGGCACATACCTTGAATTATTAAGTTCCATTTCTAGTTTCCCAGGGGTTGATTCTCACTGACATTTTATACACGCAGGTGAATATCCAAGTATAAAGCACAAGTTGCTCAGGAAGTGTAAGTATGCACCTTCCTGAAATTTGGCATATGTCCCATTTAGATGCTTACTCAAAATGCTTTCCAGGCTACCACTTCTGGATATTTAAGGGGGCACAGACTAAATTTTACATGTACATGTGCCCTGCACACTTAAAGTGAGGAACCTTAGTAGAGAATAGAAAGTGAGAATTTCCCCAGAGATCTAGCAAATCTCTGACTGATACCCTAGGGGACTCCTGCTAGTCAGGGTGGGTGGTACTATATTCAAAGTGATGACCTTTTCCTCACCCTTACAGAAGAAGACTTCATTAGACTGCAATCTAATGCACACTTACCTGGGAATAAGACCCACTGCACGTAATGAGGCTTGATTCTGAGAAAGAAGCATAGGAATTGTGCTGTCAGTAAGCTAAATGTGTGTCTCCTTGGAAGCTCTAATATAGTTACCAGAAGATACGTGCCATGTGGTGGTTGCTACCAAGGCTTTAAAAAGGGGATTCATAAAGGACAGATCTGTCAGAGGCTATTGGCCCTCACAGCTAAAAGTGAAAGCACCATGTTCAGAGGCAGTATTCCTCTGATTACGGAGGATAAACCACGGAATGGTTGTTGCCCTTTTCATGAATTTTCCTGGGATATCTGACTGGCCAACGTTTGCCCCTTGATCTAACATATAAGGCAGGGAAGGGCAACCTCTATCCCTCAGCCTAATTTCACATGTCCTTTGGCCTAATGTTATGGGTTTTTCCCCATTCCAGAAGGTTGAACTCCCTCTCCTAAGGCTTAGTTGCTGGCAGTAAGAGCTTTAAGCTACAATATGCTGGCATTTCTTTGTACTTTGGCCACACACTTTTTGCTTTTGGCTCTACCCTCTTTTGCCTTCACCCTTGCCCACCCCAGGAATGCAGCTCCCAAGAGTTTCTCTGAAACTGAGTTCAGCCCTCAGGCTGAAAGAGGTTAAACACCTTTGCTTTAATCCACAGAGCATGGGATAGTATGTTGCCATTTTTCACTTCTCTCTATTATTTTGCAGAGATCTCATGGTATTCTCCTGGGTGTGGTAGGCTCAGATGTTCCTCTGAGAGAACTCCTTAAATTGGCTCCACGATACAAGGTAAGAACACCGTCACATGAAGGTTTTATCTTGCTGTTGAGATTGCTTACTCATGGAAATTTGCAGGTCCTTTTCATGACGTCATCTACCTCCAAGGCACATCCAGAGGTATTTCCTGGTTATTCCCTGTTAAATCGATCCGGAAATAATGAAGTATTAAAATACGTTAGATTTTTGTGCTATTAAAACAGCTACTAGATGGCGCTGTTTCATTGAGTTCTGTGGAAAATTAAAAACTTCCCCTCTCAGCAATAACATGGTCACCATCTGGGAGCCTGATGTAAATGTGGAAAGGCTCCACAATGGTAGGACTGCGGATTTTTTCTTTAATGTAAAGGTAGCCTAAGAATCAAGATTATGCAATCCAACTGTTAAGAATTTTGGCAGTCTCAAAGGAAAGCTCCATTATAATGACAAAACCACCCTACAGAGTGCTGCCTCTGTTTGTACAGTGCACTGCTGCACGATGTGGAGATGTCAATGAATTTGTTTGCGTTGTACCCTACCTCTCTATCAAGAAAAATAGCACTCAAGGCAGAATTTAGAAAGATTAGGCCAGCATTCACCAACTGAGGCACCTGCGGAGATATGCCATGGTTCTTCTGAGGCTCTTTGCTCCTCCGTTCCCATGACCATTGGGCTGCCTGCATACGTGGAGCCAAATATGTGGTTGGTGTTTGGGGCTCAGCTCCAACCTCTGCCTTGTACTTGGTTTGTGGTGTTAGGCAACTCACTTGTTTCCATCTAGTCCAGCATTTTGTCTGTAGCAGTGCCCAGCCAATTTCCTTTGGGAAGGTTAAAAGCCGGAGGGCATGAAGATAACAGCATCCCACACTATGGTGAGATGTATTGTATTTTGTGAGTGGCCGTGCACCCCCCAGCAACTATTTTATGATGATCCACAGCTGACGTGGCAGCCATTTCATGTTGCTACTCATGACAATACCCTTTCTCAAAATTTGAAATGTGCCCACAGGCCCCAAAATGTTGGGGGATCCCTGGATTAGGCAAAGTTATGGGAGTGAGCTCTATCAACAATTATTGGCTATTAGAGCTAAGCGGAAACTCTCTGTACCACCACAATATAACTCTGAACACAAGGACAAACAACCAGAGTTGGGCATCCCCTCCATGCCATGTTTGAGTTTCCCAGAGGTGTCAGGCCAACTGACCTTTGTTGGAAACCTGATGGGCCTTCATCTGACATAACAAGGCAGTTCTTACATTCTTCTGTTAAGCTTCCTGAAAACAAATTGAGGAGAAGGAGCCACTCAATGGCTGAGGTGATGCTATAGGAAATACAGGCACTTACCAGGTTAAGTCCTTTTAATTACAATGAAGATCAAAGTAATGATCTTCCTCCCCCCCCCTTCATCATATAGAAAGCCCACAAACATCAGAGGAAAATCAGTTCTGCCTCTCAATGAGGGGTGTTTTGTTAGGCTCAGTCTGAGTACACACAAATTCCTGTGCAAGTCAAGTAGAAAATACATTGCATCCCCAGAAATTCATTCATCATGAGCATGTGAGTGTGTACCTGTTACTTGATACTTCACCTTATTTTTCCTATGGACAACAAGAACATTAAGGTATTTGGTGACTGAAACAAGAAATGATTGTACTTGTTAGGTGGAGTTTTGTGCTTTCAATTCCATTTATGGTTCCCTGAGGCAGACCATAGTTCAGGACATGCTTTGCATACAGAAGCACCCAGATTCAATCCCTGGCACCTCTGATTTAAAAAAAAAAAAAAAGCAGGGGGAGAATCATGTAGCAGATGATGGGAAAGACATCTACCTTAGACTGTAGAGTGCCAATGCCAGTCAGACTAGACAACAGTGGGCTAGATTAACAAATAATCATATTTATAGGCAGGTTCCTATGTCCTAAAGTCTGTTTGCCTGTTCAAATGTTGATTGGTTCCGTTGTAGTGGTATTCCTTCCACAGAACGTTTCAGTTAAAAGTCCTTGGATGTTGTTATGCATGACTATTTCACTTGTGACCATGCTGCGTGATGGACTTCGTGGTTTTACAGAGCTGATGTAGTCTAGTGGCTAAGAGACAGAGCTACAAATCAGGAAGTCCCTAGTTCAGATCTCACCTCAGCCATGAACTGGGAAGAACAAGAATAAAGGCAGAAAATGTTGCCTTGAATAATACCGGTTCCATATGGACAACCGTGCATTGTACCTGTACTAGATCTGAGCATGGTTTTTATTTTGGGAAACTTTTGTAATCCACTTGAGAGCCCCCCTTGGAACAATAAAGAAGGATATAAATATTCTAAATAAATAAATTCATGTCCTTAGGCAAACCATTCTCTTTCAGCTTCTGTTCACCATCTGCAATATGAAGGTTAATAATACTTACTTTACATAATTATTGTAAGGATTCATGTGGAGTTCTTTGAATACTTGAAAGCGCTGTACAAATGTTAGTTAAGAAGTTTTTAAGGCTGTATAAATAGCTAGCTATTTGTCACACCTGTCTGTTTCACCTGCAAGGATGGTTTGATGCAATAGTTTTAAAATATCGCAACAGCATGGATGGCTTGGCTTTTCTCATGTGTGTTTTGCATGCAAGCATGAAGAGTTTGGGGGACATGTTGCTGAGACATTGTTAAAGCTAAGCATGCCTTAGACTGCTCAATGTTTGGATGAGAGCGCGCCTGAGAGCCCCATATAAGCTGTTGTGAGTTTCCCAAAGGAGGAGCAAGATAATAAATAGAATATGTTCTTTGACAAGAAAGGAATAATATATCACAAAGATACAGAAGGTTTGATACAAACAGTTTAAAACATTGCAAATATATGGGTGTTTTTATCCAAAGAGTTTAAATGTTGTGAGAAATCGTAAAGTCTGGTCACATACACAGATTAGTTGAAAGCATTCCAGATTCTGGAATAGCCATAAAAAAAGTCTGCACCAGGATTCAGAAGTGATGGGACTACAATATTGTACTCAAATTCCATGTATTGAAAAAAATATTGGCAGCAACTCTAACTGAAGCCTAGCGCTGGTATCTGAATTCTGTAAATAGCAATGGTGACACAGGTGCTAGCCAATAGGTGTATAGTTTTGTGGAATGGATTCTGTCATCTTTCCTTTTGTACAGAGACTTATGTAAGGGAAATAAACCTAATTATTCTAATACCTTGTATTTAAAGCTGGGTGTCCATGGATATGCCTTTCTAAACACTAACAACGGCTACATTCTATCTCACCCGGACCTCCGGCCATTGGTAAGTGACCCAGAGACATTGAGTGTCCTTGTTCTTTCACCAGATTCTCTGGCATCCTTGTGCATTGTGTGCCCTTATAAAGCCAACAACTCAAACATCTACAGAGCAATCATATGTTCTGGGGGCAGGAATCTTCAAGGGAGCCAATGCTGCATGCAGAGCCCTGTTGGCCCACCATAGCCAGAATGGGAGGTGGGGGTGAGTTCCTCCCATTTTCCTCCCAACAGTTCTTGTTTTAAAATTTCCCTCCCATTTAATCTAATGGGAGTGAAAATAACTAAGCCAAATCTAGGCTGGCATAGGCAAGGGCCCCAATCTAGGGGCCTGTCAGGGGAGCGAGAGGGCTTTGGATTCAGTAGTCCCAAGGCCACCTCAAGAACACCCTGTTTCAGGATGTATTGCTCATGGAATCACTGCTGGTGATACTCCTATGCCCACTGAGCTTTCCACAGGTGTACCAGCCAGGGGCCTCTGGGGCAGATATGCTGCCCTGCTGATGGAGCCCCTCCCTGCCAGCGGAAAGCACTTCTGCCCTTCATAACTCCTCTTAGCTGCCTAGCTGAGGGGGTTAGGCTTGCTCTGCCCATCAAGTTGTCTTCAAGGGAACTATACAAGTGTAATGTTGTCCGTGTACCCACATAAATCTGTTAGTTGGTTGAATATTGCATTTCCTCCAATGCAGAGCTGGGTGATTTTGTCCAATTGTCTTGCTATATTTATTTATTACATTTCTATACCACCCTATAGCTGAAGCTGTCTGGGTGGTTTACAATTAAAACCATAAAATACAACATAAGTTCATAGAATCATGGAATCATAGAATAGTAGGATAGGAAGGGGCCTATAAGATCATAGAATCCAACCCCCTGCTTAATGCAGGAATCCAAGTCAAAGCATCCCTGACAGATGGCTGTCCAGCTTCATCTTGAATGCCTCCAATGTGGGAGAGCCCACCACCTCCCTAGGTAATTGGTTCACTTGTCATATTGTTCTAACAGTCAAGAAGTTTTTCTTGATGTTCAGCTGGAATCTGGCTTCCTGTAACTTGAGCCCATGATTCCATATCCTGCACTCTGGGATGATCGAGAAGAGAGCCTGGCCTTCCTCTCTGTGACAGCCTTTCAAGTACTTGGAGAGAGCTATCATATCTCCCCTGAGTCTTCTCTTCTCAAGGCTAAACATGCCCAGTTCTTTCAGTCTCTCCTCATAGAGCTTTGTTTCCAGTCCCCTGATCATCTTCGTTGCCCTCCTCTGAACCCTCTCCAGTTTGTCTGCATCCTTCTTAAAGTGTGGTGCCCAGAACTGGACGCAGTACTCCAGATGAGGTCTAACCAGTGCTGAGTAGAAGGGAACTAGTACTTCATGGGATATAGAAGCTATACTTCTATTAATGCAGCCCAAAATAGCATTGGCCTTTTTTGCACCCACATCTCTTTGTTGGCTCATATTCAGCTTGTGATCTACCACAATTCCAAGATCCTTCTCTCTTGTAGTATTGTTGAGCCAAGTATCCCCCATCTTGTAACTGTGCATTTGGTTTCTTTTTCCTAGATGCAGAACTTGGCATTTATCCCTATTAAATTTCATTCTGTTGTTTTCAGCCCAGTGCTTCAGCCTATCAAGATCACTTTGAATTTTGTTTCTCTCTTCTAGGGTATTAGCTATCCCGCCCAATTTTGTGTCATCTGCAAATTTGATCAGCATTCCCTGCACCACCTCCTCCTCCAGATCATTAATACAAATGTTGATGAGCGCTGGGCCCAGGACTGAGCCCTGCGGTACCCTACTTGTCACCTCTCCCCAGTTTGAGAAGATATCATTGATAAGCTCTAAAAAAGTTTAAAACCACAGTATAAAATAGAAGTAAAATCCAAAATAAAACCTAGCAGCAATACAAAGATTTAAAATGCAGTAACAGATTTAAAACAGAAACTGAAAGACTAAAATGCCTGGAAAATAAGGTCTTCACTTGATGCCAAAAAGAGTGCAACATAGGTGCCAGGCTAGCTTCTGTCATATTTGTGTACTATTCCTGCAGAAATACACAACCAAGAGACAAAATCTAAAGATCCATGACTGGTTTTTTTATTGATATGTTTGTTTTTAATTTTCTTGTGGTTTTATATTCCTGTGTTAAGTTTGATTTTATCACAGAAAGGCAGGATATAATGTCCAAATAGAAATGATAAGTAAATGCCAGACTGGTAGAAATACTGGTGTGATTGCAGTGCTAAAATCTGTAGGTGATCCTAAATACACCATCCCTGATTTTGGGATCTCTGTGCCACAACTATCACTGCCTACTGCCTCCATTCAAATAAAAACAGCTGCACAACAACACATACATGGGTTGGGGAGAAAGTCTTAATGTCATGGACACTAGCTCTTGGATACCTATGACACACAGCCCCATCCCACACTGCATTCATAATTACAGTGGCTCTGATAACTTGGAGGCAAACTGCGGCTCTGAGTTGTGTGGTTGAGTGTGTCGTGATGATTTGCTCCACAAGGAATGAGCTAGATGGGAGAACCCTGTCTGGATCCTTCATACCACATGAGTGATGACTGCACATTCCTTGTGCAAAATAATCATGCTTGGAAAGTCTTGAGACTCGAAACTTTGTGCCCAAATATTGTCTAGCCAGCTAGTAGAAATGAATAACACTCATATTTTAGAGAGAGAATGTACCTTTCTGGCTTGTTAAGCAGCAAAGGCAGGTATGTTTCTGTTCCTCTTCTAAACTCCAGTATAAAGAAGGGAAGAAGCTGAAGCCCAAACCGAACTATAACAGTGTTGACCTTTCTGAGGTGGAATGGGAAGACACGGATGAAACTGTAAGTGCCTAAACTGGGATATCAGAGCACATCCCCCCCCCAGGTCAAAGTTCGTAATAGGTCACAGGAATACTACCCAATGCCTACTGAAAGAGGAGATTCTGTCAGAAGAAAACCAAAGGCTGGCCCAAGCCCAAGTGGGCTGCCACTGTGGTAACACAACAGAAAAGGCCCTGCTTCTTCTTCTGACCACCAGGCTAACCTCTGAAGGTGGTGCCATACAGAGCAGGACATCCTTAGACCTGAAATTATGACATGGTACATTTTGGTGTACATGCTGCTGTGAATAAGAAGGCCTCGAATTATTTATTTTAATTACTACTTTGAATTGAGCCAAGAAGCATACTATGATAAGGAGATATAGTTCATTTTCATGCAAAATATTATAGGTTCAATCCCTGGCACCTCCACAACAAAAACTTCAGGTAACAGGGTGGGTGGGGGTGGGAGATATATCCATGACCTTGGAGTGCCACTGCCATTCAGAATTGAAAGTCCTGGGCTACATAGACCAATGGTCTTGGGGTATATGGCAACTTCATGTCTTAACAAAGATGGTCTTTAAAAAAATGTAGCCCATCTCTCCAAAGTCTGTGTCTCCTTTCCACATTTTAAATCAATGAGTTGTTCATGATTGTAATGAGGTCCTATTATAATGATGTATTGGCATGCTTTTTTGTTGTTGTATTGCTGTTTTGTTAGCCGCTTTGGGCACTTTTTGTGGAAAAGCGGCATATAAATTAGATGATGATGGTGATGATGATGATGACATCATAGTTGGGCAAACTGCAGCCCATGGGCCACATGCAGTCCTCAGAGCTTCAATTTGGCCCATGCAGGTGGCCAAGCTGCTGCTGCTGAATCTCCCCCTTCCACCAAATTTTACCTCTGCCAAATTCTCCTGCAAATTGTGCTCCACCAAGCCTGTCGTTGAGTTGTTTGGTAAGCTGGGGGGAGTGCAATTCTCTGGGGAAGGACAGTATGTAAGAATGAACCATCCTGCATGCTGCCCTCGCCATGTAAATTGTACTTCCCTTGGTGTGATTGTGATAGGAGGATTGTGCACATGGAGAGTCATCCCTGCACACTGCACTCCCCATTGAAATTGTGCTTTCCCAGTCCACCGAACAGCTGTTCAGTCGGCTGGGGGAGTGTGATTTACAGCGGGAGGGCAGTGCGCATTGAGGGTTAACCTCGTGTGTGTGTGTGTGTGTGTGTGTGAGAGAGAGAGAGAGAGAGAGAGAGAGAATGGGGGAATACTGGCCCTGGCTCCTCATCCCAGACCCCACACACCACAGCTCTGGCCACAGCCAGCAGCATGTGGCCCTCGAGGCAAAACATTTGCCCACCCCTGCCTTACATGTTCAGCGCAGCAAACATGGATGCAGACTTGGCAAACACACCTGCTGTTTAAAATATGAATCAGCCCTGATGGATACAGATCCTATGCTTGATCTAAATAATTGGATATTTTAATGTGAAAATGGCCTCCCTGGATGAATGAAATCAATTAAATTCTCTCTGCCCAGCCCACTGTACATTATGTTTAGCTGAAGAGGTACCTATGGAATGGGGAGGAAAAATGCGCCAGCAATACCTATGTCATAGTCTGCTATCAGTTGCAGGCTACCTCACAGGCACAGCAGGTGGCCATGATCCTAGCTAGAGACACTAATGCAAACCTGTTCTCTTCTGCAGCTGCGAACAGCAATGATCAATGGAGAAACAGGTTACCTCTCAATGGATGTGAAGGTGCCTGTGGATAAAGGGGTGAGTATTTATATGTTTGCTTGTTTTTATACCCTGCCTTTGCATCAAGTCAGTTTGTACAAAATAAAAGCATATTCATATACAATAAGAAAAAATAGCAATAAATGATACCAATTCAGAACAAGTAAATATTTAAAAAACCCACATGTTTAAACTATTTAAAAAATCCCTAAACGCCTACCGAAAATGAATCTAAAAGCCGCAGTATGGTAATTTTTTTTATCAACCAAAATTTTGCAGAGTTGTGAGCTAGATTTTGAGCTCTCTGAACGTCCAGAATTATGCAGACATAATTGGATTAGCCCCACTAGGTGCAAAACAGGTTGCAGTAACTGGGCTACTGGGAGAAAGAAGCAATAATGGCTGTTCCCCCATTTTTGAAAATATAAAATCTAGTGGTTATTTTTATATTTGAAAATATAAAATCTAGTGGTTACCTGGTTCATGACTCCAGGTCCCTTAGGAGGCAGAGAACAGAAGTAAAGAAAAACATAGGTAGTATTATCTAGTGGTTCGATGGCATGTAATGTAAACATGAAAATCTCTTCTAAAGTTTTGCAGGCTGTGGCAGGTCTTTGGGTTTGTATTCCTGGACCTCAGGGTAGAATAGGATAGGTGAATCTTGCCCCATTGTATGGGTCGAACTAGATGACCTTTAAGGGTACTTCCAGCTTTACAGTATTTTTTACTAGAAAGCTTGCTTTGTGCTTTAGAGAGTCTCTTTTAAAAAAATATTTGGGATTCTTCAGACGATGCTACCACCCATTTTCCTGTAAAATTGAAACATTTCTTATACATTTGTACTGCAGTAGTTTAGAGTTATTTGTCATGAGACTCCCCAAGCACAATACAGTGTTTCATTTCTAATTGCCATATGACATTTGTAGGTACCTAATTAGCTCTCCTGCACCTATCATCATGTTTACGTCTCTTTCTCCCATTATTGCTCCTTGGGGTTTTCTGTCTCATTATGAACTGTGTTGGGGATGATTTTTCACCAGCTTGCATGTTTTCCAAGGGCAAACTTGTTTCTTCTTTTCTGACCATCTTAGCTGGAGACAGTTTTTTAAGAAGGTTTAACAGTTTGATGAGAGAAACTGCTTCTCATGGCGTGTACACACACAAACCTCTGTGTGCTTTTTGTGTGTGTGTCCCACTGCCCCCTCTGGTTAAAGAGATTTTGCAGGTTTTTGAAACAATATAGAAACCTGCAAAACCTGTTTAATCAGAAGTGAAGATTGGATAAGTGTATCTACTGCATACAGCAACCCTCTTCTAATGTGCCCTCAACTCTTTTGAAAGAACAATTGTCTGTCTTCAGCCTTACCAGCCTTTCTTAGCCTCTATGCATTGTCCTTCTCCTGAGTAACATATGCAGTTCTTTCCAATTCTGGATCCGCCATGGATTTAATTAGCTAACTATATATATTTTTTCTCTCTCAGATCACACTGAAAACTATTTTAAATGTTAGCAAAGGAGGGTCCCATGGGAGATCCTTATAATGCCCTACTTGTACTCCCTCTCCCCTCAACTCACACACACACACACACACACACACACTTCAGACTTTGTTTGCTCTTACTTTGTGCATGCAGACCCTCAGTCAACTTTTAAGTTACACAAAAGCTAACTTAACTTTTAGCCTGTATTAATTAAATATTGGGGCTGAGGTTTTCAGAAGAGGGATCAAATCCTCTGTGTAAATCCATCTAGATTATATAGACTGTATTGCTTCAACAGTTAAGATCAGTACTCAGACAAAATCAACAGAGAGAAAAGAAAAGGACAGAGTAGGGAAAAGTAATTCTAACCTGGTGCCCACCTGATGTCTTGGACTGTTAGATTAGGGAAGGCTGTTGTATCTCATACCAAGAGTTCTTTTTATATATATAATTTAACAAACGGACCTGACTTTGCAGGAGTTGGGAAGAGCCCTTAGTTTGATGCAACAAAGCCTTATGTATCTGTCAGAGTTGGAGACATTGTGCCTGCCCCCTCTGAGTGAAGCCACTGGCACCCCTAGACATGGCCTGTGTCCTTGTGTACCTCAGTAGCCCCCCGAGGGAAGTGTCTGTGCCTTCCATTCCGGGGGGGGGGGCTTCCCCATAGCAGGGGAAAGGAGCAGGCCTATAATTCTGTTCCTCAGCCTACTAATCTCCCCAGACATCAAACTGTGTGGACTGTCTGCAAAGCTGAAAATGTTACTGCAGGCTTCAATCATGTGGAGATATTTAAATGAATTAGAATATCCAAATTACAGTGGATGCAACTCAAGCATCCACATGGCGAGGGGTGGGGAGCAGGTGATTCAAATGCTCCCTTCCTTCATGGATTTGGGCACTAAATGGTGAATTTGGTTTTGGTGGAGATGGGTGTACAACATAAAAAAGGATTATAACTTGAAGTGGAGAAAGTTACCTGTGTACTGTATTTATATTACTTCTCATCCAATTTCAGTTTTTGTTTACTAATTGATATTAATTTTATAGTGTTTTTTGTATGGTTAAAATTTGCTTGCTCCAGAGATGAATCATCATGCCAAGTGTGGTCGATCAAACTTGAATTGAATGGTATTGAAGCTGTAAATATCTAAAAATTTTGATTGGCCACCATTTTGTTTCAAGATGGCAGACACAATTTTGTATGGTTAAAATCTGCTTGCTGCAGTGCTGAATCATGATGCAAAGTTTGGCTGAAATTGATCAAAAGGTATTGAAGTAGTAAATCTGTAAAAATTTTGATTGGCCACCACTTTGTTTCAAGATGGCAGATGAAATTTTCACTATGCCTAAAACTATCCCAGATAGAGGTAGAACAAATCCTAGAAGTTTCATAACAATCAGATGTACGATTTTGAGTTGATTGAGGACATACAAACAAACACTTCCATTTATATATATTGAGAGAAGATAATATGTATTATATATTATATTTTGCTTATATGTCTTATCAGTTTTAGTGACTGGCAGAAAGGTTAATCAGAAATGTTTAATATAAAAATAGAATAAGAATTACTTTTTCCAGTATAATGTTCTCTGAGCAATTCTAAGCAATCTTCCTTAATTGAAAACTGTTAGAAAAAGAGAGTTCATGATCCGTTTCTTCTAAAGACTAGTACAAAGGGCGCCAGTTGTAACAACAATGACCCCAAAATGCTAAACAACATACAACTGGAACACATGAGTGTAAATTATATAATATTATAATATAAGGCGACAGCATGCATACAAAAACAGCGTGCATACAAAAAGGACCACAAGAGTAACAGCACAATACTCGGCCATGGCGGTAAGTTTATTACGACTATTAGGTCCATCCAGATTGCAACACTGTTATGTATTGATGTGCACCCTCAAATGGGGATAATTATATTATTTACAGTGCACATGGTACTGATATGAATATGTGATGTCTTCAGTTTCAGCTTAAGTGATTTTTACTTCTGAGGAAGCCTGCTGCAAAACAGGAGTACACCCTGATTCCTGTAAAAACAAAACAGAAGGCCAGAACTCCACAGTACATTTTTTTCAGCTGCAATTAATTACTACTTGTTCTTGTAGCATTTAGACAGTTTTATTTACATTTTTTATAATTCTGTTCCTTGTATTGTGCTGTTACTCTTGTGGTCCTTTTTATATGCATGCTGTTTTTGTCCCCTTATATTATAATAATATATAATTTACACTCCTGTGTTCCAGTTGTGTGCGATTTAGCATTTTGGGGTCCCATTTCTTCTAGTGACATTTTTCCTTTTAAAATCATTGCTGTAATTATTACTAGGATTTATATGCCGCCTTTCAGGGCAAAAAGCCTTCCCAAAGTGGTTCACGTGTAGAATGAAAACATAAAATGGAAAAAATCCAATTCATTTAAGATTACAGAACCAAAGCAGCAGTCTAAAACACTTCCAACCCTTTTCTCTCCCCCCACCCCTGCCTGTTATATTCTGCTTTATTAGCATATTGTGTGTCTGTGTGGAGGGGGATTTTCTGCTGATTCACATACCCCCTCCCGCCCCACATCCCACACCATTCCAGAAGAGCCATTAACTGGTTTTTCAGAGAGCACAAGGGGTTGTGGGAAGGAGGTGGAAAAGACCTGTTTTTATTTTTAGGGAACTTGCAAAGACTGTTTTATTCCAGCAAGCATATAGGGGCATTTGATTGCATTACAGTGATGGTGATTCAATATTGTCTGCTGTTACTGCTCTTAGGTCTCTTTTATGTAGTTTTAGAGTGGGATGTCAGTATCTTTTCCTATTGTGATTTTATTGCTGTTTGTGTGATTCAGTATGCCATACAGCAGGGTAGATATCCCCAAAGAAATAAAATATTAACAGTGATCAAGGTGAAACAGGTGGAATCATAACCACTAGCGGGGTGGGGGGCTTGAATCCACTGTGGCTGTTGGTTGAGTCCCGGCCTTTTCCTTCTCCTATCCAGGAGAATGAAAACAGAGAAGCCACCCAATCTGAGTGGCAGCATGCAGAGTTCTCCCTTTGGGGCAATTGGGCTCGCCATGCTTGGCCAGTTAACGAAGCTATCTGAAATAGTTTTGAAATGCTCAGCCGGCAGCCAGGTTACAAATCCCCCCTACAGCACCAAAGCTGTCTTTGTGAAGCATGGACACTTTTGCCTCAAGTCCCCTTGATGCCTGCTGTCACTGTGCCAGATGGATTTTCAGTACACTGAGGATTAGTGCTTAACAGGCAGGAGGAGGGGCAGTGAGAGATTCTCATGTGACTGCAGTGGGAATGGGAATGAGCCACTAGGACAGAGATGTTATTTATTTATTTTATTTATTATTAAATTTATTAATCGCCCATCTGGCTGGTCACCCAGCCACTCTGGGCGATGTACAACATACAATAAAAACAGTTTAAAACAATAAAATTCTACAATAAAAACATTTTCTAAAATACCCTAACCCACCCCAAATGCCTGCCTGAACAGCCACGTTTTTAATGCATGACGGAAGCTCATTAAAGAGGGGGCATGACGGAGTTCCCTAGGGAGGGAGTTCCACAGAGTGGGGGCCACCACAGAAAAGGCCCTCTCCCTCGTCCCCACCAGTCTAGCTGTCCTGGCTGATGGGACAGAGAGAAGGCCATCCGAGGCTGATCTTGTTAAGCGGCCTGTCTGGTGCTTCCATCTGCCACCTTCTCTCTCTCTCTCTCTCTCTCTCTCTCTCTCTCTCTCTCATGTGTCTCCACCCTAACCCCATCTGTAGCTCTATTTAGCCTATCTGCTGAGTGGGCAGATCTGCTACAGCCAGGTTTTTTGGGAGTGTTTTGCAACATTTGGGTGTATTAAAGCAGGGCCAGATCATTCTGCCCACTAACGTTGTTGCCAGTGGTCTTTCCTTTCTCATTCTCTGCTTCTCCAACAAGGAGAGCACTCCATAGGGCGGCCATGTGTCCTCTTTTACAGGGGCAGTCTTCTGTTTAAAGGGCTGCCAGAGCACCTTCCTCTATTTGAAGGGGTCTTGTATTTGAAGGTCTGCCTGGTCCAATTCCAGTTTAAAAGTAATGAACTATAAGAACTGTTGCCCATCAGCAGTTAGCACCTGGGCAGCAGACTGAACAGGCAGGCACACAGGTCACCTGGTCAGAGTCTTCTGCACTATGGTGAGATGTACTGTATTTCTAGTGAAATTATAGCAATTATTTCTAAGTTTGCGTCTATACATATATATTAGCATGTGCACATTTTATGCAAATCAGCATCCTCTTTCCTGGTTATGCATTTCCTCCTTTTGGGTGATTCGTAAGTGGCCACCCTAGGCTCTACAAGAGAGGCGTTTGAACTTAACTACAGACAGTTTTGAGGCCTGGCTACATAATCCTGCTTGAAACGGGCCCCTTAGCACAAGCTGCAAGTCAGCAATGGGTCAAGCATTCCCCAAGGCATGCTCAACTATGCAAGCGCCCCTGATCAAATTGTTGTGAGCAGAATTGCAGCCCCCACCTCAATTCTGCTTGTATTTTACCTGCTGCTGCTTCCTGCTACCCTTCCCCCAAGGACAAAAGAAACTCACCTTGGAAGAGGAGGGTGGAGTAGCAAGCAGCAGAGGGCTCCTCCAGCAATGGGAGAGGCCAACATGGGCAAGAGATATTTTTTCCTGTAGTGATTGATGGGCTATATTACAAGCCCCATCATTCCTGGCAGGGACTGACAGTGAAACTTCCAGCCAGAGGAGAAGTCCATCTCCTCTGTAAAACTACATAAAATATAAAACTACATAAAAGAGACCCAAGGCATCTCCTGTTGTTATCAGGCAGAGGAAGGCTGGCATTGTGGCCCTTAAGCACCAAAGTCAAACATTTGGAGGACTCCCTCAAAGGTTTTAGAGTGATTGACTTCACCGATCAAGGAGTTCTCAACGGTGAATATTATCAACCCTTCCTTCTGATAGTCTCACACTTTTCTCCTCAGCTTCTCTTTCTCACAATATCCTCTTGATCCTCTGATCTTTCTTCCTGCCTGCTTCTCCTGGTGCCATTGGCTTATCTGCTGTGATGTCACAGTGGTCCTGGGTAGTAGACCAGCCCATCTGTGACATCAGCTACTTTGAAGACTGTGGACAATGCATCTGAGTGTTAAAGTAGACTGTAAAGTTCAAATTCTAAGACACATGAGCAACATTTTTAAACTACACCACATAAATATTGCTGATTCTCTGTGCACAGTTTTATTGCTGGTTCTCCGCACCATTTGATTAGTGCAGATCTCAGAGTCTATCTGTGTAAATGACAAGCAGAGATGACACTGGCTGAATATGATATATGATGATGAAACAATGTACCAGGCAGTTAAGCAGGCATGTTACATCTTTCATACATCACAAAATACAAGCACCTTGAATATTAAAAAAAAACAAACTTCTTGTTTGATTAAAAAGGCATCCCAATTAATTGGATAGCAGGTTTTCAAAAGTAAATTGTAATGCAAAAACTTACAAATTGTGAATAGCAGGCACCAACCTAGAAGATGCTTTCTCCCCACCCCCCTCTGTCTGTGTCTGTCTGTCTGTCTGTCTGTCTGTCTGTCTCTCTCTCTCTCACACACACGCACGCACGCACGCACGCGCACACACACATGTCCCCACACAAGAATGCCTCTTCTTAGACGCTGTCTGCTTGATATGTTTATGCATCACCTAAAAACAAGGAAAGATGCTTTCCTCCTCCTTCAGTAGCATTCAGTTGTGCTATTCGAATTCAGGTTTAGTCAGTTAACAGCGTACGTCTTTACATGTCGATTCAGAACTAAGTCACATTGAGTTCCATAGGGCTTATTCTCAGGTAAGTGGGTATATAGGATTGTAAGCAAAGTAATTACTTGACGTTTATGCAATTAATTGACGCTGCAGTTGTATACACACTTAGCTGGCTGGGAGTAAGTCATGTTGAACTCAATGGACCTGATTTCTGAATAGATATGTATAGGGTTGCACTGTAAGGTTTATTAATCACATGACTGTGCTAGTTATGAGATTTCTTAATGCATAGACCATGACCCGGTTTCAACTCCCATCTGGCATACAGAAGAAGAGATAGTTTTTTTGCATGCAAGTTCTTAAGATAAAATGAAGGTACTCTTTAGATGTGTAAGGAGGCCATTTGGAGGGATGCCAGCTGCCCCTTTAGAAATGCAGCCACCATTTAAGAGACGAACCACACTTTTACTTGTATTATATATAGCTCTCTCTATATATCTGTAAGAGAGTGTAGCCTTTCCCTGCATTTGCAATATAGTGTTCCTTTCAGGAAGTACCTTGTGGATTTTTATTCATTTGTTTCTTCCCCCACCCTCCAGAAACGCAGTCTGTTCCTCACTAATGACTATTTCTTCACGGATATCGGTGGCACACCCTTTAGGTGAGTCCGCAGATTCTTTGGAGGGGCCCTGGTTGCTTTTCTTCAGGGGGAAATTATTTATTAATCAAGTTGATCTTAGCTTTGGGAAGGGCCATAACGTAGCGGTAGAGCACATATTTTGCATGCAGAAGATACCAGATTAAACCCCTTGCATCAGGTAAGAGGTGATTGTTGTTGTTGTTGTTGTTGTTCAGTCGTTCAGTCGTGTCCGACTCTTCGTGACCCCATGGACCATAGCACGCCAGGCCTTCCTGTCCTGCGCTCTCTCCCGGAGCGTGCTCAAGTTCATATTCATTGCATCCGTGATGCCATCTAGCCATCTCATCCTCTGCCGTCCCCTTCTCCTTTTGCCTTCAGTCTTTCCCAGCATCAGGGTCTTTTCCAGGGAGTTTTGCCTCACACCCTGGTCTGCTGCTGCCTATCTGAGCAGATAACACAGTAGCGTCAGATGGACAAATACTCTGGCCTGATATAAGGTAGCTTCTTGTTCTTCTCTCTTTATTTACAGAGAGGAGGTAGTCTGTACCACTGGAGTAGGACTAAGGTCTTCATTTCCATTACATTCTGGGTCTTATTCAGTGGTGGTGTAGAGGCAAATTTAGAAGTGCAGGTGCCTGTCATGACAGCCCCCAAGCCATAAACTATACAACAGAAAATGAACTTTTATATGTCTTACCTTACACAGACTCATTGGGCCCAGTCCTACTCCCCACACCACCCCAAAGGTGAGCAAGTGAGAAGATGAGGTCTGAGGAATATTTACAGACCATGGCCTGACCATATCCTACCAGAGCACCTTTAAAAGGTTTTTTAAAATGTGCTTGTGAACCAATAAGATGAAGGCATCACAGGGCCAGCCCTACCATTAGGCAGAGTGAGGCAATCATCTTAGGCAGCAGATGGCAGCCTCTTGGCTGTTCCTCCTGAACTTCCCAGCTATTCCTCTCTGTTGGAAGACAGAGCTGTGCATGCCACACAACTTATCCTGGGCCCTCTAAACTAGTCTCCAGCCTCACGCATAGTGGAGGACTATTATCCCATCATCATTGTTGAAGTAAGTAAGGAAGAGCCTTCTTCCAATCCATCTGGCTTCTGTGTGTGGAATGGGGAGAGGGAGCACCATCTTGTCCTTCACCTCAGGCAGCACAGTGCCTTGGGCTGGCCTTTATTGTATTTTTTGAAGATTGTAAGAGCTGACTGGCCACTGCTTGAAGACTGGCACCCCAGTCTTGCTTGCTTGAAACTGCAGCAGTCTTGGATTCAGCTCAGCAAGCAAGACTGGGGTGCTGTTGGGGTTTCCTATCAAATTTCTGTGAGCAATTGGGCTATTAGTGGATTACCCCTGAGGCAATATCTGGCCAAAGCCAAAGACTTGACAAAAGAAAACGGTGATTTTTGGTAGCCCTGACATGTGTTACCATGGGGACTAATTTCAACCATTTCCCCTAAATTTATCTCTCTGCCTCTGCTCCAATCCATTGCCTGCTCAAGGCTGCTCTACCATTAGGCCACGAAGAAGCTGCCTCAGGCAGCAGATGCTGGGGGGTTGGGACCAGCTGAAAGGTGTTGGGAGGACAGAGCAGTGTGTGGCAGACACTGCCACACACGGCTCTGCGCCCCAAACCTAGCCTACTGCCCTCCAGTGCAGTGAAGGATGCTGTCCCATTGCCATTGTTGAAATAAGATTCTTTTGTAGATGGAGGGGTTGCCATCTTTTCCTTTACGTCTTGGACTGGCTCTGCACCCATCTGCTGAAATGATAAGCTTGCTTATTTGGCATGCAGAGGATTGATCTGGGAGATGAGGTCATCATCTTTGCTGTGGAAAAAGTGGCAGCACTCTTCCCCCTACCCCCCCCACACCACTGATGTTATTGATTTGTAACCAATAAAAGGGCTAATGAGCCCATGGGCTGTAGGCAGAAGCCAATAAGAAACAAGAGGAAAAAAATCAAATTTCAAGTGATTGCTGTCATTTGGAATTTAGAAGACAACTGCTACCAATCTGTCCATTAATACCAAACTGGAGCTCACCAGGCCTTAGCCAAGACTTAGCTTGGAAAAAAGCATTTTAAAAGATGACTGCAGCTTGCCTCACCTGGGATTAGAGAAAAGGCCGTCTAAGGTAGAAGGCTTGATGTCTGGGCAGGCTTCGGTTCCAGCAGGTCTAATTTTAAAAATTAAGCACTGCCCAGATCATACTGGCTAGCAACTGGGAGCCATTGGCACCATCAATTCCTCTTGGGCCACATAGGGAGACATCTAGATTGTTTGACTAAACTATTTCCTGAGCTGTGCTGGCTTGTTGGGATGTGGCATCTTGTTCATTATGGTGTCCTGCTCTCTGTTCATAGTACACTGTAGTCTGGAGAGCGTGCCTAACCTGAGGGAGGCCTGCCTTCTGGCCAAATTCCATATTCAGAAGTATCATGTGGTACAGCCCCTTCTGGACTATGCCCCTTCAAAATGCAGGTGGGAGATCCCATGTTCTCCCATGTTAAAAACAAAAGTCCCTGGACATCAGGGAGAATGATGAGGCTAACATTTCACGAGTGGTAAGTTTTTGACATGGGAGAAAATGTATCCTGTATACTAATAGCAACCTCATTCTTTGAGTGTGGATCCTTATGTATACAAAATGGCATAATCCACACACAAGAAAGAGGTATCAGCAGATTCAGGGAAACCACGAGATTTGCAGATGTAAAAAAACGCTTAGGGAAAATCCTTAAGGGCAGGGAAAAAACCAAAACAGCCCAGAGGGGACAGGGCATATTCAGTGACTACGAAACACTGTAGGGGAGCAGGAATGGAAAACAGAAGCAGGGAAGGATAATGGAAAGGAGTATCTTAGGAAAAGGGCATGGCTGGCTAGCTGGAGCCATGAATAGGAGCACTCCATGCTGCGACATTTTGTTGCAGGCCCCACTTGTTCACACAATCTTCCACCTTTATTCTGAAGTGCTAGAGTAGAAGCTGTACCACGTGATATTTGTGAATATGTTGCTTCGCTGCTAAGGAATTAGTTCATTGTTGGTTTCTTTCTAGCCTTAGGGTTCTCTTACTGATTAGTTGCATACCTCTAATTTGGAATTTCACAAAATTCATGTTTCAGTAATGAGGATTCAATTTCAGTGATGAAACTGAAATTTCAGTGGTGAAATTTGGGGTTGCACCACTAAAAACAGAGCTTTCATGGCAAACACTTGAAATTTTGAATGCAGCATTCATCTTATACTATCAAAATTCAGATTTTGAGGGACTTCATACAGTTCAGAATTTGAATTCTGCAATGAGGAATTGGGGGGAAATGCCTGAATTTTAAATGTGAGGTTAACATTCATCACAGCAGTAGCTCTGTCACATGATGCACTCCTTTATAAGTCTCCTTGTTAGCAAGCATTTTTCATCTTCCAACAGTCTAGGAGTTGTTCTGTCACGAGGACATGGTGAATACATCCTACTCGGGAACATTTCAGTGGAAGAAGGTAGGTTGAATGCCACAGCCTTATCGAACAGTTGTATGGAAATGGTGGAGCACTCCCTTGTTATACCAAAGCTGGACTTTAATTCTATCTCAAGTTATTGTTTCCTTTGCCACAGCCTTCCTGCCCTGCTTAAGTATTTCCCTGCTTGAATTGGTTGCTTGATAATAGAAACCTGTTAACTAAATACCTAAATCCTGATGTATATATACTTTGGAAATACCATAGATATTGAAGGATGGGTACAAATATATAAATAAATTTATTTAAAATATGGCAACCTTAAACCAAGGGGTTTCCTGTGTCCCAGAAATTGTATGATCTCCACCTCAACACAAATCCCCAGCCGTTACAATTGGCTGGAAAGGCTCTGCATTGAATGCTCCTTTTGCAGGGGGTCTGTTGTTTCAGTGTTTCATAAACCTTTTGGGCCCCTGCTTCTGAAGTTCCTCCACCATGTGCTGCCCCTGTATGCAAAGACATGTGAAGACTTGGCAAGGGCTGGATGTGCCTGATCTTGTCTGATCTCAGAAGTGAAGCGGGTTCAGCCCTGGTTAGTACTTGGATGGGAGACCTCCTGGGAATCAGGCTTCCTGCATTGAGCAGGGGGTTGGACTCGATGGTCTTGTAGGCCCCTTCCAACCCTATGATTCTGTGATTCTAAGTGGAGTACTAGTCCAAATAGCTAACTGCTTTAGCCAATTTGTTAACCGTTAGAAGAGGAATAGACCAAGATGTTTGATTCCCTCTTAAAAATACACAGAGCTTTCACCAGAACAAAGAAGCACCTTTTCCTGCACTCCATTCTTCCAAAATCAGATTGTGGTGCTGGGGCAGTGAGGGATGCAGTCATCCCTTCTTTACCAAACTTTATTCCAACTGTCTGAGCCTTTGGTCTCAGAATTAGGGGTTTTGTAACTCAGGATTCTAGAATGTCAGATCTAAACCATGTCAGGCCTAATGGAATTTTTGACTTCGTGTCCACAACATACATTGCTCTTCTATATGTGTAGAACAAGGTAAGGTATAAACAAGAAATTATCTACGCCCTCACTAAATTCTTTGAACATACCCCCAGCCTGATCCCAAATTCGCTAAAGGCAAGAGGTCTCACCTGTCATTCTTATCCCCAGCTCTGAAAATTGAGTCCTCCAGTTTCAATTCCTGTGGGAAAGCATGGGGTAGAAGAGATGTTCCACATCTAGAGGGATCTGCAAATGTGTGAAGAAATGAACCTTTATTGTACCATTTGCTTTTCGGTTTCAGGTTTGCATGACCTGCTGCAGCCAGACTTGACCTTAGCTGATGAGTGGTATGTGGCAGGAATTCTTCTAATTGTTGGACATCTGGGAAGGATGAGAACTAGCAGCTGCTTGGCTTTGGATGCTTGCCATTGAAGGTCTTGGGAAAACATGGTCCTTTCATCTAAGGAGCCATAGCTCAGTTGCAGAGTACATGTTTTGCATGCATCTCCAGTTGTAGGCATCTCCAGTTAAAAGAGCTTAGTAGTTTTGGAGGAAAGGAGTTTTGCCTGAGACCTTGGAGAGCTTGCTGCCAGTCTAAGAGGATGACATTGCCCTATATGTGCCAGTGGCCTGACTTGATATAATGCAGCTTGATATGTTTGTGCATATCCATATCCCATCCAACAATACTGACCCCACACAAGAATTGCACTGTGTTGTGTTTAACCTTTTTTATCTAGTTGCTAAATTAATTAACTGCACAACTATATATTTTTAAAAGCTTAGACAGCCCCTAGGAGACATTACTGTTTTCTCAAGGTTTTTCATTCTTAACAAAACTATGGGGGGTTCACATGATTCTCCCTCCCCCATTTGTTCTGAGTGCACTGACTTGGGTGCAAAGGATGGTTCAGATGTTACTCTGGGCCACTTTTTTGTTCATGGGAGATGTCCTACACTAGGGTCTCCATTATTATGAGTGCTGCATCATGTGAGTTGAGAGCTCACAGATCTCAACCAGAGCAATTCCCTTAACTTCTGAAATATACATTGATGATCATGGACATTGCTCCTGCTGGGGTTTATGCTCAGTCCCAAGCAGGCACATCTGCCAGGACAGCTCCTGTGTGTGCAGGAAGGTAGCCCAAAGGAACTTCTGCATCATAGATCGCTCTCTCTCTCTCTCTCTCTCTTTCTTCCTAGGATTTATTGCATTACTGATATTGATCCAGAGCATAGGAAGTTGAGCCAGTTGGAGGCTGTGATTCGTTTCCTCACAGGAGAAGAACCTGACCTAGAATGTGAGTGCTGAAATGTGTAAATATTAGCCAGTGTTCTCCTGGAATCTTTTACATAAACTGTAAGAACAACCTTGTTAGCACAGCAAGTTTAATGGAGTTCTCTGCTTCCTGACTTTAACATCCAAAAGTATAAAACTGGCGGCAGTCAAGATTGCTAACCTGCATGTCATATCCAGAATCCCTGTACGACTGACAGCCATAATACACAGAGCTGCCACTTCTTCCACATGTTTGCAGTCTAGGCCATAGCATGCTCCTATCTGCCCTAGTGTATAGAATAATAAAACTGGAAGGAACCTCAAAGGTCATTTAGTCCAACCCCCTGCCGATGCAGGAAATTGACTACTACAGTAGCCCCAATAAGCGATCATCCAGCCTCTACTTAAAAAGCTATAACGAAGGACATCCACTACCTTCTGAGGCAGTCTGTTCCATTGTTCAGCAGCCAGTGACATCCAGACATTCTTCTTAATATTTAATCTAAATCCTTCTCCTTTTTTGGTAATTTAAACCCATTGGTTTGGGTCCAACCCTCCAGAGCAGCAAATTTGCTCCATTATCTCTGACAGCCCTTTATATAGTTGAAGGTGTCAGTCATATTGTATCTTAATCATCTCTTGTCCAAGCTAAACTTAGCAAACGATGTAATCAGCATGCCGCCATGGCCTAGTCAGAATTGATTCTGACTCTGACTTGGTTTTTAAATTAATTGCAAATTGGAACTGGCAGGTTCAGCCCATTCCTAGGCAGATGGTGACATCCACCTCTTATTGTGAATGTCCTAGCTTTGTTCGGCTAGGCAGAGGCATACTGCTGTCCCTGAGAATGAAAGTTGAGCTTTTGGCTATCGTAGTTTGATGGCTGGCAACTACTAATGTGGGGTGTCACATCTCTGTATGAATTTAATCTTTTTCTAAGCTCATGCCCAGGGCCAGCCCTACCATTAGGCAAAGGGAAGTGTTCACTTCAGGTTGCAGATGCTGGGAGGTAGCATCAAGAAGCTGGAGGAGAATGCTGTTTGTGCCATGTGGCCTGCTTTGCACCCCCTAAGGTAGCCTGCTGCCTTTGGGTGCAGTGGAGGATGCTGACCCATTGCTAGCATTGAAGTAAGATTCAACTGCCAGCCCAGTTGGCTTTTGTACATATAGTAGGAGAGGGTACCATCTTGTTCTTTGCTTCAGGCAGCAAAATGTCTTGGGTCAGCTCTGCTCATACCACCCACTGTTACAGCTTCTTCCATCCTCATATTCCAACTTCCTTCCACAACTCCTCTTTCTTGCTCTGTTCCAGTCTGTAAGCCAACTTGTAAAGACTTTTGAAAGGCAACTGAGAAATTCATTAAATAAATAAACTGTTTGTGGCTCCTTCTGTCCCTCACTGCCATCTCTTTCTCCTCTCTGATTCTACTTCAGTAGTGCCACAGTGGGCAAATGCCAACTTGGAAAATTGCTTCTCCCTCTCTCCCCTCTCCACCCCACCCCATCCATGGCAGAATATAATTTCCACTCATGCTGCTTATCTTGGCTATTGGTTGAAACTCAGGTGGAACGTACTACTATGTGATTTGTGAGCTTTGTCTCCTTTGCTGATAAACTGCTTGGTATATTCAGCACATTGCGAGAGGGAGAGAAAAGAGTATGGATGATTTTGAGGCAACAGGAAACAGAGGTGTGGTGGAAAATCTCAACTGTTGTCTAGAAATAACATCCCAAACAGAGATTCCAAGAACTCACTCTCCCACTGCTATTACAGTCCAAGATACCCTCCTTCTCTAGGCAGGGATGTTCTAGAGATCTCACTTCTCCAGTGTCTCCAAAGGTCCGAATGAAGGTTCTTGGGAGGTAAATGTGCCTCACTAACAAGATCGCTCCACTACATTAAAAATATAAACATATGGCGGCGGGAGTATCTGCCTGCCCCCTTGCTAGGTCCTTGTGGCTATAGGTCCTCTTGGTTACTTGAAGGAAAGGCACTTTTCACATACTCAAGTGCTTGCTTTTGTTGATATATCATTTATATATATTAATAGCAGTCCCAATGATTTATACGTTGTCCATCATCTTGCACCTTGTTTTCGTGTCTTCCTTCCCTTATCCTAATGTTTGTTCATTATTCTGTTAGCGAAGGACCATTGTTTTCCTTCCATTTATAGCTGATAGCTCTCCTGCCGGTGACACAGCCCGAGCTTTTATGTGCTGTCTGTGCATATCTGCAGAGCTAGGGTGGATCTCTCTGCAAATAAACAAACAAACAAACAAATTACGCAAGGCAGCAGCTGCTAAAAAGTTGCTCTGTAATTTTCATAAGTAACATAAAACTTTGTTTAATCTTTGCACAGTGGCTGACTTTTTATCCCCTCATTCTTTCTCATGCCCAGGTGATGAGGAGTTAGTTCAAGAAGTGCTCTTTGATGCTGTAGTAACAGCACCCATGGAAGCCTACTGGACAGCCTTGGCACTCAACCTGTCTGAGTAAGTGCATGCTTCATGAGTGACGGCAGATCTTGTACATGCCTTGGCCACATCCAGGCTGGACAACTGTAAAGTGCTCTACTTGGGATTGCCTTTAAAAAAAGTTTCAGGAACTTCATTTGGTGCAAAGTGCAAGGGAGCCCACTTTTGTGATCATATGATTTTATTTATGTCTGTATTACATTTCTATTTATTTATAACTTTTCTATACTGCCCAATAGCCAAAGCTTTCTGGGTGGTTCAGAAAAATTAGCACCAATAATTATATCAGCAATACAACATCAGCATTGCACAGAGGACCACCTCTGGCCATAGGAACCTGCCCACAGTCTTCAGTCTTCCAAGGGGCCCTGTTCTGTGTGTCCCATGACCATCTACCTTTCAGTCGTGGCTCCCACGTCTGAAATGTTCTCCCTAGTAAAACTCCCTCTAGCATCTATGTTGATATATTTTCAGCACCAGGCAAACCCTTTTTATTCTCCCAGGCTTTTTAAATCTTTTAAAACCTTTTAGGCCACTGTGGACATTTTTATGTGCTGTGTTTTATGGGTCTTCCCCCCCTGTTTTGTTTATTGAGTGTATGAGGCCAGTCTTCTTGCATTGTTCTCTTCTTATATTGTAACCCACCCTGGGCGCACTTGTTCTGCTGAAGATGCAGTGTACGAATTGCATGAATGAACAAATGAATATTATACATCTATGATGTGGTTGATAGGCATGAGGGAAAGGACATTCTTGGAGAATAAAAAAGATGCATCTAGTCAGCATCCTGTATCCAACAGTGGCCCACCAGTTGCTTTCAGGAGGCCCATGAGCAAGGCATGAAGGCAATAGCTTTTACCCCTGTGTGGCCCCCAGCAGCTGGTATTTGGTGGCATGCAGCCCCCGAATAAGAAGATTCCATGTAGCTATCATGCCTGTTAGCCACTTATAAACCCCTTCTCCATGAATTTGTCTAATCTTTTCTTAAAGCTGGTGGCCATCACCATATCCCATGTTCTAAAGTGTGTGTGTCTGTGTGTGTGTGTGTGTGTGTGTGTGTGTGTGAGAGAGAGAGAGAGAGAGAGAGAGAGAGAGAAATAGAGGCTTCTGTGTATCTGCTTTCTGCACACCAAGCATAATTTTATAAATTTATCACTTTCTTCAATAATCTCTCCCCCTCCTCCCCCTGCAAACTAAAAAGCCTTGATTGATTTAGCCGAGGGGTGTTGACCAGGGGTGTTCGGCCTGAGAGCCAAATTTAATTTTAGAGAAGCTCTCTGGGGCTGCATTCCAGTGGTGGGCGGAGCCAAAGGCAAAACAAGGCAGGAGCAAAGGTGACTGGGCCAAATTGCAAAAAAATATGAGCATATTTTAGCTTAAAGCTTTTGCTGACAATAATTAAGCCTTAGGAGAAGCATTTCAACCTTTTAGAATGAGGCGGGGAAACACACAGAAGCCAGTCAGGGGAAAGGGGTGGGGCCAAAGGAAGGGGTGTGGCCATCAGGGAGCCCTGATTTGGCCCACAGGCCTGAGGTTCTGCACCCCTGATTTAGCCTTCCCTCATAGGGCAGAACCACTTACAGACACAGAAGATGCACATTGGGTGCGAATCTGTGGGCTGTGTGTTGCATCCCAGTGTCCTTTGCAGCAGTGAAAGGGATCTGAGGTGCAGGGAGAGGGTATCATAGGAAGCTGCCTTATACTGGTTCAGATCATTGGTCCATCTAGCTCAGCATTATCTTCTGGCCGAAGCTCTCCAGGGTTTGACAGGAGCCTTTCTCAGCCCTGTCTGGCGATGATAGGGTTGAACCTGGGACCTTACACATGCAAAGCATGTGCTCTGCCCCACCGAGTTATGGCCTCTCCCCTAAACTCAGTTCATATGGTGCAAAGTATATTGAATTGACCCTGCTGAGACTTATCTCTCTCTCTCTTTCTCTCTCTCTCTCTCTCTCTGCAACTATGTCCAACAGTGAGACTGAAGGAGGAGTAGAAATAGCCTTTATGGGAACTCGGGCTGGTCTCATGAGGAGTGCTCTGTATGTAGGCTCCGAGAAACTTTCCAACTGGTGAGTCCTTTGAATGCACACCCCTGAGACTTTCCTCCTCCATTGCCCCTCTGTGTAGTTCAGGAAGACCGAGATCAGAATGAACTAACACTGAGCGATCATTCTGCAAACTACAGACAGCATAAACATCACTTTTTCCTCAACAACATCTCCTATCATTGTCAAACCCTGCTACTTAGTCTGTTGCAAATATTAAATCCTGAGCGAAAGGTACTTTTGCAAATTGCTGATGTGGTCTTTATGCCAGCTTAGCACAGGACTTCTGATGGTGATTTCATGATGCATAAAACCAATAAATATCACAAATTATGTAAACTGTAGTAGCAGGTGGTTACGGTCTCTTTAGAAAAAGCAGGAGCCAGCTTAGCCACCCACAACAGCCAGTCACTATCTTGCTTGCTCATTGATTTTACTTGTTACAAAATCAGTGCCAGAAACCCCCCACCCACCTTTTATATGAATCTGAGAGCATTTCTGGAATGTGTAAAAGGTCCCCCAAGACCCAGACTTCGTTCGACCCCAGAACCTGTTTAAAAGGACAGGACTGACCTCAGAACCTGTTTTAAAGGCCAGGACTTTCCCCATAGTTCAAGAAGTGGTCTTGGCTGGTAAATATATTTGTCCTGATGCAGCTAATGGTCAGGCTTCCACATGGGTATCTGTAGCTGGATGAGGAATCATGCGCACAAATAGCAGCTACACTTGTGGTTTGTCCTTCAATCCAGTGCCCGGAGCTGTGTGAGTGAGCATGTAGCCATTTCAGATCACAGCTCTGTTCAAGGCAGCACATTATAACTTAATCCTTACCCTACACATCTTCATACCCTCCCTAAGGCAAAAAAGGATGCTGAGGGTGCTCCCAGACAGGTGGCTTGTAGTGCTACCCATCAAAAGGCACTGTGTAGTGATTCCATATTTTCTTCCTTAGCCATTTTTTTCTGGTAAGAGAAAGTATGGAAGAAGCAGTGGAAAAACATGAGAGCCTTATAAACTGAATATCATGTTGTCTGGATCCTCTGTTGAATTCTGTGAGCGAGGAAAGGTGAGTGTGTGTGCGTGTGTGTGCGTGCGTGTGCGCGTGTGTATACAGATACACACACACACACACTCTCTCTCTCTCTCTCTTACTTATATCACCCCTCTTCTACTAAAGGTCGCTGCTTGAGGATCTCTTCACCACTGCATGTTGGGTTTTTTTAAAATATATTTTTATTTATTTTATCTTTATAAATGAAATAAACAATACCAAAATTACCAACAACCTGATCAATACTACAATTTCCCAACAATACAATATTCTGATGAGGACACCACAGTAATAAAAAGAGAAGGAAAAAGAAAAAAAAAGGAAAAGGGAGGAGGAAAGGAAGTGAAGAAAAAAGAAGATTCTTTCCCCTTCCCTCCCCCTCTCCCTCTCCCTCCCCTTTAAAGAATTAAGTTTAAACTCCAGTACCCCCTGGCCTCCGACTTTTGCAAATCGGACTATGATTGTGTAATCAGTCCCTTTAGCATTTGGCACATGAAATGCCTGCTCAGTATCAAGTAAATAATCAGATGAGATAGGGAGTATCTCATGCAAAAGTTTATCCACAAAAATAGGCAATTTTACATCATTAGACAGATTTTTAATCCCAATAATACGTACATTGGATCTCCTCATGAAGGCCTCCAGTTGAGAAATTCTATCAGAGGCATTTTTAAAACAAATTTGTGTCGTAGTTTCATTTTCTGCCATTCGGTCTTCTAGCTCATTAATTTTCGTCTCCATTTTTTGCCATGATGCATTAATGAAATCTACAGCTCTTTGCAAGGCGGTGATGGAATTTTGGATTAAATCCAGTCTTTTGGCTTGCTTCGTAAAGTCTTTGTCAGAGTAAATAATTCCCCTATATCTTCTGTTCTCAAAACTTTTGACACAGGGGGTGCGGGGAGTTGATGCCGGCTCCTTTCTTCTCCTCGGCACAGACATGTTTCTCCCAAACAGATCTTGCAGGTCCTCAGATGTTCTCAAATACTGTTAACATTTCTTAAATCATCCCTCAGAAGTTGTTGATATTTCTTAAAGCATATGTTATGGAACACGTCAGCCCTGTTTTCTCCTATGAAATGGGAGCCTCAGTACAGCTTTTTGCGTTGGTAAAGTTCTGGAGAGATAATCCTGGAATCCAGCCCCCCCACTGTCTCGAGGGGGGTACTTTTCTCCAAGATATTATCCAGATGTTGCCTTGCCCCCCCCCTTTTTAATTCCAGGGGGGAATGAAAAGGTTTTTCAACCTTTTAAAAAGCTATTTGAGAAAGCTCCCACGGAGCGCCCATGGGATGCTACCAGAGCGACATTGGTTCCAACTGGAAGTGGCCACTGCATGCTTTTTGAAAGTGCTTCTCTAACCCTTTTGTGCATTTATTCTACAATAACCCATCCTGCATTGATTTCAAAGCAGAACATGTTGTTTTTAAAAATTAAAGTTTTCTTAGCAATAACATTGATGATGATGATGATTTGCTGCTGCTGAAGTTCTGGGCATTGTATAAGAACTCTCCATTTTATTCTAACAACAACTGAGAGATGGTGACTGGCCAAAAGTTAAACTAGACAGTCCCATGGCTTCATGGCCATGGAGAGCCTGAGTGGTGGGGACTGGCCCAGGGTTGCCCAATAAGCTCCATGGCTTGGTGGGGATTTGAACTTGGGTCTTCCCATTCATATAATACATTATTCTACTTAACACTTCAATATTAATCTTGCCAGCTGCAGCTTGTGAAATGACAGCCTGTGGTGTACATGGCACATCAATGTTCATGTGTGTGCATTTACATGTGTGTGTAGTTAGAGTCAGGATGCATCTGTCCCACACATACGTGCTTCTAGAGACCCTGGGGAAGGAGCAAAAGCCTGACGTATAGCAATTCTTCACGCTAACAACATTTTTAAAGGCAACGCTAAACAGGAAGACAGGGACAAGAAAGGGCAGTGATTCCCCAGGGACAGGAAGCAGAGAATAGGGGCTATCTCTGGTAAAAAGGTGCACATACATCTGAGCCTGGGAGCAACTGAGTTTCTGTGTCAAGGAGGATGTCTTCCAGGCAGGCTTGATCTCTCTCTCTCTGTGTGTGTGTGTGTGTGTGTGTGTGTGCAAATAATGCCTTGCTAGAGGCAGGAAGGAAATAATTGCCAACCTGTTGGCTGGCTATTCAAATTGGCAGCCTCATTCCTGAGCAAAAGGATGCCTCTCACCTGCACTGTGAAGCCTGTTGGTCCGTATGTCCTGCTGCATCCATTGTCTGGAGTAACTGTATCTCCCTCAACTAGAATGTGACAGCTGCTGCTACTGTGCGACACTTATAACCGGATCCCTTCTGCTTGCTTGTGCCAACATCTGTCCGTACATGCATGGTGCCAGAAGTTAGTAACAGAATCCCTCGGGGTAACAAATTTTGCTATGGCAGGTTTCACATAAAATGACTAGGTGTTCTGGTCTGGACAGTAGAGTCCCACCTTTCAGTGTCCTGCCTATCATCCACAAAGTTCTTGTTGGGCTGGCAAAATACAGTTAAACAATAGAGAAAGCCTGCTCAGGAGAGACATGAAGGCAGTGTGCATCTTTCTAGCATATCTGTGTGTATGGATGCATAGAATATTGCAAACCCGTCCAGTGAGCATGCTAGCCACACGAAATGCAACTGCAAGGAGGCTGCTCCCTCATGGCAAACCATTTGTGTGTGCCTGTTTGCCGTGTGAATGCAAGCAGTTTTCGCCATGCCACCTCAGTGCCATTTGGGGAATGGTTAACAGTGGTGTGGGGAAACTTCCACATCCACACCGTGAGCATTTATACCCAAACAGCTCTCCCAGCACAGCACACCCCACATAGCTGCAGTTTTGCAGCCTCCATACTCCTGTTTTGTTTGTGTGCATTGGGTTCAATTCCATCTGAAACTGGTTGGATTGAAAAGTAACCATCCCGTCTTCTTGCCCATTATGTGATGCACGGGAACAAAAACAACAATCTGGCTTTTTGGCGTGGACAACAGCTCCACCTAGTGGGGAAAAAGTATTAGAATCTGGACTTTCAGCCCGGGGGGCATAGGTTCTGGTAGGCCAAGGCATGGTACCTCTATTTTTCTGATTTTTTAAAACGTTTTGCTGGGTTTTCTGTTTTTCTGGAGAAGCTTTATTTTTAGTCTAATTGGCTTGCTTGGGCTGCTGCTGGATAGACACAATCTATGTGCAGAAACAAGAATGGCTGTATGACTAGTAGGCAGGGGACCACAGACCACATCCAGCAGTGCAGAAACCCATGTGTTTCCTCATACACTACCCCATGCGTAACCTCTATGCAGCCGCCTGTACCCAAAATTTACCCTGCAGCTGAGTCTACCTCCCAGCAGGAACAACTGGCTTCATGTTACTGCTCCTACGATTGTCCTCATAAGGGTTATTTGCTACGCTTATGTTCCTCAGACAGAAATAGCTTACAAGGTGCAGGCGTAACTACAGCAAGACCATTCTAACTCTGTGCAGCCAGAGACTTAAATAAACATTTCATTTTTTTTCATACACTGGATCAATTATACTTAGTCTCCATCTGGACAAATGTCTAATTAACAAAATGTCTAATTAATTTACTACCATTCAGCCCAAGGCTTTAATCTTTTCTCTTTCTGCCCCTGAAGCACTTGAGTTCTGGCATGGTTTTATTAGCACTGCATAATTAAGGAGAACATATTTTACAGGGCCTACTTCTGTTGATGGAAGCAAGTTACTGAGCTTTCCAGGAAGATATGAAAGCCTGATCCAATCAATCTGCTTGATTTCAGTGACACTTAAGCACGATTAACTTTAGTTGGATCAGGGCCAAAAGTAGAAGGGTCTTGAATTAAAATGGATCAGCCTTGAGATCCTGTTTTGTGGGATCATCGGCTGAGGCCTTGCTCTGGACACTCCCACCTTCGCAAGTTAGGTATGTTGGCTACCAGGGACAGGTCTTTTTCCTTTTCCATGCCCTGAACATGGAAAGCCTTCCCCAAATGTACCTGCCTAGCACTTACATTGTTTTTAGGCACCAGGTGAAAGCTGTTTGGTTTACCCAAGCTTTCAGCACAGATAATTGTAGAAGGCCTTTATTTTCTGAGCCTCTCTATCCTCTGTGCTGTTTTAGCTAGATGGGCTTCTGAGCCTGTCTAGTTCACCTACCTTGCTGTAGGCAGGAACAGCAGCTGAGAGGATTTTGGATCTGGAAGATCCATGGCCTCTCCGTGCCCACTTGCATGCCCCCAACACACCCATTTCCTCCCCTCCCAAGGTCACGACACCGACTTTGGGAGAGGAAGCCTCCGTGTGGCTGGGAGGGGCAGGGTGAGTGCAGGGGGACGGGATTTCCCCCTCCAAGGTTGCAGCATTGTTTATGGCCTCAGAGGAGGAAATCTTCAGCATCGTATGGCCCCTCAGACACTTTCTAGGGGCCATACGATGCCTCTCTTAAAGACGTAAACAATTAAAAACCTTTAAAACACCACTACCAGTAGAATTAAGAACAGGAGAGAATATTAAAACAGAGTGTGCATATAATGCATTTAAAATATCAAAAAGCCATGTGGAACAAATAAAAAACCATTAACAGCCTGCCTAAAACTGAACAAAGAAGGAGCCAACGTAACTTCCTTTTGAAGAGAATTTCTTAGGCAGGATGCTGACACGGAGAAGGCCCTATTTTAATTTGTCGTATTTAGATGCTTCGTGTTAAACTGGGTTGTAGTCTGTTGCTGTTTTGAACCTATTTATTTTCTTCATATTTGATTATTATATTGGCTTTAAATTTTAATATAAGCCACTGTGTATGTCTAATGAGGCAAAATATAGATCTTTTAAATAAATATACACTTTCCATGAGGACCTTTCAAGGACCTAGGCTTGGTTCACACATGCATGTATACTAGTTGATACTTGGCAGTATGAATTAACTCCACTGGGAAAAAATTGTGTTGGAGATGATGGAAGGAGATATGAAAGTCCATTCACGCATGCAAGCAATCACTTGATGTTATCGTATGTTGAGTGTGCATAACTGGCCCATTTCCTAGAGTTTACTCACTCAGTTGATGTTCCATTGATCATTCTGAACATAAGGCTCAAGAATCCCCCAAGAATTGGGTGGGCATGAATATAGTATGGTGGGATGGGTAGGTCTGGTTACTTCTGTTGCCAAAGAGCGTTATTGCAATAAGGATAGGTGCAAGCAAATATGGTAAGTTCTCATTGATTCAGACATTCTGTGGGGCTTCCAGATATTCAAATAACTACAGGTACAACTCAACAAAAGTTCTGTGTATTTGTATGTGTATATAAACATTACCACCTTGGCTAACTAGGAGTTTTGATAACTCAGAATTAGATAATGGCGTTTCTACTGTATAGTCAACACATCAACATTTTGTTTAAACAAAACATTTTGGATGTTTTGTTCTGATTTCTTACTTTGATTGTGTTGTGTGTGTTTGAAATAGCAGAGGGCTATTTCTGGGAAGAAGGGGAAAGCAGACCTTTTTACACAGCCAAAGACCTGCTTGAGAGCTTAATGTCTCTTTCTAAAGCTCCCATGGTAGGCACAATTCATGTTATGTCCTAAAATGTTTGTATAACGTAGCTGTGAGCTGTAAACTCCCCACCCCACAACAACAACAACAGCTCTGCCCCTCTCTGCAATGGTTCTGTAATGGATGATAAAGTCATGCTCATACCTGTGTACAGTAAGTATGCAGTTTGTAAAAAATGCCCTGGAATCTTTTAAAGCTAGACATGCACTGCAAATGAGGTTTGTTTCACCCTATAGCTGCTGTCATTATACTTGCGGTGCCTCATTAGGCAGGCTTCTTCTGGGGGTGGAGGCAGTGGGGTGTAAACAGTAACAGAAGACTAATAGGAGCTACCGTTGCATAAGGGGCTAACAGCACAATCCTATGCATGTTTACCCACAAGTAAGTAGTGCTTTGTTCAAATGCACACTGCTGGGTAAGTGTGCATGGGATTGCAACATTCAGAGACCGAAATGTAAAGCAGAGCGTCTCTGGCACAAATTTCATCGCTGCCATGAAACTCACCATCTGTAATGTCACTCCTTATGTTAGGCAAATATGTTGGACACAGAAACAAATGGATGGAGAGAACAGAAGTGGCTCCTTGCAGTAGGAATGGACCCCCGAAGTATGCAGGAAAATCACTCTGCTGAACAGAGTGGGTTTAGGGAATAAATGGGTATCATTTTCTAAACCAGCCTTCCCCAATCTGGACTGCAACTCCCATTATTGCCAGGCAGCCTGGCCCCATGCTAATATTTGGGTCAGTATTAGAATATTGAGATGATACTTTGCCAAGAATGGTTGTCATGGTCCTGTCAGCACAGGACCTGGTAGGCCAGGAGTCAGGGCTTTTAAGCAAAATGTGGGAGCTGTCCAGCTAGGAGGGAAAGTTAGCGTTGGAACCAGGATCCAGGACATGATTACTGAAACAGCAGGGGATTGTCTGCAAGGTAGCTAAGGTAGAAGCCTGGTACATCATTGGGAGCCCTGATCCTGAAAGCATTTTTCAGCCATGGGGTAGAAATTGGTGAAGTGAGACTTCTGCTGCCTGGAAAGCACTCCACCTTCCAATGATGCCTTCTGCCCAGGTTTATCCCCACCTATCTTCCAGTAGATTTGGGTTCTTGGGAGTAACCATGACAGATCATGTGGCATAGGCGGAACCCAAGCATAGGGCAAGAGGTATATATCCACATCCCTGGATTCATCAGGGTCCAGCGGTGATATGTCCTTCACAGTGGCTGTCACAGCATCTCTGCTAGTAGGAACCTACCCTTTCTCATCTCAACATTTACTGTGAGCTGTGGTGGGCTGCCTCTTTTGAGAGGTCCCATGAAACTCAGGATCTGAGAGGTGACAAGTCTTGACAATGGAGATGAATAGGAGTAGAGTAGATGGGCATATATTATGCAGCCTGTGGAGGTCCATACGTAACGTGCAGCAAACCACAGGTAGATATGTAGGAAAGAGGACATAAACAGAAAAAGGACGCGATAATGTAAAGGTAAAGATTTGGTAAGCAGCAGACATTTTTAAAGGGTTTGCCTATAATTCCATTCCGAAATAAATAACTCCTTAAAAAAAAATCTTAGAGCTGTCTTCTCCAATCCAAGGGCACTCCAAGTGTGTTGGATCAGAATTCCCATCATCCACCATCAGCATGGGGAAGACTGAGAGTGAGTGAGTGAGTGAGTGAGTGAGTGAGTGAGTGAGAGCAAATGCATTGTGGGAAAAGAAAATGAAAGTCAGAAAAGAGAGGAGCTGATGGAAATCTGAAGAGGTGTATACGTGTTGCATGAGCAAAGTGCTGAATCAGATCCAAGCAGTTTTTTTTAAAATGTGTGTAAGGTGCTTTGAAGAACACTGTGAAGTGTGGTAGCAGGATTTCCAGATAAGGGAAGAAAAGATGCTTTGCTTTTCTTCTTTCAGGAAGTTCTTGACCCGTGAGGATAAGGAGAGCATTTTCACCATGGACCACTTCCCCCTTTGGTACCGCAGAGCAGCTGAACATCCTTCAGGGAGCTTTGTTTATAGCATTTCTTTTGAAGAAGTTGCAGGTAACTCCATGTAATTCATATGTTTTAATGCAATTAATGTGACATCAGTCAGAAGACAGCTTCGTAGCACAGGTGAAGAATCGGAAAGTTAGGATGTTTTCAACCTTCATTCCCATACCCACCCCAGCAGAGCAATAGCAATGCTCCACACCTAGTTTTGCAATGGCATAGCCCATTTTGGTTTTGCAGCCATTCAAACATTCTTTTTAACCTTATGCAGCACAGATGGTCATGTACTGGGTAAAACAAAACCTGGGAAAGACCCAGAAGTATTTTCGGAAGTATATCATTCCCTGTGTTGGTGATGTTTGGAAGTGAGTGTCAATCCTTATGTAGCCAAAATAGCACCATCCATGCAGCAAAGGGAGGTATCAGCATATTTAGGGAACTCCAAGTTTTGCAGACAT
This sequence comes from Heloderma suspectum, assembly GCF_057233095.1. NCBI lineage: Eukaryota > Metazoa > Chordata > Lepidosauria > Squamata > Helodermatidae > Heloderma > Heloderma suspectum. The sequence goes on from NC_139464.1 coordinate 24,574,027, forward strand.
ACAGGAAAAGTACTTTTTTTAGGGAAAGAAGCTCCCAAACTGCCCAATGAGTACTGAGTATGTCCAGGGCCGTGGAATGCTGACTTTCTGTTGTGGAAGACACACACCTGGGTGGGGGGGAGGAGAATGAAATAGAGTATTCTGAGAGTGGGCATAGCTGGTTGGTTGGCTGGCAGCCTGAACAGGAGCACTCCACACTGCAGTGTTTTGTTTCAGGTCCCAGTTGTGCCATAGCAAAATAGAGTGGGAAAATATTGGCGGTGTTATACAAATATCAAACTTACCAATGGACTTTTTCAGATCTTCAGTCTGTCTACAGTGAACCGTGGGGAGTGGGGGAATGCAGTGATAAAGTCTGCCCCCAACCTACGTGCACTCATTTGAAAGTCTGCATTTGAGCCTACATGTGTATGCATATAGGGCTCAGTTCCCGTAGTTAGGAACCTTGAAAAAGCACATCAGCTTTATGCAAGCTGTCAAAGGAACATACATAGGTAAAAGGCAGGGACACAGCTGTGTCTGACAGCCCCAAGTGATGTGGGAGGACACAAGTTGCAGAACAGATACTGAACAAAGAGTCCTGGAGCAGCCAGAGACCAGTTGAGCAGGATCTGAGCAGCAGGAACAGGAACTGAGCAAGGAGGCCTGGACGGGCCAAGGAGCTGGGATTGTGATGTTCAAAAAGGGAGATTTCCCCATAGAGCTGTTCCATCAGAAACTATCAGGAAGAGTTTTATAGTGAACCAAACTGCCCTGCCTCTTCCTGGAGTTGAGGAAGGCCCTGAGCATGTGCTAGTGCGTGCCCCACCCCCACGAAGTAAGACTGAAGGAGGGAAGACCTCAGGCGATCAGATAGGTGCTGTGTCTCTGGTGTTCGGCTTTGGCATGAGTCAGTCGTTGCTTCTGCTCCTGCAGTCCTGGGGGTGAAAATTGAAGGCCCAGAGCTGGGGCAGGGCTATGCTGGGGTGCATTGGGTCCCTCAATATCTCAGGTAGGGTGTTGTCTGGAGGCTAACTCAGGCTGTCCCTCAGATTATGATGACTCCCCATGGACCCATTCTGTGCTGAGGGGGCGGGGGCAGGTGCAGTAAACTCCTGCTCATCTTTGGAAGAGATCTTGTCAGGTTTGGGCATAGATGGCTTCTGACAAGACAGTGCATGTGCCCAAGAGATGGGGTGAATCAGAGGCAGAACTAGGGTTTTGGAACTTGCTTATGAAGGATTTAGAGCCTTGTGCAAATTAGGGATGTTACAAAGATTTGTCAAAGCAAACGCCCATCTTTGATTCCTCGAGGGTAGTTCAGGCCAAGCTGGGTCTACTTGACTCATCCTTCAAACACCTGCCTTCTCCTCCTCCACTGCCCTCCTTCCGCTGCTCTCCCAGGCCCACAAGCCTCACCTCGGGCAGGGGGAGAAAGAGAGGCAGCATTGGCACAGGTGCTGACAAAGCCTCTTGGAGTGTCCATTACCGGTCCAGGGAAGAGACTGGAATTACACGTCCCAGCATCTCTTATAGGAAAATAGCCCTGTTCACATCAGTTTTCACCTCCTTCCTGAGATGAGGTTTGTGGGCCCTGGGACAGGCAGAGAAAGGGATAGAGAGAGCAGCAGGCACTTCAAAGCCTCTAAGTGTTTTGCACATACTTGGAGTGCATGGAAAGCCTTGTGCTTCTTTGGGGGTAAATGGAGGGATGCTTGTGCATCCTTAGTGCAGCCAGTCTTTTTGGACAGAAATGAATGCACGGGGAAGACATCAAAATCATGCCCACTGACCTCTTGCAGCACCTGGGCTTTGCACATTCCAAAGTCCTGTCTGCACAGTAGCCTACCTGTGTAGGTGCCAATCACGGAATCTGTACTCTGTAGCAACAACAACACCACCAACAACGAGGAGGTACAGAGTATGCCTAGGGAACCTATGCATGTTTGGTTGTATGTACTGAGGTTCACAGTTCAGAGGCGGCCGCAATCCACATAGGATTGTTCCCTCAAGCTACAATATGCTGGTATTTTGGGCCCCACTCCTTTTGCCCCCAAGAGCTTCTCCAAAATTGAATTCAGTCACTGAGCAGAAAGAATTTCCTCACCCCTGCCTTCGTCCTAATCCCCAATTGAAGCCAAGCCCAAACACATGTACTTGCCTTTGCTGCATTTATCCTCTGTTACCGTTACCCGGCACTTGGTTTTCTTTTCCTTTTCTCCCCCATAACTAAAATTTAGATTATAACCCCCTTAGGGCAGCTGGGGGTATGCCTATAAACCATTTTGTAATAGTCAACATGTTGCAGAGATGAGAAGATGTTATTAACTTGTTTGACAAGAATTGGGTTTTTCGTGGTTTTGCTAAGAAACCATTTCAGCCTGCTTGCTAAACGAAGGCTGTATTGGTCATCATCAAATCTTGCCCTTTGCCATGGCAGTGCAGTGATGCAGGCCCTGCTCACCAAGAAAAATGACACACAGAAGGGTACTTTAAGGCAGCCAAAATTAGCCCAATGCAAAGTGCTCTGAGGGCAATTTGTGCCATATGCTTTCATTAATCACACAGTAGGTGTGTCAAAATTGCACTAAAGTAATTGATGGATGGGGGGGACACTCCTAGCTTTGTGAAGAGGAACTGCACATGCTAGTCTTTCAATCACTAATTTGACATGAGTTTACTCCGGGGTTGTACAAGGCAGGAAACCAACAGAAAACCTCTCTTTGCTCTCCTCAGTTTGGAGTTGGTTTTACTGTATGCAAATGTTTGGGTTAGAAGGGGGTAGGGGCTGTCAGCGGTTCACTTTTCTAACTTCAGTCTTCACTGTTTCAGTACAAAGTCTTGGAAAGTGTTCAGGATAGATAAAAGGAAGTACTTCTTCACACAGCACATAGTTAAACTATGGAATTCGCTACCACAGGATGTAGTGATGGCCACCAATTTGGAAGGCTTTAAAAGGGGGTTGGACAATTTCTGGAGGAAAAGGCTATCAATGGCTACTAGTGCTGATAGCTATGTTCTACCTCCAGTACCAGAAGCAGTGAGCCGATGTACACCAGTTGCTGGGGAACATGGGTGGGAGGGTGCTGTTGCGCTCATGCCCTCTTTGAGCATTCCTGGCCAACAGCTGGTTGGCCACTGTGTGAACATAATGCTGGACTAGATGAACCCTGGGTCTGATCCAGCATGGTTCTTCTTAAGTTCTTATGTTCTTAAAGTCTTCTCATGTCCATAAAGGAGGTAGGGTCTGAGGAAATAGATTGTGTGGAAAATCAACAGCAACAACAGAATAGAGAAAAGGCTATGTGAAGTCTGGAAACTATATGGTATCTAAAAATGACTTTGAAACCCTTCTCTCTGCTTTCTTGCTCAACCCTTCTACATTTAGGCACTGTTGTCACAGTGCACAATGCTTTAGCTGCCAGGCTTTTTTTGGCATTGTAGTAGGAGAGAGGGTGGGTGGAGAAGTCAACAGCGAAGAAGGCGGGGGGGGGGGGGAGAAGGTAACCAGGATATAAAAGTGTGTGTGTTGGAATGGAGTGAAAATACCAAAGCCTTCCCTTGTTCTTTTCCCTTTTATGTTACTTCTAGAGTTGACAGCTGTCCATTATTGAAGCGGTCAACACAGTAAAGCTGTGTTCTCATATGTTGATCCTGGAAAACTTGTAAACAAAAATGAGCCAGATGAAGGATTTTGTGTGTGCGCGCTTGACCCCACCCAGTTCCTCTCTGGCTCCACCCCTGACCTGTCCAGTTCTGCCAGACTTTAACCACTCTGAGTGGCCAGATTAAATTCTGCCAGGCTCCAACCTTGATGTAGCAAGTTCCAGCTTGGCTCTGTTCCTGGATGGTATTTTACTTTCAAAATAGAAGTTGTCAGCTCTGCTTACCCCAGCTATACCTTAATGGAAAGCATATACAGCAAGTATAGGAGGAAGCACTTTTCCTCTCCCTCCACCCTTATCATCCCCCATAATATTGCACTTTATGGTTGTCTGTAAATTGTGTAACATGCTTGTTGGGGGGTTTTTTACCACCCACTCACCCACCTCCAGTAGCACTTTGTGATAATGATACAAACACCTCCAAATATCAATCTGCCTGTGTCCTAAGGTGTTAATTTGGGGCTGAGTATCCCTTTTAGAGGGGAGCAGGACCTGAAAATGAAGGCATGCTCATGGAAAATGCGCCTACTTTTTCTTGGCCTTCCTCTCTTAGGTTCTCTGCTCCCTCCATCCCTCCTTCCTTGAACCCCTATGCTGTTGTCTACTGCTTCATCTGCCCCTTTCTCTCAGGCTCTTGCCATCTTCATCCTCCGTAGCTTCTGGTATTACATGGAATTATTCCAGCACTGTTGGGATTGTGTGCAGTATTTGTGACGAGTTGGTACATATGGTTATAAGAAGAGCGCTGCTGGATTAGACCAAGGGTCTACCTAGTGCAGCTGCTCTTTCCCACAATAGTCAACACATACCTGTGGGAAGCCAACAAGCAGGACATGAGACCGGTAGCCTCCCTGTGCTGTTGTTTCCCTCTCCCACAACTGGTATTTAGTGGCATACTGTCCCTGAACATGGGAGTTCCAGTTAGTGTTATCACGCCTAACAGATGTCGATAGTCCATGAATTTGCCTCGGATCAATCTGGGGACTGACACTCACTCAGCTGTGTTAGAGGTGCAAGAGCATACAGAATTAGCACCTTAAAAATCTGAGAGGCCAAAATGTAGAGGTAAAACTGCTAATGTCCATGAAAGGATGCAGGGAGCCATGTGTGGCTTGAAAGTCTTATTCTGTGGCCTTCAGAAGCCTTGATCAAGCTCCCATAGCTGTTGATCCTTTAGCAGCAGCTCCACTCCCTTCATGTATTCACACTTCCTGATGATCTCAAAGCCTTCATAATTTCTCAGGGGATTCCTGGACATGTTTAAACCATACAGACCTTAATATCTGCTTCTGCTTCTTTTTGATAATACTTTTTATTCTACTTTTATCTTTATAAATGAAATAAGGAACACCAACAACATAATCATCTTCTACAGTTTCCAACAACCCTAACCCTAATATCTGCTTTTAGTATTGCTGCTACCTCAAGCCTACTTTGTTCTTTAGCTAAAACTTTACCTCAAAATAGTTACTTCAGGGCAACAGTTCACTCTTCATTTTTCTTTGGTGTGAATAAACTTAATTAATGAGAGAGAGAGATTGAGAGAGATTGAGAGAGAGAGAGAGAGAGAGAGAGCTGTAAAGTGAAGGTGTGTGTGTCTATTTTTATCAAAAATGGAGCATGGGGTCAGATGGGAGTGAAACCCTCTTCTCCCCCCGCCTTACTTCCCCACACTCCACTGTTCAAAGTCTTTTTCTCCAGATGGCTCATGGCTGGTATTGGAGCTAGGCGGAGAGGGGGAAAAATAAGTAGCAGAGCGCAGGGAGGGGCTGTGGCTCAGTGGTGGAGAACATGTTTCGCAGGTTCGATATTCAGCATTTGCAGCTAGGGTTGGAAAAATTCCTGCCTGAAACCCTGCAGAGCCACTGCCAGTCAGTGTTAACAATAATGGGTTAGATAGCCCAATGGGCTGACTCGGTATACTGCTCCTAAGTTTCTAAGCTGCGGGAGAGGGTCAGATTCCATTTAGAGATAAAAGTAGACCCCCTCATCCCTGCTTTGTAGCCAAATTGGCGAGTATGCATGCCTGGTGCAGCCCTGATGTCAGGTATTTATGGGGGTGTCCAAAGCCACACATGCATTCATTCTCCAGTAGAGTTGAACATCAGTGTAGGTATGGTGAGTGTCTCGGTCCATTTCATAATATTTTCTATGGGATCTCACCACTCAGTACAAAATGCTATCTTGGAATAATCGTCCATGGAGATTAATAAAACCTACACAGCCTGCTTCTTCAGAAACCTCAGAAGAAGATTTTGTACAGAATATCCTCAGGACATCTCTTAATTTGAATATTGGATGCAAGAATTAAATCCACCTGGGAGGAGACTGATGAGAAGCAGAAGAAATTGTGGGCAAAGGCAGGCCACAGGCAACAGTGGTTGCTGTGTACATACATCCTGCTTTTACCTCTGGCAAACAGGTTTTGCAGGTTTTTGTGGTTTGGAATTTAACCTGTGAAACATGTTTGACCAGAGCTGACATCAGGAGAAAAGAAAAGAAAAACTACACTATGGAAATATTGCCTGCTTCAAACCACTTTAAAACTCTTGTCTGTCTCCAGTCTTGGTGTGAGGGTCATGGGAGTATTTTCAACTCCTGCTCTATGTGGTCACAAGCAATATATTAGAATACATATCCATGGGGTGGGGGAAATGTCACATTATTCTTACTATATTATTTTCCCTGAGGGTAACATGCAAAAGATAAGGTCAGAAGTTAGAATTAGAACCATGTCCAATGAGTGAACTGAAAGCTCACATTTCCTTAGGGTTTGTGCTGTATATGTATAACTCACCAGGAAGTCACATGGCATCCTGCTGTAGGGTTTGGGTGTCCTTTGCCTGTCCCCAAAGTTGCACAAAGAAAGGGAGGGATATTTTTGAATGTCACAAGGATAATGATTGAGGCATAGGGATGCTATACAGAAAGAGTCCTTGAAATGAAGAAGTGCTCCCTTAGGTCTGTGCAATGCCTTTCCACAAATCAACTTAATTCAGGGTTTTCTTTTAAAAAAATCTGCACAAGACCTGAGGCTAAAATTGAATGAAGCGGCAAAGTCATGATCAGGACACATTGAGCGCTGCTGATTGAGCCAAGAATAAAAAGCAATGACAAGTGCTGGAACTGTGGGGGAAGAGAAAGGAAACCCCTTATGTTGGGACAGAACATTCAGTAAGGCAAAATGTTGGGAAGGAATAAAAATCAGAAAAATATGATCAGAAATCCTGACCTTCAGAATGTCCCTGTTATCACAGAAAATGGAACAGTTGCACAGTACAAGGAAATATAAACAAGTTAGCCCACACTTGATTCCAAAGCCTGGTTCTCTCGAACAGCAAATGAGGGGGTGAACCTGTTTCTCAGCTACCAGTTCAGACTGCCGGTAGGTGGTGACATGATTGAATGCACCTATGAACAACAAATAGCGCATTCCAGCAAGTTCTAGCCTAATCTTCCTGGCAGTTTTCTGTGTGGAGGGATTTTTTTTATACAGAGATGCATTCAGTCATGTGAGTCCTCACCTGTAGTCTGAACTGGTACAATGTAGTAACAGGTTTTATACCTCATCTGCTAGTCTCTAATATAACATAGTTATTCTGGTGTACCAATTATTGGTAGGGATTGTATCCCTCTTCCATGTTAAATCTGACTGCTGCAGCACCTGTCCCAGATGAGTTGTCATTACTTTCCCTAAAATCTCCAATTAATCAAAATTTCATGACCCTTTAGGCCTAACAAAACAGTTAAGAACATAAGAAGAGCCATGCTGGATCAGACCAAGGGTCCATTTAGTCCAGAATTCTGTTCACACAGTGGCCAACCAGCTGTCGACTGGGAACCCATGAGCAGGACACAAGTGCAATAGCACCTCCTGCCCATGTTCTCCAGCAACTGGTGTGCATAGGCATACTGCCTCTGATACCGGAGGTTGCGCATAGCCATCAGGACGGGTAGCCATTGATAGCCTTCTCCAGGAATGTATCTAACCCCCTTTGAAAGCCATCCAAATTGGTGGCCACCACTACATCTTCTGGTAGCGAATTCCATAGTTTAACTGTGCACTGTGTGAAGAAGTACTTCCTTTTATCTGTCCTGAATCTCCCACCACTCAGCTTAATGGGATGACCTCAGGTTCTAGCATTATGAGAGAGGGAGAAAAATGTCTCCTTATCCACATTCTCCACACCATGCATACTTTTGTAGACCTCTGTCATGTCTCCCCTTACCCTCATTTTTTCCAAGCTAAACAATCTTGGCTGTTGTAGCCTTCCCTCAAAGAGGAGATGCTCCAGCCCCTTGATCATTTTAGTTAACCTTTTCTGCACTTCTTCCAGCTCTACTGTATCCTTTTTTTAGGTGTGCTGACTACTTACTTGACTACCTCTTGACAATCACCCCTCACAGAGCCAGTTCATTCTGCCTGCTCTTTTGGCAAGTCAGGTGCATTGCAAAGCTCAAACACTTCTGGTCCTCTGTTGATAAACTGAAGATTGATTGGCAAAGGAATGTTTCAAACTGATTTAATATAACTACTGGAGACATGGAGGGAAATCCTAACCAGTTAACATTTTGTTGGAGGGACAAGGGAAAAATATGGAGAGGCCAGGGAGCACAACAGGCTGTCACACTGGATTGGTTCATAGATGCAGCCCCTGTCAGCAAAAGTCCTCCATATGAACAACCTCAGGCTTGCTTGCATTTCCATATTGGAAATAGGGGGTGAATGAGAAGTACATATATACCCTGTGACACTTGCCACAATTGCAACAGCCCTTTTTAATAAGCACGTAAGTACCACCTTGAAGATATTCACATGGAGGACTTGGATCATACATGCAGAAAGGGAAAAGTGGCTACCACCAGAAAGTGTGCTGGCTTTAACTACACAAGCTGCGGCCAATTGAATGAACATTCCATGGTTGACCCTAGCAACCACTTGGGCCTATAGACATCCCTTCCTGCTAAAGCCTGTGATACTTATGTCTGTGAAATTTCATTAGTAACAACAGTTCACACTCTCAGTAGTTTTCTGTTAAGGATATTTAGGGTCCTATACCAGTGAATATGATAAATATCTCAAATCCTTCACAATCTTTATTTCTCATAAGTTTCCACAGGCAATTTGACAGTTCACTATACATAAATGTGGAAAGCGATGAACCCTTTAGTTATTACCAAGGAGGATATTTGTGTTATTTCTTTAAGGCGAGAACATTCCCACTTCTCAGAACCCTATTTTTCTAGCAAAAGACCATGCATGGGCCTGCTGTTTCAATATTTCAGTAGGAAATATTGTTTGGGAAATGCAGACATAAATATAATTCTCTAGTCTTGAAAATTAGGAAATCCTTTTATGCTAATTATGGGTGATGAGGTAATGTTCTTTCCTGATCAGTAATGCATGGTGCTAATTCTGATTTTTTTTTTTTTAAGATCTAGTTCTGACAAATAACAGCTGAGGCAGTAAAGCAGAGTCTGAGCTGTATCACTTCAGACTGCAGATGGGGGAACATACGAATGAAAACTTCCACATGAAAAACATTCCTAACACAGATGTCAGGGAGAAAGAGCCTAGCCTACCTGACTCCCTGACATGTTGGCTTTCCAAGTGCAGGGATTTTTTCTCTGGAGGACATTCAGTCAAGAACTTACAGCCTGAAGAAGTGCAATCCAGACACAGGTTTACCGCCTCAACTGCTGTTGTGAGGCCTCAGTCTTCCGAGTACTCCAGTTTTGTGAAAAGAGTTGATTCTGAGACCCTCTTCCCTGGGAATAAAGGAGATACAGAGTCAGGTACTGAAACGGCTGTATTTGTCTTTTTTTGACAGAAGGTGGTCTGCCTGAGGCGGTAACAGTGAGCACGTCTGTGGCTGTGACTGTGGGTGGGAAGACAGGAATCGCTGCAGGTAGGAGCTTATTTCAATACACTTGAGGCACAACGTTGGGAATAAGGATGGGGAAAACTTTTTTTCCAGCGTGAAATGATCTCTTATGGAAACTGGTTAAGTCCCCTCACTTGACTGGGCAAAATTATTATATGAACCCATCCTGTTCAAACTAGGCCTGAGACAAAGTCACATGTATAGTTTCAGGGTAATTTTTGTGTTCAGCAAACCATCTCTGCTTTTTGCCAGTTTTTCAGTACTACTCCTGCTCCCAGCCACAAAACTGTTAATTCTCATCTCATCTCACCATGGAGTTCCCAGGTATGCTCTAAAAGGGGAAACTGGTTAGCCTTGGCAGAAAGGCTGAAAACCTGCTCTGCTTTAAAAATAACCCCTCAAAAGCCTCTGCTGTTTACTTTTTCAAGGAAAGGTTCCACCTCATCAGAAGGGCCATTTTCAGAGCAAAAACTGAAACCTACAAATGTTCAACTCAGCTCTGTTTACAGTCTTTCATGTTTTTGAATCTGTGACCTGGCATAGATTTTAGTGAATGTCAGGAAACCTGTACAGTGTATGGTTTGGGCGCATTCATATAAGTGTTTTCTTTGTGCCCCTAAAATGGTTTTGTTGAAATCCGAGGTTTTGTAAAGGTAGTGTAGTGATTGGTGAATGGCAGGTAAAACTATGGCAGAGCTCAAGAGATGAAAGAGTGGAGAAGCAGAGGTTCTGGGAAAACTTGGGAAGGTGAGAGCTAAGAGGTGGCTAAAGGAAAAAGTAGCAGCTGATGCTGACCTTAGATATTTCAAGGAAGTGCTAATAGCCAAATGCTGAGTTGTATGTTTTATTGATGGTATGTGTTTGTCCAAAGCAGCACTTGCATGGGGGACATTCACCGACTGGTGATACCAGTACAGCCTTAAATGCATTTCGTTGTAAGATCTGAAGCTGCTTTGAGAAGCAGGGGTGGAGAGAGGCCTATGGAGAATCTTGTGTCTTGCCTAGGATTGTGTAGGAAGTGTACTGGAAGAGATAGAGGCTGAAGGAACTGGTTGGTGGGGAACATTCAGTGCCATATATATTGATCTGAAATAGCTAGCCAAATATTTACTTCAGGTTCTGAATAGAACAGAAAAGAGAACTGCTTCTCCTTTGCCACTGTGTATCCCCCTGAACACTGAATATTATTCCCATAATGCTAGCTCTGAGTAGGTTGTGACCTTTTCAATGTGGAGGAAACCACATGGGGGTAGCTTTCACTACTGCAACCCATACTGTACCTTTTCTAGTGAATTAGGAACCCCATTAGCTATTATAATGTGCCTAACAGCTTTTGATCACTGTTCAAACATTAACTAAGACATAATTATTAATTATAGTTTAATTGAGGCTATTTTGTTAATTGAAGCTATCCAGTGGTATAAGCCTAGAGCCTTTTGCTAGGAAAATCAGCTCTCTACATATGACAAACATGAAGTTGTATAATCAGGAATTTCTAACCCGGCTCCAGATAATGCTACTGACTGTTCTCTCATGTGAGTCAATAACCTGGGGCTTTATTCTTCACTGGGGAGAAACTGCTGTAGTTACATCACAGCAGCTGACAGATTTAAAGTCCCAGTGAAACCGCTGGAATCTGTGCTGGGGTTCTGCTCTCTTCCTGGTCTGTGTATATGATGTCTCTCTTATTGTAGGACCTTCTGAAATGAATTATTTGCTTGGCATCTAATCATAATTCAAAGCATGAACAAACCCCTGTGCGCACGCTCACACATATGTGTTTATTTTAAAGTGTTGCTTTTGGTTGCTGCTGTATATAGGACCAAGATTTGCATTTCATGGCTTCATAAACCAGAGTACATCATAGATATACCTTCCCTCCCCGGTACAACAGATTTCTAGAGATCAGGATATTGTGTTTTGCTCTTACCCAAATCACCTTTTTGTTTATACCAAAGGGTCTTGTTCTCTATTAACTTGAGCATTAAAAACAACAGTCAGGGAGAAGGGCTTCTGGGGTTATTTTTTCCCTCCAAACAACAGCCTTGCATAGCACTTGACATCCTACTTTTGAGCTCAGGTGAGTTTCAAAAGTAGTTTATGACAAAGCGCGAGGAGGTGCTGTAAGGAAGAAAAATCAGAAGTCCTGTTTCATATGCACAGACCATTGCAAGGTTCTGTGTATATTCCACAATAAGGCACAAGTGCAGAAAATTCACTGTTCCTGATTTAAAGGGCTTGTTGCTACCTCTCTTCCTACTGCCTACTGCCTTCTGCATTGGACCGTTGGGAGCCATTAGTGCAGACAACAGTCTGTGTGGGGTAGCACTGTTAACTGAATGTAGCTACATGATAATGCAGCTGAATTCCAGCACAGAGGCCCAGCTGTCAAGCGGCCTTTTGGCTTGTACCTTTCCTGTGCTGTTGGGAAGTGGACGTGTAGGTTAATTGTTAACTGTTGAGAAGGGTGGGGGGATGTTGTAGGTTGCTGTGGTCCTTCTATTCTGTGCTGATAACGTTTATACGAAAATAACTGTGTTAGAATCCTTTGTCATTCCTCCCCATTGTGTAGGAAAGGTATGTTTCTTTGTTCATTATGTTAGTTATATCCCCTTTTTTTAGGGCAAAGCCCAAATCAAAATGCTCTGTTTTGCTTAAAGGATCAGTGGCGCACTTTAGATTTTAATTGCTGTGTCTTGTTCCTGTGCTTCCCTTGAATGGGACTCTTCCAATGTGGCTGCTTTACCGAAAATGAATTCTTCTGGGATTTGCTTGATATTTGTTGGGTATTTTCTTGGGAAATCCATATCTCCAGTTCACTGGCTTGAAGCCCATTCCAAATTTGGGACTCCAGCCCAGGAGCTGGTTTAATCTCCTACGCAGCAGACACTGTCTCGCTCAGGGTTATCTCTCCACTGCTGTCCTTGCTGGTTAGTCTTCTGATTGCTTCTGTTGTTGTGCTTGAAGAGAAAGGAGCCCTTGACTATGGCTCAGAGGAGGCTCACATACTGTAGCACATTTTGAGATGGGCATCCATAGACTTTGCCACATTCCCTTTGCTCCCAAATTATTTGATATCGTTTTAATTCTAAGTGGAATTAGAGCAGTGAGGATGGTTGCTATAGCAACTGTTTCCTTGTGCCTTTGGTCTGACTCATTTCAGACAATTACTCTCACGCTCCAGGATTCACAGATGTGATAGAGGAAGAATCATGTGCTGGGCTTTCAACTTTTCACTTTTAATTTCCTCTCCTTCCTTTCCCTGGTATTTACTCCTGTATAGTACCAACTCTACTGAAATGTGTATATAAAGTACATTTCCTCTGTGAAGAGAGCCACATCAGTAGCATAAGTGGACGCTGTAACAACACAGCTAAACATTCATTGGATTGTCAGCATGTTGAGCCCCTGGTGCATATGGAGGCATAGATTTGGATATGAGTGCTAACCACATGAAGCTATATACTATGTTCTGGTTATATAAATAGTGCATTTTCTATGTGTGCATGATATTTACACAAAAATGTGAAAACGTGTGTTTGTGTGGGTCTGTATTTTCTTTGCAGGCAAACTGCATGTTGGTTATCATATATGCAGGGATGTAGGCCTACAGAAGGATTGGCAATGTGGTTTGTGAATATGTGGATATAAATATGTAATATTTCAGGCTTGTAAATAGCCATTCACCTAGTGGTGAGCAGAAATTGCTTCCAGGCAACCATGCACGGAAACTGATTTTCTTAATGATTTTTGATACACTGTCCCTAGGAAAAACATTTTTCTTTCTTATTCTTCTTGGTTTACTAGGCCGCTGAGTAGTAAAATGTTTTGTGGGCTGCTAACTTTTTGTGTATTGAATGGCAAGGCTAGCATAATTGAATGCACAGGAATATATGTCAAGAGTTTGAGGGGAATTTGCACATAAATGCACATATGTGTTATATGAACATAAGAACCCTGTTGGATCAGACCAAATGTCCATCAAGTCTAGCATCTTGTTTTCCATAGTGTCCAATTAGATGCCTCTGGAAAACTTACCAGTAAGGCCTGAAGGCAATAGCCCTCTCCATTTGTTGCTCCCCAGCAACCCATTCAGAGGTATATTGTGTCTCTGGAGATGTAAGTTTCATATAGCAATCATGACTAATAACTATTGGTAGATCTTCATGAACCTGTGTTATCTTTTAAAGCCATCTAAGCTAATAACCATCACTAATTATTGTGCCAATGCATTCCAAAAAGTGTTTGGAACTTTATTTATTCATTTATTATTTTGTCTATCTTGAATCTACTGCCATTTCATTTCATTGGATGTCCCTGAAGTTTAATATGAGTTTGGAGGAATATTGGCTTGGGGAGTATTTTGCTGAGGCAAGTAGGCATATTGCTGGAAAGTTCCAACCATGTGTTGTTTAGAATCTGAGGAACAGAGTGCAGGTTATATCTCATGCTTAGAACCATACTGTTCTATATAGCAAAGCCTGGCCTAATGCATGGATTGTTTTTTGTCTCCTCTATGTCCCTGGAGAGAACATTTGCTTACTGAGAAAATTCTGCAGATAGACACAGATTTGAATGCTGAGTCAGAGAATACAGACTGTATGTTCTGAGATGGCTAGTCTAAATGTGGCATATTTTTGCCCATGCATTTGGAAGAAAGAAATATATGTGTGTGTGGATATTCATTTTAACAGGATAAAGGTGCACATTTCAGTTAGCTTCCACATTTTTACTCACTGTGGTAGAAAAGCATAGAAGCCATGATGACAAGTGGAAGATCATCACATCTATGTCCTTTGAATGTATGGGTTAGCTGTCAAAGCCTAAGTCACGTAGGCCCACATAATATCATCTACCCTTCCCCAAAGTGATGCCATCCAAAATGTATTGGACTACAACTTCCATAATTTCCAATGGCCAGGTGGGCTGGGAATGATGGGAGTTGTAGTCCAACATGTCTGGAGGGCACCTGGTTGGCAAAGGCTTCAGAAGCAGAAGAATGTTTTCATAGTGCATTATACTGAGATGTGATTTTCTGGTTGTGCTATTAAGCCCTGGACATTGTTATTAGTTCCACACCCTCTCTGGCAGCTCCTTCTTATTTCTGCTCAGAAACCAACGTGTGCTATTTTAAAATAGCAGTGTATTTTTTAAGCACTGGCTTTATAGTGGCAGTGGTGTTTCAGGAGTTTGTGCACCCGCATGTCAACTCTGAAAACAGGAGCAGATCACATATTATGCATGTGTGCTAGTGGGGATTGATGAGTTGCATAGAAGACACAATTATCAGGGCTTTTTGAAAAGACGCATTTGAAGAATGAATGAAAGTGGGAGGAGGTGCCCTTGAATCAAACACAACAGTTCTACCTGTTCTCCAAACATATGGAGCTGCCTTATGATCTGTGAGATCATGAGTCCGTCTAGCCCAGCCCAGTACTGTCTACTCTAATCGGCAGCAGGTCTCCAAGTCCTCAGCCATAGGACTTTCCAAGCACTACTACTCAAGAATCTTTTAACTGGAGATGCCAGGGATTGAACTGAGATGTGGTCTTCCCCACAAAGGTGTGGACCGAGGTGGCAGAAGTTAGGGAAATGACACTAGGAGCAAACACTATATTGCAAAGGGAGTGAACAACAATTCACTGTTCACAATTCTCATTTTGGGAATTCAGCTGGAAGATCCTGACCTGTTTGATTTCTTTATCTTTATCTTTATCTTTATATCTATCTATCTATCTATTTATTTATTTCTATACCGCCCAATAGCCAAAGCTGTCTGGGCGGTTCACAAAAATTAAAACCAAACAGCACACAATAAAATTTTGTAGTTCACAATGCTGAGGGTGAGAGAGGCTGGTGCGGTTTGAGCTTTCATTGTTTCCAGGTGATATACAGTGAAATGAAGAGCAATATGAGGCTATCCTGTGCCAAGCATCCTCCTCGGAGTCTCTGTAGTGCTTCCTTGTAATGCTGGAAATGATTCCAACTTTTCCATATTAAGGACCACTTGGCTCAGTGAACACAGTTTCAATTCCTAAGTCAATACATGTTGCTTTCCTCACATGCTTCACACCCTCGGTTGACAATACCCCTAAAGGCTAACCAATTTAAATTCAAGCTTGCATCTAAATTTGGATCCTACCAAGGGCTCCATAGTGTCTCTGTTTCAAGTGACCTGGATTTGTGTCAAGCAAAAGAATGGTGAAAGAAGACCCTCTGCTTGTGTAGGAGAGCTACGCTTTTAGAAGGCAGATTGAATGTGGGGGTTGGAATCGTTTGTGACGGTTAAAAAGTGACAGTTGAGAAGATCAGAGAAAGGAATATCTGAAGAGCAGCTGCTCATGGAGAGGCAAGCGAGAGAGATAATGATGAAAGGAAGAAGAAAAAAGGAGAAAGGAACAATCCCATATGCTGGAAGTGAGAGATTTAAAAGCATGATTTACACAGTACCACTCTGGAGGGGGACACATTCTGTATATGCATTTTACCATGTCATTCTAACATGGTGGGAAGTAGGAGGACTTGTGAGGAGGAGGACTTGTGATGATCCCACTGATCATCTTCAGTGCCCTCCTCTGAACCTGTTCCAATTTATCTATATCTTTCTTAAAGTGTGGCACACACTTTAAATGGACACAGTATTCCAGATGAGACCTGACTGGTGCAGAATGAAAGTGGACCTGTAACTTCCATGACTTGGAAACTATGGTTCTATTAATACAGCTTAATTACATTAGCTTTTTTTTTTTTTTTGCAGCCACATCACACTTTCGACTCATGTTCAGCTGGTGATCGAGTGAAATCCTGAGACCCTTTTTACATAGCTTGCCAGCAGCACATGTGAAAAGGATAGCAGAGTCTTGTTCTAAGTTGCCCCAAAGGGCAGGACCAGATCTAATGTGCTTATGTTACAGTACAGTAGATTTTGGATGAACATCAAGAAATATCTTGATGGTAAAAGCAGTTTCACAATGGAACCACTTATTTAGAGGGATGGTCGGCTCTCCCTCACTGGAAGTAAAGTCGTCTGTAGGGGATGCTCTAGCTCTGGATTTCCAGCAGTGATCTGATGAGAACAAGTCCTTTAAAAATCAGAGTTTTTGGATGGGAGTGGCAGGTGCAATGTAACTATGATGTGACAGGGTCAGAATGCCTAGATGTCTGTGGACACATAAATCAGAATGGAGTATGGCTGTATGAAGGGTCTTGCATTTAAATTAAATTAGTGATTCTTAGGTGGTTAGAAAGTCTTGGAGGTTTTATTAAAATTAGTGATTCTTAGGTGGTTAGAAAGTCTTGGAGGTTTTTTTAAAGCACTGAGCCTTGTAGCACCTTAAAGACTTTTATTTATGTGGCATAGTTTCCCTGGACTAGAGTTCTCTTCGTCAGATGCATGGTTATCCTCAGTTGGCAGACATATAATACATACACACACACACACACACACACACACACATTGTATACAGTGATGCCCCTATTCTCATGTGTATGTCTGCCAGCTGAGGAGAACCATACATCTGATGAAGTGTGCTCTGTGAAAGCTGATGCTATGGTAAATCTGTTGGTCTTTAAGATTCTACAAGCTCTTTAGTTGTTTTTGTTGCAACAGGCTAACCTGGCTATCCCTCTTGGGGGGTTTCTCCATGACCACAGAAGGAAACGAAGGAGAAGCCAATCGTGGCTTACCCGGATTTTTCAAGGAGCTGGCTTTGGTCCGCTGCTGGATGCCCACAACATCATACATCCTTAACAACCTCCAAACACAGCCAGCTCAGAGTTAATTGCTCCTGGAGACACCCCCTTGGTTGTTGCAGTATTCACAGGGGTATGAACTAATTCATATTAAACAATTGTCTCAACCCCACCTGTGGTCCTTTTTGTTTCTTGTGTATTTAGAGACATGTCAACTCTGTGTTGAAGAACCTCTTGCTGTCACGGAATTCCTGTAGGATATTTTCAGATGAGTGAGAGTGGGTTATTTTCACAAATAAAATGTAAAACATGAGATACATAGGAAAATACATTCTTTATTATTATTCTAAAACAACAAGCCAGAAATATAATATACCTTCAGCTGTGTTTTTAAAAAAAACCTTGTTGCTGTCCCTTAAATTCTAACAGAAAGAAAAAGGATTGTATATGCCATCTGTTCACCCCTCTTGCCTCTTTCACCAGGAACTGTGCCTATATCTGTTTTCCTGGATCATTCTGACTGTTCCAAAAAAAATAAATTCCTTAGTTGCTGTATTGACCTACCAGTACAGGAAAGCACATTTCTTGTCTATACCACCTTTACTAGTAGAATAGATTGTCTTTCATGATGGCTTCTTGCCAACAACCAATAACATTTTGTTTGTTAAGGTAGCTTCTCCTTAGCTGTTTGCAGGCCACAGATGATAGCTGGGAGCGCACAAAAGGAGTTTTCACAAATCATGTCGAAATCTCTAAATTTCATTCATGCAGGTTTTTGCAATGATGTCACATGCACATGCATTATGGATGTTCACATTGCAGCATTTTCACATTTCTAGTCAGCTTTTGATCAGTTTTAATCTGAACAGGTCAAGCCTAAAGGAGAGCCAGACTGTTTCATTTTGGTACTTGGGCTTCTGTTTTTAAAACCAGGTCTAGGGAATCAAGCTTCAGTAAGATTATTAGAATTAACAGCTGGATAGTTAGGGATGTTTATTTAAAGCAGGGATGGGCGACTTGTGGGCCAACAAGTTGCCCACTGCTGATTTCAGTTATTTCCCATATTAGACCTGTAGCAACAATGTACCAAAGTGCTACACTGAGAAACATGCATTCTTCATGCCATTTGTGAAAACACCCTGTGTGCTTGTGTATCCCAATTCTAACCATGGTGTCGTATCACTGAACTCCTGAGTGCTCTCTTTAATGTAAGTTACACGTCCATGCACGTCTGGGAGTAGTCTGGTATAGCCAAACATACTAGGAGGAGTATACTGGGAGAGCCATCATGGTGTAGTGGTTCGAGTGTTGGACTGGGAGCCGAGAGATCCGGGTTCTAGTCCCCACTCGGCCATGGAAGCTCACTGGGTGACTTTGGGCCAGTCACAGACTCTCAGCTCAACCTGAGTTTCAGACTCTTAGCCCAACCTACCTCACAGGGTTGTTGTTGTGAGGATAAAATGGAGAGGAGGAGGATTATGTACTACATAATGTACTACAGTACATACTAGCAGCGGTACAAGAATAAGGATGTTTTAAATCCCTGTGTTCTCAACATGTGGATCTTGGCCAGCTTTATATGACAAGATGATGAGATGCAAGACATTTTACATTCATTCTGTGGGATCCTAGAAGTTTCAGGATCTTAGTTCAAGAATGCTAAATTATGTACGTTCCAGACCTTCCAGTCACAGCTGAAAGCACAGTTTCCCAGTAAGTTAACAAGGACCTTTCCCAGATAAGCTTATTGCATTCTTCGCTCACTCAGCAGCTTCTCAGTAGCCCATTGTAGTCCCAAAGTGCTCCATTTTCTTTGGGACCAACCAATATCCATCCTCTACTTTTCTCAAGAAACTCCATTGTGCCTTCACAAACTTGCCCTTATCCGATGTGGATTTCTAAACCTGGAAGTATTAGGGCCAACCCTGTGCTATATCAGTGAGAAATCAGAACAAAGGTTAAGGTTGTAATTAAACTCACAACATGGAAAATAAAATGTTATTGGCAACAAAGAGAAACCCGTCAAAGGTGAGAATAGAGGATGGGAAGAGGAAGGGGATTTTTTCTCTTTCCTCCTCTTGTAATTTTCTTTCCCCAGTTCTCTCATCCCCTAAACACACATGCACATATCATTTGTTTTGTGCAATCATGTCATCATTATTTCTTACAAATAAAATAGAGATCTATAAATATACAGCTCTGACGTAAGTCCCATTTCAAGTATGATTGTGCTGTCCAGTATGTTACAGAGGTAAGTTCCTTTGGGAGATTATACAGCCAGTAAGGCTGGAGCTGTATATCCAGCAGGCAGAATGTTAGTGCTCATTTGCTGGGTATATATGTAGTAGGAGCAATACAGACATACACATCAACTGGCTAGAGTCTTTAGTAGTCTAGTTTTGCCCCATCTGTCTGGGATAAAGCAGAAGTGGAATTGGGTACTTGATTGGTACTTGGAGGAACTACAATACATACGTGGTACATAGTGAGAGAGAGTCTGTCCTCCATTCTTGGAATGTGTCCCTTGCCTTGATGCTGGCTTAATGCAAATAACTCATAAAGTGAGATGCCACAGTCAAATCACATTTCCCACAGTGGCCTCCCTATTGTTCCATGGGGAATTGTTTTCTGCCACTTCATCTCTACATGAAGCTTATTCCATCTTTTTGGATCCAGTAGTTTTTTGCTAGTAGGATGGAAGAGGGTTGAATTGCTGCTCCCAAGATGGAATCTCAAGTCCTTCACAGTGCTGACAGATTTGGAGATGAATTAAAAGAAAGTGAGCATTGTTTCCATTCAAAACCAGCAGCAGCAGCTAAGAAAAGAACTGCAGATTATCTTAAAGGCATCAGAAAACAACAAAGGAAGGAATAACTCTGATGACCTAGTCCATGTCCAGCTAAGGTGATTGCTGGCTCTGCTCCTGAGTTGCTGGAGAGATACCTCTAAATCTGGGACAGCTGCCAAGATGTTTCATGACTGCAGGGATCACAGAATCCACAAAAAACTGCGGCTGCACGACCGACCTCTCGTGTCATTTTCCTATCCCAGGAATACCCGCTGTGACGGGCTAGAGCAGGTTACCATGGCAATATATGCTCTCCCCTGGAGACAGCACTTTATCCCACTTTCAGTGATATAAAATGAGTCCTTATGGTTGGTTCTCCCCCCCCCCCCCGCCCCAACCCCTACCATCAGTTTGAAAAGAGATGAGGCTAATATGACATGCTGTGGGCTTGGGAAATATACCCAGAGTAACAATTCATATATTCAGTGTATATGTGTGCACACACACACATGCATGTATTCATGTATGCCTTTATCTGAGTCTATGTGTGCATTGTACGTATGGATGCTTCTCAGAACATAAATGATACTATCCATATTTTTAGTAGGAATCTTATGTGGATTCTCAGCATACAATACATACATGCCTGTATCAGCAGGGTGTTCACATGAAAAGCTGACCATAATTTTCAGATCCCTGACTGCATCTCCTTTCTTCCACATTTTACACTGAGACTCCTTGATGTTTTGTTCATGGCTTTAAACCATGTTCCCTAATCCTCCCCCTAGCCCTAATCCACTCTGTTACCTTGCTTATGTGAGATCAGCCACATGCCTACGCCACTGATTCTGGCTATGACCTCCAGTTTGTGTGATTCCCTTTTAACCTCCTACATGCTCCACCCCAAATACTCTTTCTAAGGAGATCAGAAAGGCTGTTCTCTGAAATCCTCCCAGAGATCCACTTCTGCCACAAAGACCGTAAGAGCCTTTCAGATTAATTCTATAATATTTTAGATTTCCCCCCCTTTTGGAGGATGCACATTCACCTTTCTGGAGTGACTGCCCTTTTGATAGTCATGACTTCTTCTCCTTCATCTTCTTTCTTTTTCAAATACCTTTAAGTGCCCTTCATTGCAAGGATCAAAAATATCCATATGAGGTGGAGGTAGCTAGTACATTTTTAAGCTCTCTACAAATAGTGTACAGATAATATGCAAAGGAATAGAGGAGGTATGTATAGGAATACGTTTGTATACATATAAGGATGATGAGCCTGTCTTAATATGTTTGTGTCTGCAGTGCACCCTCTATTATGGAGACTACGGTACATACCAGATGAAGTGTACACAATACTGCTTTTTTATCTAAAGAATATTCATTCTTTTCTAGTGTTAAAAGCAGGAAAGTCAAGTTACCTGTGCCTATAGTGCACTCAGTTAGAGATCTTACATTAGTCTTAGAGTGGTTGTGAACGGGATTTCTCTAACCAAAGCAGCTGATGGGGAAGGAAGAGAGGGTTGTACAATAATATCAGTAACCCCACCTATGAAGTTTAGACACTTTGACAGGGGATGTCTTGCTGCCTTTGGCTGCTCATTTTGTGATTCTATAGGAATTTGCAAAGAAGTCAGGAACTGAAGAAGAGATGGGAGGATGTCATGTTGGCTGAGTTTCCCAGATGAGAGCATTAGTGGGGAGTCTTGCGCAAAAAGGAGAAATGATGAGCACTTGAGGGCTGACTACAGTTTATTTGCTTGGAATTACATAAGGGCAGAGGGAAATGAGAGGGACCAAACCCAGAGCCAGGTGTCTTGAACCCAGAAGCACATTTTACTAACTGGATGAATCGAATAGTAGCACAGTCCATCTGTATATCTGGGAAGTTGTGAAAAGGCCCAGGCCATACGCCTCTGTTGTATCCTGTTCTCTTCTGCTATTAATTTCCAAGAGTATTCATGCCACAGAGGAGATCTGCTTTTGTTCCTCATGTTCACCCTCTGTGTCACCCATTAATGGTTGCCTCTTCTTCAGCTCCCGATGATATTTAGCCATGAGAGATGCATAGATACAACCATATGCTGCTGCCACTACCATCATGATACACACAATGCCACAAACCACCCCAGCTATTATGACTGTGCCAATGGCCCGGCGCACACTGACAGGCCGGTATCGTTGCTTCTGGGGACAACCCACACTGGGCTCCTCTTCTACTTCAGGGCTTGTTTTAGGCTTGGGAGCTGTTGGGCTTCCCTTATTGCAAGGAGGGCCAATATTGTCCAGCACAGTAGAGCTGTTCTCATCCTCCAGTTGGGAACAGTAGTTAAACATCTCCATGGGCACCATGCGCATATCCTTCCCCCGCAGCTCCTTAGGCAGGGTGCATGTCAGCTGGTCTATCTTTCCTCCTATCCCACAAGAAAAAAGAAGTGCACTTAGTACTTTGTCTTGGTGTTGGACCATACCATGTTCAGTGCAATAATCTATTTCTGTACAGCTGTTTTGGCTGAATACTGAAATATACTGGAGTGATCTCTACTTCTCTAGTTAAATATTTACCCATTACGGGTCAAGAAATGCAGAATTATAGAGTGAATCATTGTTACAGTGAAACTTTGCTATTAGCTTCAGTAGGTTCATCCAGGAATACTCTCATTGTTTAAGAGTGGCTAACAAGCAAGTCAAACAGTTAAAACATTAAAATAAAACAAATAACAAAAACTTAAATTCAACTATCACAACACCGCAGTAACAGCAACAAAAATTCTGGAGAAATTCTCAGTTTAGACTAGCACTGAAAGCCTTCAAAAGGGCCGTGTGTTCACCAAGCAATAACAAGTGAGCAATGATGGTGGCAGGTGAGCTTCATTGTGGAGGGCACTGCAAAAAAAAAATTCACAACTAAAAAGGTCCTGTCTCTTTTATCCACCCACCAAACCTCAGAAGTATATTTATTTTATTTATTTATTTACTTATTAATCGCCCACCTGGCTGGTCACCCAGCCACTCTGGGCAATGTACAAGCATATAATAAAACAGTTTAAACCAATAAAATTCTACAATAAAAACATTTTCTAAAATACCCTAACCCACCCCAAATGCCTGCCTGAACAATCACGTTTTTAATGCACGGCGAAAGCTCATTAAAGAGGGGGCATGGCGGAGTTCCCTAGGGAGGGAGTATATATATGGGAGGAGGTAATTGTTAAAGTAAGCTAGTAGGTTAAGACCAGCCCAGAAACAAATTGGCAATCAATGAAGGTGGAACAAAATCAGAGTTATTGTTAACTGTCCAGTTAATAATCTTTCAGCAGCATTTTGGACCAATGGAAGTTTCCAGGCACTTTTCAATGGTAGCTCCCATGTAGAGTGCATTATAGTGATCTAATCTGGAAGTTATTAAAGTATGAATGACCATGATTAGGTCTGTTTTCTCCAGGAATAGTAGAGATACTTTTCTGGAGGTTCCTAGTGTGCAGCCAGCATACTAGGTTACGCAAGTTAAAAGTAATCATTGCCACATGAGCATCCAAAAGCAGTGCTGGATCCCCCAAATGTAAACCTGTGTCTTAAGGGGAGTAGCTCCATCTAAAGCTGACTGTACTCTTATCCCTGGATCAAATGATCCCAGCAAACAGTACTGTCGTAACTGGATTAAGTCAACTGATGTCTAGAAACTGGAGACCCAAATGAAAGATCTACAAATGATGTTATATTTGGTCAGATAACCGTCAACTCATAATATTACAAAGGAATTGGATATAACAGAGGATAATGTATTTGAAAGACAGAAGGCATTTATCTAGGTGAATGAGGGCCTAAGTGTGAGACACCTGAACAATCTCAGGTTATGGGGATAGCTGACTTTGTGGAATATGCCTCTGGAAATGGAAAATGGAGGCTTAGCCATTACGTTCCTTCCCCTTTCCCCCCGGCCTTATAACTACCAGTGGTGTCAACAGTGCAGGTCTGATGGTTCTGAGATACTAACTCATTCAACTCAGAAACCAGGGATCTTTAGCGGATCAGAATCTCCTGAATCATCTGTGGCTAAAATGGGAGACCCCTGTATCCATCAGCGAAGAGATATTGGTTGCTCCTCTAAGAAATCACTCTACCTTGAGCCATCCATTTCTTCCTATTTCAGCACAATGCAAGGTGAATGTCCCATAAATTGCTAATTATTTTTCTGTCTACTAGCAATTTATAAAGATGTTTAACTTGCCTTTGGCCCCCAAATGGGCTCGCTAGATGACTCAGAAGAAGAATTTGAATTCTAATAATTAAAATCGCACACGTAAAGGTAATTAGCCAGTACCAAAAATGGTGGCAGCAATTGCAGCTCTTGTAGCACAGGAGATGTTGCATTAGCAGTTAGAAATGCTTAACATTTCCCATCCGGTAATATTGCCAATTAATTGACTCAAAAGTTACTGTCAATTAGCACATCAGTGACCTTTGAGATATATGCTGTTGAGCCATTTTTACAGATGGGAGGGCTTGGACACAAAATGATCATGGCCAGTGAATCCCCATTAAGAGAGTGGAAACCAAAGTTTACTTGTGGGCACAGTAAAGTGGTAGAGCTAAGCTCCAATCTTAAAAGTTCAAAAGCCAAACCCCATAATAAATTCTGGTATTTTCCCTGTGTTGTTTGATGCTCAGCACTAGTGAAATTGCATTTTTATGGAAAATATTTGAATGCGCTCCGTGTCATTATTTTTACACTCTAGCTATCTTTTTTCTAGTGTGGTGAGTTGTGATCAGCAAGTTCAGAAACCGTAAAATGATCTAATGGACTTGACCCCCTCCCCATCTTGATCCCCTCAAAATAAATTTACCTCTGGGAGACAGAATGACTTGTCAGTATCTGCAAAAAGTACTTTGGCTGAGAAGGCACTTGCAATCCACGCTACAATAATACACCACTGTGACATAACAGCAGAATTAAAATGCATTGTGACTATTCTCCTGGTCCAAGAACAAGAATTTAGGTCAGCCTGATCTGTCCAAAGTGTGTCTTCTATCTAGCTCCTTCTTTTCAGCCCTATATAGCCAGCGAAGTCTAGCAGTGAATACCCTTCAGTACTGATATTTAGACGTTTTTCAAATGGTACCTACCTCGGTAAGAGAACCATTCCATCCAGTATTTGAAGTCTCTCAGGTTGCAGTCACATTCCCAGGGGTTGTCTCCAACTTGCAACTGCTGCAGGCTGACTAATGGCTCAAAGGTCACCCTGTCCAAATTCTGCAGGCGATTTGACCTGAGGGAAAGCCAGTGGAGAGAGGGCAGGTCATCAAAGATGCCTGAGGGGATTTGAGCAAGCCCATTGATGGAGAGATCCAACTGACGCAGAAGAGCAGTGTTCTGCAGAAGATCTTTGTCCAAACTCCTGATGCTGTTGTTCCTCAGCTGTAGCTCAGTGAGGTTCACTAGGTCTCTGAAAACATTCTCAGGAAGTTGGTCTAAGAAGTTGTTGGAAAGATCCAGTCTCTGGAGGGCAGAGAGATTGGAAAAAGCCTGTCCTGGCAAAGTGTTTAGCTGGTTGTTGAGGAAAAGAAAAGTCCTGGTATTTATAGGAATGTCCAAGGGTACAGATGAAAGGCCCAAGCCACTACAGTCCACCTCCAGAGTACCGCTGTTGCACTTGCAAGAGGAGGGGCAAGCAATGAGGGACTCTGCTGCACAGAATGAAAGCCAACAGGCAAGCACTACACAAGAGAAGAGGGAAAAATGAACACATATTAAAACACTCTCAGTGACTGCACGTACGCACTGTTTCACTTACGAATGTTGCTTTAAATTGCAGCAAGATCCAGAAGTGTCATCATAGCAGTATCCAATGAAAAGAATCCACCTCCTGGCCCAGGGGATAGTCTCTCAACACACTCAGTTCTAGCTTTACATCACCAGTTGCATGTATGTATGTTTGTTTGTTTAGCCCCACCTGTTCAGATAGACATCAGTGCTTCCACTTAAAAACAAACATCTCCTCTTAAAGAAGGTAGTATGATCAGATTGGTAGGCAAATGAGCTTTCCCACAGATGAATCCTTGTACTGCCAGATGGATTCTCACATTGCGAGCTTCCTTTCAACCTTTTGTGAGTTAGCAGGGCTGAGGAATAAACATCCTTATAGTATCGTGGGGAAGAAAGATCAGTGTACTCCAGAGGGCTTGCTGTGAAATTTAATAAACACAATGAAACTAAACATGGTTGGAGAACAATCCAGAGCTACCTGTATATTGTCCTCATCATCTAAGGCCCTTCTCCAGGTGCCTTCTCTGAGGGAGCTTTGGGGGGCGGCAACAAGGGAGAGGGCCTTCTCAGTGGTGGCCACCCAATTATGGAATGATCTCCACAGTGAGGCCCACCTGGCACCAACATTGTCTTTTTGGTGCCAGGTTAAGACTTTCCCCTACTCTCAGGCATTTGGCAGCATATAATAACATTTTTAACCCGGTCCTGGGATTTCTTATTGTTACTTGTTAAAATGGTGTGTGTGTTTTCTGTTTATATGTTTGTGTGTAAATGGCTTTTATATTATGTATTTTAAATATTTTTAATCTTTATAAACCGCCCAGAAAGCTTTGGCTATTGGGTGGTATAAAAAATGAAATAAATAATAGTTCCGTTAATAGTTAATTAGATAACTTTAAGGTATTCTTCTTAAAGCAAAAATTATCCACTCAATGTGTTTTTTTGATAGTATTATTAATAGACAGGGCTGGTTTCGACTCCAGCAGCTGCTTTATTTTAATGTATGTTTTGTTTTACATTTCTAAGATGCAGCTAGTGCTAAAGGGCGGCATATAAATTACCAAAACACATACTAAATAAGGAACATCTAAACGAAGACCAAAAGGTGAGATGAGGCAGGCTAACAAGATACACCTTGTACCATTTCCTGAAGGTCAACAAATAAGCACTCAAACGATAACAGTACAGCAGGCATCTAGTTCCAAAGATATAATCCCCTAAAGAGAATGGATGCTCTGCTATCAGCTTCCCATCATGGAATAACAAAACCAAAAGAAAAAGAGGGTTCTACCTGATCTTAATGATTTTCTTACCTCTCAGCTAAGTGAATTCACATCTGCATATGTCCAGAAGATGCTATTTAGTGCTTCTACACCAACTCTCCTAACTGAAGTTATGGGTTGGGTTCCCCAACCTTTTTTGGGCCGGGAGGCACATTTGGAATTTTGGGAGTGTTGTGGATGCTCTCAGAAAATGGTTACCATAGTGGATGTGCCCAGTCACAAAACACCCATTTCCTAGGAGGCAAGCTGGTGAAGCTAAAAGAAAAATAATGTTCCCATGACCTAAGTACAAAGCAGAGGCGGGGTCTGAGTTCCAAAACACAAAACCATGTTTTTGAACCCACAGTTTTCTGTTCCAACACCCATTTCACAGAAGAACAAACTGATGAGGCTCAGAGACAAGTAACATGGCCAAGAATCTTAGCACAAGGCAGAGGTAGGATCTGAGCCACAAATGCCAAATCACGTATTTCCTCACGCAATGCATAACAATTTCAGGCAAACGTGATGTTTAGAGAAACTCACACAGACAGAGGCAAAACAACCCCCACATCCCCCCACACACACACATACATGCACAAAACCCAGGCGAAACAAACATCACACACACATATGCAAAAAAGAAAACAACAACAACCAAGGAAAAGACCACACACGTGCTCACACACACGCGCGCGTGCATGTGACAAAAGACACCACACGAAAACAGTCGAACAAACCAGATAACATATACACATTTAAAATGTTTAAAATCTATTAGGAAGGGCAAGGAGCCTGGCTGGCACCAAGAGAGGTGACCATGGGCACAATTTGGCCACAAAGACCATGTTGGGGAACCCCAGGCAAAAGCCAAAATAGGGGTGGTCTGTAGTGCACTTGCAGACCTCACAGCTGCCTTCCTACCAAGCAGGGGTCAAGGTCAACAGCATAGATGTTACAATGTGCCCTGAAAGGAGATCTGTTGACACAAGTGTTTTTGTCTGGCTAGAAGTATTTAGTTTCACTCCGGCATCTCTGTCTATGGATGTAGGATGATGCTTGAACGAACAAGAGATAGAAGAAGTGACATGAGTCATTCAAGTGATCCTGCCTTTCTTGGATGCTTGGCAGAAGTACCATATTAATAATACAGTGATATCTGTGATGATGAGAGAACATTTAGTTACGTTGTGTACAGAGAAAGGTGAGAATATATCAGGTAAGGCTATATGGGTGACACTCTTCTATGTTTTAATCAAATGCCTTCCGGTCTGCTAGCTGCTGGCTGAGCTCCTGTGTGATACCACCATTAGTGATGGCACACTGCTGCCTCTGTCAGAGATCTAGGTTCATTCAGGAATTTAATGTACATCAAAACTCTACGGCTGGAAGAATGGCCAAGAGAGGGAGGATCCCTGTTACTTAAGTTGCTGAAGTACAGGCTCCAACGTTATACCTGTGCAAAAACAATAGTAATGCCATGGTGTGATTAAGTAGGGATACAGATATGTGTATTCAGATCTAAAAAGCCATTTTATTTGTGGATGCTCAGCAGAGCAGCAAAATAGTTTTCATCCCATGAAAAGCAGCAGTAGCTACTAGACAATAGTCTAAGTGAAATATTCAACATACTGTATGCTCTTATGTCAAGTAAAGGTAATGTTACTTTGTGGGATGTTCAGAACTCTAGTAAGATGATCCAGGAATATAAGATTAGACCAGGGCTCAGTGGCATCTAGAGTAAATAATTTATAATAGCAATCTAGGAGGCAGGGGTGTATAACAAAGGCAAGGCTCCTAGGCAATAGGAAATAATTCCCTCAGCAAATTTCATTGACATCTTGTATTCTGACCCCTAGTCACACTTTTTTGTTAGAGTCTATACCCCCTGCTTAGCTTAACTGCATGTATCCTCATTAATGAACCCTTTTCATAATGCACTGCAGAGATTGCTTGGTGGTTCATTGAAGTACACTTAACCTGCCTTTCACTTCTACTGCTTCTGCTTTGGAGTTGCCACATTCTTAGATTCTGGAGCTGATGCTCCAGCAATAATTCTTTACTGAGAAGATGAACAAGATAAATTCCTTTGGAAGCAATTAGTTGAAAAGAGTAGCTGGAGTATGCATGCATGTATTTTGCTGTATACATAGTGCTCTGCTGCTGCTGTTGATAACTTATATTTCTCTAGCACCATAACACATCACAGCTTCTCTGACCTCACACTGCCAGAATCACCATAAAGAACATGGAATCGAGCCACCATAGGATGCTTCACAAATGATACCACCTATCCTTTCGCTTTTGACATTTGCAAAACGTGAATGTTTTAAACATTTGAGTATAAATAGCCCTTAGAAATGTGGCTATTTAATTTGAATGGTCTGGTGAATACATAGGACATGGCTCTCATGAACAGAATGTGGTTTTCTAGATGTGTATTATTGGTCACCTATCATTACCACCCCCTTCATGGATCACTGCCTTGTTGTGGCGAAGGGGCTTGCATAACTCAGTGAAGCCATAAGCTATGCCGTGCAGGGCCACCCAAGACAGACAGGTCATGGCGGAGAGTTCTGACAAAATGTAGTCCACTGGAGAAGGAAATGGCAACCCACTCCAGTATTCCTGCCAAGAAAACCCCATGGAACGTATCACAAGGCTAAAAGATATGACGCCGGAAGATGAGCCCCTCAGGTCGGACAGTGTCCAATATACTACTGGGGAAGAGCAGAGGGAATTTCCAAGTAGAGCCAGAAAGAGTGAATCGGTTGGGCCAAAGCCGAAAGGACACTCAGCTGTGGATGTGTCTGGTAGTGAAAAGAAAATCCGATGCTGTAAAGAACAATATTGTCTAGGAACCTGGAATGTAAGATCAATGAATCAAGGTAAGCTGGAGGTGGTCAAACATGAGATGGCAAGACTGAACATCGACATCTTGGGAATCAGCGAACTAAAATGGACAAGCATGGGCGAATTTAATTCAGGTGACCATTATATCTACTACTGTGGGCAAGAATCCCTTAGAGGAAATGGAGTAGCACTCATAGTCAATAAAAGGGTGGGAAAAGCAGTACTGGGGTACAATCTCAAAAACGATAGAATGATCTCAGTACGAATCCAAGGCAAACCATTCAGCATCACAGTAATTCAAGTCTATGCCCCAACCACTGAGGCCGAAGAAGCTGAGGTTGATCGGTTCTATGAAGACCTACAACACCTTCTAGAACTAACACCAAAAAAAGATGTCCTCTTCATCATAGGGGATTGGAATGCTGAAGTAGGAAGTCAAGAAATCACCAGGATAACAGGCAAGCATGGCCTTGGTGTACAAAATGAAGCAGGACAAAGGCTAATAGAGTTTTGCCAAGACAACACGCTGATCATAGCAAACACTCTTTTCCAACAGCACAAGAGGCGACTCTACACGTGGACATCACCAGATGGTCAATATCGAAATCAGATTGATTATGTCCTTTGCAGCCAAAGATGGAGAAGCTCTATACAGTTCAGTAAAAACAAGACCTGGAGCTGCCTGTGGCTCAGATCATGAGCTGTTTGTTGCAAAATTTTGGCTTAAATTGTAGAACGTAGGGAAAACCACTAAACCATTCAGGTATGACCTAAATCATATCCCTTATGAATATACAGTGGAGGTGATGAATAGATTTAAGGGATTAGACCTGACAGACAGAGTGCCTGAGGAACTATGGACAGAGGTCCGTAACATTGTTCAGGAGGCAGCAACTCAATCCATCCCAAAGAAAAAGAAATGCAAGAAAGCAACATGGCTGTCTGAGGAGGCTTTACAAGTAGCTGAGGAAAGAAGGGAAGTGAAAAGCAAGGGAGAAAGGGGAAGATATACCCAACTGAATGCAGATTTCCAGAGAATAGCAAGGAGAGACAAGAAGGCCTTCTTAAATGAACAATGCAAAGAAATCAAGGAAAACAACAGAATGGGAAAGACTAGAGATCTTTTCAAGAAAATCGGAGATCTCAAGGGAATGTTTTGTACAAAGACGGGCATGATAAAGGACAAAGAAGGCAGGGACCTAACAGAAGCAGATGAGATTAAGAAGAGGTGGAAAGAATACACAGAAGAACTATACAGGAAAGATCTTAATGTCCCTGATAGCCATGATAGTGAGGTCACTGAACCTGAGCCGGACATCCTGAGCCGGACTTGAGTGAAGTCAAGTGGGCCTTAGGAAGCATTACTAACAACAAAGCTAGCGGAGATGACAGTATTCCAGCTGAGCTATTTAAAATTCTAAAAGATGATGCTGTTGAAGTGCTGCACTCAATATGCCAACAAATTTGGAACACTCAACAAGTTTTCCACAAGACTGGAAAAGGTCAGTTTACATTCCAATTCCAAAGAAGGGCAATTCCAAAGAGTGTTCAAACTACCGTACAATTGCACTCATTTCACATGCCAGCAAGGTGATGCTCAAAATCCTACAAGCTCGGCTTCAGCAGTATGAGAACCAAGAACTACCAGAAGTACAAGCGGGGTTTCGAAGAGGCAGAGGAACTAGAGATCAAATTGCCAACATTCACTGGATCATGGAGAAAGCAAGAGAATTCCAGAAAAACGTCTATTTCTGCTTCATTGACTACGCTAAAGCCTTTGATTGTGTGGATCACAACAAACTGTGGCAAATTCTTAAAGAGATGGGAGTACCCAACCTTACCTGTCTCCTGAGAAAGCTGTACGAGGGTCAAGAAGCAACAGTAAGAACTGGACATGGAACAACTAACTGGTTCAAAATTGGGAAAGGAGTATGACAAGGCTGTATATTGTCGCCCTGCTTATTTAATTTATATGCAGAGTACATCATGAAAAACACCGGGTTGGCTGAATCACAGCTCGGAATTAAGATTGCCGGGAGAATTATCAACAACCTCAGATACGCAGATGATACCACCTGAATGGCAGAAAGCGAAGAGGATCTCAAGAGCCTCTTGTTGAGGGTGAAAGAGGAGAGTGCAAAAGCTGGTTTGAAACTCAACATTAAAAAAACGAAGATCATGGCATCTGGCCCCATCACTTCCTGGGATATAGAAGGGGAAGAAATGGAAGCAGTGACAGATTTTACATTCTTGGGCTCCAAGATCACCGCAGACAGTGACTGTAGCCATGAAATTAAAAGACGCTTGCTCCTTGGGAGGAAAGCTATGGCAAACCTAGACAGCATAGTAAGAAGCAGAGACATCACCTTGCTGACAAAGATTCATATAATCAAAGCTATGGTTTTCCCAGTAGTAACGTATGGCTGTGAGAGCTGGACTATAAGGAAGGCTGAGCGCCGAAGAATTGATGCTTTCGAACTGTGGTGCTGGAGAAGACTCTTACGAGTCCCCTGGACTGCAAGGAGGTCAAATCGGTCGATCCTAAAGGAAATCAACCCTGACTGCTCATTGGAAGGACGGATACTGAATCGAAAGCTCAAATATTTTGGCCACCTAATGTGAAGAGAAAACTCCCTGGAAAAGACTCTGGTGCTGGGAAAGATTGAAGACAAAAGGAGAAGGGGACGACAGAGGATGAGATGGCTAGATAGCATCACCAATGCAATGAATATGAACTTGAGCACGCTTCAGGAGAGAGTGGAGGACAGGAAGGCCTGGCGTGCTATGGTCCATGGGGTCACGAAGAGTTGGACACGACTTAATGACTGAACAACAACAACAATCATTACCACAGAAGAACATAGCATCTAGACTTTCCCCTCAGAGTGTGTGGCCTTCCTAGCACTACAAAATGGTGGGGGGTTGGGTTACCATTGGAAAATGTATAATATGGGTTGG
This sequence comes from Heloderma suspectum, assembly GCF_057233095.1. Taxonomy (NCBI): domain Eukaryota; kingdom Metazoa; phylum Chordata; class Lepidosauria; order Squamata; family Helodermatidae; genus Heloderma; species Heloderma suspectum. Next base: position 24,606,872 of record NC_139464.1, read on the forward strand.
TGTGATTATTAAAATGTAGACATAATTTTTTTTTTAAGCATTGATTGTGAAAGGTGATAGAACCATCCATACATCTTGTGTATCCTTTTGTCATTAGGAGCAAGATGGTACCACCATTCTGCGTCTCATAGAAAGAATCTGCAAGCTAGAGCAGGATCCTCCCTTGTAAAGTAAAAAACACTTTTTTTTTCCTTTCCCATTATTTGAGAGTCAGGGGCTGGCCTCCTGTTTAGCAAACAACCTGAACAGTACTTACAGCTAGTTTCTCTCCATGTCAGGGAAAGCCTGTTGCTCCACCAGTAGCCTCCACTCAGAGACAACATGATGGTTGCTGTTTTCCCCACGGTATCTTATGCCTGCCAGCCAGGCTGGCACACGTTCTTGCAGGACTGAACAGCAATCTGGCTAATCTAGAAGACAAAAGCAGAGCAAAAAGCATATGGCTGTCAGGTGTCTAACAGAATCATATCTAGGTCTAGAAGAGACCTCAGTAAAGTTAGCTGTCCAAACTAATAGGCAAGGTGAGGTTACTTTAATAAGTTTGTTTTAAAGCTACCCACAGAGGATTGGCAGACAGTAGGAATGCCTCCAAAATGGTGCTAGTTTGGTGTACTTATGCAAGTTTCCTAGAGCAGTCCCAGCAATTGCTCTAGGAATTCTATATGCAATGAGCAGGCATGATATCATCTTAGTGCCTCCCAATCATTGATGGAGGAAGAGGAGGAGTGGGTCGTGGAAGGGGCAGCAAAAAGGCTATTGCCGGCCCTCCTACCCATGGATATGATGAAACCAAATTCTAATGTACCACAAGCAGAGAGTAGAAATAGCCAAGGTGTACTGAACAAGTGGTATTCATTGCTAGATCAGTGCAGGCATATTGGAGTTTTGCAGCAGGGAAGTCACCTACAAATATTTTAAACATAAAATAAAATGAAGTTTAGGCATAGAAGTGGGTGGGAGGGGGTTGTATTGCATGGTTAGTAACTAAACGTATAAGAAACAGTATCCAGTATGTATCTCTAACATTGCCTGTACCTGTGTTCTACACAAAAAAATGCAGTAGCAATAAATGTGCTACCTGGAGGAAGTATTGCATTTACAAAATAACAGTTTTGAGGGGTGAAAAAATACAGTGTCCTTGCAAAAGAGGAGCAGCCTTGAGGGAAGACTTACAGATTACATGCAGCAATCGAGAAATAAGCATGCATTCATTGGAAGGGGAGAAATTGATTGTGCAGAAAGACTTGAAGTATCCCTTTTGCATTCTATCCCTGGCACTTTAAACTGGAGGAGTGTTGGCAATCACCTGTCCACCCGGTGGGCAACGTCATATAGAGGGGAGTAGCAGTGGGAGAGCTCTAGGGAGCATTTGAATCTGCCCTGTGCCTGCCTTGCATATAGTTTGTCTATGTGTTAAGTTCAGAATATGGTTCCTAATCGGAGGCTTTTTCCAGCCGAGTTGAAGGAATCCTCCACCCAACCTGGACTCCTCTTTTTCATCCGCAAAGGCTGCCACACTCCTGTACATATTGACACACATGACTTTCCAAGCCTTGTTAGTTAAATCCAAATACCTTGTACAGAGTCCTGAGTGCTTCAATTAATTTGTAATAAGAGAAGTCCCAGCCAGCTTTAAGCCTGTCTGGAAGCTAAACCTTCTGACCTGAACATCCAGCTCTCTTATCCCAGATGTGTGCAACTGCTCACTGGCAAGAGGAAGTCACTCGTCATATGCTTAGAAGCACATTCAAGGTAAGTTCACACTGTATCTTAGTGGTAGAACACATGCTTTGTATGAAGAAGGTCCTAGGTTCAATTTTTGGCATTTTGGGGTAGGGCTGGGAAAGACTCCTTTCTCAATCTCTGAAGAGCCATTGCCAGTTGATATAGCCTGTACTGAGTTAGATGGACCCATGCTCTGACTACGTATAAGTATCCTATTTGATGACTCCAGCACCAAGTGATATTCCATATGTTTGTGGGCCATCACAGATCTAATACCACGGACAGACCTTTCAATGTCACTTCAAACAAAATGCTGTTCAATAGTTAAGGCAGAGTACAGTACAGGAAGGCCTGGCGTGCTATGGTCCATGGGGTCACGAAGAGTCGGACACGACTGAACGACAACAACAACAGTAATCAAGTATAGAAAAATCAAGGGATGTACATGCTAGGATCATTTCACAAGTTCCAAGGCTACCTCCCATGCCTCCAGCATTCAAAATAAGTTCAACAATAAAACCCTGGTGAATCCCAAATGCGCCACCTAATCCAACAATTTCTCCATGGTCAGCTGTGGTGATGCACCTGCATTGTGTGGCTTGCAGGGACCAGAAGCACTGAAATCAGTGCTTCAGGGCCCCAGGGGGAAAATAAGTAAACAAAATGTGTATGGTCATTCCCTAGGAACAAGCTTGGGCTTTTTTTGTGCTGACAAACTTCCCTTCCCCTGTCATCCCTTCAGGATGGTAGAGTGGATTTAATGCGTGCAGCGGGGATGCCCATCTCCAGTGAGGGTGGGTACTGAAATCTTAATCATGCAGCAGCTGAAGAGTGGAAGAATGAAAGGAGACAGTTATGAAGTGGTGGGGGAATGGCAGGAATTACATTTTAATCTAAAGGAGATATGTGTATATGTCTATGCATACTTCCTAATTAGAAGCCCCCGTGACCATTGGTTTTGTCTCCTGATAATCATAATGAAACACCATGACAACAGGTCCTCCCCCTGCCCTTCAGCTACCAAAAGCAGGGGAAGGAATGCGGGGAGGGGTCACTGTTTCTGGGAAGCATCATTACAGCTCCTCCTTCTGCTCTTTCAGGTTCATTCAGGGGGCAGTTCTGCAACCCACCCACCCACTCCTTCACTCAGGTGGGTGAGAATGCCCACTAGAATCGGACCTCCCCTCCTCCTTCCTCCCCCACCCCCCTTTCCCCATTCTTCCTCCATCTGCTCCTTGAAAATGTTATGTCTCCCTTTTGCCTTTATTTTTAGATTTGTATAATGTACCCGAAGCTCGGTCCACATCTTTCACTTTCCCCTCCTCCTCCTCCCTCCATTCATTCATTTATTTTGATGGGCAATCAAATCCTCCCAAGGCTCTTAAATTTACACAGCACAGAGGGCAAGAGGATTTGGTGCAGTTCGCAAAAGCTGTTGAGAGAGATAATCTGACACGAGGATGCAGAGGTGAAAGATATTAAGAACATTTATAAAAGATCTGCTTCCCCCTTCCCCCTGTCACAATGTGTACACACACACACACACACACACACACACACAGCCCACCTTCAAAAAAATATAATTGAGTTGAAATCTGTCCTTGCACCTTATTGCAAAAAGCCTCAAGCCCCTTTGTGCCAGGGTGCAGGGCTCCCACTCCAGGGCTCTTAATCAGCCCCTAAAGCATCCTTTGGTCATCCTCCTTCCATGTCCTCCTCTTCATTAAGCCAGGGTAGGAGCACTTACCTGGAGCTGTTCTTCCCTGCCTGGGTTCTTGCCAAATTCTACCTTCTTTCCTCTCTTTCTCTGCCTCCTTTATTCCCAGCAAACAGGCTTGCTGCTCTCTGAGTCTGTGTCCTATTTAACTCCCCTACCCCACAGGAACCAGCGGCAGAGTTAAGCTGACAGCCACAGAGACTTAGCTGGCTGCTCTGGCTGGCTGGGTGAGAGAGTTGATCAGTTTCAAATCCTGTTGTGGAATGATTCCGTCCTCCTTTCCCTGAGCTATTAGGAACTGCCTGCCACTCTCTTTGCCTCATTCATTCCCACCTGCATAACTCAGTCTGGTTTTGCTTGGGTTGTTATTATCACAGCTGGCTCAGATGTTATGGACGACCCACCTGTACGGCTGGGGCTCGAGTACAAGCGAAGGGAATACACGTTTCAGAAGGACAACTTAAGGCTCCCTCCTACCTGTTTGTGTTGAGAACTTTAAGGCAGAAAATGTCTGGATTTCCAAAAAAGAAAGGTGCTGGCACTCAAGTCTGACTGGAAACCATGTCAGCCTCTAACTGGAACCTCTTTCCCTGAATTCTGTGAAAATTGGCTGTTACTGTTACTTAAGGCTGGTTCACACATCCATGTTCATCACTCGATGATCATGATAATTTGCCAGGGGGTGCTTCCAGACAGAGGGCTCCTAGCACTACCAATCAAAAGGCATTGTGCAACTATTCCATCTTATTCTACTTACTAGATTTTTTTCTGGTAAGAAAAGACAGAAAAAGTGGCAGGAAACACAAGAGGCTTACAAACTGAAGATGACAATGTCTGGACCTCCTGTAAAATTCCATGAATGAGGCAGGGCAATTGCACAATAAAAGCCTTGTAGGGAAGAACCCTGTGTTAATGGGCCATTACGGATTGCATATCTGTTGCAGGTTTCGTATGATCTCGCATCATATTGAACACGATGCTTTTCAATGGAGTCATTTCATGCATTCAGCTGTTACTATTATTATTTAGATTTCTTAGACAACGTCCTCAAAAAAAACAACTAAAAAAGACTTGTATATTACAACAAAAATTAAAACATGCAAAAATGTAAAACAATTTAAAATGGCTAAAAAGAATTAATAAAATACCACAATCTGATTTAAAAAAAACTAAATCAACAAGCCTGGGTATAGAGGAAGGTTTCAACTTGGCACTGAAAAGATGACAATGCTGGCGCCAGGCAGACCTCACTGGGGACAGCATTCATCAATTATTCAGCAATCTAGTGCAGAAAAACCTGGTGATGTACACAAACTGAAGGAAAGGCATGCTGCATGTTTTCTGAGGCACCATCTTTGTAATAGCTTCATATCTTCCAGGGCTGTTCCTTGGCATTAAAAACAAATTCCAGGAGTGAGTTCTGATGAATCCTTGCTCAAATTAATCAACACGATGGCTCAGTTTAGCCCCCTGCCCCAAGGGCCCAGCTATGAAATGTGAAGAAATAACAGTGAAGAAGCTGCTTCTGAGTATGTGCAAAGTACATTTCCTGCATTACTGAGCCATCACAGCATTACATATATTTCTTTCCCTTTCCCCCCCCTCTTTCTCTCTCTCTCTCTCTCTCTCTCACACACACACACACACACACACACACACCTCTCTCTCCCTCTCTCTGATCAGTTGGCAGGAGTAGTGGGTATGACTTCCAGGCATCTCTGGGCCCCATCAACTTTCCTTTTAGAAATTTAAAACTGTCATGTCAGGTTAGCATGCTTTTCCTGAAAGTGGCTCTGTGCCTTAAAAAAAATATTTACATCTATTTAAACATCAAGATTCATTCTGATATAATGGCTTATCTGGAGCACATTGTACATAATAGCAAACATTTGGGAATGATAAAATTCCATTATGATTAATAGTTCTTTACATCCATCATCAATTTCATCTGTCACTCATGATTACTATTATTATACAACTGCTTAAAAGTATTCTTAGAGAGTTAAGATGACAATCTTTTAACCAACCTATATATCAGAAAACAACAAATGTATCCCATCTTTTTAATCCATCAAGCATTAGAATTCTACCATCTCTACATTTGATCAGATAGGCAATTAAAATCAGGCAAAAGATAACCAATGCTTTTTTTAATAGCTGGAGAAGTAATTTTTGCTTCCAAAAATTGTTCAGTGACTATTTGTGTAGTGCTTCAGGAGTTAAAGATCTATTTCTCATGTTCTTACTTTCCCAACATCTTTTGGAAGCCTCATCAAAATGGATCTAATGGAAACAAAATATCTTTAATTATTCTAGATATTTCTGTCCAGAAACCCAGAGTCTCTGTGCCTTTAATAGTAACAAGACAGGAAGGAATTCTACAAGTATATCCTTTGCTGGAAAAGAGATACAATCCTAGGGAAAGCTGAACCTGTTGAATTCCTGCTCCTCCTACATTGGAGGCAAGTTTAAGGAACAGAGCAGGAGTGGGAAAACTTTTTTCATGTTGGACCAGTTTGCATGTTATGATAAGCCACCCTGAAAATGGGTTGTTTGTTTGCTTGCTAACCCATGTTACTCTCGATAGATGATCAGGTGCTCTGAAGCTTGTCATGGCTTGTTTCCCCCTTAGTCCTCTTGACCACTCTCAGCACGTATCCCATGGGTCTTTGTGCCACAACTTCAGCAGCTAATCTGCTAGTACCCTAATGAGCACAAATGCACTCACTGGAGGAGTAGAGTTTATTTTGTAGATACTTTTTTCACCTTCAGGGAGATTTATGCAAATGTAACTTCTTTTTCACCTCCAGGGAGATTTTGTTAATTTTTTTAACTTTCGGGGCTACATTCACTAAAGTGCAGTAGTTACTGCAAAGAAGTGCAGTAGTTACTGTAAATTTGCACAAATCTTCTCAATAGTAAAAAAAAAAAAATTGCGCAAATCTCCCCAAAGTGAAAAAAACCAAAACAATAAATATGCTCAAATGTCCTATAAGGTGAGAAAAAATAATGTTAAATATGTGCAAATCTCCTAAGGGTGGGAAAAATAATAGTTACATTTGCACAAATCTCCCCAAAGATGGGGGGGGAGCTAAATATGCAAAAAAAAGTTAAATATATGCAAATCTCCCCAAAGGTGGAAAATACCCCATTAACTATGTGTAAATCTCCCCGAAGGTGGGGGGAAAATGTGTTGCTGTCTAGGGAGGTACTGATATATCAGAGGAGGGGCTGATGGCAAGGGAGGCAGGAGATGGCACTACCAAGATTGCAAGGAGCAACCGGGTTTTTCGTCCTTCTTGTTAGGTGGCTCTGTAGCCCTTTCCAACAAGCCATGCATAAGCCACTCTTTTAGTTTCGCTCATCTCCACAAGCCACTTTGAAAACAAGCCAGTCGGAACAACCCAGCAACAAGCCTTGGGGTTCTCAGAGTGGTTTGTGTGTGGTTAACAAATGATGCTGAGGAAATCACACCGGGTTCGGGTGTCACAACAAGCCACCTTGAAACAAACAAGGGTGACAACCCACGATGGTTTGTCACGTCATGCGAATCAGGTCACAGACCTGGTTTATATGATCAAAGGATGGTTAATATGCCACGGTGGCCTCTTAACCACCCTGTACATGCCAGTTGCATGCTGAAGAGATTAGCATAACCCTTGGCAGCCCAGCTTGCTGTGTTGTGTGAACCTGGCCAGGGTGGCTTGTTGCCTTGGGTAACAAGCCAGCCAGAACCCTACAATAGCCCATGGGTTCTGGGTGGCTTGTTACCCACTGTCTTTTTCTTCTTCTCACTTAATATCATCACCACTCCAGGTGTTTCTCTCTTAAGAATCCTGAGGGGGAGAGAGGGAGAAAGAAAAAACTGTGATGTGGTGATTTTAAGATCATCACGATCCACACTCTTTCTCTCTTCCTCTCTTTTTCTTACATTCACACACACTCCATCCATTCTCTCTCTCTCGCACGCAGCCCTTCTGCACTGCTGTGCTGGCACTCTGTAAAATGCCTCAAATTCCTTTTTTCTCTCTCTTCTCAGCTTTTCTCCCCCTGCCAGCCCATTTTTGCTTCTTCCCTGGCCAAAGACTTGCCAACTCCTCAGATGCTTCTGACGCATATCAGTTCAGCCACCACTGGTAGAAGGAGAAAGAAAGAGAAATGGGGAGGTGTGCAGGTCCAAACATGAGCTTGGAGGCCCAACCGTGGAGTGTGGCAGCTAGTGTCTTTCTGTGTTGCTGTAGCAAGACACCGTGTTGCTGTAGCAACTACAGCTCATGGTTGGACCTCCAAGTTCACGCATGTGCCTGCCAAGTTACTTCCTTGTTCTCCTTGTGGCAGCGGCTGGTATGGGAAGGTACAGGAGAACCTAGGGAGTGCATAAAATAAGCCCGAGGGCCACATGTGGCCCATGTATTGACCACTTCTGGAATAGAGCCTTTGTCAGACAAAAAGCAATTCTAGTTGTCTTGCTGCAGCATCCTCTATATCAATAGCCTCCAGTTGGTGTGTCAGAAGGGACTCATAAATGGGTCATGACTTGACCTAGGGTGGATTGCAGCAGTGGTGCCTCTACCATTTTCTTTCTGTGTTTGGTTGAAGGGATAGAGAAAGACAGTGAGAGGGTGACAACATGTAAAGGAGAACAGATCTCCTGCACCTTGAACAGTTTCAACAGGCACAGCTTTTCTCACCCCAGTATGGCTAGTTGCATCTACTGAAATTCCATCTTCCATCAACTATTAGAAGCACAGGAGCCCTGTACCCCCTTACATCTGGCAACCCTTGAGGCAGACGTAGGAAGATAGTCAGGTATGGTTAAAAAATTAAAACTGAGTCCATTATTGCAATTAAAGGTAGACTCTGGGTCTGAAATAGTTGAATACTGTTGCTCAGCATAATCTTCCTCTCTCTTTACAAATGTGAGAGTTCAGATCAAACCATGCTGGGCACATAGTGAGGAATATCTGACCCAAACTGGGAACTGTGTGTCTAGATTAGGTATTATATTCTGATACAATAAAGGCTAATGTTACAGCAGCATGAACCACACATGGCAGCACAGGGTGGATTGTGTCTTTAAAAGCTCTGACCTGTACTGCCATCTCAAATGGTTGAGCTTGTAGCTAAGCATTGCTGTGCAGTGACATTTAAATATGTAGTCACATGTCCCTGAACAAACATAGGGTATAAATCTGGAGAAAGTAAGGTACAGCATAAGGCTGCAATCATAAACATATTTATGTGGAACTGGAAGTCTCCCTTAAAATCAGTGGGATTTACTTCTGAGTAAATGTGTGTCAGATCAGAATGTAATTTCCTGTTAAAATCAATGAAATTCACTGTGGGAACTGGTGGTTGTGTGAGCTTGCTTTTTGGACATGGAATTTGATTATGTATGGCTCTTTGGGCCCTTAAAACTTGGTGGCTTCAGAGGGATTTATAACCTGATTTTATGTTTATTCAGACCCAAGTCCTGCTGAGTCCAGTGAGATCTTTTCCAATTAAGGCTGCCATCTTTAGAGAGTAAGTCACATTGATTGAACTGATTTGCTTCTGTGTAAATGTTTTCAGTATTGTGCTGCCCATGTTTTTAGGATCTCAGTCATTAACATGTTTTTCACAGGATTGCACTTGTGGGTACAGGATTTGCTTCGCATTTTAGAATATTTTAAAACTATGATCATGCTGTGAAATAAAAACATGAGTATAAAGTCATCCACTCACATTGTATCCAGACAGTCAGACACTCCCACACATAATAATATAACACTAAGTACATGAGACCATATGCACACGCATCAGAGAGTGGCACTAAAGTACTTCTCAGTTGCTTTAGTCTTTTATCAAAAATTCAGCAGAGTTAGGCAAGGGAGAGAGAATGCTTTAAGGAGATTATATCCCAATATCTCTCTCCCCCTCCTCCCCCTCCCATGCATGTGCAAACATGTGGATGCTCTTGCTTATATTTTGTCCATCATGACAACCCCAGATCCATTCACAGAAGACAGGGGAGGTTTGTGATGTCCTATTTCAGTGCATGAGAATAACCATTTGGCCTTCATAGGGTGTTATTAGGATGCCCTAAGATGGCTTGGCAGAGGATGAGATGGCTAGATAGCATCACCAATGCAATGAATATGGACTTGAGCATGCTCCGGGAGAGAGCGCAGGACAGGAAGGCCTGGCTTGCTATGGTCCATGGGGTCATGAAGAGTCGGACACGACTGAACAACTGAACAACAACAAAGATGGCTTGGCATGCTTTCGTGCAACATGATGAAGTGAACCTGCAGAACTGATACTCAAAATAATCCTTGGAGTGTCCTTTGGTTGTTAGGAAGCTCAAACATGTTTTTCCATAAAAGGACTGGGGCCTGTTTATTTATCCATTCATCTAGACATTGGTCTTCAATTGGTGGGTCATGATCTAGTTTGGGTCACAGCCTGAGCTAAGAGAGGGGGGGAAACAAGATGGACAGAGAGAGAAAAGGAGAAAGAGAAGAGGTGACCTTGATAGATCTAATAAAGATAGCAATAATACATGAAATAGAAAAGTAGAAATGGGTCTTATTTTGCATGTTAGGTTAACACTATAGTAGGTCACTAAACTTAGAGGGGTTAGGCTGCTCAAGCGGAAACACTGTGGACACGTAACAAAAATGTAATGACACACACCTCCATCCAATCCCTGTGGGCAAGTGGCTCAGGAATGAATTAATCTCTGCTATAATCAGAGACCTGCCCAGACAAATACTGCCCAAAAGAATAATCCCCTTTTAATCTTAAAATGTCTTAAAAAGCAGCCCTTTCTTGCTTTATGGTTATATATTTCATACTTACATTAGTAGCTGGAAAATAAAAATCTCCAATGATTCAGTTAAAGGGCATGTTGATACATCACACTGCATTTAGAATTGGAGTATGGCGGGTTATCCAGGTTCCTCCCCCCACTCCACCTCACCCCCTGATTCTAGGCATGTCACCTGGTGCCAGTGTAGGGCATCAGCTGGAAAATTCAACAAATAAATAAAATGGCTTGCCCAGGGTCTTTGCTTTCTTGCTTGCTTGCTTGCTTGCTTGCTTGCTTGCTTGCTTGCTTTCTCTCTCTCTCTCTCTCTCTCTCTCTCTCTCTCTCTCTCTCACACACACACACATACACAGATTTATAGTTTCAAATATATTAGCAAAAATGTTCAGATAGTATTCTGGCCAATTGTTCAATAAGAAGAACATCATTTCCTGCCTTCTAGACAATGAAGGGAAACGACTGTTATGACTGATTAACTGATCAATGAAGGAGCAGAGTTTCAAATATCCTGCAAATGCCTTGGTCCCAAAGCATTTATAACGCTTTATAAGTAATGACCAGCACTTTGAATTGTGCCTGGAAACAAGCTGGTAGCCAGCATAGATTGAACTAAACCAGAATAATATCCATAGAAAAATGGATTAGAAGAACTCAGCTGCTTAAATTCTGTCAGATAACTGTTAAAGGAATAGGTGTCCTGTCAGGAAAAACATTTCAACCCTATGTCTCCAACTCTGTGTAGGAGTTATATTCATGTAATATCTTTCTGTCAAAGGATGATGCTCTAAAGATGTGGACTTTGGTACAAGAAGTGCTGGGAGACGGTTCAATTGATTTTTTGAACTTGGGGGGTTGTTGTGGGTTGTGACTGCCTGTAGGGAATCAATCCAGTAGGTAAGGCTTCTTCACGACCCTTCCAGATGTATCTGTTTGCACTTTCAGTGTTTCATGTTTGCAGAAATAATGCATGATACAGTCTAATCCTCATTGATGCATGCAAGTCTTTTTTATTGTGGTCCATGTCAAAGAATTTTATCAAAGATTCTATAAAACCTTTGTTATAAAGTTAGGATTCACCCCTTCTGTCTCTGGACAAAGTGTGATTCTCTGGGAATTGCTGGTAAAGTTTGTGAGATATTTTTTTACATGGTATGAATGGAGGAATTATTGGGATATGGATGTACAGTGCAACTTGTTTGTAGTGTTGATGATTCTACCACAGTTGTTGTTGTTGTTGTCATTGTCGTTGTTGTTGTTGTTATTATTATTATTATTATTTATTACATTTCTATACCACCCCATAGCCAAACATTTCTGGGTGGTTTACAGAAGTTAAAACATTAAAATACAATATGCAAAGTTTAAAAGGCATTTACAAAATCCATTTACATAAAAGCCGTTTACATTTGTTAATTGCCCACATCCCGGGTAATTACCCTAAAAGGGACTGCAACTCTGTCTGGAGCTTAATCATGCTGAGTGGAGCTAGAAAATAGGGGACTTGGACTCATTTAAAAATCTAAACCTGGGGTCTTCAACATGGTGCGGATGGAACCTCTCTGTGTGCCTGCTGAGCTCTCTGCCCCTCCTGATTTTTATTTTCAGGGGTTTAAAAATTAAAAAAAAAAACACTGCAGAGAGAAGTGCTGTCCTCCAATGTCACCGTTATCGTGTTCCAAAGTGTGGTTTTGTGTTTTGGAGCTCAGACTCCATCTCTGCCTTGTTCTTGGGCAGTTAGGGTTTTTTTTAGTCTCACCCGTTTGCCTTCAGGGAAATGAGTATTTTGTGACTGTCCATGCCCACCATGAATGAGCAAGTCACCCTCTGGTGGTCATTTTGTGAGAGTTCCTACAACATACTATCAAAATTCCAAATTCGCCCCCCCCAATCCAAAGAGATTGGGGAACCCTGATTAAATAAACGTGTCTGGTTTGTAATTATTTTGAAGCTTTGTTGAAATTAATTAGACTTACTCCCACCTAAGCATGCATAGGGTTGCAGCTTAGATATTATTTCTGCTGATTAAGAAGCCATCACGGTTCCTCCTAACCAGGCTAAACTTTACAAGCTAAAGGAAACTGCTCTGTTTTGGGTGCACAACTGCGAAGGCTTCGCGATTTGGGAGGAAAACGAAGAAGCTTCTCACAATTTCTCCTTCTGCATTACTGAGGAGCAGGTGCAGGTCCTGTTGAAGCAGCAGAAGCAGGAGACAGTAGGACATGGGCAGCTTACCATTTCTGTCTCCGACCAGCTATGTCACACTCTCTGATTCAGAAACAAAAGGCAGGCAGAACAAACGAGAAAGACCACTTCTTCCTAACATGAGCCAACTTCTGCGGCCTTTGTGGTATGTGCCAGGAGCAAACACACAACAGTTGGTAGAAAACGCACAAATAAATGTGCTTGGTTTGCATAATTAGCAAGCAGTTTACATAATGTGCACATTAGGTTACTCAGATTTGGGGAGTTGGCATACAACAGCCTTAGGTATGTTACATCATGTTAAAAGATACAACAGGTTATGATAACCCAAAATCTAAAGTACCACAACTCTCTATCCCTTAAATTATGAATGTTTAGGATTTTGTCATAGGTTTAGGCCAGGTCTGAATTTTAGCCTGTTTTAAGCTTGAATGCTCTCTCCATTTTTGCTGCCTCCAGATAGGCAGCAAAATCAGGAGGTTTATTGAGCCTCTGCCGAGCCACCACACATGGCTGGTGGGCTACATTTGGCTTGGTGGATCAGAAGTGGCGCAGGCCTGGTTGGGTTGCATCAGTTGCTATATGGCAAATGTAGCTCTTGCTGTGACATTTCTTGTGCTAACGCAGAATTTGTTTTCTATGACGATGGTGTACTGTGAGATCAGTGTTTGTTTTCTGTGTTGATGAAAAATCCTCTCAAAATTATTCCCTGAAATATTTTGATTACCTGGTTTGTGGGCCACCTCCGTTCATGCATGTTGTTTACTGGTTATGGTGAGAGGTATAGCACCTCATGAATGAGCAAAACAACACAATGTGGTACCCTATATATTAGTATTGCTTAATGTGTGCATACTCAGGACCTTTTAAGCTTTGAGGGTTAAGTGTTTACAGGTATAACATCTTAATATATATTGTCCGCAGTCTGATTTTATCTGAATGCTTATTTGCTTTAAGTTGTAAACTGCCCCAAGCCTGAGGGACTAGAGAGGAGACTGGATATTCCATTTTCATATTTTCATATTTTCAGAAATGGATAGCACAACGTGAGCTATCCAGCTCAGGATAGCCAGGAAGTCCCCAATTCAAACCTCACCTGAGCCACAAACTCTCTAGGTGGCATTAGGCAAACTACTATTATTTCAGACTCAACTCCCTGTTTGTAATATGGGGATATCAATACTGATCTACTTTACAGAGCTGTTGTAAGGATTGCTGAGATAACATACGTGAAGCACTTGGAACACTTGGAATTCACTATATAAATGTTCAGTATTTGTATTATTCAAACAATAAACCTGCAGTGTGAGCAGGCATTGATGTTAGCACCCAGCATACTCGGGCAGCTGCCAGGACTCACATGTCCCAGCCGGGGCCCATGAGGGCTAATGCCTTACCCAGGCCGCTGCTGCTGTTCCACCCAGCATTGCCACTGTTTCCCACTGCCACTTGGGGGGCCCTGGTGTATGTGCAGGTGCTGGCACTGATGGCACAGGCAGTGGCACTGGACACCAGGCATTGCATTGTGGGAGGGCATCAGTGAGGGAGGGGGAATGGTGGCAGGGCCCTGGTCAGCACTGGTGGGGGGGATCATTGGCAGCGCTCTGCCGATGCTCACTCAAAGCCAGCACTGTCCCTGAGTAAGAGGTAAACTGCTTGCTACATCTCTCTTCAAGCAAGAATAACTCTTTACTATTGATTGTAAGTCCTTGACAATGCTCTCAACAAACCTATAAGACATTCTCAGATGTTCTTGCAAACTAATGAAGATGCAAAATCTGCCAAAGAAACTGGTTGTTGTGAATTGTAGCCCCAGCCCTATCCTCAAGGGAATACTTGAAGTCAGAAAGTTTCTGATCTTTCCTAGCTTTGAATACCTTTAAATAAACAGACCATATGCTCATGTTATGCACAATATCATTATTAGCTGAGTAGAGCATTACTTCAGGCAGTTAATTAGGAATTATAATCCTCACCATCTCAGGCATTTCTATAGACTTCTAAAGATTACATGCCATCATTTGAGTCAGACCTCACTCCCAGAATCTGCTACAGTGCCAGCTTTCAGTCCTGGAAAATGCAATTGGATAATGCCTCTGGGCACATGAAGAGTGTATTTCCATCACCACCCTATAATAACAGCCACCATACATCTGATCTTGATTAAGGATCAGAGTTTGAGCCCAAAGACAGGGATTATAACTTGTACCTCCTTTTAGAAACTAACAAGGGTGTATATTCTACAGAGGCAGTGGTATGTAAGTAACTTAATATTAGTCATGGCTGGTCACTCTTAGGATTTCTGCTCTGAGTGCTCAGCCCAACACCGCCACTAAGCAGTCGTAGCTCTATGGTCATCATATGGATTATTGATTCATTGATCAGGTGAATTTGGATCCTGCTTTTTAACTGAGGTCTTCAAGGTGATTCAAAATATTAACAAAATGCAGTTAATACATTAAACCATACACTTAAAACAAAACAAAATAAAAATATCCCAGCCTGACTCCCTCTCTCTCCTGGAATCCTTCCCACAGGGCTGCCAAGCACCTCTGAAAAATCAGTGCTTTAAGAATGATTCACCTAAAACTGGGTATTTTTCAAGACTAATTAATCTGCTTCTATCCCTTACCCCAGGGCATCTGTACACCAGCCTAAAATCCTGCATTTAAAACAGGGCTTTCTGCTTCCGTTTTAAATGCAGGATCACGACTGACTCCCTTTACACGCTCTTCTTTTCCCCCGTCCCCTTCCCCCCCCTTTCTCCCCCGTATCTGAGTCTTCCATTATCTTTCATTAATCTCGCTCCTCTTCTTGCCACTTTAACTCTTTTCATGGAAGAAACTGAAGCAAAACACAATGGGGTAATTTGATAACTCATTATCTGCAATCTATTTAAAAATGGAACAAAGGGCATTTAGTGCAGGAGACACCCTGGAGGGTCACAACAGGATCACTGCATCATGTAAAGAGCCCTCAAACGTCCGTGAAGGAGCAATCTCAATTGCAGGATAAAAGCTCCGTGTGAAGGAGCCCACAGAACCAATGCAGAGTAGTGATAATAAAATGCAGGAAGTGGTGGCAATCTGGAGACCCATACAATCTGAAACAGGGGTCAGATCACTTGTAATATGCAGTGTAGTCTAGAGGGGCTTCCAGATGTGGGTGGCGGTGTAAGTGTTGGACACATTGAACACTCACACATAAGCACTGTAGTGATTCAGAATAGATTAGCAGAACCAGGAAGTGTGGCACAGCAACTGTGGCATAAAATCAGTGATGGCAACACCAACCTACTGTGTAACAGGGACCTCTTTTTTGAGGTACTTCCTGTTTTGCTTCCTGTTCTAGTGCTACCATTGTTGAGGAAGCTGCTGTCTGAAAGTGCTCTAAGGGGTAGCCCACTGAGTGAAATGTACCCCATCAGGCATTATAAAAGGCTGGCTATGACTGTTTATCACAAAATGTATCTCAGGATATAAGGGCTCCAGTTCTAGAGATTCTTGGGTTCTTTCCCCAGGGTTATGCAAAGAGATGGGCACCACAGAGCATATTGAGGAAGATGTGGAATAGTGGTGGAAAGAAGCCTTTACTAGGACAAAAAGGGCTAATCATGTTAGGATGGATTGATTGGGGATATCTGATTCAGTTGTGACTGAAACTCACAGTAACATTACAGTGTTGCATGAAGGAGACAGTACTACTCCTGAGTAGCATAGATCACATGTATATAGCTGAATAGAACAGAGGCAGCTGGGTTGGGCAAGTTTCCACTTGCCTTCCTCTTTAATGCAGATAAATACAATTCTCTCCATCCTTGTTTTGGAGAAAAATCAATACTCAGTGTGAGGCATGGAGAGGGATTCCATGTGAAACTGGAGAGACTGTTTGCAGATCCAGCCAGGAACAGTTGCATGTGGGTGGCTGCTTAGCACTAGCCTTGCCAATTCTAATCCAAATCCCAATTTTGACTCTCTCTGCTGCAGAGGAAAAGGCCTTTTCCACAGGCACTTCAATTTCCTGCAGAGGTTAATCTCATGGACAGTAGTGGCTCAGGCCTCTAATCCCCCCTTGTTTAGCCCCCTGACAGAAGATTTGTGTCTGTTCTGAGCTCAGCAGAAGTGATGGAGATTTCTTTGTACTGCACGTTTGTACTGCATATTCCCCATTTTTGCCTGTGAATCTGTCTGGAAGGATCTGCACACGCACAGTTGCTGCCCACATTTCTTCCTTTAGGGATGAGGTAGGTGTTATATATTGCAGTTAGAGAAGGGCTGTAGCTTGGGAACCCTGGCTGCGGTGATACCATTTCCCCTCAGAACTGTACCCAGTTCACAGCCCTGAAAATGCTAAGGGACGTTTCCTTACTACTATACAGGAAAACGTGGGGGGATGGGGGAATTAGGAAGAAGGGGTGGTGAAGAAACTACTAACTGGTCTTCAGATTATGAAGTTTGTAAAAAGAAATAGGCCTCAGAACTTCTGGAAGTAACAAATTTCTGTTTACTCTTGCTGCTACTGTTTTAGAGGCATTTTTCTAGCAATCTAGGTCAAAGAATGTAAAGTAAGTAAGAAGGAACCTTTTGTTGAACCAACAAGTGTTTAAAATACAGGATGCACATTCTCATACAGTACAAAAGCTGAATGTTGGAGGGCGGGTCAGGGATAGAGATTTTTGTGTTTGACAGGAGATGATGTTAGCCCAGTTTATTCCATGTATTTGCAGACTTTTTTCAGCTTCCAGAATTGGGAAAGATAGAACAGACAAGTGCTAAAAAGTTGTAGGAATGGAAAACCAGGTCTCATTTGTGTTGTTACAATGTGACATTTATTTAGCACTCAGCTTTGTGCTCTTGACTATACAGAATATAAAAGTAATAATATGATCTATTGCAATTCAAGTGTCCTCACTATCCTGTGTAACTAATGTAGCCAAAGTATGAGAAATGCTCCCTCTTTAGGCATGAATGATGCATTCCTGTGACAATGCATACAGCACCTGCTGCACTGGGACTGCAGTGCAGATGGGGGCAGGGGGAGACAAATCCACCATGGACACAGAGCATGGAAGGGGTCTTCCAATGTACATCAGAGGTGCTCTGACGGATATTTGACCTGAAAAATGGCCCATGTAGACAAGGATGAAAGGAGAGGATTGAGTTGAAAAAGGACCATAGCCTCACTCTAGGCCTGATCTTTGATTCACATTTGTTGTTTAGAAAAAAAATCCTACTGTGACTTTTGGCACTGTGCCAGAGCTAGAGGTAAATAAGCAGATTTCCATGACAACACCTGCCTGTTCTTAATGAATCATTCAGGGGGGCAAGTAATTTTAGAGTTAGGAAAGCCTCATCTGGCCTGTGCCCATAATGAAAGCAGGAGTCCATGCCAGCGTATCGACTGTGCAACACAGTAAATACAGAACACTGACTGTGGTGCAGAACAGGAAGACAGGACAGACTAGTGCTGGAAAGTTGTATGAATAATGGCAGGAGTGGATGGAATAGATGGGGGTGGAGATAGTATGTGATCAGGAATAGAGTCCCTCTCTGTGTGTGATAGCCTGTGGAGAAAAAAGTGTAGCCTCTAAATCAGAGAACCTGTAATATTTGCTTAGATCTGAACCATAAGTCATCACAACAAGCAAAGGAATAAGAATCAGAACGTGGTGGTGCCCCGATCTGGGCTTTGGGATAATAGTGGAAAAACTAGACTTGCCACTGACATGCAAACCTCTTCCCACCCCAATTCAGGTCAAATATTCTAGTTCCATCACTTCTGAATTCTGATCGGAAAATTCAGGCCACAGTCCTATACACACTTACCTGGGACACTGCCCAATTGAACTCATTGGCTTATTTCTGAGTAGACATGTATAGAATTGCATGGTCAGGCAGTCTTTCTGAAATATCCCATGTTTATGATGAATCCACATATTAATCATGCATACACAAACATCACATTTTCCCCTGTGACAGATTATTTTAATTTGAATATCCCTGCAAGCAGAAATGCATTGTTTAAAAAAGGCACCTAGATACTCCACATTTGCACAACTGTGCACATATTGTTCCTACTCCCCACCCCGCAATCACATGGAAAGCCCCAAATGATTCTTGATTACATATGTCACTTTCACTTCTGGGAACAGAATTTATGATAGGAAATCCTGTCACTTTTCACAAGAATTCTAGTTTATCATAACGTAATCCCAGTGCATTTTGACCATGTCCCACTGGCCATGCCTCTCCTGGCTCCCATTTTGCCCGAGCATCAGCAGCTGAATAGTTGTGAGACACTTTGCCAACTAGGGAGAAACAAGGTTTGGGAAAGGTGTGGGAACAGTGAAGGGCCACACTTAGGATTTGAAGAATTGCAGAGGCTGGATTGTTGCCTCTATGTTTTGTGTGGACTTTTGTGCATAAGGTCATTATGAACATAAGGATATGGAGTAGCAAAAGATGTCAACAATTAAATGGAGTAGCAAAATGATGTCATTTCTAAGGGGGTTTTAAAATTTACATTTGCAGCTGCTTGTAAAAATCCCAGAGGAAGGTTCACCCTCCTCCTTAAATTGCACTATACTTATATTGAACTCTGCTTATTTCTTTCTGCCTCAATTAGCTTCATGAATTTGCTTCACTTGATTAGCCACTGTGGTATAAATGTTCTGCATGCCACAAGAAGCAGCTCTTAAGCATCTCCAGCAGTTTCCACAGGGGACATTCTTGGCTCCCAGAATCTTCCTTGAGAAGCTCATGCAGAGCACAGGTGATACATACCAAAGCCAATTGCTTCAGAAGGAAATTTGAGAGGCCATCAGGAAAATGGAAAGTGCTGTGAAATGTTGCCATATGATCCATCGAAAAGGATCCTCTTTCATTGCAGCCCATAGCTTCAGAAGAGTTTGTGAACTGGCTACCTATCCAGGTCTCATATTTTGAGAATCTATGGGATGCTCACACTTTGACAACCCTGATGAATGAGTCCATTTTTAAGAGACGAAATGGATGCAGGCAGTATGAGGAGCAAACATGGAGCCTTACTTTCCTACCACTGAGTTTCTGATGGATACTACTGAAGGTGGGCTAAGACTCTGACTATAGTCACTGCTTGATTTGGAGAAACTGAAGCAGGGCAGATGGTACCCAAGAGGGGATTCTTCTAACACAAGGGGCCTAGAATCTGCACTGTAGTACCAAAATATGCAAAAGAGGGTCTCATTCATGCTTGTCTCAGGGAACAGAGGGACTGCTTGGTGCTGATGGGGCCATTGCAGCTTCTCACATGCAGTAACTGACTTCCTCTGTTCCTTCAGTACTGTCATCATAAAGCATATGCTTTCATCTAGCCCTTCTCCTCAACTACCATTCCATATTTGAGTTTGACATCTTCACACCTCCTACCACAGTACCTGGGTGCTGGAGAGGGCTTAGAAAATAACAACGAAGGTTTGAAATGAAGAATGGGAGACATATTTATATTAAGGAATCAAAACTAATTCAGTGCACTAACAGGCAGCACTCAGGCTGAGAGCAAAGGTATGCTATTTGGAGACTAAGGAACTGTTTGGGCTTTTCTCCTTGCCTGGATTTATCTTTAACTGCCTTGGGTGAGTGATGCCTGCTTATGTCTTCAATAATGTCAATCCAGGATACAATTCCCTCAGGCCCTTCACTCCCTTGGAATAATTCACTAGCAAACATCATTCACCCTTGGCAGTTAAAGAACAATCCAGCCTTCCAAAATGGACCCTAGTAGCAATGCTCCAGAGCAAAGTAGTTTCCGCATGTAAAATGAATTCAGCTGATTTTTTTTAAAAGCCCCCCAGTTTTCTGACTTTTGTGTCAAATTTGTGTATAAATTTTAAGGTATATAAAAATTTTCCCTTTCCTGTGGATTGTGTAACAGCACCTTGGACAGCAGCTACCTTAGCTTTTATCAAAACCGTTCCTAATTTTATCTGAAATATATGAGTCGCAGAGCAGTCTTTCAAGATAGGATACACTGATGTTGTTTGCTACCTGGTTTATTAGTAAAATGGGGCAACAGCCATTATCAGAATACTCTCAAAGTATGGGGCAAGTTCAGATCTGGATTTCTGAGAGGCAGTATGGCTAAGAATGTGAGCTGTTAGCTAGGAAGCCCCACTTCCAATCTTGCCTGTAACACGAGCTTTCTAAAACAAACCACTATTATTTAACCTTAGCCACACCATCCATATAGTAATACTATCCTACCAGTCAGTTTGTTGTACTGATTACATAAATTGCATGAGGCATTGAGAAGTGAGGGTCTAAAGTGCTGCTGTTGTTTTTATTGTTGATTGTAGAAATAGTAGTAACAAGCCAAATTGCACTACCAAACCACAAGTGTTTAGCCCAGCATTCAGCTGAGGTCTATACTTTTCCTGTTTTATTTAAAATAAATAAAGGCAAACAATTACATGACTGCATTGTGGCGAACTCTTGTTAAAAAGGCATGTATGCATGTACTCTGTCTCACTCAGCATACACATTGCTCTTGCTGGCATACACATGTGCATACACACATACACACACACAAAGAAGTAAAAGTATTTGCTCCCCTTATTCTCCTCCCTTCTCAGAGCCTCCTGTCTCCTTTTTAGCAAATCCTTCCTAAGTACCAAAAACAGCAAAAGGACTTTTTCCCCCTCCCTGCTTCCTTCACCAGCATGACACCTTCACAAACGTTCACTGATCACAGGGACCACCCTCCAGGCCAGCAATGGGAGGAGGGATGTCTCTTCAGACAACTATTTTTGGCTCATCTTGTGGCACTGACACTCTGGGCTTATATTTTGAGGCATGATTCTCCTGTGGTGCATCACTGGAATAGGGGCATGAAAAAAGAAATCTAAGAGAAAGTGCCTTATCACATTAAAATCCCATTTGCTGGAAACTGAACTTTCTATGGACAAATCCTTAGTCCACAACCATGTACCTATTTCTTCCATTATCTTCCTTATCCACATTTTCATTTTACCCAGTGGATTTTTTTTTCTTTTTAAGAAGCAAGTTAGCCTAGGGACTGTGCCCATAAAACTGGCACTAACTAGAGCGGTACTCTTTTCCCACCCTTCCATTTTGGGGCAAGTTACCATATGAAAATGCTCTTGATGGGGATGCAGGAAGAGCCAGTGTTCCCTGAGGGAGGGGCAGGGCATGAAGGAAGGGTGAGCTTGCTATAATCATATTGACCCAAATGCAAACTATTGAGGCTTGTGGCTGTACTCTTGGACTTGAGCTCCCTCTGCCACAAAGAAAGGATTGTGCCTTCTCCATGTCTGGCAGGCATTGTTTCTTCCAGCCCTCCTCATTTGACTTGGATTAGTCCCAAGTGTCTGTACTGAACTCATCATCATCTGCCACTCTGTCAATCAAACAGCTGCCTTGTGGCCTCACCCAGTTAGGTTTTCCCTCAGAAGCACTGTCTTCCTTCCTCTGCCTCATACATACACGCGCGCACACTGTTCTGTCAGCCTGGCAAGTTCCTGCCTATGACAGCGGGTATCCACTGGACAGAATGGCAAAGGGCAAACACAAGTGGAAGCATTTTCGCAGCAGTCAAATAGTATCACAGAGATGATACCCAGTACTTACTATTCTCCTCTGGCTGGGATGGAGTCTCTTCAGAGTTGCCAAGCCCCCTCGTGGGTATCCAAATGTTGTAGTGCAAGCAGTCAGCAGATAGGTGGGCAAATGCTCACGGGGCGCTACTTGGCTTCAGCCCCCCTCACGATGCATGGTGCCTAGGGTCCAAAACCATCGGAAGCACAAAAAAGGAGCAAAGGGGAGATGGCTGTGTGTAAAAAAGACTGCAATCCGCTGAAAAATCGAGAAAGCACCACGTAAGGAAGAGAGCGAGAGCGAGACTGAGCAGGGTGGAGTGACAGCTGGGGGTACATCTGTGATGACAGCAGTACACACACAAGCACACACACACATTCAGACACACAGGCTCACCCACTGTGAAGGAACCGACCCAGACGAGCAAGCAGAATCCACTCTCAAAACATCTACATTCTCAGGGTCTGGCAGGAGCCTCAAAGCTCAGAATTACCCTCATCTCCTCCTAGGGAAACGGCAGGTGCTTTTGTATTGCTTGAACTCCCTTCACCCCTTTTTGAAACAGACCTATTGGAGTCAAGCAGGAGCAGATTATCAGGGGGGATTTAAGTATCGTCTTTCCTTTCTTCCCCTTGTTATGAAGCAGTGGGGGTTGCAGAGGGGAGGAGGCCCCCTGTGCACAATAAAAACCACAATGAAAAGCAAGGGCTTTGCTTTGTGTGCCTGCTAGTTTTTCAGTGGAGTTTGGGGCAAGCACCAAGTAGGGTCATGGGGCCAGAGCGGAAGACAGCTTCTGGCTTCTTTGGTAACCTGGAACATAGAACAAAGGCAATCCAGTTAATGTGTCAAAAGGAGGCTGAAACACTGGATTCTGAGTAGAGGGTTAGCAACTACAGTGGCTTGATAGGAGAAGGAGCCTTTCAGCTACTATGAAGCTTAGAGGTTGATTAGCAAAGTATGCACACTTTGAAAGAAAATTATGCCGCGCAGTTCAGGGTTGAAAGCTAAGGGCAGGTGGCTAGAAAAAAGTGGTTGTGCATTTATGGGTTAATAAATAAAAAACTTGGACAAATAAGCTTCAGGCTGAATACCACATTCACACCACTACCAATGCAGGAGTGACCCTTAAACAGACAGAATTTTTTATTTTACATTGCTATGGCTGCGGACAGGACCATTTTGATCTATTTTGGTGTCCTAGGCAAGGTAATATTTTTGCACTCCATAGGAAGACACACTGCCACCCTATCTTGCTTGCCCCACACCAACTGCTGCCTGCCAGCACCACCACCCTCCCCCTTGCTGTCTCCCCACCCCCCACCGCTGCAGTTTCTTCCACCACCCACCTACCTCCTAGCAGTGTTGCCTCCTCCTTCACTTCTCTTTCCCTTCTCCATCCTCCCTGGCTACTGCCACCATCACCTCCTCTTCTTTTCCCCTTCCCCATGCATCCTTCCTGGCTGCTGCTGCCACTGCTGCCATCGCCACCGCTGCCGCCGCCGCCTCCTCCTCTGTCCCTTCTACCCATCCCCCCTGCCACCAACATCCTCCACAATTTCAGCTTCCTCCCTCACCACCAGCACCACACTGCTTCGCTCGCTATGAAGCGTCCTTCCCAGTATGGCATTCTGGGTGAGGTGGCCCTGGAGACTGCCTGTGCTGTGGCAGCATGGGCAATTGCCAGGGCTGCCTCACCCAGAATGCCTCACTATGAGGAAAGACCCCTCACAGTGAGGCATTTGGGCTGCCTCACCCAGAATGCCTCGCTATGAGGAAGGACCCCTCACAGTGAGGCATTTGGGCTGCTGCCGTGCAGGCCCTCTGGAGAACCTTGCCTGCTGCTTTTCTGCTGTGGAACTTACCATAGCAGGGAAGCAGCTGGTGGGGTTGCCCAGAGAGTCTACCCCACCCCATGCCTAGCTCTGAGGGGTTCTCAGAGTTAGGCATGGGCAGGTGGCTCGATGGAGAGCTGTGCCAGGCAGTCTCCAGCAGGAGAGCATCCAGCACTGCTCTCTGGAGCACCAGGCAGTCCAATGCCTTGGACTGAGAACACCTCAGAGCAAGGCACTGGCCCACTGCCTCATGCATGGCCCTCCTGGCAGCAAAGAGGTATGTAGCTCTGGCTCCTGGCACCATCTAGATGGACCTGGAGTGCCACTGCCAGCAACCACCACCACCACATGACTGCTGCCAGCACAGCCATCTTCAGGGGGTCATTTTCAACCCCCAGAATTTGGCATACAAGGTGGTCGCCCTTTTCACCTGCAAAGCAATGGCCCTGCCTGTGGCCAGAAATATAATCTCCACACAAATGCACCTTCAATCATTCTGCCACTGTAGGCTGCCACATTCGTCCACATGTAATAGATTGGTTCTCAGTCCAGGACCTGGCCAGCTGCCTCTGTGAAATCTTTTATGGTGTGTCCTTTTCTGTTTTCTGCAAATTTTCCTTTCTGATCAAACACTTCTCTCTTGCTCGCTCGCTCGCACTCTCCTGCCCTTAATTTCCACTCTCCAAAGCTAGATCCTGCAAGAATTACTCTTCATCTTACTGGCTTTAATTGTCTTCTCTCCAATTCCTCTTTTCTTTTTTGGCTGATGGTATTCGCTTTCGTTCCTTTTTTATTATTTTTAGGCTGCCCTGAAGTTACTTTTTAAGCAAAATGGCTCTTAGACATTCAGCAACAATAGGGCAAGCACCTGGGGAGGAGAGCTGACAGACAGACATATTTCACTTACAAAAGGATAAAAGCGACCAGAGGTGTCCTTCTGCTGCTCTGAGGTGCTCTTTTATGAAAGAATGCTTTTTTAAAAAAATGGCAAGCCAGCTTGACAGCATAATGAGGACAGGCATGTAATGAATTCGCAGCATGGACAAAGTGAAAATTATTTGCAAAGTATAGTGTCGGGTCTTCCAGGCTTATTAAACTTAGAACAATAATGTGCTGAGGGAGGACTTTATTCATTTTATTTAATTCAATTTCTATCCTATCCTTCCCAAGGCTTAAGTTTTGCAGTGCTTCAAGAAGGCATAAGGGTTTGGATTTTGATGTATTTACAAGTGTAAGCATCATTGGCTTGTAATAACTGGGACCAGGCCTCAGCCATTATGGTGCAAAGGAACCATCTTATGAAGCAGCACTCCATTCTGTCTATTTTAAGAAGATAGGAGAGCATGGCAGAAGCTGGGACTAACTGTCTGAGACCAGTGAGATACTGGACAATCTCCATGGAATGAGAAAATGATTCCAGTCACAGACACCAAGGTTCCAAATCATAGTATGGGGAGGTGGTATCAAGAACCAGTTCCCATAACATGCCCCATCACCCTACACAAATTAGGAAATAACCTATGAAGCCTTCCTTTCCAATATGATTAGTTAATTCTGCCACTGTGAAGTAAAGTCCAAGTGTGGTGACCCTCCTTCTGTCATAAGTGTTAGGCTAGCAAGCTTTTGTATTCACTTAGGTCAATTAAAAATATGTACACATGTGATAATGGGATGACATATTAGGGGTAAAGAAAGAACCTCTAGAAGGATATTTCATAAGCAGGGAAGGTTCAAGAGGTCAGAGAATGCAGGTGACTTAGGTGCGGTAAGTATTTGGCAGCAATATGAGCTAATGAACAGGTTTAGGTACTAGGTCAGCTAAAAGTCACCATATAGTTCAGTAACCTTTTGAGGAGCAAATAACAAAACCTCTTTAGGTCTGGCTTGAAGTAAAATTTTGAAATCATCTACTAGTGGGGTTGTTATATAAACAGTAAAGCAGAACAGTTTTGACAGACTGTTGCTTCCTTCATCTGTTTCTCTCTTTCTGTCTCTCTCCAAATGAATTAGTACTTAATTTCAGGGAAGATGCTGGAAGCTTTTAATAACAACTTAACAGAAGCAAATTCTGACTCCATATTGCTATTGGAACTATTAAAGTTTCAATATTTCTAAAAAGATTTGAACAATTTCTATCAAAATGCTGTAGAGCCTTTTAAAACATTCATATATTGTGCATAAATATCTCTTTCTCTCTCTCCCTAAAAAGTTTCTAAAATATTTATAATTCTATTATATCATTAAAATGTATGCCTACATAATAAATGATATTGTATGATATATGTACCTTCCTTAAATATATGAAGTGTATTTTGTTTATTTAATTTTATTAATAAAGAAACTAAAGAAAGTGAAGGAGTTAACATTCTCACAGTAAGTGGTAGTCAGGGTGTTCAAAAATGGAGCCTCTTGGCAGTAAGGGTTTCCCCGTTGTTGAGCATGTGCAGTCAATCATGCCTTGGCTATTACATACAAACCCAACTGAGAGATTTATTATTCTATTTATTAAAATCATTTTTAGTCCACCTTTCTATTAAAAGACCCCCCAAAGCAGTTAATAGTTTTAAAAACAATATAAAATAAAACATACCATAAAGAGTAATTAAAAAATAGAAGAACATAGCAGCATGGACAAAAATAAATGAGTCACCCAGTATTTCCCCCCGAAGTCCTCTGAAATAGTCAAGTTTTTGCTACCTTCTGGAAGTCAAACAGTGATGAAGACAGGTGGATCCTTCCCCAAAAGGGCATTCTACAGCTGTGGCACTACAATTTAAAAGACCCTATCCCATGTGTCCAAATTCCTCAAATGCCATCTGAGTGATCAAGATAGTACAGTGGGGATACATTTTCATAAAACATTAACATTTGAGAACTCTTAGAATCACACCTTTTGAAAATAACAATTCCTGATTTATTAATTAAATTTATATTCCACCTTTCCACTCAAAATAGTACAGCTGGTGAACAATTAAATGCAATAAAAAAATAACTTTTTTATTTTTATTTTATAATTGAAACATTAAAACCCTTCAATTAAAACACATCCAATAAAAAATCTAATAAAACATGAATAAAAATAAACGACAGCTAAAAGCACATTAATAAGAAATAAACAGCACCCACCAGATTGAAAACTCAATTCAGCAGTGGCTAGATGCCAAAAGTCTGAATAAAAATGGCTTTGACTGCTGGGGGAAGGATAACAGAGATGGAGCTAGCCTGTGGGGAGGGGGAATCTTCAACACAATGGAATGTGAAGCCATTTGGAATATTATCCAGATTTTCATGGAATAGGATTTGGTCCGTCAGGGACACACAAAGCAAGAAAAGCTGAATGTACCATACCTTTAAAATCCAGCTTTCACAGGTCACACAGCACTTGAAAGGAACATACTTCCAGGTTGGGTGGGGGGAGTAGAACTGAACATCATCAAACTGGCAGGGGCTGCTCAACCAACGCAAGAGGCTTGTTTCTTGCCCCTGTCCAGGCTCCCTGCTGCTACTACTTTATTATGAATGAAGAGTAACTAATTCACAATTGCATTCCAGCAAACTGTCACAAAGTTAGAGCTCTCCACCCTTTTCCCCAATGTGTGCACCTTTGCCTAAAGAAGCCAAAATCCCGAATTCTCGAGTGCAGCATCTGAAGGCTCCCCCTGAGAGCAGCCCACCCACCCTCAATTTTGCCCCATTCCAGCAAACTGTGGCAGAGTTATAGCTTCCACCACCACTCTTTCTCCTTCTCTGGGCACTTGCTTGCAATGAAAGGCTTCTCCACCCCATGATCCCATTACCTCAGCAAATTGCTACTGCAATAAAGCCCTAATGCGCATTTGTTTAATGCCAAAGGAAAGAGTATAAGATCACTGTTCCCTCACTTTTCTAAGAAGAAGCCAGAATCCCAGATTATCCAGTGCAGCATCTGAAGGCTCCCCCTGAGAGCACCTCACCACCCCAATTTCCCCCCATTCCAGCAAACTGTCACGGAGTTGTAGTTTCCAAGCCATTTTTACTGCAAGCATCAGGGAAGTGAAGCAACGCAAAGAGAAGCAGGCAAACAAAGCAACGCAAAAAGAAGCAGGGAAGCACAGCAATGTACAAGGATCAGACAAGCCCTGAAGTAAGGTAAAGCAAACATCAAAGAGGCGAAGTAACGCAAACATCAGAGAAGCAGCTAAGTAATGCAAGGACCAGACAAGTGCCCAGAGAAGCGAAGTAATGCAACATCAGAGAGGTGAATTAACACAGCATCAGAAAAGTGGATCAACTCAACATCAGGCAAACATCAGAGAAGCACATAATGACAGCTCTCAATGGGAAAAGGGAGGCTAGTTATTCCCATTAGTGAAAAGGAAGTACAGCATGATTCTGAAGGCTTGACAGTGCAATAGAGCTTTGATGAGTTGGAAAAGCAGGCTAGTTACTGTAGTTACTCTAATTACTCTCCCTGGGGATAGCCGTGGCAATGGGGAAAATGAGTGAATGGGGGGAAGGGGACCCCCACCCCTTGACCACGTCACTGCCAGGTTGCAGCTACATCACAAAGGCATGTGCTGGAGTTATTGCAGAGGAACACAGCATGGTGCAGCAGAATCTCATGGGAGGTGCTCTAACTGAAAAAAAAATGGAGTAAAAGGACTTTCAGATAATGTGGCTTTTCAAGATGGAAGCTGCTGGCTGGCAGCGCACTGGCCACGATGTCATGTACCATGAACGACCTCAAAATGCTCCCAATTGGCAGGAAACACCCCCCCCCATGAAGAAATCCCCCTGGCCTCCCTTGGCAAGGAGTTCCAAAGCTTGAGAGCAACCACCAAGAGAGGGTCTTCCTCTTTCATATTCCTGTTAAATTTGCTTCTGCTAGTGGTAGGACAGAAAGAAGGGCCTCTCCTGAGGATATTAAAACCAGGCAGGCTCATACGGGAGAATGCAGTCTTTCAGATAGTTTGGTCTGAAGCCATGTAGGGCTTTATAGATTACTACTGAACAGATCTGGCTTTGCACATGTTGGAATAGCCCTTAGTTTGATATTGTGAAGCCTGCAAGCAAATGTACCTAGCTCTCAGAGTTGGACACATTGTGCCTCACCATCTGAGTGAGCCCAGTCCTGCTGGCACTCCTAAGCATGGTCTCTGTGATGATAAACTCCTACTGGCCTGCTGAGGGAGGGATCTCTGAACTCTATGTCCCTGAAGGGGATGCCCCACAACATTGGGGAGGTGGCAGCCATATAAATGTGTCCCTGGCTTCAAACTGTATCAGCTGCAAAGCTATGCACTGTTTACTGATGTCTGCCAACTAGTGACTAAGGATAGTGCTGTAGGCTTCAAACACACCAACACATTTAAATGCATTTAAATTAATGCATTTTAAAAACAGAATAACTCTGAGGGTCACACCTATAGGGTCTCCTTTGCATGCCAAGTTTCAGGTGACTAAGTTTCACAGTCTTGGCAGTATGGCACTGATGGACAGATACACATTCTCTTTTATTATTATAGATTAGTATAACTAGCACTTTGAATTGTGTGCAGAAATAGACTGGTAGCCAGTGAAGCTGTTGTAACAAGGGAGTCACATGCTCCATATAACCAGCCCTGGTCACTAGTCTAGTTGCAGCATTCTAGACCGTGTGAAGTTTCCTGAACACTTTTCAAGGGCAGTCCTGCATAAAATGCAATACAAGAGTCCAAAAGCATGTATCATGGTGGCCAGATCTAAAATCACCAAGAACGGGCACAATTTGGTGCACTAACCTTAGCTGTGCAAGCACACTCCTAGCCACTGCCAATACCTGGGCATCCAGGTTCAGGGCTGAATCCAGGACTACACCCAAGGACTACAAGCAAACCCTGGGTAAATGTTTTCCCACATCTTGTTTAAGTTTGGCAGGGCTGTCAAGGTCCAAATAAAATTGCTTTTGGAGATGGATCTGGCCCATAGGCTGCTAGTTGGCCATCCCTGGTCTGAGGCATTCTAAGTCTGGCTTCTTGCAATTCCTACTTGGGTAGTAAGTACAAAAATACAAATATACAGCCTCAATTTTTGAAGACTTCAGTATTGTTCACCATGTGTTCCTTTCGATTATACAGAAATGTGACTGAGAAATAGGGATTCCCCCTTCTAGTTCTGTATGTTTTCAAGGGACAAGCTGCAAATAATACATGCATGCACCCCAAACAATGGCAGGTGCAATATCTGGTATCTCTAGCCTGAGCACAAATTGTTAAGTGAGAGAATAGACCCCATGGTTGACTCTGAACTACCTTTTCCGTTCTTTACCCCCATGTTTCTTTACCTCACATATATCTTTCTGTTTTTTCTTCCCATTTTTCTACCTTCCATATCAACATACAGAGAACACATTAATTGCATAGTAATCTTCATTTTATCATAACTGTTATGGCTTGACCCACCTTCTAATTGCTAAATGCAATGGGAGTTGTGTGCTTTCTGTAGGATGTACAGAAATGGGATTTCTTACCATGTTTTTCATTCCCTTTGCACAATCTGTTGGGATTTAGACTTCTTCTGGTGGAAACATGAGACATATAGTAACTCCATATGCTTCCAAGGTTAGTTCTCCTGGCATTAACTTCTCAAGAATCATATGAAAGCTGCAAGTTCTGACTTAGGGTTTCTCTACATGAGGCTTTTATCATGCACTCATGATTGGTCACTCATGGAAGTTTGTGGGTCCTTTACATGACATCATCAACCTCCAGGGTCTCTCCCATGCTTTATGAGCTTTATCCCTGCGTTTTTAAGATTGGGGAAAGTGTGGCATTTTCTCTAGAAGCGCAATGAAGCACTTTAACGGCTGCATGAACTTCCATAATTGTGCTATACTACAGTGCCATCTAGTGTCTGTATAATGAAACATATAGACATGGCAGAGAAAGAAAAAACCCAAATACAGTACATATCAGCCTGTGTAAAGGAGCTGACCTTAATCCTGCAAAGAATCTGGAAGCAGAAGACCCAGTAAAGCTGCAGGATAAAACCCTGGTGTAGAGAAGCCCTTACACTCACTCTCAGTGATGTTCTCTGGCTCTGATAGGGAATGGTTTTGAAGGATAACTGGAAATTTACTCTGTGTACAAAGGCAAACTGACTTCCAGACCAAATCAACAAACAGCCTTATTTGCAGCCATAATGTTCCCCCTTCAAACATGCATAGGCTTGCACTGTAACCGTGGCAGGAAATGGTTTCCCACAGTTCTCCTCACCTCCAGCAAGGCTTCCCAGCTCCATCCCAGGGGGCTAGGCTAGCGCTGTATCAGTGCTGGATGCTGCTTAGCACTCAGACTGAATCCTGCCTTTTATTATCTGTTAAGATCCTTAGTGCATCCCCAAAGTAACTCAGTTAATATTTAGCCAAGAGTGCCACAGCAAAATTCAGTCCTGTCTTTTTTAATTCCATCACATCCTTAGAAGTTAGATCCAGAAGAACCTTGCCTCTTGTCTGGTTGTACACGCACCAGAGTTCAGGAAGAAGGCAGCTTAGAAAATAATTCCCTTCCTCATTTCATAGCAGTCAGATTCATTTTGTAATAAGGATGGTGTAAGACCTATTAGCAATAGAAACATGACATGAAGGACACTGACACCATGGCTCTAAGAACAGAAATGATGTACTGTGCCCCTGATCCCAGCTGCTAGGTTCAGTGCGGACATAGCACAGAAGTAGGTTTGCTCTGTGGCTTTGGCTTCTTCAAAGCTGTATTCTAGCATTAAAATCAAAGCATTAAAAGGCTACTGTGACATCATGGCTAAGAGCTAACAACCAAGTTCTTATCTCTGCCATGAACAAACTATGTGCAGCCTCAAAGTTAGGTTACAGGGGCAATAAGCTGAAGCAAGAGGTGGGAATATT
The DNA here is from genome assembly GCF_057233095.1 of Heloderma suspectum. Classification (NCBI taxonomy): domain Eukaryota; kingdom Metazoa; phylum Chordata; class Lepidosauria; order Squamata; family Helodermatidae; genus Heloderma; species Heloderma suspectum. The sequence goes on from NC_139464.1 coordinate 24,638,625, forward strand.
GCTGCTGCAACAATGGAAGGAGATAGTTCCTGGAATCTCAGCCTGGAATATTGCCACCTTGGCAGCAGCTGAGACTTTCCCCTGTACCTCTCCTCCATATTACTTCAAACCCATCCATGCTTCTTTTCCTATTCAGGCAGAATGCACCAAGTGGTTTATGAGAATAAGTGGATTGGTCCTTTTGCTAGCACACTACTTAGTATCTTCTTTTTGAATGCTGGCAGTGCCTGGAGAAAGCCATTTTGACTGGAACTGAGGCGGAACGTATCAAGTAGTTTGTTAGCAAAGAGGTAAGTCATAAATCATTTAGTACATTCTTCCTCAGCCCCAAGCAGCCAAACAGCATGATTGGGAATTTCACAGGGAGTGGGGATAGGGAATGGGCAAGGCAGCACTTGTATGGTTGGGGCCATCTTTGAACTCTCTTGGTGCTGCCCATGACTGCTGCAATATAGGGATAATAATACTGACCTACCTTACAGAATTGTTCTAGGCAGGGGTAGAAATCCTTTTTCAGCCAGAGGACCGACTTGACTCCCAGCAAGTACAACGGGGGTTGCATGGCAACAGTGGTGATATCTACACCCAGAAGTATAGGTGTGGCCACATACCATTCTGTCTCCCTCTCGCACTCACACTCACACTACACACCTCACACTCCTGCCTCCTGAAAATCCCCCCCCCCCACAACTGCAATTACCCTTAAAGCCTGATTGTAGTGAGGGAGAGGTGATTTTTCAATGGGGGGCAGAGCACTGAGGAGAGGAGAGTTAGTCCTTCCCTCCTCAACAGGGAACCCCTGAAAATCCCCCTCCACATTGCAATTAAGGTTTTTTAAAAGCCTAAATGCAGTGGGGGGGGGAGTGTGAGGAGGGAAACAGGGATGCAAGAAAACCTCTTACCTCCGATCAGAGATAAGAGATTTTCAGCTGAGAGAGGACAGCGTATGGGGCCTGGGGGAAGAAGCTGATGGGCCAAATCAGGATTTCCCATGGGTTGGATCCAGAGGTTCCCCTTCAAAGGATTATTAACATAATATATACAACATACTGTGAACACTCAAATGTGCTATATAAATGAGCTGATATGTAATTTTATTGTAATTTTATTATGAAGAACCTACATGAATTGGTAGGGAAGGGCATTGGTTTAAACAAGTCTATCTTGGCCTGTTTTACACTAATTAAATCTGTGTCAACTAATGGCTTTTGTAGAATTAGCTAGAATGAGATCCTGGGATCACTGCAGGGTTTTTTTTAGCTGTTGTAGGATTCCTATAGAAGAATATCTGTGGTGCCTTGGCTTCTCACCCAATATTCTGAGCACTAAAACCTAGTGTAGTTTGTTATAGAATTATTTAATTTTAATTCCATTATGATTATAAATGCTGGTTATTTATTAAATTTATATCCCACCTTTCTGCCAAAAATTGTGCTTTAAGAATTGGGGCCTGAGTTTACCTGTTTTCCCTCTTTCTTCTCTATCCCTGTTTCCTTTTCTGTTAATGTCTTTTGGATTGTAACACATGGACTGTGTTGTTTTTAGTGATCCTATGTAAGCTGCTCTTGTAGACTTTTCAGCTGAAGAGCAGGGTAAAAATGATCATGGGGCTGGAGCAATTCTCCTATGAGGAAAAGTTGCAACATTTGGGGCTGCTTAGCTTAGAAAAAAGGTGGTGTGTGTGTATAAAATTATGCATGATGTGGATAAAGTGAACAGGGAAACATTTTTCTCCCTCTCTCATCATAGTGCTAAAACTCAGAGGCCATCCAATGAAGCTGAAGGTGGGGAGTTCAGGACAGATACAAGGGAGTACTTTTTCATGCAGTGCGTAGTTAAACTATGGAATTTACTTCTACGAGATGTGCATGTTCGGCCCTAGAGTGAAGGAGCCTGAGCCGCTGCATCAGGCAGCAGAATATGGGAAGACCAGCAATTGCACCACTCTCCCCCTCCAGAGGGCCGGCTGCGTCTTGGTCCTGCCAATTACCTGCATGGCTGGCTGACCAGCCAGCCCTACAGGCAGCTAGCAGGACCAAGATGTGGCTGCTCACTCGCACGCTCTTGCCTGCCAGCCGATCCTCTGCTCCCACCTTGTCCCCAAGCTGCGGGGCTTCTGGAAAATGTCGGCCAAAGTATCGCAAGATGTCCCAAGACTCTTGTGGTGCTTTGGGAACTCTTGCCATAGTTCAGCTGACCTCTCCCAGGCACCATGCGGGTGCTGTACAAGATAGAAGCAGCTGATGGGTGAGAGTGGTGGTGAGGCCCGTGCGCATGCGTACATATGCTCCAAAGGGAGTGGGTGGGCAGGCTCAGCCAGCTGGTTGCCCAAGCAGGTCGGGGAGGCAAGTGGGCGGGGGTGGCCAACTGAGTCAGCTGGCTGCCAAGCACATCAGGTGGGAGGGCGGGAAGGATGTGAGGCAGCTGCATTACCGCCACCACCATGAGAAATAAAAGAAGCAGAGTGGCGGTGGGGGCTCCCTTCAGGTGGCAACATGCCTTGGGCTGGGCTTGCGTGATGGCCACCAACTGAGATGGCTTGAAAAGGGATTAGACAAATTATTCGAGGATGCTAGTAATAGCTGCTACTCTGGATGGTTATATATGCTACCAGCTCCAGTACCAGAAGCAGCATGCCTCTGAATATCTGAGGAACAACCATGGGAGAGGGCTAGTGTCAGGTCCTGCTTGCAGACTTCCCATAGGCCAGTTATGAGCTGGTGTGTGTAGTGGCCAAGAGACTGAGCAACAAACCCTGGTTCAAATCTCATCTCTGCCATGAACTCTGCCTTAGGCAAGCCACTCTCTCTCATCGTCAGTCCCCTCCCCCCATTTGTAATATGGAAGATAATACTAACTTACCTTACATGGTTATTGTGAGGATTATAACTAGATAATGCATGTGAGGTGCTTTCAACACTTGAAAGGGCTATCCAAATATTAAGGGGTTTTATGATGATAATGATGTATTGAATAAGCTTGGAGACAGGTGAGAAAAGCCTTTTCTCTCTTAAGAACTGAAGGTAATTTGAAAATGAGATCACTACTCAAGAGTGCATATGCTCATCCCACTTTTGCCTCTGAAAAACAAGTTTTGCAGTCCAGAGGCAACAGCTCTCTTAAGAACTATTCTCTGTTACCAGCCTAAGGTTCTCCTGTATTTCATTTTTGGATCATGATTATATTAGATGGCTTTTATCATCTTCTGCACCAACCAAAGGGGAAAGCATTTTGGCAGCCTGTTGTATCTTGGTAGTGTTTAGTGGGAGGCAGGTGTCAGTATTTCAGCACAGCAGTTGTCGCTTCCGTTTCTACCACCTTGTTAAACCCCTGACTCTCACCTTATGGTCTGACTCAGCACTTACCTGTCATTCACACTTGGAAATGGTGTGATTTCTTCTGCTGGCTCCATGGAAATATTTATTTTCTGTCCCTAACATGCATCTCTCTTTTTCTTCCTTCCTTCCTTGTTTTGTTTCCCTATAGCAGTAGGTGTGCAGATTAAACTGGAATTACTCCAACGCAAGTTGTGGATGACTACACAGCAGGTGAGAATGCTAGAATTTATGTTGAGATACAATGTAAAAAGAGGGGGACACTTTCCCTTGGCTAGTCTCATGACATGAATGTTGATAGGGCTGGGACAGCTGATATTTTCCTTGCCACATTTCCACAAGAATCTTCATGAAATGTGTATTCCATAGAATTGTGCAATAGATTAGTTTTAAAATTACACATTTTGCTAATCCTTTGACAATTTTAGTGCTGCATCAGCTGCCAGTCTGTTCTCAGAACGTCATGTTAAAAGTCACAAGCATGACATGGCATTAAATCCACTGCAGCTGACACATTTACTTGTGGAATTATGTTTGTACCAATTCAGCCATTCAAAATCCTCTTCAATTTCAGGCAGAATATCTACCTATTCCCCTCTACCAACCTGATTGAATTGCATTCCATTATCTTGCCTTTGCTTAATTTAGGTAGCCATTTATTCTTCCCAGACCATTTTCGTTCAGTTTAATTCAAAAGGTTCTTATTGAGACAATCTAATGTTGTGCTTTCTGGAGCACTTGGAATTTATTGTCTCTAGCATTTACCTGTGCAAGCTTCAACACATGGGGCTTTTATCCTGCTATTGAGATTGATTACTCATGGAGATTTGTGGGGCTGTTACATGACGTTGTGAACCTCCAGCACCTCTCCCGTGCTTTCTGACCATTTCTGTGGCTTTATTTGAAGTGGAGGTAATGAGGTAATAAAAAACCCCATGAAGCTCTTTGTCCATGTAAAGAGGGAGTCACGCTGTAACAGCAGCACCATCTAGTGGTTATATAATTAAACATATAGAACTTGCAGCCCCCGGAAAAAAAAGGAAGTGTGTGTGAAGGAGCCAATCTTAATCCCACAAAGAATCCAGAAGCAGAAGCCCTGGTAACAGTGAAGGATAAAAAGCCTGGTGTGGAGAAGCTCATAGTATATATGAAGATACCAAAACGCAATTAGACTTCAAACAATGAGAAAAGATATGGCAGTCAGGATTCTAGTGCATTCATGGTGCATTGTAAACAAGCCTTGAATATCATAGCCTGAAATAAAATTTTATAGTCTAAATTATAGACTGTGGGCCAAACTAGACATAAATTTAGGCCAGTTAGGATTAGGACCATGGCACACAGAGAGGGGGGGTTTAACCCTTTGCCATCATGGTCCCATTGAAAATCTTTTCCCCACCCAAGTGCCTGTTTGCACTCAACATCAATGGCAGTTTCCCTCCAGAGGAAATAGCAACTTCATAGGGTTTTGCCAGGACAACAGTGTTGTGGAAAAGGGAATCTTCCCCCATGCACCATGGTCCTGATGCTGATGAGATCAACACCCATGCAACATTTATTTTGAATGTTAAGAAAATGCATAATAAATGCGTTCACATATTTACAGTACAGTCATATGCATATCAGATATAAGTATCATTTAGTTCAGTGGGGCATACTTCCAGGTAAATGGATATAGGATTGCAGCCTTAATGTCACATTGTGTTTGGCCCTAAACAGAAGTTGACAGGAATAGTTAGTAGCTTGCACTTAATAATGATAGTTATGATAATATATTGTTAGATTCTGGCTATCAGGCAGATAAAAATTTACAAAGGAAAGCAGGAATGCCCCAGATTATTTTTATTGATGGAGGGAGCAATTTTACCAGTATTAGGGATGTATGGACTGTGTAAAATCCGCTCTGTCTGTGTTTTGTGGATTGTCAGGTGCCTTTCGTTCCATCATCCGCCCACAGACAGATGCGAATTTTTTTTTCCATCATACAGAAATAATTACGTAAGTATTTACGCAAGTATTTACGTAAGTATTTACATAAGTTACCTCACATAACTTTTAGTGTATTGTCCCCTATTCCATTCAATGTTTCCTCAGCAGAAACGTACGTATTTTTCTACGGATTTATATACGTAAATTTTGTGAAAGTAAAAAAAATCATCCAAAAATCCACGGACTCCACATGGCCCGAAGGGGTTGCTCCGCAGCGGATTCTGAGCTCATTTTAATCCATCTTGAATTTCTCCAGCATTCCTAACTGTGATAGGTGGCCGCCTCCAAACTTGGAGGCGACCGCCTATCCAATGCAGGGCAGGAGAATCACAGAGGGGACCGTCCCCTCCTCGTTTCAGCCACCCTGCATTTGCAGCTAGACAGCCGATTTTGGCTGTCTAGCCATGGGAAAGCAGAGCAGGGGAAGCAGCTGCTGGACAACATGGATGTGTCGTACTGGCATTTCCACCTTCCCCGCCCCGGAACACCCCGTTTTCGCTGCTCTGTGCTCCTCTTACGAGCATGGAGTGTGGGGTCGTTCTGAGCTGCCTGTGAGACAGCGTGGGGGAGGGAGGGAAGGTTGGTTCTCAGGGAACCAACCTTGGACCGCGGGCTTCAAGGTTGGTTCCTGGAAACTGATGTATCCTATGGCTGTCTAGCTGCTGATTAGCAGCCACAAGATTGCCCCCTTAGTTACTTTAAAATACCTAAATCGATAAAGTGCTAAAGCCAGAAGTGTTATCCAAACATTCAGCTCAAAGTGTCCCTAATTTGTTTTGGGTTTTGTAAGATAGTCTGGAAAGTTTTGATTCAAAGCCAATTGCATAATATCCTTTTGGCAGAAAATAAGCGTATGATGCTGCCGTATTAAGACAGGCAATTAGTCCATCCAGTTTTTTATTTATAAAATTATAATTCACATTTCTAACTCAGAGTGTTCAAAATTAAGCAGAAGTGACCTAAAAACATCTATATCATACTCACTACTCTTTCCTAGCCCTATCCAGAGATGCCAGGGATTGAATCTGGGTGGGACCTTTTGCATGCAAAGCATGTGCTCTACCGTTGAGCTGTGGCTTGTCTCCTTATGTCCTCTCTTTAAAATCAAATGAAAACACACACAGAGACCTGTTTCACACAACATGGTGTGGCTCTTGGTCTGTTCTAGGGTTATGCAAGAGTTGTTTAACACTCACATAACCCATGCTTGCTGGGTTCGCACAACATGACAACTGCCAAGCGGGGCTTGGATGTGCAAAATGGCAGCCACACACTCCACAGCCTTAACATGGATTAAATTACCCATGGTGGGATGTCGTGTCATGCGAACCACCCCACAGTGTAGTCTCATGGCTGAGTCTACAGAAGCTCCTTCTCCATATCCTGCCTCAAGTCTAGCTAGTTTTAGTTTCCATGCACATCTTCTCAATAAGCAGGATGAATGTCCAGTCACAATACGGGAGGAAACTGTATCACTCAACGTGTTGATATCATTGGACCTATAGAAGATTAAGCAGGGTGGAAATAGTAATGAATGAGTAGTTTAATTAATAAGGGGTGTGTGTGCCTTGAGAGCCACAGTTTAGAAATTTGCACTATGAACTTGTATGTATGTATACATATATCCATATACTCTATAAAATGTACCTGGGGGTGAGGAAGTGATGATTAAGGGCACCGAAAAGAAAGTTTTGCTCATATTTCAGGCTCTGTTTCTAACACCCACTCATGTGTAAGAAGCCTTCTCTTAACGCACTGGGACTCAAGAGTGGTTCAATATGGAGTCACTAATGGACATTTTGTCTCTTTTTTCCCATTTTCCTTGTATGTACTGCAATGCACTGATTTTTCCATTTACCATCTCCCAGCCCAATGACACTGATGTAAGTAAGGAGCAATGAAGGCCATTAGATTTCCTAGAACCCCTTGCCTGTGTGTTTCATGAAGCTTTGATAGTCATGAGTTATTTGTGTGTCAGGTGTTGAGCTGAATACATTTCTGTGTATAACTAAATACTGCAGACAAAGCAGACCACATTGCTGAGGACTGGGAACCTTACAAGCCAAAGGAGGTGACTTGAACAATGGGAAAGGATGTAAGATTCAGAAATGGCTTGAATGCTAAGCCAATATGCACCTATGATCTAAACTAATATTGTTGCGCTTTAACATATTCCATGGAGAAGTAAATTTTAAGCTTCAAAACCTAGCAGGCCTCTGGCTGTAGCAATAACAAGAGGTGCTCTATAGATCCATGTGCAACTGAACTTACATTCTGGTTCAGTCCTGGGTGACTTTTAACTAGTTTTGCAGAAACATTCACAAATTTTGCTAGCCCAGTGATAATGATAATTATTTGTGGCACACTGACAGCCTGAACAAAACTGGGGGAGGGAAAAGCTCTTTAAAAAAACAGATGGCTGCCATGTTTCCTGGAAGTTTCTGCTCTCCACAAACAAATAGGCTAGTGTCAATTTAGAAGTATTTAACACAGAGAATAGGAGAGAGCCTAGCAAAACTAGCACCACATTAACATATATTTATATCCCGGAAGGTTAAGATACTTGTTTAATACATATAGCAGTTGTTGTTGTTGTTGTTGTTCAGTCGTTCAGTCGTGTCCGACTCTTCGTGACCCCATGGACCATAGCACGCCAGGCCTTCCTGTCCTGCGCTCTCTCCCGGAGCATGCTCAAGTTCATATTCATTGCATCCGTGATGCTATCTAGCCATCTCATCCTCTGCCGTCCCCTTCTCCTTTTGCCTTCAGTCTTTCCCAGCATCAGGGTCTTTTCCAGGGAGTTTTCTCTTCGCATTAGGTGGCCAAAATATTGGAGCTTCAGCTTCATTATAGCAGTACCTGGAGCTAATGTGAAATCCATATACCCTTCTTTTAAAAAGAAATCAAAACATCAAAGCAAAATAGCCATCTCCCTCTGAATTGGATGTCTTCGATTAGATGTCGAAGGCTAACAATAGGGCAGAATACCCTTGAGTTGCACAATTTACTTAACACATGGCTTCTAAAAAGCAAGGTGCCTGTCTGCTTTTCCAAAATCTGCTCCTTCTGGCATCCTCCTTTGTGCCATTGAAAGTGTATGTACAATTAATCACAACTGAATACAACTATGCTAAGGGCAACCAGCCTTTATATGAATAATAGACTCTCTTTTCCATGTGATAGATATGACACACCACGTGTTGCAAAGCCAGTCAGGAGTGTTTACTGAAATTTCTGCAGCCCACTAGGCATTTTAATTAATATGCAGATGGGCACAGGAATGGTAAACAGACTAGTGGGAATCTGATTATCACAATCAGTTCTTGTCTCCAGGAAATATTTGCATTCCTGTTTGACAGGATTGTGCAGCTTAATCAAAGGAATTGGATACAGTAAGTGCTGATTTGAATCTACATCTCAAATTAGCTGTCTGGATGCCATAATATTTTGGCTTAATACACAATGGGCTGGTTTGCACATCACGATCAGCCATGCTGAAAACAAGCCATGGTGGGTTGGTTAATTGCTTGCTAAGCCACACTGCTGTCGACAGATGATCAGGCACTCGCTGGCATGCCATGGTTTGTTTCTCCTTTGTCCTCCCGCCTGCTCCCAGCATGTATGCCAGGGGTCTTTGTGGCACAACTCATCTATACGCCTGCTGTGATGAGATTCTCCCTCACCCCTTTTCTTGCCTTGTGAAGCACCTGAGGTGACATATATATGCCATATCTTCAGAGTGAAGTGGGAGGGACTTACCTTACCTTTCAGGTTGAGGTGGCTCAGGGTTTTATTTATTTTCTTTAACACTTTTAAAAAAGCCTCTTTGACTGCTCCTTGCAGCCCATTCCTCTTCCTAGCACAGCTATGCCTGTATACATGATTGACTTACCTCTGTGTAAGCGCGTGCACCCCCAATTCAGGACTATGGCCATTTGGAGGGGGGACTTAAGCATTCCCTTCTCCTGTTTTCATGCCAACCCCCCCACACACACATACATGGGTAATGGATAAAAAAAGAGAGAACAATGAGACTTTTTTTGGCATGAAAACAGGCGTGGGGGAAAGCTTAAATCCACTGCCCCTGAATCACCCTGGTCCCAAATTGGGGACATGCACACTTACCCAGAGGTAAATCAGTCATGCATATGGACACAGCTGTGCTAACTTGGCTCACAAAGGGATAAAGCTGGTCATTGTCAAATGAAGCACTGAGCTGGAGGAGGACAGAGCTGGAGAAGGAGTGGGCAGAGGGCACTGTGAGGAGCGGCCAGGTTTTTCACTGCTCTTGCCAGGTGGCTCTGTAGCCCTTTCTGACAAAACATAGACAAGCCACTCTGCCAGGTTTGGGCATCATGACAAGCCTCCCTTAAAACAAGCCACCCTGAACAACCCAACAACAAGCCATGGGTCCTCAGGGTGGCTTGTGTGTGGTTAATAAACCACACTGAGGGAACCGCACTGGGTTCAGACATCATGACAAGCCACCCTGAAACAAAACAAACCATGGTTTGTTGTGTCATTCAAACTATGTAAGTGTCAAGGCAATAAGCAAACCTGCCGCCAGGTTGACAGCTTGGTTTATCCAATACGATTTAACCCAGTGTCTATATTGAATAGAAGCATATTACAGTATCTTTGCCACTGGTGGCACAGACCAGAGTGGAGGGACCTCTTGCCTGCTAAAATAGCCGGCTAAAAAGATTAAAGTGGTGTTACTACCTCTCCCAGCTTTCTACCATACATACTTGGGGAGATCTTTCCATGTTCCTGGTTTACATAGCATTGCCAAAGCCCCATATTGGCAAATTTCAACTCATTTATGTCTTGGTATCCACTCTGCATTCTTTAAAATAATAGAAAAAGACTGCTCAATCACTAAGAAAATATATTTTAGACATTTGATCTCTGTATGGAGGTGTAAGCAATTTGAGGAAGATAAGCTCTGCCCTGACTAAACCACCCATTTTTCCTGTATGTCTTAGTTGGGTCAAAAGAAAGAATATAGGCCTGTCCCTTTCTATCTCAGTCATTATAACTCAGTCATCTATGTGTCTTCCCACTTTACTGACAGATTTTTCCAACCTATTGAATCAACCACAGAGATGGATTATGTGTCCTGGGCTAATATACACTTTAAAAACAACATGGCTGATTCACATTAGGAATATCCATGTTTTCTTCCACTATTATTATTCCTGAATTGAGAAAAACAGCACTTAGGTCATCTTTTCCCTGTGCATCTCAGATACCACCAGCGCTCTGGTATAAAGAAAAAAACAAAATAGCATCACGAAGTAATACAGTGAGACAGACCTACAGCAGTAAACACAAAATGCAAGATAATTATGAAACCCACATGTGCTGGCAGGATTTTCTTATTCACTATTTAACCCTTCATGTCCCGTTCAATTCAACAATACGACACACGTCAGCTTTGGTTCACTGTAAATCTCTAACTGAAGCAAACGGACAGTGCCCAAGGCCACTGTACACTGTTCATATATCATTTATCAAAATGTTACCAGAAAACAAAAAAGCAGCCAATATTATCACTACTGTCTCCACTGTGTAGCAATCTTTGCTCCTAAGAATGAGGAAATCTGGTTCTGTCATGCTCACCTGCACCGAAAATTGCTTTGATGCAGTTAATAATCTTCAGTTCCCATTAAACATACTAATTGAAGACACTAACAGTGGGTGAACACTGACAGTTTGTCACAGTGCATGAAACTACTTGTTTAAGCTAGTTGCCTTTATAATCCTACCAAAAGGGGAGAATTTGACCACATTTCCATGTCTTATCAGAAATCTAGAGAAGCAGAGGAATGATAACATTCTCTTCACCACTTTACAAGACAATAGGTATGACCATTTTACCAAGTGGCTATGTGCATCCCATAAGAAACTACCACTTGGTAAATGATTGTCTGCATTCATCCATTAAGGCCAGAATTCTATAGCATGTCAGCAATGTATTTTCTGTAACATTTTAAGGGGGAGGCACATGTATGCAAACATATGGGAATTGGGAATGGTGATGGGCCTCAATTCCCAGGCCTGTGTTTCCTATATGTTTGCATATTCATGTCTCGGTCTGAAACATTATGGGGAATGCATGGTCAACACTCCATAGAAATGTGGAGAGACATCTTTTTTGTAATGTTGCCTAAGCCTACTTGAGATGAAGTATAGTAAGACCATGTTTACATGAACATTACTTAAATTTAATAAACCTTTAACAATCTTTAACTCTTGTTCTGTTTTCAGTGAGAGCAAAGTTAGGAGGAGGACTTAACTTATTTGTCAAGTATATGTACCCCTAATTCCTGAACCGTTTGTTCATGTGAATATTACCCCCTGCCTAAACCCACCTTACTCCATCCTGAGATACATGAGTGGTATCAGAATAAGACAGGCCTACTCCATCACTATTGTAGAAGTACCTAATGCTGTTCAAATAAGTTCATTCTAAAGTGTGGCACTATTTAACTCCTTTTCTTCTATTCCAGTGCAGTGGTGTGGATGGCTGGTGTCCTTTGAACTGTCAGGCTGATGTAAGTTGTTAGGATTTTTTTTCTTTCAGATCTGTAGTTCAGTGGTTCAAGGCCAGAATACGTAATGATTCCTTATTACATTTATCCCTATGAGAACCCTGTGACACAAGGTCACTATTATTCTCATATTGCTTTTTTTCCCCTTGCTTAGCTGATTTTTATTTTTACAAATGACAAAAGTGAGCCTAAGAGATGGTTAGTTTTTGTGAACCATTCTATGAGTCCTTTGCCTGAGGACCAAAGTAGATGTGGTGGGGCAGCCATTCCCATGTGAGTTCCACTCACATATAAAGTGGAAGGGTCTATACCAGGGGTGAGCAACTTGTGGTCCTCCAGATGTTTTGGCCTACAACTCCCATTGGCCTTAGCCAGCATAACTAATAGTATGCTGAGGAGGACAGGGCTAGAGCGCTTGGGTTCCTGCCCCTGCCAGGGGTCAAGGGGTTCCTTGATAGCCAGCAGAGGCAGGACGAGCCTCCAGTATCAAATTCTTAGCCAACAGAACAGTCACCTTTGCAGCTTCCGCCAGTTCACCATTTGACTGAGGTGCCTTTGGTTTTGCAAGCTCCGTTGCACCCAACAAAGGTGCAGGACAGATGCCATCACAAGCCAGACCCTCCAGGGGCCTCCCCACTTTTGGGGACTGAAGGATATCAGTCAGACTTGACTTCGCAGTCTTTGCTGTACCTGTCTATTTCCTCTTGATGCAGCGCTGGGATCCCAGGATGCTATCTCCCCATCAGAAGATCTGGGGCAGTTCTCGGATCAGGTTATTTATCTGGCCAACTCATTAGGACTCAAGACATAGCAACCTGTCTCTATCATCCAAGACCTGGTGCTTGACACTGTGAATACTGAACTCTCTTGGCAGGTAGCGATTCCTCTTCTTCCAGCTCTGCACCATACCATAAAACAGTCATGGAAGGCCCCCTCATCTATGACTAAACAGCTTGAGGGAATGTATCACGTTCAGGATAAGGATACTGAGTTTTTATTCACTCACCCAGCCCTGAACTCTGTCACTGAGGCAGCACAGGGTAAATCAAGGAGGTCCACCATCTTGACTTGCTTGGCAGATGACTACATTCCTTGGCAACCCTGGGAGTCAAGGTGTCCAATTACCAGGTGGCTAGAGATATCAACTCTTCCTCTGGGAGGAAGTTGGCCACCTCTTCGACCACCTTCCCAAGGTGTTTCAAGGTGAAGCCATGTGCCTTTTCAGGCAGCAGATCAACACCTCTTGACACTAGGTGGGCTGCAATGCCAAGGTTGTCATTGGGGCAGTTGCTTTGAGGCATCACACCTGGCTGAGGTCTGCAGGCCAATCCCAGGAGGCCCAGTCTTGTATCGAGGACTTGCCATTTGATGGTCAAGATCTTTTCAATTCTAAGACTGACAAGGCCATAGATTCAGTTCAGGAGGCACCGAATATAGCATGCCACATGGGGCTGAGCCAACCAACTCCTTCGTACAAGTAAACACCGCTGGTATCATCCCCCTGTGATGCAGTATCCCTACCAGCACTCGGGTTTGGGGCAAGCATCTCAACAGCAGGCTCCTGAGCCAAGAAAATAGTACTCCTTGGCTAAGTTTAGAAGTTTTCACTGCAAGGGTGATGGGGGCAACAAGCATCACCTTTGACTCTCCTCCTCTCTTTCTTCATCCCTCTGCTCTACCTCCTGTCTTCGGAACTCATCTGTCTTCTTTTCTGCCAGCCCGAACCAACATAACATTGGACTCTTGGATTTTCTCCATCGTCCAGAGAGGGTGCAGGATTGACTTCAATGCCCTTGCTCTGCTCAGGACCCTCTGACTATCAGACCCATCATAGGCCCTTTGGCAAGAAGTACACACCCTCTTGGTGAAAGGTGCCATAGACCCATCCTGTCTTGTCATCTTAGCAACGGGTTTTACTCCCGCTGCTTTACGTTCTTCTTCATAGTCTCTGTGCATCACACATATGGGCTCTGTGCCTGTGCGGAGCCTTGATTTGGGAAACTTCTGAAGCTGAGGAGTTTTGGTGGGAACCCCTCCCCCACTGCCTCAGCGTGCATGTCCTTAGCAAGTTCCCGCTTATTCCATCAGTTCTCTTTCAACCGCCATCGTGGCAGTCTCATCTGGGAACTTCTGTGTTCAGTTTGTCGGAAAGCTATTTTTTCACAACAAAACCCTGAGGTTTATTCTTTCTGTCTCTACTCAATTACATTTCTGTCTTTACCATTGCATTATTTTGTTTGTTTGGGTTTTTCACAATCCTGCAATCACGCTTACAGGCATATGGCCCTCAAGGCCCTGTTCAGAAAGTGTGGCTGTTGCGGTAGCAAACTATCACTGTCAGATGGACACTCCTTGTGTCTCTTCTGTCTTGGTGAAGGTCACCTGTTGAGGCTTGTCCTCATTGCCAGGCGTTCTCAAAACAAGCAAGGCAAAACCATGCTGATCAGCTAAAAGCTGCGCTTTGGAAGAAAGCGCTTGAGGTGGTTGCAGATGCACCGATGGGCCAAGCCTCTAACCCCTTGGCTGGGGATGTTCCTGCCTCACCTACAAGTGTTGGGGATTACTTCCCCCCTTCACAGGAGGTTCAGTCCCAAATAGATGACCTCTGCTTTGACAGTCAAGGCTTATTCACTGCCAAGACAGATGAAGTGCTCAACTCTGTCCAGAAGGCCAGAACTACAGCCCATAAGATGATGTTTCAGCAACAGCCCCCAGCCCCACAGCACCACCAGTGGTTTAGACCTATTGTGGTCCCGTACCAGGCCTCAACCTCCGGTGTTCAGCACCAACAGCCTTGCCAGCAATCTGCTCAGCAGTGGAAGCCTTATTTGGCTTCAAAATACTGTTCATTCCACCAAAAAGGTGAATGAGGAAGTAGGCAGCATCTTTGACTATGTCCCCCTTTCTCTTTGTTGAGCTGCTCAGCCCCCCATCTCTGGCATTGTTCGGTCCTGTTTTCTATCCACCTGGTCCAACGTCACCACGGACTCCTGGGTCCTCTCCATCATACAGGATTGATACTCCCCTCCACTTGGTACCGTGAGAGTAATGGCTCCATCACCTGTTCTCCACCAAGAGGTCAAGACACTTCTCAAGAAAGGAGCTGTCATACCCATTCTGTGTTCACATCTCCATGATGGGTTCTACTCGAGGTACTTCACAGTACTGAAGAAGGATGGAGGACTCCAACCAATTCTGGACCTGCAAGAGTTAAACCTGTACATCACGCCCAGGAATTTCCACATGGTTTCTCTAGCATCCATCCTCCCTCTACTCTTCTGACAATATTAATATGCCTCTGTTGACCTCAAGGATGCGTAATTTCACATCATCATAGAGGAGTCATACCAGCGTTACCTCCGCTTTGTCATTGGTACTGACACCTATCAGTTCTGGGTACCACCTTTCAGCCTAGCCACCACTCCAAGAGTATTCACCAAGTGCATGGCAGTGGTTTGTTTACACCTTCAGATGCAAGGAGTTGAGGTGTACCCATACATAGCCGATTGGTTGTTGGTGGCATCGACACGAAATCGTCTTTGGTTGATAGAGATAACCTGTAATTTCCTTCAGTGCCTGGGACTCTACATCAACTTAGAAAAATCCCACCTACAGCCCACCCAAAGCCTTCAGTTTTGGGGGGCACTGCTGGAATTCCGTTAAGGCCAGGCTTTTCTTCCTCAAGATCAAGTGACGGTTCTGACTTCATTGGCAGTGGAACTCATCGTTCACAAGTCTTCCTCAGTGTTCAAAATCCAGCATCTCCTGGGCCTGATGGCCTTGACAATGACTGTTGTCTGTTAAGCTTATCTGCATATGAGGCCTGTCCAGAACTGGCTCATATACAATTTTGATACTGAGTGGGATGTCTGTCAGACCAGGCTACAGCTTCCACAGAACATCAGAGACTCCCTACAATGGTAGATGGTGCCAGCCAAACTGTCAAGGGGCATGCCCTTTCTTCAACCTTTTCCATCCAGGGTAGTAACTACTGATGCGTCACTCTCAGGATGGGGAGCTCATTGCTTGGGCCTCATGGTATAGGGACATTGGTTGCCCACAGAGGCAAAAGAACACACCAACCTCCTGAAGCTCAGAGCGGTGGAAAAAGCCCTTCAGGCATTTGAGCTGGACCTGGTAGGCAGACTGGTCCAGGTCACATTGGACAACACAACAGTGGTCACATATTTGAATAAACAAGGGGGTATGAGATCGCTTTCACTCCTCACCCTGACACTCAAGATTTTTCGGTGGTGTTTCCCTCATCTGATCAGATTGGTTGCAATTCCTGTTGCTGGAGTGGACAATGTCTTGGCCAACCAACTCAGTCAGACCAAGGTAAGCTCCCATGGGTGGGAGTTGGACAGATCGGTCTGGAGGATGCTTTTTCAGTGCTGGGGCACGCTGGAGGTGGATCTCTTTGCCACACAGCACAATGCTGTTTGCCAAGCCTTTTGCAGCTGGACAGGTCACGATACAGGTTCATTGGGAGATGCTTCCATTCTCACATGGATGGGAGTGTTGTACTACCTTTTCCCTCCATTCCCACTGATTACAGAGGTCCTGGAAAAGATTGGAACATACGGTACCGAGTACATACTCATTACCCTGTCATGGCCTTCCCTGCCCTGGTCCCCTCGCTGCTCAGAATGGCACAGGGACAATACTGTCATCTCCCATCACGTCTGCCCCTCCTCATCAGAGAGAATGGCAGAATCCAGCACCCAGACCTGATGACTCTTCACTTGGCGGCATGGAAGATTGGGTGACAGAGAATGATCTGGTCCCGGCATCGATTCAGAAGATCCTCAGTGCTGCCCGTAAGCCATTTATGCGGTGTTACTATTCCAGGAAATGGACTGCTTTTTCTGCTTTTGCCCATTCTCATGGTTTTCACCCACTGTGGTGCTCCTTGCATCAAATCCTCCAGTTTCTTCTCTCTGTGTTTGAGAAAGGACTCAAATTGTCATCTCTCCGAGTCTACCTCTCTGCTGTCTCTGCTTTTCACTCTCCTGTTGAGGGGTTTTCTGTTTTCTCATGTCCAACAGTGAAGAGGTTTCTAAAAGGGATTAGGAATCTGGCACCCCAAATTCATTCCACAGTACCGAGTTGGAACCTTTCTGTGGTATTAAAGGCACTCTCATCCAAGCCCTTTGAACTATCAGCAACTACAGACTTGCACCTCCTTTTTGGTGGTTATCACATCCATGCGCCATGCCAGTGAACTCTGTGCGCTCAGAATAGACCAGCCTTACCTAACCTTTAATTGTGATAAGGTGGTCCACAGACCAGACCCCTCTTTCTTGTCTAAAGTTGTGTCAGATTTTCATTTAAACCAGGACATTAATCTGCCTGCTTCCTTTGCTTCCCCATCTACACCTCTGGAGTCAACCTTGCATACGCTTGATGTCTGCTGCACTTAGGCCTTCTGTAAGTCAAAGACTGAGCAGTTCCGACTATCACCCCGCCTCTTTTGTCTGCTAAGGGAGCAAGTGTGAAGGCCAGCCTCTCTCAACTCAGCGCTTTGCTTTCTGTGTCACCAAGACTATCAAGCTATCATATGAGCTGGCTGGACTCCAACTGTCTGCCCCAGTCCAAGCTCACTCTACTCGCACGGTAGCGATGTCAGTCACATTTGACAGAGGGGATGCCATCCCTGAACTGCCACACTGCAACCTGGTCAACACCATCTACCTTCATTAGACATTACAGACTGGATGTTTGGGCTGGAGCTGACTGCTTTTGGTCATGCCGTCCTTTCTTCTGTGTTGTAGTAGGAGACTGACCCACCACCTTGTAAGTTAGCTTGCTACTCACCCATATGTACGATGCACAGAAACCATGACGAAGAAAGACAGGTTGCTACTTGCAACTGTAGTTCTTGGAGTGGTCATCTGTGCATTCACACAACCCACCTGCCGTCCCCTCTTCGGTGTCATACTCGAGTTCGATGATGGGTACTGAAAGTATTTCTTCTCAGTTCTGAGGCTACATTGTCAGTCTCAAGGAACTGAGGGAACCTCTAGGGACATGCATGCTGGAACGGTGGGGGAGGGTTCCTGCCAAAATTCCTCAGAAGTTTCCCAAAACAGGGGCCTGCACAGCCACAGAGCCCATATGTATGAATGCACAGATGACCACTCAAACAACTACAGTTACAGGTAAGCAATCTGTCTTTTTTGTTTGTTTATTTATTACATTTTTATCACATCCTTTATCTGAGGCAGTCCAAGGCACACATGGTCTCTCTCTTTTATCCTCACAACAGCACTGTGAGGCAGGTTAGGATGAGGGAGAGTGGCTGACCCAAGGTTACCCAGGAAGCTTCATGGCTAAGCAGGAACCCGAGCCTGGAACTTCTCTGTTACGGACCAACATTCAAGACAGGATGCCACAAAAATACATCTTTTGAAGTCCCTGATCATGCAGTTAGGCACTTGGAAACAGCAGATAGCAGAGACCATCCTGGCTTCTATGACTGGAAGGACTTTTACTTCCATTACAACGCTAGAATTGATTTAGGAGGCCTACAGAATTGCAGTACCCCATTCTTCCCAAATGTGAAATGAATATCAAGAGTGTTAGGCTTAATTAATATTTATGAAAACATTTTGAGATCCACAGCTATGGCTAGTTATGAGGATGAACAAGAGCATGTGAATATAATTTGCATTTTTCTGGTCTAAAGTAACTTTTTAAGTGTTATTGTCTTTCTACCTTGTAGTAGTACATTACTGTATTTAAACTTGTCCCAAAGATGCCACAGACAATGCTTTAGACCAGGGGTGGGGACCTTTTTTCCCCTGTTGAATATAGGGATGTACAAACTGTGTAAAATCCGCTCCGTGTTTCGCAGATTGTTAGGCGCCTTTTGTTCTGTCATTCGCTCACAGATGGATGCAATTTTTTTTCCTGTCATATGGAAAAATATGCAAATAATTACGTAAGAGGTGTCGTAACAATTTACATAATTTACCTTAGTACGTAACATTTAGCGTATTGCCCATTCCATTCAACTTTTCCTCAGCAGAAACTTGCATATTTTCCTACGAATAAATATGCGTAAATTTCAGGTAAGTAACAAAAACATCTGAAAGTCCACGGACTTTGCGCAGCCTGAGGGGGTTGCTCCACAGCAGATTCCGCATGTCGGATTCTTAGAAATCTGAGTTCATTTTAGTCCATCTCAAATTTCTCCAGCATCCCTAGTTGACACCACATTTCCTCAAGGATAGTGTATTGGGGGCTGCATGCTGGTGGTGGGTGGGCCTGAAACCAGCAGTGGGCAGGTTTGTAGTTTTCTCTTTCTGCCACCTGGTTTGCTCCCCCCGCTTTCCTCTGTGACCAGCAGGCTGCCTGGGGATGGACAGATTGTTCTTGCCAAAGATCTGAACTGATCATTCGCAGGGAGCTTTTGAAATTAAGCCAAGGGCCACAGGTTGCCCACCTCTGCTAGAGGCAAGACTACTTCCTTGCTAGGAAGCCAAGCAGAGGAGGATTCTGGGATCTCCTCACATGAGTTCAGTGAAGATGATCCACCCTGTGGGGAAAAAAAGTAGGGAATGTAGCCATACAATAGTACCACTGATCCTCTGATGAGAGCTACAAGGAACATGTAACTAGAAGCACAAAATAGCAGTCATATACAAGGTCAGTAGCAAGCATAGGAGCAGAAGCAAAGCATCTTACTGGGAAGGTCAGAAATGTGTATATTAGGCAATATTGACCTGTTGAAGCTGAAATTTCTTCTTAATTCTTGTCTTCTTTTCTCTTCAGAATCTGAACTGTTTCCTCATTGATAATAATGGATTCATACTTGTTTCCAAAGTCTCTGTGCAGGTAAGAATGAATTAATTAATGAGCACAGGACAGCTTTCTGTGCCTAGCCTACCTCCAAAGCTGAGGGTGGAGGAAGGACTAGATAAAAGGAGAAGGAGCAAAGTGGAGAAGTCTGCAGGCTTAAATGAGTGTACTTCCAAGTTTTCCCCAGAGGAACAATGAATGCATGCCAGAATCACATTTTAGACTTTGTGCAAATGTGAAAATCTCCAAAAACATATGTATTCATTTGTTATAATTGCATCCTTCCCTTCCTACAAGGGAGCCAGAGTTGAGATTTTGCTTCATTGAAACCTAATAAGTTAGGCTAAGTTGAGAGACAAGTGTCATCCAAAACTGTAAGCTATGTGACTGAACGGTGATTTGAACACAGGATTCCCACAGTTAAGCTGTACTTATACTGAAATCGTTATCTTTGCATGTGAATGTTGCAGCTGAGAAGGTTTGGCTTGTGGGCCATGTGTAGGATCCCTGTGTCTTTCAGTTTGACCATGTCCCGTGTACGCTTTCCTTCCCTACACAAGTCTCTGCTATAAACTGCTGCTAACAAGCTGCTGCTGCTGCTGCTGCTCAATTGCATCCATGGTTAAATTCAAACTGTCATCCACTGTTGGTGAAATCAGTTCCCTAATTCCCTGGCTTGCCTTCCTCCTACAGCACCAGACCCTCAATCATTCCTGTGCCTCATGCTTTACCTGAGCAGCAGACGTGCATCTTCCAAGGAACTGTTGGGAATAGAAACTCCTTTCTATCCACTGTTGTGATAACTATGTTGCCCCTTACAAGTTGCTGCCCTAAGCAGCTAGTTAGGTTTGTCTAGTTGTATGGATAGACCTGCTGACTCTTGGCCTGTGTAGGCTATTTCTTTTCTAATTTAGAATCTTCTGTTTCTCTGCATCTTCTTATTATAGATTTCAACCTAGGGCACTAACTTCTCCTTTCTGTACATGCCTCAAAAATTCTGGCCTTGGGACCAGGTGTTGTGGCCAACCTGGCTCATTTAATGCCAAATGCCACCATTCTTCTCCTCTCCATCCCAGTGACTGGGATAGATCCAAAGGGCTGCTTGCATGAGAGGAAGGCACTTCCGTTCATGCAAGGGTAAGTCCTCAATTGCCTCCCACAGCGCTCCCTGTGCCACATCCCACAGATGGTCTCCCAACCCTCAAGAGTGGCGAGGGAGTTCTAAATGGAAAACCCCTATTCTGTAAACCAAACCACATTTGCACTTGTCTGGGCCCAGCACATTGTCTATAAGCAACTGATGCAGTCATTCTGTGACAAGGTGCTACTCATTTTATCATAACAGCAAAACTCCTAACAAAGAAAACATGCCATGTCTGTTTCACTCCTGGCACATGCTGGGAAGCCAGTCCGCATCCTTGGCTATCAGATCCATGTAGCAGAAGAAAAGAGGGCCCCCACCATACCTATTCTCACATTACATTAAACATACTTTCCCCAACATGAAATAACCTCTGAAACATCAGAACTTTCCCATTATGCAGAATAATCCAAACAGGAAGTGCAAAAACAAGGGAAAGCAGCTGTGATATTCTAAGAACAAAATAGAGAAGAAACAGTCTAAACCTCTGCTACACTGAAAGGAACTGTTGAGGGATTTGTAGTGTGTAGCTGTTCCTGGTAAACAAAGCAAATTCTGCCATGGCTGTCGAGATCCAAGTGAGGGCCCAGTGTGGCTCGTTCTGTCACTTTTTGCGTGCAGAGAGACATTCCTTCATGTACACATTTTCTAAGATTGTTGTGATAATTATTCTGTACTATATTTCAAAACAGTTTATACCTTTCTAAATGGCATCTTTCAGTTGCTCCCCTAATACTTTTGGGGTTTTAAAAATACTCGCAATTCTCACTGCAGGGGGAGGGAGTGCCTTAGGCAAAACTATGGAAAGAGGCGCATTTTTAAGGTACCTTGCCTCTATAACTGACAGCTGCCCACCTTTTTGCTACCTAGACAGGTTTTTGTTTAAAAGCTAATGATAAGTGTTGTTTTTTTTAAAAAAAATGCATATATTTAAATGAATTGGCCTATGCAAAATAAACAATTATCTTTATTCCTTTGGGAGAGGTGGTTCATCTTTTAACTTCTGATTAACCCAGTTCTTTTCTTCCCAACTGAATTTTATTTCCAAATGCTACCTTTTCCCTTTTCCCTTGCTATTGGATGTGCATGTCATTCATATAAAGGGCCAAACTAGAGGTGACGCTAAAAGCATAATTATAAACCATATCAGTTTTTAAAATATTTTATAGCAGGTGGGCCAGTTTTCATCGGGACCGCAGCATGCAGGGAGGGGAGCTTTAATGCTTCCTTCCCTAGCCAAGTTCCCAATGAAAAGCCCCTCCCCATGCAACTATTAGCCATAGGAAAAAAGTTCTCAAGGGTGCCAGTTTCAGAGATTAACTACAGCAAGGATGGAGATTCAACGACGGGAAGAACAGCCCTGTTTTCCTGGACCTCTGCCAATCTGGATTTTGACACAGGCATGGAACTAAAGCAGTTCTTGGGGCCTTCAGCCAATAATTTATGGTGAAAGAGTTCTACAGTCAGGGTGCCACAACTGAGAACACATCCTCAGTTTTATTTATTTGTTTATTTATATTATTTTTTGAAGTATTTTTATGCCGGTCCTCAGCTGAAAAGGCTCCCAGAGTGGCTTACATATAATTAAACAAGACAGTCCCTGTTTACAGGCTTACAATCTAAAAAGACACAACAGCAAGGAAAGAAGAATGGGGAGGAAAGAGGGAAAAATAAGTCAGCAGGGCTGGTGGAACGGCTCCGCTTCCCTCTCTCGTCTCCCTTCATACAGCCTGCTGGAATGGCTGGTAGTGGTGAAGGTTGAGGGAGAAGAAGCTTTCATGAGGGAGGCCTTCATCAGGACTAGGGATGTACGAAAGTCACTTACCTTTCCGCGGATTATGTTCATGGGGGGGGACCGTCCCTCCCGCCGGAATCCTCAACGGGGGGGGGGGAGGCGATCCGTTCCTCCCGCCCGGAATCCTTGACGGCCGGCTGTGCTCCGCGGTGGCTCTGCGGAGCAGCTGGCCAGGCCCAGGCCAGAGCCGTCCGCAGCCGGATTTCCGGCCGCGGAGGGCTCTGGGTAAAAAACAACAACCACCGCGTATGCAAATGGCAGCGGCTACGGCCGCCGCCATTTGTGTTCCTTATTTTTCGCCGTCTTAGTCTATGTAAATATTTATGTAAACTAAGACTGTGAAAAATAAGGAACGCAAATGGCAGCGGCCGTAGCTGCCGCCATTTGCATACATGGTTTTGTTTTTTTTAACCCAGCCATGATAGGCTACGTAAATCTTTGCGTAGCCTATCACGTCTCTGTAAAAAAACAACAACACACACCTCCAGACTGCAAATGGTGGCGGTGGCAGCCGGTCGGAAGGCCAGCTGCTGCTGCTGCCAAAGCTGCCGCCAGAGCCGCTGCCACCCGGAAGATCTGCCCCAGGTAAGTCTTGTCCCGGGGGGGATCTGCGGGGGGGCAGGCCATTCCGCCACAGATTTCGGGGGGCCGAATGCACTGGCATTTGGCCTCACCGAGATTCGTGGCAGAATCCTCTGACATCCCTAATCAGGATTGGTGGAATGGCCCTGCTTTCCCTCTCATCTCCCTCAGCAAAGCCTGCTTGAGTGGCTGGTGGTGGTAACAGCTGAAGGAGAAGAAGCCTTCATGAGGAGGGTCTTCAGCAGTGCCAGTGGAATGTCCCTGCTTCCCCCTCTCATGTCCCTCAGTACAGCCTGCTCAGAAGGTAGAGGCATGGGTGGAAGGCCTCTAATGATGATCTCAGTGTAAGTACAAGCTAATGTGGAGGCCATGTTAGGCTTTGATGGTAAACATCACCACTCTGAATTGTGCTTGGAAACAGACCAGAAACCAGTGAAGATGTTTAACAATTGGAGAAAGGTATTTCCACTGATGGATCCAAGTCAAATGTCTTGCAGCCATAGTTTAAATGAGCTGAAGTTTCTGAACAGTCTTCAAAGGCAGCCCCACATACAAACATTTTGCAGTAATTTTCTATATGTTATGGATGGAATATGGTTCAGGCAAAGTTTTCCTGTAGCAAAGTGGAAGTTTCAGTAAAGAAAAAGAGTTAAAAATAAAGGGAGCTGGCAGCAGTGCTTTCCCAGTATGGGGAACTGCAAAATGCAAGAAATCTAAGCAGGAAACATGTTGACTATCCCATCTATAGAGGTTTCCCTGGGCTAAGTAACTTTACAGTAGAAGGAGATTTGAGCAGATCAACTACTTGGAATGCAGTGATTCCCTTTGGTGGCGGCAGCATCCATATTTACATGGTACATTTCAAGTATTCAAAATACTTTGCATGCATTAATTCTGTAATCCTTAGAACACCCTTTCGAAGTAGGCCAGTATTATTATCCCAATATTGCAGATGGCAGACTGAGAGATAATGACTTATCTAAGGCTGCCCTACATCACACTGCTCTGTAACACTTTTTCAAAACAGCCTGAGGACATAGCAGACCATCACTTGCTTAAAGGGTTTGTTTTATAATAGTGGTAATCAGTAAATACTTCAGACTTGTAGCAGGGATGGATTAGCCACAGTGATAAAAAGCTGAGGAAGCTTATCACTAACCACTTTTGCTATTTTCTCTTTATGTCTCCCTGTGCTTGCAGACCAGGAAATTTTTGGGGGAAGTGGATGGTTCTGTTATGACCCAGCTCATAAATATGGGAATGTTCAAAGAGTAAGTGTCACCATCTCCTTTCTATCAATCTTCTTTCAAAGAGGAGGCTGGTAGAAGCAAAACACCTTCTCTGCAGTGAGAATTATTACAACTAAACATGAAAGGAGGCAATGAAGGCAGTTAGGGGTAGTTCACATAACGCATTTGTGGTCTGCAGGAAGAGTTCCAAGATACTTAAATCCCCCCTGATAATCTGTTCCTGCTTGACTCCAATAGGTCTGTTTCAAATGTAATGTGTGAACTGCATGAACATGAGTATGGGTCAGCAGTAATTCTATGATTGGAGCAGTTAGAAAAAGTCTTGCTGCAATCATAGGAACTACTGCTACATCTGTGATCACCCAGTTCATGCGCTTTATGAGCAAATACCCAGTATTACATATTGGGTGGGTTCATCCTATGATTAAGCCACCATGGGTTAGTTGTTCGCTGTAACCTGACAGATGTTTGGGCTTGCCGTGGCTTGTTTCCCACTGCATTCCCTGTCAGTCCTCCTGCTGGTTCCAGCACATATCCCAGGTGCCTCTGCAGCAGAACTAATTTCCTTGGTCCCTTCCTCTGTTTTTGCCACTTTGGCCTGCCAGTTCTATAGCTGTTCCTGACAACCCTCAACAATGATGTCCTGCCAGGTTCAGACAACACACTAAGCTTCATGGGAATAAACAACTCTAAAACAAGCCATGGGTTCTCAGGGTGGCTTGCTCATAAAAAAATAAGCCACCCTGCAGAAACCGTGCTGGATTCACACAACACGACAACCCACCATGGGTGATCAGCCAGGGTGGGTTGTCATGTTGTGCAGACCAGGTCATTATATTTCCTTGCTCATGTGCTGAAAATGAACATTGAAAGATGGCAAAAATAACATGCTGAAAAAGGGGTACAGGGACATATCTTTGTAATGCACAGACTCAGAAGTGAGGCTCCCTTTCCTACATTAGGGCAATGGCATGGGAGTCAGTTCCATGTTATTTAGCATCAGGATCATTATTCAGGCCCCCACCTGTGACCTGTTCCCCAGCCCTGCTGTAGACAATACTGAGCCAGATGGGCCAGTAGTCTGACCTGGTATAAAGCAGCTTCCTATGTTCCAAAGCCACTCCCATGCTGCTGATGTAGCACATGAAAGGCCCCAGAGTCAGATACAAATAGCACCAGAGATCCCAGGAGCTTAGCCAGATGTGTCTGGAAGGGCCAGTCTGTACTGTCTGAATTTGGCCACAGAAAACAAATGTAGCAGTTAAGTTTTGTAGCTAGCTGGCACACGTTGCTAAGATAGTTCTAGCTGAGAGAATCCGCTTTTAGGACCTTGGAGTGAATAAAAATAGCAGCTGGGGTTACTCAAGTAAATTGCATAAAGTGGTTTCATATTGTGGAGGCATACTGTGAAATCAGTAAGAAGTCTCTTCTTTAAATGCAGCATAGTCAATCAAACAATTTGTGGGATTAGATCTTGTTATGAAATATCCAGCATTAAGCACAAACTGAACTAAATGATTCAGATAAGGAAGTCTGGCTGTTCTGCGTGTGAAGTCAGATCAATGCTAGAATCCATGCAGGAAAAATTGATACATCTGCACCTATGTTGGGGAATGGGATGTAACTCACTTTGCATGCAGAAAGTCTGAGGCTCACTTCCCGGTATCTCCACTAAAAGGAACCATCTCTTGTAGCAGAGCTGGGAAAGACCACTGAGACCTTGAAAAGCCACTACCAATCAGAACAGCCAGCAAGTGGGGTAGGTGGACTGATGGTTACTCAGCATAAAGGCAGCTTCATGTCTTCTACATGTGGGCTCATTTGTCACTTCTGTGTTTCTGCAGGGTGAAAATGCTTGATTACCAAGCCATGTGTAGAATGCCCCACCACCACCATAGCGGTGCTCATCCTCTTCTCAGTGTAAGTATGTCCAGATCACATGCCAGCAGTAGCTACTGTCACAGTTCAAAAGCTCACTAATCTGGAAGCATTTATACAACTACAAAAAGTAACACTGAATATAATATATTAGGACAGCAGTGATTTACTTCCTAAGCGATTCTGCCCTGGGATCAGGCCATCCTTGGCCATGCAGAGACAGAACAACATGAGGGTGGAAATGCCTTTGCTTCTGTTGAGTTCATTGAATCATCCCTTACCACCTTCTCCTCTGCTATGATCCTGATTGCTTTTCTGTGCTCTTAGGGAACCGTCTAAGGATAGAAGAAGACACAAAGGCACTTCCGCACTCATGCCCTTTTCCCCCTGTACTCAGCAGGGAAAGTGGTTGTGGAGGCTGGATAAAACCATGTCATGGATCTGTGTGGCTGTTCCTGCATTAAGGCAGACCAAGGGAGGGAGATTGTAATTGTTTACAACAGCACAGGAAATTTCTCCTCCTCCTCCTTTTCCTTCTCCACAAATAACTCTGTGTTGGCCCCGCAAATATGTCGGTGCCACAACGAAGATGAATATTGGAACCTTTAGTTGGATATATTTTAAATGCCCAAGTTCAAACTGCTGGAGTTCCATGGGAAGGGACATTAAAGTCCTCAGGAAAGAGCTGGATACTAGGGGGAAACGCTAGATTTCCATGTCACTTTCTATCCCTTTTTCACCCACAGTCCATGTGTTCATGTTGGGAAAAAACTGACATGTGCATGGTGAGAAGTAATTTCTGTCCCTGCAGCAAATTAGCCACCACTAGTCCTCTGCACACAGATAACTAGCTGGACTCTGAAGACCAAGCAAAATAGTTCCAGACTTTAATGCTGCAGTAACAGCAACAAAAGGGAGGGTGGGAGGAGCACTTTTATTCAGACAAAATTGGCCCAGCATTCTAGGCTGATCTTGGGATTTGTTTCATGCTATTTGTATTGGACAAACAGCAGCACACATATTTATTAATCCAGAAAAGATGGAAGATGCAGGGACATTTTATTCTAGCTGTTTGTGTGAACTTTTCATTCCTTCTGTTCTCCTGCCATCTTGAAATCGGTCTGCTGCATTTTTGGTAATAAACAAAATAAGCCCCAAATTAACCCTGCATTGGACCAATCTGGAGCCAATTTTGAATGTGAATTCATAACACAGCATTACAGTCTGCTATCTCTATAGAGAAAATCCTAAAAAATACTGTTTAACACCAAGAAAGTTTCTAACTGGGTTCCTTCCACTGATCAAAATAGAATTTGCTTGTTAGAGTTGGATTAACTGATTAGCTTTATCTGGTTGGGGCTGAGTGATTTGAATTGGATTACATAAAGTTGTATTAACTAAATAGGGAAGGGATTATCTAGTTAAGAGTTGTAAAAACTTTGTAAACAGAAGGTTTTGTCATTTATACATGCTGTCTAGTATCTCAAGGAGGTCTAGTCTTTTCCTTTTAAAGGACAGCTGGATGTATATATGAGAATGCAGAGTCTTTTCAGTTGTGTGCAATAATGACAGAAACCTTGAAGATGGTAGGCAGCAATTTGCCACCAGTGAGCTTTGGCCCAAAGAATAAACTATAACGAGTAAACTGACAAGAGTTTCCTTAACAGTAAGAGGCTAGAACCATTCATATGACTGGTCTGGAGTTAGGGGTAAGCAGTGAGGTGCCCAAGTTTGCTGATGACACCAAGTTATTTAGGGTAGTTAAACATAAAGTCTATGTAACGACCAAGTAGCAACAGTAAGAACAGACCACGGAACAACAGACTGGTTTAAGATTGGGAAAGGAATATGGCAGGGTTGTATACTCTCACCCTACCTATTCATCCTGTACACAGAACACATCATGCAACGTGCTGGGCTTGATAAATCCAAGGCTGGAGTTAAAATTGCTGGAAGAAACATTAACAATCTCAGATATGCAGATGATACCACTTTGATGGTTGAAAGCAAGAAGGAGCTGAGGAACCTTATGACCAAGGTGAAAGAAGAAAGTGCAAAAGCTGGGTTGCAGTTAAACCTCAAAAAAACCAAGATTATGGCAACCAGCTTGATTGATAACTGACAAATAGAGGGAGAAAACGTGGAGGCAGTGACAGACTTTGTCTTTCTAGGCGCAAAGATTACTGCAGACGCTGACTGCAGCCAGGAAATCAGAGGACATTTACTTCTTGGGAGGAGAGCAATGACAAATCTTGATAAAATAGTGAAGAGCAGAGACATCACACTGACAACAAAGGTCCGCATAGTTAAAGCAATGGTATTCCCCATAGTAACCTATGGGTGCAAGAGCTGGACCATAAGGAAGGATGAGCGAAGGAAGGTAGATGCTTTTGAACTGTGATGCTGGAGGAAAATTCTGAGAGTGCCTTGGTCTGCAAGAAGATCAAACCAGTCCATACTCCAGGAAATAAAGCCAGACTGCTCACTTGAGGGAAGGATATTAAAGGCAAAACTGAAGTACTTTGGCCACATAATGAGAAGACAGGATACCCTGGAGAAGATGCTGATGCTAGGGAAAGTGGAAGGCAAAAGGAAGAGGGGCCGACCAAGGGCAAGATGGATGGATGATATTCTGGAGGTGATGGACTCGACCTTGGGGGAGCTGGGGGTGGCGACGGCCGACAGGAAGCTCTGGCGTGGGCTGGTCCATGAAGTCACGAAGAGTTGGAAGCGACTGAACGAATAAACAACACAAACATAAAGGGATTGTGAAAAGCTCCAGAAGACTCTCTCCACACTGGGTAAATGGGCATCAAAATAGCAAATGTGGCTCAATGTAAGCAAGTGTAAAGTGATGTATTTGTGGCAAAAAATCTTTACATTGGTGGGATCTGAGCTGGCAGTGCTAACCAAAGAAGAGATCTTGAGGCTGTGGCTGATAGCTTGACGAAAATGTCAACTCGGTGTGCAGCTGCTGTGAAAAAGCAAATTACATTTTTTCCTCCCTCTTATAGTACTTGTAATTAGAAAAGGAATTGAAAACAAAACTGCCAATATCATAATGCCCATATACAAATCTATGGTGCAACCACACTTGGAATACTGTATAGAATTCTGGTCAGCATACCTCAAAATGAATATTGTGGAACTAGAAAAGGTGCAGAAAAGGGCAACCAATGTAAGCAAGTGTAAAGTGATGCACACTGGGGCAAAAAATCCCAAGTTCAAGTATAACCTGATGAGATCTGAGCTAGCGGTGACCGACCAAGAAAGAGATCTGGGGTTGTGGTGGACAGCCCAATGAAAATGTCAACCCAGTGTGCAGCTGCTGTAAAAAAAAAAAAGAAAAAAGGCAAATTCCATGTTAGGCATAATTAGAAAAGGAATGGAGAATAAAACTGCCAATATCATACTGCCCTCATACAAATCTATGGTGCGATCATGCTTGGAATACTGTGTACAGTTCTGGTTACCACACCTAAAAAAAGATATTGTAGAGCTGGAAAAAGCTGCAAGGGGCTGGGCCAACTCTGCTATGAGGAAAGGTTACAATATTGGGGATTGTTTAGCTTAGAAAAAAAATGAGTAAGGGGAGAGATGGTAGAGATGTATGAAATTATACATGGTGTGAAGAATCTGGATAGGGATTTTTTTCTCCCTCTCATAATACTCGTAACTGGGGTCATCCCATGAAGCTGAATGGTAGGAGATGTGGGACAGATGAAAGGAAGTCCTTCTTCACACAGTGCATTGTTAAACTATGGAATTCACTACCACAAGATGTAATGATAGGCACTGACTGGGATGGCTTTAAAAGGGGATTAGACAAATGCATGGAGGATAAGGCTATGAAAGGGTACTCATCATGATGGCTATATACTAGGGCTATCAGTATCGGGGGCAGTATGCCTGTGTATGCCAGTTGCTAGGGAACAAGAGTACATGGGTGCTGTTTCACTCATGTCCTGTTGTGGGCTTCACCTCAGCACCTGGTTGGCCACTGTGCCAACAGTGCTTAAGTAAATAGGCGTTTGGTATGATCCAGCAGGGCTCTTCTTATGTTCTTATAATGCCTAAAGCTATTATAAAATTAATAAGACTTAAAAGGTCAGTACATATCATATCTCCATCACAACAGAAAATAATATATTTGCTCCAAAGCAGACTTGCCAAAAGCCTTCAAAAGAAACTGCCCACACTGTCAACATTTTTGTCACAATCAGGTGGTCAAGAAATTCCCTTTTAAAAAACTAAAATGATCTTTATTATGTAGAAACTACGAGAAGCCATATTGCACCATACACTCATAACAAAGCTTGTTTGTTGTTTTGCTTTTAATTACAGTTTGAAGTAGCAACACAGTTCCCTTTCCATCATTAGAACAGACATGTTGCTAAACTTTTATCGCCAGAAATAGCTTTATCTTCTTTTTAAAATCTGTTGAGGCTATTCTAACTGGAGAGAGCCAGTGAAATATTTACATCTTCTAAGTCTCTTTCCTATTTCTGATCAACTTCCCGACCCTTTGAGACAGGAGTTTCATAATTATTGGTGGTAACAAGGAAGACCAGCTTCCTGCAAAATGCCTCCTAATTTGTTGATTGCTTAGGGAAACAAGGTTGGAATTGTGAATTCCATAAGATACTCCTTTTCTTCTGAAACTTTATCTTTCTTTTTCAACAGCCAGTGTATGCCTTATTGGCAGCAGTAAAGTGGTTGGTAACTGACTTCCTCATGTAAGTATAAACATTTTGGAGTTCTGGGGAGCCAGTAGGAACTGTGATTGCAAACATTAGTACTGTACTGAATCCGTACATTAGTCAACTGATGCTTGAGCTGATTAATGTGAGGGCAAACATTAACTGGTGGGGCTTCAAGATAAGGGCACATTTTAAAATTTATTTTTATTCTGGTGTTTTACTGTAATAGGGAACAAACAAGAAAATATTAAAGCAATTTTGAAGCAATTGACAGTGCTAATAGAAACAGAAGCTAAGAAAGATCGCTATGTACATAGTCCAGCTTTTTGAAAATGCAGAATTGAGAGTCATAAATGGATTTGCAGGACCATGACACCGAGGACATACCTGTTGCTATAAACTAATTCCTCCTTCCCAGGAAACCCTGGGAACTGTAATTCTTTGAAAGGTTAGGGATCTCTAAGAGAATTCCCAGCACCCTCACTAAGCTAATCCCCTGGATTCTTCGGGGTAAACCATGCCAGTGAAGCTGATACATGTTTGTACTGCAGAAAAGCCTTTAGTCCCCTTGCGGAGAGTAATACGTATGAGGGACAATGCAGGACAATGGAATAATCAAGTAAAGGGTGCTTTGGGTTCAGAGAATGGAAGTGTCAGATGAGTTATATTAACAGAGGCACAATTCTGCCACTGGACCTGCTTAATAAAACATCTGGGCCCTATTTTAATAAGTGAATACCTGCACATGCACCTCTTTCTCTTCTGATTCAGTGCTTTAGCACAGGTTCCATAAGCACTGGAAAGAGACATCACTCCTCCTGCACTGCTGAAAATGCAACTATATTTGCACATCTTTTTCTAAAGTGGTCTGTGCTAGTTATGCTAACCTTGAGAGTCTCCCAGTTTGCCTCAGATGACTAGGGAAGGAGTGTGGACTAAGCATTCATGCCCACATACATGGGATTAGAGCTCTGGGAGAAAAAACACACACAGTGCAGAGATACTATAAAATAGAGGTATTTCTCTTTTACCTTCATTCCTGTAGTAGCCAAGAGACTACCAAGAACCTTACTATGTGGGCAGCTTAATTATTTCCATCTTGCAGATGAGGAAACATGGTGAGCTGATTTGTCCAAAATCATAACAATGCAACATCTGTAATGGAACCAAAAATGGCGTCCAGACTTCCTGATTTCATAGAATAGTAGGGTTGGAAGGGGCCTATAAGACCATCGAGTCCAACCTGAAGTGAACATCCATGCTTTACTATGTGCACCTACATATCAAGGCATGATATGCCTTGATATGTAGGTGCTCACATTTATAATAGTCCTATTCAGGTGTCTTTGTTTTCTCCATGCTAACAACACTGCATGGAGGAGAAGCAGCAATGAGTGTGCCTGCCTCGCCCTCTCTGTTGGCATCCCTGGGACCTTCCATGAGCTGGAGAGTGACCATGTGCAGCAGGGTGCATATGTAGCCTACATGACTAGAGCAGGCTCCCCACTGCAGGCAGTCCCTCTCCAATCGTGGAGCCAGCTGCTCATCCCCACTTTCACTCCACATGATTAACCTCATGTGGAGAAACCTGAATAGGACTAAAATAAATGTGGGAAAGAATCCCTAAGGGAACTGTATATGAAATCACGAATTCTGATACGTACACATGAGAAGGCAGACATGAGCACACATTTGCCTAGAAAATATGTGCATTCACTAAAAATCTGCAGGTTATTGCAGAGACCATTCATTTTCCTTGGGGAAACAGCATTATGTGTTAACCTGTCAATGTCATATGATACATACCTCTTAAGCAGAAGTGTATTTTTATGTTGCATTAATGCTGAAATAAACCAAAAAGTATCCCTGGATCACCAGACTTACCCTTCCTCTCTCAAATTTGACTAAAATTGAGAATTTTTAGTAATTTGTGTGGAAGCAAAATATGGAGGAGAGACAATCCTTTTCCTATGAGGAAATATATTAAAGCTGTGGGCCTTACCTGCCATCTCTGTCAGATCTAATTATGTATCATGGGAGAGAAGGGGACTTCAGCAAGAAATACAGATCCATGAGTGCATCTGGTACAGCAGAGATCAGTTATTATATTAGGCTAGACTGAAGTGCTGGATCCAGGCACCTCTGAACTTGGGAGAAGAGCCAGATTCCAAGACTTGGTAGAGATCAACGTACAGGCACTCTCCACAGCTGTTGCTGCACACCAAATACCAGTGATCTACCATTGCTGAGAAAGATGGCTTTCAAGGTGACTGAGTACACTTCCCTCCCAGCCACAAAGAGCACAGTGTTAATTAGAGTTTTGCCACAGGAATTAGTAGTAATTTATTTTAAGATTAAGGTACAATTATCCATTGCAAAAAGTAACAAAGGAGAGGTTGGATCCAGATTTAAGCTAGGTCAACTCCGCTGGTAGAAGTGGACTTCTCCATGCCCCCTTCCCATGGTACCTCATCCAGTCCCCTGAAAATGCTACACAGAGAGTCATGGGACCTTGCTGGATAGAGTGAGCTGTGGTGTGTGTGTCGGGGAGGGGAATCCCCAAAAATCATATGGAGAGATCTGCTGTGAGCAGAGCCCTTCCTCTCGAGGAAGGCAGATCCTGGATCGAAGTAGTGGATTTTACATAACTAGATCAGGCATGAACAAAAAGGAACTTGAAGGTAAGCTCTAGGCAGCTCCTATAGCCTAATAACTCAGAGCACAGCAAGTCACAAAGACTGCCTGCCTCTGTAACACCTCTACACCTTCTGGGCTAACGTAAAATACATCTTTTTCTTTTGGCAGATTCCTTTTGGAGTTTAATATATCTAGCTTCTGGCACATAGACAACCTGGCAGATGGTGAGTATGCAGGATTACAGCCAGCACACAGCCACCAGGCTTGGATGAAGGAGTTGCACATAGTAATGCAATTTAGTACCATCCAAAGGCATCATCACCCTGCTGACACTGAGAACATAGTCTCCAGGTTCCATGTCACCTGTATACAGATCCACTGGAATTTACTGGCAAGGTTTAATGTCACTGGCTAGCGTGGCAGCTCAGTCTGTGGTAAGGTATCACACAGGGTAGTTGAAAGACCATTTATAAATATCTGCTGAAGCAGTTCATCAGTTCCATTTGCCTACCACCTTTGGGCATTTTGGCTGGAACATGCAGGAGAGTGTCAGTGATAAGACACTTAAAGTTGATGGTATTTTGCCTAAAACAGGGTATTTTTGCTAAAGCATATGATCTAGAGATGATATGTCTGAGCTGGTTTCACTTGGTCTGGGAGCTCTTAAAATTATGAAAAATGCACCTTTCATTTTTTAAAGGATACAACGTGAGTTCTCCTGATTGCAGAGATCATTTTGAAAAGTGAATGGCAATACATGCTAAAACTAGAAAAACAGAGACTAACTTTTAAGAAGTCTCTATCCACTGAACTTCCCAAGTACTATTAATTTTAAGTACATACAAAAATTGGCAGTAACAATTTCAAAACAACAAGTTCATACAACAAATTTAACACATGATACTTCCCCCTAGGGCTTGGCAACCCTCATATTAATCACATCGATTATGTTATTTACATGTGTTTTAAACAAGCAGGATAGTTGTGTCCCTTCAGTTCAGGGTGTACCTCCATTATAGTACTTTATTCTGAAAACATTGCCCACTCCTGAACTGCAAGAGTGTGCTACTTGAAGCTTTCTGTTTCAAACAAGCCAGCCTTCTTGAAGTATATCACATACACCTCACATAGGCTTACAGAAGCCCTTCTCTGAGGAAAATAATCAGGACAGCATTGAAAATAGACAACCAAATATCTCCCATGAAACAGCAGTTTGGTTAACTGTAAGGCAGTTGAATTTTTAACTTTAATGGATGTGTAGTCTTCCACCTGTCATTGCTGTCCAGATACTTCATCATGTCACCATCATGTCATTCTTTCTCTTTGTTTCTTCATGTACTACTGCTTTCATTCATGTGTCTTCACAATGACATTGTGCCACCATCTTGTGAACATGTCATCATGGATCCATCCATCTTCATCATATCTTATGTCATGTGACCTACACAGCCAAGTCTGTTTTCCATCATGGTAAGTAGAATTGTCAAAATACAGCCAAAAAAAGCTCATTCTTTTGGAAACAGGAGAACATCCATAACAAATTTGTGCAGAAACTTTGGAATGACATTTCCCACTTCATAGCTGTTTAGCTTCTAGAGTATTTTTTTATTTGTAGAATGTATTACCTACCCTTCATTATAAGATATAAAGTCCCAAAGTGGGGTACAAAACCAATAGAGTGAAATCATAGAAACATTGACTGATAAAATAGTCAATGGGGAGAACAGTAACACAGATAAATAACAGTTTACAAGACTGTCCAGGTAGAAAGAGAGCTGATGGTAGTTATGACTGTCCAGCTGGAAACAGACATGTAACTATTTTTTAATTATCATGCTACCACTTGCTACAAGATTAGTATACTTCATGACAAAGTTTCTATACTTGCCATTCCAGTTGTGACCCTGAACATAAAGATATTCATAGTTGCAGGGATGGACATGTAGAATGTGCATACAGCAGCATCCTGGGCAAAGCAAGTGGGTTCTCCCACAAAAGTCTTGTTAAAATGAATGAAGGTTGCATGGCAGCAGAGGATTACTCTCCATATCAACTCAGATAATGGAAGACTGGATAATGGGAAAGGAGTGGAAGGTGGGGATTCTGCTATACACTGTAAAGATGAATCTTCTGTTGATCTTTGCATGTCTTGCCCCTACAGTAATAATCATATATTCCAGCAAACTCAGTCCATTATAAAAAGGAGCAAATCAGTATTTGAAAAGCTGCAAGATTCTTTCCGTGGGTTTTCCAATGTTCCATCCATTATATTTTTCCTAAATATATCTATACATTACTTGAATGTATGGACCTTCCTAGAGTGCTGTTCATCTGCAATCTTATGCAATCTTATCATATCACAACTGACCAGCGGATAGATGGGATGTAAAGGTGATGTCAATATCTGAGCAACTCCCATTAATATATTTATAGAGGACTAAGGACTTGTGCAGACATCATCTTTTACTCCCCAGTTGCTGTACCAAGGGGCAACATACATTTGTTTAGGTGGCTCCATAGGTGGTGGCTAGAGATAATTTTCTAGAGGTGGGCAAGAATCTTCCAGCGGGTAACCACAGCCTGTTTGCAATGTAATGTGGAGGTAGGGGGAAATTCCAACTGGAATGGAAAATTCTGGAAAAATGTAATATTGACAAAATTTCAATTGGAAATTCTGGAAAAATGTAAAATTGATAAAATTACAATTGGAAATTCTGGAAAAATGTAAAATTGACAAAATTACAATTGGAAATTCTGGAAAAATGTAATATTGATATAAACCCATATGTCCAGCGGGGGGGGGGGAATCTTCACAAAAATGGACTGAGAAGCACATTTGGAGTATTACCTGGATTTTCATGGAATCGGCTTTGATCCATCAGGAACACATGAAGCAAGATAAGTTGAGCATAGCGTACCTTTAAAATCTGGTTCTCAGCGCTTGAAAGGAACATACTTCCCAGTGAGGTGGGGGAAGTAGAACTGAATGTCATCAAACTGGGAGGGGCTGCTCAGCTGATGAGATAGTCTTGTTCCCCACCCCTGTCCAGGCTTCCCGCTGCTATTACATTATTATGAATGGAGAGAAACTAATTTTCCCATGTGTGCAGATTTCCCTGAAGAAACCAAAATCCCCAGTTCTCCAGGGCAGCATCTGAAGGCTCCTGAGAGCTCCCCACCCCAATTTCGCTGCATCCCAGCAATCTGCTGCAGAGTTATTGTTCCCACCCCATTTTTCCCAGATGTGTGACCTTTTGGCTATTTCTTCCAATGCCCCCTTCCAACACCCTTTCTCCTTCTCCCTGCTGGCAATGAGAAGCTCCCCCCATGAGAAGTTCCTGGAAAGTTTAACTGCAATAAAGCTATAAAGCAGAGAAGGGACTTTACATAACAACAGAGAAACTACAGCACATCAAGGAAGTACAACATAGCTAGAAAACACTTGAGGGTGAGTTACTAAAGTTAACCTTTAACCCTTTCACTGCAGGGGAATGAGATTTATTTCTTACTTCTGAGTAAACACACACAGAAGGGGGGATATGTTAAAGATTACAAGCAGGCTACCTAAGGTGACTGAGTGTCCCCACTACTGCAGTAATGTGAGAAGTTGCTGCTGCACTCCTGGGGATTTTCTCAATGGGAATGGGAAAAACTACTTCCTTTGGGGAAACAAGAGGGATCCCACCCCCTTGACCACATCACTGCTAAGTCACAGAGACACACCCATGATTTCATGCAGGGGGACATGGCATGCTGTGGTAAAACTGCCAGAGAGCTGCTTTCAGTAAAAAAAGAGTAAACGGAGTTTCAGAAAATGCGGCTTTTCAAGAGGGAAATGGCTGGTTGGCAGCGGACTGGTGATGATGTCATCTGTCACAAGGGAACTCAAACTGCTCTAACTTTGCACTAAATCACTCATGAAGACAGCCCCCTGGTTCTGGTCACCAGAGCTTCAGTCAACTTTCTTATAATTTATAATAGGGAAGCAGAAATTATTACAGGATAGCTGAATAAGCAGAGATGGTTCTTTTTCTCTTGCCTCCCCTTCATATAACTGCTACCATGGGTTATCTATATTAGGAAGAAATAAAGGGAGGGCTTTTACGTTGGTTAATGTGATATGCCTAACCAAGCTAAATGTTATTTTAACTCTCTGCATGGTTTACATTTTATCACCATGATTAGCTAGCTAAGTGATGTGTAGTTAAAAGACTAGACCTAAAAGAGTTGCAGAATGGTGTGACTTGAGTCCAAAGTTTCCTGGTCTACCACTGTGCCCTTGGGCAGAGAGAAAAACTATCTGAACATTTCCTGACAAGATTTAAAAAAATTATTTACATCTTGTTCCAAATAACAGCAATTACAAAAGCTTGTTTGGTTACAATTATTCTTAAGGCCACAGTATTTCGGACCTATGGGCACATGGCTTAGCAGTCTTTTTTTAGGGATGCAAACAAAACAGGGCTCAGTCAGAGTGGCATGCGCCCAGGGTCTTCTGCAATATCATAAAGGATGCAGAGGTGCAAATCTCGGATCATAAGGCCGGCTGCCTGCTTGGGCTGCCAAAATGTCTTTGGACTGCCCTGCTGACAATGAGTGTAACCTCCTGCAGTTCAAAACCACGTTCTGATATCTTTCCAGATCAATGTAATTTCTGCGATTTCCACCGCTTCAGCATACGATGCTTTCAAAAAAGTGTGTGGGGGTGTTTTTTTCCACTTTTGCTGCTGT
The DNA here is from genome assembly GCF_057233095.1 of Heloderma suspectum. Taxonomy (NCBI): domain Eukaryota; kingdom Metazoa; phylum Chordata; class Lepidosauria; order Squamata; family Helodermatidae; genus Heloderma; species Heloderma suspectum. Next base: position 24,677,020 of record NC_139464.1, read on the forward strand.
TACACCAGTATTAAGTTTAGAGACATCCACGGCCTGAGGCTGGGGATGGGGGTGAAAAGCCCGTGCCCTAGACAAGGTGATGCCTGCACTGTGTCCTGCTCCATCATTAACAGCTGACCTGAATACCTTCCCTCTCCTCAGGCTCTAGTCTGTGCAGTCTTATTACTGTTACTACTGTGTAGAACGAGCTACTCAGTCTGTTTTGTGAAAATTCATCTCTGTTCTAGTTAAAGTACAGTTAACAGAGGAAAAGGATCCTGCATAAAATGGATCTCTATGACTTCCAGACCATATGATCTTAGGGACTGAAGCATGGGTTTTTAATAAAGATGGCCAGCATCCTGTGCACCTTCTCCTTTCCCTTATTCACAAGGCATCAGTGCAGTTCCAGGGAGCCAAATGTTTGATATGTAAATTGAGATGGTGATCAGGTCCTGAACATGTAACTACACAGCTGTAACTAGCAGCTTTTGTACTCTGGGATATTTTCTAAGGGGTGGAGGTTGCTTGTTTTTTTGCAGTAGGTAATATCGCCATTGCATACTATCTTAAGGTGCAATCCTATGCATGTTTAGACAAAAGGCCTACAACTGGGGCATGCTAGGGGTATGGGGCATGCTAGGGGTTGTAGGCTCTTTTTTTGTCTTAACATGCATAAGATTGTGCCCTTACGAGCTTGTCCGAGTAGGACTACGCTATGGTTGAGACTCCACGCTGTCCATCTTATTTATGTTACACTGTAGCCAAGATACACACACACCAACAGCTATTTAATTATCATTATTCATATCTACTGAGCTAGTGAACTGGGATGTCCAGGTTCAGATCTTGGCTAGCCATGAACTCAGTAGGTAGGCTTAGGCAAGCAAACCAAATGAAGGCAAGGGAGTAACGGAAAACATCAGGGTGGCATTTGCAGGCCTGGACAAATTCTTTCCTTATAGCCTGGAAGACTTACTTGAAATCTAGAAGGAAAAAAAAAAGGTGCTGTTTACAATGCTCATTGCACCATCTGGCAGAAATTTATTTCTGTTTTAATCCCAGTCTAGGGAGGTTGTGTTAAAATAGCCTGCTGCTTCCTTCATATTTGAAAGATTAGAGCAGGGAATCTGCTACGTGGTTATATTTTAGGGCCACATTGTGAAGAGTGTTTCAGACAAAGAAAAGTAATGGCATGTCTAGAGGAATGGGGTTGTGGGTGACTGGTGCACTGAGCAGAAAATCAGTCAATTGCAACCCATATTGGAGGTCAACATACCGTTACAATGATGGCAGCTCTAATACATACACAACAGGAAGAAACAAGAAACGGGGAGCATCCGCCCTCCCCCCCCACAGTAGTACTTGACAGACTTGCCACACAATGTTCATTTTGTGAGTGGTGACATTGCAAGTTTTGTATGAAGATTGCAGCATAGCCACTTTTATAATAGGCACACTCTTAGGCTCTCTTCACGCCTGAGTTTTTTAGCAGGATCGTTCTTTAATCACTGGTTTTCACGGGAACTTTAGATGACGCCGCTGCTCTCCTGCTGCTATCTCACAACTTCCACTACCTCTTTCCATGTTATCTGAGAATGGGGAAAACCTGGCATTTTCTGTGCTTGCGACTGAAATCACCATTTCCTCCCTCCTGTGTATTTCCCCTTTAGCGCTTTGTCCCGCTTTGTGTGGGCGTGTGCTAGGGGGTGTTGCTGGTCGGTGCTGAGTAACATTGTCATGGCAACAAATTGGTGGAAAGGGGGGGCAGGACACTGACTGGGCTTCCAGTGACCATTTCTGCCTCTTTCCTATTCCATTCCGAGATCACCTTGAACAAAGCAATGCTTACTTCTGAGTAAACTCGTTGGCTGTAAGGCTTTCCTTTCCTGGGAGTAAGTGCCATTGAAATCTGTGTGGCTTGCTTCTGAGCAGGCAGGAATAGGACTGCATCCCCTTCAACGCATTTACTTGGAACTTCCCCCTCCCATTGACTTCACTGACTGCTGCTTCTCCCTTTTGCTCACCAATTCGATGGGCTTTTTTCCTCCCAGGTGATGGGGAAGTCTCCCTTCCCAGCCACGCAGGAGAAAGGCTTGACAGTTAGGATTTCAATGCCTTTTCTCCTCCTCTGAATAAATTCATCATGCAGAGCTTGGAATGGTTATTTTTAATAGTTTCCTGTTTGGGTGTGGAGTCATTTTAGATAAGGCAGTAATGCTGACGGGGGTTTCCATAGTACTCTTTCCCACCTAGCCAGCCACTACCTCTTCTGCTAGTCCACCTTGCAGGGTTGTTGGGAAGCCAGAATAAGGGGGAAGAGCAACAAAGCGTAGGGGTGGGGAAGCAAGCTGGGTGTAATGAAGGTGTCCCCTGTGAAGTGGTCGCCTGGGGGGGCGGGGGCTGCAAGTCCATTTGTGGATTTCTTGCTTCTGTAGTTGGGAACCCGGAAATCGGTATACCTTTCAAACTCAGTAGTGCAAGCAATATAATGCATTTAATTCCATGACACACTGACATATTTGGCCGAGGACTAGCAGCACCCGCAACCTCGGGGTAAGCCACCGAGAAGACTCTCTCCCCCTTGTAGGATGGAAGGGACCAGTGCCCATATCTTGCTATCCAGATCACTAGAAGGGCTTGCAACTTCCCTCCTGCTGTGGAGGAGTGGAGGGATGGGGCGGAGCCATCAATCATGTTACAGCAACCAATGAGCAGGGGAGGGGAGCGGGCGTGGGGCCAGCAGCCTCATTCTGTCCTGACTGTTCGGTGCAGCTTGGCCCAGCGATGAAGAGATATAATGCGGAGGGATGCGCTGTGGGAGATGCCTGTATACAGGGCCAGTCTAAATCCCAGAAAGGATCAGAAATCAAAAGGAATGGTTTGTAGTGGGACAAAATGCCACGTGTGAAGAGAGCCTTAGTTTTATTTGGTGCCAGTGTGGTTAGAGTGTTGGATATAGACTGTGGAAGACCTGGGTTGAAGGCCCTGCTTGGCCCCACAGCTCGGAGGGTGCCTTTTGGTTAGTCACTTTCTCTCAGCCTAACCTCAATACAACAGGGTTGTTTTGAGGATAAATGGCAAGATCATGCATGCTACCTTGAGCTCCTTGGAAGGTGTGGCAGGCATGGGGGAATAAAAATCAGATACATTTTAAAAAACAGTTTCTGATATTTTTCACTGCTTCATCTCCTAGTGAGCGACACAGACTCTCAATAAAAGAAATGTCATGTGGCATTTGCAATATCTTTGACCCTCTCCATTGTCATTATATAAAAGAGTAAATGCCACAACTGCCTTTCTCCAGGAGGCTAGTGTGCAGCAAATGTCCATCAGTTCTTAGGCTAGCCTTTAGAGGGTGGTTGTAGAATAGCTGTTCCATGGTCATTATTCTCAAATGCAAGCTTCTGCTATAATTAAATGCAAGCTTCTGCTATAATATAACCCACTAGTTCCCTCACTGTCTTGACAGGTGATTTTCCCCCAGCAAACAAATCCACACCTTATCTCGGCCACCCCCAGGTCTAAGCTTTCCTTCAGAATGCTGCAGTGACATCTCTATGTTGACATGCAACATGTTTAAAGCATTGTTTTATAGTTAATTGTATTATATCAAGAAACATTTTATATGTATTTAATTAAAGGTTTGGATGTCACTTTTCCAAAAATAAAAATTGCTCACCCTCTTCTCCACAAATAAAAGTGTAGGAGGTTTTGATTCCAGATTGGCCAACTTTAAAAAGATGCTCTAGGATATTTTGTTTGTGTATTAAATATAGAAAATAAAAGGTTAGATTTCTTTCCACTACTGAATGAATGGGAGATTAATTATTGTTGCATTTATCTGTTGCTTTTTTACTAGTGAAATTATTTTAATGAGAGTTTAGGCACCTGCTTGGCATTGTGACTCTCTTGAAGTAGCATTAAAGCTCTCTTTCTCAAGTTCGTCCCACAGCCTGGGAACAGCCACCAAGAAGGCCTGTTGGTAGTAGAACCAACAGAGGGGCTTCTCTTGAGGTTCTTAAAACCCAGGCAGGCTCATAATGGTAGAATGAGGTCTTTCAAATAGCCTAATCTCAAGCAATGTCGGGCTTTATAAGTTATAACCAGCACTTTGAATTTTGCCCAGAAATGGACTGACTGGTAGCTAGTGAAGCTGTTGTAACAAGAGAGTCATATGCTCCCTATAGCTGGCCTCAGTCAATTGTCTGGTCAGAGCATTCTGGACTAGCTGAATGTTCCAAACACTTTTCAGAGGCAGTCCTACATGGAGCACATTATAGTAGTCCAAACAGATGTAACAAAGGCATGTGTCACTGTGGTGAGATGTGTCATCTCCAGGAATGGGCAGTGTATTGTTTATTTATTACATTTATATCCTGCCTTTTTTCCGCCAAGGAACTCAAGGCGGCGTACATACTCCTCCTCCTCCTCTCCACTTTATCCTCACAACAACAACCCTGTGAGGTGGGTTGGGCTGAGAGTCTGTGACTGGCCCAAAGTCACCCAGTGAGCTTCCACAGCCGAGCGGGGACTAGAACCCGGATCTCCCGACTCCCATTCCAGCACTCTAGCCACTACACCACACTAGCCTTAGCTGTGCGAACGTACTGCTGGCCACTACTAAAACCTGGGCATCTAGGTTCAGGGCTGAATCCAGAGGTTCACCCAAACCGTGAACCTGAGTCTTCAAGGAGAATGTAACCCCATTCAGCACAGGTTGAATCCCTATTCTCCGATTTACCTTTTGACTGACCAGGAGCACCTCTGAATAATTGACACTGAATTCTCGCTTACCAATTGTTCTTGATGTTAACCCCGTCTATAGTTGTGACTTTCTAATAATGAACTCCCTGTCACCGATAGCTACATACATTCCACTTCCAGGACCAGGACACCCTCACAGACTGGGTCTCCCACACCACCTAGTGGCTCTTGCTAGCTATGCACTTTGGGAGCTAATGTCATTCTGTTGCTCTCTCTCTCTCTCTCTCTGCTCTTTTATTTCTCTTGCCTGATTTTCTCACTGTGCCTCTTTTACCTCATGCCAGCTCACAAGCATAAGAAGCATGACACGCTGCAGCCCTGTGATACAGAATACCCAGTATTTGTGTATGAGCCTGCCATCAAAGAGACCAATGGGATCATTGAATGTGGAGACTGTCAGAAGTAAGATTTTTTTTCCTATACAAATAAGTAAAATTTCCAATGTAATATTTAGTAGGGTTGCAGTCTGAAGCATTTCCCAAGGGTGCTGCTATCAATGTAGGGCTAAGACCATGAGCCAGTAAGTCCTGGCTTCATTTCTCACTCAGCTCAACCAGGAACTCAGTGAGTAACCTTCAGCAAACTACCTTCTCTTTCTCAGTCCCCACCTCAGCCCAATATATCATGCAGAGATAACCATATTGGCCTGAAAAGTGAAAATATTGAAGGCACAATCACAAAGCTTAAATGAAAGTGCCTTGAGCACTACAGAAGGTTTCAGGTTGATACTGTAGAGCGGACTGGTGGGCTAAATTCCTGATCCCTTTCAGGAATCTTTTTGCTGTGGGATGTGAGAACATGGAATGTTATCAGGTGTGATGCATAGAGACCACATAGCTGGTTACATTAAACCCTCCTGGGCCAGATGAATGACATGTCAAGATGCTGAAGGAGCTTGCAGCCATTATTTCAGAGCAGTTTTGTGTAAGTGTGGAGAATGGATGAGGGGCTGGAAGCCTGGAGATGGGCAAATGTTGTCCTTACCTTCAAAAAGAGAGAAAAGCAGATCCAAGAAAATACTGACTGGTCAGCCTGACATCGTTATTGAGCAAAATTCTAGAACAGATTATTAAGTGGGCTGTTTGTGAGCACTGAAAAAAGAATGCATTGATTACTAGGGTCAAGTTTATCAAGAATACATCATGCCAGACAGTCCTTATTTCCTTTTTTATAGAGTTACTAGTTTGGTAGATCAATAGTATATCGGGACATAGTATATCTTGTTTCAGCAAAGTCTTGTTTGACAAGATGGTGAAATATAGGCTGGACAATACTACTGTTAGGTGGACCCATAGCTCATTTGAACAACTATATCAAACAATTGCTTATTAATGGCTCTGCATTAACATGGGAAGGAGGTCTTGAGTGGAGTGCCACAGGGCTCTGTCCTAAGCCCTGAGCTGTTCAACATTTTTTATAAATGACCCGGACGAAGGAGTAGAAGAGATGCTTATCAAATTTGCAAATGACAAGAAGCTGGAAGCAGTAGCTAACATCACAGAAGACAGAATCAAGATTCAAAATGACCTTGACAGGCTGGAAGGCAGGGCCAAAACCAACCCGATAAAATTCAAGAGAGAAAAATGTAAAGTCCTGAATTCAGGTACACAGAAATCAAAGGCCTAAGTACAAGATGACAGAGACCTGGCTTGGCAGCAGTTCATGTGAAAAGCATTTAAGGTGTCTAAGGGCACAATCCTGTGCATGTTTCGACAGAAAAAAGTCTACAACTCCCAGCATTCCACAGCCAGCATGTCTAGCTGAGGAATGCTGGGACTTGTAGGACTTTTTATGTTGAAACATGCATAGGTTTGTGCCCTTTGTTGATCATAAGTGGAACATGAGGCTACAGTATGATGCAACTGAAAAACAAGGTACCGCATTCTGAGTTGCATAAACAGAAACATAGCATCCAGATCATGAGAAGTAACCATTCCTCTCTACTCTGTGCTGGTCGAGCTTGATCTGGAGTACTGTGTCCAGGTTTGAGTGCTACATTTTAAGGACATAGACAAACTGGAGATGGGTCTGGAAACTAAATCCTATAAGAAATTATTGAAAGCTGGACAGCATTAAGGACAATATTAAGGGGGGGCATGATATAGTCTTCAAGTATCTGAAATGTTGTCACACAGAAGATAGAGCAGACTTGTTCTCATTTGTTCCAGAGGGCAGGACTAGAATCAATGGATGGAAATGGCAGGAAAGCAGATTTTGCCTAACAGCCTGCCTTGGGAGGTGGTGGGCTCTCTTTCACTGGAGGTGTTTCAGCAGGGGCTGAATGGCCATCTATCAGGGATGCTGCATTGCAGATTCTGCACTGACTAGGGGGTTGGACTAGATGACTTCCACAGTCCCTTCCAACTCTAGGACTCTGTGCTTTTTGGTAGTAATCATGCAGAGAATGTTTTAATGAGGCCAGCCCTGAGATTATGCGCATGAAATACTTCCGGTATTATTAATAGAAAATGTTCCTCATAAATACATTACCTATGCAAGTTGCTTTTAGAAAATTAATTTAGCTCAGGCCAAGTTCCCAGGTAGTTGACATTGGCAGGATGATCTTCAAACAAGTTGCAGATATGACCAATGGAATGAAATAAAGGGACAGGCATCGATCCAAGAACTAAACCCGGAGTGCCAAATATTAAGATGGAATACTTCAATCCATGAAGCACTCGCCACCCACAAGCTCCCAGCAGAGGGCAGTAAAGCACTGTAGCTCTCTCTGGCTGCAGGCTGCAGCCAGGCAATTGTAGGGTACATGGGACTTCATAGTCATGTTTGAATATAATTCCTGTGCAGAGTTGTGCGCAGGGTTCATCACATATGCATATGACTTAATACACAGATTCATCCTTTACAGTATCTTCGACACACACCCTAAATCTCCAAAGCTGCCTTGACACTTAACTATAGTCTAATTAAGACAATGGGCATTGATGGATGGATGGATGGATGGATGTGTCCCTGTGTGCACACACGTAATTAGGTCTTCCGCATACACTTGTGCGCACTTTTTTTTGCCCATTAGTATGTGCATAAATCATCATGCTTACAATATAGAGTCTGTTGGAGAGAAACACACTAAAACCCACAACCTATGAACTGTAGGTAGACATGCTTACTTACATGCGCATACAGATGAAGCTGCATTCCCAGAGACAGGTGTCACATGAATTTGTTTATAAACACATAATAATTGTTCTATAATATTAATTGCTTAGTCCACCATACTTCAAGATTTCTCTCCCCGCCACCCCCGTCCCCTTTATAACCACAGTTCAGGTTTCACAAGAAAAATATTTGCGTTTTGAAGCTTGGCAGTCTTCAACTCAGTTCTGAGTTACCTAAAACATCACTGAATTCATTTATTAACTAAACATTTTTCCGCCTTTATCTCCTTTCCCTATGCTTTCTTCCCTGCTCTTCCTATTCCTTGAACCCAGGTCAAACTTGTTAGGTGGTGAGGGAAGGGACAACTGTTTTAAAATATATACATACATACATATGTTTTTCTGAACACTGGGCCGGGGGGGGGGGGGGCTCTTCTCACCTCTACAGGATGTTTGTGGTGCAGCAAATTAGCAACAGCAACCTCCTCCTCCTGGTTACAGATGCTGTCTGCGACTGCAGTATCTTCCCACCTGTTCTACTGCAACCTAAAGAAGTTGAATATATCCTTCTTTCTGCTGGGAAAGACTCTGCTGGACTCTACACTTCCTTTGGTCACATGTTCCAACAGTTAATTAGTATAGATACAGAGGGCTTGCTTTGGCAGCTCTTGGGGGAAGGAGGAATACTTCCTCCCTTCTAATGAAAAGTATTAATTTTGTCCCTCTTACCTTCAGAACCTGTATCAATTGAGACACCCATCTAGCAGGAATGCAGGCTGACTGGAGTGCGGAGTCGAAGATTTGCCTCCACTGCCCTCCTGCCCTGCGTTAGACACTTGGTAGCCTCCGAGTTCAGAGGCTACCAGGTATCCACATACGATTGGGCCTTAAGAAAATTAGTGGGTGGCTACGTGAGAATAATATGGAAGCTTCTTTATGATCACATTATTAGCAGTGAAAGAGAATGTAACAAATCTAAGATTAACTAAAAAGATTGCAACTGGCAAAGCTGGCACTACACCTGCAGCAAACAAGATAGCAAATTGAGCTCCTAGTGTTGTTTGGTTAATGTGGCTTCTCCTCAGCACCCCCCTGCACTTGACTTGAATGCAAAAAGCTAAGCTAAAGCATCCTTTGTTTGTCTAGGCACGTGAAGAATTAAACTTGGCACCTATGTAGTTACATGAAAACGCTAAAGAGAAAAAACCAATGTCTAAAAATGTAAATGGAGGGAGCAATCCTATGGCCGCTAGACAGTGTCTAGATGGCTGTAGGATTTTTTGATTTCTGGGAACCAATCTTGGAGCCAGGGCTCTGAGCTGGGCTCCCAGAAACCTCACTCTCCGCCCCCTCCGCCTCATAGGCAGCATGGTTCATTCCTATCTCCATGCTCATAAGCGCAGTGCGGAATAGGTGAAATGGGGGCATTCCTGGGGCCGGGGTGGGGGAGGAGACTGCGGAAGCACCTTTACATACCCCTGTGCTGTCAGGCATCCGCCCCCCCCCCCCAACACAACCTGGCTAGACAGCCGAAATCACAGGGCAGCCAGTGCGCGGAGGAGAGGTTTAAATTATTTGCAAGTTAAAGTATAAAGTGTAAAAAGGTCCACAGTTACCCAAATGTTTGGGTCCAGTGAAAATCAGAGGCGAAGCGGTGGGAGAGTGAAATGAAGCTGAACTTTTACTGCCGGCACTTTTATACACTTGTTCTGGACGGTGATAGGGGCCCCAATGAGTGGTGAGATAGCCATCTTCCAATCAAAATTGAGGTGCATGCATGGTGAGACCACCCAGTCATCAGTCAGAAGCAACGTTCCTATCCCCCAACAGTCTCACATTTTAGGTCCATGTGTTTTGGGAACATTTCTGGCACTATTATTAACAGGCTAACATAAGCCTTTTCTAAAACTTCATCGAAGGTCTGCCAACGTGGCGTGTTGCTTTGATTGAGGTGTTCCTCCCTGGTACATATTCCTTGAATTTACCTACGGTCATCCACGCCATTTACACCTCTTTTAACCATTCCTCCTGCTTATTGTTGTGGCTCCCCAGACCAAGAGGCGTTAATTGGAAGACATCTTAGCATCCCTTATTAGTGCAGGTGCGCTACATGAGCTACTTGGCAAACACTGTTCTTTCTAACTGGTGTCTGAGCGTGTGTCAGCAATACCTTTCTCTGTTAACAACAGTTTTGCTCATCATGACCCTGTCATTGCTCTACAAAAAGCCATTTGCAAAAGGCGGTTGCATTTTTTCCCTTTTCTTATCTAAATCAGCAGCTCTGTGACGATTCTAAACCCGCAGGTCTATGCAGGTTTAGATGCACAGTTAGTTGCATTAGCATCTGCAACAATGGAAGCCTAGTAAAGGAAAGAACCACAGTTCAGTGGTAGAGTACATGCATTGTATGTAGAAGGGCCCACATTCAATCCCTGGCATCTCCAGGTAGGGCCGAGAAAGATTCCCGATTCTTGTCCACTCCACTCAGCGTGGCTATTGCTGAGAGAGCTGGAGCAATGTATAAATTAGCTTCCTAGGCCTTTAAGATGGTACAGTAAGATACTCCATATTTTATTTCCAATGTCAGGGCCGAACTACTTATGTTAAAACACATCTTCACATGTCTGTGTGTGTGTGTTTTTTTAACTAGCAATGTTGAATCAGGACTATGGCATGGAAAAGATTTTCATTTAGACTGTTATTGAAGGGGAGGGATAAGCCTGACCACACTCCCTATCTGGATCAGCCCCCCCCCCCCATAAAATCTGAATAACAACACATGGAAATACAAAGATTTGATCTAACGGCAAGTTTGGTCCTCAGTGAGCAAACTTTAGCCCTGCAGCTAAGACAACAATACAGAAAGCAACATGCAGACTGTCACCCCAAGCGAGCGAAAGCTAGCTTTTACCAACTTAAGTCCCTTTTTTTTCCTGTAAGGCTTGCCTCAGCTGGACTGGGGCTTACTAAGTGTGATGACTAGGCATGAGAGCACCCAGGGTTTGCAGCCACCTATGATGGCTCCAATCCAAAGTCATAATGTAATCAACGGGGCAAATCTGTTGTGTTGTGACTAACTTAAATCCTACTGAAACTTGATGGGACTTAAGTAGCATTTGTCTTCAATCATGTCTGCAAACCACAACTGATCTCCATTGCAACCACTCACATTATAGGTGTGACATAAACATTTGAGAGACCTTTTGCCTGTGACAGCACCATGCACCACTTCCTGTTTAGCTTTAGTGCACGCAGTACAAATGTATCTGCACAGGCACTTGTGTATCCTTAGTTGAAAAGGGGAACTCTTGGGCAACACAGCTCAAGTCTGCCCTCACAGATAGGCATATTTTAAAGATCAGCTGTTTATAATTTCTCCCTTTCCCCAAAACTGTTATCAACCTTAACAGCAATGCACATAATGCTTCAGTGAAGTGCGACAGGATGCGCTCCCAGAAACTGAGACGCCGACCAGACACCTGCCATGCGTTCCATCCTGAGGTAGGAGAGGAAAGGGTCTGTTGCATCTGACAAAGTGGGCTCTGCCTCACAGCAGCCACAATAATGTGCTAGCATAAGTAAAATAGGATACTTTGTGTGTGGAAACATTGGTTAGGTATTACTCTTTTCGAACCAGGACTTGGCTGCCTCACTTGATGCTCACCAATGCAGAAATCCTGAAAGTGGGACAAAGCCCACAGCTGTTCACTGTATTATATGCAGCAGCTGTGCACATGTAATGCGTATGCCCAGTGTTACTTTTAGCATGGTAGGTACACATAGGAACACACATTCTACGCATACAAGATTTCTACATATGAATTGGCAACTCACCAAGAGGTGGATTTAGATTTCCATTTATCATCGAGAAGTCTCAATTACGACCCAGCTTAAAATCAAACTATGTCATCAAACTGTGTTGTATTTTTGTTGCCTTTTATATTACATTCTGTAAATAAAGTTAAGAGTAATAACTCTTAACAATTCCAGTTTAACACTACCTTAAGAAGAAACTGCATTTCTTTATAAAAACATGGCCACAACGTCCTGGCACGTGACTTCTTAAAAGTCTTTTCTTGCTTATCTGAATTAACTTGCCAAGGAGCCAACCCTTTGTAAGAATTACCAGCTTATGGTAGAAGCGCAGCAATTGTGAAGCATGCCTGGTATGTTGTTACTATACCTTGGGGGCTTCTGGACAGGGGGCTCCTATTACTAGCAGTCAAAAGGCATGCAGTTATCCCATCTGTTCTACCTTAAGAGATTTTTTGGGGTAAGGAAAAAAGAGGTGGGAAAACACAGGCGGCTTATAATTTCAAGATGACATCTAGAACCCCACCCCGCAAATCAAATTCTATGAAAGAGGCAATGCGATTGGACGATAAAAGCTTCACCTGGAAGCACCCTTGCTTTGGATAATTTAATTTTGAAATATTGTTCCCTCTCCTCCTCATTGCCTTAATACTGTTGGGTACCTTCTGGCACTGCTGTCTTCTTTATGCACTATTATTCAAATGTATCTCTGTCAGGCTTGCTAACCACCTGCAGCTCTCCCTTTTTTTCAGGAAAATGCCCAGGACTGTGGAGGAGCTGCAGAGATTTCAGCCTCGTTGATCCTGCACCTTCTTCCCTTGGGAACCACAACTCTCCTCCTGCAGTGACAAAATCCATCGTAATCCTTACTTCGAGCCAGAGTAGCACAGGGCCAGGCATTCTGAAGATGCCCCCACTTGGGCACTTAGTCAGCTGCACATGTGGACAAAACAGCAGGGGCCCAGTCACCGCTTGGACTGCACTGCTCCCAGAAGAGGTCTTGGCTTCTTTTCCTCAAGGAGTGTGCAACTCAGATTGGGGGGCACTGTAGCTATGGCCCAAACGATGATCAACCTCGCAGCTGATGATTCCCGCCCCTTAACGCAGTAGCTTCCCCCACTGCAGAAGGGGATCCGCAGACTTTGTTAGTGCTATCGATGAAATGTAGGCTTCTCGTTACCATCTCCTAAGTAACAACAGAAGCCTGCATAATACCGCTGAGGAGTATCTCACCCTGTTGGAGGCACTGGACAGATTTTACCTGTGAAGTAGAAATGTTTCAGTTTGGACACCAGCTTTATAGGTGTCAAGGAACTGGAGAACAAGGCTGCCAAGGCAGGGAGCAGGGGGAACTTGCTGCAGGTGCTGATTCTCCAATCACTGCATCAGTGTGATTGGTATCAGTGGCTTCAGCCAGTGGCTCCAGCCAGTGGCTCCCTGCCACTCTACCTCTTGGAAACATGAGCCGCCCCTCCAGGACTGATACAGCTGTGCTGTGGAACAGCTGATACAGACAATGGTTTGAGGCACCAATTTGGTGTGAAATAGCTCTCTCTTTCAGTGGTTGCATTTTCCAGCCTGGGCTTAGCAATATTCCTTGAATCCACATTTCTCAAACCTCCTCTGTTTCATAAAATCAGGGAAGGAAGTTTAGAATGGGGGAGGAGCCCTATTTTTCTTGTGTAATCACAAAATTATCACCTTCAAACATGGCCAGACTGATCTTACACATTATGACACATAATAGCTTTGGCAGTTACTACAATTTACCACTAGACTGTTTGGGGAGCCTATAGATACACAAAAATTAGGATGCAGTCCAGATTTAATGTGGCAGGGTGATTGTGAACTTCCAGTAGCCAATTTATTCTAAAGTGTATTTTATCAGACAACTTGATAGTCGCATGGATGGGCAAGCTGTATAATGAAGTATTGAATAGTTAACGAGGGGATTACAAATACCCAAAGAGGTACACCAATAAGATGTGGAATTTCTCTCAACTGTTGAAAACCATTTTGCCTTATGGAAGAAGCTATGGGCAAAATTTTCACCACGCTTTGATTTAGTTTTCTTGGATCTGGTCCCTAGGAGTCTAAGTACCAGGTTTGGACCACAGGCCAAAAACCAGACAGCCAAGTAGCAGGGTACTCTTACCATAAGACTCTCAAAACTGGAGTCAGGTTGGATATTCCCCTCAAAAAGATCTGTTAGGATGGAAGCCATATTCCTACAGTGCAACAACAAAAAGGCTGGAATGCATTTTCTTGACAGTATTAATATTTCAATAAGCAAATCCTCAAAAGAAATGTGTGAGAGTAAAGGTTGGTTTTGTTTTTTTGTAAAGTTTGTCATATTTTTTAAAATATGGCATTTTCACTACACATTTCATGTTTCTTGGGTCCTGGCTATTGTACGAAATGTGGCACAAAAGTCCATACACAACTTGTAGCTAAAGTATGCCCCTCTCCCCAAAGAGGAACATTTATTTCAATGCCTACACATGTTGGTTAAGCAGATATGCTTAAGTTGCATTTCAAACAGTGGATTATATACTACAACTCTTTACTCCACCCAAACATGTCTGGTATAAATTTCTTGCCACCTCACCCATTGTTGAGACAATGTAACCTTGTAATGCCTCTACAGGCAGGTAAAGAAGCTAGGTTCCACAATCACTTGTCCTCAGCAACACTACAGTGTTGGATGCTCACTGGGGTTTTAGTGTCACTACTATTTGAGACAGACATATGGCAGACAGACAGACAGACAGACAGACAGACGCATCATTATATGGGCTTAACCTGCAGTGTAGCTTGGTCATATTATCTTAAGTGGTTGGGAAGACCACCAAGATATTGAAAACAGATTCAAAGGAACATTTCCAACACCATGTAATTCTGTACTAGACAACCAGATTTCCCCACCACCCATATTATTCACTCTTGCACAAATCCATCCACATCTTGTTAATCAAGTTGACATGAATAGGGCCAAAAACCCAAGCCTCTGACTCCATTTGATCTTTTTATTAGAAGTTAAGAATACAACATGTAATGAGATCCCATTGCCCAGAGACCCCAATCTTCAAAGTTCAAGATGTGCTTTGTTGCCTCCAACAGTAAGCAGTTTTTAAAAAGAAAATACTGAACAAGGCCACTAGTTAAGGGGGGGGGGAAATAAGCTGTAAGTCTCAACTATACTATGCCGAAAACCTGCACACACATAAAGAGAAAGCAAGCAAACCTCCAATTGCTGAGAGTAAGGCATTCAGGTGCCAACCTGGGAAGACGTCTCAGCAAGCACCATGGAAAAGTGCACAGCTCAGCAGTTTCTTATTGGGACACACAGCGTCCTAAACAGAGACCAATGGGGGTTAAGAACAGCAAGTGGAGCACTGTGTTTCTGTTCAGGGTCTGCGCTGTCAGACCAGGTTGACCCTTTCTGAGAGTAAGCATGGGCTAATCCAGAACAGGGAGATGCAGGTTCTGCTGGTACAGATGCAGCGGTACCCCCCAAAAGTGCTTTTCAGGCAGGTAGGTCTAGGTCTGATATGTACCACCACGTTCCCTCACTTGGAACGCCACACCTCTACCAGGTGGCTATATACACCACTGGGAGGGTTTCAATCATCACTGGACTCCCTGTTTCATTAAAGGGGTTCAATTAATACTGTTCTGTATTACCCAAACACATTAGGGTGACATTCTGGCCTTTCTGCATTCAGCATCATGATCCTACCCAGAATGCACACATTTGAAGTTGCCTACAAGCACCAGTTAAGCACCTCTTGTAGGTCTGAACACTTCTAAGATTCTGTTTTGAAGGAGTAAAGTTCAAGGAATCAATTCCACAAAGGGGGGGGGGTGAAAGACCAAGCTCTTTATCATAATAAAGGTGTTTTTTTTTAATGTGACCAGATCTACCATCCCACAAAACCCTTGACACTTGTATTTAATTCACTATTGGCCAAAGTAACTGCCTCACTGTGAAATACTCTGCATAAACACAAATTCTACATTTTGCCCAAAGTTTCTCTCCAGATCCAACATGGCTCACCAATCCTAAATAGGAAGAAGGGTATATGCCTCTCCTTACTCACCCAACTGAGTGTTCCGCTTCGTAAAAATTCTCCCTTCTCCAAATGTACTGCTACCCTACACCGCTAAGTTATCTGAAGCAGTGTTTAAAGAGCCAGCAAGTTTCCCTTGGGCCCCAAGCACTACTTTAACAAGAAAAGGAAAAGCTGTTGCATCCAAGAATGTTCTGTGGGTTTCCCTGCCCCGCCCTCACCCCTTTTAAAAATAATGCACAGCATTGTCCTATATACCAGAAGGGACAGAAGGAATGGCAGTGTTACATGACAGCCAAGTGGAGTTCAGTGGATTAATACAGGCAACCTTAGTGCTACTGTAGTTCAGTAGCACATAAAACAATCCAGAATGGATTATCAGTTAGACAGCCAGTCTTCTTCCCTCAAGCACAAAGCTGATTTTTTGGGTGTTCCTCCCCACCCCCTTGAGACCAGCGCTTCTTGCTAGCTCACCTAGAGGGCAGGTGCCCAACCCTGCTAATTGCACTTGGATAAAGAGGATGGCTGGCCCAACTGAATGGTGAAACACTGAAAAGGGACCTCAAAAGGTCGAGATACATACCACATTGTGCCTTAAGCCATCAAATCCCAACGCCGCAAAAGGCTGGTGAAAGAATGACCACCTAAAAACCCCGTCCGCAAAGGGCAGAGAGCTTGGGAGGCATGAGCTCAGCAAAGGAAGCAGAGCTCAGCTGCACAACGCCTCCTGCCTTCACCTTCTGAACACAGAGGGGCCCGAACAAGGTTGTACGCACTTGTTTGCTCTCAACCCTTGTGTGCATACTGGGCCTACTGGTCTAGCTGTCCAATATACACCAGCACTAGGAAGAATCTGCAGGACCCAGATGCCCGACACTGTAGGGGCTTTGCCTGGCCTTCTTGCACTTAAAAGAGTTCGTGCAAAATTGAAACAGTGTGTGGTACTTGCATGTTACAATCTATACAAAACCCCTCTCCCCCCACCCAATTTTTAAAACATTTATATAAACTTCTTAATTAAACAGAAAGTTAGAAATCTTATTTACATTTTTTCTCCCAAAAGAGCATCTAAAAATCAACTTACCTGAACAAGATACAAATCTTAATTAAGCTAGAATTTTTTTACAAAAAGAAAAAAAAAATCGCTAAGCCACCACCCCATGACAACCCCTCGTTTTCTACAAATAAATATGGCCTTTAACAGAAGCTGATTAAGAAAGGGCTTTCTGTAGCTTAGGCTGTAGATCGCAGGAATAAGTTAGGAGTTAAGAACTTCCAGGTCTTCAGAATCAATTCACTCCAATGCTTGAGGTATGAATTTCCCTTCCATGTTATAGTCTGGATTCCCTGCGAAGCTTCCACCCCGTCCTGGGCAAGGTGTGGACTGGCCGCTCCCATGGTTCTGCTTTGGTTACGATCCTTGACACGTGGCCAGTTACTGCACCTCATCCTCCGAGCAGCCTCCCCCAACTGTGAAACGGAACGCCTGGAGGTTCGAGACACCATGGAAGTGCACAAACGCACCAGCCACTACGAACACATGAAACAGCTGGTGGGAGTGGAACTATGGGAGAAAAAAGAGAACATCACATCACCTCAGAGAGAGCAGGCACTTTCCAGAACGAGCATCGCAGGAGGACAGTGCTACAGGCTAGTAGCAGAAAGTGCATGGTACTAGCTTGCCAAAAAATAAACCGCCAACGTGCTTGTTAGGGACGATGCTAGTTTCCCCAGTGTGACCTGGCTATGCAAGCACTGAGAGGTGAAAATTTAAACTTATCCAACCCCAGTGAACCTGGCATAACTGGCTGGAGAACAGGACATGTGCGCACGTGCATACACACAGCCTTAACGGCTATGTATCAGAATGACTGTATTGTTGCAGCTGTGCGCCATTCCGTCTCCTGGGAACCAGATATGCCACGCCAGTTACCGTGCAAATCTTCTTCATTCCTGTAAAGCCTATGAAGAGAAGGCTGCTGAGTTTCATTAGGTTTTAAAGCGAGCAGTTGCCCAGCAGGGCTGTTTTAGCCAAGAACTGAACAGTAAGAGGTATTTTGAGAGCTGCATTGTTGCTTCTGCACCTGCCGCATGCCTGCAGCTGTTTTGATTCATCACTGCAGATATACAGCAGGGGTGGCATTAATGCCTCTCCCACTCCCTACCATGTGCCTGGCAGCTATTAGCCATACTTACCCAGATGTCACACTTGCCCGGGAAGAACCTCTCCGGGATGCGAGCAGCATACAGTGCAGCGCCAGTGATATAGAGGCAGGCCATGAGTGCCAGCCAGCCTATCTGCCCCATTGTGGCAGCCTTGAGGAGCCCTTCCGAGATGACAAAGTGCAGGGTGGGGATGACCCCACTAAGGCCCAGAGCCAGAAACACTCCTAGGAGATAAGGGAAGTGTGACAGATTCAGCCTTGGACACAAGAGAACCAGTGGCAGAAATGAGGAGAAACTGCCAAAGCTCAGGATCTCAAAACAGAGCAGTAAGGCTTAATATTTTTTTTTTTTAAGGCCACAACATTTCATTAATTGGTCAGGTTAAAACCCTTTTGATGAACTAAAGAGGTGTCCCTGATGAATCTGGTGCTAGGCATTATTTTAGAAGAGGCATTCTTCCTTTTGTCACAACAAGGAGGCAATACCTGCTTAAAGACACTGACTTGGTTTGCACACCAATGCTAAACCATGAATTAGCGGTATTTGCATAAGCAGAAAGGAGCTGCTGCAAGCCTTGAGCTCAGACATCCCTCCCTCCTCCTCCCACATGGCCAGGAGAATTACTTTGGTTGAGTTTAGTTTCACTTTCCTCAAAGCCTGGCTTGACATTACATACGAACCAGAGATCATGGTTTAAAACCAGCTCTAGTTAGTTAAACATACGAGCTTCATAAACCATGGTTTGAAGTTGGGTTGTTTAGAAACAAACCAGAGTTCATTTTAAACAAACGTACAGCGGTTCATACATAAGCAAAACTAAGCTCTGCCAAAGTTGTCCTCCTGGCCATGCAGGAAGAGGAAAGGGGAGGGGGGAGCAACCCAAAGTTTGTGGCAGTTCCTTCTTGCTTGTGCATCTAGTGCTAAACCATGGCTAAATGTTACATGCGAACATGTCCTGTGCCTGCTGCAGCACAAATATGCATCATCTAAAAATGAAGTATCCTTTTTTTCTTCCTTCAAAATCATTTTATTCATATGCTTTTATTAGCCAATCTATTAAAACTAATACAATCAACCAACTATGATTTCTTTAATCAGATACCCCCTTTTTTTCAAAGTGAAGCAACCCTAATTTCATTTTCAAATGCCTTGAAAAAGTACACTACACAACCACCAGCCAACCATTCTTCTGAGTATGTTAATTTACCGCTAACTTTCTAAGCACACTGGCTGAAAGCTTGAAAATAAAGAATTAAAGCCAGTGGGCTATATGAAATCCAGGCCTTCACATGCCACTGATGGAGAAAGAAGAGCACTCAAGGCATTCATTAAAAAATAAGCTTTGAAGGTGTTTGCCTGTTCCAGTCCACAATCTGAACTGAGAAGCCAGGGGAGAATGAAAATGCCAAGTATTTGCATAATACTCCCAATACACAGTATCACCCACTACACATTCCATCTTCAGGTTCCTTGCGGTATGACAATTTAGAGATTCCTGGAAGGTAAGGAAATGTGCCAGGACAAGTTTCTCAAACTTCTAATAGGCAAGTCACACTTTTTCTGAATTCAAGTGGGAAGCAGGTGTTCATTCGTTCTCTCTCTCTCTCTCTCTCTCTCTCTCTCTCTCTCTCTCTCACACACACACACACACTCACTCACTCACTCACTCACTCAGAATATATAAAAGATTACTTGTCCTCAAAGGAGATGCTTCCATGCCTTACTACACGAGTTACTATTCCAAGCTTACCTCCCGCCTGGAAGGAGACAAGTCCAAAGCTGCAATTCATGCAGAGCTGCAGTGGGCAGCCTCCTCTGAGAGAAGGTAACCCTACTGCCTCTCTGCATTGAAGGGATTGAATGCAGAGAGGTGGCAAGATGAAGCTTCTATCCCTTTGTAAAGACTGAATGGAAGGAAGGTCAGAGCAGTGGAACATGTAGAGATGTGGCAAACAGCTTCCCCTGTGGATGGGTAGATATTTTTGACCCTCAGAAACCTTTCATTTCTTGCAGCACACTATTACTTATTTGTTTGTTTGTTTATTTATTTATTTCTATACCGCCCAATAGCCAAAGCACTAGCGGTTCTTACAGCACATAGTTTGGGAATTACTGCACTAAGGGGTGCACCATTTCTGTTTTCAAATAAATATGTTTCATCTGACTTTCCAGCCTGCTCAGACAGTTAGAATTCATACCCATTATCATTATGAAAGAAGGAACCAGGCTAAGGTCATGAATGCATCAGACAAGCTTGGCATTTATAGCCGAGGTCCTTAGCTTATTTGTCACACAAACAAAATGCCACATAATGAGTGCTATAAGTTCACCTTAAGAAAAAGGATGCAAGTTAAACACACATGATGCAAGACCAAGATCCTGTAGCATCTTGAAGTTTAACAAATGTATTGAGGTGTAAAACTTTGACACATTCATGAAGTGTTATCCACAGCAGGCAGACAGGAGTGTCAACAGCAAACCCTTCACAGTCTTTTGGCTGAAATGGCTTTCCTCTGTATTTGTGCACATACACAAATATAGACCTTTGAGGGGGCTTTTTCACTGGTAGCATCCTGGTTGCGGAATCCTCTCCCCGGATAGGCTCACCTGGTGCCTCTGATGTTGTCCTTTTGGTGCCAGGTGAAGGCCATTTTATTCTCCCATGCTTTTTAATCATTTGGGGTTTGCTTTTTAATCTGTATTGGTGCTTTTTAGATTTTGCACTGCTTCTGGCTGCTACTTCGGTTTTATTCTATTGTTGTTTTAAACTTTTTAATGCTTATACATTATATTTCATTACCTTTTATACTGTATGGTTTTTAGCTTTATTTTGTGAACCATCTACAGAGCTTCAGTTATTGGGCGGTACAGAAATGTAACAAATAAATAAATATTAGTACTGGAAGATAACACTTCATACATCTCATGAAGGGGGCTCTAATCCAAGACAATTATGTCATGATACATTTTATTCTCTTTAAGGTTTTTTGCTGTGGAGACAGACATAGCTACCTTTTCGGAATTTGATGTTATGCAAAGTATGAGTGACAAATTTAGTAGTATCAAAAGTTTGATTTGAGAATACACACAAATTCTGTCAAAAGTTTTAAAAACATCACCACCAATACTAGGATTGAGACTTTGTTCCAGTTCAGTCAATGAAACATTCAGACAAAATCTCCTCATGTGCACATGTGGGAAAACATTTCAAAAGCCAACCCACAATTCTTACCTGCTCGTACTCCTCGATACTGAGGGGTCGCAAACCTGTCCCACTGGGAAACTATAATGGCTGCAATGCCCAGGACACAGATCACTATCAAGTAGATGAAACAGGGCTGAGGGTTGCAGTAGAAAGAATAGTAGAGCCATGGGACAAAGCTGCCCATAATGAGGAGGGCGATACCAGAGTAGTCAAGCCTAAAGTAGGGGGAGAAAGGAAAGCCATTTCAGGAAGCTCACATGTCCCAGCTCTCTTGTCTATGAGAAGCAGCCTGCACACTGACTGCAGAGCTTCCACAGCACTCAAACCTGGTTGCACATGGATTGGGCTCCTATTGAAAGAACTCTGCTGGTGAAGGCCCGGACTCCGGCTGCTCCTTGTCTATGGGTAGGAAGAAAGCTCATCTCCAAAGAGCAATCTCTAAACACTTAAGCTTGGCCTGCTAACCACCATTTCAGAAGTGGACACAGTTCATCAATTCCTGACGCAGAGCTCTTATGCCAGCCTTCCTCAATCTGACGCTCTCTATATGTGCTGGGCTACAACTTCCATCATCCCCAGCCACCTGGAGGGCACCAGGTTGGGGAAGGCTGTCTTAAGCGAATCCCAGTTTCCCACCCTGGCACTGCCACTTTTCAAAGCACTTCACATACATTCCTTCAGCAATCCTTACAATGACCCTGCAAGATGGGTAGATTAAGGCAATCCGCTACTCTTTCAACCTCAACCCCCCACCCCCCTGGCCACCTGTGAGTTCATAACAAAAGTGAACTTTGAACCTGGGGCTTTCTGCTCCAAGCTCACACTTAGCCATTATGATACTTACTTGGAGAAGAGCCTCGAAACACCTTCTGAATGGCAGTAAACTGTGTGGAAGAGCCAGGAGAAGGAGAGGCAGAGAATGGCTCCCAAGAAGAACAACCCAACCACCACCTTCTCCTGCACAGGTGCTACAAAGGACATGTTTGGCCGGAACATATAGAAGATTCCCAAACACAGAAAGAACACACAACCTAGGCAAAGAAAAACAAGGTTATCAGACCAGCCAAATTGCAAGACGAGGGCGGAGTGAACTCAAAACAAGCATCACATCACATTCAGTTTCACTCCAGATGCATCTGCCACATTTGTCTAGATCAGCCTTCCCTGACCTGGTGCCTTCCAGAAGTGTTGGACTACAACTCCCAGCAAGTCCCTGTCAGTGCTGGCTAGGGGATGCTAGGGGTTGTAGTCCAATGCATCTGGACGACACCAGGTTGGGGAAAGCTGTTCTAGATCTTTCAAGTTAATATTTGCTTTTAGTAAAATGACGTACTTTCTGTGTGTTTTTTTAAATATCTATTTATCTATCTATCTTAGAGATCCTCAAAATTACTCACCTCTAGCTGGCCTATTTTCAGAAGAGACACATAGGCTTGCCAAAGCTAGCTAATAAAATTCACAGTAGCACTAAGATACTAATTTTGCACTTCCCAGCAGCTCCTCAAGTCTGACCCAACCACTAGAGCTCTCAAGAATCAGCTGCTTGTTCAGCTCGTTTTCCAAGACACTGCTAGTTTTTGAACACTCCAGCAGCATTATGAGTACCTGATGCAAATCTGGAACCAGGTTCAGTTTGTAGCATTTATGCATTCTGCACCGCAAACTGTGTGCATAGAAGTATAGAAATGTGTGCATAGTATAGAAATTGGGGTGGTGCAACTATGAACAACCAATGAGCCATATGGTGTGGGGCAGGTCTACTTTGACCCTAGTGTTCTGCCAAGCAAAACAGCTGTATGCTTAAAAAAATGTGAGCAAGTTTAATTCTAGTCCTCCCCAATGAACCAACATAGATTTAGATATAGCAATGCCAAGTCACACTAATGTTTAGCCTGTTCTACCATTAGCCCCAAGGGCCAGCAAGAGGCTATTCAAGGTTCTTTCAGGGGCAACACTGCAGTAATACAGTCTCAGAGAAGTGCAAAGCATGCAATTTTTCTGCAGCACTGTAGTCCAGATGTCCCAGCATGAAGCCTTGAACCAGGGATCTTGACTCAACATTTGACAAACAAAAGACATCCTGGAACATGCCCTGAGGGTGAGGGCTCCAATGGACAACAATATTAATAGCTGCAATGAAGTGCCGATGGCATTTTTACTCATGAAGTGATTTTCCTTCAGCTTGTTAAGGGTGCCATGCATTGCATGGGGAGCAAGGGGGAGGTTGTCTCCAATTTTCAGCACATACATCCGAAATGTTACAGTACACTTCCTTCTTAGAAGCTGCGAGTGAGCAGTAGTACTAGCTGGAGCAGAAACCCGAATTATCCTTCGAGGCAACAGGAAGCAGAGTTTGACTATTCACATGGATCTGCCAAGTCAACACCAGCAATCCTCAAAATGTTACCAGCTACAGGTGAGGAGGAGATAGGGATTTGCACAACTGATTAATAGATTCAAAACAACTAGTTGATGCTGAACCAAGAGAAATTATTCTAACGGAGAGGTTACTTTAGTAAGAAGGCTGAAGACTGAAAAATCATTACAACCATTTGCCCAGGATCACTTTATGCAGGTACAACTCAAAGACAACGGAAGACAAATGCTACCTCACACTTTGTGCTACATACTCTATGGAGTCCTCTATTAGTTCTACCCCAAGAAATCTCACTCAAGAGCAAAGTTCCACAGTCCATTCCCCCCACCCTGATATTGGTTATGAAAGATTAAGTACACTTTTAATGTTTTAATGATGTTTTAATGAACATCAAAGTTCATACCTAGTAGGTGTGTCCAGATGTTGCCTGTCTCTGTGTGTATTCTGAAAATGCTTTTGAAGCAAGCCCGGAAAGAGGGCATGGGCGGTCGATGCCCATGCAACAAGTAGTCATTGTCCTTTAGCCAATCAGGCAAGACATCAAAGGGGATGACACGCCATCGGCCCTCCCACACCTGAGGAGAGAAATAAGGGGTTGTTAGATTCTCCGCTAGCAGCATTCCAAGAAAGACATTCATGACATAATTCCTCCCCCTCCCAAAAAAAGGAGGGGGAGAAGTGTTTTAGAGAATGGTTTGGCCAATGCACTTGTCCACAGCACCACCACAAAGAATTGTGGAACCAGTCTGAAATAGGGCCCAGCAAATTGAAGAAAGCAAATCAATCTAATGGGACAAAAGCCATCTATCTGGCGATGCAATCCACTTATTTGAGAAGCTGCCATGATTTAGCACCATTCAAGGGTGCCAAGTACAAGGTAAGCCCAGTACCATGTCAGCCGAGACCCTGGCTTTAGAAGTTCCCTATGATAGCTGAATACTCTGAGCAAGGTATCTCCAATTCAAAGCTCACTGGGAGGTCCCATGTGTTTGAGGAGAGAAGGTGGGAGCTCATCCATCCATTCCTGTCAGGGGTAGCTTCACAGTACAATGGAACGGACAATAGGATGACGAGAAGTCCCTGCCACTGAATCAAACATTTTCACATATGCTGGACTTCCATATGCATATCTGAACTCCCACATATACCTCCAGACGAGAGTTGCCATCATTTTCTCTCTAGCCAAGACATATTAAAGGGTTTTTTAAGTCATGTGTTCCACAGAAGAATGCTAGAGCAAGAAAGTAGTTGCCAATAAAATTCAGGGCCATCTTCAACAAGGCCTACACACTCCCATCATCTAATGGGATGCCAAAGGGTACATGTGCAGAAATCATGCAGCTTAGGCCATATGGGATCGGCCAATATCAAGCTTATGGGATCTACTTTCTTTTGCCTAAAGCCCTGAAACCAACTGGTGCGATGTCCAAAATATCAGGTCAGAAAGAGGGGTAAACATACACTTAGAATTGAGGAACAGGGCGCCTCCGAGTGAATCTCAGTCTAGGAACTTGTTTGCAGTACCGGAACTGAGTTCGCAGTCCTTTCAGACAAAAATTGATTCCTGATTTCTCCCCAAGCTTTCTTTGTTTCAATAGCCTAATTTTGGAGGGTGGGAGAAAGTTGTTGCTATTGTTAAACAACTCGGGATCATAACTTCTTGATGGTTTACTGCAAATAACCCACAGATCTACCATGAGATCTCTACCTTCTGCCCATCCCAGCTCTACTTCAACTGACTTAATTCCTTTAATTATGGTCCTTTAATTATAGCTTGAAGGCACATGAGGCAGCCACCTTGCTGAAGCTAAGCAGGTCTGGTCAATGTTTGGAGGGGAGACCACTCGGAAATCACATGTAGCCACCTTAAGTTCCAGGATAAAAGAAAGGTGGGATATAAATGTAATAAATTAATTAATTAAAATCAGTAAAATAAATGCAAAACGACATTACCAAGATCAATCAATCTGCTGCTGTACATAGCTACAACTTTCTTAATGTGACATACATCTCTATGGGGAAAGGATGGATAATTGTCTTAAGGCATTTCATTTTTTAGGATTTAAAAATCTAAATACAAAGTGAGAATGCAGCCAATGTACACTCAACAGGGCTGCAGCTCCCTCTAATGTACACACTATTCATAACGCATGAAGGCAAAGATAACCCGATCCAGATCGTCCCCTTACAGATGGCTTGTGTCATCCCAAACAGGAATCACCAAAAGCCACATTATATATATTCAGAGATGGGTGAAAAATTTAAAAACCTGCTTACATGGCAACTTTTCTAAATTGGGCTTTATGGAAGCTGTAGAAATTGTGTTTGGGCATCCTGGGTTTCGAGGGTTTTCCTTCCAATGATGGATGGATTACAGCAAAACAAGGCCAGAAAGCCTACTTTCAATTCTAATTCTTGTTAGCCCCAGTGGCCAGACACCAGTATAAACCATTTCCCTTTAAATTAGCTAAGGAAAGTCAAGACTGGTAATATTTACACAGCTCACAATGGGCTTGTCCAGGGTGGCATTTCAATAGACCTTGCTTTTTTCACTTGAATGGTGGACACAATGAGTCTGCTACGCAAGGGAGACAAATGGTAATCTGAAAACAAAGATTTGCAAGGCCTGAAAGAGAGAGTGTGGAAAAAAGGTGACCTTGTAAATTAAAGCTCTTTGACCCAGAAACACTAGAAGCAGAGAGCATTATTCTGCTTGGACTTCCACAGATGTTTCCAAAAAGAGACTCAGGAGTTGTACCATCATGTTTAATCCCACATTTCAACATGTAATCCTCATCGTGCTAAACTTTCTAATTCATCCAATTATGAGAGGCCCAAGATCCCAACACACACACACACACACACCCTAAAATGACAGAATTCCTTGATGGCCACCCACTGTGACTTGGCTCTTTATTGCCAGAAGTGTATGCACTGCTAGCCACAGGACCCACCAGCTGTGTGAAGCTCACTAGTGCATGATGGCTCTTTGCTTTGCAGCCTCTTACCTTACATACAAACTCTTCCACCCTCTCCATGGCATGGTGGGCCTGGAAGAGAGGCAGCATCCCCATAAAGCCTTCATCTTCTGGAGTTGAACCATTGCCCCCATCACTGTCAGAAGTCTGAAAGAGAAAATTAGCACAGAAGGGTGAACAAAAAGGTGCTTTAAAACAGAGATGCAACACAGAATTTACGCATTAGATGTGAAGCCAGATAAGCACCTACACATGCCCACAAAAGGCAAGTTCTCTGAGTGCATACTCCAAAAATGTATGCTCTGCCAGATATAGTTTAGGAAAAATGCACTGGAGGTAACAGTCCTCCCTCTGTGAGGCAGCAGAACATTATGGTATAGTTGCCTCTCATTATCTGGGAACAATGAGTTTTGCAAAGGAAAACAAAATCCTGACAATTACTGTGGCTGTTTCTTAAAAGGTAAAATAAGAGGCTGGTACACAGCATGAATATATTCTGCTATTTGTTGCACTTACATGAAATCCAGCAACAACCAACTAGTTTATTCGAAAGAACTGATTGTGCCTTTCATGCTTATGAGAGTCCAGTTATTAGCTACAACAGGAGACGGCAATATTTGGCCCACAGGCTGCATGTGCCCCTGTCCTTTTTAGTGGCCTCTACTGCGTACCACCCTGCCCCCCAAGCAAATTGCCGCCGTGTTGCCCAGATTTGCTGGTATGCAGCAGCACTGAGGAAAAAGCCACTCCTCCCTTTAAAGCAACGTGCACGGGGAGCATGCACTTTGTTTTAATGCATCATTGTGTGCCCCCAGGGTTCCTGGGTGTGTGATCTTGCATTGAAACAATGTGCCTGCTCCTCCACATGCCTTGTTTTAATTGGAAAGGGTGGCTTTTTTTCTTACCCCCAAATTGCCACTGAAAACTGGCCAGATGGAAATCGACCCCCATACCCTCCAAAGCTGACCATCCCTGAGCTACCACAATGATAACTATTCATGCCAAATCATTCAAAGCACACACATATAACCTTAGCAGATGTTATTGCACAGCAACATCATCCACACCAAATCAAGTTGCTACTTTAAAAATCAAGAGACTGCTTCACTTTTTAACGATTTTGCGCCTTCCCCTCAGTTTGGCAATCTTCCCATCTGTCAACATATTTCTTTTGGTTTTAGTAAACATCTGGGAGAAACCAACGCATTCAAAAACTATGAGAAGGTGCAGTTCCTTTCCCTTGAGTCCTTGTCTCCTGCCAGAATGAACGGAGAAGCTGTGTAAGTGATGCAAGCGGGTCTTAAGTTGGTCATTGGAGCAGGTTACTAGCCCAGCTTACAGGTCCTGTATTATTCAAAGCCTCACACCAAAGCAGCAACAGCACCACCTGTACTTTTAATAGGGACATGACACCATTACGTTGCTCTCATTAGAAAGCAGAATTCTACTCATCCCCACGTAACCAATATAAACCCTTAAGACATCCCCTGAAAATCACTAATGACCCAAGAGAATGCACAGGCAACTCTATAAAGAACTTAACGCACATACTTCTTGCAAGGGGGGGGGGACACATTTTACTGTATCAGAGCTTAGTAGCAAATACATAAACAGTAAGCTGAGACCATTATGGATCCTAAAATTACAATCCGGATTTTCTATAAAAGCCATATGTAATGGATTGACTGTAGCATCTACTCAGTTTAAGAAGCTTGTTGGTTTACAGTTACAAGAGGGTGTAGTGCAGTGCCCTGCATACAATTTCCCATACTCTTTCCACTTCCTCCAATGAACAAAGGAAGGCTGCCCAAGACTGCAATTTTAATTTAAATATAGTTCTATTTCAGAACGGTTAAACCCTGAAAGCATTTTCACAGAAAGACTCTGTAGCCCTATTTGTTCCCCCATGTGGGGGGGGGGGAGAGTGGAGATGTGCTCACTGGACCTGCCTTCTCAGCTGTGTTCCCAACAGTCTGCCCCTGCAGTCCTCCATGTATTTGGGCTGAACTTCTGCAACGGCAAACTTACTGTACTCACGTAAGCTGCCCGGGCTTTAGAACCCTGATCATGCAGGGCTGAAAATCCCGCAAGAAGCCTCCATGCATAGAGGCTCCTCACTGCAGAAATCCAGTGAATAACGGGCTGCAAGGATAGGCCACTGGGGCCAACAGGTGCATCCCAGCTCTCCCTGTTCACATGAGGGGGAATGAGTGAAGTGAGCTCTTGCACATTTTAAATAAAGCATAAGTTTCACATCTCATTATATATAATATTTTATCTATGGAAATAAAGAGCATCCTCAAGTAACATGTTGCCCAGCTGATGGTAAGAATCGAGTGGATTTCTGCAGTATACGGAACCATGACCCATACACAATAAACCTGCCAGTATAGCAGCTACAGCAATTCACATTGTACAAGATTAAGATGTTTCTTTGATTAAGATGTTTCACACTTGGATCCAGCTGTCAGCATTTGCTAAAAGGTAACTAACCCAAGCAATCTTGCATTTAAACCCTTTAACAATTTGCACACTGCAGTGAATTTATCTACCAAGGACCTAGGAGCATTTTAAAACAATGTTAAATAAAGATCTCTATGTTGTAAGTTCAGCAAGAAGTATGTTCCTTTTGTCAGTTTAGGAACACCCACTCCCTCCATTTTGGACGATTCACCTCTCCTCTACTGGCTTCAGCTATGGAATTAGACTGTACCAAATGTACCTGTGGACTGTGGAAACATCCTTTCAGTATTTGTTTTAAAAAACACTTTAAATGGCCATGAAGGAGCTCAACACATTTAAGGAGTAAAAACTGACCCAGAAGCAAGTTTTACTTAAAGGCTGTCATATTTGGAGACCTACTATTCTGGGGATATTTATAGTACAGAAACCTAAGTTTGTCTTTATGGCAACATCTGACATGCTGCTCCCTCCTTTCATTCACAATAGGCAACACAAGGTAAAAACTAGACAGGCAATTTGGTGAGTTGGGCCATACAGCAATGAAGACAGAGAGAGATATTTCAGGTATGCCCAGTTCTCTTGGCCAAATATTGCCATTTCCAGAAAAATTATTGCAATGAAGTGCAGCCTACTTTTGGGGAGGTGGGAGAAGAGAAGTGAAACATTCCACAGCTACAACAGTGAAGGCATTATCTTGCAGCAATGCGACTCTGGAAGGAAGCTGTTCAGCTAATTGATCACAAGGATATTTTGAGTGGCTGCCAAATGGCTACATGGGCATGCTCTTGCTCCAGAGACTCTGCAGCCTCATCACAATAGAAGTGAAGTGGGTAACTTGTCCCTCTGCAAGCATACCATCTGGATGCAGTTAATTGCTATTCTGAAGTCAAACACACACAACAAAGCACAGACTTTTTGCCTTTTGAGTTAGTGTTCAAGGTTACAATAATCTATATACCACCTTCACCTGCTAGTTTTTTGGGTTTTACAAGTTTCAAAAAGACATCTACTTCATGTTTTGTTGTGCTTGGGTGGGGGTGGGAAGACTGACAATAAGAAAGGGCTTGGTGCTTGCATACGCTTATGGTTCATAAAGATGAAGTGCGGGGGGGAAACGGCAGTCCAAGAGTGGACATTACTTATACCAATCAAGATTGTTTCCCCTCACATTATAAAAGCCCGGTGATGCTTACCTGAGCATTCTGCTCCCATTACTGGACACACAACTGCCCATGGCAACAGCCGCTATGGGACCAAGCACCAACATCACTGTAGAGAACAGATAGTGCCCTTATCCTGAAGGTTCATAATCAAAGCAAGACGGAAAGAAGGGAGAAAACAAGGCTTAAGGAAGAAAAAGAGAAAGATGGGAGTGAGGATGAGAGTGTTAGCCAGGAACAAAGAAGCATCAAAATCATATGGCTATGAAGGTCCTGGAAAGCTTTTATAAAAAGTGGGGAGGGGGAGGAGCTGGCTTGATAGGATGAGCACAACGCTGTTACGGAATAAAGCGTAGCAGAGTAGAGGGCAAAGGCAGAAGGGAAAGAATGATGCAAAGTGGGGCAACAGAAGAGGAGCTTCTGTAGAAAAATTGAAGGGCAGCATGATGTCACACATGATTAAGCACACTGCTGCTTAAAAAACTAATTTAAGGAAGTCCGTTAATGTTAAATACAAACTGAACAGAAGTAATACACAATGAAACCTTGTGAAGAAGAAAAAAGCAGCACTGTTCTGCAGGGTGCTGACAATGCATCTATTGGCGTCCTGTGGCACCTTAAAGGCTAACAGATTCACTATGGCATTAGCTTTTGTGGACAGCCACAAGACTCACGTTTGGTGTAACAGACAAACTTAGCCAGTCCTCTAGAATTTGTCTCCGAAGTAACAGAACTTAGAAGGACAGGCTATTACAGATTTCAGTTTTTTAGTTCTTTTTCTTAAGCCAAGGAACTAGCTATATGATCTTTCACATTTGGGCTTAAGCAGCCATATTAGTTATTTCATTAATTTTTCCCCCCTCTGTGCTTTCAGCCATACACATGACCAACCACTGCAGTTCTGCTTGCTGGAGTTCAACAGCAGTGCAAGAGGCGGCTGTGTACGCATCTTATGTAGGGAGTGACTGGGGCATTCTGACACTGGGCAGACCAAGGAATGGCACCTGCCCCAGAAGGCTCTCAAAATATCTTCCCCCACTTCTTTTGTCCATATGCTAATTCCAAAAGCAGCTGTGCATGAGCACAACAAGCTGC
This sequence comes from Heloderma suspectum, assembly GCF_057233095.1. NCBI lineage: Eukaryota > Metazoa > Chordata > Lepidosauria > Squamata > Helodermatidae > Heloderma > Heloderma suspectum. The sequence continues at coordinate 24,708,209 of NC_139464.1, forward strand.
CTGACATTTGACTTGCTAACTAAAGCTACGCTCCATGTGCAAAGGAAAAACAGTTGGGGGAAGAGGAGAAGAGAAAGAAAGTTACATCAGTTCAAACACAATAGTTGTTGAAATACCTTTGCTAGTTCCTCTTCCTCCTACATGAAGGCAGAAAAGGGAAATGTGATCTGAGAAAAGAAATGCTCACTGCAGTGCAACCTTCTTTTTTAACGCTGCAGGAATGAACAAACAAAATCCTTACTTGACTTTCTCCTAGAACCACACATGCATCTCAGCAAGCAAGGATTTATTTATAAAATCAGCTGGCAGACAGAGAGATCAGGCTTTGCAGGGCCAGCTTCATGTACCCAGTGCAGCAATCAGAAGTAGTGGAATTTGACCAAGCTGCATAACAAGTAACAACAGACAGCACAGATTTCTAACTGAAGTGAAAAGGTCTATGGCAGTGCATAGCAAGCATGGTAAAAGCAGCGGCAAAGAGTATCCAAAGCATCAACCTGCCTCTCCAGGGACGGTTTGCTTTACTTAAGGCAGAGTTTGGCACGTTGTGGCCCACTAGATGTTGTTGGACTGCAAGTCCCATAGGCCCTAGCTAGCACAGCCAGTGGTTAGGGATGATAGGAGTTGCAGTCCAGTATCTGGAGGGTACAGGTTCCCCACTCCTGACTTGGCAGTGTCAACTGCCTCTATTTCTCCAAGAGGCTGATACCGGCATAACCAGGCATTGTGTCTACACATTGTTACCTTTCAGGTGCAGGCTTTTAAAAACCACCTTAACATTCTGGGAAGAATCCTAAAAAATATATTTGCCCATTTGTGACTATAGAGGCAGCATTAGGTCCTCATCAGTTTGTAAGTAAAATGGAACAGAGGAACAGCAGAAGCAGGAAAAAGAAATCTCAAAGCATACATGGGGCCTGCCTTTGCTGTATTTTGTGCTAGCTTCCAAGTTACTCAGACATTTCTAAGTGTTTGCCTGTCCAGAACAATGAATTATTTTAAAATAATGCAAGATGGGGGCTTGGAAAGGGAGAAGCTGTCTTAATCATAACCAAAAAGTGGCAGGCATTACTATGTAGAGATTGGGGGTGGGAGTAGGAGCAGAGAAGGAAGAGAACTATATGGTCATGTCATGTATAAAAGTACACAATGCTACCAAGGTGCAAAGGTGAGAAGCTGCTAAGCACAGAGCCCCTACAGCTTAGCATGCAGCAGGTAGAGCTGCCTTTTCTTTACCAGCACTCTAAAACAAGTAAAGTTGTCCATGCCCTTCCTTAAGGATGAACTCTAAAGACTTTGCTGATTAGTACTTGAGGTCAGTATTCATTTTTGGTTTCAGCTCTTTTCCTTCCTATTTTTACTATGCAGTTACTTCACAAGCACAATTTTTCACTTTCGAAGCAGGCTTAGTGACAGACTCTTCCCAAAAGGTCAAACACTGAATTCAGGAGTCACTGAGGCCCGGGTTGCTTGACAAATGTTCCAGCTGGGCCTTTGCCATGAAGAAGAGTCAAGTGCTGTGCTTCATTATTCTATGCACAGTACCAAATGCTTCAGAGCAACAGATCCAAAATTTCACAGACACGCTTTTAGGCCACACACTGAAAATGCACAGAGCACCACAGATGCAGGAACTTTAGACAAAAACCACCATCAATCAACAGCAAAGGGCTATAGTAGCTGGAAAAAATGTGAAGAAAACAGTCTTTTGTTCCCGCTCTGTCACTGGAGGATTACAGTTGAAAAAAAGAAAAAAGGAGAGAGTCAAGTGCAGGTTTTCAGGGCTGTACATAAAAAGCCCATTCATCAGGTGATAAAAGTCACATGCATTTGATTGTATCAGTTTGACAAAGTCACAGCAAGAGGCATTTCTTTAGGAGATATCAGTGACTGAAGAACAGCAGGGGGAACAAAGACACTCTAACCATTCAAATAGCAAAGGGCAGAGAGAGATAAATGCCATGAAGGAGGCCAGACAGTCCAGCACAGGGTAGAAAGCAATAGCAATGGATGAAAACTTAAATCTTCACTAGAGGACATGAGACAAAAAAAGTGAAAGAAACATTTCCACAAGGAGGAATTTGGCTACCATTAGTGTTCCTGAAGATAGTAGTCCAATTTACAACCTGGCATCCTATGCCCAGTTCATATGTCCTCTTACATGCATGGGATCTCTAAGTATCCCACGCGGAAAAGATAATCCTGCCATCCTCTGCAATCACACGGACTACTACAGACTTCAAAATAAAGGCTTACCAATAATTTCTCCTTAAAAAGGAAACTGAATGTGCAAGCTGTGCCAAATGCAAATACGTATCATAGCGCTTTGTGACACCAATGTGGATAACTGTCATTTCCTTTTTCACAGTGTTTTGTAAAGTGCCTGCATGTTAATGGAAAAATGTCTAACGGAACTAACAGAAAGGTTCTCATAAAAGTTTTTCATCACTATGCTTAAAAAACTATGTGGCAATGCCACAAAATTGTGAATACTCATAGCATTTCATTTTAAGGATTTCTATTAAATGTATCTGATGCTTTGAAGCATTCCTTCCTCCTTGAAAATTTGCTTGCTATATTCAGTGTTTATTTCCTGTGCTTTTATCCACTTGTTCCTTTCTGTAGCTGTACAGTTTGTTGGTAAGAACAGGCACATCTAATCTGTTTTGCCACCCCATTTTGCAAGCAGCCTAAACACGTAACTGACAGGATTGTTTTTGGCTGATCAAATTCTGTTTCACAGCAGCCATCTCAGCCTGCATTGCAGTCGCCTTAGCAGTGTTCATTTTAGGCAGTAGACATTACCAAGTTTTATGTAATCGGCACAAGCTACAAAGTTGAAGCCAGCCAGAGAACCCTTACCCTCTTACACCTATCTAAAGAGAGGAAGCTGTTAAAAATAGCTCATTTGCCAGAAAGAGATTTATTTTTCCTAGAAGTTATCAAATTGAGTTTTAATGAACCCTACATCAAGGCATTGGCATTAGACATTTGGCAGAAGCAGAAATGGTAGCTTATCTTTTTGTTTTGCACAGTTTAGGCTATGTCAGGTTTCCCGATCCCCGCAGTGCACATGCTCAGGCAATCTGACACTGGACACCCAAATCCATTTCTTTATTGCAGGGAATCCCACAGCAGAAGCTTAATGGTTACACTCTTCAGAAATCATATAGCTGATAGTCAGTAGCTATAGGCTCTATGTAATTCCAGAACAGTCCAAAGCTAAACATTACTACCGTGACCGAGATCCTCAACATGGTTTCTCCATTGCCATCTCCACAGTTCTGAACACAAGGGACTTTGGATTTCTGGGTACCTAACCCAGACATTCCTTTCACACGGCTCCAACCCCGGACATGGAAAGGGAATGATTCCGGGAATGAACCCATCAGGCAATCGGGATAACTTCTTGAAAGGCCTAAACAACTCACACCCATAAAGAGTCCGACTTTGAATCTTTTGTGGATAACTCTAGGCTATATGGTCAAGGCCCATCAAGATCAAGAGAAGGGCATATCCACACACGCAAGGAGTTCCAGGCCACCGCTTTCGCATTGGCAACTCCACGCCGCATGAGTTCTGGCAGAGGGAAGTCCAAAAGGCGTAGATCAAACTCAGCCTGCCATATACTGAGCTGACTACACAGACACACAATCCACAGCAACAAGAGTTCAAGTCTATGAAAAGCCTCACAGTACTTTTCATGGCAAGTCGGTAACAATCCAAAGTTCCAGTGCAGAGTGCCTCCAAAAGCCCAGACAAAGATGGATTCAAACAGAGAAGACTGCGGGCAATGAAGACGAGATGTTCCAAGCAAAGGCTCTTTGCCTTTGCATCAGCTTGAAAGGGAAGGCATGACTGTAGGACACCCGCTCCAGATCCCTTGACAGACAAGGCCCTTTAGCCTTGGAGCAAGGCCCCTGTCTAAACAGGGAAGCACTGCTCAGCCCTCCAGCAGTGACGCTACAACCTGGGTGACCCTTCTGCAAACCCCTCCCCACCTCTGTCCCCACAGCTTCCAGCCTCCCTGCCTGCCAAGCCCAGACCAGCAGGTGGACAGGGAGTTGGGTGACTCCCCCTGGCTCTGCTCTGAGAATACTGACAGAGATAAGCTCACACAGACTCTGACATTCCAGAAACTGAATAGGCCCAAGCCTTTCCAGGCTACTTCTAATTCAATCCTGGCTATAACCTACAAGGCCCTCTGCAGTACTGAAGCTGGGCCCTGACAGGGAATTCCATATATATGTAATATTTATTTTTGCCATATAAGGCCAGGAGTGGGGAAACCAGGGGCCCATACACTGTCCAAGCCTGAGCAGTGATCTCCAAAAGACCAAGTTAAATGACCCTAGCAATCATATATGACGTCTTTTTTTCCAACAGCGGGCACAGGGAGTGTGGGAGAAGGGTGATTTCCTATACTGGCTAGGAAGCCAGTTACATTTAATAAGCTTCTTATAGTTGCTATCTGCGTTCCTCAACGTATCACTCGCAGGTGCCATGTCACCAAGACATGACTTTGTGCCCACTATATTCCACCTCACATACACTACATTCCCCCTGCTTGAGCGTTGCAGAGAACAGAACCCCATTGTGCTAATGCAAGATGCCCAGTTCACTCCTGTCATTTCATTCAATGGGTGCCCGCAACTCAAAATCTTCACCCAGCCCCTGAATTTTGCTCTGCTGCACCTCATTTGATGTTCCATTTGCAACCATGTCAGTGGCCATGCACAGTCTGCTGGAGTGAAAGGAGAAACCACAGCAGCAGGATTCTTTGGATGCTCTAATCCTGCATTTCAGGACTCAGAGTAGCCTCTGCTCTCCAGCTAATGAAACATATAAGCTTGAGAAGGCAAGGAACTGGGGATTTTAAGCAGATGAGGATTGGGTAGCAGCTCATGGGAGCTGGCTGAACAAACAGCATGGATTCAATCATTCCTCTTCCCCCACCTGCTTTATCCCATCTTTAGATATACTCAGCAATCCAGATTTTTATCACCTTGGTGATTGCAATTAAACTGTGCTGTACGTTGAGAATCCCTCTTATTTCTGTAACACTGAGCCTTTGAAGGAAAGATTTATTTCTGCCAGATTTTCAAACCAAAAGCTGGCTGCAGCAGAATCCTAGCCCTGCTTCTCTCCAGCCAGCAGGAAGAGACACTTCAGCAGTGCCACCATCCTAGTAAACTCCACACTTGCCGCATTGATTGGCGGGGGGGAGAACATGGAGAGGGAAGCAGAGATAGAAAGATTCTCGGCATCCGATTTCCGGGCTTCACTCATCTCCACTCCATCTGCCCGCTCTTCTTTCCTCCTCTTCCCCCCACTTTCGCCCTGCATTTCCCCCAGGGAACATTTGTAGTTCAGGATTTCTCCTAGGGAAAGACGAAGAGGGCTGCATTGGTAGTCCCTCTCAGGCCTGCTTGGATTTTGCTGGTTGGGAAAATGGGATGTTGCGTGATGTGAAACCTGGAATATTAAAACCACTGCCACAGGATGCAGATTCTCCCACTGGAAGTATGAAGTCACCAAGAAGGAGGGTCCCCCACACCAAAGCTTTAACTAGACAGGGAGTCTCTCACTTGTCATCCTCCTGCAGGAAAGACCTGCTGGCTTCGACAGATGCTTCCTTGGGCTCTGCGGGCAAGAGCTGACTGGACATGCATGATATGAGCTGGCCATTTCTGCAGCTGTAACCAGGCTAGGCAGCTCAATGTGCTAGCTTTGATAGAGAAGAAAGCATATGGGTGGGTGGCAGGGTGAAGGGAAGTCATGTTCTTGGAGTCATGCCTCTACACAGGCTCAAAGTGTGTCTGTCTGTGCGTGCACATACTCAACCCACCCACCCCCCACCCCCTGCAGATAGCAATGCTGCTGCTGGCACCTGCACTCCATGGCTTCAGCTCCTTTCTCATTGTGGTGGTCAACAAGAGTGCCCTCACAAGCCATGAGCAACATAGGGAGGTGAGGCGCAAGTGAGTTCTGGGCAGCATCCGCCATTGCCTGTGGGAAGTTTAGGGGCAGCACCAATGGACTGCAAATGAATTCATACAATAGGTAGGCGGGCTGGGGAAGCCTTTTGGAAAGAGAACACCTAACAAGTGCCCATATTAAATAATGGGGAAAGGGTTGCCTTTCATGCTTCAGAGTTAGAAGAAGTTTGTATTGTATAGTACACCCCCTCCTCGGATACATTTACAAGACCATTTGTAGGTTGCTTGCTCAGAAGTTGTCAGACACCCGTTATATGCCAAATGTTTACAAGAGGACAGTGCAGCGCCAAGAAAATGGAATGAGTATATCTCTCATTTAGAATGCCGCAGCTGCAATCCTGTACGCATTTACCTGGAAATAAGCTCCACTAAACTCAAATGGTTACTTCTGAGTAGACATGCTGTACTACACAACTCCACAAATTCCCATAGAACAGATGCTGGTGTTCAGCTTTGCCCTTTATTGCCATTTAGAACCTAGTCTTCAGGGTTCTTTGGAGCCCTGAAAACCTTCCCTCTGTGTTCTATTGAGTTTGTTTTTTGGTATTTATTTCTAGTGATGCCACATACTTAGGGATGTTGGAGAAATTCGAGATGGACTAAAATGAGCTCAGATTTCTAAGAATCCAACCTGCGGAATCTGCTGAGGAGTGACCCCCTCAGGCCATGCGGAGTCTGTGGGGTATTTTTTTACTTTCCCAAAATGTATGCATATTTATTCATAGGAAAATACACACATTTCTGCTGACGAAAAGTTGAATGGAAAGGGGGACAATACATTAAATATTACATACCAAGATAAATTATGTAAATTGTTACTAAACCTCTTACGTAATTATTTGCGTATGTTTCCACATAACAAAAAAAATTGCATGCGTCTGTGAGCAGACAACAGAACAAAAGATGCCCGACAATCCACAAAACACAGACAGAGCAGATTTTACACAGTCCATTCATCCCTACACATACCCCCATGGCAGCCATTCTGTGGTACACCCACAACACTTTCTCAGAATTCCAATTGTGCCCACAAGCCCAAAACATTGGCCTACCTATGGATTTAAATTATTCTGTAAACCTTCCTGCCTAAAGGTAAACAGACCTTCTAGATTACGTGGATGACAGCGTTGGAGAGACTAGGATAAGAACACTGGACTGCTAAAGATTTTCCCTCCAGAACTGTTAAAAGTTCAAAAAGAAGATATAATTCTACTTGCACACATGGGACACATCTGGCGGCCAAACCAAATATATTCTTGGATGTCTGGGTGGTAGCCTGTGGCACAGGGCTTTACGCTGGCTGATACACCAGCTATGCCCTTTTTTTGAGAATCCCACCACTTATTGTATGCCTTGATAAACAATCCGACTTCTGTTAACATGCTTACATAGGACTTTCCTTGAAGACAGTTTGCAAACTTCAGCTGCTCCAGAATGCAGCAGTATGACTATTGTCAGGGTACTCTTGTATGCAGCATATTACACTAGTACTGCAATTGCACCCCTGGTTATCAGTTAGTTTCTGGGATAAAGTCAAGGTGCTGGCTTTAACCTTTAAAGCGCTTAATAGCCTGGATCTGGGGTATCTGAGGGAGAGCCTTCCCTCATATGAACCTATATCCCTGTCATCAGTAACTCATCTCAATCTGCCATTCAAACAAGTTTGATGTAATTCACTGGCTAGATTTCAGGATAACAATTTACCTTTTCCTTTTCAGAAGGTGTTGGTGGCTCCTCTAAGAGGGGCCCCTGATCACTGGATTGGTCACTATCATGGTTTTCCTGTCCAGTACGATTGGGCACATGTCCCTTCCTGGGCCGTAGGACTGGCTCCAGAATGCTGGCATTCCCGAGATCCGTTGATTCGTTCATGAGACCAGGGGTCTTCCCGAGAAAGGTTCTTATCTTCTCCAGTAAGAGGTGGTGACAGGTTGACTAGTTCTGAAAAAGCAAACCAAGTTGACATTGATAAACATGCCAGCATATAATTATATCCAACAGGTATCTGCCCTTAAAGCTACTTGGTCAGTTCGCATGATCACCGCAGTCCACCATGGCTTATTTAACCTATGGTGGATTGCAGTGCATGCTGGCAGCTATTTTGAATATTCAACCCTCAGCAAGGCTTTTGCGACCTTGGAAAATAGGCGCCACAGTTCTTTCTGCATTGGCTGTGAGGGAGGAATTTTGGAGTCCCTTCCCAAAGTTGTAGGAATGTCTAAGGCTTTGGTAGGGGGAAGCCCATAAATCTTATCGTCCTTGGGATACTTTCCCAAGAACCATAGGATTGCTCTGTTAGTCAATTACTAATGATAAAGCTGCAGACTCGGTAAATGCTGGTCAATCTCTGCAGACATTTTGCAGAACTTTTGTGCCATGTGAACAGGGATGATCCAGTAGATATTGTTTACTTGGACTTCCAAAAGTAGAACACATTGCAGTAATCTAACTTGAGGGTTACCAGAGTATAGACTAGTGATGCCAGGTTATCCCTGTCCAGATAGGGCCGTAGCCCAGCCACCAGCTGAAGATGGTAGAAGGCACTCCGTCCCACTGAGACCACCTAAGCCTCAAGTGACAATGAGGACTCCAGGAGAACCCCCAAGAGATGAACCTGCTCCTTCACAGGGAGTGCAACCCCATTCAGATCAGAGTGAACTCCCTCCACCCAGTCAGACGAACCACCCACTGACAACATTTCAGTCTTGTCTGGATTGATACTTCAGTTTTATTAGCCCTCATCCCAGTCCACTGTCACGGCCAGGCACTGATCTAGCACATCCACAACCTCAGCTGATTAGGATGAAAAGGAGAATAGATTCAGCATACACACTGATGGCAATGCACTCGAAAACGCCAGATGACATCACTCAGTCGTTTCATGTAGATGTTAAGTAGCATGGAGGAACAAAACCAACCCCTGTAGAACCCCATGCTGGAGAATCCACAGGGCTGAGAAATATTCCCCAAGCACCACCTTCTGGATCCAGCCATCCAAATAGGAGCAAAACTACTGCAATGCAGTGCCCTCTCCCACTCACAGTTCAGACAGTAGCCCCAGAAGAATACCACAGTTGAAGGCACTGAATGCTGCTGAGAGATCAAGGAGATTCAAGAGGGTCACACTTCCCCTTTCTCTCTCCCAACACTGGTCATCATACAGGGCAGCCAAAGCTGTTTCCTTGCCAAAACTCAACCTAGACACCAAATGAAATTGATCCAGATAATCATTCTCCTCCAAGAGCAACAGGAAAGGAACATTTGCCACTGGCCTAAAGCTGTTGAGGGAGGATTTCATCATAATTCTCTTACCACATAATTGTGACAACTTAGACAAAAATTGAGCTTGGTCCACTGCATTCCAAACGACTCCCACAAGGGCTAGCAATGTTTAAAAGCTTAATTATGGAAGACTTTACTCATGTGTTCAGCACTGTCCTTGTTGCATGATGCTTATTTAGATTCTTTGCTGTGGACAACACACCTACATTGTTGCATTGAAGAAGTGATGAACTGAGTAGCAGACAAAACTAAGTTATAACAAGTTTTCCATGAAGGAGAATTATTGTGATTATCTTAAGGGTCAGCAACTGGAGAATATAGGACCAACCCCAACCCCCAAGTTGCCAACTCAGAGGTGGAGAGGACTGGCAATCCACTTTAGAAGGGAGTGGAGAGAAATTGGCCCATCAATCCCAAGGAACCTCCCATAAATTTGAGTGCTGACACAGCAGCAGCTGGCAAATGTTGTAGCCAATAGTCTACCATGTCTCATCTCTCAATGAAACTTGAAGGTACACAATCAGATTTTACAACTAATCAAGACATCTGATTCCCCCCACCCTCCCCATGGAAGGCATCATACAAGCACCAACTATTAAAATTTCCTACCGTTATAATTGTCAAACCATTCACTGTTCAGTAGTAAGACACAATGCATTCTGTACCTCTCTGGTGAATTTGAGTGCAAGTAGAAACTCCACTCAGGCTGTCCACACACCCTTAAAACCAAAGCTAGAATGCTATGCCTATTTATATAAGGACATAAATGGAGTGGCTACAAATTCTGAAGCTTCCTATGAAAGCTCCTAAAAGCGATCTTACCTGTATATTTCAAAATTTTAATTGTTAGCTGATCATATACACAAAATTGCATGCATACTTTGGAACTCTGGTTAATTGACTAATCAAATGTTCTGTGAAGCCAAGAGTGCTTTGGATGGGTGGAGGTTTTTTAAAAATTTTGTTATTGCCATTGCTAGCCCATAACAGTAGTCTAAATTGAAGGCAACAATCCCCCCCACCAAGTATTTCTGCTTTCATTCTACATTACATGTTAAAGTGTTCTTAAAGTAGGAAGCTGGTGTAACCAGAAGACAAAGGAAAACAACATCACACTCTAAAAACAGAAGTCAAGCCTCGAGAGATGTGTGCTATTTGCCAAGACAGTTAACTATTTTTAAAAACCCAATAGCCTCACTTCTGCAAATAAAGTCTTTTGTGATGAGACCCCTCTGGAAATCTTCAGTGCCAGGGAATATGGTTCTTCACACTCCCAACATACTAAAACCAAGAACTCCTAGGTCTTTCTGCTTTATGGAGAGAACACGCACTTTTAGTAATCCTTTGGAGTTCACTGTCAATGCAGTTTAACAATGAGGTCATGTGCAAACTTCTGTTTTATCAGCAGGAAAGGAGGAAATTAAACACTTTAACAAAGAAACATCAGCAACACCTAGTCACCAGCAGGGGGAATCCTTGTCCCTAACAGCTGCTTTTTGTTACCTGTAAACTGTTCATGAAAACAGTAGCAGAGCTTTTCAACAGCAGGTTGCCCAGGCAGACAATGAAGCATTCAGACACAATATAAAACAAGTCGGGGACTTCAGCAAAGCTTTCGACAAAGTGCCCCATAATATCCTGATTAGCAAACTAGCTAAAAGTGGGTTAGATGAAACAACGATCAGGTGGATACACAGTTGGCTACAGAATTCGACTCAAAGAGTACTGATCAATGGGATCTTCTCAAACTGGGGAAAGGTAACGAGTGGGGTACTGCTGGGCTCAGTGCTGGGCCCAGCGCTCATCAACATTTTTATTAATTACTTGGATGAGGAGGTGAGGGAATGCTTACCGAATTTGCAGATGACACAAAATTGGGCAAGGTAGCTAATACCCTGGAAGACAGAAACAAAATTCAAAGTGATCTTGATAGGCTGGAGCGCTGGGCAGAAAACAGAATGACATTTAATAGGGATAAATGCCAAGTTCTGCACCTAGGAAAAAGAAACCAAAGGCACAGTTACAAGATGGGAAATACTTGGTTCGACAAGTCTACAAGCGAGAAGGATCTTGGAATTGTTGTCGATCACAAGCTGAATACGAGCCAACCATGTGACATGGCTGCAAAAAAAGGAAAAGCTATTTTGGGCTGCATTAATATAGCTTCCAAATCCCATGAAGTACTAGTTCCCCTCTACTCAGCACTGGTTAGGCCTCATCTGAAGTACTGTGTCCAGTTCTGGGCACCACACTTTAAGAAGGATGCAGACAAGCTGGAGAGGGTTCAGAGGAGGGCAACGAAGATGATCAGGGGACTGGAAACAAAGCCCTATGAACAGAGACTGAAAGAACTGGGCATGTTTAGCCTTGAGAAGAGAAGACTGAGGGGAGATGGGATAGCGCTCTTCAAAGACTTGAAAGGTTGTCCCAGAGAGGAAGGCCAGGATCTCTTCTCGATCATCCCAGAGTGCAGGACACGGAATAATGGGCTCAAGTGACAGGAAGCTAGATTCCGGCTGAACATCAGGAAAAACTTCCTGACTGTTAGAGCAATACGACAATGGAACCAATTACCTAGGGAGGTGGTGGGCTCTGCTACACTGGAGGCATTCAAGACGAGGCTGGACAGCCATCTGTCAGGAATGATGTGACTTGGATTCCTGCATTGAGCAGGGGGTTGGACTCGATGGTCTCATAGGCCCCTTCCAACCCTACTATTCTATGACTCTATGACTATAATTCCACAGTTGCCTCTAGCACAGAGAACTCCCATATGACATGGTTCCCCTCTTAAAATGCTATAGCAATATGGGCAGTAAACCAGCTAACAGTGTTTGAGGTTTCTTTTGAGAGCTAAAAAGCTACTGGGTGAGTTCGCATGACATGACAACCCACCCTCTGAATAAGCTACACAGCGTGGGTTCTTTTCAGTACAATCCATAGTGCACCCAACAGCCGAACAGGCTCACCGTGGGTTGTTCTCCCACTCCTTCCTCCATCTGGTATCCCAGGGTCCTGCACAGCAGAACCCATCTTGTCTGCCTCGCCCCCTCCCTACTCTGATCGCAACCCCCATTTTCGTTCCTGAGCTTCTTTTTTTTGGCTCACAAGATATGCACAAATGAGGCTGTAGTGTGTATGTGTGTATGTGTTTTATTTTTTTTCAACACAAGGAATTTGTGCAAATGTCTTCATAATTATTTTTGTCTGTCTTTCACAGTTCGGCAAGTGTGCACTTGTGGCTTTCAATTATATATAGCCTTGCCAATGCTCTTGTATGTTTCACCTGTCAGAGGGAACAAAGTGCAGCATGAAACATATAAAGCAGTTGACAAGGTGAGACTGCATAAGGGCTGATTTCATAGGCGTTGAAAGTGACAGGTCAGGAAAAGGGGACAATATCGTCCACTTAGCAAGGTAATCCCAGGATTTTAAGTGTTGGGCTGATACCTGTGCAGTGAAGCAGGGCGCCCACACTTCCCTGAGTTTCTAGCAAGTCCTTTTAAGAGATATCTACTCTCCCCCCCTTTTCACTGCTCCCATTACTGCTTTGTATGAGAGAGGTGAAAAGGGAGGGGAGGCTTCTCTCCTCACCCCAGACCCCTCTGCGCTCCAATCACTACCCCTTCTTGTTTGCCACTTAAAAAAAAAAAATCGTGCTTCAGGGGTACACAAATGCGTTCATAAAATTTTTTTACTGTTCTTTTGCAGTGGGTAAGAGTGCACTTTCACCTGTCCGATATGTGTAGTCTTGCCTGGTCAATGACCTTGTATGTTGCAGCTGTCAGTGGGAGCACCAAAGCTGAGTAGAGAAGATACAAAGACATTGACAAGGCAAGACTGCAGATAGCCTAATTGGTGCACAGTTGACAAGGACCAGGGGTGGGGGGAAATAATACTAAGGGACAGGAGGAACCCAGCTGAGAAGTCGAGAAGCCCTGAAAAGGGGAACAATTCTGAGATCAGTAAGTGCACCGGGGGTGGGGGGGGTAGGAGAGACTCCCATTTAGCAATGTAATCTTCTTGCTTTTAAGTGTTGAATGACACTGACAAGTTTCCAGCAAGCCAAGAAAGGGGAGATACTGGCTCTCCTTCCCCTTTTTTGCGGCTCCTTTTCAGAATATTGTCCCCATCCCCCTGCACTTATGCTGTTCACCTTTCTCCACCATTTTCAGTGTTTCTGAAATGCACTACTGGGTCCCTCCTTTCCTTACTATTATTTATCCCCAGGTCCTTTGCAACTGTGTGCAATTCAGCCTGTATGCAACCTCATCTTGTCAATTTCTTTGTATGTTACCTCTGCCATTTCAGCTGAAACAGACAAGGAAATTGACCAGGCAAGAATACACATATTGGACAGCTGAATTTGCATTCTTGCTCAATTGTGACAGAATGACCCCCCCCCCAAGATTTATTACCCCATCTGTGCAATTTTGAGGCACCAATTTTCTTTTTTAAAAGTTGACGAATGAATGGTGGTCCTTCCAAAGTGCCGTGTGTGCATCAGTGGAGGGGCAATCACTGGTGAGGGAGGCTAAAGGTGGCACTGGCGAGATCACAAAGAGCAGCATGGGCTTTTTTTCCACTCTTGCCAAGTAACTCTATAGCCAATCCCAGCAACCTACAATAAATTTGCTCTCCCAGCTTTGGACAATACTATGGTTGCACCATGGGTAAGAACACCCAACAATAAGCCTTGGGTTATCAGTGTGGGTTGTTCGTAAAAAATAAGCCACTCCGTGGAAAATAAGCTAGGTTCATACGACATGACAACCCACCATGGCTGGCTGCTCATGGAGGGTTGTGTTGTGCTAACTTAATATGGCTGTTCAGACAATAAGCCACCTTGTTTCTCAAACAAGGCACCTTAAGAAGCCATGGTTTGTTGTTGGGTTGTTCAGGGTAGTAACAAGCCACACTGCATGATTAACAAGCCACCTGCAGACCCTCAGACCACACACTATCTCATGAATCAACAGCAATCCACACTCAACAACTGAATGTGGGTTAGCATGTTGTTTGAACGGCCCCCAGTGGGTTAAATAAGCCACGGTGGCTTAAATTTTAGATATATTCTGGGCTCTTACAAGGCTTGCAAATTCACCATTGCAAAAACAGTGCAATAGACAAAAGCCACACAAGAGCCAAAGATACATGATTTATATAATCCCATTTCTCAGATGGCTAAAAAGGCTGTACAGAAGAGGGCTGAATCACTAAGGCAAATGCACAAGTTCACAAAGGTTAATGCAGAATGTGTCCACCAGTGCTGTGAGTCATGAAATACCCATTTTAACTGTTCAAGAAGCACATCCTTGAACAGCTAAGAAGTAATGCTATTTGAACTTTAGCCCTATACCCACTTTCCATGTCTAGGTAAGCATCACTGGGCAAAGTAAAAGGAACGTACTTTAACTAGCACAAATATGACAGTTATAACAGTGAGCAGAATGACACTATGAGAAAATTCACAGGCACGGTCTAGCAATATTCCTCAACAATTTCAAGCTCTCTAGTTTTATATACATAAAACCAGTTGCACAGGAAACATTTGCCCATTTGCTATATGTGTCAGAATATATCCTGCTGAGCCTTCTGGTACAAGTACTTTGAGCAAGACTCAAGCTATGCTGTCCAAATTATTAAACATAAAAACACTAAGAAACTTCCGTTAACAATACCTCTGGCCTTTATTTCACATCTTGCTGGTTGTTCCAGCTCCCTAAATCTGTGGACTTCCTCTCCTATCCAAACTCCTGCTTCAGTATATCAGCAGTTATGTGCTGACATCTCAGTATTGAAGGACTGTTCTGAACTGATGCTACCCATCTGTAGGTATTCAACTGCATGATCAATAAATTTGGAGATTTACAGGGACAGAAGTGTTATAATTCAGTTGGGCAAACAACTGAGGGTTGAGACTAAAGTTCAGTACTACCACTCCGTTTAGCTACACAAACCTATTTAGAGCCATCAGCAACTCTTAGATAAAAAAAATGGGGCATGAATACTTCCCATAACAAATAAATGGCACTCTGTAATTCACACTGTAATAACTGTAATATAAGCATGAAATGTGTTACGTCAACAGTGAAACAAATGTAAAGATGTATTGCATTCAGTTACTATTGTATTTTTGTAACTGAAAAGATTCCAGATATGGATTATGTGAGGAGTTAAAAAGGGAAGGTGAGGTCAAGGTTAAGTAAGAATAGCACTGTGGTCACAGTCATGTTTAAAGTG
The DNA here is from genome assembly GCF_057233095.1 of Heloderma suspectum. NCBI lineage: Eukaryota > Metazoa > Chordata > Lepidosauria > Squamata > Helodermatidae > Heloderma > Heloderma suspectum. Next base: position 24,723,733 of record NC_139464.1, read on the forward strand.
TTGAAGAATGTGGCCACCTTCAGAACAACAGGGCCTGAAATGTCCCACAAGCCAGAGAAAAGTGAACCCTTAAGAATGCAGAGTTGTCTAAAAGAAGAAGTGAAGGTGGCACTGTTATTTGTTGCTACAGAAAACAATGTGCTGGTTCGTATGTTCGAAACAGATCACCGTGGCTTATTGGTTGTGGCGAGTGCCGGACGGGATTTGTATATTCAACACCTGGCCACAGCTTGTGTAGTGCAAACACAGGGACCATGAGTTGTGCGAGGGTTGTTAATTGTGCGAACCTGGTCGTACAAAAAAAGAACTAGAATGTTGTTAACATGGGCATACATTGGCTTTAACGTAAAGATTACAGCTTGTTTCAAGGAATCCCAAGAACTAATCACACAAGCAATGGAAATTTATTTATTTATTATTTAATTTCTATACCGCCCAATAGCCGAAGCTCTCTAGGCAGTTCACAAAAATTAAAACCAAACAGCACACAATAAAATAATTTAAAATATATAAATAGGAGAAAGAATGTAGGCAATTATCATTTCTAGTGTCAGACTGCCTCGGCAATTTGTGGGTAGTAAACTATGACAATCATCTATGACGCTCAAGCAGCACAGGACTCGTACAACCTATTTGCTAGCCTGTCAAAATGACTCAAAGATATTGTGCGCAGGTCTTTAGGGAGGGACATGTCCCTAACCCATGGGTTCCATGAACAGATCACTACTATGGCACTGGTGAGCAACTGTTTTCTTAAACTCGGCCAAGTTACTGGCTTTTAAACGTTCAACAAGTCACGTTCACAGCAAAGGTACTTCCCTTCAGTACCCTGCAGAGTTTAAGGAGTAGGACCTCATCAATTTTCACCCCTGAAGCTGACTGGCCTTTCCTCTACTTAGGATTCATCCTGGGTCAGCCCATATGCAATTAGTTCCTTCTCCTGAAGCTCACCTTGAAGCTTCTTCTTGAGAAGCCAGTCTCTGTCTGGTTGCCAGCATCTCTAGCCTTGACTATCTAGGCCCGGGAGTCTACAGTTTGGACCCTCCAATAGTGGGCTTGGCTCATTAGCACTGAGCAAGCAACATAAACTAGCTACTAGGATATAAGCCCAGTCAGGATCAGCCTGCTAGGGACAAGAAAAATCCCTCCTACCCTGTCCCCAGAAGTGGACATGTGGCTCACAGTCTGCGGGGAATGGAGTAAGTATCTCCCTTTCAGTATCCCTTTCCCCTTTTGTGTCTCTCCCCTCTGACTTGCCTTTGCTCTTCACTCCTCTTTCTCTATTTCCATTCGTGCCTTGATCTTCCTTCCTTCCATCCTTCTTCTATCTGTCCTCCTTCCTCCTCTTTCTCCTACTCCTTTCATCCCCCTCTCTGCTCCTTCCTCTTATCCTGGTCCTCTGTGTCGAGCAGCTGTGTCTCAAGACAGCCTAACCAACTCTCAGACATGCAACAGCCACCCGTCTTATCAGATTGGGCCATAATTGCCCGTACCCACCCCAACTGTCCAGTCCAGCACAGCAAGAGCACAATAGGAGGTAGCGAGCCCCGAAGGCCACTCACAGATACATTATAAGACATTTATACTTACACCTTTGGCAGTTGAGAGACTGTGACCATTCATGTGACAAGCAGAGCTCCAGAATGTAAGAGTTAAAGCTTCTATCAGCTGGGACAGTTTGCAAAGCAGGACATTTAAATTTTGGTGATGTATCACATGTAACTCACATAACATGACTAAGTAAGCACTTTCCTCGAAAAAATACATTGGGATGACTGATTTTAACAAGAGATGCATCTGTAAACAGGGCGAAGTTACCATTTGGGACCCAGTTCACAAATCCCATATTACAAACCCTACATAAAATTCACATGGAGCCACTCCTGGGATCAGTCTGAAAAGTTCTATGCTGTGAGCATAGAACATTAGATCTGAAGTCACTTTGTACCACTAACCTAAGTGTAGGTTAACTCTGGGTTACAACCCAGAGTGTCTGGGTTCAGACGACACGCTTACAACCTACAATTAGGGTGTTATAGGTTGTATACAGAAAGTGGAAGTGGCTCACACGCAGCATGTGTCCCCACAAATTATTTAATCCAAGAATTACCATTGTGATGTATGAACTGGGTCTATGCCTGTGCATAGTACATCTCAGAATAGGAAGGTTTTGACTGTACAAAGACAGGGAGCATTTCAGGCTGCTGAGACTCATAAAGAAAAATAAGGATAGTTAATGTAGGCTAGAGCACTATAGGATCACATTTACTCCCTAGTGAACACTTAATAGCAGGAGTAGCCTTGAAGGACATACAAACAAAATATTATCTACATACCCCATAAAAGGATGTCCTTTTCAAGGCCTAGATATCAAGTGGCAGCGTGGCTCAAAGAATACTGAATAAAAGCTCATGTTGGAGGGAAGGGAAAAACACCACCCCAACAACCTCAAACTCAAAAAGCCAATGTAGCCAAATCCTAAATGGCAATACAAAATCATTACATACTTTGATGAAGATGTAAAGTGAGCAGGTTTTACAAACCTAACGTGTGGTTTAAGTTACTAGTTAGGTAAAATTGCACTAACAATCCAAACCTATCCACATTAACTGGGAAGTAAGTTTAACAAAATGTACTTCATGGTAATGATGACAAAGACTGACTGTATCTTAAGAAATTAAACCAAAGAATATTAAATTCCAACAAAACAAGACAAAAGAGGACATCACACAGAAATTTTTGTCTATTATATGCTAGACACAACCTGGTTAAGTAGAATTTTCAGGTATTCTTACCCTGCTTATCTTGACAAATGGAACACCAGCGACACGTTGTACTTTAACCCAGTTCAGGAAAAACTGAACTTGGTATTCACTATATAAGCAAGATTACTCAATTTTTTCACCAGATGCAAGCCAAAACTCCGCCTACCTACCAACATCAAAATTTCACTGGCTGCCAAGCTGACTTTTCCCTGCAACATACTATGCAAAACCCCTCTGTAAGTGGTTCTGATAAGTATTGAAGTCCTCAAAACAGGGTTACACCTTCAAATCAAGCTTCTGTAAACAATGAACCCAATAATTCTTTGCTTTATTACATTTGTTTACTTACTAGTAATTCACAGTACTGTCATTAAAAGCGACTCTATTATAAAACCAGTAATACATGAGGGTTTAGTCAGTCCAAAGGTGCCACTATACTAAGCCATGAGCTTATACAACTAAGCATATGTACAACAGCCATTTCCTGCAATTATGTAGGTGAATGTTTATAGAAATCTTGTTTTGCGCACCCTGCTCCAAGAACACAGGTAGAACCTGCCCAACAGGATAGATTAAACAAGATGAGATGTAAACCCTGCATTTCTCTGCATATCTTTTTATCGCATGACTAGGTAAACAAATGATGTTCAAATATCTATGAAGTATATTTTTGATATGCAAGGCAAGTTAAAATAAGCCAGGAAACATTTTCAAATATGAAACACAGCATGTTTTGAGAACACATTCTTAAGCTGGAGCCGGTGTTTTTCCACTAAAATGAGTTCCTATCATCCTTTCAGCACTCTATGTAGAAATAGAGACCTTAGTCTTTGAGAATTTTAAGATAGATGGTTTCAAAGGTAGTATGCTCAACATCCATTTTAGAACTAGGAAGCCAGTGAGCTGAGGACTAAGTTAAGTTAGTTAATACATGGGTTAAGTTTATCCCAACCACACCCATATCAGATAGGCTAGGATACAAGTGCTACTGCTCAAGGGTAACTCAGCAAGCAACTGCGCTGCCAAACACTCGAACCACTACAGCACACTGCCTCAGCATGAACCACTTACACTACCAAGCTAAGACAGTGTGCGTGTGGTATTTTCAAATTATAATATAATTCCTTGCCAGTGTTCAGCATGGGAGAGTGAGGGGGAAGAAAAGGAATATTTCTTGGACACTTAACAGTTCTGTTAAAATGTCCAAAGACCCATTATCTTTAAAATTCATGTTATTATTCCTCACATAGTGATTTATACGCTGCTAGAAATGGATCACTGCCTTGTTGTGGCGAAGGGGCTTGCGTAACTCAGTGAAGCCATAAGCTATGCCGTGCAGGGTCACCCAAGACGGACAGGTCATGGCAGAGAGTTCTGACAAAATATGGTCCACTGGAGAAGGAAATGGCAACCCACTCCAGGATTCTTGCCAAGAAATCCCCATGGAACGTATCACAAGGCTAAAATTGATGACGCCGGAAGATGAGCCCCTCAGGTCGGAAGGTGTCCAATATACTACTGGGGAAGAGCAGAGGGAATTTCCAAGTAGCGCCAGAAAGAGTGAAGCGGCTGGGCCAAAGCCAAAAGGACACTCAGCTGTGGATGTGTTCTGGTGGTGAAAAGAAAATCCGAAGCTGTAAAGAACAATATTGTTCTAGATGCAATGATGGCTAGATAGCATCACTGATGCAATGAATATGAACTTGAGCACACTCTGGGAGAGAGCGGAGGACAGGAAGGCCTGGCGTGCTATGCTCCATGGAGTCATGAAGAGTCGGTCTCAAGTTAACGACTGAACAACAACAAGAAGAAATGTTGGGCAGGGATGACCAACTAGAGAGTAGTCCCCTGAAGCAAGTTAATGTGGTCCCACCTACTAGAAAGAAACCTCATTGAACACAATGAGACTTACAAGTAAACATTCATAGGGCTGAACTGTAAGTCTGTGTCCTCTCACTTGTGTTCCAGGAAGGCAAAGGATTACTACCAACTTGCCTCTTGAGGATACCTTTCAGGAAACACATTTATTCTTCAGCTGCCCCAATTTGTGAACTTGTACCACCAAACCTCATGTGTTCCATTCCTGTGAAGCCTTATTTCTATGTGATGCCCCCCTTGAGTCAGACCTCCCATGACTGCCAAAAGTGTTTCCAAATAATGCAAAAGTTGGCCATCACTAGTCGTAGTTGAGTTATTCAGAGCATAATCCTATGCATGTTTAGACAGAAAAAGTCCTACAATTCCTAGCATGCCTCAGGCAGCCATGCTGGCTAGGGAATGCTGGGAGCTGTAGGACTTTTTTCTGTCTAAACATGCATAGAATTGTGCCCTTATATATTTATTAACATTTAGATACCACCTTATTTGCTAAAAGGCTATCAAGGTGGTGCACAATTTAAAACAATAAAACCAAGAACATTCAAAACAGGAACACATTAAAACATTGGCTACATAATTTAAAAGGCTAAATTTAAATGATGTGTTTTCACACCTGCTTTAAAAGCCAAGTGGAGGCCACTTGACTGCTTTCTTGGTGTTAGATGACAAAGAGCAGTAGAGGTAAGTGTCATCAGCATATTGGTGAATAACTGCCCAATTCAGAACTATATGAAGTAGACCCTGGTTATCTACATTGGCAATGGCCAAAAATGGAGAGGGATGGAGCTAGTTTAAGTGCATCTAGAATTGGAGCCTCCTTGGGAATAAGTCCTAATTGAGCTTAATGGGACTTCTTTCTACACAGACAGGCACAGGACTGCACCGTCAGTCATTGTAACTGGGTTGTTATTGTTTTAACTGATTTGTAACCTGTCTCCAAGCCTTTACTATCCAAAAGCCAAAATTAATTTTAAGTTCAAATAAAATTTGAGATCTTTAATTTCAACTTTAAAATATCCAAGCAAAATAAAGTGATGGACATTAGATAGCCTGGGCACCTTCAGAAAGAAAAAAACATCTCACAGTGTGCAGAAGTGACTCAAATCTAGACTGAACAGCCCAGAAGCCATTAACATGCAACAAAGGATGTCTGAGTTGTGGTTACTTATTGGGACATGACAGTGGGCCAATATGGCCTTTTAAAAAAAATTAGTGAGAATTTTCACCCAAAAAGCAAGATTGCCCCTACATTTTTATAGATGGCATTTACAAATGGAAATGCCTCTTTAAAAATAGAGGTGTACATTGGAAAGCAAACTTTTAAAACTAGTGTCAACAAACCTTCCTTCTAAACTTTGCCCCAGTGAGGCTTCAGTACTGCTGGTAAGCTGTTCTATATACTATGCAATAGCTATCTCCTTTCCTGGCTACACATACTCAAGTTATTGCTGAACAATGCCATTAAGCAAACAGGGTGTTCATGAATTAACACTTTATATAGCCCTATGACTGTAAAACAAAACCACAGGAATCCTTAGCAAACTTATTTTCTTCCCTTTTCAAGTCAAGGGAATGTAGGTCATTTGACTTAACGATTGTGTCATTAAACCCATAGTGCTCATCAAAAGATGCATGATGAAATCATTCATCTCTTTCAGTTATAAGATTAGCTAACCCTATCAGCAGTGGAGAAAGCACCATTCTGACAACAAAACCACAGAGGTTTTTAAAACATTTAGGGCTTTGCAATTTAAATATGTAAAGATGCCATTATGCCAAACAACTTCCCATGCTTTTTGAACTTGGGGCCTTTCTTCCAAACTTACTCTACCACCTTCTTTTACAATTATGGCAGCACATCCCTTAGTCATGGCCAATAACAACTAGTTTTTACTCAACAGATGTAGACCTACAAAAACAAATCCATTGCACTTCTGTATTAGAAGTCCAATACAGTAGCATTAAACTTATAATCTGGGCTGCAAAAATCCAGTTACCTGATCACCAGCTGTATTTTTAGAAGTGGTCATGGTACTCAGGAGAAAAAGTAGAACATTCAGCTACTGTGAGAAGAGAGGAGACATGAATAACTCACACTTCCTGTCACCACTTTGGTGTAACATGCAAAGCCACCCTTTATGCAGCTTCCTTATGTACACGGAGTTTATTTCTTGGTAACAGGGCTACATACAATTGGATGCCAGCTTTGGTAGAATCCTACATCCACAGGTAGAAGTTCTACTGAAATAAGTAGAAATTACATTTCAGTAAGTGTGTTAATATACAACTGCATACTTATATGAAGATTTAGGTCTTAGAATGTTGTAGTAATACAGTTAAGTTTCTGAACTGAAGCACAAGGTTTTGATCCCACTAGATCAGTTTATGTTGTTGTTGTTCAGTCGTTCAGTCGTGTCCGACTCTTCATGACCCCATGGACGATAGCACGCCAGGCCTTCCTGTCCTGCGCTCTCTCCTGGAGTGTGCTCAAGTTCATATTCATTCCATCGGTGATGCTATCTAGCCATCTCATCCTCTGTCGTCCCCTTCTCCTTTTGCCTTCAGTCTTTCCCAGCATCAGGGTCTTTTCCAGAGAGTTTTCTCTTCGCATTAGGTGGCCAAAATATTTGAGCTTCAGCTTCAGTATCTGTCCTTCCAATGAGCACTCCGGGTTGATTTCCTTTAGGATGGACTGATTTGACCTCCTTGCAGTCCAGGGGACTCGTAAGAGTCTTCTCCAGCACCACAGTTCGAAAGCATCAATTCTTCGGCGCTCAGCCTTCCTTATAGTCCAGCTCTCACAGCCATACGTTACTACTGGGAAAACCATAGCTTTGATTAGACAGACCTTTGTCGGCAAGGTGATGTCTCTGCTTCTTACTATGCTGTCTAGCTTTGCCATAGCTTTCCTCCCAAGGAGCAAGCGTCTTTTAATTTCATGGCTACAGTCACCATCTGCGGTGATCTTAGAGCCCAAGAAAGCAAAATCTGTCACTGCTTCCATTTCTTCCCCTTCTATATGCCAGGAAGTGATGGGGCCAGATGCCATGATCTTAGTTTTTTTAATGTTGAGTTTCAAACCAGCTTTTGCACTCTCCTCTTTCACCCTCAACAGGAGGCTCTTTAGATCCTCTTCGCTTTCTGCCATTAGGGTGGTATCGTCTGCATATCGGAGGTTGTTGATAATTCTCCCGGCAATCTTAATTCTGACCTGTGATTCATCCAACCCGGCGTTTCTCATGATGTACTCTGCATATAAGTTAAATAAGCAGGGTGACAATATGCAGCCTTGTCGTACTCCTTTCCCAATTTGGAACCAATCGGTTGTTCCATGTCTGGTTCTTACTGTTGCTTCTTGACCCTTGTAAAGGTTTCTCAGGAGACAGGTAAGGTGGTCTGGTACTCCCATCACTTTAAGAATTTGCCACAGTTTGTTGTGATCCACACAATCAAAGGCTTTAGCCTAGTCAATGAAGCAGAAATAGACGTTTTTCTGGAATTCTCTTGCTTTCTCCATGATCCAGAGAACGTTGGCGATTTGATCTCTAGTTCCTCTGCCTCTTCGAAACCCAGCTTGTATTTCCGGTAGTTCTTGATTCGCATACTGCTGAAGCCTAGCATGTAGGATTTTGAGCATCACCTTGCTGGCATGTGAAATGAGCGCAATTGTGCGGTAGTTTGAACACTCTTTGGCGTTGCCCTTCTTTGGAATTGGAATGTAAACTGACCTTTTCCAGTCTTGTGGCCACTGCTGAGTGTTCCAGATTTGCTGGCATATTGAATGCAGCACTTTAACAGCATCATCTTTTAGGATTTTAAATAGCTCAGCTGGAATACTGTCATCTCCGCTAGCTTTGTTGTTACTAATGCTTCCTAAGGCCCACTTGACTTCACTCTCGAGGATGTCCGGTCTTCAAAATATGCGAGATTTCCTGAACCAGCTCATATTTTGGTCTTCCCATGGACAACTAAGATCTATTCCACATAAACATCAGCGACAGATACCGGAAGCTCAAGTTGTCCAAAATGTATGCTCTGGAAAAAGCCACCAGACCTATGTTGCAAACCACTGCATGGATACAGTTTTCCAAATTATTTCACAAGAGTTGTTAAAACTTTTGTTTTGTCAAGTCTTTAAGGGACTGTTTTTCAAGTATGATTATGAAGAGATTTTAAATATTGTTTTATTTTGTTTGGAGGAATTGTTTATACAAAGCTTTGGGCTTTTTGAAGAACCGTATAAAATATTTTAATAAAAATATAAAAATATATTAATATTGTTTGGTCAGGTCAGTTCAGCTGAAGCATTCATTCTTATCCTGGGATTGGTTACAGGCACCATTAAAACACACACATTTAAAGGGAAGACCCTAGAGAAACACACACAGATCTGTCTCTCAGCATTAATTATTGAAACAACCCAGGACATAAGCCTTTCCTTATGAGATCTGGAGCAGAAGAAAAGAGGAAGAAAAGGCTACCAGAGCACACTTTGGGAGGAGCTTATACCTCCCCAGCAATAGTCTATGCTTCCCTAGCAATACCTTACACCAGTCTCCCACAACCTGGTACCCTTCAGATATGTTGGACTATAATTCCCAGTATGCTGGGAGTTGCAGTCCAACACATCTGGAGGGCATAAGGTTGGGGAAGGCTGTCTTAGTTTTGCCTACTTCTTACTAAGTTTGTAAACCTGCGTCTCGTCTGAGCCAGTGTGACATAGTGATTGGAGTGTTGGACTAGGACTGGGGAGATCTAGGTTCTAGTCCCACTCCGCTATGAAGCTCACTGGGTAACTCCGGGCTAGTCATTGATTCTCAGCCTAACCTACCTCACAGGGTTGTTATAAGGATAAAATGGATAGGAGGATCGTGTATACCACCTTGGTCTCCTTGGAGGAAAGGTGGGATATGAAAGAAAGTCAGACAGACAGACTTCACACTGCAGGTGACAGCTCTCATGTTTGAATGCTCCTCCATACAAAAAAATCCCAATGCATAGAAAGGTATGTCAGACAGAAGGCTAGACTGTAACCTCTCTGTAAATATCTAGTTTTTTGTGTGGAGAGTGTGTTTTGTTTTTTAGTAGAGGAACATTCAATCAAGATAACCCTCTCCAGAAATCTTACATGATACACTTGGCTGTACCAATGAGAACTATGCCTTAAAGAGAATTAAACCTTAGAGAGAATGACTTGATTTATGTCATGAGCAAATGTTTCTCAAGAGTGTCCTTACTATGAGTATACACTGACTTGAGTTCTTTGGAGGAAAGACACAATGTAAATTAAATACTAATATTATTACACCTGTGTATTGCCCATCATAAATATGAACACCTCCACAAATTAACCCATCTAATCTCATAACCACTAAATCGTAGACTTTAATAAGCCCCCTATAGTGCAATCCTATACATGTAAAGTTAGAAAGTTACATGAAATTGGTAGAACGTACAAGTATGCAATGCACTGAAACTTTGGTCCCTTAAAGTTTCACACTAGCATTGCGTTTCTGCTATTACAGCCTAAAACGACTAATCTCTGAATCTTCAATCTTACCTATAATTGGGTGGGATAAATTATCACTTATGATAGCCATGCTTACTCATGTTAAGTCCCATAGAGTTCAGTTAGATTTATTTTCCCAAAAGTGTACAGGTACTTAGAACATTAGTTTTGCAAATTCTCAGAAAGAAATAATTGCAATGACAATTTTACAGAAGGGACACTCAGGCTCACTACATGTGTTAGGTTTCTGGACAAAGTAGTAGTTTATATTTAGGAATACACCTGAGCAGTTGCTATTTATAAATGTTGCACATGTGTATAAGTTGTGCCACTGACTGATATATCAGCAGATACCAGATATTAAGTCGTGTCCAAAGCTAGTCAGAGGATCCATAACCGAGATCAATTTTAAATCAATTCCCAACGCTCTAGCTGCTAAAATGGCTCTCTAGTCACACCAGTATTTTCTCACACGATTTCAATTTATTACCTAAGCCATCCACTAATGCTGCTACTTCACTTTATCATTAATGTTACATGAAGTATACAAGAGTACCTGGATGACTGACATTCCTTGTAGCACATACCCAGATAAATTTTTAACTCAAAAATTGTCACAAGGAAAGTGGAGACCACCCCACGTTTACATAGAAGTCACACTGAATTTAATGGGCCTTACTCCCAAGTAAGTGCACACAGGACCGCAGCCACAAACCAATTTAATATTTCCATTTCCCCAGAGTCCTTCAGCTAATAGCTGTGAAGTACTTTACAAATATAACTAGCTCTTTTCACCAAGTGCTGTCACCCTTTGGCAAAGGAGATTGCTCACAATGAAGTCTAGCTTGATGTGTGGGAGAAAAAATCACCTGCAGGACCTCATGTGCACATTATTCCATCAGGCTCTTGTGTATGTTTACTCAGATGTGTGTTTAGGATTGTAGCCTTGGTTACTTTGGAGGTGGGGGAAGAATTATTTGCTTTAAAGTTTGCTTTGTTTTAACTTCCAGAGGGATAAGCTAGAGCCCACAAAAGCATACATCGTCATAATAAACTGTCTTTATACCGTATTACATATGTATTTCAGTGTAAACCACTTAGAAACTTTATTACATTACTTTATATACGCATTATATATAATAAACAAACATGTTACATCTCTCAAATGTGCCATAATCTTTGTTATGTCCGTTTATCTTTTCAAAGCACAAAAACAGTCATTCAAAAGGGACATAACACTGTGTGTGTGTGTGCGCGCGTGTGTGTTTTAATGCCATTACCCATTTCTTTTGTTTATTATAACAAGGTACTTCAATACACTCGAAAAGCGAAGCTTATACAGATGTATTAGTTGCTGTATGTAACGGCTGGGGTGGTTTTTTCGTTCTTTAAACTCTTGGGGTGTGCGTGTTTTAAAGGCACTTATCACTACACCTGGAGAAGATAAGTGACTTGCCCAAGGTCAGCAGCAACAGCCCAAGAGCGGGAGGCCGAGGTCAACGCACCGAGAGGCGCGCGCACGAGCACCCTCGTGGCCTTGAGCGGCTCCGACCGCGAAGGACCCCCGTCGGGCACAGTGGCCGAGGGCACTCGGCGGGGCAGCCGCCCCTCAGGGGGCCCGCCGCCCGCCCCTCAGGGGCCCCGCCGCCCGCCCCGCGCTCCCCGCCCCCCTTACCTGACACTTCCTCACTCCGGTGTCCAGCGGCGTCCGACGCTGAGGGGGCCGGAGGGAGGGAGTCCCCACGGTGCCGCCGGCGCCTCCGGGAATCCCGCCCCCTCCACCTTCTTTCCGCCGTGGTGGCCGCCTTCTCTCCTCCTCCTCCAGTTCCCCCGTCGCCTCCCCTTTGCCCTGGAGCGTCACCATCGCAAGAGGCTCCGCGAGCCAATGGGGGACCGCCTCGGCCGGAGGAGGCGCTCGCGTCAGACACGCCGGCGAGACGCGCTCGGAAGACGGCGGGGTCTACTCGGCCAAAGGCACCCTGGGCAATGTAGTGCGTGTGTTTCGAGGGGGCGGGCGCGACGTAGCGACTGAGGGCGCCCCCGCGCTGGTGGAAAAGTAGGACGCGCCTCGTTCCCCCCGTTGCAAAGGGTCAGGTGTTGCGTGTTCGTTACGCAGAAGGCGCAAAGAGGAACGCGGATTTCGGGCGGAGGGGCGTTACAGAACTGTTCCCCGGGTGGGGAGTTTAAACTGGCGGTTGCGCGATTTGGGGATTTCAAAATATAAGGGAGAAGTGGCATAAGAGCGTAAGAAGAGCCATGCTGGATCAGGCCAAGGGTCCATCTAGTCCAGCGTTCTGTTCACACAGTGGCCAACCAGCTGTCAACCAGGAACCCACAAGCAGGGCATGAGCACAACAGCACCCTCCCTCCCATGTTCCCCAGCAACTGGTGTACACAGGCTCACTGCCTCTGGGACTGGAGGTAGCACAGAGCCATCAAGACTAGTAGCCATTGATTCCTGGCCATTCTCCAAGAACTGGTCCAATCCCCTTTTAAAGCCATCCAAATTGGAGGCCATCACTACGTCCTGTGGTAGCGAGTTCCAGAGTTTGTGCGCTGGGTGAAGAAGTACTTCCTTTTATCCGTCCTGAATCTCCCACCAATTAGCTTCATGGGATAATCCCAGGTTCTAGTATTTTGAGAGAGGGAGAAAAATGTCTCCCTATTCACATTCTCCACACCATGCATAGCTTTGTAGATCTCTATCATGTCTCCCCGTACCCTCCTTTTTTCCAAGCTAAACAATCCCAGCTCTTGTAACCTCTCATAGGGGAGATGCTCCAGCCCCTCGATCATTTTAGGGCGCAATCCTAACTAGGTAGACGGCTGCCTCCGACCTCGGAGGCGACCGCCTATCCAAAGCAAGGCAGGAGAGTCACAAGGGGATCGTTCCCTTCGCGCCTCTCCTGCCTTGCTATTTTTCGCTAGACTGCCATTTTTGGCTGTCTAGAGGCGGGGGGCCAACTGGGAGAGGAAGCTGCCGTACAACACATAGGATGTGTCGTATGCGCAGATCCACTCTCCCTGCCCTGGAACGCTCTCCAGCCCTGCCCCTTTTCATTCACTCTGTTCTCATCTTCCAAGCGCAGAGGATGGGGCTTCTCCGCGCTGCCTCGGAGGCAACGCAGATGAGGGGGGCAGTCAGTTGTCCAGGAACTGACCTTGGAGGACGGGCTCCAAGGTCGATTCCCGGAAATTAGCATATCCTATGGCCCTCTAGACAGTGTCTAGCAGCCATAGGATTGCTCTCTTAGGGCGCAATCCTATGCATGTTTAGACAGAGAAAAGGCCTACAACTCCCAGCATTCCCCAGCCAGCTTTGCATAGGATTGTGCCCTTAGTTGCCCTTTTCTGCACTTCTTCCGGCTCTACAATATCTTTTTTTAGGTGTGATGACCAAAACTGTACACAGTATTCCAAGTGTGGTCACTCCAATATCATAAGAGCAGTATAATATTTGCACTTTTGTTCTCAATTCCTTTTCTAATTATGTCTAACATGGAGTTTGCCTTTTTTACAGCAGCCACACACTGGGTTGACATTTTCATTGAGCTGTCCACCACAACCCCCAGATCTTTCTTGATCTGTCACTGCTAACTCAGATCCCATGAGGTTATACTTTTGCCCCAACGTGCATCACTTTACACTTGCTTACAGTGAACTGCATTTGCCACTTAGGGCATCTCTACACCAGGCTAAAAGCCTGCATTTAAAACGGAGCTTTCTACTTCTGTTTTAAATGCAGGATCACGGCAACTTCCTTTTTCACGTGCTTCCTTTTCCCCTTCCCCCTCCTTCTCCCTGTATCTGAGTCTTCCATTATCTTTCATTGATCTCCCTCCTCTTCTTGCCGCTTTTACTCTTTTCACAGAGGAAACTGAAGTGGAACATAATGGGGTAGTTTGATAGCTCATTATCTGCGATCTATTTAAAAATGGAACAAAGGGCATTTAGTGCAGGAGAGGCCTGGAATGAACACGGCGTCATGTAAAAAGCCCACAAACTTCCGTGAAGGAGCAATCTCAATCACAGGATAAAAGCTCAGTGTGAAGGAGCCCTTAGATGCCCATTCTCCCAGTTTGGAGAGATCCTTTTGGAGCTCTTCACAATCCCTTTCTGTTTTATCCACCCAAAATACTTTGGTGTCATCGGCGAACTTGGCCACTTCACTGCTCACTCCTAATTCCAGATCATTTATGAACAGGTTGAAAAGCATCAGTCCTAATACAGATCCCTTTGGGATCCCGCTATTTACTTCCCTCCATTGGGCGAATTTACCATTTATTCCTACATTGTGCTTTCTGTTATTTAACCAGTTACTGATCCATAAGAGGACCTCTCCTCTTATTCCATGACTGTTAAGTTTGCCTGGGAGTCTTTGGTTAGGGACTTTGTCAAAACCTTTTGGAAGTCCAAGTAAACAATGCCTACTGGATCACCCCTGTCTTTATGTTTATTGACACTCTCAAAGAACTAAAAGGTTAGTGAGATTGGACTTACCTTTGCTGAAGCCACATTGATTCTTTTCAGCAGGGCTTGTCCTTCTATATGCTTACTAATTTTATCTTTAATAATACGTTCAACCAATTTACCTGGAACAGGTGTTAAGCTAACAGGCCTGTAATTTCCTGGATCCCCCTTGATCCCTTTTTGAAAATTGGTGTTACACTGGCCATCTTCTAGTCCTCTGGTATAGAGGCTGATCTTAGGGACATGTATATTTTGGTTAGAAGATCACCAATTTCATATTTGAGTTCTTTGAGAACTCTAGGATGGATATCATCTGGGCCTGGTGATTTATTTGCTTTCAATTTGTCAATAAGGTTGAGAACTTCATCTTTTGTCACCACTATTTTCCTCAGTAAAAGGAGAAGGGGACGGCAGAGGATGAGATGGCTAGATAGCATCACTGATGCAATTAATATGAACTTGAGCACACTCCGGGAGAGAGCAGAGGACAGGAAGGCCTGGCGTGCTATGGCCCATGGGGTCACGAAGAGTCGGACACGACTTAACAGCTAAACAACATTTTCCTCAGTTCCTCAGACTCCCTTCCTGAAAACATCCGTTCAGGCACAGGTATCTGTCCTATATCTTCTGCAGTGAAGACAGATGAAAATAATTCATTCAGCTTCTCTGCAATCTTGTCCTCCTTCAGTATTCCTTTAACTCCATTGTCATCCAACGGTCCAACTGCCTCCCTAGCTGGTTTTCTGTTTCTGATATATTTAAAGAATTCTTAATTATTGGCTTTGATATTGTTAGTGATATGCTCTTCAAAATGCTTTTTTGCATCTCTTATTGTCTGCTTGCATCGCCTTTGTGCAAGCTTGTACTCCCTTTTGTTTTCCTCACTTGGGCAAGACTTCCATTTTCTGAAGGAAGCTCTCTTTTCTCTAATAGCTCCCTTAACACTGCTCATTAACCATGCCAGCGACCTCTTAGACTTGGTGCTACCTTTCCTAACCTGTGGGATACATTTTAGCTGGGCTTCTATTATTGTGGTTTTGAGTAATCTCCAAGCATTTTGAAGGGATTTAATCCTCTTGATTCCTCCTTTTAACTTTCTTTTTCACCAGTTCCCTCATAGTAGAGAAGTTTCCTCTTCTGAAGTCAGATGTTACTGTGTTGGACTTCCTGGGCAATTTCCCATTTAAATATACATTAGTATATTAGATCTGATAGCACTGTGATCACTGTTTCAACAACATTTACGTCTCGTACTAGGTCCTGGGTGACACTGTTTAGGATTAAATCCAAGGTCGCCTCCCCTCTGTTTGGTTCCATGACCAGCTGTTCTAGGGCACAATTGTTTAGGGCATCCAGAAATGTAACCTCTTTGTCATGACTGGAACATGCCCTTATCCAGTCAATGTGGGGGTAATTGAAGTTGCCCATTATTACAACACTTCCTTGTTTGGAGGCCTCCCTGTGGCATGGAAGTCTCTCAAGGCCCACACTTGATTTAAGGTTGCTGTCCTATGCAGTTACCTGGGAGTAAGTCCCATTAAATTCAGTGTGACTCACTTCTGAGAAGACAGGTATAAGGCTGTGATGCAACGTTGTAATCCAGTGCACACTTAGGGTGCAAGCCTATGACCATTTACATGGGAGTAAGCCCCAGTGAATTCAGTGGAACTTACTTCTGAGTAGACATGGATGGGATTGTGCTGTTACCTGGAAGTCTCACTAGATTGAATGGAATTTACTAGATTGAATGGAACTTACTTCTGAGTAAACCTGCTTAGAATTGTACTGTCAGACAGACACATACTAGGTCATTTTCCTCACCCACTCCTGTTAGGCAAACCACAATGATTTAGAAAACATGATTCAACATGCCTCATATAATAACATCAAACTGGCTTTAAAGACTTCTGTCTAAAACAAAAATAGTTTATTTATATGGCTTCTAAAAATGGTGCCTCCTTATACCTCTAATCTCGAGGGGACAAACAACAGTGGGGTGACCCCCCCTTTGAAGCCCTTGATTGTGAGGTTCCAGCCACAGATCAGGACTTTCACAGGCATCTGACATCCTCCAGCAAAAGAATTCTTATGTTCTTTTTGGGCGCAATCCTATGGATGTTTAGACAAAAAAAGTCTTAGGACTTTGTGTAGCATGCTGGCTGGGGAAAGCTGCAAGTTGTAGGACTTTTTTCTGTCTAAACATGCATAGGATTGCGCTGTTAGGCACCTAATCAGAAACTGAAAGCCCATCTTATGATTTTATACGTATGTTATGTTCCTAGGCTTTTAAAAACATCTTAAATTGACATCCTCCCCAGGATCTCCAGGCAGGGCTAGGAAAGGGTACGCTGCAGAGCCACTGCCAGTCAGAGTCGACAATACTGGGCTAGATGGGCCTATGGTCTGACTCAGTATAAAGCAGCTTCCTATCTTCCTATTCATAAGGTGTAGGATAAAATGTGTTGACAAGAGGGATGGCATTAATGCATTTCATCATAACAAAATATAATCAGTCAATTTGAACATTTTAACAGCATTGCCTTAAATCAGGGATGGGGAACCTCAGGCCCAGGGGCCAAATCCAGCCCTCTGGGGATCACCAGAAGGCCATGCCCCCTTCCCCTGGCCTCACCGTTTTCCCCCCAGCCACTGATCTTTTGGTGGTTACCCAGCTTTTGTGCAGTTTTTCCCCTGTTCAAAAAGGTTGAAATGCCTCTCCTAAGGCTTTGTTATTGGCAGTGCGAGCTTTAAGCTACAACGTGCTGGTATTGTTTGTATTTTGAGCTCCACCCCTTTTGCCTTTGCCCTGCCCCCTTTGTCTTTGGCCCCACCCTCCCCTGGAATGCAGCCCCTGAGAATGTATCCGAAATTGAATTCGGTCCTCTGGCTGAAAGAGGTTTCCCACCCCTGCCTTATATGTGTAGGATATGCTTTTATTAAGTCTAGACCTGCAGTACTGCTAGCATTGTTCTGGAACATAGGAAGCTGCCTTATAATGAAACAGACCAATGGGCACTAACTGGTAGTGGCTCACCATGGTGTCAGGCAGGATTATTTCCTCACCCTACCTGGAGATCCTGGGGATTGAACTTGGGACCTTCTACATGCAAAACATGTGCTCTACCACTGAGCTACACCCCCCCCCCCAAAAAAAAAAAAAATAGATAGGAACATAGGAAGCTGCCTTATACTGAGTCAGGCCCTGGGTCCATCTAGCCCAGAATTGTTGACACTGACTGGCAGCAATGGCTGTCCAGGGTTTCAGGCAGGATTCTTTCCTAGCCCTACCTGGAGATAATGGGAATCGAACCTGGGACCTTCTGCATGCAAAGCATGTGCTCTACCACTGAGCTGTTGCATCATCAACAGCCCTGCAAACAAATCTTCCACATGCCTAAGACCTTTCACCATAAGCAGTAAAAGCAGGCTGCCTGCTGCTAGACAGCAGCCAGAACAAGCACAAAGTCCAAGTAGAAATACAGCCAGGGCAGACTGACTGCATTGCTCAAGCAACCCAAGCGATTGCTGGGACAGCAATTTCTTTTAGGCGTGCCAGGGCAGTAGCATAAAGTCCAAGAGTTGCGCCTCATCATCTGGAGCATTCCAAGGGTATAGAGAGCAAACATCATGGATGGTGCAATCCAGAGCAGCCACTTGGGACACCAAAATGTCTTGAGCCAGCCCTGAATACAGGTCACTTCTGTATATGCTTACTGTAGCCAGGAGGAAGAGAAAACCAATGGACATGTAATGTAATGATGATTATGAATAACAAGAAAACAGTATATCCCATGGCCTTTTGCAGCTTGAGCCTAGACTGTTGTTTACTCAAAATTAAGACTCACTGAGTTCTATGGATCTTACTCTCAAGTAAGTCTGCATAAGATTGCAGCCTTAAGATAAGAATATAGTCGTAACAGTGCAGTATGTAGAACAAAACAATTCAGAAATGAAGGCAAATATCTTTATTCTCAACTTACTATAGGGAATGTTATGCACAATAAAGTTAACATGGTCAACCAAGGTGGCATAGCAGTGCAGCAGCAGGGATAAGAGTTGGATATAAAAACTCAAACTACTGATTCACAATCATGTGCACTTGTACCTAGCCGAGTGCAATTTAAAATCCACAGTGATCTCTCCCACCCATTTTGGAAATTACCTGTTCCTTTTAACTGTGTGGCCTCCTTTGGCTTAATGCACCTTTCCCTTTCGTTGTAAATATACTGATGCATCATGAATAAAGGAAGAACCGGATAAGAGATTATGAAGATCAAAGTCAAAGATGCCCAGTTACTTCGGATCAATTACTTTCTTCTTTTACAAATAAAAAGAGAAGCACGAGTTCACACATGCTGTGATATTCATGCCATCGTCTGTTTCATTCCTATGACTATATCTGGACCAACCCCATCTTCTTCCTCTCTTGTTAGACCCTTCCTCAAAATCTTTTAATCTACAAAGTCTTTCCTGATCTACCAGTGAGTGATTTACCCATCCTACACTGCCTGTTAAAACTTCCAACACCCACCCCTGTGCTTGCTACACATTCATCAAAGCGTTCCCTCTCACTTTTTACCTTTGTCCCATCCATGTTTACTTTGAATGTAGGCCCTGTGGATACAGTTTGTGTCAACAGTATGTTCTGTACAGTGCCTTGTGAATTATTAGCATTAAATAAAGACAGCATGTGCCTAGAGTTTTGGGTTGGATGTGAAAAATCTAGGTTTTAGATCCCTGCTCTGCTATGAAGCTCATGGACTTCATAGCAGAGCATGAAGCAACTCGCTGCCAGTTCACATGTGGTTGCCATTTTGCATATCCAACCCCTGTTCAGGGGTTCTCATGTCATGTGAACCTGGTTAGTGTGGGTTATGTGAAGGTTAAACAACCCCCGAGTGGGAGCTGGATATACAACAAGCTTAAACAATCCTCACATAACCCTAGAACAGACCATGGGGTATGGGCACTGTGGCTCATCATGGGTTAAATAATCCACAACACACTGCATTGTGTCATGTGAACCAGGTCACTGTCTATTAACCTAAGCTACCTCACAGAATTGTTGTGAAGCAAAAATGCCGCTCAGTTCATTTTGGAAGAAGGTTGGGACAGACATACATTTCAAAGGATAACACCATTTTCAGAGGATTACTGAAAATTCCATTATCATTTTCAAGGAACATTTCTCATGGTTTTTATTAAGAATCGCAATAAGTGGGGTTATCAGAAGACTTGCAGTGTTTTCCTTATTGGTTGAAATGGGAAGATACCTTCCTCTCCCAAGGATAATTATTCTTCATAATAATTGTACCCCTCCTCTGTATCCCAACCATCCAGGTATTTTTATTCCTCAGTCTAAAAACCAACTTTTAATTCCCAGTCTAAAATCAATTTGTAATTAAAAGTCTAGAAAGGGGCTAGGGTTCAAATATAACAAATTACCATATAATGTACAGTCATTGCAGAAGAAAGGGTGAAATATGAGATCTTTACATGAAGCCAAAAAGTGATTTTTCTGTTTGAGAATAAATTATCCTATATCCCAGGCATGTGTAGCTGACAGATTTCATGGGATTTGGGGATAATTCCAATTCCTGGTGAGTTTTTAAAGGAGCTGGATAAGGCCATTATCCTCTCAGTTTTTCCGTGAGTGGAAAACAGTTTTCATTGCTTTGAATTATTGTAACACTGGCTTTGGATTTTATATAAAAAGAACATAAATCCGGTTCACTTAGTGTATTCCAATAAATTTCTCCCTGGGATGCCAAGAAATGCATGGATATTAATAATTTGTTTTAAATCCTACAATAATGTTTTTTGAAAAATGAAGTTGTATTTTAAGGAGGTCACTATGTTCTTCCTCTTATGTATTCAGAATCCTTCAACTCTGTTATCTATGAGATATGAATTACTGATACCTTTGGTTGCAGAAATTGTAAGCAATTATTAAAAATGTTTGGACACAAACAGAATTTGTAAAAAGCTAGAATTGTATTTCACTGGGCTCTTGCTCATTTCAGTGCACTGGCAATTAAAAAAATGATATGGAGGTTGTTAGTTGAATAAAGCAAGAGTTCCAAATAATAAGAATACTGTCAGTAAACATTTCCAGTTTTGGGCTGCGCCTTCTGATTATTGCTTGACTGAAAAAGATCCCTGGGTCTGTAGATAATGAAAAATATTTTCCAATCATAATTCACTAGCAAGGAAGTGAAGAAAACAATTTGTTCATGATCACATATTTCAGGAGTGACAATTAGAAGTAGGATTATTATTTATATTTGCTAATGAGTGGTTAATTGACAAGGAAAAAGAACTCCAGTTGAGCCTGAGGTCAGGGCTGGAACCACTTCATGTGATGCATGATAAAATTTCCTACATGGAAGGTGTCCTATACCAAATCAGATTCTTTGTCCATCTAGCCCAGTTGTCTACCCTAACTGGCACCATCTCTCCATGGTCCCTGGCAGAGGTCTTTCCCATCACCTGATCCCTTTTTCAACTGGAGATGCCAGGGATCTTCTGCATGCAAAGCAGGTGCTCTACTGCTGAGCTATGGCCCCTTTCCAAGGCACATAAGATACCCCCTTAGAGGAAGTGGCATGAATCCTACATGTAATTTGTGACAAATGCACATACCTATCTCCCCATGTATGTATGATAGGAAGTTACTGCCCATCTCAAACCTACTGCAAAACAGATGTGTATATGTTTGTCGTGCTGACAAACTACATGCAGAATTCATGCTATTTAAGAAAAACAGCTTTTCTTCTGCAGTTCTCAAGCATATTTCTTACAAATAGGAGATGTCAGGAACCTGAGTATGGGCTGTACCATTTCTGGATGCAGATGGGAGCTCATATGACTGATTGCTCATCCATACCAAAATCATCATCATAATAAAGCCTTGAACAGAGAAAACTAGATGTCAGGGAGAAGGGGTCTAAGCTAGTCTTCACCATGACCTGCAAATTGACAATGTACAGAGAATGGTGTGTGTGTGTGTATATGTGTGTGGGGGATCCCCATTGTAATCATCACTTGGCACCAATCTGTTTGCTCTGGTGAAAAAACACAGCCCTTCACCTCCCATACCAGGTTTCTAACCCCTCCTTTGCACACACTTCTGCCTTCACCAAAATTGGCTCTACTCTACTTTCATCCAGTTTTCGGTCCTGAGAACAGGATGGAGTAATATTCCAGAATTTTCTCTAAGATTCAGAATACTATATCTCAAAACCTATGACAATTATTTTGAGGAATGATTTGATTCTTCTTTTGCCTTGTGATCTGTATATCTTAAATCAATGCCTGTCTGTAGCAACAGATAACTCATGTAATTTAATCTGTTATGAAAAGTATCTATGGGCACAATCCTATGCATGTTTAGACAGAAAAAAGTCCTACAACGAGTTGTAGGACTTTTTTCTGTCTAAACATGAGTAGGATTGTGCCCTAAATTGCTTAACACCAACAGATATTATATTTGGCAAAAGGGGCAACTACAATACCAGTATTAATATTCAACCCAGGTGGCCAACCCTGCTGTTTATAAGTTCAGGAGGCACAGAATAGGTTAGTGGTGGCTGGTATAGTTTTTCCTCTGGTGGGAACTATCAGTTGCTGAAACTATTGGAAAAAGAGGGGAGTTCCTGCCTTTACTAGTAGCAATGAGGAGGCAGCAGACAGCTTAGTTCAGCCTTCTCCCACCTGGTGCCCTCCAGATGTTTTGGCCTACAACTCCCAGCATTCCTCTTGACCATGGTGGCTGGAGCTGAGAAGGAGTTGGTCCAAAATATCTGAAGGGGACCAGGTTGGGGAAGGTGATGTTAGCCAACAGCATAGTAGTATGTGACTTCTAAGTGACTATCCATTCCTGGTACAGACACAGGGTAGTATCCAACAGGGTGCTTACGACCCCGCCAATTCCCTTCCGCCCACCAATTCCTGTCCACAAGCAGTGGTTCCTGCCAATTCCATTCTGCAAGTGGGACCCACCACTCACACAAGGAAGATTTAGCACTTCCTAGAGGGAGCTCCCAAATGGGCAGAAACGCTCATTTCTGGAAGAAGCAGGTTGGCGGAGGTCTTTTATGCCTCCAGAAGTGCTAAATCATAATTGCGCAACCAGTGGGGGGCCGCTCGCACAATGGAATTGGCAGGGTGCAGGAGAATTGGCAGGGGCCTAAGTGTCCTGTTGGATACTGGCCACAGACTATGGGTGTCAGTGATGGTGGCTAGCCAGTCAGCAATCCTCTGCTTATATGATGCTGACTGAAGCATTTCTGCCTCTACCATCTTCTCCAAATGGTTATGGGCAATGAGCCAGTGTGGCGTAGCGGCAAGAGTGTTGGACTGGGAGCTGGGAGATCCGGGTTCTAGTCCCCACTTGGCCATGGAAGCTCACTGGGTGACTTTGGGCCAGTCACAGACTCTCAGCCCAACCCACCTCACAGGGTTGTTGTGAGGATAAAATGGAGAGGAGGAGGATAATGTAAGCTGCCTTGGGTTCCTTGCAAGAGGAAAAAAGGCGGGGTATACATGAAATAAATAAATAAATAAATAAAAATGGGCAAGGGTGTGACTTTGCCCCCTCACCAATCACCCCACAGTGGTAGCCAGTGGTACTCACTAGTGAACCACTTCACTGGCCACCTCTGAAACAAGTGGTTTTTTGTTTTGTTTTTCAAAAGGTTTAATTCACACTCCTATGTGTAAATGAATCCCTAAAATAACTCCATTGAGGTCTAAGTCTCACAAGGTGACTTTAATACATTAATTTTGTGTGATGAGTATTTCACTGGCATGTTCCCTCACCATTATAAATTTAACTCAGGATGGTGAAAACCAGCTCTCACCATGTGAAGAAGCATGTAAATCAAATAGTCCAAGCAACATAGAAATTTGTCTTGTTATTTTAAATCACCTCTTGGTGACTTTACCATGTCACAAAGTAACATAAGAATCAGGTCTGACTGCCATACATTTTAAACCAAGAAGGAATCCAACTTGGCAGAAAGTTCCTGTGCTGTGAAATACGTTAGCGACAACACAAAACAAATGTGCTCACAAAAACGAGGGCAAGGGTGAGAACAAGGGATATTTAATGTTTAAAAGAAACTGTACATCTATGACAGGGGCAAGGAGGATGAAAAAGAGCAGGACACATGACCGTCCAAGTCCACGTAGAGATTGAGGTGTAGTGTTTTTGTTGATTCCCGTGTGTGTCTGTGTTTCTCTCAAGTCCAGAGACACCCGCATAGAGCATGGTTTCTTTCTCTAAACAAGCTACGTAGACCCAGGAGACAAGGACCCAGTTCTTCTTC
The DNA here is from genome assembly GCF_057233095.1 of Heloderma suspectum. NCBI lineage: Eukaryota > Metazoa > Chordata > Lepidosauria > Squamata > Helodermatidae > Heloderma > Heloderma suspectum. The sequence goes on from NC_139464.1 coordinate 24,747,684, forward strand.
CACAAGGAGAAAATAGACCAGTAGGCAGAAGAAAAGAATTCCACTTTGACAGCTTTGCCTTTTCAGAGCCTTTGTAGATTTCCTCCCTGCCCTGTGCATTCTACAAAATGCAGAAGAACCAGATGCTGGGGTTTCTGTCAGGATAGAAGGGTAAAGCAGCACTTCTAGGTCAAAGGTAATGTTTTCCTTCACCCACGTGAGGCTGTGGGACCATCTGCGATCATGCAACAGTCTCTCTTCAATGCACACATCAACTGAACTCTGAACATAGACTCTGTCTTTGAAGCCATTCTTCAACATTAAAGACAGGCAATTTCCTTGTGGTCAGTTATCCCATAGTGTGTTCTGACAAGAAGCAGAAAATGACCCCAAGTCCTCTTGGAAATCAACCTGAGCAGCCAAGGCACTCTCCTTGGCTGTGCTCAAAAAGCACATAACACCCAATGTGCATTTCAGCCATACGGTAGCAGAGGGAACACATCCCATCCTCCTGCTCTTGCAATACAGGACCTGTAGGCAGATCCTATTCACCAATGACCCTCAAGTTTCCCTTTTATCCTGGCTGCATTGTGTCAAGAGAGTCGGCACACAAATTCCCCCCTTTTTGTGCCCCCCAATTAAATAATTAAAAAAGGAGCAGCCCAACCAGCCAGCTGTTCTAATGGAAACATTTTAGATCCCCCTAAAGTCTCTTAAATAAGCTTCTTTAATTATTATTATTATTATTATCATCATTGTCATCATCAGCTTCACCATCTATTTATTTATACAAATATATAAAATAGATTTATATAGATTTATATAATATAGATTTCTAGCTCTTGCAGGCCTTTCATTTACAGACATACTGGTCAACAATCTCTGTGCATTTTTTACACTTGACGTAACAGCACCAGTGAAATTTGCAATGGCAGCGTTCCACCTGCACGCTCTTGAACTGGTCATAACCCCGGCCACAGCACATCAGCTCACAGCCGTCCATGCCCTCCGAGGTCTTATTGCACAGCCGGCCCTGGGTACCCAGCGAGCCCGTGGTCTCGTTACGCAGGCAATAGTCAGGGCTGGGGTCGACATAGACCAGGTCCTCTGGAGTAGGGGAATTAAAACGGTTGTTCACTAACTCCAGCTTGCCCTTGCGACTGATTCTCATGGCAGCAGCGCTGTCGTACTTCTCTTTGAGAAGGTCACCCACTTTGCGGAAGTCGGCCAGCTGCAGCCAACAGGTCTTGAGGCTGCAGGAACCTGAGACGCCGTGGCATTTGCAGGCAACGTCAGCCAGCTTGTACACTGCCTATGGAAAGGAAAAATGAAGGTACGATCAGACATCGGTTTCATCAGCATCAAAATCTGACATAACATAACCAATTAACAATGCACCATTACGCACTGTTTACTCAGAAGCATGTCCCACTGTGCTTAATGGGTGAATGGGCATAGGATTTGAAGCCTAAATCAATTTCCTGCCATTTTAAAAATAAAAATACTACATTTATATGCTATCCCACCCTTCCTCCAAGGGGCTCAGGGTAGCATACAGGGTCCCCCCCTCCACTTATCTTCACAACAACCCTAAGAGGTAGGTTTTATTTTACTATACTTCTATGGCCACCTATTAAACTTATGCTTGCCAGATGGCTCTGTGGGTAGTTGGGCTGAAAGAAGGTGTCTGGCCTATGACCATCTATTGAACATCATGGCTCAGTGGGGATATGAACCTTCACGTTCCCTGTCCTGGTCTGTCGGTCTGAGTATTACACACCATGCTGGTTCTCTGTCCATTCTCTGCTACCTGGTTGATTTTAACATGGTCTTATCCCAGGGAGTCAAAGCAACTCAGTGTATATATTGTATTCTTATCCCATCTCACCCCTGCGATATCACTGTGAAGTGAGGGAGGCTGAAGACACCTGCTCAATGGCCTCCAGCGAGCTTAATGCTTCACGTAACTCATCTACATTCAGGGCCAGAAATATTGGAACAAGGATAACTGTTTGGGCAGTTGGCCTCTGTACACCACCACATTGAAGTTGAAAGGAAACACACCCAGATGGAAGTGAAGTCAGGACTTTCAGCTGTAATTCAAGGGGTGTGACAAAAGTGGGGCACTAACCATTCAGGAAGGACAGCCAGTGGCATGCACCCCCCCCATTGTTGGGGGCTCATAAGTAATGGAACAAACGAACATCATTTCAAACTTAAGGATCGCCTTTAATACCTGGATGAAAATCCTTTGCAGTCAATGACTGCCTGAAGTCTGGAACCCATGGACATGACCAAATGCTGAGTTTCCTCCCTCGAGATGCTTTGCCAGGCCTTTTCTGCAGCTGCCTTCAGCTGCTGCTTGTTTGTGGGTCTTTCTGCCTTCAGTCTTCTCTTCAGTAAGTGAAAAGCATGCTCTATTGGGTTGAGATAAGGTGACTGACTTGGCCATTGAAGAACATCCCACCTCTTTGCCTTCAGAAACTCTTGGATAGCTTTTGCTGTATGTTTTGGGTCATTATCCATCTGCAATATGAAGTGGCGTCCTATCAGTTTGGCAGCATTCGGCTGAATCTGAGCAGAAAGTATAGCCCTATACACTTCAGAATTCATCCTGCTGCTTTTCTCAGCAGTCAGGACATCAATAAACACCAGTGACCCGGTTCCATTGGCAGCCATACATGCCCATGCCATAACACTGCTTCCACCATGTTTGACAGATGATGTGGTATGCTTTGGCTCATGAGCTGTTCCTTTCCTTCTCCATACTTTTCTCTTCCCATCATTCTGGTACAAGTTAATCTTGGTTTCATCAGTCCAAAGAATCTTATTCCAGAACTGGGCAGGCTTTTTGAGGTGTTTGCTGGTGAAGGCTAATCTGGCCTGTCTGTTCTTGAGCGTTACCAGTGGTTTGCACCTTGTTGTGAAGCCTCTGTATTTACATTCATAAAGCTGTCTCTTGACTGTAGATGTTGACAATGACATGCTTACCTCTGCAAGAGTTTTCTTGACCTGGCTAGATGTTGTGAAAGGGTTCCTCTTCACCATGAGCAACATTCTGCGGTCATCCACTTTGGTTGTCTTTCGTGGTCTTCCAGGCCTTTTGCTGTTGCTGAGCTTGCCAGTTAATTCCTTCTTTTTCAGGATGTTCCAAACTGTTGTGTTGGCCACTCCCAATGTTTTTGCTATCTCTGTGATGGGTTTACGTTGTTTCCTCAGCCTAATGATGGCCTCCTTCACTTGCATGGACACCTCTTTGGACCTCACGTTGGGAGTTCCAGTGAACAGCTACCAGATGCAAATGTAACACTCAGAACCACCTCCAGGCCTTTTATCTGCTTGCTTGGTCATGGGGTACCCAGGAAACAGGCCACACCTGGCCATGCAGCTGCTTGTCAGCCATTCGTTCCATTACTTATGAGCCCCCAATGATGGGTGTGTGTGTATGCCACTGGCTGTACTTCCTGAATGGTTAGTGCCCCACTTTTGTCAAGCCCCTTAAATTACAGCTGGAAGTCCCGACTTCGCTTGACTGTATATATAAGCAAAGCATTGTCCTGGGGTGCCTGAACTGCAGCTCAGAGAGCAGCTAGCTTCTGGGCAGCTCTTCTGCTTTTTACTGTTAGAATGACTTGGGGGTGATTATGTCTGGAGGAGAGCTGGCAGAAAGGCGAGGACCTTTTCAGACAAGGTTTCCACTTCTCAGGGGATGTGTCATTTTTGCCCACTTGTTTTGACAGATTCAGCCAGGGTTCCCATGTCACCTCCAGGTGTCAGAAGACCTTTGGCCAAGATATCCTCACTATCACGACTGTCCATTCGCTTGCCCCTTCCCTCTGGGTCCAATCCATGCCGCTGCCCATAAAGAAGAGAGAAGGCCAACAGAGGCCGCTCCTCCTTGTCCTCGCTTTTATCACCACAGTTTTGTAGCAGGCAGGGGGACAGGCAGCAGCAACAAGGGGGAGGAGCTGTAGCAGGGCCAAGGGGCTCCTGCTACGGTGACATGGGCTCTGTGTGCACCCAGTGATGCCAATCCCTGGCACTGGTCCTGCAACTCATGCCCCTTGTTCTGAGAACTGCATTTCCTCAGCATTCGAACCACAAGGCTACAAGATTACACTGCCTTTCTCCACCTGTTTTCTCCTACTGGACGTCTGATAATGGATGCAATTCCCTCTAGGAGAAAAGCAGCATGTGGGTGGGTGGGGGTACAAGGGGGCAGCATGGGCAAAGGAATGGCTTGGCACCCCTGCTGCACTTTAAAGTGATCCCCCCACACACATTTTCATACGGAACTGGCAAAACCTGGGTCGGGTCACGCCGCCTTCATGTTTAGTTTAGTTTTCGGGGCGGAACTGTGTAGTTACAATCAACAAGCATGTGGATGCAGCAACTATTTGCCTCTTGTTTGCCACCTGGTGGTCAATCACTTGTCTACTCTCTTTTTCCCATTATTACTTTTTTCCAGTCTTGTGAGTCTAACGAAGAATAATAGACTATGAATTTTGTAACAGTGGCTACAGAATGCCACACGCGCTGTTCCAGATATGTGCTTCAGATTCTGTCCAAATATGTTGACTGAAACTTGTTTTCAAATATGTGAAAACAAGTTTTAATCAACAGCCTTGGGCAGAATATTTGAAAATGAGTGCCGCAAGTTAGAAGCCCACAGCTGAAGCCTGCTGTTGAAAGTGTGGGCTTCAGTGCAAATGATCTTAACAAGGAGGATATTTATTCCTCTGTTGAATCTTCTTCATATGTTACATCTTTAGTGTAATTGAAAGAACAACAACATGTGTCTAAACAAGTAATGTGTGAATGAGACAAATACATGTTTGGAAATGTATGCATCAGACAAGTATGCTAATTAGAGATCCAGAATTGGCTGCAGCTCCCTGTGAAGGGAGCAGTCAATGCAAGTTCAACTTTGCTGCTATATAATGTGCGGAATGATCCTGAGAGATTTTGTACATACGAAGTCATCCTGAGCATAAATAAAACATTCAACACCTATAAAACAAACTGATCAAGCCAGAAAGCTTCCTTATATTAAATACGTTCCCATGCATGGCAGTGATAATTACGCTATTTTCTTGAACCCTTGTGGTAAGTAAAAAAAAATGTGTCCGGGTAATTAGGCAAGGAAGCTTTTGCAAACTGGAAGGGTCTTGGTGCATTCCCTTCCAGACTGTGTGAACATGCCACAAATTATTGAAATAGTATAGAGCAGGGGTGCAGACACTCAGACCGGGCAGCCAAATTCGGCCCCCTGGGGGTCCCAGATGACTGCAGTCCCTTTCCCTGGCTCCATCCCCTTTCCCCCAACCACCAATAATTTGGGGGTTTCCCAGCTTTTGTGCAGTTTTTTCCCCATCCTAAAAGGTTGAAATGCCTCCCCTAAGGCTTAGTTACTGGCAGTAATTGCTTCAAGCTAAAATATGCTGGCATTTTGGCCCCTCCCCTTTTGCCTTTGGCCATGCCCACCACTGGAATGCAGCCCCTGACAGCTCCTCCAAAATGGAATTTGGCCCTTAGGCTGCACCTGGGTATAGAGGAAGCATGAATAGCCAGGCTAGTAGTCTGAAGGCACATGGTATAGCAACCATGCTGAAGCTAAGCAATCAGTGCCTCGACAGTCTGGTCAGTGCCTTGATGGGAACCCCCTGAGAATCCTAAATATACCACCTTGAGCTCCATCATGAAAGAAAGGCAAGGTAGGTAGGTAGGTAGGTAGAAAGATAATTTATTTGTGTCCTGGTAACATTTGTAGACTTTGTACGTTGCAGCAGTTCCGAGGAATACAACACAAGATACACAGAATTAGTATCCACATTACACCATTTTAAGACAAAAACTACAAAATGTGTTACAAAACTCAGCTCGACTGCCTGGTGTTAGATGATGCTTAAATCAGAGATGAGAGACCCGTGGTAAGTGGTTAGATGCTTACTGCTGATGAAAATCTATTAGCCTCATGGTGGGCATACATCCTTTAAAAAATCTGTGTTTCAATTTTGAGTCCTTATGATTGCTTTTTAAATAAACTGTCATCCATCCAAATGTGAGCAAATGCCATGGAGTCTTTTTAAATCCACCTCAGGAAAGAGGAGAACTGACTTGGCTATAGTCACAGACATCCTGAAACAATCTCTCTCTGGCAGAGTTATGATCTGCTCCATTTAACTATGGTGTGATGTGTGGCTTAAGTCCATCATGAACCGAATTGTGATAATGAGAACAGTCTTCAAAGCCATTTGGATGATAGGTGAATGGCGCAAATAAAGCACTTGGGGCCCAATCCATCACTGGGATGGGTGGGTTGGAACCGGTAATACACACACAAGAGAGGCACATCCAAAAATGGAGTGGCACTCTGGCTTTACAGGCTTGGGAAGCATTCTTTCTCTGTATCAAGAAATATACGATATGCCCTGAAAATTAACCTTCTGGCTTTAAGAAAGCATTGGAACATCTTTTTTTTCTTTTTTTCCTAGTAAATATTCTTCTTCAATCCTGCAGCTGTATCACAGCCAGGAAACCCAAATGTATTCTCCTCTTGCTTTTTAAATTCAGGCTATCATTTGAGCAAGCTCTCCCCATGGCTTTGCCATGAGACCTTTTTCCAGTGCCAGAGTAGATGTAAAATAATGATAATATTCACTTCCAAGCCTACTTTAAGGTTCTGATTCTTACTTTTAAAGCCTTCAGCAGCTTAAAACCAAGATACCTTAAAAATTTCTCCTTTGGCATGTGCCCTCCTGTACACTCAAGTCACTCCAGACAGAGAAAATTAGCTATTGGGCAGATTAGAAATGTGATAGATAAATCAATCAATAAATATCTGGGGTCCTGCCATCTGAGTTTTGGCAGGTGTGGGCACAAAAGACAGGGCCTTTTCAGTTGTGGCACCTTTAGTCTCAAATGACATCCTTAGGGAAGCTTGCCTGGCTCCATCACTTTTCTCATTTTACTGCATGGTTAAGATGCAACTTTTTCAGAGGGCTGGGGGACTATAGAAGTCTGATAGTGATCATGGATTCTGTTTGTTGTTCATACTCCTGCGGAGTAGGGAGGGGGCGGGGGGTTTAATCATTTATTGTTTTATATATTGCTTTTAATTAAGCATTGTTAGCAGCCTTTGATTTTTTTTTTCTAAAGAAAGGTGAGATATAAGAACTTTGACTGATTGAGTGTCTATAAGCATGTGCAGAGTGCCACTCCCTCATCACTGTCTAACAACAAACAGCCCATACGCATCTGAGATAAGGGTGAAGGGGTTCTGCAGCAAAAAGCAAGGATGTCCCTTCCAGGGAGGCTTGAGCCCTGGTACCTTCTCCCTTTAATTGGGGAGTGGGAAGCCTTGATTGATGGATTTTCATTATCAGGAAGAGAGGAAACCTCCCGTGCTCTTTTTCATATAAGCACATGAAATTATAATCCCACCAACCCCCAGCCCATCCTAAGCAACAACAACATTCTTCAGCACTGGATTGACAAATATATAATATTGCTTCCACTTTTTTAAATGAAGAAATAAAATAATAACTAAAGTACAAAGAAAAGAGATATAGGGAAATAGGGGAAGATGGGGAGTTGGTGGAAAAGGAGATCCATCACACAAGAGTAGGGACTAATCTGGCCCTTATGGCTTGAGCAAGTACAATAGTCTTGCCATATGGATGGAAAAATCTCTGGAGTGCCCCATCTATTAAAGGCATTTTTCCCTTTTATGTTAAGATCCAGCATATCATTAACCCATTATCCCACCGAGCTGGACTTTAGAGAAGTTAAGAATGACCCTCTTAGACTGCAAAGCAGCTCTATGTATCCCAACCATATGGTGCTTCGGGAATGCCCAGAGAGCAGATGGACACCCTAAGTACCAAATGAAACCACAACTAAGAGGCAAGTGAGATTTATTCTAGCTTCCACATCATGCTCTATAAAAAATGGAATTGTATAGGCCACTGGCAGAATATACATATAGAATAAGATCTGCCAGCAATTATGTTGTACGTTCAAACGGAGACTGTGAGAGCACATTGGATGCCAGTATACTTTGGATGAGACTTTTGGATGGATGAGTTTCAGTCACAAGTCCAAAGTGAGTAATCTTTAAAATCTATAAGGGAGCAATCCTATGGGGATAGGCGGCTGCTTCTGAACTCAGAGGCAACTGCCTTTCCAGTGCAGGGCAGGCAGAGCGTGGAGGGGATCTTCTCCTCCACACTCCAGCCAGCCTGCATTACTGGCTAGACGGCCCGATTTCGACCGTCTAGCTGGAATGATTTGGGGCGGGAGGAGGACGGATGGGGCATAGGGAGGGCTTCCACCATCCCTGCCCCTCTCTGCCTCCAGGAATGCCCCCTTTTGCCCCACTCCATACTGCACTTACGAGAACAGACCCTGGGGGCATTCCGTGCTGCCTATGAGACTCTCCTGGAGTGTGCTCAAGTCCATATTCATTGCATCGGTGATGCTATCTAGCCATCTCATCCTCTGCCGTCCCCTTCTCCTTTTGCCTTCCATCTTTCCCAGCATCAGAGTCTTTTCCAGTAAGTTTTCTCTTCGCATTAGGTGGCCAAAATATTTGAGCTTCAGCTTCAGTATCTGTCCTTCCAATGAGCACTCAGGGTTGATTTCCTTTAGGATGGACTGATTGGACCTCCTTGCAGTCCAGGGGACTCGTAAGAGTCTTCTCCAGCACCACAGTTCAAAAGCACGTTGCTACTGGGAAAACCATAGCTTTGATTAGACGGACCTTTGTCGGCAAGGTGATGTCTCTGCTTCTTACTATGCTGTCTAGCTTTGCCATAGCTTTCCTCCCAAGGAGCAAGTGTCTTTTAATTTCATGGCTACAGTCCCATCTGCGGTGATCTTGGAGCCCAAGAAAATGAAATCTGTCACTGCTTCCATTTCTTCCCCTTCTATATGCCAGGAAGTGACGGGGCCAGATGCCATGATCTTCGTTTTTTTAATGTTGAGTTTCAAACCAGCTTTTGCACTCTCCACTTTCACCCTCAACAAGAGGCTCTTGAGATCCTCTTCGCTTTCTGCCATTAGGGTGGTATCGTCTGCGTATCTGAGGTTGTTGATAATTCTCCTGGCAATCTTAATTCCGACCTGTGATTTATCCAACCCGGTGTTTCTCATGATGTACTCTTCATATAAGTTAAATAAGCAGGGCGACAATATGCAGCCTTGTCGTACTCCTTTCCCAATTTTGAACCAATCAGTTGTTCCAGGTCTGGTTCTTACTGTTGCCTCTTGACCCTCGTACAGGTTTCTCAGGAGGCAGGTAAGGTGGTCTGGTACTCCCATCTCTTTTAAGAATTTGACGGAGTCATTACATTAGTGCAAATTATGGTGCGTTAGTAGAATCTAGGTTCTGAACTGTGCACAAGAGAAAAAACCAACTAAAGCTACGTTTGCACAAGTGCGGTTGCACAAGCAGTTGTGCATTATGTTTATGCAACCCATTGTGCAATGGGTCACGCAAACCATTGGGCAAAGGGTTGCACGTTTCACTTGTGCTACAGGGTTTGTAACAGCTTGCACAACTGGTGGTGCAAGCATAATGGGCAACCTCTTGCACAAAAGGAAGATTCAGCGAAGTTCTGCTAGTGCTATTTGAGTTAGTGGAATGACACTGCTGGATACTGCCCTTGAATCCCAGTCCAACTGCAGGCAATAGGGCTTTCTTCCAAGTAATATGTTCAGGTGTACAACTCTGTATAACTATATTAAAAAGGATAGCAGTGCATTAAGAATAAGTGGCTTCCTCTTGTATCTTCCTTGTGAAATGGGAATAGCCACGAGGAGGGGCATCTGGCTAAGCTCTGGACAAGGGTAAGGGACTCCAGAGGAAGCTAAGACATCTGCACTGGAAAATAGACCCTACAGGGCTCAGATCACAAGTATTTGATTGCAGGATTTGTTTAAAATCTATCCTCCCGCCCTCTTCCTCTCCACCCCTCTTGTTCTTCCCTTGTAAGAAGTGAGATGTAAAGGGAAATAATGGAGAATTCTTATGTGGTTAATTAAGCAAGCCTCCTCTCAGCCTTGCTTGCCACTGGATGGAGTGACTGATGATGGACGGCTGCTACATGTTGAATGGGTAAACAATGTGGCAGGGCTGCCTAAGCCCAAGAGCCAGGGGGACAGATAAGTACAGAGTGGTGGGAAAGACGGGGAAAATGGAGACTGAGTGGAGAAAGAGACAGATGGAAGGAAAGGGCAAGCTGAGATAACCGTCAAAGACAAACAAACAGGGGCAATAAAGCTAAACGTCAGGGCCCTGAAAAATTCGAGAGTGCAGTGGAGCAGTGATGGGGTCAGGACCGTGTCTAAAACTGAAGCAAACACAGTTCTGTTCCCACCCAGGTCTGCTCTTCCTGAGAACCAGAGTGAGACAGAATTCCCTGTCCATCACTGAGGCAGCAGAGACACCAAAGAAGGGGGAAGGGAGATCTCCCTTGTGTGCAAAACACTCCTTAGGAATCAAGGATGCCAAGGGCAGCAAATCCTGCTCCCCGAACCAGAAGGAACCAAGGGAGGCAAATCCACTGATGCATTGACACAGGTAAGCAGAAGACTCCTCTCCCTCTCTAGTGCTGGGAGGTGGGATGAGGGGGATTTGAGCAGGCAACTCCCTAAATCTTTTAAAAATAAATTAATACAATGAACAGATACAAACGGCCCAGGCAGTGATGCCCCTCACCACCAGTGATGTCGAGGTGTTATGGAATGTGTCCGCTGAGGGGTGCTGGTGGTGGTGGAAGGAGCATGGCTCAATACTAGAGCTCATGCTTTGGATGCAGAAGGGTCAGTCTGTGGCACCTCTTGCTGAAAGGATCCCAGGCAGCAGAGTTGGGAAATACTGCCATCTGAGAGCAGAAATACACAGAACTGGCAGGTCTGTGCTTGCTGCGGTAAAGAGCAATGCAGGAGCACGGGCGGGTCACTGAGACTCCATGTCCTGCCATGCAATCAGTTCCTCAGATCCTGGGGAACTGATGTCAGTCCCAGTAGGCAGCAGTGGGCTAGATGGGCCAAGCGACTGTCTCAGTATAAGGCAGCAGGTTTGTATCTTCACATGTTATCCGTACAACCACATTCCATGCAGCACTCACTACTGGGATTAACGTGCTAATGTGTTGTTTCCCTGCAAGAGAAAATATGTCTGGAGCCTATAAAGCAACAACTGTGTAATTATTGCATGAGGTGGTGGGGGGAATGGAAAGATGCGTTGAGAATACTTTTCCCACATATTCTCTTATTGTTACACCCACCTCAAAGCAAATGTGAAACCCTCTGAGGAAACATGGAAGCTGAAACCAAGTATAAGTGCACTGAAGATACACACATGCACATACCCATCACTCCACAGACCTGACCCCTCAGTTCTCTGAGCTGATTCATACGTTACATTTCCCAGTCATAACACTCTGTTACTTGTGTTCAGGTGTCCTGATCCAACTGTTGTATTTGCATGAAACAGTCCTATGTCACAACAGAAATTCGACAGGTGGCACCTTCATCTTCGTGCCAAGAAAAAAGCTTTGCCTGTTGATTTTCTGCCTGCCATACAGCTGTTAAAAGCATGGGAACTCTTTCACGAAATAAAGGGACCAACTATAAGTGTGGAATACATTCATACATTATGTGTCTGTGAAATGTATTGCTGTTTTTTCCCTTGTTTTGGAAGTTGCTCTGGGTACCTAACTGGGAGCGGTCCTACAATGACTGGAAAAAACAATGGACACAACATGGAGGGTGTTAGGTGTGCTTTGATCCCGCTGAAATAAATGGGATTTGGATCCGGAACTGTGTGCTCTTGTTTTGTGTAATTATATTCATTAGAATCAAATAAATTTTTGGTCTCCTTATTAATGCTGGCCTCCTTATTAATATGACAGTGCACTGGTTACCATTTAAACCTGAGGTCCCTAACATGATGCTAGCAGCCACCAGTGTGCCTACAGACCCTGTTCTTAGCATCTGCCAGGCTCCCTACCTTCCCCCCTCTTGATTTCTATTCCATTTAAAAAGATCTTTTACATTATTATTTTAAAACTGGGAGCCTGACATACTGCAAAGGAAGGGGCTGCTCTCCAGTGCCATCTTTATTTGGGTTCAAAAGAGTGGTTTTGTGTTTCGGAGCTCAGACCTCACCTTTTTCATATAGCATTAGCAACTTACTTTTCTTTTGTCTTCTGGAAGATGAATGTTTTGTGACCAGCCATTCCCACCATAGCTGCCATTTTATTGCCCGCCATGGCAATCATTTTGTGAGAGTGCCCATGACACTCTCTCAGCACTTCAAGTGTGCCCACTGACTCGCAGAGGTTGAGGACGCCTGACCTAAACTCACCCCTTCCAAAGGGAAAGAGAAATTTTTAACAATGCTCTTACCCTGCGACCCGCCTCGTTGTTCTGTACGTTCATGAGAGTGCGTGCCTGCTCCTCTGATCCCTTGGCATAGTTCCTCTCCCGCTCCCTGGCATCGACAAACTCCTTGGCGAATCGGTAGCCGTACTCCACATTGTCGCCGCATCCACCCCATAGCCAGTCTCGCGGCAGGTCCTTTGGACGGGCTGTCCGGCTGCAGCCACAAGTGGAGAGCTCGCCTTCGCGGCAGGCACGGCTGATGGCGTTTACCACTCCTGCGGCGCTGATGGCATAGGTGAATGCAGTCTCTCGGCTACCTGGCAGAGAGAATGGGGAGATCATCAGAAGACATAAACTTCGTTTAATACAGACACTGAAGGTCTAGGAATCAACGCTACAGCGTGAGCGCCTATAATTATGTACTGCTCAGTGCTCACACACATTTTATTTCTCCGTCCATCATCCCTCCGCAGCAGCCTTCCCCAACTTGGTGCCCTTCAGATGTGTTGGACTAGAACTCCCAGCATGCCTCAGCATGCTATGGTGCTCCAGAGGATTGTGTTCAATGAAGGAAAATCCTACAATTCTTCTTGGTTCTGACACTTTCCGTGCAAGTAGCTGTACACTGTGAAACAGGGGCACTCTGGGAAGAGAAGCACCCACTGCTGCTCTAATGTTCACACAAACTAACAGTGCAGGTATCATGTCATTACCCACTTCAGAGAGAGGCCAATATTCTGCTCCTTCCTTGCTTTAACCTCTTCCTAAGGATGGGTTCAGAGATGTGCACATACACTGCTGAATCGGCTTACTTTCTATAGCCATGTTATCCTTGCCATACAGTATTTCACATGTCTGCATGCATCATGACATAGTGCCCAGCACAGACTCCAATCTGCCACAAAGCACAGTTGGAGGTATGCTGTGGTGGCATTCTATATGCACATTCTATATGCACATGATACTGTAGAGTATGTTGATGTGCACACCAGACTATTCAGAACCTCATAGCCTATTCAGAATTTCAAGGAACTTGGGTTCCATTTTTTTAAAAAAGAGCAATATTTGAACATTTTTGCTATACAGTCTGAAGAACCTGGAGGAGGTATGAGTGATACCTCTCTGCCAGTGGTGAAATTCTGCCTTGTGAGCAGCACTCACTGTTCTTTCCTGTGGCATCTTGACTTTCTCCCCCATCTGTACACAAATCAAAAAAAACCCCACCCATACCCCATGCCTCATCAAGACTCCAGTTTTTACCCAAGAATTCCTCATTCTAACCATTCCATTTTATTTCTATAAGCTCTCCAAGTGCAGTGATATATTCTTTCCTTTCTGAAGTAATAATAAAAATCCTAATTCTTTCAAACCTTGTGCTTGGTAAAACAGGAAGAGTAAACATATATGTATGTGGTTGCAATCATGCACAATTATCTGTGAATATGTCCCACCAAACACAGTAGGCCCTACTTATGGGTAAACAGGCATAGGTTTGGGCTGTATGTCATCTTTGTATAGTTTGTTTTGATCATAGGTTTTCATTTATGTACAACTGGGAATTTGAAAATTTTGCCAGAAATTATGGAATTACACATGGCTATAAAATCAAATTTGTAGTGAACCAAGTTAAATTATGGTTTACAGCTGGCCTGGGCCATTTGTTCAGTAACTAGAGCTTGCTGGAAACTGAAAGGCTGCAACAAATTCACACATTTGTAAATGCATAATAAATACAGTTTCTATAAAATGTACATTAGTATGATGTGTATCCAAGCACTGCTTGTTGATCTGTAATGCTTCCTCTGTAATGCTGTTTTTCCATTTCTGATGTGAAATTAAAATGGCAGTCAAAAATAGCATGCAAGTCCTGTCTTTGGGGATGCCAAGATCCAGCCTCCCATAACAGCAGCCCCATCTAGGAAGAGTTTGTGGGAGGAAATTTGGTATGCACCACTCGGTAGCTGCTTGAATTAGCATTGTTATTAAAACTATGCAGAGGAACAACTGATGCCTGAAAGACCAGATGAAGCAACATCAACAATTTTAGGTAACAAATACTGAGATATTTACAGTCCATTGAATGCAGTGTTTTGTATTTAAAAGTTGAATTCCTTTTAAGTACAGCATCCTCAAACAGTTGTTAAGTTTGCAAACAGTTGTTAAGTTTGATATTCCTACTTTAAAGAGGATGAGCACTTCTCCAAACACCTATGACAGCAACTCTACATGACTCACATATCTCTGACACACTCACTGAAACTTTCCGAACGCTAATATTTCGAACATTAAATAATCAAAATCCTACTGTAACCCCTAAATCATAAACTGGGCTTCAAAGTAATAGAGAGTTGAAATCATAACATATCTGCTTCTAATTTACTTTTTTAAAAGTTGGCAGTCACCACAGTCATTCATGCTCTAGTTACTGCAAAGTTAGCCTACTGTAACATGCTCTACATGGGGCTCCCCTTGGAAACTATTCAAAAACTTCAACCGGTGCAAAATGCTGCTGTCATATTGTTGGCTGGAGTTAGATCAGCCTTCCCCCAAATCTGCCCTCTAGATGTTTTGGACTTCAACCCTCATCAGCCTCAGCCAGCATGGCTAATGGTCAGGGATGCTGGGAGTTGTTGCCCAAAAACATCTAGAGGGCACAAAGCTGGGGAAGGCTGTGTTAGATGTTCAGAACATATCACTTCCTTCTTGTTCAATTTGTACTGGTTACCTGTTTGTTTGTTTCTGAACCACTTAGAGTTTTTTTTTATATTAAGCAGTATATAGGTATTATTAATAAATACATACATTCAAGGTGCTGGTTTTGACCTTTAAAGCCCTAAATGGCTTGGGACTTGGATACATAAAGACTGCCTTCTTCCATAGGTTCCTTCCCACATGCTCCATCTGAGGCCTGGCTTCAAGTATCACTGATGAATGAGATATGGCGGAAAGCCATATTGTGCAGTGTCCTCCTGAGGAAGGTTTGCCAGGCCCCGGTTCACTTAAGTGCTATGACCTCCATGATTCACATTGTTTTGTTACTTAGTATTTTATTTGATTTTTTTGTAATTTTATATTGAATTTATTTTTATGACGTGAGACCCTTTGAATACACTTTGTGATAAAAAAAATGGGATATAAGTTACTAAATGATACATAAATAAAAAATCCAATCTATGAGTACTGGAATTACAGCCATGAGGGCTAGAAACGTTTGCTTGAAAGAAATGACACCTAAGGTACTTAGGATTTTAACAAGAGTCAAAATTAATATAAATATTCACCCAGCTGAGGATCCTCTCTGTAGAAAGAAAAGACGAAACACAAGGTAAAGAATAGGGAGGGAAAATGCATGAACTAGGAAAAAATATACTTACAAAAAATCTACAAAAACTCTGCTGTTTAATGTTAATAGCTGAAATATTTAAATGTTTTCCATTGTAAGTCCCTTTTTCATGATTATAGGGTTGGGCTGGAAAATGCAAGGGAAAGTCTGGAATGGATTAGGGGGAAAGGAACTGACTGTGCAGTTCTATCAGAATATAAACCCTAATAGCAAACTCAATTCTCCGAGTGCCTATCCTTATATAGCCAAAACATTGTCACCATGCACAAAAGGGAGGGGGGAAACCCAAGTGTTGCAAAAGTACCACACACACACACACACACACAAAAACCTTTAGAAAACCCCCAAGGGAGGGTACTCCTTTCAAAACAGCCCAATAAGGGTCGAACATGTTTTGGGTGGCTAGATGCAAAAGAGCACAGGCATCTGGACCTTTAACAGTTGTGTTGGAGAGGGAGTCTCAGCAAGTGGCATGGTTAGTTGGCTGGAAGCCTGAACAGGCGCATTCCACACTACAACATTTTGTTACAGGTCCCACTTGTACTCTCCTATTAGATTTTTTTTTACTTTTGGATTTTTTTTACTTTACATCTTCCCCTTTAAAAATGCAGCTGTAAGCTATGAGAGATATGTTTTTACAGAAAGATTTTTGTTTTCTCCATGCGATTAGTAGTTTTTGTCAAAAGTTCTCATTGAAGAAATGTCCCGAATGTGCCAGGTGTAGGCAGAAGTAGAAATATGTAGTGACTGAATTTGGGGATGCAAAGGATGTGAGTGGGAGTCCAGATGGTAATGAACAGGGAATGTACAATCTTCTTCAGTAGTACAGACTGTATTTCTAAGGTAGTTCAGTCACTACATATTTTGAAACTGAAGAAGAATTAACATTCCCTGTTCATTACCATCTGGAATCCCACTCACATCCTTTGCACCCCAGATCAGACACTTCTATCCAGAGATGGCTTATGCGTGTGGTTGCTCTGATGATCGCACAGAATTCTCCCACCCACGAGAGATTCCTCATTACATTCAATGGAGCAACATGATCTGGCCACAAGATTCACACGTGGATTGGGCCTATGTGTTAGGAACATGGCAAGCTGCCAACCGCCTTACACAAAATCAGACCGTTGGTCCATCTAGCTCAGTCTCGTCTACAATCTAAAGTCTACACTGACTGGCAGCACCATTCCAAGGTTTCAGACATGCTCTGCCTGGGGACTGAAGCTGAGACCTCTGCATACAAAGCTCTACCACTGATCTATGGCCCTTCTTCCTCTGTTGTAATCAGCGGAGTGCCCACCTGCTCAAGGGACGCAAACCCAGGAACACAAAGGATTCTGAATCAAGACAAGGGTTAGCTATTTGTTCTGAAGAAAAGCTGGTCATTACAGTCTCCAACGGGACTGGTGATTTCCCCATGCCCACACCACATGCGGGGACATTCACATCCTGCATTTCCTCTGACCCGCTGGTAGTCACAAATAGTGTATCGGAGTGGCAGAGCTCACTGTGCGATGGGCAGGATTCCATGTGTTGAGTTCTATTAAATGGGGAGAGGCGATGTTGGAAACTGCCGGTCTCTGTGGCGAGTGTAATGTCTAGCCCAGTTCATAGTCAGAACTTCTGAGATGAGCAGCCAGTTTGTTTAGCTGGCAGTGCCCAGCTAAACTGTGGCCTCTGCCTATTGCTTAGATCCATGGGAGGGTTACTGAGTCTGAAACATTCCCTTTAAGGTCAAGATAGTGGCGGAGACAAGTTCATCAATAAACAACTAGTTATTAACAGAGATATAACAACCGGATAACTCAGACTAACAACACGCCTCAACCAGGCTCATGAGGCATGGGGCTCCCTCCCACTTTCTAGCTCATGCGACTTAAGGTTCCTTTTGCTAGAGATTCCCTGGGAGTTGTCATTAAAGCAACAGTCACAAATACTACAGAGCCCTTCCCTGCCTAAGCTGCCCCATGAAGACAAAAGGGCTGGACTCAATGGGAGGGAGTAGAGGTTGCTTCATTGCCCCCTCCCAAGAGCTGACGGGCACAGCTTGCAGTGCTGTCATGTATCTTGGGGGAGGGGTTTTTTACTGTGGGTTAGTTATTGTTTCTGAACCTTAGCAGCTGTAGAGCTGGGAGGAGCAACAGTGGGTGAAGCCCTCACTTCTGTGTGTGATGAATAAAGAACAGTTGTGTTTGAGGCCTGCTGATTCCTGCAGCCATTCCTACAACCAAAGCATTTTTTGGTGACAAAGGTGGGATCCTGAGAGCTATACAGGCAGCAAGGACTGTGAATCCATTTATACAGCTAACTGGTACGCAGTCAGTTAGACCCACTGAAGAACCTGAGCAACTTCTATGTTTAAAAAAAGAGAATTAAAATCAAAATGGCTGCTCTTGGACATACTGAAGAATTTGATGTTAGTCAACCTGCTTCATGGGATTCTTATGCAGAACAGCTTTCATTCTATCTTGAAGCAAATAAGATTGCTAATCCTGAACAAAAGCGAGCTGTGCTCTTAACTGTTTGTGGGCCACAGACATTTGCCATAATAAGATCCTCCACTGCTCCTGCCTCACCCCAAACGAAGAGATTTGATGAACTTTTAGGATTACTGAAGATACATTTCTCACCACATCCTTCAGTTATTGTGCAGAGATTTACATTTCACAAACAAATGCAGCAGCCTGGAGAGGGCATTGCTGCTTATGCAGAAACTGCATCATCTTTCTCAACACTGCAACTTTGGGGATTTTCTAGAGGATATGTTGAGGGATTGCCTTGTCTGTGGGGTTTATGATGAAGCACTTCAATGACGCCTCCTGTCTGAGCCAAACTTGACATTTGCAATGGAGACTGCATCACTATGTGTCACGGAACTCAAGAGAGATGCAGATGATGTAAATGCCATCTGGAGCAAGCAGGCTGATCATTCTGAGCAGCAAGGTCAACAGAACACAAGAAATGCACCCTGCATAAAATCTGCAGATAGGCCCTGGCTTACCTATTCCTGCTCAGGTTGTGGAGGACCACATCAACGCTCTCTGTGCAGATTCAAGGATGCTAAGTGCAGGTTTTGCAAGAAGAAGGGTCACCTTTGAACTGCCATTCAAAATCTGTCAGCCCAAGGCCAAGAAACTATAACAAGGAGTCACTCCACCTAGCGCCTCATGGGGTTGATTATCCACAGGGTGATGAAACTCAACAGCTATATCACATTCAGAAGGTCTGTGGGAAGGAACCTCATGATTCCGTGTCGTATGCAACAATATTAATCAATGGCCAGAAATGTAAAATGAAAGTGGATTTGGGGTCTGGGGTATCCATACTTAACAGAGTCACCTTTAAGCACATATTTTCTGGGACCCTTGCTCCAAAGTTGTCAAGTCCATCATGCATTCTGCATGATTACAATGCAAAGAAGGTCGATATCATTGGATGTTGCACTGTAGATGTACAGTATGGCTCCTTCCAAGGGAAGCTTCCACTTATAATTGTGGAGGGGCAGAGAAAAATCCTATTGGGAAGAAACTGGTTCTCATCAATAGGGATTAGTGTTCAAGGAATTCACACCCTTGCTACAAGTCAGCCTGCAGCAACTGTTAATAAATTTCCAAAGATATTTTCTGAAGAATTTGGAGAATACAAAGGGAAGCCAGTGTCTCTCCATCTGGATCCATGTATTGCACCAATTTGCATGACAGCCAGGTATGCACCTTTTGCATTGCGGGGAAAAACTGAAGAGCTTGAGCATCTCATCAAGCAAGGTGTGCTAGAACCAGTTGTACAGACGCAGTGGGCTATGCCCATTGTGCCAGTATTAAAGCCTAATGGGAAGGTAAGACAGCGTGGGGATTACAAGTGCACTGTGAATAAGGCACTTAAGCAGCATCCATACCCAGTGCCTGCTGTCAATCAACTCCTCGCTGTTCTTGGTGGAGGGAAGGACTTTGCAAAACCTGATCTGGCCCAAGCACATCAAGGGTTTCTGTTGATTCTACAGCAGATGCCCAAACAATAATCGCTCATCAAGGGGCGTTCCAAGTAACGGAATTTCTGTGGCCTCTGGACTGTTCCAACAGTTCATGGAAACCCTACTTTCTGGAATTCCAGGTGTTGTGCCATATTTTGACAATGTCCCGCTCATGGGATCAACAGAGGAAGAACGTGCTGAAGGACTTCAAGAGGTTCTACATCATTTTGACACATCCGGCATTCACGTAAAAAAAGGGAAATGTGAAATTGGAACCTCCAACATAACATTTTTGGGCTATCGTATTGATGTTTCTGGCATTCACCCCACCGACGAAAAAATACGTCCAATTCACAATGCACCTGCTCCAAAGACAAAGCAGGAACTTCAAGCCTTCTTGGCACTTCTCAATTTCTACCATGTGTTTCTTCCACAAAAGGCTACCATTACTGAGCCACTGCATCGCTTGCTGTGAAAACGAGTTCCATGAAAAAATACCAGCCAGCATGAGAATGCTTTCCAGAATGTCAAACATTTGTTGAGTTCAAATTCCTTGCTTGTACATTATGATGAAAACCCCCCACTAATCCTTACTACTGATGCTCCTTCTTACAGGGTTGGTGCTGTTCTAAGCCATACATTTCCAGATGGTACAGAGGCACCAATTGCTTATTATTCAAGGACTATGTCACCCAGTGAAAGGAACTTTGCACAAATTGACAGAGAAGCCCTGACTGTTATTGCAGGAGTCAAAAAGTTCCACAGCTATCTCTATGGCCATGCTTTTGAAATACGCACGGATCACAAGCCTCTTTTAGGAATCTTATCTCTAGGTAAGCCTATTCCTGGCATACTGTCACCTCGCATGCAGCATTGAGCATTCTGCTCCATGCTTATGATTATACACTTGTCTACAAACCAGAAAAGGCAATAGCTAATACTGATGGATTAAGTCGGGTACCACTTCAAATTCCAGATTTTGTTGTACCTCCTCCACTGGAAGTCTTGATGCTAGAAGCCCTTCCTGACTCACCTCTTCAGGCTGCTCAAATTGCTAGGCTGACTGCTTGAGATCCTGTACTGGCTCATGTTTTAAACTGGGTATGGAGGGGATGGCCGGATGAGGAACTGCCAGAGGAATTTAAGCCATTCAAATGCCGTCACCATGAGATGTCTGCCCATAAGGGATGTCTGCTATGGGGAAACCATGTTGTTATTCCAGATAAGGGTCATCAAACCATCTTGACGACAAAGCATTGGCCAGAAGCTATGTCTAGTGGCCAGGTATCAACTCAGATACTGAAAAATCTGTAAAGGAGTGCAGTACTTGTCAAGCCACTAGGCACAATCCACCAAGGGCACCTGTCTTTCCATGGGAAGTGACCAAAAAGTCTTGGTCAAGAATCCATATTGATTTTGCAGGACTATATCAAGGAAAAAAAGTCTTGGCTGTGGTAGATTCTTACTTGAAGTGGTTTAAAGTAGTCTTAGTACCATCAGAAACAGCCACTGCAACAATCACAGCACTGCGCCACTTATTTGCAACCCATGGGTTGCCTGATATTATAGTCTCAGGCAATGGGACTGCTTCTACATCTGCTGAATTTAAAACATTTGCGGACAAAAACCTTATTCGGGCTGTCACCATTGCACCTCGTTATCCCAGAGCAAATGGCCGAGCTGAACGGGTGGTGCAGACAACAAAAGATGCTCTGAAGCGCATTGCAGGAGGAGACTGGCCAACATGCCTTGCCAGGTTTCTCATTGCTCAACATGTTACTCTTTGAACAACAATGGGAGTCAGTCCTGCAGTTATTTAAGGGGCGGCATCTAAAAGCTTGCCTTGACCCACCCAGATTTAGCTGAAGGCTTACAAAGCAAACGGGAGCAAGCTTTGGATGCTGCCTTCTCAGCTCCTACTCTCCATTCATTTGCCCCACAAGATCATGTGTTTGCTAGGAACTACGGTGCTGGACCGAGAATGGTCCCTTTCTCTTATCACTGAGGTCACTGGACCTGTGTCATACAAGGTCCAGTGTGCAGATGGGTCAGTGTGGCATCGCCATGTTGACCAATTGAGAAGGTGTTCTGACCAGAGTGGGTTGTCATCAGCAGAGCCAGCTCCTGAAGATCTATCTGGAACTGATGCATTTCTCTCACCGCCAGTTGAAGTGCCAGAACCACTAAGTGATAGGACTCCTTCCTTACCTATGGCAGTTACTGAAAGAAAGTCATCTGAGCAATCTACACCTACTAGTTGAGTGCAGAGACTGTGCCGTGAAAGGGTGCCTCTTCAATGGTTGGAAGACTATGATAGCTAAGCGGGGAGGAATCTTATGTATCTGGGGTGGGGGCGTGGGGAGTGTACTGTGGGTTGATTATTGGTTTTGAACCTTAGCAGCTCCTGTAAAGTTGGGAATAGCAACAGTGGGTGGAGCTTCTGCTAACTTCTTCATTTCTGTGTGTGCTGAATAAAGAACAGTTGTATTTGAGGCCTGCTCCTGCAGTCATTCCTACTACCAATACAACAAGAGCCTTTAGCTGGAGCTGTATCCCCACATCCCTCCATAGCTCCACAGATACGCAACCCTTTATACATAATGAGATATCCTGCCCTCCATCACACTCTGAGATCAGAAGATTACTCAGTCTCCCCTAAGAGCTAAACTAGGGGCCAAAAACAGACATTACTGTAAATCTGTATCTAGCAGCTCCATCTTTCTTTTCATTTTTATTCTAGAGTAAGCACAGGGGGCTGATCCAGATCATCAAAGCCCTTCTACCTCCCACGCTAGGATCCTGATCCAGATTGGGACCCTTGTGTCTCCTCTTAAAGTAATGTCGGTTCTGGCCCTAGATGAGCCAGCCAGAGATATATGCTTAAAACAGGGGTAGGCAGCTTGTGCCCCTCCAGATATTGTGGCCAGAACGCCCATCATCCATCACCACTGGCTATGCTGGCTAGTGCTAATGGAAGTTGTAGGCAAAAACATCTGGAGGGCACAAGTTGCCCACTTCTGGCTTAAACCCATTTCTGCTGCAATCACATAGAGAAGTCCAATTCAAGGTGCAATATTTCTTTATTTAGAACATTTTTATCTCACCTCTCCTCCAATATGATGTACAAGGTTCTCCCCCTCCCATTTTATCCTCACAATGACCCTGTGAGGTAGGTTAGGCTGAGAGACAATGACTGGCCCAAGGGCATGCAGTAAGTTTCATGGCTGTGAGGGTGCAGGGACATGAACCTGAAGCTCTCCAGTCTGAGTCTGCCACACTAACCACCGGACCATGCTCCTTCCTCCTGTGGCTTACCACTCCCCAGTGCCCCTTTCCTCAGGCATTTTTCTCCCAGCCAGGCCCTCAAATACTAGAGGCAACCCATGAGAACTGAGGGTCCACCTCCCGCCATGCCCCCTGTACTCCTCAAATCAGACACCTCATCCCCATTTTCTACAAGATTTGTGACAATTCTGACACCATGTCCAGTTTGGCCCTAAGTCCTAGCTTCTCCTTCCCCCTCCTGTGCCAGCTCCAAAAAAGGAATATTTTGCTCCTAGCAGGTAATCAGTTGACAAGCATCCAATAATAATAATAATAATAATAATAATACAACACTAACATCCAGTCCAAAATTCTTCATCTGCACACAGAGCTTCCTGTGAACGTCAGAGGATGTTCCACATAGGAATCCACTTCTGTGCATGGAGCTGTCCTCCACACTAAGATAATGGGGCAGCTGGAGCTGGTGCAGAACCCCAGACATGGGGCATGGGAACCTCAGAACCCACACTAGGAAGATCATATCAAGGTTCTTTCTCTCTCACTAACAGAGTCACCCAATCTTAATCTAGTTCTGCTTTTTTTTAATGCACTGATTTTACTGAGCCAAAATGTGGCAACCCAGCCCCTCAAATTTTCTTCATGATTACTCATGGTTTTGGAATCTTTGGATGGAATTGGCAGCAAGCAGACAGATGGTTTATGATCCCTTTAGTTCATCAGACACTCCTTTATCCTCTTATTCTGTTCCTTTGAGTTAACTCCTCTTGGGACTTTTTATTGACTCCATGTTTCAGATTCAGCAAAGGATGGGCTGAGTCCTCTACATAAGCCAGGGAGTGTGTAGATCTATGTTGTTATTGGCATTACATAGCTCTGGCTGAAAGATACTTCCTATCGTGGCAAAAGGCACAATGCTATGCATGTTTAGACAAAAAAGTCCTACAACTCCCAGCATGCCCCAGCCAGCCATGCTGGTTGGGAGTTGTAAGACTTTTTTTCTGTCTAAACGTGCACAGGATTGTGCCCTAAACCACACTCAAATGCATGTATTCGTGTGGCAATTTTATTCTGGCTTCTATCGTTTTGCCTCATTCTCAGCAGCCTCAAGGAGCAAAGAAAGGGAGTATGTCCTGCAGGATATGCAGAAGTTTAAATGAACACTGATATTATTGCTCAGGGATTTGAGAGAGTTCCTAACATGGCTATTAGCCGTGAAGAGGCAGCGTGTTAGGCAGTGAATTTCGTTAGGTCCTAATAAAGGTATTGCCCAACTGTGGAATTTGGATTTTTTCCTCATGGATCAACACAGCTACTATTTTTTTTTTTACATATATAAAAATCTGCAACTGTACACAAAATATGCATTTCTGGGAGAAAATATGCAATGTGGCTGCACCCTGCAGCGCAGAGCCTGCACTGAAGAGGGGGTTGGACTAGATGATCTCTGAGGCGACTTCCAACTCTATGATTCTATGATAAGGGCTGATGCCATAAAATATCCAGTATGACATTCTTAAGACTGCTGTTCTGTTTGTGCACGTTTGTGTCTGTTTTTTCCTTTCTTAGGAGTTTTTTTATATCCTTCACTCCAAATAAAGTTTAGCTAGAATTTATGATGCCACTTGTGTGAAGCTTGACTAGAATACTCGTCTGCATTAGTGCTGTCAAATTTCCAGGATTTTCTAATACTCTGTGTAGGCTTCTAAATATAATGAAATGTGACTCTAAGCAACAAAGCACATGCAGACACAGAAGGAAAATGCACGAGGGTATTGTAGCGGCACATGCTTATGCACGGATTACCATTACAAAGAATTGTGCAGCTTTGCCACTCCCTGTGGAAAAATTCCTATGGATGCCCATGACAGCAGGACTCATGATTTTATGTTCTTAGAGTAGTTAACCACCTGTACCTTATTTCATGCAGCACCTCTTAGGTGAGGTCTGCACAAGGATGTGTTCCGCTGAAAAGATGGGGACATGCACAAGGTTCTTGCAAGATTCTCTTGGGTGGACTGCACCCAAGATGGGGAGAAACAACAGACCAGTCAAACCGGTGGAGGGTGGGGTGAAAGAGAAATTGGGGTGCTGGAAGAGAGAAAAAGCTGCAGACCAGCCAGGTGGCCCCTGGGAGGGCACCTTGCCCAGGGCCCCCTGAAACCTGGCAGGACTCCGTAGAAGCTATCATGTTGTCCTCCCTAAACTCCTGGGCAGACGTTAGGTGAGCCTTAATCAAGGAGAAGGACTTTTCAGTGGTGGCACCTTGGATATGGAATATCCTTCCCAAGCAGGCTTGGCAGGCACCCACACTTTTATCATTTAGACAACAGATTAAGACCTTTCTGTTCAAGGCCTTTAAAGGGTCATTTAAAGGCCTTTAAGTCACCTTTTAAAGGGTGATTGGTGGCTGCTGCTTTTATTGGGTAGTTTCTGTGAGTTTATTTGATTTTAGACTGCTTGTTGTGGGTACTACAGCTCAAGTATTATGTACAGAGGGGCATTTGATTGTAAACAACATGGGATATTTTAATAGAAAATCAGTATATGAATATTTCAGTAAATAAAATAATAAACAATCAGATCTTTTTCATCTATCACTTTGTAAACATGTTTCATTATTCCAAGCTAAAAGGAAAACATAATTTAATGCTATTGTAGTAGTAACTGTCAATATATATGACCTCTGATGTCCATTTCATGCCTAAGGCAGGGTGTCCCTATTACCTCACCCTAGTTACCCCCCAAGCAAATGCACTTAGGATCATAACCCAAGAGCACAATCCTATGCATGTTTAGACAGAAAAAAAGGACTACAATTCCCAGCATTCCCCAGCCAGCATGCCTGACTGGGGCATGCTGGGAATTGTAGACTTTTTTTCCTGGTCATTTTATCTCCAGTTAAGGATTAAGGACAAATGGCTCTAAGGACATATTTTAGGCCAGGGTGGGCAACCTGCATCCTTAGGGCACATGCAGCCCCCAGCCTTGCACAATCAATTCACTTGTGTGGCAAGAACAATCTGTCCCTACCCTGGCAGCCTGCTGGGTGAGGAAGAGAGAAGGGGTGGTAGATAGAGTGAGAGAAACGGGGTGGCCCCACCCACTGCTGGCTGCAACCCTGCTCACCACCACCCCACTGTGGCCCCCAACAGATTACCCCCAAAGGAATTCAGCCCTCAACAAGATCCCCACCCTATTTTAGGCTGTAATAAATGAACTCAGTGGGACATACTTCTGAGTAAACATCCATAACAAAAACAGAATATTAAACAGATTTAAATGTGCCTTGTAAAACAGCCTAGAAGCCTGGTCCTAAACACGCTTAATCAGACATGAATCCCATAAAGCTCAACTGGATTTAGGATTGCAACTTTAGCTAGCCTTCCCCAGCTTAGTACCCTCCAGAAGTTGTGGACTACAACTTCCAGCATCACTGACCATTGCCAATGCTGGCTGGGGCTGATGGAAATTGAAGTCCAAAACATCTGGAGGGCACTAGGTCGGGGAAAGGTGACTCAGGCCATAGTACACCAGCTCTAGTGGTTTATATAGATCTCACTGTAAACAATGCTGCAGCTGTTTTAAGCTTGCTTTCATGTAAACTGTAGCCTAGTCTCCAATTAAAAGGGAAACTTAACTAACCATAGAACTCCAAACTAAATATGTCTCCTTTACAAGTCATCTTCAGCCTATGCTGAATTGCTCACAACATAAAAGGCATGGAGTCAGCTTCTTCTTTTTTGTCTTGAATAAACAAATGTGTCTGTATTGTTGAACTAGCCACATTCCTCATCCCTTTAAGACAATTCAAATGAAGGCAAAATATGAGCTGTGTGAACAGTTTGTTTCAAACTAACAAACAAACAAACAAACAAACAACTCCCCTTAAAATATAATGAAGTGTCTTTTGAAAAAACAAAACCAAATCATTTTAAATGTACCATTTAACAATGCTTAAACTGCAAATGGTATACTTTGGTACGGAAAGTCTCAAGATTATTTATCAAATGATATTTTGATTTTTAAAAATAATAGTATTGCGTTGTTTCACTGGTTTGGTTGTACTTTTATTGTAAATGTAATTCATTTTGGTTCTTGTCTGATGGAGAGTGTGGAATGTAAGTGATTAATGCCACAATCCTATCCACACTTACCTGGTAGTAAGTCCCAGTGAACTCATTGAGACTTACTTCTGTGTAGACTCACTGTAACTACACAGTCCTAATCATGTCTACTCTGAAGTGAGTCCCACTGAGTTCAGTGGGGCTTATTCACGGTTACAGGATTGCAGCTTTAATATTTATCAATTATGGGGAATAATACAAGATATTAACTGGTGTTTACTTAAACTATCCACCAAAATCGAACAAGGTCCTTTGCAGCCATCCATCCATATAGGTCCAAGACATTTTGCTGCCTGAGGTGGAACATCAAATCTCCCCCTACACACACACACACACACACACACACACGTACCAAGGTGCATAGTGCCCAAGGTAGGCTGATTTATTATGGCACCTGAGGCAGAAAATCTCATAAACACCTCTCCTTGGGAATAAAAATACAATAAAAATACATTTAAAGTATACATTTGTTGACCTTCTGTGACAGCCGCCTTATTCAAGGCCAACTCTGGACCAGAATCTAAAGGCTAGAACAATCCTTTCTCAAAATGTGCCTCAATATCCCTGACTGGTCAGTGAATTTCTGAGGGAAGCTGTTACTGCCTCCTCCAGCCCTGGGAAGCCCTTGGTGGAGTGGGGAGGGAAGCTGAGGAGGTGGCTGCTGTTTTAGCACCTTGCCTTTATTATCCTCACAGTCGGGCACATCAAACCTGAGCCACCTGAGCCGGATTTCTCCATTTCTTGCCAGTGGAGGACTGCATTTCAAAAGGATTTGGGACAATGTATCCCAGCTCACACCTCAATTCAAGTACTGCAATGACCTGCCAATGAGCCTCTTTGCTGCTCAGCAGATGGACCCCCAGGGAAGCCCTGTATTCTCATCTGTGGTGGGCAGGACAAGAGACTCCCTCCACGGCAGAGAAAGGAAAGAAGAAAAGTGCTCCGCTCCTTCCTTGCCAAGCAAACCAAGGGAGAGTGTGTCCTATTTTGGAGAGGGGAGGGGAAGAGGCAGGTACAGCACAAGCGCTCTTTAAAAAAAAAGAAAACAGCAAAGAGATGGCATTTCTCAGCGGGGCAGGCCTCCTATGGAGAGTGCAGTGTGTTTCTTGGCTAGATTGACAATCCTGGCGGCAGGGAAGAAAAACCCAAAGGAAGGGAGTTCAGGGAAGTGTTGGTTGCAGACTTAACCTGCGGGTATCACCCTCATTGGCAGCCTATTAGTCAAGCTTTCCTCAATCTGGTGCCCTCCAGATGTTTTTGACTACAACTCCCATCATCGCCAATCAGCATGCCATTGGCAGCCTATTAGCCAAGACTTCCTCAATCTGGTGCCCTCCAGATGTTTTTGACTACAACTCCCATCATCGCCAACCAGCATGCCACTCCAAAAACCTTGCCACTTTGATACACAGCTTCCTCTCCAGACCAGTTTTCCCTTTTCCCTTTCCCCTTGGGCTCTTAAAGAAGGATAATAGCAGGGGAGGGGTTTCTTAGCACCATAAAGCTTTGTACAGAAAGTCACAGCAGGTGGGGGTGGATTTTCAACAGGGAAGCAAAGTGGTGTGTATGTACATTTAACCCTTTCCCCTGCTTTTCTCCTGCAATCCCCCCGCCCCCATTCCCCACCCTGCGGAATTCCGGATGCATGTTTACCTTCCAGCAGATGGAGAATGGAATAAGATACCCAGGGAAGTTCTGGGATCCCCTTCCCAGGATGTTTTTACATTGAATAAACAAGGCTAAGATTCAGCCAGAGCTTAGCCCTGGGACCAGTTTTCAATGCCAGGGCCAAGCCCTGGAACACATCAAGCGATAGAGTGCAACTGAGCATATACAAAGTGCATTTCCCCACACACATCTGGAATGAGAGGTCAGAGATTTGGGTGCAGAGGATACGTCTTCTAGGCAATTGGAGCGTTGGGACATGTCGTATTAAATACTGTAAGCAATACGCTTTTACATATTAACCAACTAATAAGCATCTAAGTGATACAAAACAGGTAAGACAGCAAACAATTCAGTGATATTTTATAACTGGCCACTTCCCACAACAAAATTTGGGAAGACAGCAGTGTTGAAAGGCAGCTAAGAAACGCATTAGATGAATAAATAATTTTCGGACACAGATTATCACTTCAGTGCAGAAAAACTATGCCTACACTGTAAAGTATGCTACAGAAGACTTCTTTCTTACTGAAGAGATTTCTAGCATGACACCTTCTAAGCTACAAAAAGCTACAATCCGGCAGAATTCAAATGTAACTGTTCTGTGCGACTAGGGAGAACAAAGGGGGTTATCAATACAGATGTTTACCTCACTTCAGACAAGACACTCCCTAATCAGAAAACCTTAACATTTCCAGTACATGACACATTGACCAGCGGGGGTTACAGTCAGTTGTAATGACTCATAGTTTTGGTTCAGTCAGTTTGTCCTTTGTATTCAGCAAGGTGGTAAACTGTAATTCCAGGTATATATTTTATGCAAGTTTTGCAGATTTCCTTAAAAGCAAAGTCTGAGGCCACTGTAATGGGGGTGGGCAGGCAGATCTGCTTTAAACCTGGCATTGTGGATGTAATTAATAGGGATTAATTGTCCTTTGAAAATATCTATTGCTATGATTCTTCTTCTCTTTGATATTTCTCACTTGTCCTGACTTTGCATGAAGGCCTCACCCTTTTCTCCCGTGCAGGTTTCCCTGGTTCTACCACCCAGCCCTTGGCAATAATTATTTTCCCTCCTTTCCTTTGTCACACCAATGCCACTAAGAAGCTAATTGGTTCCCCATGCTTTGTGCCGCCTTCCACTGGTCCTTGCTCTTGAAACCTCTCTTATACAAACTGTTTTTGTTTTATTATTGTTTTAACCATGTGTTTATTGTATTTTTTGTTTAGTCCCTTTGATTGATAGCCACCTTGAGCGCCAATTCTTGGTGGAAAGGTGAGCTACAAATCAAATAAATAAATAGTTTCCCCTTGCCTTTTTTATCACACCATTCTTCCTATGATGCTCATGCCACCTGCAGTCTGTCCCTCTTCTTACGGATTCACTATCCCTGCACCTGTGTACAATTTGCCTTCCTGCTCCCCTATTCTCATGTGCGTAGATCCTCAAATTACCTCCAGTCTTGTCACCTTCCACTCACCAACCACTTTCCCCTGGCTCTATGGTTTCCCACGCAACCCTCTCATTCTGCTCTCAGAGCTCCATTTTCTCCAGGCTCTGCTCTTCATCCCTCCTTTCCCCTCCACCCCCATGGACTCCTTCCACAATCCTCTGAACCACTGCCACTGCTCTACTCCTCTCCGTCCTTACCCCTCACGTACCTATGCTCATGACCCTGCCGAACACAGACGTGTTGTCTACCGTGCTGCAATTCCACCGCCTCTGCCGGAACTGGTACTGGCACTCTTTGATGGCACTCTTGGCCCCCTCTCCAATGTACATCATGTGCTCCTGGTAAAGCTGGCACAACTTCCTTTGGCCTGGAGACAGCCCTGGCAGTTGGCTGCACACCGGCTGGGCTCCAATAATGTACATCTCAGGTCTCTGGATTGGGTTCATAGCCAACGACCTGGAACGAGAAAAACACAGTGAAGGAAGAAAGCACAAGGAGATCTGATCTCAGGCCATCTCTCTCTTGCCCAGTCTCTCACAGCAGCTTTTCGGCTTCTGAGGCTTTGTCTCTCTAACAGCAACCAAGACTGTTCTGGAAGGGGAGACCCTGCTTGGGTAAACCACAAAGACACCACTCAGGATCAAAGAGGCTGAGACTTCCTTAATTAGGGAAGAGGGCTAAAAGTAGCTCACTGGTCTGCGGGGTGGGGGGGGTGGGGGGGAATAGCCTCCTCCATCAAATGCATAAACTAACACAGGCGCTCTTCTGGGATTAATTATACCAGGACAGCCAACAGTTTCCTACAAACTATTAGGAAGAGACCCCGCCCCCCATCTACCTATCACCATGATATAGTGTCATCATGATACTCTGCCAAAATTTGCCTTGCCTCTCTGGGAAATCCAGTCTCTGGATCAACGATTTATTTAAAAACAAAAGTGCCAGGTGCGGCACACAGAAGGCAATACGATCCCTGTCAGAACACTTTGATCCAGTGACCACTGAGCTTGATTCCAAGCCAGTTATCCAGACATTGTGGGGGCCCTTCTACCTTGGAAGTCGATCCCTTTGCTTACAATGGAACTGACTTCCAGGCACTGCGTGCGGGATTGGGGACGTCGCCTAGTCAGGACAACGATGGACGGACAGAGACGGCAGAGGGGAAAACGGCGAAAGAGGGAGGCTTAGCAAGAACAGTCTATAATGGGGGAGCATTTCAGTTAGCTTTTTCTCTACTACTACTACTAATATTACTATTATTATTATTATTATTATTATTATTATTTCCCTCAGCAGTACTTTCAAAGGATCCTTTCTAGAAAGAGAATTTCGGCCCATAAAATACATCAGTTCTACCCCCAGGGCGCTCTGGGCTTCCTCTGAGTGGGGAAGTGGAGAGTTTTCTTGAAAAAGTAAAGCACACACACAGAGAGCGCGAGCGCACACGCAGAGAAACCCCCACGCGCGTTTTCTGCTTTCGGGGGATGGGGGGGTCTCTTTTCGTCGCTGGATCCATCCCCCACCCCACCCCCAAAAGGACAAAGGCAAAGGAGGGCAGGCGGGCGGGCAGGCAGGCGGGCAGAGTCCGTCGGGTCACTCACCACCAGGAGCTGGCCTCGGCCAGGAGCTGCGTGCAGCCGCCGAGGAGAGCCAGGCTGAGGAGCAGCCGCATCCCAGGCATGGTGCGCTTCCCGCGGCTCTCGCGCCTTTGCCCGGCCAGGCTGGGGCTCATCGGGACTCCCTGCAAGACAAGGGAGGGGAGAGAGATGAGAGCCGGGCGGGAGGGGGCAGCGGCAGCCGCTTGAGTCCGGCGGGGTGGGAGAGAAGGAGGGAGCTCAGCAGGGAGGCTGGCCGCGCGCGCCCCCTCCCCCCTCTCCGCCCAAGGAAGCCCCCTCCCCTCCCCTCCCCTCCCCTCTCCTTTCTCCCCCAGTGAACGCGCAAGAGCCTCCCGGGAAGGGAGATGGGAGAGGGCCGGTGGGGCGGGGGCTTTCTCCATAAAGAAGGTCCAGCAACGAGACACGCACACTGCACATGCTCAGGGGCACTCGCTCTTGGGGTCATGACCAAACACAGAGCAAAAGAGGGAACTCCTCACATCCGGATCAAGGGCTGGTGAGATCATCCGTAAAGTATGACACGCACATCAAAGGGTGTCTCTGTGTGGCAGAAAGAGATCTGATATTAGTGAAAATATGTGACAAAGGGAAGGTTGAAAAGGAGATTTTCCAAGCGTGACGTCCTTTCTGGATGGTCTCAGAGCCAGCTTTCAAGTCACACAAGTCTTCTTTGCTACGGGTGCTGAAATGTTAGATGCCCTCTTTTGAGTTACACATCGAGTTACAACCCATTGCCATTTGCTCTGCAGTTTCTTCATCCCTGGGGCTAGTTGCTCAGGGCACTTTCAGAGCGCTCTTTTTCCAAGTGACAAGACCCAGGCAGGAAGGGGAGAGTATGGGGCGGGGGGGGGGGGAGAGTCACCACTGTTTTTGAGCGACAAATGGCTCTGCCACCAGCGCAGATCATTCTAGAAATCAGCACACTGGTTAGCGCAGTCCCTGAACTGGGCGGGGGGGGGGGGCGGATATCAGGTAGATTCATTACCTCCTGACACCCACAAATCGCTCAATCTACCTGGAAATTTTCCGATCATGATCACTATGCATTTCACAGGGTTGAGCACTGGCTGTAGTGAAAATATCTTGTGGCACCTTAAAGAATAACACAGAAGAACCTAAGAAGAGCCCTGCTGGGTCAGACCAAGGGTCCATCTAATCCAGCACTCTGTTCACATAGTGGCCAACCAACTGTTGACCAGGAATGCACAAGCAGGGCATGAGCGCAACAGCACCCTCCTACCCATGTTCCCCAGCAACTGGTGTACATAGGCATACTGCCTCTTGATACTGGAGGTAGCATAAAGCCATCAGGAGGGGAGAGAGATGAGAGCTGGAGAGCAGAAGGGAAAGGGCTTTTGTGGAACAGAGTCCACTTCATCAGATGCAAACAGACTCTGGGGTCAGCCTTGGCTTGGATTAAATCCTACAATCAGCTGCTGGCCTGATTGCATAAAGAAGCCTAAGCAGTTGCTTGGCATCGCAACATATTTAGCGTTGCAGTTCTGAAGCACCCTGGGCTCCCTTGCAGTGTTGCAGAGGATGCTGAGGTGCAAGAGAGAGTTTGCATTGAGTCTGATGCAAGAGCTGTGCCCCAGCATGCTTTGTGACACTGCACCTCTTGGATTGCGCAGCCAATCACTTGGAGCAGCCCAGATGGCCACCAACAGAAAAAAGGGAGGTAGAGGAGGAGGAAGTGGAGGAGGAGGAAGACGAGCAGTGCTCTGAAATGGAGAGGGGAGCAGGGAAACTTCCCCTGTTCCTTTTCTGGCTAATCATCAACTCCATCCCAAAAACACATATGGAGGAGATGGAAGCTGGAAAGGTATCATCTTTCCAATCCAGATCTCGCTACAATTTGCTCACTTCCTTTCAAAGATATGCCACTGTCAGGACTTGATTTGTGGCGAAGTCTCAACCCTGGAAGCTATTTTTATATCAGGACAGTCAAACCTAGGACATAAGAATTCATAATAAAGAGGAGAGTGTGTCTGAGTATCAGCAAAGTGTCCCCCCCCCCCACCAACTAAGCACAGCCAGATCAGTTGAGAGTAGACGGGTAGGACTTTCAATTCAAAAGGCAGTGACACAACTTCCAGGAACACATGAGCCCTCTGTTTAAAAATTAACCAGGCTTTTATGGTTTATTTTCTGTTTGTTCCATACTGAAAGGCACATCCTTTTGTCAAGAATGTTGCAGAACCATTTGTCGGTGCTGCCGCCATCTCTTATCATTTGTGTTGAGGGTTATACCATTTATATATTAAAAACAGGCCATCTTGACAAAAGGACCTTGAGAGTTGTATTCAAAAGTTTCGTAAATTATCTCAGGCCCATTCAAAAGTATCTGAAGTTTTCTAAAAAATAACTAAAAACACAATCCTATGCATGCTTAGACAGAGAAGCTGGGGAATGCTGGGAGTTGTAAGCCTTTTCTCTGTCTAAACATGCATAGGATTGCGCCCTAAGACTCTTGTGGCACCTGAAAGACTAACAGATTAATTGTAGCATAAGCTGTCATGGACTAGAGTCCACATCAGCATGCATCTGATGAAGTGGACTCTAGTCCATGAAAGCTTAAGCTACAGTAAATCTGTTAGGCTTTCAGGTGCCAGAAGACCCTATGTTGTTTTTGCTGTAGCAAACTAGCATGGCTGCTCGTTCTGGAAGCTGAAGATCTGTGCATTCTTAAGTGCACAGAAACAGGTGGCACTGGGTCCTTTGTGATGTTTTGCTATCATCCAGCAAAAAACACAGGCCAGAGTGCACCCTTTCCAACTAGGAATAAACCCAGTTCAGGTGATCAAAAATACTGAAGAACCCACAAGCCTCAATCAGCAATGGTTGCTGTGTTAGCCCCAAGAGACATACGGTGCAAAAGAGGCCAAGGGCTACATTCAGTTGGCTCAACACAGGCAGGAGTAAGAGCATGCATGCTTTTAACAGTCACAAAAAAGTTGAACTAACAAAAAGTTATATATTCCCCCAGCCTCATGCATTCCTTCACACTGGACTTGGGCTATTACAACCACAATGGCATTAACTATTTTTTGCTCTCGAAGAATATTTGTCTAGATCTCTGACTCTCCTCAACCACAAGCCAAACTCCTACAGAAGAGGGAGCTGGAGAGGAAAGGGACTGCCTGTAAGGGAGCCAAGAGCTGCTCAATTCTTCTGCCCCCATAGTCAAATGAGACCAAGGGTGGCTCACAAGTACCTGTTCATCGCTTAACAGACAGCAGTACCGAGTGATGATGACTGACATGTGTGAACAAGCCCTGCAGATTGAGCTTTCATATCACCTGGAGTCAACACAAGCCCAGTAGGGCTAGCTCGTATCTCTATAAAGCTCTACATGGCTTAGGACCTGATGGAATGCCTCCTCTCTGATGTACCTGCCTGTATTTTAAGGTCATCCACAGAAGCCCTTCTTCAAGTACCCACTCATTCTGAGGCTCGGAGGGTAGCGACGAAAGAGAGGGCTTTTTCAGTAGTGGCCCCCCAGCTCTGGAATGCTCTCCCAAGGGAAGTTTGCATAGCGCCTACACTGCTCTCTTTCTGGCACCAGGCAAAGATTTTCCTATTCTCCCAGGCTTTAAAAAAATTCTCAAAGTCTTTACACATATTTCAGTATTTTTGTATTTTATTACCTTAGTCCCTGCAATGTGATATTGTATTCTGTGCTGTGTGGGCATGTCTATTCATTTTATATTGTTGATTTTATCTGTATTTTTATCATTATTGTAAAACACCTAGAGAAATATATTTCATGAGGCGTTTAATAAATTAAATAAACGCTCAGGGGTAAATCCCATTGAACCAAATGGGACTTACTTCTGAGTAAACACCTCTTGTACTGCACTGTGTGAATAGCAGAGGAGGAGGGCCTGCAGCTCAGTGACAGAGCTCATTCTCTGAATGCAGGTTCAGTTCCTGGCAGCTCCAGACCAGTTAGAATGATCTCTAGAAGCAGGACTTGGCAAAGCCACTGCCAGCGAGAGAACAGGTAGATCTGGGCTACGTGGACAAATAGTCTGATTACGAATGAGATGGCTTCATACATTTATAAAGGTGGCAAAAGAGGGCTAAGGGGTATCTATTCCATATTAAGATAATTTTTCAGTGTGCAACCCCCTCTTGAGGGGACAACCCTTAACTCAGCCCAAGGGATGATTCCAAGCTGTTTGGGGTTAGCCCATCGGAGGGCGCCCCAGAGACACTTCTGCTCCTCTTCCTGTGTCTGGTGAGGGCGGTGCCTCACCAGTGGGTGTGCAACATCAGGTCCAGTGAAGGCAGATCAAAGGGAGAAGCCATCGCCCTTTGTCATGCAGAGCCTTCCGGGAAATGACCTGGCCTCTATGGCAGGGGACTAACAGCTCCCCTGCAACTCCTCCCAAAAATAAACCTTCTCTTCAAAAGGACTCCCTGTAATAACCCTGCTCCCTCGCAATCCCGTCCCTCTTTCCAGCCCTTAGGGCAGGAGGTCTGTGTCTGTAAGTGGCAGTGGGGAAAGCAGCCAAGATGAAGCAAAGATAGGACTGGCACCACCAGAGTCTAATGGCTTTATGGAGGGGGAGAGCTGGCTCAGGGAAGAGGAAAACTTCAAAGGCTCCTCTTGTCCAAACATCAGATCAGACAAGCATGGCCAGAGAGCCCACTGCACCATTTCCTAATGTCGCCTCGCCTCCGCTCTCCAAGCTGGCACAGATCCTGCTGTTAATTCCTAAAATGAGAGGTCCCAGGGCTCAAGTCTGCTTGAGGATCCGGAAGCTGTCCCATCTAAGGTGCATGGGGACCTATTGAGATTCTTGAGTGGTACTGCGCTTAGCACTACTTAATGGTCTTCATGGCTGATCCATGGCACAGCAAAAAAGATCCTGTGGCTGAGCTGAGCTGAGCTTTAGTGTTGGTTCATACCTGAATATTTGTCATTTGATGACTGTGGCATCCAGTGATGAGTTGCTTTGGGAATGAGCCATCAAAGATCAAACAAGATTGCTAGAACCTCAAAACACCAGGCTTTTTAATAGTCAGATCATACATTTGGCTATGTGACTTTTCAAGTTGTTGAATGATGCACCCATATTTACAAATCTTCCTGCTGTGAGCTCTGGCTTAGAGAAAAGCACCATGTAGAGCCGCCTTCCCCACCCTGGTGCCCTCCAGATGTTTTGAACTTCAACTCCCATCAGCCCCAGCCAGCATGCCCAATGGTCAGCAATGCTGGGAAGTATAGACCAAAACATCTGAAGGGCACCAGGGTGGGCAAGGCTGATGTAGAGAAAATGGGAAGCCCCAAACTCTTACTACTATCATTACCAAAATCATCATTTTTCCTGGGTTTAATGTTTCATTTCATTCATTATATTTCTATACTGCCCCATAGTCAAAGCTCTCTCAGCAGTTCACAAATAAAAAAAAAACTATTAAAATACATTATATAAAGTATAAAGCCATTCACATAATGACATAGAACAAACAGCACATACAATTACAACATATATCTAAAACAATTTAAAACAATCAGCCAGAGACAATCAAAGAGAGTCCTTATATGCTGCCAAATGCCTGAGAGGAGAGGGCAGTTTTAACCTGGCGCTGAAAAGATGACAATGCTGGTGCCAGGTGGGTTTCATAAGGGAGATTATTCCATAGATGGGGGCCCACCATTGAGAAGGCCTTCTCCCTTGTTGCCGCCCTCTGAGCCTCCCTTGGAAGAGGCACCCGGAGGAGGGCCTTGGATGCAGAGCATAGTGTATGGGTCAGTTCATGCCAGGAGAGGCATTCTATCAGGTACTGCGGTCCCAAGCCATGTAAACCAGCACTTTGAATTGGGCTCGGAAGCATATAGGCAGCCAGTGCAGGCGGGCTAGAATTGGTCTTAATGTTATAGTCAGGAGGTAACAGCAAGGCAGAAACTTGCATTTAAAAAGGCTGTGCCCCTAAGCCAAGATGTGCAAGGGCTGTCTGTGAGGACTCTGAAAATTGTGAAAGGCACTCTCTGCAAGTTTTCTCTTTTCTCCAGACAGTTCATGTGCAGAGAAAAACAGCACTGCCTAGTGCATGATCCAAAAGACTCACATTCCAGAGGATAACATTGCAGGGTTATAAAACAGCACCCAAGACCTGACACCAGTGAACCTCATTTCAAGTTAAGCCCTGAAAGCCAATTTTTTATTGTTTGAGCTGTGAAAGTGTCATTCTGTGTAAACATTGCTGAAGGAGATATGACATCTGTCTAGGCCATGATTCCCCTGCAGTAAAGGTAGATATCCAATGCTTCACTCATTTAAAAATAAAAGCGTACGAATGGCATATCCCACTTTTACAGCCCGGCTTAAATTGAGGTAGAATCTCCAAACACCAGTGCCAGCCCTACAATAATCAGGATGACAGTACATTTGAGCATACAGAGTGCATTTCTATCACCACTGAGAAAAGCTCACCCACACACATCTGGGACCAGAGGGGAAGGATTCCATGCAAGATAGCGTGATTTCCAGGAAAACTTCAGCTGTAGCACTTTTTCTTTTTCAAAATTAACCATTGCTCAGTAGTCATCATCAACATCACCTATCCCAGCATACAAACTCTGTCTCATCACCACCACCCATTTTATCTTGACAACAACCCTGTGAGGTAGGTTAGGTTAAGAGATATTGACCGGCCCAAAGTCACCCAGCGAGCTTTATGGCTAAGCGGGATTCGAAGACGGGTCTTCCCAGTCCTAGCCTGATACTCTAACCATTACACCACAATGGCAACCACAGAAATTCCTGGGCAGAACTCTGCTCAGCCCTATTTCAAAGTTTATTCTTAGGGTCAGGGCTTTTCCTTTGCCATCCTGGCTTGAACTGGTGCTCACTGACAGGTGGTGTTGTGGGCAATAAGTTCACCAGCACACTCATCAGCAGTCATATGCCAAAAAATGACACAAACTCTGACAGCCACATTGACAATCTACATTTGCAGTTAATTTATTTATCTGGCCAGTCACTATGTGCTAAGTTGAGCTGAGCTGAGCTGAGTGAGAGAGAGAGAATAACTAAACCCAGTCTCCTTGCCAGCCAAACTTTTGCAGCAAGGTTTGTGACAACAGAACAATCAGGGAACTGGAGTTTTCACTCTCCAAGCTTCAGCCCACCTGTCATATTAGGGATGGGGGCGAAATGTGTTTTGTTTGCAGTTTAATACAAACTTATCTAATTTCACACTTTTGAACCAATACAGGTATTTGCAATTCACACTTCTCCAAATTTTGCAATGGAGTTCTCCAATCAAAAATGCATATATCAAGGAAAAGTGCACACAAGAATGTGTATATTAATGAAGATAGCATGAAAAATGCATTGTAATAGGAAAATTGCTTGCAAAAATGCATGTATTAGGAGAAGTGTGCACAAAAATGCATATGTGTCTCATGCAAACCAAAGTTAAGACTCGAAAAATTCTCAGAGTTTGGGACAAACTGAATTTAAGGTTGGAAAAATTAATAATGGAGAGAAACTGAAATCGACAGATTAATCCAGCATATCCTTATTTATTAAATCATAATAACTAACACCTGTGGTTCTGTATTCACAGTCAGTAATGTGCATTAAAACTCCTACTTTACCATAAGTGGTCACTGAATGAGTAGGAGAATCATAGAATCATAGAATAGTAGGGTTGGAAGGGGCCTACAAGGCCATCGAGTCCAACCCCCTGCTCAATGCAGGAATCCAAGTCAGAGCATCCCTGACAAATGGCTGTCCAGCCTCGTCTTAAAGGCCTCCAGTGTGGGAGAGCCCACCACCTCCCCAGGTAATTGGTTCCATTGCCGTATTGCTCTGACACTCAGGAAGTTTTTCCTGATGTTCAGCCGGAATCTGGCTTCCTGTAACTTGAGCCCATTATTCCGTGTCCTGCACTCTGGGATGATCAAGAAGAGATCCTGGCCTTCTTCTCTGTGACAACCTTTCAAATACTTGAAGAGTGCTATCATATCTCCCCTCAGTCTTCTCTTCTCAAGGCTAAACATGCCCAGTTCTTTCAGTCTCTCTTCATAGGGCTTTGTTTCCAGTCCCCTGATCATCTTTGTTGCCCTCCTTTGAACCCTCTCCAGCTTGTCTGCATCCTTCTTAAAGTGTGGTGCCCAGAACTGGACACAGTACTCCAGATGAGGCCTAACCAGTGCTGAGTAGAGGGGAACTAGTACTTCCCGGGATTTGGAAGCGATGCTTCTATTAATGCAGCCCAAAATAGCATTTGCCTTTTTTGCAGCCACATCACATTGTTGGCTTATATTCAGCTTGTGATCGACGACAATTCCAAGATCCTTCTCGCTCGTAGTGTGGTTGAGCCACGTATCCCCCATCTTGTAACTGTGCATTTGGTTTCTTTTTCCGAGGTGCAGAACTTGGCATTTGTCCCTATTAAATGCCATTCTGTTGTTTTCTGCCCAGCACTCCAGTCTATCCAGATCACTTTGAATTTTGTTTCTGTCTTCCAAAGTATTAGCTATCCCTCCCAATTTTGTGTCATCTGCAAATTTGATCAGCATTCCCTGCACCTCCTCCTCCAAGTCATTAATAAAAATGTTGAAGAGCACTGGGCCCAAGACTGAGCCCTGCGGTACCCCACTCGTTACCTCTCCCCAGCTTGAGAAGGTCCCATTGATAAGCACTCTTTGAGTCCGATTCTGTAGCCAACTGTGGATCCACCAGATCGTTGTTTCATCTAGCCCACTTCGAGCAAGTTTGCTCATCAGGATATCATGGGGCACTTTGTCGAAAGCTTTGCTGAAGTCGAGGTATATGATGTCTACAGCATTCCCACGGTCTACAAGGGAGGTGACTTGATCAAAAAATGAGATCAGATTTGTCTGGCAGGACTTGTTTTTGACAAATCCATGTTGGCTTCGAGTAATCACGGCATTGTTGTCAAGGTGCTTCCAGATGGATTGCTTTATGATCTGCTCCAGAATTTTCCCAGGGATTGATGTCAGACTGACTGGTCTGTAGTTCCCAGGTTCCTCCTTTTTAC
This sequence comes from Heloderma suspectum, assembly GCF_057233095.1. Classification (NCBI taxonomy): domain Eukaryota; kingdom Metazoa; phylum Chordata; class Lepidosauria; order Squamata; family Helodermatidae; genus Heloderma; species Heloderma suspectum. The sequence continues at coordinate 24,788,534 of NC_139464.1, forward strand.
CCTTTTTGAAGATAGGGACAACGTTAGCCCTCCTCCAGTCATCTGGCACTTCCCCGGTCCTCCATGATTTCTCAAAGAGAATAGACAGCGGTTCTGAGAGTTCTTCTGCCAGTTCCTTTATTACTCTAGGATGCAGTTCATCTGGCCCTGGAGATTTGAACTCATTCAAAGTAATGAGGTGTTCCTTGACCATATGCCTGTCGATCTCAAGCTGCAATCCTGCCCCTTCAGCCTGTACTTCGCCTTTGCCAGGGGGGTCATAGACCCTCTTTTGGGAGAAGACTGAGCCAAAGTAGGAATTGAGCACCTCTGCCTTTTCTTTGTCATCTGTTATCATTTTGCCATCCTTATTTAATAGCTGAACAACCATTTCTTTCCTCTGCCTTTTACTATGCACGTAGCTGAAGAAAGCCTTTTTGTTGTTTTTAGCATCCCTCGCTAACCTCACCTCGTTCTCCGCTTTAGCCTTCCTGACGCCATCCCTGCAATTCTGTGCTACCTGCCTGTACTCTTCCTTTGTTACTTGGCCTTCTTTCCACTTCCTATATGTGTCCTTTTTTGTTTTCAGGTCATCCCTAAGCTTTTTGTGAAGCCACATTGGCTTCTTCTGTTGTCTTCCACCTTTTCTTCTTGTTGGAATTGTTTGTGATTGTGCCTTGAGAATTTCCTTTTTTAAAAGTTCCCACCCATCTTGGACTCCTTTTCTCGCTAGCATTGTTTGCCATGGGACCTTACTGATCATTGTTCTGAGTTTATTAAAATCAGCTTTCCTAAAATCCAGGGTACGCGTTTGAGTACACTCGGCTTTTGCTTCCCTTAGAACCAAGAACTCAAGTACAACATGGTCGCTTTCCCCCAGAGTTCCTGTAACTGCTACTTTATCCACTAAGTCATCTCTGTTGGTTAGGATCAAGTCAAGGATAGCCGATCCTCTAGTTCCTTCCTCTACTTTCTGTAGGAGGAAGTTATCCGCCACACAAGTCAGGAATTTCCTGGAGGGGCCATGTTTTGCAGAATTTGTCTCCCAACAAATATCGGGGAAATTGAAGTCCCCCATTACTACTACATCATGCTTCCTTAAAACATTGGCTATTTGCTTTTCAAAAGTTTCATCCTTGGCTTGGAAAACCAAGATTAGTGATTTTGTACAAACAGTATGTTTAAAAAGTGTTCCTGCATAAGTGATCTGTATCAAGTAATTTTGAGTATGTATTGTGGTTTGCTACATTTGTAGCACACTCTTCCTCTAAGGAACACAGAGTAACATTTTATCCTCACAACAACCCTATGAGGTAGTGACTTCTTCAAATCCACCCAGTGAGCTTTATAGCTAAATCGGAATGTAGCATTTGAGCCAGGACTCTGGCTCACTCCAAGGCCTGCAGCAGCAGAATGAGATGGTAGAATCCTGAAGCAGTATAGAGGGCTTAACAATCTCAGGCTGCAGGTGGGGGAATGACATTTTTAATGCTCCCTGCAAGTAACAACAACAACTTCCACACCAGGACAAAAGGTCGTAATCCAGTCTGTTCCTTGCAGTGAGAGCTTTCTACTTGAGAAGAATTTTTTTGTTTTTAATGTAGAACATCATTCAATAATACTGGCGCTCCGAAGTGGTACAATCCAATCTATCACTTCAGGACTCTACCACAGCTACACGTGCACTTAAGAGATGGGAGGGGTAGCCCATTTTGGGACACCTAACATTTTGAAAAGGGCTCATTCTGATGAAACTTCTGCCCAAACGCACCTCTTAATATGTTCAGGACATATGGATACATTGGAATGTTTCCAAATCATCTTAGTCTCACAAACTAGTGGAGACATCAGGGTTTCAAAGCTGGTGTCCAGGCCTGCTGATGTCATCCCGAGTGATGGGGAACTGGAGAAGAAGCAACTTGCCCACCTCACTGGGAGCCGTATATGTAAGAATAGCAAGATGGAGAATTCTGGTGGAAAGCAAAGATGTTACAAGAGAAAACCGTATAGAGCAAGTGCCACAACATGGCTTAACTCTCCTGGTGTGGGTGGAGGTTTCGAGTGGGACCGCAGTGCCTGTGGCATTTTTCTAACCTTCTCTAACCCTTTCATCTATGCCAATTTCCCAGTGTAACCTTCCTCCTCCACATGCTTTTTGCCCTGCAGGGCAAAACATACAGATACCATACAGGAACCTGTATGTTTTGCTCCATGGAACAAACAGGAGTTGGGGAAGGATTTTAATTGGAAAATAGCACGGAAAGGGGAGGATTGACCCTTCCTTTGTCTAGTTCTACAGTCCTTCCTGACCCAAATCACTCAGCGGTTGCACACACGGAGACACAACCCTGAGAATTAACTTTTTCTAAAACTGCAGGAGACCATGGACATTCATGGATCTTTCACATTGTGTCTAGTATGGCTCTCAGTGTGCAGAAGCAGTGATGTGGCCAAAATGTAGCTGGTCCTGAAGAATGATTGCATGAGTTCTCATAGATAGAAGGAGGGATCAATAGCTCCTCCTGCTCCTCCTAAATGGCATCTCTCTCCATTCTTGTTGGTTACAAGCCTGGCTGCCCCCCACCCCGCACACACACTGCAAACTAGGCCATTATTTCTTTCCTTCCCTCTGCACCACTTCCTCCCTCTTCCAATCGGACATGGTTCCAGATCAGCCCTATGGTCAGAGTTCTGTGAGAGCAAGTTGGGTCCCAGCAGGTTCAAGTCATCCCCCCTGATCGTGTCATCCCCCCTGCCCCGCCTTTCTCTGCAGTGATTCTTGGTCTGCAACCAATTTGTTTATGTTCCAAGGTATGCAAGTAACTACCTTTCATAGATAACCTCATAAACACCAGCAAGGATCATCAATCACCAAGCTCAGCAGTTCAGAGGCCACTAAAGCATTTTTCTTCTCAGATTCCTATAGGCTGCTACAGCAAAGCCACCGTTTGTTTGCACCACAGCTTCGCTTCCTTTGCTGTCTCAGATGTACTGTACCTGCTGCTCCTGGTGGCCTGTTACACCTGGCAAGCAGATGTGAGACTTTCCAGCACCAGACAGAGCCTTGGGACAAAAAATGCCTTGTATGGCCCAGCTCCCCTGAAGGAAGGCAAAGCACACTATCCAGGCACAGCAGGAACCACACCTGAAGAAAACAGGGCTACATTATTCCCATCTTATATATACTGTACCTCCTCATTCCTTTCTACCCTGTTTGTTATGTGTGTGTGCAGGAGGAGGAGAATGGTGTATTTCTGCTGTGTGTGCTTTGAAGAAGTGATGGGTAGAATGGAAAATTCTGCCTGCCTGTCTAGGGAGGGAGGAAGTTCTGTGTGGATGGATGGTTTTTCCATGATAAATGCTGCATCTGCTCAGAGATGATGTAAGCTCACTGAAAAAGATGGCCAGCCAGTCCCATCTATAGGCTGCATGCACATACTCAGCATGCATGCACATACTCAGAGGCATGGTGGGTGAGACTCTGACTACTGTACACAAGGGAGCCTTCTTAGACCACAGGAAAGAGGCTAGGAGATCTTCAAATCTCAAGCAACTTGTCTGGGAGCAGGGAACCTCTGAAGTTAGTGGGGACTGCTTGCAGACAGGATGAGCCTACATGATGCACATCAATCAAAACTTCATGGTTTGAATCAGAGGATTTGGAAAGGGAAGTTCTGACAAAATGTGCAGAGCTGAGCATAAGGAGCTCCTGACCCAAAGGCTGCAATCCTATACACATTTACTTGTGTGCATGTCTCATTAAAGTCAGCAAAGGCTTATAGCTGAATAAACAAGCTTAGGATCAGGTTGCAGGATAGGCTGTGCCAGCCCATAACTGTTTTTTAGCCTAGCTGGTGCCAACTTTTATGGCAGTGTGATGTCACAAAGCAGGGTGTTTACACCAGTATGTCAGGCACAACTGTTAAGTCATATTATTTAGATTTCCTTCCCCTGCCTGTGCCATTCATCTCATAACAATCCTGTGAACTAGGGTGGGCTGAGAAGAAATAATCTGCCAGTGCTGAGCATGGGGTTCTAACTAGCACCTATGGTGGAATATACAAGGGTTTTGGATTGGAATGCCAGCCTCAATTAAGGTCTAAACACACTCAACTGTGAGAACATCCTGTTGAAGTCATCAGTTGCTCCTGCCTTGACTCTGCCACCTGCCACAAATGAAGATTTCATTCCCTGTCCCATAGAATCATAGAATAGTAGGGTTGGAAGGGGCCTATAAGACCACCGAGTCCAACCCCCTGCTCAGTGCAGGAATCCAAGTCAAAGCATCCCTGACAAGAGGCTGTCCAGCTTCATCTTGAATGCCTCCAGTGTGGGAGAGCCCACCCCCTTCCTAGGTAATTGGTTCCATTGTCGTATTGCTCTAACAGTCAGGAAGTTTTTCCTGATGTTCAGCCGGAATCTGGCTTCCTGTAACTTGAGCCCATTATTCTGTGTCCTGCATTCTGGGGTGATCAAGAAGAAATCCTGGCCTTCCTCTCTGGCCATCTACTGCCAACATTAAGGAGACATACCCATAAAGTAATATTCTCAGCACTATAACCTAAGAATGTCCTCACATGGCCTTATTGTTTGTGCAGCACAATCCTATGTGTTTACTCAGAAGTAAGCCTTGCTGTGTCCAGTGGTGCCTAATCCCCGAAAGATGTACATAGGATTGCAGCCTTACAACCTCATCCTATGCATGTGTACTCAGAAGTAAGAGCCACTTTGTTAAGTGGAGCTTGCTCCCAGGTAAGTGAGCATAAGACTGGGTCTTAGTTTACACTGCATCATTTCTGAATGTTGTTCACGTGGAATAGAAAACAGGAGTGCATTATTTAAAATCTGGACTTACATTTTAATCAAGTCTTTTTCATTCAATTTACAAAAGGCAATATAATTATTGTGAAAACACCCTTTAGTTGACCTGGATTCGTTCCCCTGTGGTTATTTCTGGCTAGCAATCCAAGAATGAAGTATCTCATGAAGCCTCATAATGATGTGTGTATTTGGATGGCCAAACCCGTGAAAGGAAAGTATGGGTGCACAATGCAGAGTACAAATGTCACAGTCCCTTTCTACACATTTAGATGAGCCATCTTTTTAAAATAGCAACAACCTGAACTCACTGATATGTCTCTGATTCTTTTAAGCTAATGGTGTTTAAAAGCATGGAACAGCAGAGAGGTACTGCTGTTCTAATCCCAGAGGACTATGGATGTATAATGTACTGCGTCATTTATGTATGCAACAGTTTACATAGGGTAGCATAAACTGCCCCAAACTCAGGCCTTTGCCCAAGGGAGCTTATAATCTAAAGTTTGACAGTGGGGAATCATAGCAAGGAGAGGAGAGGGGAGGAATGATAACTATGAAGTAATGTCAGCAAATGAGCTTACAAGTACTTAGGCATCATTGTAGTTGGGGATGGAGTCGATGGAGTTAAGCAAGGGCTTCATGGATAAGTGAAAACAACAATAGCCTTGTGTTTTACTAAAAACATTGGAATGCCTAATAACTAAAAAAAAAAAGCCTACTTTTTTGGCACTGGATATTCTAAGCGAATTGCAGGAAGACATGCCAGTGCAACTGTTTAGGATTGGATGCCAGAAGCTTAGGAACATAGGAATTACCACAGTGGGTCAGACCAGTTGTGCCTCTGCTCCATTCCAGATTCTCATTTCTATCAAAAGTCAGCAGCAGATGACTCAGAGGAAGATGCAAGAAATTCAGCACCAAGATGTTGCTTGTTACAGACAGCTTATTGTACTGAGATAACCAAATTAAAATCTGAAAAGTGATTCTCACCCAAGATGAGTTCTTTAATGATTTCATTTATGGCCTTAGTTAAGGGATTCAGGGCAGGTAGGATTTTACTGAGCAGTTCAGCTAGACCAGAACCACCCACCCAAACTATGTAAACTAGAGAACACTTGAATGGGGGTCTGCAAACAGCTGCTGTTGCTCCTTCTTGATGCCATCTGCTTTCAAAGTTGCCCCCAAGATTTGCACGATCACAGTTTTAATTCAAAGGTCAACTCACTAGTGTGCTAAACTATTTAAATGAGAATGCTGTAAAGCCTGTATCACACACCATGATCCATGCAGTACAGTTTGTCTAGCCATGTTTGGATAATTGGATTGAAGATTAGCACAGACTATATCCTAGACAGTAGAACTGTAAACATTAAACAATAAAGTCAGGAGAAACATACTGTCAGCAGGAGAAGAATATGCTGCCACCTTGCCCCAATATTTCTCTCTTCCTTGCACTCACACTCCTTACTTGCTGCAGGAAGGGCTCAGGATCTACCCCACATGAACCAAGGAATAAGGGTGGATGAGGAAACCAGTCAAGGAACAAGGCAGGAGACCCCAAGGGTGTACTCTCTCCCACTGCCTCAGAACATTTAAAGCAGGGGTGCAGAACCTCGGCCCAGCTGCCACATCTGGCCCACCTTGGGTCCCAAATCACCCTTTCAGATTTCCCTAGATGGCTACAACCCTTCCCCCACCTCCTTTTCCCAGACCACCACTCATTTGGTGGTTTCCCAGCTTTTCTGCATTTTCCCCCCATTCTAAAAGGTTGAAATGCCTCTCCTAAGGCTTAGTCACTGCAGCTGGCTGGGGAATGCTAGGAGTTGTAGGATTTTTGTCTGTCTAAACATGCACAGGATTGCACCCTTAAAATAAGCTGGTAATTCTGGCTTTGGCCTGTCCACCACTGGAATGTGGCCCCTGAGAGCTTCTCCAAAATGGAATTCAGACCTTGGGCTGAAAGGGGTTCAACACTCCTGACTTAAAGCAACAGAGAGGATCTCAAGATGGCAATTTGGCAAACCTGCCACTTCCTCAACTGAAAACAGGCATACTTGCTTTTCGTTGACTGTGCAGCTTATTATAGTAGAGGAGAAAGTAAATAAGGTAAGTATGCACTTTCCACGAGGTCTTGTGGCTACTCAAACATCCACTTTCTTGGAAACCTTTTGGGGAACTTTAACTTTAAAGCATCCAATCCAAAGCTTCATAGGGCTCCTTCACACGTAGAGACTGTCTCCTTCATCTCAACACTGGTACGTGTGATGGGGGTGCACACCTGAAGTTGCAACTGGTTCACAGAGTAAAAAACACACAATCTACCTACAGCTTATGAAGATATCCTCTTCCTTACATGAGCAGCTTTATTCCTGCAGTTTCATGTTTTTACTCTTTCCTAGGGTGGTCATATGTGAAGAGGACAGTCCTCTGTTTGAAGACATCCAGTCCAACTTCAGTTTAAAGATAAAGAACCACAAGAAAGGAGAGCAGCTGTGACCTTGAAATTGTCCATCCACAGATAACACTGGACAGTCACTTGAGCAGGCACAGTCTTACCTACTGTGGTAAGATGTTTCCTATTTCTAAATTATAGTAATTATTTCTAGGGAAATCACTTGAAATTAAGAACATAAGAACATAAGCAGAGCCATGCTGGATCAGACCAAGGGTCCATCTAGTCCAGCATTCTGTTTACACAGTGGCCAACCAGCTGTTGACCGGGAACCCACAAGCAAGACAAAAGTGCAACAGCACCCTCCCACCCATGTTCCCCAGCAGCTGGTGTACATAGGCTCACTGCCTCTGGTGCTGGAGGTAGCACATAGCCATCAAGACTAGTAGAAATTAGGAGGTTTTTTGGTAGAATCTATTATGTTCGTAATGCCCATATGTGTACCTACCTTGGATGGCTATCTAAGAAATGTTAGTATTTTCCTTATTCAGTCCATGAGAACTTGTCTGGTTTGCATGACTAAGGGTGCAATCCTATGCATGTTTAGACAGAAGAAAGTCCTACAATCCCAGCATTCTCCAGCCAGCAGGGAGTTGTAGGACTTTTTTCTGTCTAAACATGCCTAGGAGTGCACCCTGAAGCATCTAAACATCGCCATTTCTGCTCATGTCCTGATGTCAGTTGATTTAGGGCGCAATCCATTTGCTTCAGAAAGTAAAGGCATAAAGGCACAATCCTATGCTTGTGTAGACAGAAAAAAGGCCTACAACTTCCAGCATGTCCCAGCCAGCATGGCTCGCTGGGACATGCTGGGAGTTGTAGGCCTTTTTTCTGTCTGAACAAGCATAGGATTGCACCTTTACTCCTTTACTTTCTGAAGCAAATGTAAATGTCCTGATTTCAATGCTCAGGTTCTTGGAGTGATGTCATTTAACCCTTTCATTGCTGCTTTCCAAACCAATCAGTGTAAATGTTTGGATGTTTGAGGAAAGAGCCATATAGGTTTGCACCCACCCCTTGTCTAACGTTTCTTTTTTTTATTCATAGCTGGGCTTCTTTTCCTCATACAGGTATTTCTTTCTAGTATCAGACAGAATCCCTTCCCCCTGTTTTGGTAAGTAAAGTTTACTTTAGGCCTGGGTGCTGGTGGGTGACACTATGGAGGGATACTGGAAAGGGAATCCAAGGAGGAAGAGCTTGGGAGCATAGCCATGTAGACTGGGGTGGCTGGTGGGTAGGGAGGAAATCTGGGCTTTGGTAGATGTCAATGCCTCTTCCACAGCTTCTACTCATGCTGCAGCCACTTTTACTAGTACTTTGGCCACATAATGAGAAGACAGGACACCCTGGAGAAGATGCTGATGCTAGGGAAAGTGGAAGGCAAAAGGAAGAGGGGCCGACCAAGGGCAAGATGGATGGATGATATTCTGGAGGTGATGGACTCGACCTTGGGGGAGCTGGGGGTGGCGACGGCCGACAGGAAGCTCTGGCATGGGCTGGTCCATGAAGTCACGAAGAGTCAGAAGCGACTGAACGAATAAACAACAAAAAAAGCAGCTCCATGCTGACTGTGGGGTAAACAATAGGGCATGTGAAAGTCAGAAAGGAGAACATAACATAGTGATGCATGACATCATGATCCATAGCATGATGCCATACTACAGCTTCCAAAATATACTTTGTTGATGCACCTGTGCAACAATTCCTATATGCACAATTAGAACTCTGAATAATGGAGAACATTCATCCAAGATCAGACACCAGAATCTGAAACTTGATGAGCAAATTATGATTTCTGCTGGGGTAAGTTTGCCCATGACTACTTACTTCTAAGTTTTCATCAACACATATGAATTTGCATATGCAAATTGTATGCAAATCTGTGCCCTTTCATCCTCTTTTTTTGGCGATGCATTTCCTCTTCTTTGGCAGTGTAAGTGGCCACCCTACTCTTTCCTAAAGATGCTATGATGATCATCTTCCATTTAGGTATTTAGGCAACAAAGGAAGCTGCCTTATACCAGGCTAGACTATTTTCCCATCAAACCCAGTATCGTCTATTATGACTGACAATCACTGTCCATGATTTCAGGCAGAGGTCTATCACATCTCTTGCTACCTGATCCTTTTTTTTTAACTGGAGATGGTAGCTGCTATGTTACCAGCAAGCAACTTCAGCTGTCAGGGGAGGATTTAAAATAGGAACAACATGGGGGTGAGGAGACTTAATTCCCCCTCCACCAGTGTCATGGTCCTGATTGGAATGTGCGGAGCTGCTATTAATGTTGTTTTTTAACCACAGGTGATCCCAATTAAAGATCCTAGTCCTATACATGTTTACTGAGTTCAGTGGAGCTGTCTCCTTCGTAAGTGTGCTTAGGATTGGAGCCTTAAGCACACAACAGCTGCTCTCCTGAAAAGCTCAGAGGCTCCCTTTCCCACATCTTTTCCACCTGTCAGTAACACTTCATATTGTCCTTCCCAGTTATCTCAGTGCCATCTTATTATATTGCTTTTCCAGGCTTTCTGAAGCTAGCAGTGTTTGGGGATCATGTCACTAAGGTCAGAGGTAGTGCGGCAGGAAATGCCAAGATATACCTGGTGGTCTTCAGCAGCTTTATGACAGCTATCTCTGGGGTATACAGCCAGAAGAGCAGAAAGCAAAGGCAACAGGGTAAAAAGCAGGATGGTTAAGATCAGTTAAAGGGGAGGAGGAGGAAAACCAAGAAAGTCAGCAATGTTGTTACCTAGCTCAGACATGCTGGGGCCAGAGAAGATGGACTGTAATAAACCAGTCATAAAAATACTTAGCACTTCTATAATGCCTTCCATACACTGACTTAAAAGTGTTTTATGAACAGTGGTCAAATACTATCTGTGTTTTCTTTTACTCACAACGCAAGTAAAAGACAGGAAAACTAAGTGAGGTGGACGAGGTCAAAGGCCTGCAAGTGACAAACTCAGCGGAGCTGTTTTAAAACATTTGAAAGGCTGCCACAGACAACTCCATATCAGTGCTGTAAAAGGAAGGCTAAGAAGCAGTGGGCTGAAGCTGCCATGATAAAGTTTAGGATATTTTAGGGGAAGTTGGGCAATAGTATAAGTAGCCCAGGGGAAACACCAAACCTCATCCTGACACATGTTTATTTTCCTGCACAGGGCAAATAGCAGGGGAGGGGGGTGAATTGGGAAAACTGCACAAGGGGAAAGGTTAAAGCCCATTCCCCAGCACCATGGTCCCTATGTGATCTCCCACATCATATGTCTGTGACATTCTTATTAAAAGCTCAAAGCTATGCAAGATAAGAACATGCATCTTTGATAAAAGTAGTAATTGGTGACGACACCATTTTCATACTTAAGTAGGTATGCATACACACGGAGCCCAAGTGGTGTAGTAGTTAGAGTGTCAGACTACGGCTGGGGAGACCGAGATTCAAAGCTCCAGTCAACAGCCATTCAGCTCTCTGAGGGACCTTGAGCCAGTCAAGGCTAGAGTGCTTTACAGGGTTATTGTGAGGACAAAATAGAGAGGGGAAGAACTTCTGTATGTACACTGCCATGAGCTCTGTGTAAGAAAGGTGGGATATAAATGTAATAAAAACATACATTTGCCTAGTGAGGATAACACTTCATACATCTGACAAAGTGAGTCAGGTCCATGAAAGCTCATGCCACAATATGTTTTTAAGGCAGGGGTCCCCAACCTTTTTGGACCTGTGCGCGCACATTTGGGAAGTCAAGGAACTGCTGTGGGTACCACCACAAAATGTCTAATCAGTGGATCGCCGGTCTGTGGATCTTAGGCTGCATCTTATTCAGCAAAATGTTTGTTACAGGTCTCTTAGACACTGCAACTTGTCTTTAATAAGGGATTGTCTAATTCGGCTAACTGCTGGCAGTGCAATGCAGCAAATGCTTCTTTTAAACATATGTTTTGGCAATGTCCAGTAGTTGCTTATTTTGGGGAGGAGGTTATTACACAGATAAATTTTGTACTGGAACAGTCTTTAATATTCACTCATGTACACACTCTTTTAAATTACTTACCTGCTTTATGAAAATTAACAGATGGTCAGTGTAAATGGATTCTCCATGCCCTTTTGACAGCTAAAAGATTGATATTACAACATTAGAAGAAGAAACACTCACCTCCTATAATGCAATTGTCTGAGAACCTTACAATGCTTTCGGTATTTGAATGGGTGGCATATAGACACCTCCTTCAAATGGATGCTTATTTGGATATTTGAAGCCTATGTATAATTGCTAGGAAGCTGTATGCATTTCATATGCATTCATTGCTATAGGCACATACAAATCCATGTACGGATATTTAAAAAGGCGGAGGAAAGGTTTTTTTGCATGTTCCCACGGGTGCCACATTAGGGACCCCTTCTTTAAGGTGCCACAAGACCCCTTTTGGGTTTTGTTGCAACAGACTAAAATGGCTATCCCTCCAGAATTTCACCTGACAGAGATTCTGTGCCTTCAGCTGCATGGCAGACAGAAATCCAACTGGTACATGTTTCTCCCTCAGCTGCTATACCTGCTAAATGTATTCCTGCTATGTAATTGTTAACAGCTGGCAAAAGGGAGGTGGCCACATTCTAGGAAAAGATAGCAGCCTTCCTCCTTCCCTAGCTGGCTGGCCCAGGGAAGGCTGGGGACAGAAGGTATGGGAGGCGGGAAGAATGGGACCAGTGATTACAGAAGAGACGGCCGTGGGGGTGCTAGGACCACATAAAAGACTCCAGGAATGTGAGCATGAGATCTGGACTGGCTAGGGGTTAGGGTAAGAACATACAAAATGTATTGTTGCATCACACCAAAGGTCCATATCTAGTTGAGCATCCTATTTTCAAGTAGGACTTGTGGGGGGAAGGCGCAAGGGGGCTCAGCACCATACCAAACCCACTCAAACACACTAGGAATACTCATGCCTACAGAGTAAGGTTGTCTGGCTGAGCTGCCCTCTCCCTTGCAAAAAAAAGTCAGCTATTCCACCCATGTCTACCACACTCCCTAAAATAAATGCTTACAGACAGTGATGGCATTTTTTGACACCATGTTGGCATACATCTGCTAAACTCTTTCCACGCTTAAAGGCCAAAGAGCCAGCTTTCCATGAAATAGTTTCCCCTCCAAAATATTTTCATATACAGTAGAAACATCAGAAAATACACCTTGTGCATTTTGTATGGGTCTAGTCAACTACATCTCAAGAGTCTCTGAACTATTACTTAAAGTAGCTTCTCTTGGCCAATGACTTTAGCTTATTGCCAATTCTATTTGGCCTTCTTTCTCTGGAGTTTGCATTTGTTCTTCTCTCACCCTGGGTTCAACTGAGACTCCTATCTGAACAGCAAGTTTTCCAAGCAGCAGCATCATAAAGTTTTTTTCAAGTTTTCCTCAGAAATATTGCTTTAGAGTAGATATTTATAAGGCAAGAGACAGGATTCTGTCAAATTTTAGTGCACTGCCTATTTTAGAACGTGACCTAATCACTGAAAATATACTGATGGCTCTGTTCCAGAATGGCAGAGTTAATAGTTAAAATGAACAATTACTTACATTGCAGGAGCTTTAAAAAGATTTGTTTACAGTATCATGAAATTCATCCCTTTGAATAGCTGCCTTACAGTGCAATCCTATGCAAGTCTACTGGGAAGTAAGTACCATGCAGTTCAATGGGACTTACTCCCAGGTACGTGTGCATAGGATTGCAGCCTTAACTTATTTCCTTTTGGTGAGGTCCAGTTGTGTCAGTGGAACAGGAACATCACATCCTTACGTATCGTTGTGGCTCCATACAACTGAAGGTAGGATTCTGGCATATATACCTGGATGGAAAGTTGCATCACTGCCGGATAAAGAAACAGTTCAGTGTAAGCCTCTGTAGTTCAGTCCAGTTCAGTACAGCCACCTTTCCTGCCATGGTGCGTAGATACCAACTTTCTTTCCTGCCAGAGTATGTACTGCAGACAAACATGCCAACTATCTAAAATTTTAAGCCTAGCCAAAATTTCATCCTCCTGATACGTTGCAAGAAGGGAAGGATGGGAAGCCCAAAAACATTTCTATGTTCAGGAGCTTTAATTGCTATTTCCCTAACTTCTCTATAGCGTAATTTAAAGAAAAGAAGACACAGCAGCCATGAATGAGAGAAATTATGCATGTGCTCAGATGCACCCTGTACTTTTAAGACTTTTTAAAAAGCCCCTTTCTATCAGAGGGAAAACAATTTGGCATATGCTCAAATCTTTAAAAGAAATCATGACATGGGAATTGAGTGCATAAATTACCCCACTCAATTCCATCTGCACAATCTATTATGCTCACACAATTTGGCTGTCCTTGTCCAGTTTTTAGATTTATTTTGTTTCTTGGGCAGAATTCATGGCCATTGAACACAAAGCAATGTTTAAGCATCAGATTCATATTTAATGAATCCCATGAAATGTTGTTGGAGGTGGTTCTGATCTAGAACAGATTTGCTACAGATATTTTTGCTTGCTTTACCCTGCTCTGAGTGTGTGTGTGTGTGTTTGGAAAGGTATTTGCCTAACAAACCCTTCTTAAAGTTAAGCTAGCATTTTGGCAGATTAATTTCTCCAGGCCTTCAAATGAACTGCCCGAAACAAACTCCATTACCCTCATAAGTATTTCAGCAGTAGCGGCAGGAGAAGTCACAGAAAGAAGCTCTGGCCTAGGAGATATGGCCAACAGTTGGAGACATAGCCGACACTTGGTAGGGTAGGCTGACCAAAGGTAGCACAGATATGGTAGGTCTTAGCCACTCATCTAATCCCTCTCAATGATTATGTAGGCGTGTATTCCAAGATGTTAATTTAAAGAAGGTCACAGAAGGACAGTTTCCCTTCCGCCCTCCCTGAAATCCTTCTGTGCCCCCTGAAAAGCCTTTCTGGAGGACCCTCATGAGTAATATTGGATGCTGAAGGTAAGAAGGCATACACCAACTCAGTCTCTTGGATGGGAGACCACTGGAAGCCACAGGTGACAGCAGCATTATATTAAATATTTTTTAAAATATATAGAATCAACAGAATTTTTGAATGTTTCAGTGCTCTTCCACCATAATTACCTCCCTGCATGTAGAAAACTAGTATATCAGTGAGAAGGGTGCAGACTAGTGTTCTCCCAGATGTGTTATTTTTCTACATGCAGGGAGGTTTTTAGTAGGGCAGCATTCAAAAACATCCTACCTTTCCCAGTTGCAGCCTATAGCCCCCAAAACCTTTACAACTTGATTCTGATGATTGTGTAAAACCAGTTCCAAGCCAGAACACTGGAGAGTGTGGCAATGGAAGGAAAGGTAGTTCATGTTTTAGATGTAAAGAAAGAGGGTTGGTAAAGAGTTGAAAGGATCTCTCCAAACTGGGGGAATGGTCATTAAAATGGCCAATGCAGCTCAATATAAGCCACTGTAAAGTGATACACATTTGGCAAAAAAAATCCGAACTTCACATATATGCTGATGTGGTCTGACCTGGCAGTGATTAGCCAGGTCTTAGGGTTATGTTGGATGGCTTGATGAAACCCAGCGTGCAGCTGCCGTGAAAAAGGCAAATTCCATGTTGGGGATCATTATCATAGAATCATAGAATAGTAGGGTTGGAAGGGGCCTACAAGGCCATTGAGTCCAACCTCCTGCTCAATGCAGGAATCCAAGTCAGAGCATCCCTGACAGATGGCTGTCCAGCATCGTCTTGAATGCCTCCAGTGTGGGAGAGCCCACTACCTCCCAAGTTAATTGGTTCCATTGTCGTATTGCTCTAACAGTCAGGAAGTTTTTCCTGATGTTCAGGAAGGAAGGAATTAAAAATAAAACTTCCAATATAATGCTTTTATACAAATCTATGGTGTGACCACATTTGGAATACTGTGGAAAGCTGTGGTCACGACACCACAAAAAAGATATTGTAGAGTTGGAGAAGGTGCAGAAAAAGGCAACTAAAATGACCAAGGGGATGGAGAAAGTCCCCTATGAGGAAAGGTTACAACATTTGGGGCTTTTTAGCTTCCAGAAAAGGCAAGTAAGGGAGGGACATGCTAGAGGTGCATAAAATTATGCATGGTGTAGAGAAACCAAATAATACTAGAACCTGGGATCAACCAATGAAGCTGAACAGTGACCAGGACAGACAAAAGGAATTACTTCTTCACACAGCGGATACTCAAAGTATGGCATTCACTGCCAGAAGATACAGTGAGGGCTGCTGACGTAGACAGCTTTAGAAGGGGATTAGGGGTGCAATCCTATGCATGTATAGACAGAAAAAAGTCCTACAACTGCCCATGCTGGCTGGGGAATGCTGGGGGTTGTAGGGCCTTTTTCTGTCTAAACATACATAAGATTCTGCCCTAGATAAATTAATGGAGGATAAAGCTATCAATGGCTACTAGTCAAGTTGGCTATATATTACCTCCACTATCAGAGGCAATTGCCTCAGAATACCAGTTGCTATGGAACACAAGCAGGTGTGTCTGAACTCTTGCATTCATTTCCTGCTGGAGGGCTTCCCATATCTGATTAGTCACTGCAAGAACAGAATACTGGACTACATAGGCCTTTGGCCTGATCTGTAGGGCTCTTATTTTTTTATCATTCAAATGAGTATTTTCCTAGGGATTATCGAAAGAACTGGATGACAGTTAGGGTACTGAGGAAGGGCAATGGAACAGTCAAGGAGCTGAAGCTGTCATTGAACTGGGAGTCAACAAGGGAAATAAGAAGAAAAACAGATAAGGAACTTTTGTACAGTCTAGTAAGCTCTATAAGATCATTTGCCTGGAAATCAAGCAGCTAACAGCCATACTGGCAGACAGTAACAGCAGCTGGAAAGATAGTTTCGATTCCATTAAGTTGGATTCTCTCCCCCACCCCACTATCCCCAACGGTTCTTTGGGGATAAAAATTGAGTGGCAAACAGGGATAAGGAGAAGAGTCTGGCCTAGTCACTATAGACACGATGCAGCCAAGGTTAAGTACTCCAATGTCGCAGTGATTTCAGCGAGAGAGATTTAGCTTGCAATCCTATGTACATTTACCTGGGAGTAACCTCCATTGAATACGGTAGGATTTAATTCTGAGAAAACATGCACATGCAAACATAACAAAGCCCTATGAAGAGAGACTGAAAGAACTGGGCATGTTTAGCCTTGAGAAGAGAAGACTGAGGGGATATATGATAGCACTCTTCAAGTACTTGAAAGGTTGTCACAGAGAGGAAGGTCAGGATCTCTTCTCGATCATCCCAGAGTTCAGGACACAGAATAATGGGCTCAAGTTACAGGAAGCCAGATTCTGACTGAACATCAGGAAAAACTTCCTGACTGTTAGAGCAATACAACAATGGAACCAATTACCTAGGGAGGTAGTGGGATCTCCCACACTGGAGGCGTTCAAGACGAGGCTGGACAGCCATCTGTCAGGGATGCTCTGACTTGGATTCCTGCATTGAGCAGGGGGTTGGACTCGATGGCCTTGTAGGCCCCTTCCAACCCTATTATTCTATGATTCTATGCACATACCTAACTCTTCCACTGAGATCAGTAACACCTAAAAGTGTCCCACTTAAGTTGGCTTGCACCATCTTTTATTCAGATGTTTTTATCCCACTTCTTACCCAAAACTGTTAAAAAATAAGTCTCTCTCTTGCCCTAAAGGCTTCACCACACCAGGCTTTTTATCCCACAACTTACTGGGTCTTCTGCTTCCGGATTCTTTGTGGGATTTAAATCGGTTCTTTGCACAGCTGGTTTTTCTTTTACTGCATAATGCTACCTGCCATTTACACTGGTGGGTGGAGCCTGGAGGGATGTTACCAGATGTCAGCAGCGTTGTGCATCCTCTGTCCATCCACTCTGAGGTGGCCCCTCCCCCTCTCAGCATGAACTTTCCATTTCCATTTCCTTGCCTCCCCTTTTCACTTCTGCTGCCTCTGATCCCTACCTCAGCAACTTCTATATACAATCCACAGTACATTCACAACTTCAGAAGTTCTGCTCTCTCTGCCCCCCCCAATGCGTGCCAGTCAATCTCTGGCAAACAGTTGGTGGTTGGAGAATGGGGTGGAGAAAAGAGATGCTGGAGCCTTCTGGGGAATCCTGGTGAGCTAGATTGGGACACCTGGAGTGCTGGATTCGGTCACCGGACCTGAGGTAATGCCGTCCTGCACTACAGTGTTATGTTAGTACTGGGATCTCCAATGCAGCATCCTCAGGTGCCAATGTGCCCACAAGGCCAGGCTGAAGCACCAACCAAGCTATTTCCCACCCCCCTGCACATGACTGGACTGATTTCTCCATTCATGCTGTCAAAATGGCTGGAGTGCAAGGTGAAAGCACCAGCGACCTTGGCAGAGGGTTCGTTTCCCTCCCCGCTCCAGCCAATTTTCAGCAGGGGGACTTTCCCCCTCCCGATTTAAGTGAATGGAGCAATTTCTCCATTAACTTGAATAGGAAAGGAAAAAAGCCCTCCCTGCCCAAAAAATGGCTGGAGGGTGGTGAACCCTTGAGGTAACAGGGTCCTTGGCAGGCTTCTCCCCTCCTCACCAGCTGTACTAGTGAAACACCAGTATACCGCGCTTCCGAAGTTCCCAGGAGGAGAATGGCGAAGGCGCTGGAGGTCAAGGGAGGTGCAGGAGGGTGACACTCCCACCTGATTGTCGTCACTAGGTGATGTCAACATCGTACTACCCAACACCTGCCTACACAAAGCATGTCGTAGTACGTTGTCAGCAATACATGTGCAGGTGATAGCGGAGCTGTTGTGTGGCTGCAAATAATACCACATTTTTCGCATACAGAAATATCATGAGGAAAACAGTGGGAAGATGCAGGAAAGCTGCTGCAGAACAACAATGTTGTGTATTGCACTTGGGAAATACCATTAATGAAGAATGACAATCACACCAAAAAAACCAACATGTGAAGCAGCCCTGAACATGTAGAGGGAAGAAGCGAGAAAGAGTAAAACCATGTAATGTGATTTCAGAACAAAAAAAGAATAAAAACCAAATGTATATTAAAAATCTAAACAATTGCACCAGCCTATCTGTTGCCAACCCCTTCATGGATCACTGCCTTGTTGTGGCGAAGGGGCTTGCATAACTCAGTGAAGCCATAAGCTATGCCGTGCAGGGCCACCCAAGATGGACAGGTCATGGTGGAGAGTTCTGACAAAATGTGGTCCACTGGAGAAGGAAATGGCAACCCACTCCAGTATTCTTGCCAAGAAATCCTCATGGAATGTATCACAAGGCTAAAAGATATGACACCAGAAGATGAGTCCCTCAGGTCGGAAGGTATCCAATATACTACTGGGGAAGAGCAGAGGGTTTTCCAAGTAGCGCCAGAAAGAGTGAAGCGGCTGGACCAAAGCCAAAAGGACACTCAGTTGTGGATGTGTCTGGTGGTGAAAAGAAAATCTGATGCTGTAAAGAACGATATTGTTCTAGATGCAATGATGGCTAGATAGCATCACTGATGCAATGAATATGAACTTGAGCACACTCCGGGAGAGAGCAGAGGACAGGAAGGCCTGGCGTGCTATGGTCCATGGGGTCACGAAGAGTCGGACACGACTTAACAACTGAACAACAAAATCTGTTGTCAAATGCTAGCACAGGGGTTCCCAACCTTTATGTGTCTGTGGAATTTTGAAAAAGTGCTCTGGGCACCACCACAAATTGGTGGCTCGGGGCCGAGGCAGGGGGAATCACAAAAACGTTGAGAGAGCTTCCCCTTCTCTGTGTTTGTGTGTGTGCATGAATGGGCATCCTGTGTGTATGCTTCTCACTCCACTCTGCCTTCTCTCTCTCTCTCTCTCTTTTTTTCTCCCCCCCCCCCATCCCCATGCAAGTGAATGGAGCAATTTCTCCATTCATTTGCACGGGCCAAGGAGAAGCTGTCTTGCTGAAAAAGAGCTTTAGGAGGGGAGAAGCTGGTGAGGAGGGGAGAAGCCTGCCAAGGACCCTGTTACCTCAAGGGTTCACCACCCTCCAGCCATTTTTTGGGCAGGGAGGGCTTTTTTCCTTCCCTATTCAAGTTAATGGAGAAATTGCTCCATTCACTTAAATTGGGAGGGGGAAAGCCCCCCTGCTGAAAATTGGCTGAAGCGGGGAGGGAAACGAACCCTCTGCCAAGGTCACTGGTGCTTTCACCTTGCACTCCAGCCATTTTGACAGCATGAATGGAGAAATCAGTCCAGTCATGTGCAGGGGGGTGGGAAATAGCTTGGTTGGTGCCTCAGCCTGGCCTTGTGGGCACAATGGCACCTGAGGATGCTGCATTGGAGATCCCAGTGCTAACATAACACTGTAGTGCAGGACGGCATTACCTCAGGTCCGGTGACCAAATCCAGCCCTCCAGGTGTCCCAATCTAGCTCACCAGGATTCCCCAGAAGGCTCCAGCATCCCTTTTCTCCACCCCATTCTCCAACCACCAACTGTTTGGTTGCTTCCTGGCTTTTGTACATTCCCTCCACCCCAATTCTAAACGGTTGAAATACCGCTCCTAAGGCTTAGTTACTAGTGGTGAACATTAAGCTACAATATGCTGGCATTGTTTTTTTAGCTCCACCCTTTTTTCCTTTGGCCCTGCCCACCACTGGATCTCTCTCTCTCTCTCTCTCTCTCTCTCACACACACACACACACACACACACACACAGCTCCCTCCCTATCTGAGGGTCTCCGAAATGGAATTTGGCCCTTGGGCTAAAAGAGATTCTACAACCCTGCTATAGTGTATGCTGTTCTGGCCAATCAGTTTGGCCACTTTTACGCATGGTTTACAGCAACTCTTACAAATTAAGTCCAAATAATGTTTTAAAAACCTTCTATGTTTATATAAACAGTGAGGTGGGTTTTTTAAAATTCAAAATGATATGGCATCTCCTAGTAAGTCCATGCTGGCTTCTTGGTTTAATATGTTTAAGTTTAAACATGGGCTAGATGAATATCTGCCTGTGCTGGATAAGTTCACCTTAAGGAGAGAATTTATACTGGTTACGTTCCAACTAATGTCATCTTTGTAAGGACCCATATAAGTCTTGCTTCTGTAACTGTGCTAATAATCAAAGTGAGAATCTTCCTCACTATCTATTTAGCTGTCCGCTTACAGAATGTGAAAGAAAAATATCTCTGAAGTATTAATGAATAATTGTGAACATTTGTCTCCCTTTAAAAAAAATGGTGTTTTTTGCTAACAAAAAAATTGAGACAACTCATAAAGTGGTTATACTTGTTAAGCAAAATCTCATGCTGAATTTGTTCACTATCATGTTATAAAGTGTGCTTTAGAGACTGAACATTTCTTGATGTTAATACATGATTGGTTGGTGTATAGCCAACATTTTGTGCTGTATTGTATCTTACTGTGGCTAAGGGCACAATCCTATGCATATTTAGAAAGACAAAAGTCCTACAATTCCCAGCATGCCCAACTCCCAACATGGCAGCAGTAGCACTAGTGCAAATGATGTTGCGCTAGCATAAACCAATTGTAGTGCAATGTCATTTGCGCTTGCTACTGCAAAGGGGGAAAGTGGTGATTTGACACCAAAATTCAAGATCCAAAAATAAGGCCACAAAACAGTAACACAGAGTGTTCACCACATCTGAAGTCTGATCTGGAGGAAGAAGAAGAACTATGGCCCTGAGCATAACTTTTTAATTAGGTTCAAGCTTTCTACTGTGTACCACTGAACTGGGATTGTGAAAATACTAGGGGTGCAATCCTATGCATGTTTAGACAGAAAGAAGTTCTACAACTCTAAGCATGCCCAGGCAGCATGGCTGGCTGGAGGGATGCTGGGAGTTGTAGGACTTTCCTCTGTCTAAACTTGCATAGGATTGCACTGTACGAGCAGCCTTTCTGGGTCAAGTCAATATCATGTGAAGTTCAGTGTGCCACCTTTAACAGCAATCAACCTGCTTTAAAGGATATACAACCATGAGATAGTATGTTGTTGTTCAGTCGTTCAGTCGTGTCTGACTCTTCGTGACACCATGGACCATAGCACGCCAGGCCTTCCTGTCCTGCGCTCTCTCCCGGAGCGTGCTCAAGTCCATATTCATTGCATCAGTGATGCTATCTAGCCATCTCATCCTCTGCCATCCCCTTCTCCTTTTGCCTTCAGTCTTTCCCAGCATCAGGGTCTTTTCCAGAGAGTTTTCTCTTCGCATTAGGTGGCCAAAATATTGGAGCTTCAGCTTCAGGATCTGTCCTTCCAATGAGCACTCAGGGTTGATTTCCTTTAGGATGGACTGATTTGACCTCCTTGCAGTCCAGGGGACTTGTAAGAGTCTTCTCCAGCACCACAGTTCGAAAGCATCAATTCTTCAGCGCTCAGCCTTCCTTATAGTCCAGCTCTCACAGCCATACGTTACTACTGGGAAAACCATAGCTTTGATTAGACGGACCTTTGTCGGCAAGGTGATATCTCTGCTTCTTACTATGCTGTTTAGGTTTGCCATAGCTTTCCTCCAAAGGAGCAAGCGTCTTTTAATTTCATGGCTACAGTCACAGTCTGCGGTGAACTTGGAGCCCAAGAAAATAAAATCTGTCACTGCTTCCATTTCTTCCCCTTCCATATGCCAGGAAGTGACGGGGCCAGATGCCATGATCTTCGTTTTTTTAATGTTGAGTTTCAAACCAGCTTTTGCACTCTCCTCTTTCACCCTCAACAAGAGGCTCTTGAGATCCTCTTCGCTTTCTGCCATTAGGATGGTATCATCGGCGTATCTGAGGTTGTTGATAATTCTCCCAGCAATCTTAATTCCGACCTGTGATTCATCCAACCTGGCGTTTCTCATGATGTACTCTGCATATAAGTTAAATAAGCAGGGCGACAATATGCAGCCTTGTCGTACTCCTTTCCCAGTTTGGAACCAATCGGTTGTTCCCTGTCTGGTTCTTACTGTTGCTTCTTGACCCTCGTACAGGTTTCTCAGGAGACAGGTAAGGTGGTCTGGTACCCCCATCTTTTTAAGAATTTGCCACAGTTTGTTGTGATCCATACAATCAAAGGCTTTAGTGTAGTCAATGAAGCAGAAATAGACGTTTTTCTGGAATTCTCTTGCTTTCTCCATGATCCAGCAAACGTTGGCGATTTGATCTCTAGTTCCTCTGCCTCTTCGGAACCCAGCTTGTACTTCCGGTAGTTCTCGGTTCGCATACTGCTGAAGCCTAGCTTGCAGGATTTTGAGCATCACCTTGCTGGCATGTGAAATTAGTGCAATTGTGCGGTAGTTTGAACACTCTTTGGCATTGCCCTTCTTTGGAATTGGAATGTAAACTGACCTTTTCCAGTCTTGCGGCCACTGCTGAGTGTTCCAAATTTGTTGGCATATTGAGCACAGAACTTTAACAGCATCATCTTTTAGGATTTTAAATAGCTCAGCTGGAAGACTGTCATCTCTGCTAGCTTTGTTGTTAGTAATGCTTCCTAAGGCCCACTTGACTTCACTCTCTAGGATGTCCGGCTCAAGTTCAGTGAGCGCGCTATCATGGCTATCAGGGACATTAAGATCTTTCCTGTATAGTTCTTCTGTGTATTCTTGCCACCTCTTCTTAATCTCATCTGCTTCTGTTAGGTCCCTGCCTTCTTTATCCTTTATCATGCCCGTCTTTGCACAAAACGTTCCCTTGATATCTCCGATTTTCTTGAAGAGATCTCTAGTCTTTCCCATTCTGTTGTTTTCCTCAATTTCTTTGCATTGTTCATTTAAGAAGGGCTTCTTGTCTCTCCTTGCTTTTCTCTGGAAATCTGCATTCAGTTGGATATATCTTCCCCTTTCTCCCTTGCTTTTCGCTTATCTTCTTTCCTCAGCTACTTGTAAAGCCTCATCAGACAGCCACTTTGCTTTCTTGCATTTCTTTTTCTTTGGGATGGATTGAGTCGCTGCCTCCTGAACAATGTTACAGACCTCCATCCATAGTTCCTCAGGCACTCTGTCTATCAGGTCTAATCCCTTAAATCTATTAATCACTTCCACTGTATATTCATAAGGGATATGATTTAGGTCATACCTGAATGGTTTAGTGGTTTTCCCTATGTTCTTCAATTTAAGCCGAAATTTTGCAAGAAGCAGCTAATGATCTGAGCCACAGTCAGCTCCAGGTCTTGTTTCTACTGACTGTATAGAGCTTCTCCATCTTTGGCTGCAAAGGACATAATCAATCTGAATTCGATATTGACCATCTGGTGATGTCCATGTGTAGAGTCGCCTCTTGTGCTGTTGGAAAAGAGTGTTTGCTGTTCTCTTGGCGAAACTCTATTAGCCTTTGTTCTGCTTCATTTTGTACACCAAGGCCATGCTTGCCTGTTATCCCGGTGATTTCTTGACTTCCTACTTTAGCATTCCAATCCCCTATGATGAAGAGGACATCTTTTTTTGGTGTTAGGTCTAGAAGGTGTTGTAGGTCTTCATAGAACCGATCAACCTCAGCTTCTTCGGCCTCAGTGGTTGGGGCATAGACTTGAATTACTGTGATGTTGAATGGTTTGCCTTGGATTCGTACTGAGATCATTCTATCGTTTTTAAGATTGTACCCCAGTACTGCTTTTCCCACTCTTTTGTTGACTATGAGTGCTACTCCATTTCTTCTAAGGGATTCTTGCCCACAGTAGTAGATATAATGGTCACCTGAATTAAATTTGCCCATGCTTGTCCATTTTAGTTCGCTGATTCCCAAGATGTCGATGTTCAGTCTTGCCATCTCATGTCTGACCACCTCCAGCTTACCTTGATTCATTGATCTGACATTCCAGGTTCCTAAACAATATTGTTCTTTACAGCACCGGATTTTCTTTTCCCCACCAGACACATCCACAGCTGAGTGTCCTTTCGGCTTTGGCCCAGCCACTTCACTCTTTCTGGCTCTACTTGGAAATTCCCTCTGCTCTTCCCCAGTAGTATATTGGACACCTTCCGACCTGAGGGGCTCATCTTCCGGCGTCATATCTTTTAGCCTTGTGATACGTTCCATGGGGTTTTCTTGGCAAGAATACTGGAGTGGGTTGCCATTCCCTTCTCCAGTGGACCACATTTTGTCAGAACTCTCTGCCATGACCTGTCCGTCTTGGGTGGCCCTGCACGGCATAGCTTATGGCTTCACTGAGTTACGCAAGCCCCTTCGCCACAACAAGGCAGTGATCCATGAAGGGGATAAGATAGTATACTGTCCCCTAATTCTTACTGGCTGTTTCTGGCTTCCAGGGTAGATTCAGACAAGTGCCCCTCATACTGTATATACTGTTGCAGTAACCACTTGCTGGAAATCAAGACCAAATTTCTACCATTTATCAACCCACATTGTCTTTTTCTTTGACAACAGTTTGAATCACTCCAGGCTCCAGATGTAAACCATAGTTTAGTGTTACGGGAATTAAACTGCTCAAGCCTTGGGCTCAAGCACTCCCTCTCACTTTTCCTCCTCCAGCAAGGCTGTGAGAAGACTGGCAACTTCCTTGTTTAAATTAACCACAAATTGTCATTATGTCTGAACTAGAAACTATGGTTAATTTAACTATGTTTTTTGAAACAACCAAGATCAGAAGTTAGAGTTTGATCTTCGCTTGTTTCAGTAAACCATAGTTTAAACCAGGGATGCAGAATGTTGTTGGGGTATGCCCACTGATGTCATCCCCCCACCCACTGCCCATTTTAGACTTTCTTCATTCTGGGGAAGGCATGGAGTTCTGAGCCTCTCCCTAGAATGGAGGAAAGGACTTGGCCAGTGCTGGGAGAAGCAGCTACTCTTCCCAGTGCTGGTCAAGTCCTTGGCTTCACATGGTGCCCAAGTGGCTGCTTTTCCCAGAACCAGCCAAGTCCTCAGCCACTTGCATCCCCACTGTTATCTCTCACATTAATGGAAATTATTTACAAAAGCGAATAAAATGTCACTCTTCAAATAATAGGTTGAGATTGCTTAAAGTTTCTTAAATCAAATATGGTTGCTTGTCATTCCTAAGCCAAGTATTTCCCAACTAAATAACATCTCAACAGCTTTTCCTTCAGAACATATTTCCCTAAGCTCCACCCCACAAACAGGAACAGTGTAGGGATTTTCCTAAACTTCTTTACAAACAAGAGCACATGCTGTACACCAGTCTTCCCATGTCTCTAGTTCTTCCTGCTACTTCTGGCTTCTAGCATGATTCAGATGTCTCAGGATTACTTGCTAAGTTCCCCTTGGTCAAACATGAAATAGGATCCTAAAATGTATCACGTATAATTTGCTTTGCTTATCACATTATCATATTTGGTATATTAAATTTAAAAGTATAGTTTATTCTAATTATTATTCTAATAATTACAAATTTACTAAGATTACTTTTTAAAGTTTTTAAATATAGTGATAATTTTATGAGTAAACCAGGTTATACATAATATAACATTAGGAAATAAAGGCTGCTTTATGTTACTTAAGCAGCCTTCCCCAACCTGGTGCCCTCCAGATGTTTTGGACTACAATGCCCCACATTCCTGACCATTGGCCATGCTGCTTGAGACTGTTGGGAGCTAAAATCCAAAACATTTGGAGGGCACCAGGTTGGGGAAGGCTGTCCAAAAGCAAAAAAAATGACTTTAGGTTTGTAAAGAGCACTAAAAAAAATAAGTATTGTTTACTTTTCAATTTTTCCCAAAATTTCTGGTCCCCCCACCCCCACCCCCAAACTCCATGGAAAAAATGTTTTTTTTCCCATGGCTTCAAAATGTCTGGAAATTTTACATCTCTAGACACAACCAGTTGCTGCATAAAAATGTAATCTACACTGACAAAGACAAGGCTAAGAAAGTTTTAAAATGATCTGTGAATTGACTCCAACAGGGAATGGATCCAGCACAACAGAGTCAACTGCCAACCGTGTTGGACAAGCTAAGAATTCACAACTCATCCAATGAATGTCAGCTGTGGATATTTCAAAACACATCCTCAAGCACCTACCATGGAGAGTAAGTGGGTGTTAAACCCATATACTCAAACAGCTTACTCAGGAGTAGTCCCATTGATGACAATTGGGTTGAAGCTTTGAATCTAAATGAAGTGAATATATTATTACCTCATTATGGCCACACAAGCAGTATAACATAAAGTATGTGTGAAGGCATCATTCAATCAGCCTGAATAACTCACAAATAAACTTAAGATTATTGTAACTGCCAATAAATAACGTCCCATTCCCTTTGAAGCTTAGTGTTATTTGGATAAGGCGGGAGGGGGGAAGGGGAGAACAAACATGTAAATGATAAACTCTTTTATAACAACGTTATCATTTGGAAATAACTCAGGAGATTGGAATGTCAGTGGTGGTCATTCCAGGAGCTGGATTAGCAGTTCCTGAACAGGTGAAAATCAGTACAATAGTTGTGATAAGTGAGATTTGCCACTTCAGTTCTGTACAGGGCTGTTGCTATCCAGAATAGTGTGCCATAAATATGTATATTACATGAAGTAATCTCCCAGTAAAGGGTTTTGGGGGTAGAATGCGTGTACGCAGAGCTCAGCATTCCAAAGGAACATAAGTCTCTTGCTATGGAAAAAACAACAGGCTACAATATGAGTGTCTGAGTATTTGATATCCAGATGTGTCCAGATGTGATAAAATCTTCTAAGATTTACAGAAACCAGTCAGAGCCAATATTAGAACAGAATCAGCCTTTTAATGCATTAATCTGGTCCCTCAGGTTACCTAGGATGCAGGGGTCCACAAATACAACAATAGTTGGTGTCAAGAAATGTAATTCTGGTGACCAGCAGGAAACACTTATGTTATATTCCATCACAGGAATACCAATAATTTAAAAACCATCAACAACACAGGGAGGAGAAAAGTGCCTTTTTCAAAATGGTGCCATGCGGTGTCTTGTCCAGGTATGTAGCATTAGTGTCATGGGATTGAAGGAAATTGATTCTTCCAGCACATACAGGCTCAGTTCTTACGTAACCCTGGTTTACAATCCTGATTTTGCAGGGAAAGAGCAAACTATGAATGTAACAGCACACTATGGCTTGTCACAAACGAGGGAGGGAGGGAGAGAGAGAATCAAAGCATTTAAGGAGACAAAGAAGCACACAGCTGAGGCTCGCTCCAAGCTCATTCGCATACTGCCAAGCCATAGCAATACGTTTGAACAGTCATACACTGTGCCTATTGCCCCTCCCCTGTAAAGCCCACTCACCAGGCAGTGGGTACAAACTAGATGCAGTAACTTCCCCTGTATAGAGCAGGAAGTGAGAAAGTCAGGCCCTACTGACTTACTAGAAGCAATGGCCTGGTCTGGCTTATAGAGAGCAAGAAGCCTGATCGCTCCCACTACAAGCAACAGCAGTGTCCATGGGTTGGTTAGCATTACACATGAACTAGAAACTCTGGCTTGTCTTTCCCCTGACAAGCTAGAGAAAGAACCCATGGTTAGTTCTTAGATACTTTTGTCTGGCTTGTCAGAGGAGAGAAAAGCCAGAGTGCCTGGTCCGCACTTCACACTAGCCAAAACAAAGGCAGAAGGTCCATAGTTTGTTTAGCCACTCCCACATGCAGCATAAACAGTTGGGCAGCATGCAACAGCATGCTGTCTTGTTCACAATAAGGCAGAATAAAAAAATAAATCTGGGCTATTGTTACATGTGAACCAAGCCAATGATTGGTTAAGCACAGGCAAGATGCATGGACCCCTGGTAGGAGGACTGAAGGCCAAGATCTCAAAGATGGCAAATCACTTTTCCAATATGAACGTTACAACTTAGGCCAGACAAAGCTGTAAAGAGGTAGTGACTCTCTGGTTCCATCAAATCGTACAATTTCAGAACAAACGTGAATTTTATTACATTATGTGATGTGTCTCTAATGGGATGGAGGCCAATCTGACTAGTTTGCCCTGGAGCCTAGAAAATGTTGCTCAGGTCATGGTGAACAAGGCATTCAAAATTAACATCTCCATGATAAATCAAATTGATAATATAAATTTTGACTGCCCCATCTGTCTTCTGACTTTTGGGAAGCTCAGAAAAATTGCAAACAGCTGCTATTTGGATAAAACAAAATGCTTTTACAGACCATTGTTCCATATTCCTATAAAACATATGGTAAACGCAAGACTAAAATATATAGGGATCTCTACACTGGTGTTCATCTTCTAGCCAGACTAGATGTTACACACAAATGCACGTAACTTTCTCCCAACTTTTCTTTTAAATTAATATTAGTCTTTGGAGGCTCCAAATTTTAATAGAAGCAGTGTGTGGGGCAGGAGGTACTTTCCCCACCAGTTAGTTTTCTGAGCAAAATTCCCTTCCCCAGCCTACTTTTCCCCACATGGACAGGGCATTTTGAGCAGAACAATCAGAGGGCAAAGACTTAAGCTCACATACACATGGGCATGCATACATACACTCAATCAAGGTCATCACCACTTGAGGATGCTTTTCATTAAAAATAAACATTGGTAGAGAAAAATACATGCATGTCCAGGTTGTCTAGTTTAGCCTTGGGAGATGTATTGTTTCATATCTTGTGAGCAGCTATCATTCTGTTCCATAGAAAATTCAATATGCAAACTTTAGGTATCCAGAACGTTGCCCCATGCAGTCTATGTGATTGTGATATTATAGAAATAGAATCCTATCGCACATCTTATCAGGCAGACCTAAAACCACCCCCACTCCTTTTCATTAGACGTAATTGAGCTTGGCCACCCTGCCTACTTTCAAGCACTATAGAATCCATGTATTCTAATATCCGGTCCTCTTAATGATTTAGATGCACTGCAGGCATTTGGATAAATGTGGTCCTATTGTATGTGGTGTATAGCAGTGGAGATAAGGAGTTCCAAATAGTTGAAGACTCCAGCAGGAGACAATGGCAAGTATTTACCAGGGCACCAAGACCAGCAAAGGGCTCCAACAGTACGGGTGATTTCCATTACAACCAACCTGAGAAGTCTAGAGGGTCCTGTTCTGTGCTCCCTTGAGGTTTGCAGGAGAAGCTGGTAGCAAGATCAAGGCAGGAAGAAAGTAGAACCTTGGATAGCTTCAAATCCAAGGGGTTAGCTGGAAGTCACTCCTACTAAAACAATAGAATAATATTGTCTCAGCAAGGAGCTAAAGCCAAATGAAGCTTTATGTAAGCTGACAATAGTCATCTTCAGGCCTCCTGGAAGAGCTGACTGGATTGTTAAAGGGCCCTTGCCTGATTTTGTAGCCTGAGACTTCTGTGAGGCTGGGGAGATGGAGGTTCTGCTAGGGACCTCCCTTACCTAGGGAGGTGGTGGGCTCTCCCACAGTGGAGGCATTCAAGATGAGGCTGGACAGCCATCTGTCAGGGATGCTCTGACTTGGATTCCTGCATTGAGCAGGGGGTTGGACTCGATGGCCTTGTAGGCCCCTTCCAGCCCTACTATTCTATGATTCTATGACTCATCTTCTGAGCCAGAGGAAAATGCCAGGGCTGTGGCCTCTAGCTGGGAGGACCCCGGATAAGGCATTGACTGCCCTCCCCGCAAGACAGAAACCTGTGCCTTATCCTCATCAGAATCCTCTGCTGTGCACTGGAAGGCCCGAGGGCTGGGGGTCATGTCACAGAGGCAGCACAAGATAATACTTAGTTTGCATGCCCTGTCTCCAGGGCCAGTGTCAGTAACCAGAACTCTCAGTTACCTGGAAGGCCCAAGTACCCCTGCAGGGCCCATTTATAGTGATACCTACTTTGGCCTTCCTGCCTGCCTGTTTGCCTGGCCATGGGCTTCTCTGAGAGTAGCAGCTGGATCTGGGAAGTTGCTCACCACTATAAAGTTCCCATAATGCCCCAGTTGATGCTATGTCAGGGCACTGTGAGAATTTAAAACAGTGTGCAGAATGCAGAATCTAAGCACATACTGCAGTGGTGCTGCCCACTGCTGCAAGTAAGCTCACTGCTGTGGGGAGGGACCTGCTGGTATGTTGAAGCACAGCTTCATTGGATGACTCCAGGTTCTAGCATTATGAAAGGGAGAAAACTTCTCCCTATCCACTTTCTCCACATCATGTAGACATGCGTAAGAAAATGCTTAGTTTTTTTAACTTTCCCTCTATCCTACAGAATGGCTCACTTGTTGGACATATTGGGGATATATATATATATATATATATATATATTCTTTGGCCTAAAGATAACGTTGACACACTGAGCATCTTGGTAGCTCCAACTATGTTGTGTGTGTCTGTTGTAAATAAATCATCTAGTTATATTTCAGTATGAAGTATCATACCTCTATGGAAATGACTGATTCTAAGAACATGACAGATTTTTCTAGGACTGGCTGGTAAATATGGGATATACCAATAGAAATTTTGTTTTAATAACAACTTAAAATAATTTAAGGCCTTTAAGAGAGATAATTTCCCCCTTCTTAATACAACTACTGCCAGCAGTCAAGCGTACTAATCGAAGATGAAAAATCTAGGGTATGGTAGGTAATGTGTACACACACCATTTGCAAAGAAGCAACACATACTAGTCCAACATAAAGATTTTGTTGGCCCTCATTCAGCCTGACTTGCTTAATTTCCTTGATCTTGTGCCAGTCATGAGTAATATTAATGCAATGCCAATCCTGAGTAATGAGTGAAGTTAGCCCATCACTACCCTTTTTGTGCTAAACAGTAGCATTAGGGTGCACCCAAGTTGATCTAACTTCAGATCTCTCATAAAGCATGCATTCCATAAATCATCTCTCTAACCAAACTGTCCGCCCTCCTAACATCCGTGGCTGCACTCCAAACCCAAGTGGTAAAATCACAGCCCAAGGCTGCAATCCCAACTTTACACAGTGTATTAGCATTTAAATCTTACTGACTTGATATTAAAACATGCTCAAATGCAAGCGTGCTAGTTCACGTGGCATCCTTTTTCTCAAATGTAATCACATTCCACTATATACACTAGGCCAATCCCAGTAACAATCAATATGACTAGTTGCACTGATAGCTCAACCCCTGTAACCAAGGATGTGTTGGGGACTGTCTTCAATTGCAAAACTGCACACAAAGCCAGATATCACACAGGGATATTGGTGTTAGAGAGCTAAGCTAAAGTGAATATTTAGACAGGATTGTTAATACATGTTTGATCAAGCCAAACAAGCAGGTTAAAAATGGAATGTCTACCACAGAATAATATGGAAATGAATGGAAAGATTCACTTCAGCAACTCTGTATCATGCAGCTGCCATCAGTTTTCTGAGGACTGCAGTCTCAAAGTTCAGAGAAAAGCTTCCATAGGGCTCTTTCACTGATAAGGTAATATTTTATTTATTACATTTCTATACTGCCCAATAGCCAAAGCTCTGGTTCAAGGCACAGCCATTCAGCGTGATCCTAAGAGATTTATTCAGAGATTATTTATTTATATATACATACATACCTATATTTTATAGGCTGCCACCCTATAATACGAGTCGTCTGGGCAGCTTACAGAGATCCACAGTAAGTATGCATGGTGAAGTGTGTTGGAAAAATAATCCGATAATATCACACTTTAAAATATACTATGAGGTGAATCCAAAGTTAGGCCTAAATCTAATGTACCATTAGCAGAACTCCGCTGCCTTTTCCTATGGACCACTCTGTAAACTTTGTAATCTGCAAACAGTTGTGTCAACAGAACTTTAATTGGATTCTCCCCTTATGCAAAATCCAGAACTTGGTTTCCACTGGCACAGTGTCATTTGTGCTAGTAGAATGATACAGTTGGATACAACCCTTAGTCACGCTTACAGTTGATCCACTGAAATCTGAATTAGCCCTCCTTTCTGAATGAATTAGGGATTTGGGGATTTATTTACTGGAGACTCATGAGTGTTTCTTACAGTATGTTTGGAACGCTTGATCTTTAGCAAGATCATAGTCCTTACAAAAATATATACTATATATATGCAGATATTAATGCCATGAAACTCACAGGTTGAGTGCATGCATAATTTTTTTAAGAAATGTCACTGACTATAAAATATTTAATACACACAATTCTCAGTCGCCACAAGCCATCAAGAAGTTCTCTTGTGCCCATTGAAACTAATGGGAGTTCATAGAATAGTAGGGTTGGAAGGGGCCTACAAGACCATCGAGTCCAACAACCTGCTCAGTGCAGGAATCCAAGTCAGAGCATCCCTGACAGATGGCTGTCCAGCCTCGTCTTGAATGCCTCCAGTGTGGGAGAGCCCGCCCCCTCCCTAGGTCATTGTTTCCACTGATGTATTGCTGGGAGAATTATCAACAACCTCCGATATGCAGACGATACCACCCTAATGGCAGAAAGCGAAGAGGATCTCAAGAGCCTCTTGTTGAGGGTGAAAGAGGAGAGTGCAAAAGCTGGTTTGAAACTCAACATTAAAAAAACGAAGATCATGGCATCTGGCCCCATCACTTCCTGGCATATAGAAGGGGAAGAAATGGAAGCAGTGACAGATTTTACTTTCTTGGGCTCCAAGATCACCGCAGACGGTGACTGTAGCCATGAAATTAAAAGACGCTTGCTCCTTGGGAGGAAAGCTATGGCCAACCTAGACAGCATAGTAAGAAGCAGAGACATCACCTTGCCGACAAAGGTCCGTCTAATCAAAGCTATGGTTTTCCCAGTAGTAATGTATGGCTGTGAGAGCTGGACTATAAGGAAGGCTGAGCGCCGAAGAATTGATGCTTTCGAACTGTGGTGCTGGAGAAGACTCTTACGAGTGCCCTGGACTGCAAGGAGGTCAAATCTGTCCATCCTAAAGGAAATCAACCCTGATTGCTCATTGGAAGGACAGATAATGAAGCTGAAGCTCCAATATTTTGGCCACCTAATGCGAAGAGAAAACTCCCTGGAAAAGACCCTGATGCTGGGAAAGACTGAAGGCAAAAGGAGAAGGGGACGGCAGAGGATGAGATGGCTAGATGGCATCACAGATGCAATGAATATGAACTTGAGCACGCTCCGGGAGAGAGCGCAGGACAGGAAGGCCTGGCGTGCTATGGTCCATGGGGTCACGAAGAGTCGGACACGACTGAACGACTGAACAACAAAATTGCTCTAACAGTCAGGAAGTTTTTCTTGATGTTCAGCCAGAATCTGGCTTCCTGTAACTTGAGCCCATTATTCTGTGTCCTGAACTCTGGGATGATTGAGAAGAGATCCTGGCCTTCTTCTCTGTGACAACCTTTCAAGTACTTGAAGAGCGCTATCATATCTCCCCTCAGTCTTGTCTCCTCAAGGCTTAACATGCCCAGTTCTTTCAGTCTCTCCTCACAGGCCTTTGTTTCCAGTCCCCTGATCATCTTTGTTGCCCTCCTCTGAACCCGCTCCAGTTTGTCTGCATCTTTCTTAAAATGTGGTGCCCAGAACTGGACACAGTACTCCAGATGAGGCCTAACCAGTGCCGAGTAGAGGGGAACTAGTACTTCACGGGATTTGGAAGCTATACTTCTATTAACGCAGCCCCAAATAGCATTTGCCTTTTTTGCAGCCACATCACATTTTTGGCTCATATTCAGCTTGTGATCTACAACAATTCCAAGACCTTTCTTGCTTGTAGTATTGTTGAGCCAAGTATCCCCCTCTTGTAACTGTGCATTTGATTTTTTTCGAGGTGCAGAACTTGGCATTTATTCCTCTTAAATTTCATTCTGTTGTTTTCTGCCCAGCACTCCAGCCTATCAAGGTCACTTTGGGTCTTCCAGAGTATTAGCTACCCCGCCCAATTTTGTGTCATCTGCAAATTTGATCAGCATTCCCTGCACCTCCTCCTCCAAGTCATTAATAAAAATGTTGAAGAGCACCAGGCCCTGCAGTACCCCACTCATTACCTCTCCCCAGTTTGAGAAGATACTATTGATAAGCACTCTTTGAGTCTGATTCTGTGGCCAACTGTGGATCCACCTGATAGTTGTGTGAGAGTACTAGGGCTTCTGCAGAAGAACCTTTCAGTGAGTGTGCTCTCAAATCAGGTGTTGAATTCTAACAGAAATTAAGACAAAATGCCACCAATGAGAAATAAGAAAGAGGTATTTGCAAGGTCAAGACAACCTTCAAAAACCTTGAAGGAGACACCCCCCACCCTGCCAATGCAATGAAGACTGAACATACTCAGTAGTCACAGAACATTGAGGGTCAGTTGGAAAAGGAAAACAGAAGAATAGGAGAGGGTAATGGAATGGGTATCCTGGAGGAGGACATGGCAAGCTGGCTGACTGGAACCCTGAACAGCAGCAATCCTGTTAGGACATAAGGATATACAACAACATTTTGTTGCAGCTCCCACTTTCTAATGCTGAACCAGTAAGAAAAAAATATGCACATCTCAAGCACTTTTTCTTGAAATGCTTTTGGAAAGAGTTGATGTCAATTAACATTTTACCTTCAATATTAATTCATGGAACATATTTTTGAAACAATTTTCAGTTAGGTTCATTCACAGGGTGAATACAACCAACCATTCATCAAGTGGTAAACTACCACAGTATGCATGTAACCACTTGGTAAGCTGGTTGCCTACACTGTCTTGCCAAGTGGAATCTTAGCACTCCCCTTCTGATCAGGTGTAGAAGTATGGTGACTGGTGAGGTTTTCCCCACTACTTGCCAGGCCAACCAGATTATGAAGTTCTTATTTGCACACCAAAGTAAGTTACTGCTTGGTAAATGGTTGTCTATGTGAACCCACTTAACGGAATATTCCATGCTGCAGTTTAGTATCAGCCTCAGACACATGGAAACAGCTTTAGTGAGAGGCGCGGTCTCTACCCAGACTACCAATGTGATTTAAAAAAATAGTCTATTCATATTTTATCATTGGTGAAACACATTACTGACATACATTAAAATGGTTCAGTTGACAATGCAGAGAAGACTGGAACTGGGAAGAAGCTTCTTGCTAACTAGCCCCTAATGAGCTAATTGCCTAACTAGCAAATATGTGGGGGGCTGGGGGCCAGTATGGTGTAGTGGCTAGAGTGCTGGACTGGGAGTCGGGAGATCCAGGTTCTAGTCCTCATTCGGCTATGGAAACTGACTGGGTGACTTTGGGCCAGTCACAGATTCTCAGCCCAACCTACCTCACAGGGTTGTTGTTGTGAGGATAAAATGGAGAGGAGGAATGTACGCTGCCTTGGGTTCCTTGAGGAGGAAAAAAGGTGGGATATAAACGTAATCAATCGTGTGCAATTTGATTTTTTAGGGGGTATTAGGGCACAGTGAAATAGTCATACATGATGGTAAAAGGTTGGTAAAATCCCCACCTCAAGCGTATGTGCTAGCTGTCTAAATCTGACCCAGGCAGTTTGGATTTGGGCCATTTGTCTACTCATAAAAGTCTGTATTAGTCTGAGCATACCATCAGAGTTTGGGTCCAGAGATCCCTGGCAAGTCAAACACTATAGCAAGCCTCTTAGTTTCAACAAGTCCATGTAGGGCTGAAAACAGCAACGATTTAAATGGTATCATTTCCCCCAATATTTACATTAACTGTTTGACTGTGGGTTTTTATTCAGAGCTGCTCCCTGTGAAACAATATTCGGTGCCACTCTCATTCTCAATATAAGAGCGCCTCAGACACAGCCAGCCTTTCATTAATTCCACGAACAAATGACAACACACGATTTGTGCGTTATTTTTTTTTTTTAATTATTATTCAAATGCCACTGGGAAGTTTTGTCTGATGCGAAATCACAGCTAGGCATCACTTCAAGGAAACAAGAAGGTGCCGCTTATTTCCTTTATTAATTTCCAGAGGGGTGGCCATGTTAGCCTGTCGCTTTAATAAGTACCCTCACCAAACATACATACACACACACACACACATATATATATATATATGTGTGTCCGTTGGGATTATACTTAACATTCTCCTTCAAATCACTTAAGCAAAAAGGAGGGCCCGTCATTATCAATCCCCTGGGAGGGAATTACCCCTTTTAGCCCTACTAAAAATAGCTTTCTCACCCTCTTCCAGGCAGCCCCACCGAGGGTGGTCTCCGGGGGAGAGGGGAAGGGGCTTAGGTTTCCCTTCTCCCCTCTCCCCTCTCCCTCCCCGGGTGTTTTTAGCACCTTCCCTCCAGGGAAGTCCCCTTAGCAACGGCGATGCTGCGACTCCTAGCCTGACAGGTCCCACCGCGGTGAAGGCAGTTAACGCCCCCCCGCCCCTCCCCTGCCCTGCCCTCCCCGGAGCGCGGGCGGAACGCTCCTCTGGCTACGCCGCGTGCGAGCCCGGCCGCTCGGGGGAAGGCCCAGAGAAACTCGCGGCAGCGAAAGGGTTAATCCTGCCGGGCTGCCGAGAGGAGGGGGCGAGGGGGGGGCGCTGTCGCCAAGGCGACGGCTCCGAGTGTTCCGGATCGCGCCACTGCGCAGGCGGCGCGGGGAGGTGTGGCGCAGCAGAGCCCGGCCCGGCCCAGCAGCCTCGTCGTCGCCTCTTCCTTCCCCTCCCCCGCCCGGCCTGAGCGCGGCGCCGGAGCCCCGGCAGCCAGCGAGCGCGCCAGGGAGTGAGCCGGAGGCGCTCGCCGAGCGGAGCGGGGAGGCGGATCTCCCGAGCGGCGGCAGGAGGGACTCGGCCGTGCGGGCTGCCCTTGCGTCGCCTGCGCCGGCTGCGAGACAAAGGAGGAAGAGGCGGCGGAGCGCGGGGCGAGAGCCCGCCGGGCGGAGCGCGATGCGGCGCGGGGCCGCCCGAGGAAAGGAGCGCGGCGGCGGCGCGGCCTGCCTGGCGTGGCGCCGGTAGAGGAGGGCGGCGGCGCGCCACAGGCCGGGCCCCGGCAGGCCTCCCTTCGGCGGCGCGCCACAGGCCGAGCCGCCCGCCTTGTCCGCCCGAGGAGCGGCGGCGGCG
Organism: Heloderma suspectum; assembly: GCF_057233095.1. Lineage (NCBI taxonomy): Eukaryota > Metazoa > Chordata > Lepidosauria > Squamata > Helodermatidae > Heloderma > Heloderma suspectum. Next base: position 24,825,643 of record NC_139464.1, read on the forward strand.
ATGTGAGGCCCGGGCCGGAAGCGGCGGCCGAGAGCGCGGGCGGCGGGCGCCGGAGAGCGCGGGCGGCGAGGAGCGCGCGAGCGGGCCGGGCCGGGCGGCGGCGCTGCTGCTGCGGGCGCGGAGGCCCGGAGGCTGGGTCGAGCCGCGCTAGCCGCCGCCGCGGCAGGGCCCCGGCGGGAGCGGCGCCCCCCTCCGTCGCCGCCGGGCCCGGGTGGCCGCGCAGCGGAGGCGCGCCGGGCCCGGGCGATGGAGACGCACATCTCGTGCCTGTTCCCGGAGCTGCTGGCCATGATCTTCGGGTACCTGGAGGTGCGGGACAAGGGCCGGGTGGCGCAGGTGTGCACGGCCTGGCGGGACGCCGCCTACCACCGCTCGGTGTGGCGGGGCGTGGAGGCCAAGCTGCACCTGCGCCGCGCCAACCCGTCGCTCTTCCCCAGCCTGGCGGCCCGGGGCATCCGGCGGGTGCAGATCCTGTCGCTGCGGCGCAGCCTGAGCTACGTGATCCAGGGCATGGCGGAGATCGAGAGCCTCAACCTGAGCGGCTGCTACAACCTCACCGACAACGGGCTGGGCCACGCCTTCGTGGCAGAGATCAGCTCGCTGCGGGCGCTCAACCTGAGCCTGTGCAAACAGATCACCGACAGCAGCCTGGGCCGCATCGCCCAGTACCTCAAGGGCCTGGAGGTGCTGGAGCTGGGAGGCTGCAGCAACATCACCAACACAGGCCTCTTGCTCATCGCCTGGGGCCTGCAGCGCCTCAAGAGCCTCAACCTACGCTCCTGCCGCCACCTCTCCGACGTGGGCATTGGGCACCTGGCAGGCATGACCCGGAGCGCGGCAGAGGGCTGCCTGGGGCTGGAGCAGCTCACGTTGCAGGACTGCCAGAAGCTCAGTGACCTCTCGCTCAAGCATCTGGCCCGAGGCCTCACCCGCCTGCGCCAGCTCAACCTCAGCTTTTGTGGGGGGATCTCGGATGCAGGGCTGCTGCACCTGTCGCACATGAGCAGCCTCCGCACCCTGAACCTGCGCTCCTGCGACAACATCAGTGACATGGGCATCATGCACCTGGCCATGGGCAGCTTGCGCCTCTCAGGCTTGGATGTCTCTTTCTGTGACAAAGTGGGAGACCAAAGCCTGGCCTATATTGCACAGGGCCTCGATGGGTTGCGCTCACTCTCTCTTTGCTCTTGCCACATCAGCGATGAGGGCATCAACCGCATGGTGCGCCAGATGCACGGACTGCGCACTCTCAACATTGGCCAGTGTGTCCGTATCACCGACAAAGGTCTGGAGCTCATTGCTGAGCACCTCAGTCAGCTCACGGGCATTGACCTCTACGGCTGCACCCGCATCACTAAAAGGGGCCTGGAGCGCATCACTCAACTGCCCTGCCTCAAGGTGCTCAACCTGGGACTCTGGCAAATGACTGAGAGCGAAAAGGTCAGGTGAGAGGAGGGGACACCCGGAGACCCCCACCCCTCTGGAGGGACTCGCCAACTGACTGCTGCAGTGGAGGAGAGAAAGAAAGGAGGACATGCCTCCAATGCTAGAGAGTGAGACAAAGGGGAGGGAGGGAGGGAAGGAGAAAGAAAGTATCCTCACAGTACTTGTCTGCCTGCCCTAGCAGTGGCGGTGAGGGAAAGGGGACGCCCACCATTCTTTCATAATCCCCTCCCTTGCACTGGAGGGAGAACTGCACTCTTTATCAGCCTTCACTGTGGATGGATACAGTTTCACTGTCCTTACCTTTTCTATTGGGAATGCAGCTTCTCAATCTTTTATGCACTGGGGATGAATACAGCCCCTTTCTCCAAATCTGATTCCACCCCCTTCTGCACTAGGGATGGAAGAAGAAGAAAACCTAGCCCACTATTATTATCATCTAAAAAAAAAACCCTGAAGACCTGCTCTTTACTGGGCAAACACAAGTCTCTTCCTTTTCCAGTCTGTTTCCATTATGCTTCTCCACCAATTCCTGCTACGCTTTTTGTAGTCAGTCACCTCTTTATGCAGTATGTAGGCAACCTGTAGATAACATAGGAAGCTGCCTTATATTGCCAGACCATTGGTCATCCTAGCTCAATAGCCTTTAGTATACACTGCCTGGCAGCAGCTATCCAGGGCCTCAAATAGGAATCTTTCCCAGCCCTATCATGCTACCTCTCTTCTGGGCCAGAATCCTCTGTCATTCTGTCCTCCCTGCTCCCCTTTTTCCTGTGCTGGAGGCTAGAAACATAAAGCCTTTTATACTTCCCCTCCTGAGCAGGTGATGTTTCTTTGACAGGGCACTGTAATTGGGGTGTCAACTGAAGTGCACTCATTCTGCTCACTGTTGCTTGGGGAAGAATGGGGAGGGGGCATCAAACTACAGTATTTCTCCCACAGATCCATTTTATGCTGTATCCAACCCACTTCATCACCATCTTTCCTTTGCTGCCAAAACCTGTACAGAGGTTGAAGACACTTTTGCAAATATTTTACCATCCCTTCCCACCTGCCTGTTCGCTTCCTTATTTCATCTTTTTTCCCCCTGGTAGTTTGGGAATTTAAACAAAAACACATATCCAGCCATACACCTCTTCTGTTTGGAGGATTGGGGACATAGGAACAATAGAATTAAACTTTACTTGTACATTCAGTAGAAATACTGTGACTGGCTTTTATTTAGCAATGCATAACTCACAACAGCAACATCCCTTTCCCTTATCTTTCCTACTTATGGCTGATCTCAGCTTTTTAATTCATTCTCCTCTCTTCAGTACTCATCTTCGTAAATGGTTTAATTTTGAAAGACATTTGAAGTGGCTGTTCTTGTGGATTTTTAAGTACACTTTTTCTGCTGAATATATTCTCTCTCTATAAATGTTTGGCTACCTCGGGTTTTGGGGTTTTTTGGTTCTCTCTCTCCCCCCCCCCCCCCAGCTCTAGAACTTTTACAAGAAAGATAAAGATATGAGACTGAAATATTTTTGTGCCTAGACTGGAAAGATATCCCTTGGGTTTATGATTTGGAGGAGGGGGGCAGGGTGAGGTGAGGAGAAGAAAGGCTGGTTGGGGTTTCTTTCCCTTATGTCCCACCAATACATTATCTTTGTGCCTCTCCCTCTATTTTGGGGACAGTGCTCTTGCCTTTCTATTCTTCTAGCACAAACACGTGTAACATGTGAACGTGCAAATTGATGATTGGGCTATGGTTAAAAGAAATGTGAAGTAGAAACTCTGTTTCTTTAAATATATGCAAATTTCCACCTCTTCTCTCAAATTACCTAGGTTAAGTAAGAAGCTTCCTGTGTGGAAGTAGAAAGAGGAGCAAGCAGAACAGACTGACCTGTGGTTCCAACATGACTAGGAAAAGTCAATTACATGTGATGTTTCTGTTCTATCATTAAAATAAAACCACTTCTTGATGCTTGTCTTTAAAAGGAGGAATAAGACAGCTTTGAAGAAAGTAAAAATGATGGGGGGGGGGAGAAGGGGCAGTTGTGCAGATTTTTCAATCCTCCACAGTTGCAGGTCATGGAATTCAGACAAGCCCAGACACACAACCCCATCATGGAATAAATGTACTGTTTGTGAATTTGTATAAAATTAAAGATCCTCTTAAAACATTTTATATTCTTACAGTAAAAGGTTAAACTGATATTTATATAATAAAAGAGGAAATATGAAGTATGTTTTTGAAAAAAGTTGCATCTCTGTTGTCTTTGTCTTTTAAAGAGCGGGTATATTTGATCTAAAGTTTTGAGAAGATACATATTACAGAACTGTTGTGACTCTTCTCTGCTGATGAGCAATTTGGTCCAGTGAATCAAAGGAATGGGAGAGCTTTGTCCTTTTAATGCAGGAGGCTGAGCAACCTCAAAATTAGAAGTTCACAGAAGAGCAATTGGTTCATTTTGGAAGGATCTGTTAGAAGTCCTAGCTTATCCTACTCTGTCTATGTGCAATTTGTAGTTGAACCTGCCCGATAATAGCTTTCAGTGTAGTGTTGTGCAAGTCGCTGTTGACTGTCAGAGTTTTAAAAAAGTTTTTACAGACGTTAAGAAAAATGTGTTTTTTCATTTTCCAAAATAGTGGCCCAAGCTTCAGTTCTGAACTGGTGTTTTACAAATTAAGTAAATTGTTAGAAACTGAGGTAGGGAAAGGATGAACCCATGCTTTTCATCCATGCTTTGTGATAAAAGTGAAAGCCAAACTTCAGTGTTAAAAATAGCCTGAAAGGTGGTGGGGGGAGTTTTTCCTGTTGTATTCATCTTTGACTTTTGCCCTGACAGTGATCTTTTTAAAAACTTCTCTAGTGAGGGTTTTTTTTTAATGGGGGTGGGGTGGGGGGTTAAGCAGTGCTTATAGGGCATAAAACAAAGCTTTTCTCTCGTAAGTCATGCAGCATGGCTTTCTCTCCCCTTCTCTTATTAAAGGAGGGATGGTGGGGTAGAGAGAATGTGAAATGGTGGAAGGAGCCGAAGCCATTGTTCAGGGAAGTTAAAAGAGGAGCTGTCCTTGCTTGCTTGCTTGCTTGCTTGCTCAGTCATGCATACTGAATCTTGCTGTGTGAGGGTCCCTATGGAAGGGAGGAGGGGTGGTTCTTCCCCTCTTTTTAACATTCCTCTCCAGGCCTGGCTGTATTTAAGCTGCTTTTCCTCCATGTGGAGGGCAGGGGTGGGGGATGGTCTGGAGTTCTCGTACATTTGCATTTCAAGGGCTGTTGTGGCCAGTTCATTCAAACTGTTCCCTCTACTTCCCCAATGCACTCCAGGTAAACTAACTCCACAGCACACTCTAGCAAAACAGCAATGCTTCCTCAGGTGTAATGTAATCTGCAATTGCTGTTTCTCCTTCAGTTCCTAAAATAAAGGTAATGCCTTCATGTTTTAAAACAGGAAAATGAATAAGATGATATATGTGCTTTTAGAAAAGGGTAGGGGGAGCTACCCTTTGTATTTCCTGTTCAGAGTAAGGTTTTACTGGACTTCCACTGTGCCCTCAAGAGGAAACCAGCACCTAGACTGTTATTGCTGCTTTTATTTAAAACCTTTCATGCTTTCTGCTGGGAGTTGGTCACAAAAGCTGCATTGTTCTCATTGGCAAAAGCCAGCACAATTGGATCTAATTGAGCCTGACACTACATCCATCTTCTTTTACTTCGAGGGAGGTGTAAGGTCTGCTTCTATGATTCTTCTCCCCCCACCCCCATCTGTCTTTTGTTTTTTAACATTTTATAATAGGTTCATGACTGACAAGAATATGAAACCTATTAAAATGGGAATGCTTGACCATTTGGCACAGTCAATGAGTGGTAGACAATACAGGGGACAAGTTCTCTTAAAATAAGCAGCAACTAGAAATACATTCCCTTCTACCCAACCAAGTGGTACACACATACAATATTTGAAAATAGTGTTCATCTCATTCTGCATTTGTGTACAGCACTCTAATATTTTTCTTGGCTCAGCAAATTCACAACAGATTTTTTAAAAACCCATGCTAAAACTAAATATTTTGGGGAGTCAATATTAAGAAGCATCAGCAGTTTTGGAGGGGGGGTTGTTTTGTGTGTTGGGTTTTTTTGTTAAGTATCTAGACAACACTTTCTACAGACCTGTTGTAATCCTCCATTCTGTGACAGGTCACTATTTGCACCAGCAGTTTTCACTTGAACAATGTCTCTTACCAGTGCAGGATAGGATTTACACAAGGGTACACAGTGAGTTATGGCTGAGCTGCAGTTTGAATCTAGGTCTAACTAGTCCAGGGACAACATTTCTATCCATTAGACAGATGCCACATAGCCCTGACTAGAACAGAATATCTTTCTGAATGACTGAAGCAAAACAAACTCATTCTATTCTGAAAACCAGGTTGTGTACAGATACCACTAATTTGCATGGGAGCTCTCTGTAGATCTGCATCCAACCCTTTTTAGTCAGACATGAACTACCACACTCATGAGCTACCAGTTCTTCCTGTTTCCAGCAGAAGTGGCTGTGCAGAATGCTGACTGGCTGGCTCTTGTGCCAATCACTCTCCCCTTATCGAAAGCAATGTTTCAAATTTTTTAAAAGGTGGTGAATAAGTATTTAACCAGATGACTGGGGAGGGGGGATTGATTAGGCTGAAGGCCTACCTGAAACATGGGAAGAATGGCAAAATTACCACTCTAATTGGGGCATTCTAAATGCGGGGGGGGGGGGGTGTTCAACCCACAGCAGCAAATCGCTGCACTGCACTGCCTGTATTTGTTTGTTTGTTTAAATGCCTATGTCTAAAAGCAGGCCATTAGAGAGGGCTAGTTCTCTTCTTAACTGGTACCAAGCATTCTTACACACAGTAATAATTAAACGTTTAAATTGTTTATTTTTCCCTATAAATATTTGAGCCGCGGTGGCTTAGTGGTTAAGACACTGAATTGCAGACTGGAAGGTCAGCAGGACAGCAGTTCAAGACCCGAGTGCTGCTTGACGGAGCGAGCTCCCGTCTTCAGTCGCAGCTTCTGCCAACCTCACAGTTCGAAAGCAAGAAATTGCAAGTAGATAAATAGGTACCGCTTCGGCGGGAAAGGTAACAGTGTTCTGTGTACCTTGGTGTTCAGTCATGCTGGCCACATGACCACGGAAGCGTCTTCGGACAGCGCTGGCTCTTCGGCTTAGAAATGGAGATGAGCACCACGCCCTAGAGTCAGACACGACTGGTTGGGGACACCTTTACCTTTATAAATATTTGAGGTATATGGGCCACCATTTTTTAAAAAAAGATGCATTACTTAAGAGAGCAATGTAATGCATACGTTGCAATCCTATACATGTTTACTTGGGAGTTAGACTCACTAAAATCAGTGGGACTTTTGAATGAACATGCACAATACTATTGGGATGACAGAGTAAATATAGATAGCTACTTGTCAAGTGGTATTTATTTGCTTGCTGTGGCATTTATTTACTTACTGTGCAATCCAATACATGCCTTCTCAGACATAAGCCCTGTTAGTTCAATGGGTAGGTAAGTGTATAGAGGGTTGCAGCCTAAAACAATTTCTAAGGCTGCAATACCATACTCACCTGGGAGTAAGTAAAACTGAACTGTATGGGGCTTACTTCTAAGTAGATATGCAAAGGATTGCACTGTAACCCACCTATCAAGGCATAGCCTTCCCAAAGCAGTTCACAAGGATTGTGTTGTTTTTAATCGCACAAAACAAAAGTGGCTTTTACCCTTGTGTGTAATACCTGAAACCTTTTGCTAAATAGGGAAGATAAATTTAGCACTCAGAAATGATACAGAGAAGAAACTTTAAAATTTGACTCCAGAGTGGAGTGGAGGATTCATTCGGCAAGATGTTAACCTGTTTGCCAAAAGGCTGCATGCATGCATGCATGCATGCATGCTCTATTGCCACGTGGTATGTATTTGTATTCACTCTGGGAAGGAGCTGAGAATGAGTGGGCTGAGTTTCTTAGTGTGGGGTGTGAAAGCCAAGGGGGAAAAGAAGAGTGAGAGGATAGTGGAGGCATGGGGAATGGATTAGAACAGCCTGAAGGAAAAGCCATTTCTTAACTAATGTCATGTTCTAGTGCAGGAATATAGTAGGACAGATAACCTGGAAAAATTTGTATCATACTTCTGTCAGTAGTATCAGATACTCTTTGAGTCTTTATAATTAATGCTCTGAACATTTCTTAAGTGCAGTGTTACAGGATAAGGCAGCTTTCCCCAACCTGGTGCCCTCCAGATGTGTTAGACTACAAGTCCCAGCACCCCCCAGTCAGCTACTGACTGGGGGATGCTGAGAGTTGTCCTACACATCTGGAGGACACCAGGTTGGGGAAAGCTGAGATAAGGTAAAAGAATGTAAGGGTTAAGACAGAAAAAAATCCTACAACTTGCAGCATTTCCCAGCCAGCATGCTGGTAGTTGTAGAACTTCTTTCTGGCTAAACCTGCATAGGATTGCACCCTAAATGTCAAAAGGTAAATGAAAAATTGAGCAGCTTTTGACCGGCATGGTTGTCTTAAGGTTCTACACCACGGGTAGAACATTAGAGACCTCTATAAATTTGAGGGAACACCTATGCATCATAAGATGTGGCAACGCAAACTGAGCTAAAATCTTTGAAATATTTGTGGGGAAGCTTCTACCCTTATGGCAAAAGCCTATGCATACTTATGGAGAAGGAAGTCCCACTGTGTACAGAGTAGCTTACTCCTAGGTGTGGATAGGATTGCAGCCTTCACCCATGATTTCATTTAATTGTGTATTTGTGAACCTTCAATGATGCATCCAATTCACAAAGGGCTTGAGCTGCTTTAAAGACACCTCTCTTGCATTTCTTGCTTTATATCTAAGGTTCATATTAACACTGGTTACTATGGACAGTAATTGCTGGATGTTGAATTTCCTTACCTTTTGGCATTTAAGGATGCAATCCTATGCACATTTAGACAGAAAAACATTCTACGGCTCCCAGAATTCCCTAGCCAGAATGGCTGGCTAGGTAATGCTGGAAGCCGTAGGACTTTTTTTCTGTCTAAACATACATACGATGAGTCCTAAGTTGTACAAATCTTATGCATTAATTCTTTAGTTACCTGGGGGTTGCCTCTGACTGCGAGCAAAGAGGGGACACTTGCACACAGCAAGGAAAGTGTTCGTATTTCACTCTTGGAAGAATATTTCCCAGTATTGGGAAAAAGGCGGGATATAAATAAATATAATAATAATAATAATAATAATTTTTAAAAACACAGTGTTGTGGCTCCAGTACTGCTGTGTTCATACATGCTCTTCAAGGATGTCCAAATAGTGTTCTATGATCTCCGTATTAGATGTTACTGCAAATATTGTGTTTCCTTCAGCCCTCCTCCAGCCAGAATGAGAACAAGCTCTTACTATATTATTTCCTAATTGAATAAAGGAGGGAATTTGCCCTCCAGCTGCTGCTACTAAATGGACATGCCGGGCAGTGTAGAATTCACAAGTATTGACTCGGTTTGGCAATTATGCTGTAGAGTATAGGAAAACCTAGAAATCTTTCATTGACCTCTTTCAAGCAGAAATACCTCAACCATGGTTTGATGCCCAGAAAAAGCAGGAACTGCTGCAGCGTGGGGTTGGGAAGTATGAGAAGTACATCCGAGCACTCTTGCTGCATGAAACCTCCGCTTGTTTGTGATGAGATTTCAAGGTAAGCTGTTGTATTAAAATGAACCATTGTGTAGCCACAGGGTTTGGTAGACTGAGTCCTAGAACGTGCTCTTACCCAGACTTGCTAGATGTGGCGTAATAGCAAAGTGTGTAAGCTCAGTTCAAATCTTGTCACAGCCACAAGGTGACCTTAAGCAGGCTATGATCTCTCAACTCCACTCCGAATCTGCAACACAAGGATAATATAGCTGACCTACTTTACAGGTTAATGGTAAAGTTTACAAGATAGAAAACTAAAAGGATTTCAGCTGCACTGAAGTGTAATATAAATGTGTAGTAGTAGTAGTAGTACCTCAATACAGAAGGTAGATAGCAAAACTTTAGGTAACTGAATAGTGTTGTATCATACCATCTTCTCTACACGTCTAAAACTAGAGGGGAAATGCAGTCATACAGATGTTACTTTTCAGCGTATGCCACTCTTGTGATTCTACAGGCAAAAAGGCTGTAATATGCGTAGATTCTTCATTCTTCAGATAGGCGGTGAGGAGTTACAGAGGCACGTGTTCGACTCAGGTTGGAGACATTTGGGAGAGGAGGGGGGTAAAGAATTGAAAGTAGAAGTCAATGCACCTCGGTGCTAGCATTTCAAAGGAATGTGTTCTGCAAAATCTGCTGGTCTCAGGAACAGGCACAGTCTGGTTCCAGCAAAGTGGGGCCTTTGTGTTTTTCCTCCCTCTCCCTCCCTCCAGCAAAAGCCCACTTCTATAGGCAGCTGCTCTTTCATATTGCTGTCTGTTAAGAAAAGATAATCGATAAACTCTACTGGAAGAGCTGAGGCTATGTCTGAAGACCCCTAAGGATGTCTTCTAGGCGCTGTGCCAAAGCTGCTGGCAGGATTGCATAATGCTTCCCTGCAGCGTCCACCTAGAGTTCTTCCTGTCAAATTCTCTAGCCTTAAAAGCTGCATGGAAGGAGGGAGAGAGAGGGGGGGGGAGGCAGAGGCAGGGTTTTGGCTTTTCTGGCAAGGTTGGATTCCTCCCACATTTGTTTGCAATGTAGCTAGCGCATTTCACTCCCCCTGCTTCCCTTTCTCCCCATTTAATCTAGTTGGTAAAAACAGGCCCTAATGCAAACTGAGCCTAAAATAGCTTTGTTAAGATTTCATGCTAATTTAAACCAACAGCTCTATCTTTTTTTCTTTGAAAATAGTAAGAAAAGGGGAAAGTATTATAATAGTTATCTAATACAGAGTGAAATTAGCATTTATAAATATGAATGTCCATTATAGGTGGTTGGAACCATAGCTCAGTGGTTGTGCGCATGCATTTTATATATAGAAAGGTCCAGGTTCAATTCCTGACACCTACAGGTATGGCCTGGGAAGACTCCTGTCCAAAACCTTGGAGAGCTGCTTAGTCAGCGTGGATGATATTGAGCTAGATGGACCACTAGGCTGATTTGGTATAAGGTAGTTTCCTGCCTTCCTAAAGGGGATCAGCTGAAGATGCATTGTTATTGTTTTCCTAATAGAGGCGTTTTATATTTATTCACGGCCTAAGAGATACAGTCAAGACAGCAAGGACAGTAGTCTGAACTAGAGTAAATCTCGTTAAAGCTGCAGTCTACAGAACAATTGCACCGGATTAGTCCTACTGATATAAGGATTTTAGAAGTTAGTCTAATAAAAAGGTCTCGCCATTCTCATGGAGACTACATTCCCTCAAGCCACATTCCTTGAAGTAATCCTAAACCAAGGCTTTGTCTGGACTACAGAGTTGTGCCATGGATCCAAAATTCATTAAGGTTCCTGAAGCGGACAATTCAACTGATGCCCTAGGATGTAAAAATATAATCCTAAACTAAGTAATTTACCTTTCTGCCCTTTAGTGGTACCCTGAAATTGCCACCTAAAGCAGGCCACCCATCGCCTAGTGGTATAGCTGGCCCAGTTCTGCAGCCCGTGTTTGGGACAGTGCAATGTCAATTTGACTCAGTTCGTGTGGGGGCAGCATTGCAGCTATGTCTGATTCTAAGTAGTGAAGGTAGTATCTATTATTGCCTTAGGATTTTAGCATGTCTAAATATGTAAAAGTGTATTTAATAAAGGAAGAGCCTAAGAAGGAGCAAGTGACAGAAATTAAAACATGCCAAAAGCAGCACAAAACACGTTAACACAAACTGTACTATCATACAGTACAGCCTGAATCTAATAGGGCAGCTTACAGAAGGAGGATGGTGTAGAGGACAGTATAATGGCAGAAGGATAGCAGGTGGCAGCAGTCACTAGTAACAGATATTGACAGGAAGGGCGCAGCTGAGAAATGGGCTGAGTGATTTATGGATCGTAGTCCCTGAGCCGCTCATTCAAAAGCGGGAGCCTAATTGTTGTGCAGTTCTTATAATTGCACATGCGCATAGAGCATCAGCTGGGCTGGCTTGCTAAATGGAAATAAAGTATTTCCATTCACCTCATTCCAGACTCTGGGATGACATCCCTTCACTCTCCATTATTTCCACAATTAGAGCGCACAGGCTGAGTTCAGAATCCACTTGCAGTCAGAAATTCCATGGCCAGATTGTCAACAAAGTAGGTTAGCAACTTGCATCCAGATCATCCTTCCTTGCTAGGAATGCATGAGCATCCAATGGTTTGCCTGCAAAGGGCTATTGCTTTTGGAAGCACTTCCAATCAGACACTTCCAAAGGCTCAAGGGCTGTCACAAAGCACCCACCACCCCTCTCCCAAAGCCACAAACTTGCCTTTGGGAAGGCAGCGACTGGTTCTCCCTGGCTAAAAATCTTTTCCTGCTAGGGACTGAGGCTACTCGTTTCAGAATTCCTGGCAGAAATTACAGGCAGTGTCAGTTTCCTGTTTGAGATTCTGGGACTGGTAGCCCTAATCCCTCTGTTTGGGGCCCAGGAGCATCCTCTGCCCCCACTTTCCCCTTCTCTAAAGGTACATTGTTGGATATATGGGAAGGGGAAAGGTGAGTTTGCAGGACTGAGGTCAGCACAACATACCTCAGATAAACCCTGTTAACAGTTACTGCTGTTAACAAAGAGTTGTTGCTGTGTTTGGTCCCAAAGAATAAGAAATACAAAATACAAGTAGGACGTGCAAGAAAATGTTGCAGTGTGGAGTGTGCCAGCATACCAGCCATGCCCTCCTCCACAGTACTCCATTCCATACCTCCTACCACCTGGTTTTCTGTTCTCCCCACCCCCATCAATGGTCAGTCAGTATTCCAGGACTCTGTGTTGGGCTGTTTTTTTTTGGGGGGGGGGTTCTCTCATGCACAAACACTTAAGGGCTTTTGTGGGGGGGCTAAAGACTTTTTGTACTTCTGCAAACAGTGGGGCTTCCCCCAGGGCTGCTGAAACCACTATCTTGTGCATGGGTGGTTCTGCTCTAGCTTACTAGAGCAACAGCACTCACACCTGAACATTGGAAATTGAGAGATTTATAGCATTTAATGATTTTTTTTTTTGTTCATGAAAGAATATGGAAACTTTGATATTCACACCATTTCCCAAATTATAGAGCAGATGAAATGGGACAAATATACCCTGTTCTCTTCCAAAAACACTGCCTTGTCCTATATCCAGCAAATGGCAATTGCTGTGCCTGGATGGAGGAAGGCAACCCATTGACTGCAACCCATTTACTCTGGTCCACAGAACTTGATGGAAGCCATTTTGAGACAGAGCCTGCTCCGACTTAGAGCCCTGCCCATGCTAATGCTGGGCCATGACAGATCACAGAAACTAGATTTTCTCAATATGACTAGCTAAAGCAGGGATGGGGAACTTTTGACCCTCTATATTTTTTTGGGCCTGCAACTCCCAGTTTTTGGCCTACATCCCTCACTGCTGGCTGATGGGAATAGTAGGACAAAGCATATGGAGGCCACAAGTTGCCAACTCATCAGCTAAAGGCTCATCAAGTTTGATGGGTAGGGAACAGTCCTTAGCCTGAAATGCTGTGGTAAGGGAATCTAAGGTTACATTGTGTGTGTGTGTGTGTGTGTGTGTGTGGTGGGGGGTGTCCATCATTAATTAATGTGAAAGAAACTTCAAATTTTAAGTCTGATAAATTTAAAATAATTTAGGGTGCAATCCTATGCATGGTTAGACAGAAAAAAGTCCTACAACTCCCAGCATTCCCCAGCCATTCTGGCTGGGGAATGCTGGGAGTTGTGGGACTTTTTTCTGTCTAACCATGCATAGGATTGCAACCTTAGTTTACTAATTTAATTCAGAGAGGAGGCTGCCGTCTCCTGGGTATGGGCCTGCAAGGAGGGAAGAGATGAAAGGTTGCAATGACAACATAAGAGCCATGCTAGATCAGACAAAAGGTCCATCTAGTCCAGCATTCTGTTCATAGTGGCCAACCAGCTGTTGACTGGGAACCCACAAGCAGGACACAAGTGCAACAGCACCCCACCACCACCCATGTCCCCAGCAACAGGTGTACATAAGCACACTGCCTCTGATACTAGAGGTAGCATATAGCCATCAGGATTAGTAGCCAATGATAGCATCCTCCATGAATTTGTCCAATCCTTTTTAAAACCATCCAAAGTGGTGGCCCTCACTACATGTTGTGGAAGTGAATTCCACGTGATGTCTGAATCTCCCACCAATCAGCTTCATGCGATGACCCCAGGTTCTAGTATTATAAGAGAGAGAGAAAAATGCCTCCCTATCCACTTTCTCCACACCATGCATAAGTTTGTACCCCTCTGTCATATCTCCTCTCAGTCCTTTTCCCAACCCCCTCTCTCCTTGATTATGGAAACCTTTATCACGGGCTAAGCCAGAGCCAGGCCTGCTTTGTAGCTGATGTAGCCTGTCCCATAGAACTCCATGGGAGATATTTGAGATAAGAACACAGGAGTGAGACCATTGCTCCATCTAGCCAAATATTGTCGACACTGACTGGCAGCGGTGCTCCAGAGTTTCAGGAATGAGTTTTTTCCTGCCCTACCTGGAGATTGAACCTGGGACTTTCTGCATGCAAAGCCTGTGCTCTGCCACTGAGCCACAGCCCCTCACTGTGCAGACTCTCGCTTCCCTTCATCTGCGTGGTCCTATTTCATAGCCACCACGTTAGACGGTTATGCAGGAGTGTGACAGAAGGTTGGGAAGTGGAACTGGCCTTTGTATCTATCAATACATTATACTGCACATACAAAATTTCAAGGAGTATTGAACTATTTTAAATGGTTGCCTATTATTATTTCTGTTCATCACCATCACAGAAGTTGAGTGCTTCCCTGATACATAAAAGTTTTACAAAAACAGTAAAAAAAAACCCAAAAAGTTGCAAACATCAGCTAGACTAGGTACCATGCCCTCCCTGACAAAACCCTGCCATTTTATCAATGTTTAGGTTTATTTTCCATTTTAAAAAAGAACAGACACTCTTTGAAGGCTGGGAACTCTCTCCTTACAGTGCAGAAGAGCACATCTCCCCCTAGAAATTTTGAAGAGGAGGAGGAAGGATATTCCCTCTTCTCCATTCTGTACCTCTCCTGCATTTGCAACAAGGCAACTGTGTGGCACTATAGGGCTTAGCCACTGTTGTGCCACAAGCTTCAAGGAACTCGCTTACCTGCCTGCAGCAAGGCTGTCCTCTTGTATTATCACATGGAGAAGGAATCTAGTGCCACTGGTCAGGTAACACAAGACACCTTGCTGCCCCAAATGGCAGCACTACACAGTCTCAGAGGCCCTGCTTCTGGATTCTGTGCAGTGTCACGCAAGTGCTGGCGCACAACTCTCAGGTCATGCACAGCTGCTTGCACTTCAAGAGTTGTGCCCCAGGATCCTCTGTGACATTGCCGCATCTCTCGATATATGGATGCCCCAAATAACCTGAGGCACTAGCATCAGCCCTAGCCATGGACATCGAATATGGTACTGGTGGCATAGCACTAAGATTAAACGATGGTGTTTCCCTTTGGCTGGAAAGGCTCCAACCTCCTCCGTTTATCTCATGCTGTTGTTTGGGGGCTAGAGATTAAAACTGTAGATCCTTTTTGCATGCTGAAAGTGTTACAGAAATTAGTAACCAGGACTATGAGCTTTAATTGGTTTAACGAGTAGATCAGTCAACCCAATCTGCAGTTGACTGATCAGTCAGGGCCAATTTCAATCAGAGATGGACAGTTTTTATTAGTGGGACTCCATGGCCTTTCATTATAACAAATGGAAGCTTTTGCTTATTAAATTGTTATCTTACATTCAGGAAATATCTCAAAAAGACACCCATACTGAATTTTTGGTAATATACAAATTTGATCTTTCAAAGGCAGATTATTAACTCAAATCCTTTTAATCATTTGCTAGTCATATATATTCATCATTATTCGTACGTAATGGGGGTCCACAACAAAATGTTTCAGTGTACCCTCAGCACATAATAAGAGTGTCTTTTCTTCATGGCACCAGTTGTAGTTCTGTTTTTCCATTATAAAGGAAACAGGATACCTTGAAACCCATGTGTGATATCATGCTACAAGGCCCAAGTTCAAAACTGACTGCCAGTCCCAAGCCTGAGTGCCCTGTTATGTGGAGGAAAGTGGGTAATGAAACTATATTTTCTCCCTCCTGGAGAGTGGTTAAGTGAAAATATATTCTCCACCTCCTTCCCTCCTAAAGCCTTTTGCTATATTGCATGGAGGGGAGTTTGTTCAACATTTCCCCACCACCACAAGGCAAGCTGTTAGGGGCTCACCATTCCCTCCCCCGCAACAATAAGCTCAACACTGCAGGGTTCCCGGAAACTACTGAGTATGCCAGTCCTCATTCGCTGTTTCGCCCCCCACTCCCTGCTTTAAAAAGTTAATATAATTTTGCATGCCTGGGGATTCCTTGGATGAGTATGCAGAACCGTTTTCTATGGGTGGCCCCATTTCACTTCCACACTGATGGGCACGCAGGGACACCACCACCAAGACTGTTATCAATATATCTATTGATATGGTGCATTCATTCACCAAGAATGTTCTCACTCCACGGGCACTCCATTTTATTGTATTTCTTTTAAAACACTGTGTGGGGAAAAGTAAAACACACCCCAACTTTGTGTGTGTGTATCACTCACTACCATCCTGATGAAAAAGAGCAAAGAAGTGGCAGAGGCTTGAGTATGTTTACTGGACTATGTTAGAGACCTTGGGAGTGGAGAAGTTCACCAGTTGGGAAAAGTGAGCCCTTTATAGCAGAAGGTAGATCCCTAGATGTTTGGAACTTCAATGCCCAGGTCCCTGCCAGCTTGGCCAATGGCCAGGAATGCTGGGAGTTGAAGTCCAAAACATCTGGACATCTTTCTGCCCACCCCTGCTCTCTATAGCAGGGCTTCCCCAACCTGGTGCCCTCCATATGTGTTGGATGATAATTCCCAGCAGGGCTGGCTGGAGGATGCTGGGAGTTGTAGTCTGACATATCTGGAGGGTACCAGCTTGGGGAAGGCTGCATCTATAGTATATCCTGGAAGGAACTCCTCTAACTGCCAGTGTAGAACTTCCCTCTGCAGCAGATATCTTTAAGGTGCAATCCTATGCATGCTCAGACAGAAAAAGTCCTACAACTCAGGCCCATAGCCAGCCTGAGCATAGCCAGTTCAGGGGGCACCAAAAAGGGGGGGGGGCAGTTCATCTAGTTTTCAGGCCTTTCAAAGATAAAACTGTAAACTTTTTAAATTATGTGTTAGTTTTAAAAATCGGGGGGGGGGGTTAGGGGGAAACCCATGCCCCCTCCCCCCCACAACAGGATGCTACAGCATTCCCCAGCAATCCTGGCTGGGAAACGCTGGGACTTGTAGGACTTCTGTCTAAACATGCATAGGATTGTGCCTTTTAACTGCACGTTATCAAGCCCATTCTTTTGAAGTTTAACTTAAAAGAATTCCGTATTATACCCTGGGCCAGTAAACAAATATTTTGCGAGGCAGCCTCATCAGTAAAAGCATTCTAAGAGCAATGAAGTCTTTTGTACATGAAGGGCTCCAGTCGAAATACTGAAGCGTTCTGGGCGGGAGGACTGAATGCACACTCCTAAAATTGATACAAGTGGCACGGGGAATCCATCCTCCCCTGTACATCTTGTTCAGTCGTGTCCGACTCTTCGTGACCCCATGGACCATAGCACGCCAGGCCTTCCTGTCCTGCGCTCTCTCCCGGAGCGTGCTCAAGTTCATATTCATTGCATCGGTGATGCTACCTAGCCATCTCATCCTCTGCCGTCCCCTTCTCCTTCTGCCTTTAGTCTTTCCCAGCATCAGGGGCTTTTCCAGGGAGTTTTCTCTTCGCATTAGGTGGCCAAGATATTTGAGCTTCAGCTTCGGTATCTGCCCTATATACACGTACCACATGCTGCGAAAGAAGGCTAAGCCTGTGCCACTGATCTAATTCTGTGAACACTGTTACGCGGTTCTTGCGTTCGCGGATACCTTCCTTTCGAGGCGGGGGAAACGAACGAAGCGCGGCTCTGCCAGAAAGAGGCGGAGAGAATGAACAGGAAGCCCTCGCCTGTTAAGGGGGCGGCGCCACAGCAGCAACCCGGGCACGTCGCGGCCCCCCGCGGTAGCCACGGCAATCTGGGCCGATCGTAATGCATTAAAACGACAGAAAAGCCAGCGGCATCGAGGAAGCACCGTGAACCCAGCAGCTCCTTTTTTTGCACGCAGGAGCGCTTTCCCCCGCGCCTCCAGCACAGCGAGTCCGGCTCCGCGGGCTTTTGCTGCGCCTCGCTCGGTTTGCACCCGGAGGCCACGAGGAGAGGAGCCGCGCTCGCACGAGGCGGACCGAGCGCCCCGCTGCAAGGACCCTTCCTTGCCAGCGGGCGGCAGCATTGCCCGCCAATTGGGGGCGCTGCCTGCCCGGCGGGGGGCGGCTGGGGGGCCGAGGCGGTGCGAAGGGGCCGTTCTCGCAAGCGAGGCCGCCGAAATCGGCTTCTCTCCTTCGAATTTAAAGACCGCGGTGAAGATGATTTGGGTTTGGTTTTTAAAAAAATGCTTCTCCCGTTTGTGCCATATTTTCATATCGCATCAACAACCGCTTGTGGCTATTCCTCTGGAGCATTTATATACCAGACGGCAGAGGATGAGATGGCCAGATAGCATCACCGATGCAATGAATATGGACTTGAGCACGCTTCGGGAGAGAGCGCAGGACAGGAAGGCCTGGCGTGCTGTGGTCCAAGGGGTCACGAAGAGTCGGACGCGACTGAACGACTGAACAACAACAAAATTTATATACCCCCTTATAGTTGTTGTTGTTCAGTCGTTCAGTCGTGTCCGACTCTTCGTGACCCCATGGACCACAGCACCCCAGGCCTTCCTGTCCTGCGCTCTCTCCCGGAGTGTACTCAAGTCCATATTCATTGCATCGGTGATGCTATCTAGCCATCTCATCCTCTGCCGTCCCCTTCTCCTTTTGCCTTCAGTCTTTCCCAGCATCAGGCTCTTTTCCAGGGAGTTTTCTCTTCGCATTAGGTGGCCAAAATATTGGAGCTTCAGCTTCAGTATCTGTCCTTCCAATGAGCACTCAGGGTTGATTTCCTTTAGGATGGACTGATTTGACCTCCTTGCAGTCCAGGGGACTTGTAAGAGCCTTCTCCAGCACCACAGTTCGAAAGCATCAGTTCTTCATCGCTCAGCCTTCCTTATAGTCCAGCTCTTACAGCCATACGTTGCTACTGGGAAAACCATAGCTTTGATTAGATGGACCTTTGTCGGCAAGGTGATGTCTCTGCTTCTTACTATGCTGTCTAGGTTTGCCATAGCTTTCCTCCCAAGGAGCAAGCGTCTTGTATAAAAAGCAGCCACAAAACGTGCTTTATATTGCTTTTCTGCGATTTAATCTTGAATACAATAGCCAAGGGCAGGCCTTTCTACCTTGCTGTCGGTCTTGCCCTTCTCAATCAACCCTGGCCTGACCTGCACGCAAAGGCCCCCCTGCCTCCTGTTCTGACCTTGCCCAAGGTGCAGTGGTTACCAAACCCGGGCCCTCCAGGTGTTAGACAACAACTCCCATTGTCCCCAGCATGACTGACCAAGGATGATGGGGATTGTAGTAAAAAATGCCCGAGGACCCCAATGTTAGGGTAAAAAGTTATGAAGAGCCCTCTAGGGAAGTGCACATCTTGCATGAACATTTGCCCATAAAACAACCATTTGTGGGCAGAAATTGGTACATGTGCACATGTGGGCAAAGAGTGTCTCAACGTATGTACACACTGTGGCTTCATAAACCAGGCCATGATCAGGTCCTGGCTTAATATCCTGCTTAGTTAACAAACATTAAACTAAGGTTCCCCATTCTAAATGTAACGGGGATTCTGGTTTAAGACAAGCTAAGATTTCCATGTCCAAATCGGGGGGAGAGGGGCGATATTTGGGCTGGATGCTCATTTCTGGCTTCATAAACCAAGCAGGCAAGTTTATCTCCAAACCAAGCCTGTGGAATACTTCCCACCATCACACACTAACTACCAAAGATCTGGAATACATCCAGCCCCTGAGAAAAGTTACATTAGGAATCCACCCACATCAAACTACTTCCTTTAAATACTGTAATTCTTTTTACTGTTCACCACTCAGGAATATCATCTTAGATATAGAGTGGTATATAAATCCTGTAAATTTTAAATGCCCTTAGAAGCAATTGTAGGAAATTATACCCAACATTCCCTGGAAACCGAATTAACCCAATCAGGGTTTACTTTCCTGATGTCAGAGATAGAAGAGGGAGAGAGCCACAGAAACTGTTTGAATGCCAGTGCTCAGCTGTGGACCATATGAAGTGAGGCTAAAGAGGAGAGTACATCTGAGAATATTTAGAGTATTACCATTAGTAAAAGCTACACAAAAACATTAACATCATCAAATAGCCCCAGTGTGGTTTGTTGTGGTTTTGAATACAGAAGATAAGGAGAGTCCTCCTGAAAGAGAACAAAGGCCTATCTAGTCCACCAAATTCCACACAGTGGCCAACCAGATGCCTATGGCAATTCCACAAGTAGGGTATAACCTCTTGCTATTGTTTCTCAGCAATTGGTATTCAGATGCATGCTGCTTCTGATTCTGAAAGAAGCATATTTTATTTATTTATTGCATTTACATCCCACCTTTTTTCCTCCAAGTAACGGAAGGCAGCATACATAATCCTCCTCTCCATTTCATCCTCACAACCCTGTGAGGTGGGTTAGGCTGAGAGTCTGTGATGGCCCAAAGTCACCCAGTGAGCTTCTATAGCCAAGTAGGGACTAGAACCCAGATCTCCCGGCTCCCAGTCCAACACTGCAGCCACTGCACCACATTGACATATATAGCCATCGATAGTTTTGTCCTCCATGAATTTGCCTAATCCTCATTTAAGGCAGTCTAAGATGGTCACCGTGACTTCATCTAGTGCAAGTGAATTCCATAATTCAACCTCCCCCTGTGTGAAGAATTCCTTTTTTTTGCCTGTCCTGAATCTCCAACCATTCAATTTCATTGGATGACCTCAGGATCTAGTATTACGGCAGAGGGAGACAAACTTCTCTCTATCCACTTTCTCCACACGATGCATATTTTGTACACATCTATCATCTTTTTTCTAAAGTAAAAAGCTCCAAACATTGTAACCTTTCCTCATAAGGGAGTACGCTGCCCCCGATCATTTTGGTTGCTTTTTTCTGAACCTTTCCAGCTCTACAATATCCTTTTGGAGGTGTGACCAGAACTGTACACAGTATTTATTCCAAGAGTGGTTACACCATAGATTTGTGTAGGATATTGCCAGTTTTGTTTTCAAGTCCTTTCCTAACATGGAATTTGCTTTTTCACTGGGTCAACTTTTACATTAAGACCATGACCCCCTGATGCCCTTCCTGGTCAATCATAGCCAACTCAGATCCCCTCCGTGAACATGTAAAGTTAGGAATTTTTGTTGCCCCAGTATGCATCACTTTACACTTATGTACACTGAACTGCATTTGCCATTTTAATGCCCATTCACCCAGCTTGGAGAGATCCTTTTGTACCTCTTCACAATCCCTTTTTGTTTTTACGACCTTGAATAATTTGGTGGCATCCACCTCACTGCTCACCCTTAATTCCAGTTCATTTTTGCACAAGTTAAAAAGCATTGGTCCCCACCCACATAAGTGGGGGACCCCACTTCTTACATCCATCCATTGCAAAAACAGCCCATTAATTCTTGCTCTCTGCTTTCTGTTCTTAGCAAGTTACTGATTTATAAACAGACCTCTCCTCTTATCCTATGACTGCTAGGTTTGCTTAGGAGCTTTTGGTGAGGGATGTTAGCACCATCACTAAGCGTTGCTAGCCTAACATCTCTGACACAGTAGAACTACAATGAACATAGCCTTTAGTAAAGCATTAGTACCACCCACCCAATACTTTCCCTTGCTAGCTTTCAAAGTGCATTACAAAGGAAGTTTAGCAGGATCCCAACTACAAAGCCCAAAGAAGCAGGGAGACTTGCCTAAGGTCACAGTGCAGGTTTGTAGCAGTGTCTGGAACTCCAGGACTCTAATATTTTGCTGCTCTAACATCATCTTTCCAGCACCAAAGATTGCACATCACCATCTCACATTGTCTGTAAACCACACCTGCAAGAGATTAACTGTCCGTAAAGGGAAACCTCAGGCTTCTCCAGGCTCAGTCTCTGCCAGGCAGGCACAAATACATGTAACTGCTGCTTTCCCTACAGCAAGGTTTTAATCTCCTGGGCTTTCAGACAGCATAGCTTTTATTTTATGCAACACATGAAAATAACACTCTGCACGTTACCAGTACAGCTCAGTTATGTGCATACCTGAGAAGTTATCTCAATTTAAATGAACAAGCTATAAGGATATGCAAGGATTTCTGGCATTCCAACTATTTCTGTAATTTAGTAGCCAGCCATGCTAGTCTTTGTTGCAGCAAAAATAATAGAGTCTTGTGGTATCTGAAAGACAAACACAGTTATTGGAACATGAGCATTCGTAGGTGAGACAAGCCTACATTATCAATGAACAAAGTGGCTGTAAACCTGGTAGACTTTTTTTGTGTTCCTAAGATATAAAATACTTTAATATCGTATTTCTAAAATGACACAGTGCACTCTCGCTAGCAGTGCTGGAACTACCTCAGGAAGTGCCTTACTGTGTGGTTTGTGCTTTCCTAGTAGTCACTTGGTATTAAATCCAATTCAGTTTCTTCTACCAGCTCTGTGTCCCAGAGGAATCAGCATTAAAGGAAGGCCCCAGAGAGCTTCAGAATACTGCAGGACATCACTGACTGTTTGGAATATCCTTGGCAAATAATGCATCCTTCATGTTGTTGTTGTTCAGTCGTTAAGTCGTGTCCGACTCTTTGTGACCCCATGGACCATAGCACGCCAGGCCTTCCTGTCCCAGCCTTCCTGTCCTCCGCTCTCTCCCGGAGTGTGCTCAAGTTCATATTCATTGCATCGGTGATGTTATCTAGCCATCTCATCCTCTGCCGTCCCCTTCTCCTTTTGCCTTCAATCTTTCCCAGCATCAGGGTCTTTTCCAGTGAGTTTTCTCTTCGCATTAGGTGGCCAAAATATTTGATAGGCAATATGATATTGCCATATTCAGCATACAGCTTGAGACAGGAGCGCTGAATACAAGTGAATTGCCACAAACAGATAAAAACACAGACAAAATAATTGCTGCAGCACCCCGACAATAAAATTAGGTGTAGTTTCTTTGGAAAAGAAGTGCAATTTTCCAAATACAAAGAAAGGGTGCATACTTAGTGCTGGATCAGCTATCCTAGGGACTGTAAGGCCTACTTTTGAAGACAGCATGTGCAGTATGCTTCAGTAACGCTTTCAGCTATTCCAGCAATCAGTCCCTTAGTCCTGAGTGCAGGTCTAGGACTGAGCAACCTGTTCAGATGTTGACTTCCATGAGCAACGGTCTTAGTTTTTTGGCAACCTAGCTGTGAAACAGTTACAACAAACTGTGGGAATGCACACAGTCACCACACACACACACACCCCTACCTGCCAGCTTCACTTCTCCCACTAAAGCAAGTTCTATTTGCATATGCAGAGTGACATCAGAGTGCTGGTTCTTTTATAGGGAAACCCGACTATCACATTTATATGCTGCTCCACCCTAATCTAATCCTAATCTAAATAGATTCCAGAGTGGTGAACAACAAGAGATAAAATGAACCAAAGATAAAAAGAAGAAACATAATATTAAGATTATTCTTTGAAAAACAGAGTACCAATAAAATGGAGGCTGGTTAGCCAAGGACGGCTTCCTGGAAAAGAGATGTTTTCAGGAGACTCCAAAAACAACCCAATATTGGTGGCTGCCTGACCTCCAGAGGGAGGGAGTTCCATAGGATGGGAGCCACCACACTGAAGGCTCTTCTCCAGGTGGACTCCAGCCAGACCATAAGCCCACATGGAACCACCAAGAGCATGCCCTCTGATTACCTCAGTGATTGGGTAGGTTGGTATGGGAGAAGGCGCTCTCTCAGGTATCCTAGTCCCAAGTTGTTTAGGGCTTTGTACACTAGTACGAAGACCTTAAAACTGGCCCAGTAGCGAATAGGCAGCCAGTGCAGTTCCCTCAGCAAAGGAGTTGCATGCTGAAAAGGGGCAGTTCCCGATTACAGCTGAGCTGCTGCATTCTGCACTAACTCCAGCTTCCATAGCAGCCTTAAGGGTAGCCCCACATAGAGCCCATTGCAGTAATCCGGTCTTGAGGTTACTAGCACCTGGAACAACATAAAACACGGGGCCTGGAACACCATGCATGCATTAAAACACACACACCGTGAACAGCTTTCCCTAAATTGGCCTTCCTCAACCTGGTGCCCTCCAGATGTTTTGGGCTCCAACTGCCATCAGCTCCAGCCAGCATGGCCAATGGTCAGGAATGCTGGGAGTTCTAGTCTAAAACATCTGGAAGGTGCCTGGTTGGGGAAGGCTGCCCTAAATGTTACAATAAAGTCTACACAGAAGTTGTGACCCCAGCAACCTCAAAGTGAAGGCCCCTTCTCCTGGGATCCTTACAGCCTGGACTCCTCCCACATGTCTGGGGGCATCTGACATTTCCTGCTCATGCTGCAAAGCTAATATGAGAAGGAGCCTTGGGTGTTCCCATTGTAGACCCAACTTTATTTTGGACGGTTTAAACTCAACCATTGTTTAACTTCTACGCATGATATAGATAAGCACTCAAATTGCTTCGGCTATTGGGCGGTATAGAAATGAAATAAATAAATAAATAAATAAATAAATAAATTGCAAGCAAAGTATACATATCAGCACTGAGATGTCCCGTCCTTTTTATTCAGGACAGTGAAACAGGGATAACCAAAAGGGAATGACTTCAGTCTAATGTCCAGGCACTAATGTATTAGAACTTGCCAGTCTGGACCATCTGGCACCCTTCCTTGCCTTCCATTGCAGGATATGCGTGTCAGTGCACCAGAATATTTCTTTGTCACTCACCCATCAAGAAGGCAAACTACTACAGGGAATTCATATGTGCAACTTCTCTTCTTGTCTGCTGTGCCAAAAACAAGCCTATTGATGCTAATCTACCCAGTCTCACAGCTGAGATGCTTTTCTGTGGTTAAGCCCCTTATAATGGTTTTACTAAAATCCCCTTTTGATGGAAAGAAATCCCAGCTGGAAGTTCAGGCAACACCATAATGTGAGAGTCTGTGGGTCTCTTTCCCCAGCCTCACAAAAGCCTCTAATCGACCGGAAAATTTGCTGGAGGCCAGAAGTTTGGGCCTGCAATTATTTTTAAGGGATTATCAGGAGAGAATGGGAGGTGCTTAGCATTCTTCCCCTCCCTCCCTCTCTCTCTCTCTCTCTCTCTCTCTCTGTTTTGTTCTCTGCTGCTTTTAGTCAGATTCAGCAAGAACCCTCCACCACTGCAGCTGAGGAACTGAGCATCCTGGCTGCGATTGTCCCACCTCTCCGAAGAACAGAAGTCAGATGGCTGGAGAGAAAGTTGCCAGATTTTTTAACTGGCCAGCTCCTGGGGCTTTAACAGCATCCTGACATGCAAGCATTTAACAGGTAACGTTTAGCATGGAGACAAAGTGTTGGGGAAAGGAAGGAGGCACATAGCCAGGTGGAGCCTGGCTGGTCTAAGGTTGTGCTCACTAGCAAAGAAAGCAAAGCACCAAAATGTTATCAGGCTGGCTCTGACATCTGCTGGCTTTTCAAGCCCCGATTCTGTTTATTTTGCAGGATGCAGTTTTACTGGTTAGCCCAATGAAATAAGGGCCACTTGTAGGAAAAGAACAATGAAATATAGTCAGAAGGCTCATCATCTGTACAGTACTTTCAACATTCAGAGCATTTCACATGCATGATCTAATTGTAACCCTTTACAACAACCCTGTAAGGTAAATCAGTATTTTTATCTCCATATTAAAGATGAGGGAGGTCTCTGTGGCTTGCTTAAGGCTACCTAGTGAGTTCTGGCAATGATGAGATTCAAATCAGGGACTTCCTGATTCATAGCTCAGTCTCTTAGACACAACACTACTACAGAAATTAAGATATATGACGATATTTCCAGGAAATAGTATCTTGAGGAGCAAATAGCAGCTTAAGGGGTAGGGAGCAATTTTCAGCAGAAAGACAGCATGTGTGTTTAGTTTCGAGAAAGATAAAGAAAAACAGAAAGAAAGAAAAAGAAAGAAAGAAAGCAAGCAAGCAAGCAAGCAATGGCTAGATGTAACTACTTAACATGTAGTTTATTTATATTTATTTATTTATTTATTTCATTTCTATACCGCCCAATAGCCGAAGCTCTCTAGTTTGTCCCATAGAGGTCAAAATAACAGATGACTTATCCTAGGCATGAGTGAGTTAGCTGAAAGGCTGAATTTGCAGTTGTTTAAGAAGACTTGGCAAGGGCTTGGGAAAATGCAAAGCTGAAGACATCCCCAATGCTTCAGACCTAGGAGGTAGCTATAACAGTGTAATAGTCCAATGCTCGCACATTTATTCAGAAGGCTGCCTGACTGATGCAGTCCTCCAGAAGTGTACATAGGATTGTTCCCCAACAGTTTTTGCAGGAATTCGTCCCACCTGTACCACTATTGAGATGTTGGGTTTCAGCTGGCTGGGGTCTCGCTGCTCCTGCAGTGTATAAAAAACTTTTAGACCTGCCAGGTTCCTCCCTATAAGGGACAAAGATAAGGGCCATAATTTATACTACAAACAAATATAACCTGGCATAAAAACTTTGATTTGATATCAGTTAAACTGTCAGGTCTCCCCTGAAGAATCCTGGGAAATATAGTTTGTTGGGGGCACTTAGAATTCTCTCAGAGATTTCCTAGCCCCCTCTCACAGAGCTACAGTTCCCAAGGTTCTCTAGGGAAGGGAAAATGACTATTACACCAGTTAAAATGTGTAGTGTGCATATGCTCACAGAGTTTGTTTTCACCACGTTCAATTTGAGATAGCAGTAAGACACCCAACAGCAACAGAGTATAGTCTGGAGACGTGAGAAAGGAAAGGTGAAATATCAGAGCACATCCAAATGCCTACTTCCCTCTGTGATGGTTGAACTAAGTACAAAGTCGTGGTGGAGCGGGGGTGAAGGCTACCTGACAGAACAGTCACCAACTTGCACCACACTTCTGCTGCTGGGATTGATCCATTTCAACCAGCGGCAATCAGCCCGAAGACTGTACATGCTCTGTTGTTACTTTGTTATAATAAGGTTTTTTTTTTAATTGCCTATATCGCCTATATCTTCTGCCTGTATTGGTGAAAATGCAGGTTAGAAGCGTTTTAAATAGACACAGTACCCATGTGGATTCAGGTCTCAGACACCGTAGTGCAACATGCCTGTTACTATGCGGTTTTTAATTTTTGTGAACTGCTCAGAGAGCTTCGGCTATGGGGAGGTATAGAAATATAATAAATAAATGAAATGAAATAACTGGACATGCACAAGAATCATGAGCCATGCCGAGGACAAGGCACATTTCCCCCCCAAGATCTCTGCAGAAAGTGGGAAGGCACAACCGCTAAATTAGATCCAGACAGAAGTAAACAAGAAAGGGAAATGTCACAGAAACCCTAGTCAGGTTCATGTGTACTCTGCACTAAAAATAAAGTAAAATTCTGTGTCCAGGAAATTCAATGTCTACACCAACAAAAACAGAAATTAAGCAGTCTATATAAACATATGCAATTTTGCATATAGTTTTTTCCCCCTTATTTTGCATAAATTATTCTGGTTTTGCTAGTCATGGGACTTTGCAGGGAGCTACAGATAGTATCCAATTATGTTCCAGTGCTAGTACAAATGAGATTTAGCTACCATAAACCAACGCTTGTGCAATACAACTAGCACTTGCTAGGGCAATTGAAGAAAGCAACAATTTGCATCCACATCCCCCAACCACTGGATTCAGACACTTCTCTGGCTTTTGAGATTTCGGCAGGCATTGCCCACAGAAACCCATGAGGGCTAGAAACAAACGTCTTTTTATTTTTTAAATAAAAGCTGACATTCTCAGATAAAAATGTAAGTAGTAATTGTAGACATCAAAGCAAAGGTAAATGAATATCTGAGGGTGTTGAAAGCAGCAGACTAGTTAGGGCTGAAATGAGCCCTTTGATTTGATCAGAAAAGGTCACTAGAAATATTGATAAGTGTGGTTTTGCCTGTACTCAGAAATGTTGATGTTGCTGGGGTGGGAGGACAAGGAATACTGGAAAGGCTATTGTACATCAATGTGAAATACCAAAACCTAAATACAAGTAGTTAATATGTTTACATTAATTTCTTAAACAATGTAATTAAAATAAACATTTAAAAATTAGCAAAAAATACTACCAGGTACCCTACTAGTTGTCAATTGTTCTACTGCTTTGGTACTCGCTGCCCAGAACAGGTTTACCCTTTAGTGAGCAACTGAGAAGAAAATAAGAACATTCCCATGTTCAGATCTCTATCAACAATGAAAACATACACAGACATTTTCAGGCCCCACAAAGAGGGAGAAGGAGGCCTCATTATCCTAAAGCTGGGTGGATTTCCCCTGTCCTGACTTTATGCCAGTATTTATAACTCATGGCCATAACAGACATTCCTGAGGGAAGTACTGTAATAGCACAGAGAGGAGAAACATCCAAGTACCACCTACGTCTATGGAAAAATTCACAGTCCCAGCACAAACCCAGGTGCTGCTCCTTCAGGCAGACAACCTGGGCTTGCATTCAGAGTACCACTCCCATAGTACAGGAACTGCCGATGGGCCAAGATGCTATTCTCAGTGCTAGAACGGTGTGTTACGCACCTCCTCTGTGCAGCCAGGCACAAAACAAAGGCCTGCTTCGCTGACCCTAGGATAGGGTTTACACAAACCACAAGCCTTGGAATAGGTTAAGTATCTGCTGCAGAAAAGACACAGTGTGAGGGAAATGATACACACAAGCTGTTCATGTTCGGTGCAATACTTGCTAGGTGAATGAAGGTTTGAGCTTGTTGACAGCTAAGGGATTTGGTGCCCAGGTTAACCTCGGTCTCAAAAAGTGGTGTACTGGTAAATTTTGAAGTGCAGGCACTCATCATGACAGTGTCCACAGCCACAGCCATTCCCCCAAGGAGAGTCCAAAAATGCAGGCAGTGAGTTGATCCATATCAACAAACTAGTTCTAGTAGTTCTTCTCTCCACCAAGAGCAGGTTTTCTGTAAAGCGTATGGGTCTCAATTGCCCATTAAAGACCAAGCCACCCGAAAAGACTTTGCATTACAACAGGGATAGCTCACAGCAATGTGCTGTTGCTGGGAAAATTGCAGCTACTGTTAAGTACAGAGGGAGCAGGGAAGCCTGAGCAGGGTGGCAGATGATGACATCATCTCTGCTAATTAAAAAAAGTAATAATCCCAGTGCTTTGACCCTGCAAGCCCTGGCTCCACTACACCACTGCCAACAGCTGTCCGGAGATCTAGTCATGGGTCATGTCTGCCCTTGGCCAAGATCCAGTCCAGTTTCACTGTACCACTTATGGATGATGGTGTCACTGCTGACTGATCCCAAAAGGGCCTACCTATACTTTCACAGGACTAGCAGACATGCAGGAAAGTAGCAGAGGTCTAAAGGAGATAAGTTTTCATTACAAAATATAAATATATATTAACATATCTGGAATTCAGTATTTTATAGGAAGTCAGTTTCTATAGGCAGTCCATCCAAATAATACAACTAGAGCTGATGGGGGGGGGGGAGACTATTTGCACATATTTACTTAATTTTAAATATATTTGGTTGAATCCAGACCTAGTTAGTTGCACCTAGTTCCCATTACTCAATGGGACTTCAGCCATGATTAGTTTCAGTGGGACGTAAGATCAACTAACTTATGTCTGGATCCAACCCTAAAGTCTGAGAAAAGTTAAAAGAGGCTTCTCATATTTCGATATTTGCTAGCAACAAATGCAACAGGAGTGAGAAACCTGTTCTAATTCAGAAGTGAAAGAGGAGGCCTTTGGGTTCCACGGCACCTATCACATTTTCAATACAGACCATACTTCATGCTCCAAAACACAGATTCCTCCCATTTCCTTTCTATAAGCTTCCTGTCCACATCTGGACTTCCAAACTCATGCTGAGAGATGCAGAGTTAGAAATGGAGGATCTGAGCCTGGAACTTAGACTAAAAGGTAAAGGTGTCCCCAACCAGTCGTGTCCGACTCTAGGGTGCGGTGCTCATCTCCATTTCTAAGCTGAAGAGCCAGCGCTGTCCGAAGACGCTTCCGTGGTCATGTGGCCGGCATGACTGAACACCCAGGTACATGGAACGCTGTCACCTTTCCCACCGAAGCGGTGCCTATTTATCTACTTGCAATTTCTTGCTTTCGAACTGCTAGGTTGGCAGGAGCTGGGACTGAAGACGGGAGCTTGCTCCGTCACGCGGCACTCGGGTCTCAAACTGCTGTCCTGCCGACCTTCCGGTCTGCAGTTCAGCAGTGGGAACCTGGAACTTAGACTAGCATGAGCTAAGTGAAACTAAAAAGGTTCAGGAGCCAAACTAGCCATGATGGTGACAGAAACTTCTTTTTCAGATGTCCATCTAATTCACACTTAAAGTGGGCATGGGACATGTCATGACTGGGAGGTTCACATGATCCCCGCCTCATGCACTGAAAGCGTATGTGAGGGGGTTGCATTGGCTTAGCCTGGCACCTACTGCTGAGCTGTGTGCTGTCCACTCTCCCCATCAGCCATGTGGAGGGGTTTACATGCACTCCAATGTATGTGCACAGGGCTCCTGCACCACGGGGGGAATCCTAGTCCAATCAGGATTCCCCCTCACATGGAGGAGTTCTATATTAGTATGCGCATGATGCACAGCAGTGGCGGAGTTAGGCCAGTGGGAACCTGCAACCTCTTCACATATGCTTTCAGCACATGGGGGGCAGGTCATGCAAACCCCTTACCATTAAAGAATACATGGGGAGAGGAGTGCTAAACCCTTCCACTCCTTCAGTATCACTTCTATGTCCTGGCACCAAGCAAGAGTGTTGGACTGGGACTTAGGAGATCCGGGTTCTAGTCCCCACTCGGCCATGGAAGCTCACTGGGTGACTTTGGGCCAGTCACACACTCTCACAGGGTTGTTGTTGTGAGGATAAAATGGAGAGGAGGAGGATAATGTAAGCCGCCTTGGGTTCCTTGCAAGAGGGAAAAAGGGGGGGTATAAATGCAATAAATAAATAATAATAATAAAATAATAATAATTTCTCTATCCCCTTATACATGAAACTTTGGTCAGTTTCACAGATGCACACATATCAATTATTCAGCACACTGAAAAGCATAGTGCTTGAGCTGTTGCGAGGGGATTTCAACATTCCACCTGTGGTGTTTGATCTTCAGTGGCTCAATCACCTGTGTGCCATAGGCTGGTGCTGCTGTCAGAAAGTGATACCTTCCAGATGTTTTGGACTACAACTCCCAGGATCCTGACCCTTGGCCATGCTGGCTGGGCCTGATGGGAGTTGAAGTCAAAAACATCTGGAGGGCACTAGGCTGGGGGAGGCTGTGGTAGAGCATGCATGTGTGAACTGATCCCTTTCATAGAATCACAAAGGCGGAGGGCGCTTTGTCGTCCACCTAGTCCAGCCCAGTGCTCGATGCAGAAAATCCAGAGTTACAGAATCCCAAACAGATGGTTGATCCACCTTTGCTTGAAGACCTCCAGTAGGTAATTGGTTCCATTGTCAAACTGCTCTTACTATAAAGACATTTCTCCTAATGTTCAACCAAAATCTATCCTCCTGTAACTTAAGACAATTAAATCTAATCCTGTCCTCTGCAGCAGCAAATAACAGTTTTTTGCCCTCTTCTGTGCGATAGCCCTCCAGATATTTGAAATGTGCTATCATGTCCCCTTCTCATCTTCTCTTCTCTAGGCTAAAAATACCCAGTTCTTTCAACCTTGTGTTCTGTACCCCTCACCATCTTCGTTGCCTCCGTCTGAACCCGTTCTAGTTTCTCTACAATACATCCTTCTTAAAGTGCAAAACCCAGAAGTGGACACAGCCTAAAATCGCATTAGCCTTTTTTGCAGTCGAGGGCCAGCCTTCCCAAGAGGCGAGGTGAATCCCCTGCCTCAGGTGGCAGAGCAGAAGGAGCAGTGAATTGCACACTCTGCCTCCATCGGGGGGGGGGGGCACTGCAGGTGCTGCCGGACAGGCAGGCACTCCAGAGAGCCCCACCAGCTGCTCTCCCACTGTGACATTTGCCACAGCAGGAGAGCAGAATCAACAGGGCTTTCCGGAGCTGCTGCCCAGCCTGGCAGCAGAACAGCGGCTGCTCCAGAGAACCCCGCTAGCCCCATTCTCCCACTGCAAATGCCGCCAGGGAAGTGCAACCAGTGGAACTCTTGGAGCAACCACCCGCCCTCTGGCTCGCCCTGACACTCAGGGTGAGCCAGAGGCCGGGCGGGCTCTCTGAAGAGCCGCATCGGCTGGAAAAGTGGCCAGTGGAGCTTTTCAGAGAGCCAGCCAGGCCCAAATGCCTGGCTCTGAGGGGTCCTCCCTCAGAGCCAAACCTTGTGGGACGGGTATCCCTGGAGATCGCCTGTATCATGGCTCTCAGGAAGGACCCCTCAGAGCCAGGCATTTGGATGTGTCCAACTCTCTGAAGAGCCACACTAGCCACTTTTCATGGCCAACACGGCTTGTCAGAGAGCAGCAGCAACAGTGTCAGCAATGTGGAGGTAGGCGGGAAACACAGCACGCAGCGTGGCCTTGGGGGCAGACAAGCCAAGCGGTTGGGGAGAGATGTGGCAAGGGGTGCGGGGGATGGGAGATGCAGCAGTGGGTCGGGAGATGTAGCACATAGCAGAGGAGATGCAGCAGGGGTGGGGTGGAGAGACACAGCACGTGGCAGGTTGGGAGGGAGGGGAGACGTGGCTGGGAGGTGGAGGGGAGATGCGGTGGAGGCGCCCACATGCTCTGTCGGCACAGGCAGCAGGACAGCTTGCACTGGCCCTGTTGCAGCCAGATCAACACTGCGAACCCATGTTCAGCTGTGGATCAATTGCAATCCTGAGATCCTTTTCAAATGTACCTCTGTCAACATTTGGGTTTTTGCTTTGTTTTTTGCCTAAATGCAGAATTTTGCATTTGTCTCTGCTGAACTTCATTTTGATTCTCTGGAATCCTAACGTCTGAGTCCCATAATTGGTACAGTTGCTCCACGAATTTGAAGCTACCAGATGTTGTCTTTAAATGAGCATCTACTGGAAGCTACTGAACCAGGAGGAAAATGCTTCTTTTTACACCTTAGTTGGGGTTGACAGAAGCCACCCACTGCTTATATTGGGTTTCAGGCAAAGGTGAAGTGGGGTTCACCAGAGGCGTGCAGTGCTAGAGGCTTAATTTTTGTAGATAAGCAGGACTGCAGGGGCAAAACCTATGTCAATATGAATCCTATGGAAAATATTGCTCTTGTAGGCCGAAGAGAGACTGGTTATGTTTGTGTATTCAGGCACTGTATATATGAAGATATTTTAGAAGCCTCTATACTTAGCCATTGTGGTTTAGATCTTTTTCCAGGCCAGGGATAATTGTGTAAGCATGTAGTCAGCGGTGGCCAAACAGGAACTTTTAAACTATGCAATCATTGCCAATTTTGTGAAGAAGATTTGAGAGAAGTGTAACCTGAGACCCAATTATTAAAGAAAACAACAACAAGAAAGCCCAACAAACTCAGCCGCTATTGTAAGTTGCTTGTTCATACCTTGCCATATTTGATTGGCCATTTCAAGTCAAGATCTTTCTAGCTAGCCAAGTCAAACTGGGGGGGGGGGGGCGCTACAGGAAGTGATGACGTAAGTGACTTAAGTAGTGGCTGTGCTTCCTTTCTGAGTCAGATATGAATCAGTGCTACAAAATGATGCTAGGAAGTGGTCTCTCTCTTCCAAAAGAGAAATGAGGACACTTGACCGCCTGTGGTCATAAGAACTAGAGTCAGTTTTCATAGCTGGGAGGACTGGAGAGGGGTGATCATTAACAAGGCCAAAAGCCTGCAGCGGTAATTATATTTTCCTTGCAAAGTTTTTCCTAAACCTGCATTGTGGAGAGTTATACTTCACTTTCTTTCCAAGGACACTGGTGTTTACTGTGGTTTAGCAACAAGTTGAAGCTGACTTAACTTGCAGCTGTCCAGAACCATCCGCACCGCAGCGACCTGTTATCACCTATATAGTAAATATATGCAAATATGTGTGGACAAATGTACTTTAGTTTAACCGCAGTGAAATATTTTGGGGCCTGAGATGGAAAATCCAAATGGTGGCCCCATCCCATAGCACGGGTTGGGGAGGGATAGATTCAAATGATGAGCTTTGCTAAAAAAAAAAAAAAAAGCTGCTACTTGGAATTGGTTGCATGACTATGGCTGGTAGCATGTCTCCAGACTTGCTAGAAATGAGGGACTGACCCAGTTTAAGACAGTAGTCTGCCAGTAAAGTGATAGTGTCATTACTGTCATTATTGTTTCAGATATCTGAGAAGTTTAATCGCCTCTTTTGAATATATGTTGGCAAAACATTCTGGAATCTTTTAGGGTAAATGCTATTAAATCAAAGTGACATGTACTCCTTATGATAACTATTTTTCTAGATAATGTAATGTGATTTGGTCGTTCTACTGGTGTCCCCAAGAACATGTGATACATTGAGGCCCACGAATCCTATACATATCTTGGTGAGATTTTGTTTTTATTTATTTTTAGTTTTAAATAGATTAGAGCTGGCAAGTACTGCTGAGAAGTGCTTATAAACAGATTATTCCTTCACTAACCCTGAATTGTAACAGTGGACATTGCACAGATTTGTTTTAGGGGCAAACTACACGCCATGTAATTTGCCCTTGCATTATTTAATTTTAGGAAATAAAGAGCCAGTGCAGGAGAATAAACTGGATAGGGACCTTGGCACAGGAAAGTGGGGCTTACAGCTTTTGTGACAGCAACAATCCTGTTCAGAACTGCCTCCCTGCATACCTGCTATGCACAATGGGAGGAAATCACTAGTGGGAGCTCTACTCCTACTGCAATAGCAGGCGTGGGATGTGGGAATGATTCTGACTGGGACTGCAGAGGGGACAAAGGTTTAAAGTCCCCTTTCCTCCATGCCACAGCCCTAACCCAGCCATTAATTTTAAAAAATGCAACTATGCAAGGACAAACTATCTGAGACATGCCATATCTAGTTTAGCTCCAAGTTGAATTATGATCCACGGTTAACTTTCAAAAGATCATGAAAAATTAGCATTATTCTGGAGATCCATACAATCCCAAAAACAGCCTGATGCAAGAATTAGGAACCTTCTTAACAAAACTGATTTTAATTGAATTACTGTGATTGCTTTTTTTCAACACGTGAATATTTTAAATGCATCAGCCTTCACTTGCTTTTTAAAAAAGCTTTCTCTTGCTTATATTTTAGGAAATTATGGACTGATTTCAAATGCACAAGTTATCAGTTTAACTAAGCTAATTATATTACTTAAAAAACAACAACACCAGATTACTTAAAGGCAATAGAGAGGTTCAGCTCTCAGAGCCTACTATTACCCCTAGACAACTCAAGGAAACAAGGGCCATGACACAAACAATTGGAGTGGATTAGGGTAGATAACTTCTTCACCATTGAGGACAGCTTCACAAATTATATAATGAACTGCAAGGTCTGGGTAATTTGCATCTTAGTAGCATGTGATCAACATGGTGAGGACTAAGTAACAACTGGTGGGTATATTGCATACGTTCTAAAATATTCTTAGCTGTTGTTAATTTCAAATGTGAAAAACCTGATTTACAACCCAATGCTAAGTATATTTATTTGAGACTAAGCCCCATTCATTTAAGTGGAACTAATGTCCAAGCAGAAAAATACATGCAATGGCGAAAATGGAAAATAACTGTTGTTTTTATTACATTTTCCAGTGTGTCCCGACACTTACTTTTTTAAAAGAAGACAAAATCATTAAAAAAGGGAAGGGAAGGATGTGTGTGTTTGTCTGTGCACGTGCACACTGGATGCTGGTGGATCTGATGTCAGTGGGGCAGTACACCCGCTCCAGATTTCAGTCAGAACCAGTCAAAACTTTAAAGGAGCTATTCAAGGTCAGAACTTTAGAGTTCTGACTGATTCTGACTGAAACCCAGAGCGGATTCATCACTCCACTGACATCAGAGCCACCAGCCTCCACTCTGTGTGTGTGTGTGTGTGTGTGTCTACGTGTGTGTGACAGAAACAGACACACACACACAAAGAGATAGGGGGTATGAGTTGGCTGGCAGAAGGGCGGGGAGAAAAAGAAGTATTTGCTTTCTGTAAAATAGGTTTCTCTGTGTCATTTCATTCATTCATTCATTCATTTCATTTCTTCAATTTATGAGTCACACAATAGCCCAAGCTCTCAGGGCAACATACATAATAAAAGCAAAAACAATAAAACCAATGACAAAACCAAATAATAAAACACATTAGAAGTATTGTTTTTAAAAGCAGTAGCAAAAAATCAGCATTAGAAAGAGATAAAGTGCATTCAAAGGAATGGTTTAGTGTGTTGGGGTTCAGACCCCACATCTGCCTTGTACTCAGTCTTTGGGGCAGATTACTTGTTCTTTGTGACTATTCCCATGGTAGCCATTTTGTGGTGGTGCCCATGACAGTTTCTCAAATTGACAAATGTGCCTGCGAGCCCAAAAAAGGTTGCCGCCCGTGCCTTGAAGACACAGCGCTGGCTCACACATGTGCATTACAGCACTAACTTCCTGATCACTGCCCGTAACTTCCGATCCACCCATTTTATCCATATTACCTGCCTGCCATCTGCTCCAACAGGTACAATGTAATTGCCTTGTATAGAAGACATACATTCTTGTCAATGTCAGCACCACAGTGCTTTGTCAGTATAGTTTCTAAAATGAAAAACAACATTGCTACCTGCTCCAACGTTGGAGGTGTGCAAACATGGTCTTTTAAAAAAAAAAATTAAAAAATGCTTGAAGACTGAGATACAGAGGGAGGTGGGAGCTACTATACTTAAGTCACAGAGCACATGTTTTGCATGCCAAAGGTTCAAGGTTGAATCCAGAAGAGGCTGGTGGATCTGATGTCAGTGGGGTGGTAAATCCGCTCTGGGTTTCAGTCAGAACCAGTCAAAAGGAACTATCCAAGGTGCTTCTGTATCTTGGATAGCTCCTTTAGATTTCTGACTGGTTCTGATTGAAACCCAGAGCAGATTCAATGCCCACTGACATCGGAGCCACCAGTCACCACTACTTCAGTCCTAGCATCTTTAGTACTGAGTGTCATTAACATATAGGAGGAAAATAGCCCTGCCTGAGATCCTGGTTAGACGAGATGATACTGGGCTAGAGGACAAATAGCTTGAGCTGGTATAAGCCTGCTTCCTTGGATATATAATATAATATAATATAATATAATATAATATAGCACTGCTAGGCACTTAAAAGATTCTGGCCCCAGACCCCTAAGATAAAACCCAAATCAGCATAAAACCTATATATGCTAATTTATATCTATATATCCAAATTTAGAAATAATTACTAGAATTTAGTTAAATTTCATAGGAGGCCAATTAATTCCTCATCCAGATCATCTCAAGTAAAATAAATTCTTCCATTAATTTGCACCCTGATCCAGATCATCCCAAACCAATGGAAAAAGTATTTTTCTATGCTTAATTGCCATGCAGGGGAAATTTGGGGGGGGGGGGTTTCCCAGGATGTGGGAAGGGGAGTGTTAACCCTTCCTTCTCCAACTGCAATCCTCCTTGAAAATTGCACCCTGCATGGCAATTAAGCTGAGAAAAAAAGGACAGTCAGAGCTGTGTGGAACAGATTTGGGGCCCAGGGAAATAGATTCAGAGCCCTGGGATTTGGGGCCCTGGGAAATAGATTTGGGGCAGGACCCCCTGGCCTGGGCCTAGCAACACCCATCTGCGTGTGTGTGTGCATGTGTAGGGGCAGGTATCCCCAGGAAGGCAAAACCCACATGAGGGAAACTTTGCAGCCTCTGCTACTGTGCTTCCTTTTCCTTTGCCGAATGCAGTTGTTTTTTTCCATCTGCTTCCCCCCTCCCCCCGCACCCACTCCCTGCCTCCTTAAGAGTTTTGCAAACCAGAGATGTCACAGCAGAATCCATTGTTAGGGAGGCAAAAATGTAGTGGCCCAATGTTCTAAAATGCAACTCAGGTTAATAGTGCCCAAACAGAGTTTAAGATGTTTTGGATTTTTTTAAACTAAACAGGTGCATACAAGTCGATGCAACAAATGATGGGGGGGAAGGGTAAAAATGCACTTCAGACAGAACATCGTCTGTTCACAGGCAACATCAAATGGCAGGAACATTGAAATGTGATTGCAAATCTAGCTTGCTGTGTGGTCATCCATCCATTTAAAAAACATGATAGAGAAATTTCTTAAAATACAGACTATTTTTAAAAACATAAGTGAATTAAAAACTGCATTTCTACCATTCATACACCAACAACAGGAGAGAGGCTCAAAAACACATGTGAAATTGGTCATGGTTAAACTCACTAGGTTAAGTTCTAGCCTCAGATAATCAGTGGTTCAGGCCCCAGACATATTTTCCACATAGAATGTAGACATATTTTCAAATATTTAACTGTGTTTATCAGAAAACATCTAAGTGACATTCTATTTTGCAGAATATCCTTCTGGATTATACAAAATAAATGTGGCATTCTTTCATTGTTCACCACTTTCATAGAGAACATGGCTTCTTTATTCACTGTAGAATCCTTTTGCCTAGTACTTCTGGAATATAGGAGCTATTCCAGAAAACTGGCACATATGCTTAGATCACACACACACACACACACACACACCCCTTCATCTCTTGCTAATACCTTCCATATAAAACCTGCATAACCTGCAATGAACCAAGTTCAAACTGTTCTCATGTTATACTGAACATTTTTATTCATTGCTTCTTATTGTGATGTCAAATAGTAGCTGTTGCACAGTGTACTACAATGCAGTACAAAAAGCTTTCCCCTTAAACTATCATCTTGTTAACAGCTTTAGAAAGCATTTAGAGCTATAATTCATCTTGGAATCTAGCCAGGTCACAAAACACCCTTGGAATTTTAATTGCCCTGATCCCTGGTTTTACTTACTATTTGAAAGAGGGGATGGTTCTCCAGAAGTACAGAATCTAGACCATTCCACAGGAGGATGCTGAGTCAGTATTGGCACAGGGGGTAAAAGCCACCACTGCTTGAGTCACCCGCCCAAGTGGCCTAAAGCCACTTCCAGCAGCCTTATCGGCATTCCTTTGGAGTTTCTTGCATACACTGGGTAGCTCCATCTATTCTGACGTAGCTGACAACTGACTAAAGCAATCCAATGAGTCAGAGAGGGAACAACATCCAGAAAGAAGGATTCTTTGAGAAAGAACAGTGCTTAGCAGTGATTCTCAACTTTTAAAATGAACTGCACTCACACGTGTACTTGTGTAAAGTCGGTCTTGCCACGGGTGCTGGTGGTCTTAGAATGACTGGATGAAAATATGTTTGGCTGTTTCCCTTGCAACTGGAACAACTTTCAGGGGACATTTTTCTTTTCCTCCCTCTACCGCTCTCAATTTCCCAATTACGTCCTGCATCAGCTTCCCTTCAATGAGCACCCCAATAATACGACCTCTTCCCACTACATTAAAGCAAGCCTCCCCCCACCATACCGTATGGGGTCTTCCAACCCACCTCCCTCCCTCTGATTCACCCACACAATTAGCCCCCCTCCTTCCAATAAGAACCTGCTCCCATTACATGAAAGCATAGACAGACCCACCCCTCCTCTGTTGCAGTGAAAGGGGGTGTTCCAAGGCCCCACCCCAAAACCCCACCCCCACCTGAGCCTGAAAAACAAAAGGTGAGATGGGTGGAGGGAGAAAAAAAACACCACCTTTCTCTCACTTGCCCTGAGGCAGAGCCATCCAAAATGGCACCAGTCTTGTGCCCCGCCCACTACCATCCCTTTTTCTTTCACACACACACACACACACAAATACATAAACCCCACCTGTGCGCAGGACATCATGGGAAGAGCAGTAGCAGCCCCTCCCCATTGCTCTCCGATTCATCCTGTTTCGAACAATACAATTCAAAGGCGTAAGCATGACCCCTAGCAATCTCCCTGAGGCCTAGCAGCAGCCCGTGAAGCCTGCCTGTGAAGCAGAACAAACCCAAAAGAAACAGAAAAAAGGAAAGCGGGAGGATGCAGGTGATGGAGGTCGAAAACACGTGATGTCAGATCAGGCACTGTTTGGCGCTGAGCAAATAAACTGGCACTGAACCATAGAGCAATTGGAGACTATTTGGTGCGGAGCGAATAAATATACTGTTTTGCTATTAAAGCTCAAGCTTTGAATTTTTTTTTTGAGAAGTTTCAGAATTTCCCGCACATCTATACTGCTCAAGCTTCCATTTTTTTAAAAATGAGCAAAATCGGTCTGGTAGCTACATTACCATATTCTTATATAGACATACACAGTTTCAAGTTATACCACATTTGGTCCTGCCTTACCCATATGCCTTACCCATATTACGCATATACCCAGGGCTGAAGGCATGCACTGATCACAAAGAAAAGTGTTTTTGAATAATATTCAAGACTAATATTCACAGGTACTAACAAGCAAACAAAAATAAAGGCATACATTATTGATCATTTTTGTTGTTGTTGTTCAGTCGTTCAGTCGTGTCCGACTCTTCGTGACCCCATGGACCATAGCACGCCAGGCCTTCCTGTCCTGCGCTCTCTCCCGGAGCGTGCTCAAGTTCATATTCATTGCATCCGTGATGCCATCTAGCCATCTCATCCTCTGCCGTCCCCTTCTCCTTTTGCCTTCAGTCTTTCCCAGCATCAGGGTCTTTTCCAGGGAGTTTTCTCTTCGCATTAGGTGGCCAAAATATTGGAGCTTCAGCTTCATTATCTGTCCTTCCAATGAGCACTCAGGGTTGATTTCCTTTAGGATGGACTGATTTGACCTCCTTGCAGTCCAGGGCACTCGTAAGAGTCTTCTCCAGCACCACAGTTCGAAAGCATCAATTCTTCGGCGCTCAGCCTTCCTTATAGTCCAGCTCTCACAGCCATACATTACTACTGGGAAAACCATAGCTTTGATTAGACGGACCTTTGTCGGCAAGGTGATGTCTCTGCTTCTTACTATGCTGTCTAGGTTGGCCATAGCTTTCCTCCCAAGGAGCAAGCGTCTTTTAATTTCATGGCTGCAGTCACCGTCTGCGGTGATCTTGGAGCCCAAGAAAGTAAAATCTGTCACTGCTTCCATTTCTTCCCCTTCCATATGCCAGGAATTATTGATCATCTGTTCTGCTTAGTATGTAATGAATTGGTAAGCAACATTTTGGTCACAACTGCACATTTTTAAAAGTCCTAATGTAGGAAGTAGGCTGCAGTCTGTCCATTTCTACTGTGGTCCTAATGTTTTATCTGAACGTGGGCCAGCAGATATAAAGAATCCCTGCTGGATCAGACCATGAATCCCTCTAGTTACGGACTTTAAGTGATGTTCTCAACTTGCACATTTCCAACATGGAGAAAGGATTAATTATTTCCATCTGTCTGTAAGTCCTGCAAGACCTGGTTCGTGTTCCTTTGTGTGACTCATTTCATTGCTACCTGGCTGGAAGGGCAGGAACCTAACTGATTCCTGCTACAAAGACTGCTGCTGGAGGTGCCGGAGGCCATTAGAGTGGGGTCTTGTTTAGGGGTTGTTGCCGGGGTTTAGGGGTTGTTTAGGGGGGTTTGCTGCTATTTGGATTATGTTTGTGTATTTCTGTTGTTAGGGCTTAGCAGAAATAAGGCTATAGTCTAATCCAGCAAGGCTCTTATATTAGAGGATTCTTTAATTTCAGTGTGTATTTATAAGTATGAGATGTTTTGATTAGCCTATTAATATTTGTATGACTATTTAAATTTTGCTATGTCTTGTAAAAGTGAATTATCTCGTAATGTTGCTATATTTTATTATGTAATTTTTTTTGATGTAGTGAGCCACTTTGGGCATGGTTTACCATAAAAAAACAGCATACAAATAAACTACTGATGATCATGATGATGATGACGGAGAGGGGGAAGGGGAAGGGTAGAGGCACTGTAGATCTCCACCGCTTCAGTTTACAACTGGAGAAATCATGAGCAAAGCAGGAGCCTGCCTCTCAGGGAACCAAATGCCACACACCCATTGCTGAGTTCTACCTGGACAGCATTACATCCCTTTCAAGGTCAGAGGCTGATACACAAAGGGAAGAAACAGATTCCTTTATACACACTGATGGAATCAGACAATTGGGTTATTAAACTGAGTCTTTCTACCCTTTCTCAGCTGGAGTTTCTGTAGAGCATGTTCCTCCCTGGAGGTTGTCTCAGTTTGGTTATGTGCTTTGTGCAACTGTAATACTTTTACAGCTCCATCTGATGGAGGGTGGTTTAGCAATATAAGGGTATGAAATCTGGGGATTCTAAACTTGCCTCCAATCCAGACAAGCTTGATCAAGCAACATAGCCCCCGCTCTACAACACTATTAATGAGTTCAGTGATTTTCAATCAGTTTGCTGT
Organism: Heloderma suspectum; assembly: GCF_057233095.1. Lineage (NCBI taxonomy): Eukaryota > Metazoa > Chordata > Lepidosauria > Squamata > Helodermatidae > Heloderma > Heloderma suspectum. The sequence goes on from NC_139464.1 coordinate 24,867,969, forward strand.
GAACACCAGGAAATTTGCATGGGGGGGCAGTCACAGAGAAAAAAAAGACACACATTTGTGTTCTAAAACCAAAGCTGATTTCCACACAGAATCAAACTCTTGATATATTTAAAGAATTTTCACTTTTTACATGAATGGGGCACTCATGTCTGTTTGACATCAGTTCGTTTCTTTAGGATGGTTCACACAAATTCACCCCCCTCACACACACACACCATTGAAAAAACACAGGAGGGGTCATGGCGTTGTGCAGGCAAGCCCTGCCACACCCATCCCATCCCACTACTTCAGCCACATACACATGATTTCCACAGAAGAAATGCTCCTGGGCTCACCCCACTCCCTGCAGCAGAAATGCTTCCCCACCATCAGTGCATTTGGACAGTGTAGAAAAGGGCTCTTCACGGGTATTAGTGTATGCGAATAGAAGCATACACATGAGAAGGCTCCTGGTTGGGCCAGGGTTCCTCCTCCATTTTTGCTGTAGGGGGAATATCCTTTACAGCCCAGGTCCCCTAGGGATGTCCATTGCTGGGAAATCTGGTTCTTTTTTTACTTGACAAGAGTTCCACGGCATGTACAACTCGATTTGCATTTGTGAGCCGAGATGCAGGCTTTTCCCCAAACTCTGGGAACGTTTTTGCACATTTGTTTCACAGGTTCTGCAATTTATGCAGATTTCTGAGCAACTTGCACACATTTCGGAGTAATTTGCGCAAATTCTGGCTGAGTTTGCACAAATTGCTCCGAAATTTGTGCAAACTGTAGAACCTGCTGAAAAAATGTACAAAATGCCCGGGAAATCCACAAACTGGCCCAACACACTGCACATTGAGTTAGGCGCTGCCGTGGGAACCAAAATGAAGTCCAGAGGACTGAACCTAAGAAAACCTGTTGAACTCTACCCCCCCCAAACAGATTTCTCTGACATCCTAAGCACCCCTCACACATTCTTTCAGCACATGGGATCTCCCCCTTCCATGTGAACCATCCCTTTATGTTGTACTCAAATGAAGAAACACTCAAGCAGGCCATATTCCACAGGCAGTTCTGTACATTGCTTGTTTTTTATTTTCCAACCATTCCACAGTGCTTCTATTGTGCAGCAATTCTGTCTTTTTTCTTTAATGGATTTTCTGCAGTAAGGGAAAAAGATGGAAGTAGTGATGGGAAAACATGGGAGCATTACAAGCGGAAGATGATGTTGTCTGGACTCCCTGTAAAATTCTGTGAATGAGGCCAGATGATGGTGTTATATAAAAGCCTCGTATGGAAGCAATCCAAGAATCCCCACTTGCCTAACTATGGCACTGCAAATGGGACTGAAACTTTCAAAGCTTCCATTATGAATATTGCATAGCCTTCTGCACCTTCCAAAATACGCACACAAGTCTTTTGACAGAACTGAGCATTGAAGAGTCTCTTTCCTACTGAACGTGTCCACAGTTGTAGCCATCAAATGGGAAAAGCAGTTTGCTCTTCTCACTCAGCAAAACCTCTTGGCGTTCCAGAAAGGGCTCACAGTCAGCTCTGAAAAGGAGAGAGCAGTGGTTCACTAGAAGCAGTTTCTTCTGTCTTCAGTCCCATGGGATAGTGCTTTCTCTGCCCTTAGTTAGGGAGGGCAGGCAGAGCTGTGAACACCCTGCACAGTAAGGATCTGAGTGTTGTGTGCTTTATATTTTTATTTTTTTTCATTTTTACTGTAAGCCGCTTTGAAGCCATTGGGCAATCGGGTGGGATAAAAATGTAAAAAACACAGGATTGCCCATTCAAAGAAAAAAGTAAGTTTGAAATGTTAGTTTATTAAGGGCTCAATCCTAGGCACATTAGGCAGAAAAAAGTCCTACAACTCCCAGCATTCCCCAGTCATTCATTCTGACTGGGGCGTGCTGGATGTTGAAAGACTTGCTCCTATCTAAACATGCCTAGGATTGTGCCCTAAAGACATTAATTTGGTATTATTCATAAATTACTTATTGGTTTTTAAGGTATTTATTATTTATTTAAAAGGGAATCGCTATATTTTCAAATCTCCGAGCACTGGGGGAGGGGTAATCCAAGGAGTCACCAAATCTTTTTTTAAGGGCTGAGAAACTCTGCCTTAGTATGATAACTGTGAATTAAATGAGATGAAGTCTCTACCCAGGTACCAGGGATTAATATTATTTAAGAACAACCTATCAACAATGTTAAAGAGATGGTACAATTTGGATGGATTTGCAGTTATGGAGATTGTTTGGAAGACATTTCATTTCAAGCCCACTCTCATTTCAAGTCCCTTATATCGTCAGTGTCTCTACTTTCATCTGAATGTAGTCTAAGCAGCATCCCTCTTTCACTAAAGATGATTTATTCGTCAAACAAAAAGTAGTTCAGTTTAACTTCAGATTACTTCTTGTACACAAAATCCATTCTAAGCTTCTGTTTTCTCCAGTTCTACTCAACTAAGGGCACAATCCTATGCATGTTTAGACAGAAAAAAGTCCTACTATTCCCAGAATTCCAAAGCCATCCTTTAGGCTTCCTTCCCAGGGTTTTACCAAGGTATACAGGGCTCCTTCACAGTGAGCTTTTATCCTGCGATTGAGATTGCTCCTTCACGGAGGTTTGCGGGCTCTTTACATGACACGTGATCATTCAAGACGTCTCCTGCACTAAATGCCCTTTGTTCCGTTTTTAAATAGATCGCAGATAATGAGCTATCAAATTACCCCACTGTGTTCCGCTTCAGTTTCCTCTGTGAAAAGAGTAAAAGCGGCAAGAAGGGGAGTGAGACCAATGAAAGATAATGGAAGACTCAGATATGGGGAGAAGGGGGGGGAAGCACGTGAAAAAGGGAATCGTGATTCTGCATTTAAAATGGAAGCAGAAAGCCCCATTTTAAATGCAGGATTTTAGGCTGGTGTAGAGATGTCCACAGAGCCTCCCAAACCACCACATATATCCCAGCTTTTATTCAGCTTTTTCCCCATTCTAAAAGGTTGAAATGCCTCTCCTAAAGCTTACTCACTGGCAGGGAGAGCTTTAAGCTAAAATATGCTGGTATTTTTGTTTTTAACCCTGCCCCATTTGCCTTCTATCCTGCTTACTACTGGAATGTATGCCCCCTCCCCCAGCTTCTCTGAAATGGGATCCTGCCCTCAGGCTGAAAGAGGTTGTGCACCCCTGATCTATTACTTCTGCATTTGGTCCCCTGACAGGCAGCAGTTCTTAAACCTTCTCATGGTGGACCTCACAAGAAGAATCTAACCTCACAAGAAGAATCTTCCCACAGCACCTCCCCATCCATAGTGGTATGGGCCGTAGGGTACACACCTGACTCAAAACCTGGGCAGCAAGAATATAAGAACTGGCCCACTGAATTGGACCCACTGAATCTGTCTAGTCCAATAATTTATTTCCAGCAGTGACCAGACAGATGCCTCTGAAAGCAAAGCTTGCAGGTTAGGCCACCTTGTGGTTTGGGGAGGTATACAGGCTCCGAACAGAAACATTCCATTTAGCTATCATGGGTAATAGACCTGAATATGCCTATATGAGAATAAGAATTTGGAAAAGAATATAGCAGGGATGTCAAACTGCTTTCAGCTTGAGGGCCAGCCAAATTTCATTTTCAAGACACTCTCGGGGGGCACATTCCAGTGATGAGCAGGGCCAAAGGCAAAAGGGACATGGCCCCAAATGCCAAAAATTATCAGCATATTTTAGCTTAAAGGCATCTCAACCTTGGGGGTGGGGGCACACAAAAACCAAGAAACCACCAAATGATCAGTGGTCAGGGGAAAAGGCATGTGCATCTGGGGAACCCTGAAGGGCAGGGCTGGGATCCCAGGTGGTACAGATTTAGCACATGGGCCTGAGGTCCAACAACCTTGGAATATAGGAATTGGAAATGGTAAACGTCTCCCCTTTACTTGCTTTCTTTCAGATCTCCTAAAAGACTATGCTTAAGAACATAAGAAGAGCCCTGCTGGATCAGACCAAGGGTCCATCTAGTCCAGCATTCTGTTCACACAGTGGCCAACCAGCTGTCGACTGGGAACCCTCAAGCAGGACATGAGTGCAACAGCACCCTCCCACCCACGTTCCCCAGCAACTGGTGTACATAGGCTCACTGCCTCTGCTACTGGAGGTAGCATATAGCCATCAGGACTAGTAGTCATTGACAGCCTTCTCCTCCAGGGATTTGTCCAACCCCCTTTTAAAGCCATCCAAATTGGTGGCCATCACTACACCCTGTGGTAGCGAGTTCCATAGTTTAACTATGTGCTGTGTGAAGAATTACTTCTGTGAAGTGGGATAGGCTGAGTCACTCATATGTGATGATACACGTTGCCTCCTAGCACAAACACACAAGCACTGGGTTAAGTTAGGGGAAAGTCCAAAAGGAGTGTGTAGCTCTGCTTACTAGCTGGCATCCAACAACTTAAGGAAGATCGCCTAAGAGCAGCTTTGGGGTGCAGTATGTAATACTTTTCACTACGCCCTGTACTTAGAAGAGTCCCACACAATCCCAGTGTCATCAATCCTGCTGCTACTATGAATGCATGCAAACAGCACAGCTCTTCTAAATACCTCCTTCCTGGCTTTTTTTTTAAACTGCAGGTTGAGATCAGAACAGAGCTCTGCAGCAGGCACAGAAGCTTCCCTCTGACTTCCCCAGTCATACAGTCACACAGCCCATCTGTACACCAAGAAAAAGTAGGTGGTACAGCCCTCCTTGAGCTACGTGACTTTGGTGGTGCGGAAAGAGTATGTTTGAATACTCTTGCATATAAAACTCCCTACATATAGAAAGCTAGCACATCTGGAGAAGGCTAGGCCCATTCTCCCTGAAATGCTAACTTTCCATGGGCAGCACACTTTTGATGTTGGGAAGCATTTGATTCGTGCATTTCTAGGGTCAATTTGGAGCAGAAAAACAGCCTTCTGGGAAACAAACACCAACGCTTCTGTCATTCCTGTACTCTAAATCCCACCACCACCACCACCACCACACACACACACAGAAGTTCCTTTTCACTGGAGGAAAAAAAGACAATTGGGACTTTCATACGGTACATTTAGGATGTGGTTTGCCCCTTAGCAAGTACAGCAAACACAGCTTTGGAAGAAACGTTTGGCAGTGTTATGCCAAAGACAATCCAGGCTGAGTTCAGTCTGTGGCAAAAGCACACGCCCACCACCTGCAAACCACAGTTACCACAAGCTGAAGCAGTTGTGTAAATTGGCCCACAAGTGATTCTGTAGTGCAATGCTTCAAGTGTCACATGAAATTCTGTGCAAGCAGAGGGTGCCCTCTTCTCTTTAATATCAGGAAAAATTCCACATGCACAACACAGCTCTTGTCCACGCAAAGCTTCAAGGGCACATCGAAGTCCCTGCACCTGGACGCTGCAGCCACTGTGGAGGCCATTATCTTTAGTGATAAATCGCATCATTTTGCCAGGCCTTCCAGAGCATTTGTCATCCATGGGAATGCAGTAGATCATTCAGGATTAAGAGATACAAGACAGTTGCAGTGTTATTATCTGGGTTTGGGGGCTCTATAGGATTTCACATTTTTTTCTATTGTAAAGGCATTTACAAGCGTTCATCAGTTTAATCAGTACTTCAGTCAACTAAAGCTTTGACTGATTAATCAGTGAGGGCCAATTTTAATTGATGGAACTGCAAGTTAAGAATAGACTCATCTATTCTTTCAGGCTTTTGGGGCTGAAGCATGTTAGTGCATTTCGAACTGGAAAAAGAATATATTAAAGATGCCCTATCCTTCTGACAGCAAAAAGAGCACCTGTATTGAGGTCTGGGTTATATGCAGATATATTCAATAAGGTAGTTAATCAACTAAAAATTATTTAATCGGTAGACAATCCGAAATGTCTAATCCATTGTAATACATTGTCAATTTGTAGTTGTGACTTGATTCTACACAAACACAATGTAGTCGCTCAGGTCGCCAGCTGAAAGGGAGGATGCACATTTTGCTACCTGAACGATGTTGCTACACCATTCAGAGAGCAATTCTTACTTTCATCTATCCCATCCACATCACCACTACCTTCATGGTGCTTCCTGAAGCAGGTTGCTTCACCCTGTTACATGGCAGGGCCAGCCCTGCCCTTTCTCCTCACATAGTTTTTCTGTAGAAAATCTCCCCACAGCTGCTTTTTCCCCACTGGGGAAAAGAGACAGGTCCCCAGCCTGTTTGTATTCCATCAACCGTTAATGTTTATGCTTTATTTTCTACCATAGGCCGGGGTGCAGAAGCCTTTTGGCCCTGAGGGCCACATGTGATACTGCCTTGGGGGTTGAGGGCCACATGTGTGGATGCATGCACACGCACACACACACACATGCACACCCAGTGATTCTGACGCAGATCACACTTTCCTCACTGCTACGCTTCTCTCCATCTCCTTGGTAGTTCCCACTGGCAGCTGCCTCCTCTTCCTTTTCCTGGTGTCTCTGTGCCTGGCTCTCCTTCTCCTTTTCGCCTCTGCTTTGGCTGTCACTGTGCTGTCCTCCTTCTTGTTCCTTTTTATCTTCCTGTTCCTTCCATTCTCTATCCCAGTACATCTGCAGCTGACTCCACCTCTTCATCTTCCTTGTGCCTCCGCAGTTCTATCTGCTGACTTCCAGGTCAGTTGGCAGCTTTCTGGCCAGCACCACTGACTCTCGATGAGGCCTCTGGAAGCTGTCCCCAGTCCATGAATGGCCTGTCATCAGGAGTATGCACAAGGAGGTAAGAGGAGCTGCTGTTACATGGAAACTGGTGTCTGGGGGGGGAGGGGAATCAGAGCACTCCCTGGGAGTGTGCAATTAAATCCTTGGGGGCTACAGGTCATGGCTTGTGCTCCCCTACCATAGGCAAATAGACATACAAAACCACCTTATATCAAATCCATTCACTGATCCATCTAGCCCAGTCTGCTCTGATGGGGTTCAGTGGCTTTCCAAGGCATCAAGCAGGGCTTTTTCCTTCCGGACCTGCTACCAGAGATCCATTAACTGGAGATGCTGGAGACTGAACCTAAGACCATCTCCAGGCAATGCACTGCAGATGCAATGCGCTGCAGATGCACTCCAGGCAATGCACTGCTCCTCTCAAAGGCATGAACCTCAGGGCCAAACTAGGGGTGGCAGGATCTGAGCAGCCATCCACACATCTTCCCCATTCTCATATAAATAGGCTGCAGGGAGAGGAGGACTATTCCGTACGTGAGAAGGAGCTTGCAGGGGAGAGGAAAGCCGAATCCACACCCCTCCTTTACCTTTCTGCACTCTGCCGCTTGAAGGAGTTTTCTCCACGCCTAGCTCTGATACTGGAAGAAAACTGCTTAAAGCTATGGAGGGCCATGGGGGAGAAACTGAGTCTTGCTTCTCCCAGTGCTGGAGGGCCCTTGGCAAAGACACCCTCAGTGGGCCCCTTCTCTCAGAAAGTCTACCTTCTCACCGCTATAGTCATCAGCTGTTATTGCTCTTCCCCCTTTTTCTTATCATTGCTAATGCCAGCAGTTGCTTGCTTGACAGGCAAAGAGCCAGTGACATCTACCGCTCCTCCTTCTCATCACCACCATTGTCTGGGCCAGAGTGAGAGCCAGGTGCATAAGCAGGTCACAATGGTGAAGAAGAGCTGCAACTCCACTGGGCTCTTGTCAGGGGGCCCCCGCTGGGTTGTGGGCCCTTGGCAGGTGCCCAACCATGCCTGCCCTTGTTGCTGTCCCTGGCTTCTTCCCGCTTCCTTACATAAAGACAGACCTCCTCTCTCCCTCCACTTTATGTGAAGGAGGCAGAGGCATATTTTATCCATGTGTCTGTCCTGTCATGTTTCATGGCCCCCAGATGTTAGTATTGAAGAAGGGAAAATATCTATCCTTAGTTTATATTTTTGTTGTACCAATTGTAAATATTGTGTGTGCATATACACACAACAGCTTGCATGTTCTTCCTGGAAGGGAAGCTGCTGGTCTAAATACAACATCTTGGGAGAACACACACAACCCAAAGCCTGAAAATAACAGCTGCCTGCTCACCTTACTTTCCATGTAAATGTTGCTGAGTGACACGTTGACCCATGCTTACAGTCCAGGGAAAGCTCTGCTATATTTAGCTCCGTGCAGCTTTCCTAAAGTCCAATGAGGGGCATAGGAGATTGAGCAACTCTAAGTGAGGAATCTGAATAATCTGGCCAATCATCTCATTTTTGTTTTGAATGCTTATTGCTAAGATTATAAAGCAAATTAAAAAGGGCACCAGTGCTCATTTGCAGAGCTAGTTGTCTGTCTTTTGGGGTTGTGTGAACAGAGCCTGTAGCTGGCTGTTTGCAATGAAGTGGACTTGCTGCTTAATTTCTAAACAGCAGCAACAGACCCAAGACTATCTGGAAATACCACCCTCTGTTCTAGAAGCTCTTTCCTCTAATACCAGATGTGCTGGGGCTCTCTACAGTTATTCAGTGGTAAGGGAAATGCACTCTGCATGTACTCAGGGATACTTTCACCCATTCTGATTTCATATTTCCAGGGTGAAACCTTGGCACTGAAAATAGATGAACCCTGATACAAATGAAGCCATGTCTTCAAGAGCTCCTCAAACAAGGATAGAACAGAGGAATGTTTTTGTAGAGCAGCAATAGGAGTTGCTCCAATAGGAAGGCCTTCTTAAATGAACAATGCAAAGAAATCGAGGAAAACAATAGAATGGGAAAGATTAGAGATCTCTTCAAGAAAATCGGAGATATGAAGGGAACGTTTTGTGCAAAGACGGGCATGATAAAGGACAAAGAAAGCAGGGACCTAACAGAAGCAGAAGAGATTAAGAAGAGATGGAAAGAATACACAGAAGAACTATACAGGAAAGATCTTAATGTCCCTGATAGCCATGATAGTGCGGTCACTGAACTTGAGCCGGACATCCTAGAGAGTGAAGTCAAGTGGGCCTTAGGAAGCATTACTAACAACAAAGCTAGCGGAGATGACAGTCTTCCAGCTGAGCTATTTAAAATCCTAAAAGATGATGCTGTTAAAGTGCTGCACTCAATAGGCCAACAAATTTGGAACACAGTGGCCACAAGACTGGAAAAGGTCAGTTTACGTTCCAATTCCAAAGAAGGGCAATGCCAAAGAATGTTCAAACTACCGTACAATTGCGCTCATTTCACATGCCAGTAAGGTTATGCTCAAAATCCTACAAGCTCAGCTTCAGCAGTATGTGAACTGAGAACTACCGGAAGTACAAGCGGGGTTCCGAAGAGGCAGAGGAACTAGAGATCAAATCACCAACATTCGCTGGATCGTGGAGAAACCAAGAGAATTCCAGAAAAACATCTGCTTCATTGACTACGCTAAAACCTTTGATTGTGTGGATCACAACAAACTGTGGCAAATTCTTAAAGAGATGGGAGTACCAGACCACCTTACCTGTCCCCTGAGAAACCTGTACGAGGGTCAAGAAGCAACAGTAAGAACCAGACATGGAACAACCGAGTGGTTCAAAATTGGGAAAGGAGTACGACAAGGCTGTATATTGTCACCCTGCTTATTTAACTTATATGCAGAGTACATCATGAGAAACACTGGACTGGGTGAATCACAGGTCGGAATTAAGATTGCCAGGAGAAATATCAACAACCTCAGATACGCAGACAATACCACCCTAATGGCAGAAAGCGAAGAGGATCTAAAGAACCTCCTCTTGAGGGTGAAAGAGGAGAGTGCAAAAGCTGGTTTGAAACTCAACATTAAAAAAACGAAGATCTTGGCATCTGGCCCCATCACTTCCTGGCATATAGAAGGGGAAGAAATGGAAGCAGTGACAGATTTTATTTTCTTGGGCTCCAAGATCACCGTAGACGGTGACTGTAGCCATGAAATTAAAAGACGCCTGCTCCTTGGGAGGAAAGCTATGGCAAACCTAGACAGCATATTAAGAAGAGAGATCACCTTGCTGACAAAGGTTCGTATAATCAAAGCTATGGTTTTCCCAGTAGTAACGTATGGCTGTGAGAGCTGGACTATAAGGAAGGCTGAGTGCCGAAGAATTGATGCTTTCGAACTGTGGTACTGGAGAAGACTCTTAAGAGTCCCCTGGACTGCAAGGAGGTCAAATCAGTCAATCCTAAAGGAAATCAACCCTGACTGCTCATTGGAAGGACAGATACTGAAACTGACACTCAAATATTTTGGCCACCTAATGCCAAGAGAAGACTCACTGGAAAAGACCCTGATGCTGGGAAAGATTGAAGGCAAAAGGAGAAGGGGGCAGCAGAGGATGAGATGGTTAGATAGCATCACTGATGCAATGAACATGAACTTGAGCACAGTCTGGGAGAGAGTGGAGGACAGGAAGGCCTGGCATGCTATGCTCCATGGGGTCACGAAGAGTTGGACACGACTTAACGACTGAACAACAAAATAGGAGTTGGCTACAAACTGAATATGGGAAGGAGGACAAAGGAGAAAGAAGAGAAAAAATAGAAAACTAAAGCTGCAGCTCATGCCTAATAGCATATCTGCAGTGCTGCCCTAACACCATGTTTTGCAGTGCAAGTGATACACACTGTCCTAAGCCCTTATACGGAGGCACAGCAACTTTTAGGATGAGATTAAAAGTGAGACTTTTGAACCCGCAGCATTCAGGGATGTGACTCCCCTAATCATTGTTGTTGTTCAGTCGTTAAGTCACGTCCGACTCTTCGTGACCCCATGGACCATAGCACACCAGGCCTTCCTGTCCTCCGCTCTCTCCTGGAATGTGCTCAAGTTCATATTCATTGCATTGGTGATGCTATCTAGCCATCTCATCCTCTGCCGCCCCCTTCTCCTTTTGCCTTCAGTCTTTCCCAGCATCGGGGTCTTTTCCAGGGAGTTTTCTCTTCGCATTAGGTGGCCAAAATATTTGAGCTTCAGCTTCAGTATCTGTCCTTCCAATGAGCACTCAGGGTTGATTTCCTTTAGGATTGACTGACTGGACCTCCTTGCAGTCCAGGGGACTCGTAACAGTCTTCTCCAGTACCACAGTTCGAAAGCATCAATTCTTCGGCGCTCAGCCTTCCTTATAGTCCAGCTCTCACAGCCATACGTTACTACTGGGAAAACCATAGCTTTGATTATACGGACCTTTGTCGGCAAGGTGATGTCTCTGCTTCTTACTACGCTGTCTAGGTTTGCCATAGCTTTCCTCCCAAGGAGCAAGCGTCTTTTAATTTCATGGCTACAGTCACCGCCTGCGGTGATCTTGGAGATCTTAGTTTTTTTAATGTTGAGTTTCAAACCAGCTTTTGCACTCTCCACTTTCACCCTCAACAAGAGGCTTTTTAGATCCTCTTTGCTTTCTGCCGTTAGGGTGGTATCGTCTGCGCACCTGAGGTTGTTGATAATTCTCCCAGCAGTCTTAATTCCGACCTCTGATTCATCCAACCCGGCGTTTCTCATGATGTACTCTGCATACAAGTTAAATAAGCAGGGTGACAATATGCAGCCTTGTCGTACTCCTTTCCCAATTTTGAACCAATCGGTTGTTCCATGTCCGGTTCTTACTGTTGCTTTTTGTCCCTCGTACAGGTTTTTCAGGAGACAGGTAAGATGGTCTGGTACTCCCATCTCTTTAAGAATTTGCCAGACTTTGTTGTGATCCACACAATCAAAGGCTTTAGCATAGTCAATGAAGCAGAAATAGACGTTTTTCTGGAATTCTCTTGCTTTCTCCATGATCCAGCGAATATTGGCGATTTGATCTCTAGTTCCTCTGCCTCTTCGAAACCCCGCTTGTACTTCCGGTAGTTCTCGGTTCACATACTGCTGAAGCCGAGCTTGTAGGATTTTGAGCATAACCTTGCTGGCATGTGAAATGAGCACAATTGTATGGTAGTTTGAACACTCTTTGGCATTGCCTTTCTTTGGAATTAGAATGTAAACTGACCTTTTCCAGTCTGTGGCCACTGTTGAGTGTTCCAAATTTGTTGGCATATTGAGTCCAGGACTTTAACAGCATCATCTTTTAGGATTTTGAATAACACAGCTGGAATACTGTCATCTCCGCTAGCTTTGTTGTTAGTAATGCTTCCTAAGGCCCACTTGACTTCACTCTCTAGGATGTCCGGCTCAAGTTCAGTGACCGCACTATCATGACTTGTTTTCCTTGATTTCTTTGCATTGTTCATTTAAGAAGGCCTTCTTGTCTCTCCTTGCTATTCTCTGGAACTCTGCATTCAGTTGGGTATATCTTCCCCTTTCTCCCTTGCTTTTCGCTTCCCTTCTTTCGTGAGCTACTTGTAAAGCCTCATCAGACAGCCACTTGGCTTTCTTGCATTTCTTTTTCTTTGGGATGGATTGAGTTGCTGCCTCCTGAACAATGTTACCAACCTCCATCCATAGTTCCTCAGGCACTCTGTCTATCAGGTCTAATCCCTTAAATCTATTTATCACTTCCACTGTATATTCATAAGGGATATGATTTAGGTCATACCTGAATGGTTTAGTGGTTTTCCCTACGTTCTTCAATTTCAGCTGAAATATTGCGATAAAAAGCTCATGATCTGAGCCACAGTCAGCTCCAGGTCTTGTTTTTAATGACTGTATAGAGCTTCTCCATCTTTGGCTGCAAAGGACATAATCAATCTGATTTCGATATTGACCATCTGGTGATGTCCATGTGTAGAGTCGCCTCTTGTGCTGTTGGAAAAGAGTGTTTGCTATGATCAGCATGTTCTCTTGGCAAAACTCTATTAGCCTTTGTCCTGCTTCATTTTGTACACCAAGGCCATGCTTGCCTGTTATCCCAGTGATTTCTTGACTTCCTACTTTAGTATTCTAATCCCCTATGATGAAAAGGACATCTTTTTTGGGTGTTAGTTCTAGAAGGTGTTGTAGGTCTTCATAGAACCGATCAACCTCAGCTTCTTCGGCCTCAGTGGTTGGAGCATAGACTTGAATTACTGTGATGTTGAATGGTTTGCCTTGGATTCGTACTGAGATCGTTTATCATTTTTGAGATTGTACCCCAGTACTGGTTTTCCCACCCTTTTGTTGACTATGAGTGCTACTCCATTTGTTCTAAGGGATTCTTGCCCACAGAAGTAGATATGATGGTCACCTGAATTAAATTCGCCCATGCTTGCCCATTTTAGTTCGCTGATTCCCAAGATGTCGATGTTCAATCTTGCCATCGCATGTTTGACCACCTCTAGCTTACCTTGATTTATTGACCTTACATTCCAGGTTCCTAAACAATATTGTTCTTTACAGCATCAGATTTTCTTTTCACCACCAGACACATCCACAGCTGAGTGTCCTTTCGGCTTTAGCCCAACCGCTTCACTCTTTCTGGCACTACTTGGAAATTTCCTCTGCTCTTCCCCAGTAGTATATTGGACACCTTCCGACCTGAGGGGCTCATCTTCTGGCGTCATATCTTTTAGCGTTGTGATACGTTCCATGGGGTTTTCTTGGCAGGAATACTGGAGTGGGTTGCCATTTGCTTCTCCAGTGGACCACATTTTGTCAGAACTCTCTGCCATGACCTGTCCGTCTTGGGTGGCCCTGCACGGCATAGCTTATGGCTTCACTGAGTTACACAAGCCCCTTCTCCACAACAAGGCAGTGATCCATGAAGGGGCCCCTAATCATACATGGCACCAATAACGAGGCAAGCAAATACTAAGCAGTTGCTAAACAATACTGTCCTAACCCAGGACTACTCATCAGCAGGGTCATGCACACTGTTGTCCCATGCTATCTGATTAACTGTAACTTTTCCTGCCCTACCGTTTGTCTAATGGTATTATTCTAGTCAAGTAATTTCTGATCCATATGTCATTCACAAACTTCATGTTGCAAGTACATGCTATCTGAAATTTCACCTGATTTGGATAGTTTTGATTGAACCCAGAAAGGTCACAGATTGCTGTTCCCTGAAAGAATTTAGAGGAATCGATGGGAGTTCAAGCTACTGATGCAGATGTTTGCTGATATGCCTTGAAAAATTTGCTCTGTATGCTTGCTATTGTTGGTACACACTTCAGCTGCAATACTCCAGCAGCACAAAGACACTTTGAAGCACAGAGAGTTCCAATTGTTACTTAAGAAATGCTGCCAACCAAAAGTATTCTGAATTGGATGACTGTACTTACTGAAACATTCAAAGGGAAACTTGTGCAGGTTGCATATGCAGGCAGAGCCTACATAAACTCCCCTTCAAAATGTTATTGTAAGTGCAGAAGCGACTTTCACATATGGCTATCAACACTTATTAATGTCCAAAGCCACTCTTAGTGGAACCTAAGCAAATGTTCAACCAAGTTGAGAAATTCCTTTGAGGAATTGTGGGCATCTGCATTGCCATCCCTTTTGTGCTCTTGAAAACAGCATCTTAATAGTGAACTTTGGGGAAAGTAATATTTAAATTTGGGTTTGGAAAGGAGAAGACTAGCTGGTGGCTAGGGCCAGGCTGGAGAAAGAGCAGTTAAAGGGAGCTTGCTTGCCCCATCCCTGCCAGAAAAAATCTGTTCTAACTGCCAATTGCCCTGGAACTGCTGCTGAAGCAAGAGGAAAGACACTCTGCCATTGGCCAGAGGAGTAAGGGGGAGTGTTCTAGCCAAGCTAGAACACCAGGAAGGAACAATCATGCCCCCCAAATGGATATAAATATCTGTTTACAACCCACCACTGCATTCTGGCACTGTCAAATTTATCTCCTTCCCCTTCCTCCCTCCCCTCCACCCCCTCCTCTTGCGTGTCTTGGCTTTTTCCTCTATTTCTAAGCCAACTTGCGGCAGGGCTTGACATTCATTTTTTGATGGATGCAAGCCACTTTGGGAGATATTTGTCTGAAAAGCAGGGTTAAAATATGACAAACAAACCAAACAACCGAAAAACTGGAAAGAGGAAGCCAATGCATCTCAGGAGCTTGTACATGCCCAATACGTGTGATTGATAACAGATCATAACAGGCAGATCATATCTGGAAGTGACTCTTGGTGTCATAATATGTATACTGAGAAGGAAGTGAACAAATGAAGCTTATATTGGATCAACATAAATGATCCATCTAGCTTGCCATTACCTATCCCAGTAGTGACTTTCCAGGGCCTCAAGCAGAAAGAGACCTTTCCCAGCCCTGAGATCCCTTAAACTGGAGATCCTGGAGACTGAATCTGAGACCTTCTATGGCCCCTCCTCCCAGAGCACCTCTCTCTCTCTCTTCAGACAATTCAGCATCCGTCATCCATGTTCACAAGAAATGGTAAGCCGGGATTCTGGAATCCATTTCCATGCCTACTGTGACATTTGCAAACAGGATCCTGGTTTGTTGTTCCCAAACAAGTGAGGATTTGTAAGCCAATAACAAATCCTAGTTAACAATTCTGGCACGTAAAGTGTGCAGCAGCAAACCAAGATTATGGGTTTGGACATCCCAGTACCCTGTCATTTTCTGTTTAGTCTACCTGATTGCACTAGCAGCAGAAGCCAAGTGGAAGTGAATGGGCTGCATGTGCGAACATGCAGCTCCTTCACGGGTAAGCTAGGATTCTGCCAAATCCTGGCTTACTGTTATATGCAAATGTGGCCATTATTTCAAGGAACGAGGAAGTGAAACTATGTTTGATATTGGAAATTATAGTGGTTGGAGCAAATACAGGCTAGATGTTAATCTTTATTCCGATGAAAAGCTACAGTTATCCTATCTTAAAGAACACCATGTTAATAACATATGTAGTATGACACTAGGACAAAACCCTGTGATGTACCAACGTTACAACACAAGGGGGGAACCTTGTTCAACAAGATGCTTTCATGCTAATACAAGGTGCTTTCACAATAATAATTAATCCTCACACTAATTGCTCTGGTACTTGTTTTACCCTCTGTGCAGAAAGAAGTTCCGAAGGATTTCTCTATATCAGTGTTTTTTTTAAAAATTATGTTCCTGGGAACCAGAGGTTCCTCAAAGAGAAAATAAAAAATTAATGTATTGAATTCTCTGCCACAAAATATGGTGACAGCCACATGACCAGACATCTTGAAAAGGGGACTAGACAAATACATGGGGGCAGAGAGGTCAAGCAACAGCTGAGAACTGGTATAGCCTAGTGGCTAAGAGACTGACCTATGAATCAGGAAAACCCTGGTTTGAATGCCATGTTGCCTACCCCTCCAACAGAGAATGTATTGAGTTACAGGCAAAACAAATATTCACTGTCAAAACCCAAAGGCTTGGAGGCAAGGTTTAAGGCAGACAAAAGAAGGTCTTTCTTCACACAAGATATAATGAAATGATGGAACTTACTGCCACAGGATGTTGTGAGATTCACCATCATAAATGGCTTTTAAAAAACGATTGCAGAATTACATCGGGGGATAGGTACATGAGTGAGTAGCCATGATAGCCAATCTTAAAACTGAACACTCCATGTTCAGAAGCAGTATATCTGACTACCAGGTGCTAGGGATGGACAACCAGAAATGGGTATCATCAACATCGTGCATGCCCTGCTTGTGAACTTCTCTGTGGCACCGGGCTGGCTGCTATTTGTGGACAGAATGCTGAGCTAAATGGACCCACAGCACAGTAATTATTAGCTTCTCTATTCCAGAGACTGCTTCTCTATTCCAGAGACTGCTTCGGCTTTCTTGGCTGTCTAGATTAATTTAGTTGCTCTCTTAATAGACTGTTAGGATGAAACATTTTGGAAAGACAATCAGTTTTACAAACTGATCCTAACCCTCCCCTTGATTTCAACGGGGCTTACTTCCAAGCAATCTGTTTGCAATTGGGGTATTTCTGATCCAATCTGAGACATCCCAAAAGGGGCTTAATTTTCTAAAAACAAAAATGTCATGAATATCCATCTTCAGAGAGTTAACATAATCACAAGTAATATTCAAAAGATGGACACTGATTTCATTAACTTGAATTTACATTAACCACAACACCAAAACATAATGATGGACCAGACTCGGGCATCAAACAGCATATCCCACACGGCAGACCACAGCCGCAGCCGCACAATTGCTAGGTTCCCCAGGAAACAGAAGATCTAAGCAGAGAAACATTTACATTTTCCTTGAGGTAGCTGTAAAGGTTTGCCCATTAAACTCAAAAGCTACAATCAGCACAAGGAAACAAAATCTCGAGTTACAAAATGATAGGCACGGAGTCAACCAGCTGCCAAGCCTCATCTCTTAAGTGCTGGTGGTGGATGGTGGAAAGAGGACATTACTCCCTTTGAGGATTTTCCCAAGGTCTCTTTTAGAATCATCAGACTCTTGGATCACAAGTTGCCATAGATCTCCAACAGTATGTGGGAGGATTCCAGGTCCCACTGTGATGTCTTTATTCAGAGACGGAGTTAGCAAACTGGAGGCAGAGAACAGTCCAGAGAGCTGTGTAGAACAGTCTAGGGTTTTTTGTTGTTTTTTTAAACCAAAAGTAGGAGAACTGGCTTCCCAAAATCCTCAAGGGAACCAAAATCTAAGTTACATCTGCTGTGGAAAAGGGGTGAGTAGCAGCCAACCATGATCTGCCCAAAACAGGTCAGGAAATGCTTCAGGAGTAGCCAGAACCACAATCCAAGCCTCACTGCATGTCAGCCAGGGACACAGAAGACTGGTGAGTTTAAATTTAGATAGGTAAACATGCAAGAAGGAAGAGTTGGCATCTATTTAGGGTTAGCCAGGTAGCAAGATGGGAGGATGAATCAACAAGGCTATTGACAGGATAGAACCTACAGCCTCCGACATCTGAGTTCAAAGAGATGGGAAGGAAAGATGTAGGACTGGGGGACTGACATCTCCCCAGTGATGTCTTCTCAAAGAAATGTGACACCTTCACATTCTGGATTTCCCCACCCATTGCAAGCAGCAGCCAATAAACTAAAGTGAGGTTAGAAAATGCTGGTGTCACATCATGCATTTCTTTGACTAGACTTTATCTATTTATTACATTTATATCCTGCCTTTCCACAACAAATGGCCCTCAAGGCAGCTAATAACAATACAAGATAAAATACAAAATTATAATTAAAACATAAAACTAATCAATTAAAAACACATCGATACAAATTCAGAAATAAACAGCAGCCACCACTTAAAACCTATCAGAAGTCAGCTTAAAGGCCAAAAGCCTGTCTGAATAAAAATATCATCACCTGCTGGTGGAAGGACATCAAAGATGGAACTCCCTTGGCAGGGAAATTCCAGAGCCTGGCAGCAGCCACTGAGAGGGCCCTCTCTCACATTCCTGCCAAACGTGCCTCAGATGATGTGGGGACAGAGAGACAGGCCTCTTCCAAGGGTCTTAAAACTTAGGCAAGCTTGTATGGGAGAATGTGTTCCTTCAGATAGCCTGGTCCCAGGTTGTGTTGGGTTTTATAGGTCATAACCAGCACTTCCTCTACATTGTGCCTGGAAATGGAACAGTAGCAGTGAAGCTGTTGAAAAATGGGAGTCATGTGCTCCCTATAATTAGCCCCGATTACCAGAGAGGGACTTAAGAATCTGCCTTATACCAGCTCAAGCTATTTGTCCATCTAGTCCAGTACTGAATGAGCTCCCTAGAGAGGTTTGCCTGGCACCTACGTTGTACTCCTTCCAGCACCAGGTGAAGACCTTTTTATTTTCCCAGTATTTTAACATTTTAACTTCCTAGTCTTTTAGCTTTGGTGTTTTAAATCTGTATTTTAATTCTCTGCATTGCTGCTAGGTTTTATTCTGGTTGTACTGGTTTTAAGCTTTTATATTTATATTGTTTTATGCTGCGCTTTGTAGTTTTAATTTTTGTGAACTATTGGGCAATATAGAAATGAAATAAATAAAAATAAATAAAGTCTACTCTGACAACAGTGGCTCTCCAGGGTCTCCAGCAGAGGTCTTTCCTATTACCTGCAGATGCCTGGAACCAAACCTGGAACCTTCTGCATGCAAAGCATGTGTTTTGCCATTGAGCTATGATTCCTCTCAGACAAGAGAGGAATACACGGGTCAGTGGCAGCCATAGACCCTCCACCATGTCTAATTAGGCCTGACTCTCTCTAGCTGGCATGGCTTCCACATCAGTTGCTCTTTTTCTTGCCTTCCATGCATCTTAACAGAGAATACAGCAGCACGATTTACACAGAACAAAAAAACATAAATGGCATTATAGAGTTTAACACAAAATACTTTTTCCGCCTTTTCAGTGGTAAGATTAACTGCCCTAATGGTCCTCAGCTGTGGAAGTTCAAACAAACAATGAATACTGGCATCACAGAGACTCTCTTAAAGATGATATGTGTTTAAAGCTGATGCCTTATAAAGATCACAGACCCTTGGTTCCCTTCCCCTTATTTTGCAAAATTTTCCCCTTATTTCCCTTCCCAACCTTGCTGCTGGAGATCCTTTTAATTGGAGACAGGGGAGACTGAACCCAGGACCTTGTCCACATAAAGCTACACTCTCCCTCCCCCTTAAAAGCGTTTTCTATATGAGCAATAAAAGCTGGCTGCTTTGGGGGGATTTTTTTCTGTACAAACTCATTTTAATCCTTTCCAGAATGTTTTATGAGTAGTGAGTTCTTCCTTACAATATCCCTATGCTTTTTTGAGTGGAATTTTATATTCTTTCCTTAATTGGTTTGCATCGTATTGCTACATAACTGTTCTTTTTAAAAGCGTTTTTCCACCCAGAAAGCAAAATAAATTCCAAGGATGTTTAGAGGTGTAAAGCATATCATTCTTAAACCTGCAGAGTGCGAGTGCTGTGGGATGAAAGAAGAATAACATTCAGTATTGGAGAACATCTTTCTGAACTTATTGAGCTAAGCAGGGGCAGTCTTACTACCTGCAGAGAAGTTAAAATCAATGTACATTTTGTGACCTATATACAAACCTATAAAAAAACAACTCTGACCTATAACACTATAGAGATATATAGTTAGCACACCTGATGATACCACTGGTAGAGAAGGGCATGGCTTTGTTTCTCTGGGCATATCTACAATACAGACATAGGACTAAACTAGATATGACAATTATCACACAACTTATTTGCTTAGCAGCCACATGAGGAGGGGCGATCCAGAGTGGGACTACAGTGGAGGAAAAGGACCAGACTATCTCTCCTCCCTGCTCCCATGGTCCCAATATGGATAGATACACACTCCCATATGGAGATGTAGAGGGACAGAGCCCACAGCCACCAAGGAATTTAAACACAGCTACCCATCCAAAACTAAAGATTTGATGAATTCTACAGGTATTGTTGCAGGGTAAGGACACCTTGCTGCACTTCCTCATTGGGGGGAACATCTGGCCAGATGTGCACTCCTATGTAGCAATGCACACTTGGGAGTACACAGACTCCAGATAACTATTGTACCCTGGAAAAATCAGCAACTTTTTTTGAAAAGCAAAAAGTTCACAAAATGGTTCAGAGTTGAGCATAGGGAGCTGCATTGCCAATTAGTAATTACATCACAGTGAATAACCAGTAGATCTCCATGACATCCCAATAGCAATGAACACACACTTCGATGAAGGAATACTGAATTGTCCCAAAATAAGTGATGTGCAATTTAGCCAAAGTTAAGCATTTTAAAACTGTGTTGATTTCAATGCGAAATGTTGAAGCATATGTACGCTTTAATTTGTCCACTGAAATAAATGGGACTTACAAATGTTTAACATTGGTGGGATAGTGGCTTCAAACACTTGAAAAATGCAATATCTCTGCAACAAAAGCACTGCATTAGAGGAAGACATGCAAACAGCACACACATTAAACGTGAAATAGAAATGCATGTGTTGCAACAAAAGAGTGATAAGCAGACGGGCCCCAACTTGGCCCAGTATCTCAGAGGTAAACAGAAAATAGATCAGGATCTACTGGTAGATCTCTGTATGATATGCAAGGATTTCTGACTCCCAATAGTTTAACAACAAAATTACCATCCACCAACCCATGCCGTAAATCATACTGCTGAAATGACGAAAACTGGGGGTTACTAGGAGTGGATTTTTATATGAAAGGGCTGTGAGCTCTGTTCAGTTCTAGTACTCAAAATATATTATTGGGCCAAGAACTCATTAATTCTACGTGTATTTATTTTGCATTGGTCTCCAGTTGGTGGATCTTGGGGTTCTGGTAAAACACATAGTATATCCCACAAGCCTGAAGCCCGCCCGCCCCTGTAATTTTGATATTGAGACTTCTGCTTTTGTAAATCCTACATCCTGCAAAATCAAGACTTGACCTGACTAAGAAGTACCTTTGAATCTTCTAAAAATGATGGGGGATCGAAAGTGCAAAGAATGCCCCAAAACTGAGACTGAGAAGCAGTAAGCAAAACTTTTATAACCAAACTGCCGTTAAGGGTTAATATAATAAAATGCAGTAACAGAGCAAGTACGAAGACAGCCAAAGGAGATCTGCTAATATTACATCTACCAGATGAACTGGGAAAGCACCCCTTTCTAACAGAGAGGAATCTCTTTCTGACACCCTTGGGCACAGAAACATGAGATACAAAGCCTGGGAAGGCAGGAAATCTGGGGCTGGAGCAAGGCCAGTTTGCCTGTCCAATTCTGCCTCCTACTCTGAATTGGCATTTGGATCTCACAAAGTTTCCCTCTTCATATACTATTCCAATTTCTTTGACAGAAGAAATGAAAACTTGCTTTCATTAATTGCTGGCACATTTACTTCCATGTTCCATCTATGGTAAAAAAAAATAATCGTATTCTCAGTACCAAATCCTTAAATTTCTGCATGCACAGCTTTGCTTTCTCTCTTTTTTGGGGGGTGGGGGTGGGATTTATCCTTCTGGTAACTGAATACCCTTCAGCTTGACATGAACCACATGAGCTACCTGATACATAAGGGGATATTTAGGGGTCGTTCATACATAGAGGCTAGTTCAGATGAGAAGTTCATGAGATGCTCAAGAAGGAGGATGGCAACTGGCAGCCTGTGACCCTGATCTAGTGAAATTTGGAATGGCCCCTGGAAGTGTGTAACAGAGTGATTTGCTCCAATCCACATAGCAGCTACACACAGGCCCCTATTCATATATCCCTAGCTGGATGAGGAATCTTATGTAACTGAAAACTTTGCACATGGTTCCCAATCCCACAGCTATGGGTGCACATGCGTAGCCTGATAAACAGTGCTGGCATTCTGCCAATCAGCTGATCAGGAGAGGGAGCAGGGGCTGTATTCAGCTCCCCCTTCCCAACAAAACAGCTGATTTGGCAGGATTTCAGCTTTTTTCTAAATAGGCTTACACACACACACACACACACCCCTCTCAGCCACTGCACACACAGGCTGTTGGATCAGGTTCCTTGTGCCCAATATGGAAATACAAGAGTATAATTCATGTAAGGGCCTTTCAAGACCATCCATGTTTAGCATAACTAATGCAAGGTTCTTATACACTGATGGTGGATGGTCAAAATATCTTCCTACCAGGTTACATTTCTGTGGCAGGGATATCACATTTTTCTCATCACTGAATACACTGTACTAGTGAAAATCCAATTCTTCTTCACATGCACTGTTATTTTGATATGGAATATGATTGTGCAAATACTATAGACACTACAAACTGTGCTATCATTAACAATAGCCTATGCTGTACATTTTGTGAACTTTCTTGGTTTGTTTTTTTAATTTAAATATCCACAGTGCTGTGTAGTCCTCCAGTGCACTACTGCAGCCAAGTTTTCCTTGCTGGATATATATTATCCATTTATGCAAAGCTGGAACTGGAGTACCCACCCAACCCCATTTCAAGAAATTTTATTTGGAAAAGAACAAGGCTACTCACCTGATCCACCCATACACCATTACATGGGGATCAGAATTAACACAAATACAACAGCTAACCTGAAAAAGGTATCTGTGAATACGCACGCAAAGAAGAAGCAGAGAACATCAGTGTACATTTTTATTAATAAAATGGCACATCTGCAATAGAAATTGGAAAAGGGAAGGCAAATCCCAGTTCCAGACATTTTCATTCTGAGAATTATCCTGAGCATTAGACACTAATCAAACACACTTATGCACTGATGAATGAATGAATGAGTTGGGGTTTCACTACAGAACCTGGAAGACACCTGGACTGTATTAAACAAATGGATGACATTTGCACATTTATTGTACCAAGCACCTGTACTTATAGAAAGTGTTCATTTTGTCATATGATATTGAAAGGGGAACTTTATGGCTCCGCCAAACACACATTATCACCACATCAGACAATATCAGGGGTACACTCACTGCTCAGAGGTTAAAGCCATTGTGCAAGTATTTAACTGGTTTTCTTTATAACCTGGAGTGTGAATAAAGAAGTTGACACACCAACAGCCAATTACTTCAGTAGTTTGTATAGTCCTGTGAAGTCTGCACCACTTGAATGTCCAGAAGAGAGTTCTAGTCATTATTCACATAGCTGGCTTTGCAACAGTTCAATAAACAGAGACTGGGCTGGGAGCTTGGAAGGGTGTTGGCAAACACTGCTAGACAACAGCAACTTCAAGCACAGCAGAGTCTTGGAAGTTTTCCTGAGGGAATTACCCTGAAGTTTTCCCTTGGTGTAAAAGTTGCAGCCCGACTCTGTCGTCTGCCGTTCACTGTACACTCAGCTGGAGCTAGAAAACTCCAGCTCCCAGCTCACTCCCCTTCCAGAAGTCCTGAACATCTAGCCTTTACATAACCGCCAAGGGAATAACACCCCAGCCAGCCAAGCAGGTGTAAAACGTTCCCTCAAAATGCACACTGGCAATCAGCTATATTATGAAGCAAGTTACAGACCAGGAACACTGAAGATGCAACATTGAGCGGAAACAAAGACTTCCATGAACTTCAAGACAAATAATATCGAGGTACCATAAAATATGGGGCCGCGGTGGCTTAGTGGTTAAGACGCCGAACTGCAGACCAGAAGGTCGGCAGGACAGCAGTTCGAGACCCGAGTGCTGCGTGACGGAGTGAGCTCCCAGCTTCTGCCAACCTAGCAGTTCGAAAGCAAGAAATTGCAAGTAGATAAATAGGTACCGCCTCGGCGGGAAAGGTAACAGCGTTCCGTGAACCTGGGTGTTCAGTCATGCCGGCCACATGACCACGGAAGCGTCGTCAGACAGCGCTGGCTCTTCGGCTTAGAAACGGGGATGAGCACCACACCCTAGAGTCGGACACGACTGGTTGGAGACACCTTTACCTTTTACCTTTACCATAAAATAAGTTAGGCCCACTTTATTTATTTATTTATTTATTTATTTATTCATTTCATTTCTATACCGCCCAATAGCCGAAGCTCTCTTGAGGTAGTAAACCTGCATCTCAGTTGTACCAGTTCAGACTGCCGGTTTGGGCTCATATGACTGAATGCACCTCCATATTATATATATATATATATATATATATATATATATATATCCCTCCACGTAGAAAGAAGATATCAGGGCTAAGGGTTCTAGCTCAGTCTTCTGCAGATATGCTGGTTTTCCATTTGCGGGGAGCTATATTTGTATACGGAGTCATTCAGTCATGTAAGCCCACACTTGCAGTCTGCTGTGACATAGCCCAAACACAGTTTTACCACTTCCATGAGAACTAGGCTCAACTGGTTTATTGTGGTCTGAGCGTTTGTAGCAAGAGCCTACATCGGCCTTCCCCAACCTGGTCCCTTCCAAATGTGTTGGACTACAACTCCCAGAATCCTCTAGTCAGCATATCTGGAGAGCATCAAGTTGTGGAAGAAGCGTAAGTAGAATATAGCCGAGGTCTGAAGACCCCAACATCTTAAACTATTCCAATAGCTTCATTTGAAGGAATAGGTACTTTTTATTCCCGTGTACTGTCATCTACAGCATACAGCAAGTGCCATCTCTAGAGGCATTCCTACATGGGGCATTAACCACAGTGTTTACAGTCAAGAATACACATACAGACGCCTATAGCATGCATATATATATATATATATATATATATATAAGAACAGTTACTAGCAGATATGCATTTCTTAATTGTATGAAAGAAAAAAGTGTGTAAGTACAGATGAGACAAAAGCAGCATGTTGTGAGAGTATGAGAATTAGCATTTGTGAAGCCAAGTGGACAAATATCTATCATACCATGTACACGTAACAACGACGAATGGCAATAATAGTGGTATATATCAAACCCAGCTCTGATTTACAGTCAAAACCACTCCAACCCATTTAGCCTAGTCGGTTGTACTCCTGTGGTCTACTTTAGATCTGACAAGCACTACAATGGATTAGGGCAAACCTACATGTGATGCAGGAGACCTGTGATTCAATGCCCCGGGATCTTTTCCATAAGCTTAAAAGCAGTCATGTATTGGAGGAAGGCGAATTGACTTGGGGCAGTGGCACTGAGAAAAGGGGGTGCTTAATCTTTTCTCTTGTGCCAATTTCCTGATCAAAATCTTCTTGGTTAATAACTTGACTGGGAGAAAAAAGGGAGGCACAACATAGATACCTGTGTTCCCCCACTCCAGCAGAGCTCATAGTAGGTTGGGGGGCGGAGTTCAAATGGTGCTGGGGAAAGGGTTAAACACCCCCTCCTCCTTGAGCGCCTCCTTTTAAGTGCCTTTTTTTTTTTTAAGACACTGGGAGATCTGATCACCTTGTATAACTGGATGATCTGAAGTACTAAATATAATAAATGAAATTAAATGAAAGTGGGCCACACTTCAAGAACAGAGTCACATGCCCATACCTCTTGGCCACCAGTGCTCTGACTTCTCGTAGCAATGAATTTATGAAACTTATACCAAGACAGACTACTGGTCCATCTAGCTAAGTTCTCCGACTGGCAGTGGCTCTCCAAGACCTGATAAGACGGACTTTCTTCTCGGCCATATTACCTGAGAAGCTTTTAACAAGAGATGCCAGGGCCAACCTCCTCCATACAAAGCATGTGTTCCATCACTGAACTATATAGCCCCCAACCCTAAATGAGATGACTGTCATCTGAGAGATGACATCAGAGAGTCAAACTGGGCAAGGGGAGTGGCCTCTCACTGACTCCCCTCACCCAATTCGACTCTCTGATCGGCAGCCTCACCCCAGGACAGCAGGCAGGGGTTTTTGCCAGCCCTGACTCCGGGATCCTGTTACTAGAGATGTCAGAGAATCTCCACCACTACCACTTCCCCACAGCATCCTTCCAATAATTAAACAATCCAGAGCTACTCGCCCTTAAGAACCCAGTATATGGTTTTGCTTGATCTGAGCAAAAGTTCATTCTAGTCTTCACCAGTGGTCACAGACATGCCTCTGGGATACTCAATAAACACATCACGCATCTTCCATGGTCAGTAATCAAAGGTAAGCACTGCCTCTGAGGTTCCATCATAAGCCAGTGGAGACCCCCACTTTCCAGAGCTATCATACCAATGGCAGGCATTAAAGTTTGAGGGGGGGGGGGCAGCAGAGGTTTAAAAGCACTCTCTTTCCATGATGGCTCGATATGACCACAGCTATGAGAATCCCTTCAGGATAGGAAGAAAACAGCTGCTCTTCCTCCCTGCAAAGTTGTGCACTGCTCCTACCCACCCAGTTATGTACGCAAGTCACCATCACGTTAAAAGTTCTGGAAACTGCTCAGCAACCACACAAATTGTCCTACCTCAGCAAGGGGCTGAGTAGGGCAAACTGTTCAGCAGACCAGAAGGGAAGCTGCAGGCCTGCAAAAGCAGTAGGGAGCACAGAGCTGGCCCTACTATTAGGCAGAATAGAGTGGCTGCCTCAGGCACCTGATTTGAGGTGTCATGAAAGGGCAGCAAATTGTTATTTAATGTATTATTGTTTCATTTTTACTGCCAGGGAGGGGAAGAGATACTTGTGAGATTTTCTGCCAGAGTTACCAAAATAACATGGCTGGCCTCAGGTACTAATGCAACCTTGACTTGTGGTGGGTACAACAAAAGGCAGCAAAATATCTTTGGTGAGTCCTACTCAGCTCTCCTCTACTTTAGGGGTTGGCAGAAAATAGATCTCCAGATGTTTTTGACTTCCACTCCCAGCATTCCTGACCATTGGCCATGCTGGCAGGGGCTTCTGGGAGCCGAATTTCCAAACATCTGGAGACCTACCTTCTGCCCACCTCTGCAGTAACCGGACAGGAAAAGCTCTCCTTAAAACCCACGGTTGTATATACAGCAAGATAAAGACAGCTGAAGGCTATGAAGTGGATATGAGTAAGTAGTTTGCCTTTGGGAATGCCGGCTTCGCTGTTGCCGAGGCTATGAGGAGACGGAATCCCCCACCCACTCAAATGCTTTTTTATTTGTATCTTGCTCCCTTAAAGCCAACTCTCCCTGCCCCAAGCCCTGCCCACACAACAGCATGCCAATAAAACCTGGATTAACACTTTCACAGTGTACTTTTATGCATGTTTGTTTCCTCCAAACTAAGTCCCCTTTTGAGTTCAATGAGGTTTGCTCTCAAGGAAGCATGCACAGGATTACAGCCTTAACTGGAAAAGACTAGAAGTGCTACTGGAGAGCCTCTTGTCTCGCTTAGGGAGCCCCCACCGATGTGGCAACTCCTCCTCCTCGACGATGGAAGGGCACTCTGCACAACCTCCAGGGCACTCTTCCCCCGATACAACTCGCGCATGCTCAAAGGGTAACAGCACCCACACACACACACACACACACACACACCCGTTGAAAGCACCTCCCGGAGCTAAACTCGGCCCCCCGGATAAGACGCCCGGCAGCGCGAGGCCATGCGTGTTTACTCAGAAATAAGCCCCAGCAAAACAGTTAAATGGGCCTCCGGTCCCTCGTCAGCACGCCGAAGTCTGCTGCAACAAATCCACCCGCTGTCCGGACGAGGCGCTTCACCCAAGGGAGCGGCAACACGTGTTTCATTCCGCGGGCGCGAGGGGGGTATTCGGAGAAGGGGGGCAAGAGCGCGCGAAGGCGGGGACGGCGAGGCGGCTTCGGGCCCTCAAGCAAGGACGAGGCGGGCAGACCCCCCCCCCACGCCCGGCGGACGGCGGCAGGCGCACCGCGGACCCCGGCCCGCCCGGCGCCGAGCCCCCTCCGGCGCGTGCCCAGCCAGGGCGCCCCCTACCTGCCTCCCCGCGACTTCCAAGCTGGCGGCGGCGGCGGCAAGTTTCTCTCGCTCTTCCCGCCGCAAGTCAGTCCCGGCGCTGCGCGGGCTGCAGGTGGGTCGCCCTTCGGCGGCGCGGGGGGCGCTCGGCGGGCAAGGTCAAGTCGGGCGCCGGCGGAGTCCTGCCCCGCCGCCGCCGCCGCCTCTCCTCTCCTCCGCTCGCTAGGCGCGCCTCTGCAGCCGGCTGGAGCAGAGCCGCTGGCGTCGCCGCACTTCTGGCTGGCCAAGGACAGCAGGGGCAGCCGGGGGCATCCAGCGGCGCTGCCGCCCGGGGCGGCGGGGCGGCTTCCTTCGCGCGCGCCTCGCGGGCTCCTGGAAGGGTTCTGCGACTTCGGGCCCGGGTTCTGGCTGCGGCGGCGGCGGCGGCAACGGGCGGCGCCGAGTGTAGCGCAGAGGGGTCGCGTCGGAGGAAGGCGATCCGATGCCGGGGGCTCTCCGGCGGCGAGCCTCCGCCCCGCCTCCCCCCACGCCCCGCGCCCGCCTCTCCGTCGGTCCCTCCCCAGCAACCCACCCACTCTCTGCCCGCGCCGCGCCGCGGCAGCGCCGGCCAGGATGGGCACCACCCAGGGCAAAGCTCCCACCCCACCCCCCGACGGCGGATGGACCGCTTTCATCCGTCCTTCGCTCCTCCAAGCGGAGCTTGTCCAGACCTGAAATGACCCCCCTCCGCGCCTTCCTAGATCCCCACCCCGCTCCAGCTGCTGCGGCCCCCGGAGGGAGCCTTCCACCCCCAAATTAAGGATCCCCCCACTTCAGCTGCAGCTGAGATAATCCTAGGCGCCCTCTTCCCCATCTCCCCATCCTTCCTACTCTACCCCGCCACCTTCCACCGGGCTGATAAACCCACTCTTACCATCCGGTCACTTTCTGCCTAATTCCCAGCCCTCAGAACTGCTTCTGATCTTTTTCCTAGACCGGTGCCTGCACGCATATTCTCACACAAACCTGAAATTCCTTTTTCCCCACCCCACCCCCAGTTGATTTAATTAACCCACTTCCAGCTCCCCTCAGTTCCCCAGCTGCCACCTCCTCCCGTTGCCCCCTGCACTAACACATCATCCATCACCAGGACACATCTGGCCCCTGTCTTGTGTGGGACCCCCTGATGCAGACACATGTTCAGAGTTGACACCCAAGGTCTCCCCCTGCCCGTACTTTTCCTGCACCTCCCTGTTGTAGACTCCGCTGCTTCTGAAGAGCAGAAGGTGGACCAAATACTTTATTCCCCACTCACACCCTCATGGTTAAGAGACTTGCAGTCTTTATTCCCCACTCACACCCTCATGGTTAAGAGACCTGCGCACTTGCAGTCCACTTAACAGGGGAAGCTATCCTGGCTCTTAAAAATTGACTTGGAGACGCTTCTACTTTTCTGGCTTGGGAGAGCTAGAAAGAACCGCTATAGATTTGAGGGGTGATTGGTGACAGTGGTTCTAAGTGAAATCAGTCTTGTGGCAGCATAAAGACTATCACATTTATTATGGCATAGGCTTTTGTGAACTAGAGCAGGAGAGGGAAGGTGTCAGGCTTGCAGGAACTACTTTAATTCTTACTAGAATCCCATAGTCTATCACCTGGAACCAGGTACAAATGGTGGCTTGGGGTAGGAAGCCAATTACCTTTTGCACCCCGTGACTTATACAGACATTGGCATGTCCTACATACACCAATACAAACCTACATCTGAGTTGCTGCAGTTCAGGGATTCTAACATACTAATTTGGATCTCAACATCGCTATTGTTAAAACAGTTGGGAGAGAGTTATTTATTTATACTTATATACCACATAAGAGGGGCTGCGGTGGCTTAGTGGTTAAGATGCTGAACTGCAGACCAGAAGGTCGGCAGCAGTTCGAGACCCGAGTGCCGCGTGACGGAGTGAGCTCCCGTGTTCAGTCCCAGCTCCTGCCAACCTAGCAGTTCGAAAGCAAGAAATTGCAAGTAGATAAATAGGTACTGCTTCGGCAGGAAAGGTAACAGCGTTCCGTGCACCTCGGTGTTCAGTCATGCCGGCCACATGACCACGGGAGCGTCTTCGGACAGCGCTGGCTCTTCGGCTTAGAAATGGAGATGAGCACCACACCCTAGAGTCGGACACGACTGGTTGGGGACACCTTTACCTTTATTTTTTTTTTTTACCACATAAGAGCCCTGCTAGATCAGTCCAAGGGTCCATCCAGTCCAGCATTCTGTTCACACAGTGGCCAATCCGCTGCCCATGGGAAACCCACAAGCAGGACACGAGTGCAACAGCACCCTTCCACCCGTGTTCCCCAGCAACTGGTATACATAGGCACACTGCCTCTGTTACTGGAGGTAGCATATAGCCATCAGGAGTAGTAGCCATTGATAGCTTTCTCCAGGAATTTGCCTAACCCCCTTTAAAAGCCATCCAAATTGGTGGCCATCACTACATCTTGTGATAGCAAATTCCATAGTTTAACTATGCGCTGGGTGAAGAAGTACTTCCTTTTATCTGTCCTGAATCTCCCACCAATCAGCTTCATGGGATGACCCCATGTTCTAGTATTATGAGAGGGAGAAAAATGTCTCCCTATCCACTTTCTCCACACCATGCATAATTTTCTAGACCTCTGTCATGTCTCCCCTTACCCTCTTTTTTTTCCAAGCTAAACAATCCCAGCTGTTGTAATCTTCCCTTGCTGCAGCCCTTTGATTATTTTAGTTGCCCTTTTCTGCACTTTTCCCAGCTCTACTATATATATATATATATATATATATATATATATTTAGGTGTGGTGACCAGAACTGTACACAGTATTTGAAGTGCGGTTGCACCAAACATTTGTATGAAGGCAGTATAATATTCCTTTCCTAATTATGCCTAAGATGAAGTTTGCCTTTTTTATGGCAGCCACACACTCGGTTATAAAATAATATAATATAATCCCGAAGTGGTAAATAACATCCCTAACCTACAGCAAAACACCCCGAGATCTACCAGTAGATCCTGATCTACTTTCTGTCCACCCCTCGACTAGAAAACGTTTCAGTAGATGCATGGTGTCATCTGTTGGCAGATTTACATACATGAGTATGTGTGGGGCTGTGATTGTAAAGAGTGGGGTCAGCCACCATTCACAACCACAGAAACTGGGAGAAAACACAGCCCTCTGAGCATCGCATTGCAAGGTATTTCTGAAATAGTGTCCCTAGCAAAGAAATACTCCATTCTGAAGCTAAGATCGTAGTCCGAATTTTGTAGGTGGCAGAAAAGTGCAGCCGATTAGCCCCAAAGAAATGATGAACAGGTAGGAGACTTCTTTTGTGCAACTGTCCACCTAAATGCAAGCTTGTGAATCTCCACGCTACACCACACAATGTGGGGAGAGCAATCCTATGGGGGGAGACGGCCGCCTCTGACCTCGGAGGTGACCGCCTATCCACTGCAGTGTGGGAAGAGCGGTGAGGAGAGCACCTCCTCTGTGCTCCAACTGCCCTGCAGTCATGGCTAGACAGCCGATTCCAGCTGTCTAACCACAGGACCTCAGAGCGTGGGGTGGGGAGGCCGGACGACATGTAGGATGTGCCATACCGGCATTTCTGACCTGCCTGCCCCAGCCCACCCCCAGGAACGCCCCCTTGCTCCCGCTCAGTGCTGCTGTTCTGAGCATGGGGCCAATCCGCGCTGCCTATGAAGTGGCAGGGGAGGGGATGGAGGGTGGTTCTCCAGGAACCAACCAATCCTATGGCCATCTAGCCGCTGTCTGTTGGCCATAGGATTGCACCCTAAATGACAGACTTGTGCTCTGCTAGGTGACTCTCTCAGCCTCCCTCACAAATAACTTCAGTGGGTCTAAATAACTTCAGGTGTGCTTGGGGCTGCAGCATTGCTTTGTCAGCAGTGTGAATTTGAATGCTGCACATTTCTGTTCTGATTTCACTTGCCACTGATGGGGAAACAATTTTGTCCAGTCTCAATTACTATCCTTAAGTAAGCCTGTAAAATATAAGGAGAACACACCATATTACCATGTGTAGGCCCCACTGTACTAAAAGCAGATGTTTCCTTGCACTCCTGCCCATGTGTTCCCTGCTGTATTGTGAGTGTGAATTTTGACACTACCATTCTTTTCTATGGACATTCATGTGTTTTGCAGCTTGAATTCCTGGCAGTGACTCCTGTGGCACTATATCAGTTTACATCCAAGTACTTCAGCTTAGCTAGATGGTGGATAGGACTGCGTGTGTTTGCTCACTCCAACAAGCATTATTGATCTCCTAGGATGCTGATGGCACAAATACTTACCAAATGTGTCCCAAGAGGGTTTGCCTGCCACTGATACCATGGGACTTCAGATGTCCCTATGCTGGAGAAACGAATATATGTTCTATTACTAGCCTACGGCAGGACTGGGTAGATTTCAGGCTGGCAGGATCTACTTCATTTTTTTGTTTTGTTTTTACTAGAACTCCAAGATCTACCAGCCATAGCCCGATGCAAAAGACATACACTTAAAATGAAAGATCAGGATGCCTCTGGGCACATTCTGAACCTAGGAATTTATTTTCAGTACCAGAACTGAACTGAGCTCAATGTCCTCTCATACAAAAGTCCCCTCCTGCTTACTTCAAGCTTTGCTCATGTCAGGAGCCAAATTTAGGTGGAAATAATTATTTTGTTGTTGCTGTTGTTAAACAACTGGGGGTCAGAATGCCTTGCAGATCTACTGCAAATTACCCAAAGATCTGTCAGTAGATCCTGATCTACCTTCTGCCCGCCAACCAAATTGCACACATGGGGGCTCTTTCTCAGATCCTTAGTTCAGAGATGCAGCGTGAACTAGGAACTGGGAGTTCAACTCCCTGCATCCCCCAAATACTTAAATTACACCTTTGTTTAGGAGGCATGGCTCAGTCTAACCTCTTGTCCTAAATGGGAGGACCTCTCATATTTTTTTCCAAAACCAACTGCCAGGCACTTGGCAATCTACTCAAGTACTGCCTAGAAATTACTGGTGAGTCCTGACTTGCCATTTGTGAAAAGTATGCTACTTAATGTACTGGGTTATCTTGCACTGTAACCATGAATATTTTGGGCCTGTTGGGTGTATTCTGGAAAGTCAACACCTAAAATATTAACAACTTCTAAAGTCCCACTAGGCACATGCACACACCCACTTACATGTGTGTACATGTGGCACATGAAGACTGCAGTCTAAGAATACTTAGAAGTGCACCACTGAACGAAGTGATGCTTGCTTACGGGTAAATCTGCTTGTTGTTTATTCGTTCAGTCGCTTCTGACTCTTCGTGACTTCATGGACCAGCCCATGCCAGTGCTTCCTGTCAGCCATCACCACCCCCAACTCCCCCAAGGTCGAGTCCGTCACCTCCAGAATATCATCCATCCATCTTGCCCTTGGTCGGCCCCTCTTCTTTGCCTTCCACTTTCCCTAGCATCAGCATCTTCTCCAGGGTGTCCTGTCTTCTCATTATGTGGCCAAAGTACTTCAGTTTTGCCTTTAATAGCATTCCCTCAAGTGAGCAGTCTGGCTTTATTTCCTGGAGTATGGACTGGTTTGATCTTCTTGCAGTCCAAGGCACTCTCAGAATTTTCCTCCAGCACCACAGTTCAAAAGCATCTATCTTCCTTCGCTCAGCCTTCCTTATGGTCCAGCTCTCGCAGCCATAGGTTACTATGGGGAATACCATTGCTTTAACTATGCGGACCTTTGTTGTCAGTGTGATGTCTCTGCTCTTCACTATTTTATCAAGATTTGTCATTGCTCTCCTCCGAAGAAGTAAACGTCCTCTGATTTCCTGGCTGCAGTCAGCGTCTCCAGTAATCTTTGCGCCTAGAAAGACAAAGTCTGTCACAGCCTCCATGTTTTTTCCCTCTATTTGCCAGTTATCAATCAAGCTGGTTGCCATAATCTTGGTTTTTTGAGGAAGAGATTTAGGGTGCATGTTTAGACAGAAAAAGGTTCTACAATTCCCAGTATCCCTCCAGCCAGCAATTCACGCTGGGAATTATAGGGCCTTATTCTGTCTAAACGCGCATAGGGTGGCACTATTATTGTAGTTATAGTGAGGCAGCCATCATCACCATGGTCCATAGGCATGCAGTCCTGGACTTTATACAAACAACAACTTCAATCCATGCTCCCAAGAGCTTAAGCATAAGAGCCAAGAGATGAATACAACAAGAGTAGCACATGGAAGCAATGAAGCAATACACTGGACAGCTGAAAAGCTGGTATGTTCATTTTATTGCCTCTGACAATAGTAATCTGCTATTCAAGACCTTGCTTGGGCGTCTGCATTCTGGCACAAGTGCCCTGAAACAAATCCGCAAAGTGAGCGAGTTTGGAGAAGAAAATCCCCTATGCAAAGTGAAGCTTGGAGTAAGATGCGCAGAAGGGAGAAATACCAAGCACTGGGCTGAATGCCTGACTCTAGCAGTGCCAAGATTTACACACTGAAGAAAAAATAATCTATGCTCTAGTGCAGTGATTTACTACTACAGCCAGCCAGCCAGCCCTACCCCCAGCCCCACATCTGTTTCACTTAATGTCTAATTTCTTAGTGCACATCAACAGGATATAATCCACATCAAAGCAGTCTATACTAAAACAAATATAGGGCCTGCAGTTGGAAGTTTAATTTTGCAACTACCATCAATGAGCCTCAGAGGGTCAAACTAGATGGGACAGTGGCACACCTGCGTGTCAGAATTCCATTGTTCCTATAAAGGGGGGCAGATTTAAAGTATGGCAGGAATACAAGGGAATGCTGAACCCTATGCTTCCCCCCCAAAATGTCATTGGTCCAGCCATTTTTCTTTTGATTGGGCTCCTATTTATTTATTCGAAGTATTTTTACCTCACTCTTCAGCTAAAAAGGCTCCCAGCATGGCTTACATACAATCAATAGAAACAAAACAGTCTCTGCCCTCAGGTTTACAATCTAAAAGACATGGCACAAAAGGAAAAAGGAATAGGGAGGGAAGAGAAAAAAAGCAAACTCAAGCACCAATTCATAAATTAAATTGTTATAATGACCACCTGGAAACACTGCAGGGAGAAGTGGAGCTTGATAGAGCTGGGCTTTCAGCAGAACTGATAGGATGACCTCACAGACAGACACACACAGAGGTGAGAAGAATCTTAGCACTTTTGCAAAAGTGTGGCAAGATTTTCCCCACCAGGATGTCTGATTTATGAAGTAGTTATATGCATGCTATGATAAGTTACCACTTGGCAAATGGTAATCTCTACAGTCCCATCGCTTTCTGTAAAAAGATAAAGTTCCTCACTGCTCACTGAAGTGCTGTAGAACATCAGAATTTAACTTTTCCAATCCCAGCACTTACTGTTAATGGGACCCACTTTCTTTTTTTAAATAATTTCTGCTCTTTTATCTAAATCTGACCTTCCCATTTACCTTCTCTTTCTTTTTCTTATTATGAAAGTATAAATCATTACAGTGTTAAGACTTACAAGAGAATTATACTTGAATATGAATGTTTACAGAAGCCAAACAACCATCACCCCAGTGTATATATGGTTGTATATCATCTTGAAAGTTAGTGAATTAATAAAATCCATCTTTCAGTAAGCTTGTTTGGTTTTGTTCCCTCTTTCATTCTTCAGTGATACATACATTTGCTAAACAAGGCTATTGTCCAAATCCAAGAAAAGCAATCCAGCATAGACAGAGGGACAGAAAATTTCCAAAAAATTTGTAATTCGGATTCTAGCTTCAGTTAACAGGCATGTTACCGGTTCCACATCTTTCTCCAAAATTAGATTTTTTTTTTTAAATGGCCAAGAAACACAGCCTTGGGATTATGAGAAATAACTTAGCCAGTCATATCCCTAATCTACTCCTGAAGGTGTTTCCAAAACATGTCCAGCATCCCTTTAGCTTGAGTTTGGCAACACCTTCCTTCTCTTTCTGCCGATCTTCCTCTTCCCTTTTTACATCTCTCTTCAAGAGATGCTGGAATGACCTAGCCAAGATGTGGATCACAGGCCCTAGTTGAAGACCAATGTGCCAGTTGCCCTCTCCATCCTGGAGCCCTCCAGATGTGTTAAGAACATAAGAGAAGCCATGCTGGATCAGACTAAGGGTCCATCTAGTCAACCACTCAGTTCACACAGTGGCCAACCAGCTGCATACAGGAAACCCACAAGTAGGACATGAGTAAAATAGCAACCCACCCACCCCGCTCAAGTTCTCCAGCAGCTGGTGTACATAGGCACACTGCCTCTGATATTGGAAGTGGCATATAGCCATTAGGAATAGTAGCCATTAATAGCCTTCTGCTCCAGGAATTTGTCCAATCCCCTTTTGAAGCCATCCAAAGAGGTGGCCATCGCTACATGTTGTGGTAGCAAATTCCATAATTTAACTATGCGCCGTGTGAAGAAGTCCTTTTTATCTGTCCTGAATCTCCCACCAATCAGCTTCATGGGACAACATGGATTCTAGTATTATGAGAGAGGAAGAAAAATGTCTTCCTATCCACCTTCTCCACGCCATGCATAATTTTGTACATTTCTATCATGTCCCCCCTCACTCACCTTTTTCTTAAGTGAAACAGTTCCAGGTGTTGTAACCTTTCCTCATAGGGAAATTGTTCCAGTCCCTTGATTATTTTAGTTGTCTTTTTCTGCACTTTTTCCAAATCTACAATGTCTTTTTTTAGGTGTGGCAGACCAGAACTGTACACAGTATTCTAAGTGTGGTTGCACCCTAGATGTGTATAACTCCCATCATCCTCAGCCAGCATGGGCAATGGGAGATGTAGTCCAACACATCTGGAGGGTGCCAAGATAGGCAAGGCTGCTTTAGTCTCTAATGCCAGGTACCATATACAGTATCACGGTCACGCATTCAGGTTCAGATTTTTGTTCTTGGTTAACCTTGTTATAAGCTAGAAACAGACCTCCTGATGTCATGCCAAACCCTTTCAGGGTGAAAAGTGTTCTAAGTGATCTCAGATTCCTGAGTCACTGGGATGCTCTAATTGCTGCTGCCAAGTTTTCATGCCATTCCTATTATTACAATTGGTTGTGCAGATTTTAACACAACTGTCATATAATTTGTAATTAAAGATAGAGTTAATTAGTTTTTAGATGTAATTAGTGAGCACTGTAAATAAAATGACTTTCTGTTCTAATGTCGCTGGAACTGGACGCAGCCTGCTTGCATGTGGTGCACTGATATTTATTCAGTTTGTATTTGCATCCTCCAAGGAGCTAACCATAAGGCGACTTTTACAGCAGAGGGAGGAGACAGACTTCAGGTTTGTGGGTTCTAGTTTTTCTTTTCTTTTTCTGCTAGAACCCGCTGGTCTACCAACCAAAGCTGGGTGCAAAAGGATGACTCGGGGGTGGCCTCACACTTCAAATTCAGGCCCAGGATACTTCTGAGCAGATACTGAGCCCAGGGGTTTGTTTGCAGTGCCAGAACTGAGCTCACAGTCCTTTCACAGAAAAATCTACTCCTGGTTTTCCTCCCACCATGCTTTCTTTGAGTTTCTCCACATGAGATTAAAATCCCGCACCCTTACCAGAGCTTCTGCTTCCAGATTCCTTGAGGGATTAAGATCCCCTCCTGGGCAAGTTCTATATGTTTTATTATACAGCCACTAGATGGCACTGTGGTAAAGTGGGATTCTGGAAATTCACCAGAAATTTATTGCACTTCAAAGCATGATAAAATCTCTTACTGTGTTATCCATGTTGAGAATTACACTGCTATAATGGCAAGAAAGCACGGGAGGGGCCCTGGAGCTTGACTATGTCATATAAAGGACCTGCAAAAAAAGTGAGTAACCAATCATGAGTGCACAGTAAAAGCCTAGTGTAGAAATGCCCTTCATTTCAAGATAGTAAAGGCACAATCTTATGCATATTTAGGCAGAAAGAAGTCCTACAACTTCCAGCATTCTCCAGCCAGCATGGGGAATGCTAGGAGTTTGTAAGACTTTTTCTGTCTAAACGTGCATAGGATTGTACCTTAGTTAGAAAGAAATTGGGTGGATATGTTGGTAGTCAAAAAGCCTTGCTAATCTACTGCAAGTCATGTAGAGATCTACTGGTAGATCCCAATCTACTTTCCCCCCGCCCTTTCCACCAGATTTATAGGATTGTTCTGCACAGTTCTGGTTTATCTCTCTCAACAATAATACCATAGAATTTTACAGTTGGCACACCTTCAATATGAGCAAAATCTGAAGAAGTAGTGGGGGCAGAAGATGATTAAGGTTTATTAAATTATGATATGGGAAGAGAGGAATTTCTCCATCTATACTAACACTGGAATTTGAGGTCACCCAATGACATTGCTCATCACCAAATTAACTTCTGGGTAAAGGTGTCCCCAACCAGTCGTGTCCGACTCTAGGGTGCGGTGCTTATCCCCGTTTCTAAGCTGAAGAGCCAGCGCTGTCCGAAGACGCTTCCGTGGTCATGTGGCCAGCATGACTGAACACCCAGGTGCACGGAATGCTGTTACCTTTCCCGCCGAGGCGGTACCTATTTATCTACTTGCAATTTCTTGCTTTCGAACTGCTAGGTTGGCAGAAGCTGGGACTGAAGACAGGAGCTCACTCTGTCACGCAGCACTCGGGTCTTGACCTGCTGACCTGCCGACCTTCCAGTCTGCAGTTCAGCGTCTTAACCACTAAGCCACCGCGGACCCACTGGGACACACTACTAAAAGATTGGTAATGGCCCAATCGCATACAAATATTAGTCTTAATAGTTAAATGGAACCTCTGCATATGAGATGCTAGGGATATGGCCATCAACATCATGCCCAGAATGCTGTATTAGGCCTGGGATCTGATTCAGCAGTGTAATTCTAATCTTGTGGATTCCTACTCCCATCAGCCCCAGCCGGCGTGGACAATGATGGGAATTGGAATCCAGCAACATCTGGAAGCCCACAGGTTCCTCACCCTGATCTAGATCTATTTTTTAGTCAGTTGCAATATTAACAATGACAATTACTCATAGCGGTGGATTCTCAAGAAGAGCAATGTATATATTGAATATATGTCTCAAGGCTCCAGATGGAGACATCTAATGTCCATATTATAAGCAGGGCAGGGGGTGTACTTTATGTTAATTGCACACTTATGCTCTGCAAAAACAATGTACATTTG
The DNA here is from genome assembly GCF_057233095.1 of Heloderma suspectum. NCBI lineage: Eukaryota > Metazoa > Chordata > Lepidosauria > Squamata > Helodermatidae > Heloderma > Heloderma suspectum. The sequence continues at coordinate 24,907,238 of NC_139464.1, forward strand.
TATAATACAATTTCTTTGCATACATGCTGTTTGTTTACTGTGCAGTGAATCTGGGGGTTTATTTTTGCAGAATGTGGATCATTTCAGTAAGAGGTGAGATGTTCAAGAAAAGGGCAAGTGGATGGACACTATAGGAACAGGAACTAGGCAGAGAAACCTCACCTCCTGACTGCTGGAATAACTGTCTGAGGACTCACATACTTTCTGGGCATCTAGGAGCAGTGGCCTCACACTTTTTTGGGCAGCGGCAGTGGGCATCAATGAGGGCTAGACACTTGCCCACACTAAGATTTTGATTTTGGAGGAAGTCAGTGTTTGCACCAGATTCTGCATTGCACCGTGCCTCTCATTCCCTCTGTTTCTGATATTTACGTGGGAGTGCCAAAGCTTATGTAGCAAAACCAGCACCAGCCACGCACAAGGGAGAGGTATCAACAGACTTGGGGGAACCCTGAAGTCTGCAGAATTACAACAAAATCTTTAGGAAAAAATATAAGGGAAATTGGCCAAAACAGCCAATGAAGTCTGAGCATGCTTAGTGTTCACAGAATGTTGACTGTTGGGTTTGAGGGGAATGGAAAATGGGTGGGAGAAAGAAGGGAATTAAGTATCATGGAGTCGGGCATGGCTGGCTGACTGGATGAGTAAACAGGAGCAGTCTAAACTGCAACACTTTGTTGCAGACCCTGTTTGTATAGATTATGTCCAATGCAGACTCTATACATCTGTGAAGTTACCTATGCCTTAAAACCTGAAAAGGTTGCTCACATAACTTTTTATCCAGATTCCTAGTATTCCAGAGCAAATCTAGGCACATATAGTCCAAAACCATATCCAGGATGCTTTAGATTTATTCAGGTTGCCTAACCTCCCTGTTAGCACCTTGCAACCCAGTTTGCTCTGGTCATGTCCCACCTTGGCTACTGCAATCTTATTTTCTCTGGCCTTCCTCTTTCACATCTCTGTTGTTTCACCTCTATCCAAAACTCCACAGCCGAAATAATTAATCTCTCTCATTGGTCTGACCATGTGATGCCTCTCTACTTCACTGGTTTCCATTCCCCTTTCCATATTATGTACAGACTCCTTGTTCTTCCCTTTAGAACTCTTCCTGGCCTTCCTTGCCCCACTGTATCTTTTGGCCCTGGTTTTTTGTTATGTTCCCACCTACAATATCTGCTCTTCCAACTCTACCACTCTTCATGGACTGAGAGTCTCATGTTCCCTTAAGCAACTCTTCCCAATCTCCCTTGTTGCCCATGAAAACCCCTCCCTAAACATGAATGTGGTCCCACCTCTCTCCCTTCTTTCACATCCTGCCTCCAAATTCACCTTTTTGGCCTGGACTTCCCCAAGCTTGATGTTAGTGTAACAGCATATGCCCCACATTCTTCTCTCCCTTCTTCTGTCATTTTCCCCATTGTCTGATTCGGAGTGTGCACTCCTTGACAGCAGGGACTTGTCTGTTTTTGCCTATATAACTTTCTGTAGCACAATATACACTGAAGGATCTGCATTCATATTATCATTAGCAACAGTTCAAGACCTAATTTGGTTTTGGCTATGATTTGAGACATATATTGTCCCACCTTAATAGCCAGATTTACACATTCATTGCCTGGGTTCTGAGAATCGCCATTTACTCACGATAGTATAAATATTGATTATGACATTCTTGGAGAAATAGGTGATTCTCAGTACTAGCTGTATGATTCAAAAAATTTGGAAATAGTAATTGAAGGCTTTGTCTGCTGTCTTTTTCTAACCAAATCATGTTTTCAATCATTCTCTTTAGCAGGACCTCCTATTTGCGTGATACAGGAAAGGAGGGGGTGTGCCTGGGAAAGAAAATAGTAACCCAGATTTTCCTTCATCCCCCTACCCACCCTTGGGTAAGAAAGAAGGAGCCATTGTCCTTAGGACGTTATAACAAGAAACATAATAGCTATTATAGCGAATACCAGCTAATTAGAGGGGAACATTGCCTCAGCTTTGCACTGGCTGGAGCGAGTGCTTGGTGCCAGGTTTTTTCACCCCGAGGTAAAAGTGTTTTATGAGATGGGATGTTGGTCTCCATGCATGTCTGCAGAAACTTAACACTTCAGCTCCCAGGCATCGGAAAAGGGAACTTTGTTCTCTGGCAGGGGCATGTTGTGGCTTGGCTCAAGATGGCCAGGTTCCATATGGGACAAGGCACCTGCGCTTTTCAGAGGCGGGAGACTTCTAGCAGGAGCCTTCTCCCCTCATGGCAGGTGAGATTACAATGGGAAAAGCTTCTGCCTGTTGAAATTCTCCCTTTGATGCAGCTGGTAAAAGGGCAATATGGAGTCCCATCATATCGTCAACCTGGCCAGCTTGGGTCAATGATACGTTTCTTGTTTAACTCGAGGGGAAATTTTATTTATATCCCTAGTTACCAACCAGTTTGGTAAGGGAAGGGGACCTCAAAGCTCTCTGTTCCACTCACCCGCAAAATGGCCTACTGCTATTGCCACAGCTACTGCTCACCTACACCTCCCTTTATGCATTATCTATGTAAGGGTAGCTATGTAGGTGTGTGCCTGACCAAGCCTTTGTTCTGTGGCCTGCAGAAGAGGAACTCTGTGGCATCAGACCAAAGCTCCATCTAGACTAACATCCATCATGGCCAAACAGCTGCTTCTAGGAAGCCCACAATTTCTGCAAGGGGGCTGCTAGAGAGATGGGGCAGCTTGTTCTTACCATCACTAGTGCTGGGGTTGGCAACTGGGTAGTACTACTTAGAAGGCTGTATTTAGCCCAGGGGGCACCAGTTGCTAACCCTTAATTTGTCACATTTGAAGTATTACGCATTTACTATGGGTGTGCATGTGTGTGTGAAAGAGAGAGAGAGAGAGAGAGAGGCCATTGTATTAATTTACTCCTCTGCACTCAGAGTAATAGCAAAGAGACTGGCTATTCATGAGATGGGACACTGTTTTCACACAATCACTGAATATTTAAGGGTGCAATCCTATGCAGGTTTAGACCGAAAAAAGGCCTACAACTCCCAGCATGCCCCAGCCAGGTTGGAGGGTCAATTGAGAAAGACAGAAGGGGGAATTAAGATAGTTGGAGAGAAGGTGAGATGAGAGAGGTAGGGGGGAGAGAGAGAGAGAGAGAAGACCTAATAGGCTGGTGATTAGAAAAGCTGTTGAAAAGAAGAATCAGTTACGTTGCATTAGGATTGCAGATAGAGCCATTATTTCTTATTCTTTATCAAATGAATACTTGTATTAGTTGTTATGTTACATCAATAAATATATGTTTAACTGCCTGTGTTCTGGTCTGGGTGGATTCTAGGAATAGCATATCTCACCCCACATGCTGGGTTTGAATTACGCAGCCAAGTCTATACAATGGAGAATTCTACTATTCTCTCTGTAAATCAACGGGCAGCGCCAACAGGTTATTCTGGGGGATATTAGGTCTGGACTTGATAGATACGATGAGCAACTTGCCCCATGAATTTTAGGGACCAGAGCCAACCCAAAAACAGCCCAATGAGGACCAGGCAAGCACTCACAGTGGGCCAGGAATTTACTGACTGTTGGAGGAAGGAAAATAGACGTGTGTGTGTGTGTGTGTGTGTGTGTAATGGAGAATCTCAGAAGAGAGCATGACTGGCTGGTTGGAACCCTGAACAGGAACACACTATACTGCAACATTTTGTTGCAGGTCTCACTTGAAATGACTATCGGAAGAAGCATCTGTAAGGGATACTTTTTTTGGACCAACAAAAGACTAAATTTCACTCCAGTTCAAAGAGTCAGCTCTGTGACTACACAACAAGCCAATGGCCAGAGGACCAAAAAACTGACACCAGGTTTTGGAAGACCCTGGGGCAAGATGCCCCCAGTGAGCCTCCTCCTTCCCACCAGCCTTGCCACTGTCTATTCTCTTGCTCTTTCCTTCTGGCCCAACCCACATCATGATCTGGAAGGAGAGGGGAAGATGAGCCAGGCTGGCTGCTGCTCAGGTCACTTGGAGAAGTCCGGTGAAAAGGTCATGACAGCAAGGAAGAAGAGCTGATCCCGGGGATCAAGGGCGGGCCCCTGGTGCCTGGGGAGTGGGCCCTGGCAGGTAGCCCTTGATGCCAATCCCAGCTGGACCAGGACACGCATAGATGCATGCATTTGCTTTGTGCTCTTTTCTTTCTCTCCCCCCCCCCCAGCTTATGACACATTGAGCTCATATTAAGATAATCCCCTGAGAATTTCCTGGGAATTTAACCTCCAACCAAGCATAGGACAGGACAGGACAGGACAGGACAGGACAGGACAGGACAGGACTAGTGCTGGACTAGTACAACATCATGAGTGGTGGAATTGCGTCAGCCCTGATGTCCCATTAATATAGAACTCAGCAGCTGCCATTGCAGTGCTGTAGATAATAGTTGCACAATACAAAGGGAGAGAACATGAATGGGACAATTTCCATGCATTGCACTGCAGCCACCACAAACCTATCTATATTAGTGCAAAGCTATGTGCCTGGTATTGAGTAGTAACCTGTTTTGTAACACTGGAGGGGCTTGCCCAGCCTAAGATACACATGGCACAGCTGAAACAGAGTGTGCCCCCACTGAAAATATTCAATCAAACTGGGGGAATGTAGGCAGAGGAGCAATGCCCTTATGCTACCTGGTATGTTAGCAGTTCCTTAAACAGGATTTGTTCCTGAAATGATTGCCCAAGCACATCAAGAACCCAGAGCTAATCCTGTTGGGCTTGTAGAAGCAAAACCAGCAAAAAACAAAAGTGGGGAGAGAGTGAACTTTGTCTTGCTGTGACCTGGGTCTGGAATGTGACTGACTAATAATTATAGCAAGGAACCACAGTCCATGCAGGTCCATGGCTGATGGCAAAAGGCTTAAGGGCTCATGGCATCCAAGAGATTATTTCCAGGAGATGGTTTTAACTCTTACTTACTGCACACCCAAGATAGGGATGCTGGAAGGGCTAAAAGGTTGAAGAAGGGAGGGGGAAAGCAACCCATTCCAGTATCTTTTATTTTCCTAACAATGGAGCCCTTTCTCAAGACAGAAGGTGGCTAGTAATGTGCCCTTGGTCTATCCCCACCCCCCGCTCTCATAGTTCAGTGGCAGAGCACATGTTTTGCATATAGAAGGTCCCAGGTTCAATCACCAGCATATCCGGTAAAAAGTTCTCAGACTGCAGAGCTGAGAAAAGGACTCTGCCAGAGATTCTGATGAGTTGCTGCCAGTCATAGACCTGGTTTGCACATCACACTAACCCATGGTTTATTTAACCCATGAGTTGTTGAATTATGGGCTGCCATGATGTGCAAACCCAGCTGTGCTAACAAACCACAAACAATCCAGAAAGAGAACCCATGGTTTGTTGTTGAGTTGTGAACTCTGAGTTGTTTAAACCATGGGTTGTTGCTACATGTGAACCCAGAACTGTGGGTTGTTCATGGGTTGTTTCACTAGGCTACAGAGGTGGCAGACAAGAGTGGTCACACACACACACATACACAAGCCGCTGTACATGCCAGTACTACAGTGTCACAAAGGCATTTGGGATACAGGGAGGGAGCAGGTGAAGGGGGAGGGAAAGAAACAATCCAGAAATTGAGAAAACAAATTGCAGCTTGTTTGATTGGCTGCCAAACAAACCCTGGGTTAACCATAATTTAAATAAGCCATGGGTTAGTGTTAAGTGTGAGCCAGGTGATAATAGATGGTGGGTTGATGGACCAAAAGTAAATCGGGATCTAGCGGTGGATCTCTGGGTGATCTGCAGTAGATTGGCAAAGCTTTCCCACCCACTCCTTTCTAAAGTAGGCTTCTAAAATTAAGATAGATTGGAACGGGGGAGGGGCGGGAACTGGGAGTGTGTAAGTGAGAATGAGAGTAGGAGTATAAACTCAGTTCTGGTACTGAAAAATGGTTTCTGGGCTTAACATGAGCTCAGAGACACCTTATTTCTTAATTCTAATTGTCTGTCATTATCCAAGCCCACAGCCACTATTTTGCGCCTAGCTCCAGTCAGTGGACCTTGAAGGTTCTAGTAAAAGCTATAGTAGATGATGCTGGTGCTTTGAAGTTTGCCCACACCTGCAGTAGATAACCCTTGGCCAAGAGTCTGACTTGGTAGAAGGCAGGTTTCTATGTAGAACCCATAGCCTTGGAAGAAGATGTCCCACTCCACTCCATCTTTCTGCCATGTAGGATACAGAGGCACCTTCGTATCATACCCCTGGTCCATCTAGCCCACTAATCTATTCTCTTTGTCTTTGATGTGCTCTGTTTTTGTAATGGTTTCTGCTATACAAATAAACTATATGATAGAGCTGCTTCAAATATGATGAAATCAGCAGGTTTCCATTATGCTCTCTGTATCATGAGAGCATGCACACTGCAGAGCAGTGCAACTGTCCTACAATACCAGTGAGAAAAAGCAGTATTTTAGAAGGACACGTTTTGCTCTTGCACATACTCCTCTTTCCTACTCTGGAAATGGCAACAACATGGTGGGGAAAAGTGAAAATTCACTTATGGCATTCTGAAAAATGGAGAGGCTTTCCTAAATTGCAAGAAGCTGGGTGGGTGGGAAGCCTTTCTGTCCCATCACAACTAACGCATACAAAGTGGATGGCTCTTTTTCTTTAAAAAAGCCCTTCAACAATTAACATTGGCCCTTATCTCTCCTTGCAAACAATCAATTTCCAGCTTTTTCTGTGTGGGAACCAGTCAGCTTCCCCACTGCTGAAAAGCTCATGTGACCTGGGAATGTACGGCATGCCACAAAACGGAAGAGCTGACTGACACTGCCTAATGCTAATGCTTTTTAAGTGCCAAGGTAGCTTGTCTACCGATGTGGTAAGAGTTGATGGGTCCTTCACTCTTGGAATTGGGACTCAAGTCATGTACTGATTGCAACTTTTCTACACTGACCCTTTGGGGTGGGGGGGCAGGGGGGCATCAGAGAGAAAGATGGGCTGCGCAACTTACAGATTTTACCATCTGTATGTAATTTGCCATGCTGTCGTTAATGGGAATTTCCAAGCCGTAGGCAGAGCATTAAGAGTCAGGGCAGTTTCTCATCCGCTATCAGTTAAACAAAGTTTCTGAGACAATACTGCATCATGAAAGATAAACTGTCTGGCTGGAATTCTGGGAAGCACCGATGATGAGACATTGAGGTTACTTGCGACAGGCTGACATTCTTTTCAATCAATGACAAAACACAAGACTTTTCCCCGCAACTAAAAATTGAGCCTGTATGAACATGCTATAAATCCAAGCATCTGAAGGTAGCATGACCTTCTCTTGGATCAAAGCTCTGAGATTTCACAAGGACCTTCCTATCAAGAGACCACCCCTCTAGCTGTGAGATGAAATTAAAAGGCACGCGCGCACACACACACACGCACACACGTCTCATTAGTAGATGTCATGAGAGCACATGGGGCGTGATCAAGCCAAAGTTAAAGAATTTTGTCCAGCATTATAATTACAAGGATTTAAGCAAACTTTTAATTCTCTTGTTGAAGTAAATGCAATATAGGGACACATGAAACTACCTCATATTCATTTCTTTAATTGATTTATGAATACCCCACATTTCTACCATGAAATGGTGCTCAAGGCGGCTAATAACAATAAAGTCAAAATGTAAGATAAAAATATAATTAAAACCATCATCACACAAATACATTAAAAACAGAATTAAAAAGTAAAACAATACAAGAATAAAAACAGCACCTTATACTGAATGAGACCATCGCTCCATCAAGCTCAGCATTGTCTGGCAGCAGCTGTACAGGGTTTCAGGCAGAAGACTTTCCCAGCCCTGCCTGGAGATGTCAGCAATTGAACCTGGGACCTTCTGCTTGCAAAGCCATGGAACCATGGCCCTTGCCCATGGCGTTTACCTTTAGCTGGATCATGCCCACCGTTCAGCCTTTTCAGACCATTGGTCCACCCGGCCTAGTACTGACTTGCAACAGCTTCCCAGCAGGGTGGCCACATATGAATCACCAAAAAAGAGGGCAAAGAGGATACCAATTTGCATCATATTTGCATATGTTCATTTATATATATAGCTGCAAATTTAGAAATTATTATTATAATTTAAACAGAAATACTGTCCATCTCACCATAGTGTGGAAGACTGTGACTAGGTGACTTCTGTGCCTTGCTCAGTCTGCTGTCCAAGGGCTGTTGATGAGAGCTGTCCTCTGACAGTCCTTCAAATGTATAAAAGGACACATAACCAACTTACTGACCAGTGTCTCAGGTAGAACTATTTGCCAGCCCTCAACTGGGCAACCTCTTGCCTCCCCCCACACATACTGGTAGCAGTCATGAATGATGCAATTTTTCAGCACCAACATTCCATAATCTTATCAGTATAGCTCCCAGAAAAATATCCAAACCCACCTCAAAATCAACACTGAATTAAAATATATCCCCGTGCAGTTTGAGCAGACTGCTATTGTTTTTTCTATGGATCCCTTAAAATCTCTTATTCCATCTTGTTCCTCTACAACAGCCTTCGCCAATCTGGTGCCTCCAGATGTGTTGGCTGGGGATTCTGGGTGTGGTAGTCCAGCACATCTGGAGGGCAGGTTGGTGAAGGCTGCTCGATAACAAGATGGTTCCTCAAGGCTCATCACTAGCTATGCTGGTTAGGGATGATGAGAGTTACAATCCAACAACATCTGGAGGGCCACATGTTCCTCATCCCTGCTCTAGAATACCTTGAAATCACATGACTCTTTCATCGATCTTGCTGTCTTTTTGCTAGAGGCTTTAGTGCTGCAAATACTATGTCTGATGAAGTTATTCTAGTCACGCAGACGTTTGTTAGAATTATGGGAATCTTACTTCTATTATTTTTAAAGTACCTTTCTAGCCATCGGAGACGAGGGGAAAAGCTTAAGAATCATGGCAGTAACTGCACTCTAAACAGTTTGAATATAAGTATTTTTTTAATCTACAAAATAGTGAAGGAGTGGGCAACTTCCTGTAGCCAATTCTCCCCTGCCCCGAACCCACCAGGGACCACACCTGTGTCCCCAGCTGCTGCTGTGCTACTGAAATTCAGTGGTGTGGCAGCACAGCAGCAAAAAAAAGTCTTTAAAACCAGCCCTTTTTGGTTGCTGCACCACCAAATTTCGTGGCAAACCACTGCTTTTTTGGTGGAGGTGGTGGTGGCACCAAAAAGGCCAGGGAGCATATGCAGTCATGGACTGTGTGTTGCCAACCCATGACATAGTGCATCACACAGCCAATGTGTTAAAATTGTTACTGGATAGTAACAAGTAGCCCAGATAATGCAATATACATCCACAGTCACTCATCTCACAATTGCTATTTTGTATGTACTTGCCTTACAATTCATAAATACACAGTGCACAAATGATACAGGGGAATAGACCCATATCAGGCCAAGCCAGGGCACTTTGGACCTATGCAAAAGCAGCTGAAAACAAGTCAGATGCATGTGGCTTCACAATTCCTTCATTTTGAAAGGATGTTGGAACATCTGAGTTGGCAATTCTGGAGCCTCAGATGCTTCAAATTTTCAGAAATCTCAGTCGGTGGGGATTTATCACATTACTCAAGATGTTTATTCTATAATTAAAAATGAGAGGTGAACCTCTTGGTTCCTGATGAATTTCCAACATGTCTCCATCCTGGATATGAACCAATTTTTCTATTCTTATATTAACATCAGAGTACCTGATAGCCTCTAATATGGATGCAAAGGACAAAATGTGAGTTACTCAAACCAAACTAGGACCATTCTACAGGTTGAATGGTATTTAGCCACATTTAGGCTTTTGTCTTCTTTCCTTTATCAGGCAATCATCTGCTATGTAGGAGGATCTTTCTGCACCTGGAGGAAATACTCCATCAAGCTGACACACAACATCCCTAAGGCTCAGTTCACACTGATTGCATGCCAGGACCCAGGGCATCACAATCATTATTTTACATAGAATTATGCTGGTACCAAATGTATGTTGGTATCCTTGTTCAAGATATAAATTTGTCCAGCTCAGGATGCTTCGCTATATTACAAATAGAGTCTCATTTCTCTCAAACATTCTTCCTCAGGACAGAAAGCTGAACAGGATTCTGCTGGAGTGTGGTCAGAGGCCAGCAGAACAGGATCTCAAAGGGAGCTACTTTGTAGGTACTAGCAAAAAGTTAACTTCTTACTCTTGATGAAACTCCTGCTAATTGCTATGGACTATGTGACCAGACCACATCAAGCAACCTTTTGTTTGGTGAGTGCCTTCCCTTTTGGGGCCAAATACTGTGTTTGTTTCTTCCAGATGTATTATGTGATACTTATGTGGTCCCCTATGCAAATCTAAATCTCTCTCTGGTTTTGGGGTGGGGTTATTGGGGGGTGGGATGGATTGGAGTTGAATTTCTAGCTAGCTCTTCACCATAGGAGGCTTTGCAGAGTTTTGGAAAGGAATCAGGACTTGTGGACTTCTCATAGGCATCTAGTTGTCCACTGTGGGATACAGGATGCTGGACTAAATAGGTATTTGTTCTCATCTGGAAGGGCTCTACTCATGTTCTTACGTACAGTGGGTGGAACACGGGAAGCTGCCTCATAACAGGTCTGACTGTTTGTTCATCTAGACCAGTATGGTCTACTCTGGCTACTAGTCATGGTGGCTATATGCTATCTCTAGTATCAAAGGCAGCATGCCTCTAAATACCAGTTGACAGGGAACACAAGCAGGAGACTGCTATTGTGCTCATGTCCTGCTTGTGGGCTTCCCATAGACATTAGGTTAGCCACCGAGGGAACAGAATGTTTGACTAGATACACCTTCAGTCTGGTCCAGCACAGCTCTGATGTATTTATTAGTAGCAGCTCAGGTCTTATTCAGCACCTCTGCCCAATCCTTTAAACTGGAGATTGCAGGGATTGAACCTGGCACGTAAAACATCTACAACCCAGCTATGGTCCCTCTCCAAACTACAGTTCCAGGACCAGAGCACACAAATGCCTATGCACATGGCGCCATCTGCATGTATGCACCAACATTATGGCTCGGGAGAGACTTCTCAAAGAACAGACATGTTCACCCTCCCTGAAAGTTCACTGAAAGAACTTGCGACTACTGAGCCAAGGGGAGCTCGCCCATCACAGTGCACTTCAAAGCAAACTCACGTTCAACTCCTAATATTGACTGTCTTTAGTTTCCCCCAGGAGACAAATTGTTGTTTACACTCATGCCTCAGGCGTATAACCTAAAGCCCATCTGCATTGTGCTTTCACATATGAAGCTGCCTTATGCTGTCAGAGCCAATCAACATGAAAACGGGTTTTAAGGCGGTTCCGTTTAAATATGGGTTTTCATGAAATCGGGTTAGCTCCTCCCAGGGCAAATGGTTGCCAGCAATGCCATGCATGCATTAAAAGAAATTTGTTTGCATGGGGCAAATGGGTAGAACTGAACGTCATCAAATGGGAAGATGCAGGGAAACAAGGATGCTTCCTCTCTGACCCCTGCCCTCCCCCACCACACACACTCAGTGAAGTGTTTAAAATCAGCAAGGCTCTGCATACCTTTGCACTTCCATACATAACATACATAAACCTCCTTATGCTCCCCTCCCCACTCAGAGAATATTTAAAGGGACAGGCAGCAATTGAGCATGGGGTCGTCCTTGCAAAGCAGCAGGGATGACTCCTATCCCCAAAGCAATGAGTTACTTCTGGGTAGACATAAGCCTCCACCCCATGCAACTCTTCCCTTCTGCAAATCAGGGCTGCTTCCACCAGCCCACGCTGAAGCCAGCTGAGGTCAAATGGACTCCCAAATGGCACTGAAACCACTGTGACTGGAAAACCTGCCACAAACAGAGTATTAAAAAAAAAAAAAAACAGATTTAGGGCAAGAAATGCTGCATTAGCTACCAGGAGGGGGCATGCATCATCTGACATGACTGACTTGGGGGCAGAGTAAAAGCCTGGTGTAGATGAGCCCTAAGGCGCATGTTTAGACAGAAAAAAAGTCCTACAGTTCCCAGCATGCCCCAGCCAGCCATGGAGTTGTAGGACTTTTTTCTGTTGAAACATGCATAAGATTGCACTCTTAGGGTGCAATCCTATGCCTGTTTAGACAAAAAAAGTCCTACAACTCCCAGCATGCCCCAGCCAACATGGCTGGCTGGTGCATGCTGGGAGTTGTAGGACTTTTTTTCTGTCTAAACAGGCATAGGACTGCACCCTTAGTCCAACTAACCCTGTACAGTCTACTCTCTCTGGAAGCATCACCAGGGACTCAAGCAGACATCTCTCCCATTCATCTGCTACTATAGATCCCTTAAGTGTTGGTGATTGAAGCTGGGATCCAATGTGTGCAAAGTATGTGCCCTACCATTAACCTAGGGTCCCTTATTTTGGCTACTCTGCTTCACAAACCATTCAGATAAATACGACGTGTCCTACTGTGGGGCCTCTATTCTGCCCCTCCATCCGTTTATCCAAAAAGAAGAAGGGAGGACACGCCACCAGACCAAATTGCCAAGCAGACTTCTTATGAAGTTGCCAAGAATGTAAGACTCTTGTAGAATCCAGAGAACTCCTGAGAGCTGGGTTTCTATTTTCTTTGGGCTTAACCTTAATCGTGCAATTACAAAGACAGCACCATTTATCCCAGTGGCCCTTGAGAATATTCCAAACATTTGGATAACCCAAAGTTTGTGTAAAGTGGAGCTCTGTTGACTGAGATATACATTTAACATGATACTAAGCAGAGAACACACAATGAATTTTGACAGCAAGCAGTTTTGATAGCTGACACTGAGACAACAAGGATTCTCCAGGAGAGGAAGAAACAATGAAGTCATCCACATTTTTGATTCACTGGTTAAGTGTGTGTGTTTGTGGGTATTTGCTACATTTTTATCTTGCCCTTTCTCCAAGGAGCTCAACGTTTATCTCAGCTTAGGTAGTTTAGGCTGAAATAAGGTAATTTGCCTCAAGTCAACCAGGGAGCATTGTGGCTGAGCAGAGTTTCAAACCTAGCTTTCACATGTCCAAGCCAAACTCTCTTAATAGCTACCCCACCTTGCTTCTCCTTACAAGAAAGTCTGTAGAGTCTGCCAAGTTGTGGCATTTTTTCCTGTTCCGCACCAAACAGAAAGGAAATATCTTGGTCCCTTTACAGCTGAAATGAAAAGAATGACCTAAGGCAGGAAATTCAACAGGCGATACAGTAATTATAGCACAGAAAGCAAGGTATAAAAGCATGGACAGATTATTTTATCCATGCAGTAGCCACCTGTATTTTAACAACATACAACCCTTTAAAAAAAACAACAAACCCAAACAGACAGTGCTTACTCTACTGGAGTTCCATGGTTATTTACAGCCCATCAGCAGTGCTTATACAATGCAGCTATACACAAGAGGTACTTGCTGGCAGCTTCCCACACTGACAGTGTGGTGCATTTTTGCAACAAAATGGAAGTGAAGAAAAATGGACAAACTAAAGAACACAAGCAGAGCCCTGCTGGATCAGTTGAGCATCCTGTTTCCCACAGCAGCCAACCAGATGCCTCTAGGAAGCCCAGAAGCAGGGCAGTGGACCTCTCCCACTGTTCTTCCTCAGCAGCTAGCCATTTGGAGGCATACCGCCTCTGATCCCAGAGATAGCATATAACCATCATTAGCCACTTAATTTGTCCAATCCCCGTTTAAAGCCATCTAAGCTAGTGGTCGCCACATCTTGTGACAGCAAATTCCATAATTTAACTACGTGTTAAATTATGGAAAATACTCCAGTTGCTGCGAGTGTGAATCATGCCACACAAACTGTCCTGCACAATTCTTGTCTATGGGCAGGGATCGACAAGAGACCAGGGTGCTCTGATGTGGTGAATGTGTGTGGACTGCAGGGGTCAGATAAACACTACACATAAATCAAGAGGCCTTAGCCCTGCCCTCAGGCTCTCTAATGCTTTCTGGGCCCAATTCAAAATGCTGGTGGTAACCTTCAATTCAAGATACTGGTGATGACCTTCAAGGCCCTAAGTGGCCTGGGTCCAGCATGCCTTATTAAGAGAGTGCCTCTCTACCTCTGTATTCTACTACAACCTTTAATGTTGGCTGGGGATGCCATTTCAAGTTTACCAACCATATGTCAAATCAGGGCCACAAGGATGAACAAAGAGTTTTCCATGGCAACTGCCCTTCAACTCTGGAGTGCCGTTCCATCCCCTGGAGACCCATCAAAGCCCAAGCGTAATTTGGAAGCAGTACAAGAAGCCTTTTACAAAATGTTGGGAAGCAACACAAGTTGCCTTAAAAAATGCTTATTTACTTTTGGTGGCCAGGCCTCAGGAGAGCTAAGTCAAGATAGGGTACAAGCAGCATAACTTGGGCCTTTGTGATTAACATATTACCACCCACCCTGAGCACCTGGGCATAGTTTAATAACAGAGTGCTTACTTCACATACCGATGGTCCTAGCAGTTAAAAGGGATCTCAAGTAGCTGCAGGGCTGGCGTTGACTCCACCTGAGAACTTGGAGAGCCACTGCCACTCACAGTAGACAGCAGTGGTCTGGATCAAGGGTGAGCAAGCCAAAAGCTGCATCTGGCCCTCAGGTGGTCTACCCTGCAGCCCATGGGTGCTCCAGCTGGATATACCCCAAATGCCCCTTCCTGCACCTCTCCCGCTTTTCCTTTGAGGCCTACAACAGATGTTTTGCCACTCTAGCCCACTGTATTCTATGATTTCTCTCTCAAGAATACATTCCTGATGAAGATCCCCACATGGAAAAGGGGTAATGGGGGAGTCTGTAGGGGGAGTGTGTGTGTGTGTGTGTGTGTGTGAGAGAGAGAGAGAGAGAGAGAGAGAGAGAGAACAACTCAACAGAACATCCAGCTCATCAGAAGGCTGCTTAATATAGTCATTTTACTGACAAAAATAAGGATGTCCTGTTTCTACTTCTGTTTGGTCAAGAGAGCTGAGTGCACAAATGGTTAAAAAACAACAACCCAAACCTTGGTTTAGGCTTTTATCAGCTTCTTTAACCAACTTAACATGGCCGGAGGGCCATAACACAGTCATAGTGGGCGCCACAGGCTGGTCCCTATTTTTATTGCCATCATTAAGCTGGGGAGGGCGGAGTCCTGTAAAGTTAAACAGCACACAAAAGTGATCTGTGCCCTCATTTCTTCCCCTGATTCATAGCCTCTTCCTCTCTGTCCTATTCCTTTTGCTCAGTTCTCAGAAATTGTCAGTGAATGGGTGGCGATAAATCACTTTCTAAACTGACCTTTGGCTGCTTCTGAGCTTGAGGGCCAGACCCTGTGAGTGTGTTCTTGTGCTTGTAAGCTGGGTTCCCAACCCCCCTCCAAACAAAGGTTGCTGTTGTCCTCCCACCCCTTCTCTCTACAACTCCAGTCCTGTCAGGTGACCTAGGAAGACAGATTGGATTGTGGAAGAAGAACCACATGAAAAGAATAGGGCTAGAGCCTCTCCATTGGAGCTTTGGTAATCACACAGTGCAAACTCTGCTCATGCACTGCAACAGTAGTTCCCAATTATACTTGCATTCATGTTCATGGTTCTTTACATAATTCTATATTTAAAATCCCATGTGCTGTTGCAATGGTCCCCCCTTCATATATAATAATACCCTCCTTCCCTAACCTGGTGCTCTCCAGATGTGTTTGACTGCAACTCCCATCATGGCCAATGGCTGTCCTGGCTGGGATTTATGGGAGGTGCAGTCCAACACATCTTGAGGGTACCAAGTTGGGGAAGGCTGATAATACTTATTTGTATACTACTTTCAAGTGTTTAAAGCACTCATGTGCATAATCTAGTTATAATGCTCCATTACAATGACCCTGTAAGACAGGGGTGCACAACCCACGGTCGCTTCCAGTGCAGCCCGTGGAGCTGTGAAGACCGTGCCCAGAGTTACCTTTGTTATTATGAAAGCCAGCAAGGAAAAGCATGACCTAGCAAAAGCCCTGTCTGGCGGTGGGGGGGGGGTAGGAGGGTCTGTGTTGGGCGGGGTGGAGAGAATATCCATCTGTGTATGTTGGGGATGTCAATGAGTGTATGTGTGTGAATGGAGTATGAGTGTGTGTGTGTGTGTGTGTGTGTACACGTTAGGATGCAGTCCCTGGCATCCTGGCAGACATCTGATGTGGCCCTCAGGGTTGAAAAGGCTGTGCACCCCTGCTAAAAGGTAAGTCAATATTACTATCCCCAAATTACAAATGAGAGGTCTGGGATTGAGAGAGAATGGCTCGCCTAAGGTGAGTTCAGGGCAGAAGTAAGATTTGAAACAGAAACTGCCTGATTTACAGATCAATCTTTTAGCCACTATGCTGGCTTTTATAATCTCTTGGGTCCTTTCCTTGTGATGTGAATTCATGGTTCTATTAACATCAACCCTCCTTCTTTGCTTTTAATTTGATGAATTGGGGCATGCTATCACCCTGCTAACCATAATGCTCAGGGTGATATTGAGATGGAGAATGAAATTGGGGAGGCCTTCAAAAGAGACAGTGTTGTAACAGTTATCAAGCATATAGAAGGACAAGTCTTGCTGAAGAATAATTAACATGGCTTCTGGAAAGGTAGGTACTGACTCCCTATTCTTTGAGAGTTTTCACAAGGATGTGGATAGGACACTGTAGACTTGGATTCTCAGAAAGCGTTTGACAAAATCCCTTACCAAAGGCTCATGAGTGAACTTAGCAGTCATGGGAGGACAGGTCCTTTTTTGGCAGGAGTGGGAATCTTCCCCCCACCCCAGGACAGCATATAGAAGTGGGCTGCATACCAGTGGGCATGGCCAGAGCTGGCATCCCTCTTCCACCCCTGCCCCCATAGGCACACACACAAGGAGAGCCCCCCCCCCCATTCACAGGCATATTCTGTCTCTCAATGCACACACTTGATCATGATGGGGAGGACTGCCACAGGGGCGATGACCCCTCTTGTGTGCCGGCCTCGCCAGCACAATCATGCTCCCCGCAGCCCCTCAAACAGCTATTTGGCAGAGGGAATGCAATTGTGATGGAGAGGAATGCACATGGGAAGTGTCACCCTCCTATCAATCACCATTAGGCACACCCCAGCTCTCCTAACAGCTGTTTGGTGGGCTGCAGGGAACATGATTTTCTGCAGAATTTGGTGAAGATGGACGCGGGGGGGGGGGGAATTCAGCAGGGGGAAATTTGGAGGTGGCTTGGGCAGCCACATGGATTGCACAGAAGACCTCCACAGGTTGCTCACATATGTCTTATGGATTGGTAACTGGTTAAAGAACAAGAAGCAGAGAGCAAGAATAAAGAGATAGTTGTCATAATGGAAGAATGTAAGAAGTGGGTGTCCCCCAAGGATCTGAAGTGGGACTGGTGCTTTTTAACTTGTTCATAAATGATCTGGAGTTAAGGGTGAGCAGTCAAGTTTGCAGCCAGGTTTGCAAAGGCCATCAAAATTATCAAGGTGGTAAAAACAAAAAAGAATCACAAAGAGCTCCAACCCTACAAACTTGGTGAATGGGGAAAAAGTGGCAAATGTGATTCAGTGTAACCAAATGTAAAGTGTTGGGCACTGGGGCAAAATAACTTCACATATACGCTGGTGGTATTTGAGATGGTGCTGCTGCCCGACCAGGAAGGAGATCTTTGGGTTATGCTGGACAGCTCATTAAAATGACAATACAGTGTGCAGCGGCTGTGAGAAAAGCATCCTCCATCCTAAGAAACAGATCGAAAACCAAACTGCCAATATTATAATGCCTTTATACAAATCTGTTGTGTCATTATGCTTGAAAAACTGTGTACAGTTCTGGTTGCTGCATCCAAAAGAGTATATTGTAGAACTGGAAAAGGTTCAGAAAAGGGCAACCAAAATTTTCAGGGGAGGATAAAGCTGTCCTCATGGAAAACAAGGCTGTCAGTGCCTCCTAGGTACGATGGCTGTATATTGTCTCCAGAATCAGAGGCAGTATGCGGAAGTATACCAGTTGCTAGGGAAGGTGAGTGAGAGGGTATTACTGCACTCATGTCCCACTTGAGGGTTTCTCACGGGCATCTGATTGGCCACTGTGTGAACAGAATGCTGGACTAGGTAGGCCTTTGCTCTGACCAGCACTGCTCTTCTTATGTTCTCAGCGGGCTGGAGCAGCTCCCCTTTGAAGACTGGTTACAACATTTGGGCCTTTTTAGTTTAGAGGGACAAAAGGTGAGTAAGGAGGGGGGCATGTAAATACACAGAAATTATCTGTTTTATATGCTAAAAGGTTATAGCTACCATGTCCTGCAGCTATGGCAAGCAAGAGAAACAGTGCTAGTTTTATAATAATTTCTTCATTGCTTCTAGAATAGCCTTTATGTAAGAAGCCACAGTGACTACAACTTGGAGTTATGTATGAGCAAGTACTTTTATGAGCACTTGCTTGGGATGGTCCATGCAACTCATGGCTTTACGTCTCATGAGTAACTTAGCAAAGTAACACACTTGCCTATAAAAAGCAGACCATGTCATTTTGCATCCTCTACTCAGAGGAAAGTACATGCTCCAGTATTTAGAGCTTGAACCAAATAGAAAGCACAATAATTATATCCTACAGATGTGCTGGTTTCTAAGAAACATGTCTGTAACGCATGGAAGTGCAAACAAATTAATAGCTGTATTAAAACATGCAGAGAACCCTGCATTCGCAAAAAATGTTCAGAATAAGCTAAAACAGGGCAGGATGATGCTTCATAGCCATGAAGAGGCAAGGAGTGAAGGAGCAACAAGAGGAACAAGGGAGGGTTTAGTTTCATGGCAAGGGCACGTCAGACATGTGGCATTTCAGTGTTGGCACATCCAATCCATGCACTGCACCCATGTCCCAGCTCACGCACATGGGGTAGAGAGAGCACAGTTTGTGCATTGCAGTGGTGTCCCTGGAAAAGAGGTTATAAGCTTTTTCCAACTGCACATGGCACTTTCCAAAAACAGAATAGGTGGGCAAACATGAATGTAGTTATTTAAACAGTGCATTGTTCGCCATAGTATATACAGCCACTGCAGTGCAGTGGATAGAATGTCATAGCTGCACCCCAAGCTCGAACTCTTGGGCCCCATCTACATGAGCCTTTTACTCTGGGGCAGCTGTGAGTCAAGGTCTCTTGGGACAGACAACATAGTTGCCCCTTCACAGCCATCTGTGGTTTTCTCCCAGAAAATGTGGATTTCCAAGGAGGCATTTTGCTGCGATGTTTTTTGTTTGCTGCAGGTCCCCCCGCCCCTGTTGCGAGCCATCCTTCCCTTCCCCAAACTGACTTCGCATTTTGCAGTGGGCATGTTGTAGGCATGCATAGTGCTTGCATCACTCTGAAATGCCCCTTTACTCCCCCTGTCCCTTCGCAGCTGTGCAGTTACAGAGGCACAGAGGGGCATTTTCATTTATTTAATCACACTTCAGCACATTTCTGCAGCTTCATATCTTCACAATGGTTCCTTTTGGTCTCAGTGCCCAAGGATGGGGGGAGTCTTGGGGGAGGACCAACTTCGTTCCGGCCTCCATTTCGGAGCAATGGGTAGGCACGTACCTCTCACGCCTTGGGTGAGTGCAAACCATAGTGAGAGTCGCAGGCTGCGGAACTGACAAACAGATGACGTGGAAATGGAGTACAGAATACCCACTTTTTACCTAACGAGGGAAGAACAGACACAACAGAACCCCTAAAATACAAAACAGCCACTGATGTGTCACACCCCCACACTCACGGGACTGCACAGCTGCGCATTAAAGTATAATGGCAAAAAAAGAGGGCACGGCGGAGTCTGTTAGGGAAGCCCGCAGTAAATTGCGAGTGCATACCAGCAGAAGCTAATTCGAAGCTGAAATGCTGTGCCGTTGCGATGGAGTGAAGGGTAAAAGCGGTGCCATGTAGACAGGGCCTTGCTCAGGCAATAAAGTTCACTGGATGACCGTAAGCCTAGCCTACACCACAACGCTATTGTCTAGATAAAATGGTGGGTGGGAGTGGGAGGAAAGAATCCCATGTACACCAGCCATAACTCCCTGGAGGAAAAGCAGAACTGTATCTGAAGGAACAGTAGATGATTCATGCAAGTAGTTTGGGAGGGCCTATTGGTGAACAATGGCAGGAGCAAAGGTTCTCAATTCAACAGTTAATATAGCTGCTGCAAGTTCAAGAGAGTGGATCAAGAAGAACTGGATTCATTGCCTAGCTGAATGTCTTACAAGTCCTGCAAATGGAATACTGGACTACTGGAAACCAGAACATCTGAAAAAGAGAAAGAATACTGCTGTATGCCTTCCCCAACGTGGTGCCCTCCAGATGTAGTGGAGTGCAATTCCCATCATTCCCAGACAGCTTGGCATGATGATGAAGATGATTTACATTTATATACCACCCTTCTTCCAAGGAGGTCAGACTGGCATGCATAGCTGTCTCATGTACATGTTTAATGCACAAATCAAATTTTGGGGCATTCGAAACAGAATTTCCAATACATGAGCCTGAATCGCTGGAAATTGCTTTAAATTGCTTTAAGGTTGCAATCCAAAACACACTAGAGAATAAGCCCCATTGAGCACAGAGGCCTTTACTTCTGAGTAAACATGCATAGGCTGGCACTGCATCTACAACATCCCGCAAATGCCATATGTTTCATTAACAGAGAGTTTAGGGGAGGGTGTGTGTGGGAGAGAGCAGGCCATTTTCTCGAATGGAAAAATCAACAGAGTCAAACTGCAAGAAGTTCTAAAATGGCATGACAAAATGGTCTTCATGCTGATGATTCATTTAGAATGCTATAATCAGGCGGCTTTGGATGCTGTGACAGATATATGAAGCTTCAGTTCAGTGACACAAATGAAACATGTAAAAGCCTTTCTCCCCCCCACCCCGGCCTCTCTCTCCCAATCTTGTCCCATTTCCCAGCCAGCAGTGCCAGATGTTTATTGCCAACTGTCTCCTCCAACATTGTAGTCTCCTTGTAAATCCCTATAAATGACACAAACCTATACAAAAACAAAACAAAATGACATATACTCTCTCCCATTGCGTGGTCTGAATCAGGTCGAAAGTTGTCTTTAGGATTAAATGCAGGTTTGGGCTTTTAACTGCATTTGTTGCAAATCTCAAGTTATTTAGTGCTTACCTGAAAGCCTCCCAAGGAAGGCAAACAAAAACAATGGGCGTTGTTGACACTTTCCGGCATTAAGTGGGAAGCCATCCGTCCCCAAGGGAGATGCAAACATGGCGCTGTCTCTCCACATTTTCTTCTCAAGTAGCCACTTGTGTGTCTCCATTTACAAACTGGCACCGCTTTTAGTGTTCACACACACACACCCGGCCGCCTTTAGCTCTTCATATGAGCTAAGCAGGCTGAACCAGGCATACAATCAGCTTTGTGGAAGTCAGCATCAGTGCTCTCAGTATTTAATGTGTGTGCTTAAAGGCACTGGCATGTGGCAGTTTGCTCCAGGACGTAGCAGGATCAAGCATAAGCAATGATACTCAGCCCTGGTTCATGTATGGATGTGTGGTTCAGGCCACTTGATTACTGCAGAATGAACAGGGCAGCCGCTGGCGCATCATCATCAAAGAGGACAAAGGAGACACTGCTTTGCATAACATTTGCATATGCCCCTTCATAGGTGCAAATGTAGAAATAACTACCATTTTAAAAGAAACACAATACGTCTCACTATAGTGGAGAGGACTGACTAGGTGACCTGTGTGCCTGCGCAGTCTGTTGTCCAGCTGCTAACTGTTGGCGGGCGGCTTCAAGGCCGCTGCACTTCCTCGTCATGGTTCTTTGCCTGGAGACTGGTCTTGGACTGGACACCTCCTCAAAGGGAGGACTGTCCTCAGCAGCTCTGCAGAATAGGTCCTCTGTAAAGTAGGGAACCTGGCCACCTAAGACTGAGAGCTGTTGCAAGCATTAACATGGCAGCAGCAAAGGCGGGTTTTGCAGATTGACCGTGGCTCCCTGTTGAGTGCACAGACCTAGCTCCCAAGCAGACAGGGCTGGCATCAGCACCTGGCGGCCTCAGGCAGCTGTCGGGGCTCAGGTGCCCTGGCAAGGCCCACCAGTGCCTGATTTGACCCTCCTGCCTTCCAGCTTCCATAGTCATGGACTTACCTGGTGGCGGCAGCAGCTGGGAAGCCATCTGCCATTTTAAACTTTCCCACAATGCCCCAACATAGCATCATTCTGGAGCATTGTGGGAAATTAAAATGGCATCCAGCTTCCCAGACCCATCCACTGCCAACAGGTATGCCCATGGCTGCGGGGGAGGGGCACTGACCAGGGAGCACCTTGCAATCCCCCCACCCCAACTTTTGGCCAGCCATGCTGATGGATGTGCCACACAATAACAAGTTTGCAAACATTTGTTTACTGTATTCACACTTTTGTAGTGTACACTTGAAAACCGTAACAATTCAGTGTATTGTCTTTAATGACTAACTGCTGCAGCTGTGTGTGGGAACTGATGCTACTTAAAAACATTGGGTGTGAGGTGGTATGAAAAGTTTTATCTGTAATACTAGACCAGAAATGGCCCATTGACCAAGGCATGTCATCACTCGATCTTGCAGTCATCAAGGAATGAACAAGCGTGTGTGAATTAGCCTTAGATGTTATCTGAAAAACCCAATGCATACTCATGTATGCATGCCAGCCTTCCCCAACTTTGTGCCCTCCAGATGTTTTGGATTTCGACTCCCATCAGCCACAGCAAGCATGGCCAATGGTTAGGAATGCTGGAAGTTGTGGTCCAAAACACCGGGGGTGGGGGGGCGCCAGGTTGGGGAAGGCTAATGTATACTGTATGTGTATTCCATGGGATGATGCTACCAGCATCTCTTGGCCTCAGCCCCTTGTCTGCAATATGGGTATAATAGTACTGATTGACTTTATGGGGTTGTATAACAGGGTAAGTGTTGTACTTTTACATGAAAGATACATGAAGTACTTTTAACACTCTAGAACTGCTAAATAAAGGATACATATTTTTTATTAGAGAGGCAGTGTGGTGCAGTGGATAGGGTAGGACTTAGACCAGAAACACCCAGTTTCAACTCCTTGCTCTGCCATGAAATTCACTATAGGACTTTGAGCTAGCATCTAACTGAATCTAAGATTGGGCAGGGGAAAGAAGAGAATCCTGAGCTCCTTAGGAAGGGCGGGATGGCAGCGCAATAAACCAACAGAATCTTGTAAATGGTGTATGTACACACACACAGAGAGAATCTACACATCTGGATGCATGTGAGTAGCAAAAGGCCAGAAGCTGGGTTGGGGGTGTGCAGAGAAGATAATGGAAAGGGCAGGAAGTTATCATATAGTCTCTGCTTCAACCTCTTATGTTCTTTTTGACATCTGCTTTCCCCTGAGAGCCCTAGTCTCTGCCAAAACGCTAACAATACCAGGGATGTCCTATCTGGAAGAACTAAGTGTGCATAATTCCTACTCAGCACAGAATTCTTTCCTTGTAGTAGAAATCGGATGGGTGCAACTCTAGGCTCCAGTGCCCCCGTGTACTTCCTTAACAACTGAACTTCAACTTTGCTGCAGCTGCTCTCCATTGACATGGGTAAAAGCGTTGGCCTGTGAAATTCATATTTTGTTCCATTTTGTCTCACACCATTCTCTAGAAAAGTATCTATTGACCTTTCCCTGTTAGAAGTACAGTATTTATGTAAGCACTGTCAGAAGTACTATGAGCAGCCAAAGCTGACAAACGCTGACATTCGATCAAGTTGGCTGGCTTCAGCAGGGAGATTTCTTTGGAGTGTGCATGCTCATTTAAATACAGGCCCAAACAAATCAGCCAGATGCTGAGCTTCACAGCTGCAGACTGTAACACACACTGCCTTGACATAATGCTCAGATGGATCAGTGTCACACCTAAACATGCCCAGAGAAGTAAACAGTGTCATACTGACATGTTGAACAAGGTGTCTGGACTGCAAAGAATGGAAAAGGTGTGGGGCTGTGGTGCCATTCAGTTTTCACCATTGCTCTGTTGCATCCAGTACAAACACAGAGAGGACAGAGCCATCACTGACCTCAGTTCACCTTAGTCTATGTCAGCCTCTTCCCCAACCTGGTGCTCTCCAGATGTGTTGGACTGCCACTCCCATCCTTCCCAGCCAGCATGGGAGTGGTAGTCCAACACATCTGGAGGGCACCAGGTTGTGGGGAAGGCTAGTCTACAGGAGGAATCCAAGATGAGTTTCCCCATAGTTCTAATTCTACACCATTTTGCTGCTATGCACAGATAGACAGAGGCATGTTCAGCATCTGAGGACTGGAACATCTCTCGATAATACATCATCATGGAGGACGGGTGAAGTGCCAGATGACTGGAGGAGGGCTAATGTTGTCCCTATCTTCAAAAAGGGCAAAAAGGAGGAACCTGGGAACTACAGACCAGTCAGTTTGACATCAATCCCTGGGAAAATTCTGGAACAGATTATAAAGCAATCCATCTGTAAGCACCTTGAAAACAATGCAGTGATTACTCAAAATCAACATGGATTTGTCAAGAACAAATCCTGCCAGACTAATCTGATCTCATTTTTGATCAGGTAACCTCCCTTGTGGACTGTGGGAATGCTGTGGACATAATATACCTTGACTTCAGCAAAGCTTTTGACAAAGTGCCCCGTGATATCCTGATGAGCAAACTAGCTAAAAATGTGTTAGATGAAACAACTAGCAGGCTTCAGAATCTGACTCAAAGAGTGCTGATCAATGGGATCTTCTCAAACTGGGGAAAGGTAACGAGCGGGGTACCGCAGGGCTCAGTCCTGGGCCCAGTGCTCTTCAACATTTTTATTCATGACTTGGAGGAGGAGGTGCAGGGAATGCTGATCAAATTCGCAAATGACAGAAAATTGGGTGGGATAGCTAATACCCTGGAAGACAGAAACAGAATTCAAAGTGATCTTGATAGGCTGGAGTACTGGGCAGAAAACAACAGAAAGAAATTTAATAGGGATAAATGCCAAGTTCTGCACCTAGGAAAAAGAAACCAAATGCACAGTTACAAGATGGGCGATAGGTGGCTCAACACTATTACAAGCAAGAAGGATCTTGGAATTGTGGTAGATCACAAGCTGAATACGAGCCAACAATGTGATGTGGCTGCAAAAAAGGCAAATGCTCTTTTGGGCTGTGTTAACAGAAGTATAGCTTCCAAATCCTGTGAAGTACTAGTTCCCCTCTACTCAGCACTGCTTAGGCCTCATATGGAGTACTGTGTCCAGTTCTGAGCGCCACACTTTAAGAAGGATGCAGACAAACTGGAGAGGGTTCAGAGGAGGGCAGCGAAGATGATCAGGGGACTGGAAACAAAGCCCTATGAGGAGAGACTGAAAGAACTGGGCATGTTTAGCCTTGAGAAGAGAAGACTGAGGGGAGATATGATAGCGCTCTTCAAGTACTTGAAAGGCTGTCACAGAGAGGAAGGCCAGGATCTCTTCTCGATCATCCCAGAGTGCAGGACATGGAATAATGGGCTCAAGTTACAGGAAGCCAGATTCCGGCTGAACATCAGGAAAAATGTCCTGACTGTTTTAGAGCAATACGACAATGGAACCAATGACCTAGGGAGGTGGTGGGCTCTCCCACACTGGAGGCGTTCAAGACGAGGCTGGACAGCCATCTGTCAGGGATGCTCTG
The DNA here is from genome assembly GCF_057233095.1 of Heloderma suspectum. Classification (NCBI taxonomy): domain Eukaryota; kingdom Metazoa; phylum Chordata; class Lepidosauria; order Squamata; family Helodermatidae; genus Heloderma; species Heloderma suspectum. Next base: position 24,932,956 of record NC_139464.1, read on the forward strand.
ACTTGGATTCCTGCATTGAGCAGGAGGTTGGACTCCATGGTCTTATAGGACCCTTTCAACCCTACTGTTGTATGATTCTATGATTCAGTACAGCTGGGGTGCAGAACATCTTTCAGCTCAAGGGCGAAATTTCATTTTGAAGAAGCCCTTGGGGGCCAGACTCCAGTGGTGGGTGGCACTGAAGACAAAAAGGTGGGGTGGATACTAGCATCTCTTAGCTTAAGTGCTAAGCGCTTCACTTGCATTGTACCTTCTGCCACAGGGGAGGAAGCAGTCAGGTTGGGGCAGCTTTCCCCATAGCAGAAGTGTGAAGTTATGCCCGGAATATCATTTCTCCAAGCATTTTTCTCTGAGCATAATGTTAGCACAAAGCCATTTTTGCTGTATTGTTTTACTTGCTGCCAATGGAGAGTCCTGGATCAGCCTTGAAGTCATTGGGTACCCTTTTGTATTCATTCATGCAATAATTTAGAGCTGTATAAGCTTGGTAGCTTTTTTGTTTTTGAACTTGTAATACAGCCTGATGACCAGAGCTATGATGCTGAGCACATTTTGGGCAGTATATTCATATTACAGATGTTGTGTAGTTGCCACAGTCACCTTGGTTGCCGCTCTAATGGCTCACTACAGAGGGTGGCAAGATAGGGCAGCTGCTAGGGCCCTGAGGCCAACCCCCCCCCCCCCCCGAGCTTGGAGGAAGCTAGACCAAGCCTTCACAACAAAGGCACTACATGGTCTCTGCTTTTTCGTAGGGATGGAAAACAGTGAAGTTACTTGTTACACCATGGAGAACTGGGCTTTTAATAAACACATTGTGTGGGTTACCCTTGGTTGCCAGAGTCAGCTGGGCATGTTCCCTCAGTATGCACGGCCCTTTCTCTTGGCCCTTTGCTGGTTAAGTGCAGGGTTGGGGCACAATTATAGAAATCTTGCAATTCTGGTAATGTGACCTTGCTGTTTAAGATCACATGGGAGAGGATGATAATATGGTTATTTCTCCCGCTCCCTAGGGGTGGGGAAATGCTAATATGGAAAGTAACCACATCATTCCCCCTCCCTTCCCAAAGTGGGCAGAGCAGTGCCAAACAGACCCACAACAGAGCAGTAATCATGTGGATCCCATAACCTAAGAACTGGCCCTTAATTAGGAGGTTCGTGCTAAGTCAGTGGGACTTGGCTCTGCTTCGCTTCCAGGTAAATGAATCAGAATCAGAATCAGAGAATCAGAAGGCAAATCCTGTGCAGCTGTGGAAAACAAAAAGCAAGGCCTTGGTAAAGGCAGTTTTAATGGGTCTCAGCCTCCCCCACCCGGGGCCTTTTGGCCAGACAGCTCCTCTTCTCAAGCTGCAAGAACTGCCAGAGGGGTTTCCCCCCTCCATCCCAGCCACAGGGGTGGGTCCCAGCTTGGGATGAGTAAACCAAGCTCTAGGCTACAAAAGCAATGGCTATCCAAGCTGCACCAACAGGAACAATTTTTTTCCCCTCAGAGTTAAACCAATTCTGCCAAGACTCAAGCAAGTCCAAATAAGCAGATCCTGATAGCATATCTGCATGGGAGTTTCCTGCTGTCAAAGTATGGCACTCTAGCACAAAGCAAGTGTTCAGGACACTATATTGAAATACCCAGGACCTGAAGGTGCTGTGATGGGATTTGGTATATCCCTCCTCTGAATGGGCTACTATTGTGCAAGATATATTGCTTATATTCCAAGGCCCACTGGGGCAGCTAAAAACACTCCTATGCCATAATAAAAAGTTGGGAGCCCCAGCTCAAAGGGTTCCCTTCCGCTCACTTTTGTACCCAGGGAAAAGACCACTTTGGCAGCTCTGCTAGCTGCAATATACTTCTCAGACTCAACCCAGCAGTCTCCTGGTGAACCCTGGGTTGCTGTGTAAACAGTCTCCCTTGATTATCTCCACAGCTACAAATAAAGCAAATAAAGACAAAGCCAAAATATACCATTGAGCAGCAATACATGTATCAGCATGCAGAGTGCGTCCCCAATTCCCAGAGTGGCAGAAGTTCAAGACTGCTCGGTGCGATTTGTAGTTTAACAATTCTTATTACATTTCAGTGGCAGACTATACAGCCAGTCCCGAAATAAGTAGGCTGTAAACAAGCTGCAAGGGGAATGGGGGCTGGCGATTATTTCATTCAGTGTTAAATGTAAGCTTGTCTGAACAACCTTTCCTTTGTCCTTTTCTGCATGCAATGGGAAAATATGAGTCAACAGGCGTCCCTCCTAGGATCATTCTCAGTCTGCACACTGGGTCATCATAAAGGCAAGAACGGTTACGTCTGCAGCACAAGACGTCTGTCACTAGAGCTAAAGAAAGGGGATTGCAGCCCTTGTCACAACAAGCCTACATGAAGGCAAACAAATGGGGAAGGGGGAGGAGGATAAAGGTAGTTTCAACCTCTCTATGTGTACCCTAAACAAAACAAACTTGGTGAGTGTTGGGTTTAAATCACTCTGATCCGCAAAACATAGTCATATGAATGTAAAGTGCAGGGTCCTCCTACTATGGAATATTGGGGCCATTATCAAGGAACTGCCTGAAGTGGTCTTGTTGTGAGACAGGGCCTTCGCTGTGGTGGCACTAAAACTGTGGAACTCTTTTCCTAGGGCTGTCCACTTTGTTCTTTCTTTGATGGTCTTCTGGGGACAGGCAGGTCAAGGAGTCCCATGTCAGGTGAGTTTTTTGGGGGGATATTCTGACTGAACTACCTGCTCCCCCCCTTTTTTTTTACTGTTTCTATTATATTTAATTACTTTTAAAACCATTTAATGTTGTATTTTAAAAACACTTCTATTTTTGCCTTGGAGGCTTTTACTGAATGAGAGCTTATAAATGTTTTCAATAACATGGAACAGGAATGTTGAATCACAGAGTGCAGCTGTCTTGTAGGTTTAGTGAGTGGTTAGAAGCCTCAAACTTTATACCAGTGGTGAAGCTAAGAGAGTGTGGCCCAGCTCACTGCCTAGAAGGGAGGCCACCAGGAGGTCCATACAAGCCCCAAACCAGGCCTGAACCCAGAATGACATGGGACCAGATACTCCGTATCCTCCAAGAGCATTTGCAGCTGTATTGTCACAACCTTCTTGAGCACCTTGCCCCCAAAGGGGGTGGTTGTTGTTCAGTTGTTAAGTCGTGTCCAACTCTTCGTGACCCCATGGACCTTCCTGTCCTCCACTCTCTCCCGGAACATGCTCAAGTTCATATTCCTTGCATCGGTGATGCTATCTAGCCATCTCATCCTCTGCCATCTGACCCCTTCTCCTTTTGCCTTCAGTCTTTCCCAGCATCAGGGTCTTTTCCAGGGAGTTTTCTCTTCGCATTAGGTGGCCAAAATATTTGAGCTTCAGCTTCAGTATCTGTCCTTCCAATGAGCAGTCAGGGTTGATTTCCTTTAAGATTGACTGATTTGACCTCCTTGCAGTCCGGGGGACTCGTAAGAGTCTTCTCCAGCACTACAGTTCGAAAGCATCAATTCTTCAGCGCTCAGCCTTCCTTATCATCCAGTTCTCACAACCATACATTACTACTGGGAAAACCATAGCTTTGATTATACAAACTTTTGTCAGCAAGGTGATGTCTCTGCTTCTTACTATGCTGTCTAGGTTTGCCATAGCTTTCCTCCCAAGGAGCAAGCGTCTTTTAATTTCATGGCTACAGTCACTGTCTGCAGTGATCTTGGAGCCCAAGAAAGTAAAATCTGTCACTGCTTCCATTTCTTCCCCTTCTATATGCCAGGAAGTGATGGGGCCAGATGCCATGATCTTCGTTTTTTTAATGTTGAGTTTCAAACCAGCTTTTGCACTCTCCACTTTCACCCTCAACTACAGGCTCTTTAGATCCTCTTCGCTTTCTGCCATTTAGGGTGGTATCGTCTGCGTATCTGAGGTTGTTGATAATTCTCCCGGCAATCTTAATTCCAACCTGTGATTCATCCAACCCGGCGTTTCTCATGATGTACTCTGCATATAAATTAAATAAGCAGGGCGACAATATGCAGCCTTGTCGTACTCCTTTCCCAATTTTGAACCACTCGGTTGTTCCATGTCCAGTTCTTACTGTTGCTTCTTGACCCTCATACAGGTTTCTCAGGAGACAGGTAAGGTGGTCTGGTACTCCCATCTCTTTCAGAATTTGCCAGACTTTGTTGTGAATCACACAATCCAAGGCTTTAGCATAGTCAATGAAGCAGAAATAGACGTTTTTCTGGAATTCTCTTGCTTTCTCCATGATCCAGGGAATGTTGGCTATTTGATCTCTAGCTCCTCTGCCTCTTTGAAACCCAGCTTGTACTTCCGGTAGTTCTCGGTTCGCATACTGCTGAAGCCTAGCTTGTAACAGCATCATCTTTTAGGATTTTAAATAGCTCAGCTGGAATACTGTCATCACCACTAGCTTTGTTGTTACTAATGCTTCCTAAGGCCCACTTGACCTCACTCTCTAGGGTGTCCGGCTCAAGTTCAGTGACCGCACTATCGTGGCTATCAGGGACATTCAGATCTTTCCTGTATAGTTCTTCTGTGTATTCTTGCCACCTCTTCTTAATCTCATCTGCTACTGTTAGTTCCCTGCCTTCTTTGTCCTTTATCATGCCCGTCTTTGCACAAAACGTTCCCTTGAGATCTCCGATTTTCTTGAAGAGATCTCTAGTCTTTCCCATTCTGTTGTTTCCCTCGATTTCTTTGCATTGTTCATTTAAGAAGGCCTTCTCGTCTCTCCTTGCAATTCTCTGGAACTCTGCATTCAGTTGGATATATCTTCCCCTTTCTCCCTTGCTTTTCGCTTCCCTTCTTTCCTCAGCTACTTGTAAAGCCTCATCAGACAGCCACTTGGCTTTCTTGCATTTCTTTTTCTTTGGGATGGATTGAGTTGCTGCCTCCTGAACAATGTTACGGACCTCCGTCCATAGTTCCTCAGGCACTCTTGTCTATCAGGTCTAATCCCTTAAGTCTGTTCCTCACCTCCACTGTATATTCATCAGGGATATGATTTAGGTCATACCTGAATGGTTTAGTGGTTTTCCCTACGTTCTTCAATTTAAGCTGAAATTTTGCAATAAGAAGCTCATGATCTGAGCCACAGTCAGCTCCAGGTCTTGTTTTTACTGACTGTATAGAGCTTCTCCATCTTTGGCTGCAAAGTACATAATCAATCTGATTTCGATATTGACCATCTGGTGATGTCCATGTGTAGAGTCGCCTCTTGTGCTGTTGGAAAAGCGTGTTCGCTATGATCAGCGTGTTCTCTTGGCAAAACTCTATTAGCCTTTGTCCTGCTTCATTTTGTACACCAAGGCCATGCTTGCCTGTTATCACGGTGATTTCTTGACTTCCTACTTTAGCATTCCAATCCCCTATGATGAAGAGGACATCTTTTTTTGGTGTTAGTTCTAGAAGGTGTTGTAGGACTTCATAGAACCGATCAACCTCAGCGTCTTCGGCCTCAGTGATTGGGGCATAGAATTGAATTACTGTGATGTTGAATGGTTTGCCTTGGATTCGTGCTGAGATCATTCTGTCATTTTTGAGATTGTACCCCAGTACTGCTTTTCCCACCCTTTTGTTGACTATGAGTGCTACTCCATTTCTTCTAAGGGATTCTTGCCAACAGTAGTAGATACAACCTGAATTAAATTCGCCCATGCTTGTCCATTTTAGTTCGCTGATTCCCAAGATGTCAATGTTCAATCTTGCCATCTCATGTTTGACCACCTCCAGCTTACCTTGATTCATTGATCTGACATTCCAGGTTCCTAAACAATATTGTTCTCTACAGCATTGGACTTTCTTTTCCCCACCAGACACATCCACAGCTGAGTGTCCTTTCGGCTTTGGCCCAGCCGCTTCACTCTTTCTGGCGCTACTTGGAAATTCCCTCTGCTCTTCCCCAGTAGTAGGACACGGAAGGACACCTTCCGACCTGAGGGGCTCATCTTCCGGCATCATCTCTTTTAGCCTTGTGATACATTCCATGGGGTTTTCTTGGCAAGAATACTGGAGTGGGTTGCCATTTCCTTCTCTAGTGGACCACATTTTGTCAGAACTCTCTGCCACGACCTGTCCGTCTTGGGTGGCCCTGCACAGCATAGCTTATGGCTTCACTGAGTTATGCAAGCCCCTTTGCCACAACAAGGCAGTGATCCATGAAGGGGCCGAAGGGGGTATCCATAACCAAATGGCATTTGCCAGAATCTTCTGGGTGCATAGAGAGTGCTTTTTCAGGTATGGTCGCACAATCACCTCTTTATACATGGCTGGCACCACTCCCTTGTGTAAAGATGCATTACCCACCCCCTGAACCCACCCAGCCAAACCTCCCCAGTTAGTCCTAATAAGCCAAGATGGGCAAGAGTCATGGGAGCATGTGACTGACTGCATCGTTGCGAGTGTCTTGTCCACATCCTCAGGCCTCATCAACAGAAATTGAGATATACCCCTCCCATATACCATTATGCCCTTTCCCTCAACCCCCACACAGAAAAATTTTGGCTATAGGCCTGTTCTCTCAGCACTAAGATTATATCTGCCAGAGTTGCTGCATCTGATATACACACATGTTAAACACTGGTTTCACAAATATCCTTCAGCGTTGGCTAAAGATTTCCAAAATGTCATTTTAAGGCACGCACCTTTAAAGTGGAAAAATGTAGGCTGAACAGTTAAAGTCTATCAGTGTTTTGAACAACTGGAAAGCAGGGTTATGATCAAAGTACCCAGCAACCTTGTCTTTTAGCATAAGCAACAGTGCTGCTGGTTCAGACACAGACTGACCCAGCAGGCATTTACGTTTACTGTACACATTCCATGGTAACCAAGAACCGTTACACACATTGTGCTTTTCCTGCATGGAGATAATCTCTGAAAGGGGAAAACATGGGTGTATACAGTGTCTTAAAATATACACTTAGGAGATTTTAAACGTACATCTAAAACTGTAAAGTGTAAGTGCAACAAACATGTGTTTGCAAATGTTTGTGCTGGTATACACATCAGGGAACAGTGATCGCTACTACTCCGTATTGCGTATACACTTTGTGACAAACCTGGTTTGCCTCTGCGTAATGTGTGAAATGGCTGTCTTACATTCGCAAGTAGAAATTACACATACTTGGAATGCACTCGCCCGCTTCTTTTGTTTTTCCTAATATCACATGACCTTTGCATGCTCATCACATGTATGTCCATCACTGGATAACTGCAGTATCAAGAGGTGGCTGACATGCATGACGATTAAAAACCTCACAAAATAGAACTTTCGTATAATTTCAAAGCAACTTTTTTTTCCAGTAGAGTTCTTTCTCACATTCAGGTATAGAAAAAACAAGTGATAGACATATATGTATGAACCACCCTTAAGGTTTACCCATCTGATCGTTTTTTAGATTATCTGTTAGATAGTCTGAGGGGTGAACCACCATAGCATCAGTGTACAAATCTTGTGCTAGTGAGAAATTGTTCAGGGAGAGAGATTTAGTATTTTGTTCAAGGAGAAGATGATCTAGAACAGAAGTGGTGCATCAATCCCATCAATACAAATTCAGACCTTCCTGAACATATCTGGCCTCAGATGATCTTTCTCGACCCATCATGCACCACAAAAAAAAGGAATGTTCAGCCACTTGAGCAGGTTAGCTGTGTTGCTTGCTGAAGATTTCAGTTATCAAACCCATTAGGAGTCAAACTGGTATATATTTAAACAAATTTGGCCCATGGGGATACACTGGTTCATTTTGAGCTTTGCAACACTGACTTCACAAGTCATGAGACTTTCCAGTCCAAAGCCAAGTACAAACCGTAGGCTCAACTACCAAGTCTGTGGGTTTGGATTCTCTCTCCACCCCGTGTTATTTTTATTGTGACAGATCTTCAACCTTGCAAGTGTGAACTTGAGTTTCAATCCACAAATTAACTTTTTCTTTGTATGAATGAAGTTATCTTTTTGAACACTGAAGAACAATGCAGATTATCTTTTAAAGACCTGATCGGGTTGATTGACTTGGGGCCACTTGGTATTCTGTTTCTACAGTTTACACATATACTCATTTTCTAATAGGATGTTCAACAATGCCAAGGCTGCCATTTACAAAGTGACCATAGACAGGGCAAAATCCTCAGGAACGTCAGGGAATTCCATTAGTTTCTAAGAGCAGACTATCCTAATTGGAGTGCCACACCTGTAGATGACTTGAAGGCTGGTGATTAGATTCTTTATCATGCAATGGCTTATCTGCAATGAAGTTGTTCTAATATTTCCCAGTCTCTTGTTTTCAAGCCAGTGCATATGACAGACAATAGGTGGTGGACCTATAATATAGAGGCATAGCCCCGCAGTTGTTTTAGAGGCCATGAAGTCTGGAGCCATTCCTGCCAGTGCAGCCTCCACATGAATGTTGGAGTCCCTCAACACTATAATCGGGTAGGGCACTCAACACATCAGATCTGAGATGATCTGCATTAATTTGACCAGGCAGTCTATTGGCAGCAGAGATACTCCTGGTTCCACACGCTAGCAGGGATGTTGGGGGTCAGCATAGTCACCTGCCGAAGCCCACGACTCAACAGGGGACCTGCTGCCAATCACTGTAGAAGGAATGGCAGCTTCTCACGGCCTACTCACTTGCCTGTCCTTTCCCTTAGGGCAGCAGTAAGGATTGGACAGAGCTGAATGGTGTTTGCACAGACTACCCATACAAGGACACAAACTTCACAGACAGTTGCTATTTGACTTTCCCAGCCTCCTATTTGAAACTGATGCCACATCAATGACTTGACCAAAGCTACACCATGAATCTAATGCAGAAGTGGGTCTTTAACCCTCCAGGTTCAACTCTTTTATCTACTGGCTCTCATTGCTATTCTCATGATACTGGCAACCCCAATAGAGTAAGAAGCAATCCCTGGGCAACACCACCACATTACCATTAATTTACTATAATGAATTGCCAATAAAGGACAACAGGCCCATGTTGTCTTCTGGCATATACTATGCATATATATCTACACCAGTTTTTCATTGTCAGATTAAGGCAACAGAAATGCCATAAATAAATAGGTGGTGTGATAGAAACACACAAGGGGTGGTGTCTCTTATATCCCCTTTCCATAAGAGAGAAAGCAGCCAGAAAGTCAGCAATAAAGGCTTGTCTTAAACATATTTGATATTGCTTTGCTAGAATATACACCTTAAGTCTCTGGGTTATACTTCCAAGCTAATGAATAACAGTGAGATATGCAGGTGGTTATCCACCATGATGTCAACAACGATAATATTGCAATGCCTCAACTGGGCTCCTCCACTCTCTTAGCATAAAGTACTAGATAAGGACTTTTGTGCATTCAACGAAAATGACCACTATTGTGACATCAGTGTTTTGAAGAGGAGAAAAACCCCGAAGTCTGGTGCCTCTTTAAATGCATGCTGCTGTAATAGGTGCTGGCTTTTGGTTCATTTCCAAGCTCAATTCAAGACCCTGGTCATTACTTACAAGCCCCTACATGTCTTGGGCCTCAGGTAGCCAAACGAATGTCTGTTCCTGCATCCTGTCCATACTATCTGAGGTAAGATGGACAATGACTATGGGGAGGCCTTTTTTTGGCTGTGATGCCCTGTCTCTGAAACTCTCTGTCATAAGAAGAGCCATGCTGGATCAGACCAAGGGTCCATCTAGTCTAGCATTCTGTTCACACAGTGGCCAACCAGCTGCTCACCAGAAACCGACAAGCAGGACATCAGCGCAACAGCATCCTCCCACCCATACCCCCTAGCAACTGGTGTACATAGGCTCATTTGCCTCTGGTACTGGAGGTAGCACATAGCCATCAAGACTAGTAGCCATTGATAGCTATTTCTTCCAGGAATTTGTCTAACCCCCGATTAAAGCCATCCAAATTGGTGGCCATCACCACATGCTGTGGTAGCGAATTCCATAGTTTAACTATGTGCTGTGTGAAGTACTTCCTTTTATCTGTCCTGAATCTCCCACCAATCAGCTTAATAGGATGACTCCAGGTTCTAGTATTTTGAGAGAGGGAGGAAAATGTCCAGGGAGACTTGCCTGGCACCTATGCTGCTAATCATTTATCTGCCAAGCACAGACCTTTTCACTCATCCAGGCTTTTAAAAGGTGGTTTGCTCTGATTTTTAATGCAGCTGTTTTTGATACTTCAATGGTATTTATATTTAGCATTACTTTGTGAGCTGCCCTGAAAACTGATGTAGAAGAATGATGTAGAAACTCCTTAATAGAACAAACTAGATGAGAGAAAAAAAATGCTTTGGAAGTATGAGACCTTTATTCTTGGACCCAGTGGAGTGTGGTCGATAGTGTTAGACTTGACCCAGAAATACCTGGGTTCAAATCCCCATTCAAACATGATGCTCAGTGGGTGACTGACTTTATTCATGCTATCCTTGATTGATCAGAGAATACATGCTATATAAAATAAAATACATGCTATAGAATTCTACCCTGCTTTCGGCAGGAAATTTACTATTTCAAAATGAGGAAAGTCTGTAGCTCAGTGGTAGAGCACACGCTCTGATGCAAGATGTTCCTGGTTCAACCCCTGGCATCTTCATATATGGCTAGGAAAGTCTCCTGTCTGAAACCCTAGAGAGCTGTTTCCAGTTAATGTGGATTGTAGACAATACAAGTGGGACCTGCTACAATTTGTTGCAGTGCGGTGTTCAGGATTGCAGCCAACCATGCCTGTCCCCAAGAGTCCATGCCATCCTACCCACACCAAACAATCAGTCAGCATTCCATGCTCATTGAGCCTGCTCACTCCCTATTGGGCTGTTTTTGGTTTCTGCCTCAGGATTTTTTTCTAGGGTTTTTTTTTGTATTTCTGCAAGCCTTGCACTTCCCCCAAGCCTGATATCTATTGGCTCTTGTATGTGGATGGTATAATTGTGGATACAGACACTCGAGAGATGGGCTGAACGTTATTATATCTTAAGGGTGCACCTTTTCGGCCCCAAGGGCCACATGTAATGTCAGCTTGGGGGAGGCAGGAGCCACACGCTTCCCCCCTCCATTCTCCCCCCCCCCGCCCTTAATCTACTCTTCCTGCCCACTGAAAGCTAGGGATTGCTGGGGTGGATGGATGTAAAAGCCTCTCCAATCCCCCAGCACTCACCATGAGATTACTGTTTCGCTGCTTCTACTAGCAGTGGGAAAACAGTGATCTTGGAATCCAAGGAAGTGCTTTTCTCCCTGCAGCCCAGCTGGTCTGCAGTGGAAGTGTGTGGGGTCCTGCCAGCTTTGGGGGTTGCATTGGCTCCAGGGCTAATGGTTGTGCATCCCTGGTATATATGATGATGAGCTAGATGAACCAGAAGGCAGCTTTCTATGATCTTTCTGTCATGGCGGAATGTGTGACATGGAGGAACTGACTAAAATGCTACAAACTCACTGATGACCCATTTGTACATACAAAGTCTGCAATGCTTTGCCTCTCTTGCATGTATTAAAGAAAGTACAGGTTAAAATTACTATGGTGTGAGTGTGTGAATGTTAAAGGATCAATTTGTACAACAGGATCTTTACCACAAACGATGAATAAGAGTCTTGCAGCTAGTCTTTTCTCTAATCTCTGGCATTCTTATGCCTGTTTCCTTTTAACTTCAATCATCCCGATTTTAGACATAGGCAGTCTCAACTCAGGCCATCTTGCACTCTCTTTACTGCACTGCACAGCACATAAAGGGTAACCCAATAATGCATGAAAGGGATTTGGCACCTTTGCTGTCTAAGATGAACAATGTTATTGTTATAGCCCTCCAAGCTGTGATTCAGGCATCTGTTCTATGATGAGAGTCTTAAGAGTCAGTTCATGCTTCGCATTTATGAAGTTGCATTCTGACCACTTCCTGTGAATGTTAAAGGATCAATTTGTACGACAGGATCTTTACCACAAACGATGAATAAGAGTCTTGCAGCTAGTCTTTTCCTAGTTGACCACTTCCTCTTGAACCTCAGGAGGTCGACTGTTTGGAAAGGGCGCATAATTAAAAATGCAATTCCTTGTGCTTTTGAAATGACACATTCAGTTGTAACACTATATTCTCCTTACACACAGTTTTGACCAGCAAGCCAACAGAGGTATCAGCTGTGAGAGGGCAAAGCAAGCCCTGGCCTGACATGAACCCAAAGATCACTTATCTGCCAAAGATATTAATATAAATCTAGAAGATATTAAAACACAGTAAAAAGCCAGTATTTTCCCATTTTTGTTGCCAATTTCTGCTACTTCCCCATGTTTCATACAAGTTAATGGAGTGGTGAAAATATCTAGACCAATTACAAGTATCTGGGCAACTCAACTGTAGTTCTGGATAGGTTGTCTGGGTTGGGAGTTGGAGGCACTGCACTACAGTGGTTCTGCTCCTACTTGGATGGCCGATTCCAGAAGGTGGTGCTGGGGGATTATTGCTCTGTGCCATGGCAATTGTGCCATGGGGTTCCACAGAGCTCTATTTTATCCCCCATGCTGTTTAACATCTACATGAAACCGCTGGGGGAGGTTATCCGGAGGTGTGGGCTGAGGTGCCATCAATATGCAGATGACACCCAGCTCTACCTCTCTTTCTCATCAAAACCAGGTGAGGCAGTGGCTGTTCTGAACCAGTGCCTGGGCACGGTAATGGACTGGATGTGGGCTAACAAACTGAAACTCAATCCAGACAAGACGGAGGTACTGTTAGTGGGTGGTTCGTCTGCCCGGCTAGGTGATATTCAACCTGTTCTGGAGGGGGTTGCACTCCCCCTAAAGGATCAGGTTCTTAGTTTGGGGGTGCTCTTGGATCCAGAACTGTCACTTGAGGCACAGGTGAACTCAGTGGCACAGAGCACTTTTTATCAGCTTAGGCTGGTATACCAACTACGCCCTTATCTGGACAGAGATAGCCTAGCTACAGTTATCCATGCTCTGATAACTTCTCGTCTGGATTACTGCAATGCGTTATACGTGGGGCTGCCTTTGAAAACGGTCCAGAAACTTCAGCTGGTCCAAAATAGGGCAGCAAGATTGTTAACAGGGACTGGCCTGCAAGCTCATATTACACCAGTACTTTTCCAGCTGCACTGGCTGCCAGTCCATTTCCGGGCCCGATTCAAAGTGCTGGTGTTAACATTTAAAGCCCTTAACGGCTTGGGGCCAGGTTACCTGAAGGATCGCCTCCTCCCATATGTGCCTGCCCGGACCTTAAGATCATCAGCAGCGGCCCTTCTCCGTGAGCCCCTGCCAAAGGAAGTGAGGCGGGTGGCTACTAGGAGGAGAGCTTTTTCTGTTGTGGCACCCCGGCTCTGGAATGAGCTCCCTAGTGAGGTTCGCCTGGTGCCTACATTGTACTCCTTTCGGCGCCAGGTGAAGACCTTTTTATTTTCCCAGGCATTTTAGCTTTCTAAATTTTTATCTTTGCTGTTTTAAATCTGTATTTTAGAAGGGGAAGAAATGGAAGCAGTGACAGATTTTACTTTCTTGGGCTCCAAGATCACCGCAGACGGTGACTGTAGCCATGAAATTAAAAGACGCTTGCTCCTTGGGAGGAAAGCTATGGCCAACCTAGACAGCATAGTAAGAAGCAGAGACATCACCTTGCCGACAAAGGTCCGTCTAATCAAAGCTATGGTTTTCCCAGTAGTAATGTATGGCTGTGAGAGCTGGACTATAAGGAAGGCTGAGCGCCGAAGAATTGATGCTTTCGAACTGTGGTGCTGGAGAAGACTCTTACGAGTCCCCTGGACTGCAAGGAGGTCAAATCAGTCCATCCTAAAGGAAATCAACCCTGAGTGCTCATTGGAAGGACAGATAATGAAGCTGAAGCTCCAATATTTTGGCCACCTAATGCGAAGAGAAAACTCCCTGGAAAAGACCCTGATGCTGGGAAAGACTGAAGGCCAAAGGAGAAGGGGACGGCAGAGGATGAGATGGCTAGATAGCATCACGGATGCAATGAATATGAACTTGAGCACGCTCCGGGAGAGAGCGCAGGACAGGAAGGCCTGGCGTGCTATGGTCCATGGGGTCACGAAGAGTCAGACACGACTGAACGACTGAACAACAACAACAACTGCTGCTAGGTTTTATTGTGGTTGTATTGTTATATTGTGGTTTTAATGTTCTATATATTTTAAATTGTTTTATTGTGTGTTGTTTGGTTTTAATTTTTGTGAACCGCCCAGAGAGCTTCGGCTATTGGGCGGTATAGAAATGAAATAAATAAATAATAAATAAATTCTGAAAAAAAATTAAAATGTTCCTGAAGAGGTGAAGTGGACGCTAATACAAGAAAAATGAATTAAAAAAGAAGAGATGTACCTGAAACCTCTCTGGGGGCAGGGCGAGGCAGGTGGGGGAGAGAAGAGCAGGAAGTCTTGCCCAAACGGTAGGACATTGTGGGGGTGGGAGTACTATGTGTTTAAAAAACCCTGTATGAATGCTCCTTAGGATAGGCAGATATGCACTACTTTCAATGTACTAAAAAAAAAAGAATAACTAAAAAAATGTTCTAGTGACATGGGCTGGGGTGTGTGTGTGTTGGGGGACAGTGTGGTATAGGACAGCAATAACTTCCAGCTAGTGCTAAGAAAGGAATTGCTCATTGTGCATTGTCAGCTCTATGGTCAGTCACTAGAATGTTCAATGTGCATCATGTGCTAACTGTGAGGGTACTGACAGACACATTCTTGGGTGGCTGCTCTCCAAATTCCCTTCTCAGATGGTTCCCCCAAAACCCAAGCATCCTCTGGAGACAATGAAGCATCTGCATACAGTGGTGTGGAAGTGTGGCAAAAGGAAGAATACACTCAAATGGAAACGTTGCATCTTCAAACAGGAAACCTTAGGAATGTTCTGGAGAAAATATTACAAAAAGTAGACTAAAAGGTTTTTAAAAAGAAAAGAACAGACAGCACAATTTTAAAACAATTTTATAATTTCTTGATGAACTTAGTTTGTGAATAAAAAAGAAAATAAAACGGAACAAAAGTGTTTATATTATCAAGGCAAAGTTGAATATATAACACAATTTCTTTGCAATTCATTATCCTGTCAGTAACATGACTCCATCAATAAAACACATACAAGTTGAAGGCAGCGTGCGCACTTGCATTACAGACATCTATCATCTCCCGCTGCTGCTCCTTCCAGAAGGAACTCAAAGTATGCTGGACTATATACGCAAGGCTTGTCTCCTCCTCTATTAAAGTGCAACACATCACTTTCCAAGTAGCAAAAGATTCCCATCTGTAGTGTGTGTGTGGGAAGACATCCCACATATTTTCTCTCCCTATGGCAGCCCACTGTGCTGCCTTCATGAATAATTTGGTAAAGCAGAACCTGGTGTTCTAATTTCAGCATGAGGTGAATCCAAGGGAAGTAGCAGTACTGCTTTGGCAGGGATGAATGAACAGCATGTTATGTCAGTTTATAGGAGGCTCATCTGGATATAATCCCATTTACTTACACAGAAGCTAAACAAGATGTGAACATTTGGTAAGCATAAAACTCCCTTAGGATTTAGCACACCAAATTCATTACTGGAGGATAGGGGGTTAATTGAGAGAAGGAAAACCTGCAACCTTTTTTTTTTATCTAGAAGGTGCCCACTGAAACCAGTATTAAGCCAAATCGTAGGTTTACTAGCTGAAATGATTGAGAGATGCCTTACCTCACCTAAGCCATGAGTAGATGGAGAAAACTAAATTACAGGGTTATATCAATCAAGCTTGGCCTAAGACTTTTAGATCCTGTATCCACAAGAATGCCTCAAGGGTGCGACTATAAACTAATTAAAACCATTCCAATGTTTTCAACTTTGATTCCAGCTGGAACAATCAACAGTGAATCAAGTAGATTTCAGCACTGGAAAATTGGTAACCTCAAATTTAAAGGACCATAGATATTCCCAGAAATAATCAGAATATTATTTTGAAGTACATTCATGTATAATAATTTAAGATATGACTAGTAGCAATGATAAATGTATTCATTATATATAGATTTATGTTGGCCAAACCCTTTAAAAGTAGTCAAAATCTTCCATCCCAATGGTGCAGAAAAGAAGGCAAGCCCTTTGTTGAGAGATTATGAATGCACATTTTCAAAAGTGGGTGCATTTACAAAGTAACCACACACATGTAAACGGGTATTGGCAGAGGTGAAGGTGCATTTAGAAATATTAAACAGTTTATGTGTACAAAATAGGGACTAAAGTGTGTGCAAGTATGCTTCAGTGCATCCCTTCTATTTAAATTTGCAGTATTAAAGCCCCAGGGATACCCACAAAAAACAGTAGCTGCTAGTGAAGAATATGTTATAATTCTGCTCCTTTCTAAATTTTAAGGGTAGTCCATACATTACAGTATTGGGAGAGGGATAAAGACAAGTGTTAGTAACATTCCTAAGAAGGCCACACTGGTTTGGTCCTCCTTGGTCTGTCAAAGGCAATTGAAAGGTATCTTAAGCCTAAAAAATCCATTTCCTCACAAAACTGGGAGGAGGAGTCCAGCACTTTGCCTTTTCATATTTTGAATTCCTTTGGACAATACATTTAGTTTTTATATTTTTTTAAACACAACTTTTTCATTTCTACTTCTATCTTTTTTTATTTAAAATCAGACAACAGACACACATTGTCGGTAACTGCCCCAGTCTGAGGACCACACAGACAATAATTGACAAGCAGAGAACAAAACAGAAAAATAAAATAAAAAATACCCCTGAAAAAGTCAAGGGAAAATACCAATGATGACAGGGTTACAGCACTTGCCACACGCACTGGAAAAAGTCAGTATCTTATGTTTACGCTTTTGACACTAAAAAGTTTGGAAATGCTTTTATTCTCTCTTTTTTAAAAAAGGTCAAGAGACAGCCATTTTGTTCAGAAGGATAACGGCTCCCTCTATAAATGGAAAAAGTTAAAAAATATTTTATATTATAAAAACAGCACCTGCTGCACTGACAAGGCTGAGAGATTGGCAAGAGAAGAGCTTGTGTTAATTCTGGCAGCCCTAAACCACCCATTACCTGACCTCCCCACTCCACCAGCTTTACCAGGGCAGTGTTATGAAATCTGGAGCATCCTGCTTTCCATCCTGTTGCTTGGTTCTCTGAAGTTAGTAACTAACTTCATTTAGTTCAAAGATCTAACGTTGTACTAACTTGTACAAAGTTAGTTCAGTTAGCACGAAGTTCTAATTCCAAGAACTTTGGCGGAAGTATATCCCATTACTAAGGTCACTCCAAGAACCCATGCTATGGTAATAGCCTACGAGTGTGAGACAGGAGGAAAATGGTGTTCCATTAACTTATTTTTTCAGATACAAGAAACAGAATATTCCTTGAATTAAAAATAGAGAAAAACAGATGCCTAGAACTCCAATATATATTCACAGAGATCTTGCAAAATACACTGCAAAGGTTCCCACCTACTGAAACTTTCCCTTCTATACATGGCATTTGATGGCACACACTATCCTGTCACCATAATCTTCATTCCTTTAGTTGTGGCAGATGTTTGGGATTTTCAGGGAGTGTTTGGCATCTCTGAGTGAAGGTAATGGCCAAAGGCAGTCCCAGTCCCAGACCCAATATACTAGAAAGATATTTCATCGGGATGTTCCTCTTATTAGTTCTTTCCTTGGATATTAGTAGCTAATATCACTGTGGCATTCTGAGGTTGAAGTTTCATTTATTTTAGTCTTTGTTAAACCTGGATTTGATGGGAATGGAATGATAATGTGGATTCCTTGGGATCAATAAACAATCCAATTAGAATGTCCAATTAGGATGTCAAGAAATTACCACCATTTCTCAGGGAGCTATTAATAGCTGCACCAAATTAATAAAAAATAGAGGGTTACTGTGGTTTATAAACACCTTTAGAGGCATTACAAATGAGCTTTTTTATAGCTTGAAAGACTAACATGACATTCCCTAAATATTACCAAGCCTTGTTATACCCCAGCTCTATCAAACACTATCAACAAAACTCTATCAACGTGGCTAGTATAAACAAGAGATTTTGGAATTCACCAATAGGAGGCTATTTTTGAAAAATGGACTGAGGAACAAGGAAGGTAAAAAATAGGGTATCTTTCCAGCACAATTGTCCAGAGCTGTATTTTCTGGACACAGGTGGTGGATTTCACTTGCAGGAGATAACGGCAGAAATAAAAATCTATGAGAGCTATGATAGTGTAGTGGCAGTCAGATTGCCACATACATCCATAAACACTTTGGACCGGTGCATTTCATACCATCTCTTAATGGAGGCAATGTTAACTAGATCCACTAGTCAGTCAACAACCTTGCACTCTACTAATAAAAGAAACAAGTTAAAGCACAACATGCTTGACAAGAACTCATGGCCAACACCTTACATTTAAGGCTCCACAGTTCCTTGAGAAATGAAGCGAGACAGGACCTCTACCAAAATGGCATCAAGGAGATTAGCTGCAGTGCTTCACTGATGATAAAGCCAGGTCACTGTTCCAGGATCAGAACTTGTTTGCACTCTCTCTTGCTGTAAAAGCATTTTACTGGGGGCTTAAATCAGGTCTGAGTGTGGCAGGACTCTGAGCTCATGGAATGGGGTAGAAAAGGTGTGTGCGTGTATGTGTGTGTGTGGAATAAGATAGGAGTTGCAAGAGAAGCAGATTCCAGGTTGGAGGGGGAAGGGTTCAAACAACAGGTGTTCTGCTGGATGATAAAAACCAAATGGCCAGCATGGGAATTGGCACTGCTTGACAAATTCCCCTTCCCCTGGAGAACATGTTGTGAGCAACGCAGAGTGTAAGCAATGGGCTTTATCCCAATTTTATACCTGTGCTAACACAGATCCAGTTTTTGCAGAAGCACAGCCACATGGTGGCAGCTGAGTTAAAGGCTCCAGAAATACTAGCATGGAAAGCTGTGATTTATATGCAGTGCAATAAGCACATGGGGATGAAGTAGCAACCACAAGTGACTATCTTTGACTAGCTCCCTGACCCATTTTCTGCAACCCCTCCCCCCAAAAAACAAAACAAAAACCCACTATCAAGGAGCATCTCAGCAAGAGCTTTACAAGCAGCAGTCATTTCAACCACAGATAAGGAAAATTCCACAACTTCTCCCACAGAGAGAGTGGATTGTTTTACAGCAGAGAACAAGGGCAGCTGGAGACCTGACCATATAACTTAATAGGATAGCCAGGGAGTGGTGGTGGTGGGAAGATGTTAGGCCTGAAGGCTTAGATGGTTTTACAGGCAGCATTAAATTCCTACAGTGAGTAATTAGGGATGAAAGAGAAAAAGCTAGAAGCGAGATTTCAAAACAGCAGCTCCTATCAAAATGTGCTGACTCAAACAATAGGGCCAAAGGCACGGCTCTGGTGTAAGGCATGCCTCATGGTATGTACAGTCACTGTCTACATGCTTTCCGGTAAAGGCAATTTCAACCTTGAGAACAGCTCCCCTGCCCTTTATGATGAAAAGCATCAGCCACAGCCTATTACTGCCATCAACTCTGAAAGTACCACTCCAGATCTCCAAAGCCATGAAGGTGCTAAATAAGCCAGCAATGTGAATCCCTCATTAGAAAACCAATAGGAAAAATACTGCCATTCAAAACGAAGCTTATTTATGCTTTACCCCCTTTCTGAAGTAACTCAAAGGTACCTCCCCTGCAGGTGCTAATGAAAGGATGGAGCTGAGCATCTTGAACAACTCAGCACCAGATGGCCCCACTACATCCTTCCATAATCAAAGGCAGATGTTGTATAAAAGGTATTAATAAATGGATTCATTTTGTTTTAGAGATATTCCTTCCTTCTATTTAGAAATCAGTGATATCATAGGGTCTAGGTTTCTTGATCTGATGGGCAGGGGGGAGTCTAAGCCAGGGAAAAAAGACCTTCAGTATTGTCTAAACGTTTTGGGATGTATTGTAATGACTGAAAAAAGAAGAAAAGGGCCTCAAGAGTGTGTCTGCTTTACAGGAATGAGCATATACAGATGCAAAACTCTTAAGTTGGAAAAACCAAGCATGGTGATGAGGACCATCATTACAGACGCAAACCAGTTAGGAAAGCAATTTAAGGGCCAGTGGTCTTTCCTCTTACTGTATTAAGTTCCAAGTCATGATTCCCTTTTCTGTTATCTGCTCTGAAAGGTCCTCTTAACTCTGAAATCTGAAAGCTGAAAATTCAGAAAGACTTAGTTCCTTTAAGGAGAAAATAAAGTGATACCAGAGTTCTGTTTTGGTGAATGCCTGGAGAATGATACTATGCAAAAAAACTAGTACTGCTCAGGGCAAAACTATTTTCACAATTAGTGCAAAACAAATGAGTATTTAGATTCCTACTTAGCCTGTAAATTTGGATATGTTAACATGATGCCATTTAGAGAAGCTATTTTGGGCTCACTCATTGGCAGTGCTATGGAAGGGGCAGCAATAGGTGTGACCAGTACTCTGCTACTGGGTTTGGCTTATGAAGTAACCCCCTAAGAACTCAGAAATAGATAAAATGAGAAGTCAAGCATGAAGAAAGCACCCTTCAAATGAGAGTGCAAAGATATATAGATAAGGTATGATGCTAAAAAATGGCCAGAATACCAAGAAAACCTGCTAAAGAAAACATCCATCACTATTTCACAGCCCATTTGGGAAACAGAAGTGAGACTCGTAAGAGGCAGAACAGTACAATAATGTTTCCCACTCTTGCCTAATTAAAGTCACCACTGAAAACAAGGGATACTCCCCATTTCTCTTATTGTATTTGCTTCCACTTTGAGGGTAGCGCTCCTGTGCAGACAGAGGCAGCAAATCTTGAGCTAGCTAAATCAATGTTGGCCAACTGTGGGCCTTTATCAGAGCACACTCCACTTCCTTGATAAATGAAGGTAGGCCAAAGACTTTACTAACTGGAAAATAAAATAAAGGCAAGTATTCTCCTGCCACCACTTCAAGAATCTCCAGAGCTAGTTATGTTCACTATATTGCCACTTCCATGCTTACTGGACTCAGCAAATTTCTGAGCAAACATATCCCAAAGCCAACAGGAAAGGTAACTGGGAGGCATATTCCAAAGTAGAAAGGCAGTGAGAAGATGAATGCAGGCATGATTCAGTACTTATAGGCTGGAAGAGCTGAGATACCAGTTTCGGTTCGTTTGTTTCTTTTTATAAAAAAGGTGCACCAAAGGTTTCTTCTTTTCTCCCCCTTTCATGCTCTTCTCCATCTTCATGACTCCTTGGACTGACTGGGCTTGGCCCCTGGGCATGCTGTTGCTGGGGGGGAGGATTGCACTGGTTTCGGTCATGATGACTCCTCAAGTGCATTGACAACTTGCTCCAGGATGTCAGGGCAGTGATCAGCTATCTGCTGTAGAATGGCATTGGCAAACTCTTGTAGCTCTGCGCTGTCCCTCTCGCCCTTTTCCAGCTCATCATGAAGCTAAATGGAAACAAAAGACAAAATTTTGTCAGCACACGCTGGTGTATTAAGATGTCACTTCAGGATTTAGCCCTCAGTCTGGGTGCTGCTACACACACACACACACACACACGTACATATAGGGGACAGTTTCACACATGAATGTCGACTGAATAGGGAGCTGCTGCCAATTACAGCTCCTCGATAAGCATATTTGTAGGATATGCGAATTTGCAAACACGTTTTGCAATCATACCTAAAAATGAAATACATAAAATGGCCCAAACCATCTTTGTATCTGAGTGCTCCCATTTTGAAGGTTCTAGGCTGGAATATTACATTTAAGTATACATTCATCTAGGCCTGCCAGTTTCCCCATATTGGAAAAATAACTATTTTTCAGAAGTTGTGCTGCAATCTAGATAAGGTGACACTACCAAAAGAGTTCTGAGCAATACTTCAGAGTTTACTGTTCTTCACCCACAGAGGGATGTTTGCCTTGAATATCTGTCAGTTATGCTTCAAATTTATTCATTAATTTCCTGATGAGTGCTCCCTAGTGGGAGACCCTCCTGCTGCAATCTACACATTTAATGGAATCTAAGCTTTTTATGTTGCAAATGTTAAATGACTCAGAGCGTTTGCCCAAGTGTTCAGATTTTTCTAGATTTGAATTCAGGTCTTCCAAGCTCAATTCTCTACTAGTTAGGATAGTGATCTTCAGCATTTTCAGATCCAGATTTCTGCGACATTGACCCCCTTTCCAGGTTTTACTATCTTCATCTCCTACACATTCTCTCATCTTAATGACTATTTTTTTAAAAAGGTAGTGGGTGGCTATAACCAACTGTAAATTAGGGTATGACTCATCATTTGAGGAGCAATAACTTAGACTAAACTGCATGCTTACCAAGTCCGCTATGGATAGATTAAATTCTTTGGAAACACAAGATACATTTTAAAGTCGTAACTGCGAGGAAAAATAAGTGTAAGTGAGTAGTATCCTGCCAAATACATCTATAGTTAAAAGGCTTCAGTTATGAATATATTTAGCTTCTTACAGGTTTTAAAACACTTTATTAATGCAGTTTGTGTGTAAATTCTATTACCTTTAAAATTCTGTCTTACCAACAGTTTGGCATTTAGTTTTGCTCTGGGAAACATGGAGTATTTGTCTATGTGACAGGATTGCATGTCAGTCCAAAATACGTTTATAAGAGGATATCCCTATTAGGAAATGTTTAAATTTGTTTGTAAATATTTTTGTAACAACCTATTACATCTAAATATTGCTTAGACTAGTGTATTTTCAATGGAAGCAAACAAATTAGAGGAACCCCAAGACCCTCATTTTTTCCTTATGCACAGAGAACTAAGATTTTCAACAGTTCTAGGTTTTTGGCTGAGGAAAAAGCTTGTGTCTACATGACACTATCAAGCAAAATGGAATGAACTGCCTATAATGCATATGAGCACTGGCTAGGAAATACAGAAAACCAAAGAATATCTTAAAACACAACTTTAACATAAATAAACATTCATCTTTGTAAAATAGGGGACAAAAGTAAGGATAAGGTCAAGACATGGCAGCATGTATCTAATTATTTGGCTTTTATCTACTGAATATTATTTTAATGTATTTCTTTGTTGTTCTTTAGTTGCTGGCTGTAGCCATTACTGGACTTCACAAGACTGTAAGATGATTTTCAGATATTAGTGCTAAGAACCACAAAACTCAAAAGCAACCTAATTTTGACTAAGTAGTATACAAACTGAGGGGTGGGGTGGGTGGGAGTCCTTGCAGTATTCAAGGGAACGAGAGAAATTCAGAAGTAGCTTACAGCAACAGTTGAGAGAGAGCAGCAACTGATAAATATGCAACATATTGTAGGCCCTTACAAGTACACTTTCATGTCATATGTCCAAACTACTATTACAATGGAGTCATATGCGTTTTAAACAGCATTAAATCCAGGTGATAAATTGTATAACACTCATCGCAATGCATGTTTGAGTAAAGACGTCCCTGAAGAGAAGATAGGAAACGTGTAGTGAGATGGAGAAACAGGACGGTAAAGGAAATAAAGCAACATATAAAAGGCAAAGTTACTATCACAAATATTGTCCTCTAAAATTATCTTCTCAAAGGTTCTCCGCTCCTAGTTCCTTCCACATCACTGCATGGCCATCAACCTTTCCCTAGCTTTTATTTTTTAAAGGTAGCAGTTAACAGATGATGTAGTAGATGCATGGAAAATGCTGATTTCTATATTTCAATCCGTTATTTCAGCTCAGTACTACAAGCAACACTGCTAGAAAGAAAATGCCAGTATGAAGATTCCAAATGTATAGTAGATATGGTACAAGTGAAAGAGTGCACAAAAATATGGCTTTCACAATTTGAAGAGGGGGTAAGGAATGAGATTTTTGCAAGTTTACCTCTTCAGTGTAGAAGAAGAATACAGCCAGTATTTTTTCCTCATTCCTTTAGAAATGTGTATCTGACAACTGGAAAGTATTGTGGCTTGCATTCAGCCATGGTCACTCTCAAGGACAAACAAACAAACTTATCAGGCTGATTGTGGGTTTAGACATCTATCAAGCTCCCTAAAACCTAACAGAGCATGCTTTGTTACTGGTTAAAAATTCCTTCTCACTAAAAAGATGGGGCTTCATTTATCCATGAGGCACCACTGGAATTTCCTGCATGGGAATGCACTCTAGCTTGTGCCTACCCACATTTGCACTGAGAAAACAGAGTGTGAATCAGAAGTGCATGCACACTGACTTGCACATTACTGTAACCATAACAGTGCTTTTGGGGGCTATGAAGTGCAGGAATCATGACAATCATACTCTGCCATACATACCCATTGTTCTGGTTTATATGCCACTTCCTCCGTATAAAAGTGGGCAAGCACGAGCCTCACCACGCTCAACACTACATATAAGAAATGTGGTGTTGCCAATGCATGAACCAGCTCACATATGCAAAAGACAATCCACTCTATAAATAAAATTTAAACATTTTTAGGGTATTGCTCACAATATGGAAGGTGCCAATGAACTCATGACAGGGACATGCCCCCAAGGACATGCTCCTAGATCACATCATGTGAGATGGCACAGTGCCTCCTCCACCCCATCAGCCCCAGTGACAACAGCCAGCAATAACTGCCAGTCCCCAGACAAGTGTTAAATCCCCTTATGCCACTCACAAGCACTGTTTTGGAGCACAACGCACAAGGGGAGGAGCATCCGCACAGCTCTCTCAGCAGGATGATGGCAGAGAACTCACACAGCCCTCCTGAGATAAGGTTTCAAAACCTACCCAGGAAGGGAAAAGCTCTTCTGACAACCCGCGAAGGGAAGGGGCCTGGTAAGGGGAACCACAGACACACACAGCAGCACCTTCAGTAGCACACTGCATAGGGCATGGGGCTGGGAAGCAGGAGAGAAGACATTTTGAGCCCCACCGGGAGAAGGGGAGAACAATTTTACCTTCTGCATGCCTACCAATAAAAAGTCAAGATGGAAACAAGACAGTCTTGTTCCCAGGATTCAAACCCACACAGTGCAGTTCCCTAACCACTTAGCCCCAGCAGAAGACAAGCATCAGGCACACCATGGGACATTTGTATTCCCTGAACACCCAGCCATAGATGTGAGGAGCACATAGGTTGTGGGGGGAACTCTAGCCAGATGGCACAGCTCACATTATGCATGCTGGAGGTTCCTGTTTGAATCCAGGGTACAAGCCTATGCTGTTTTACTACACTTATATCCTGCCTTTCTCCCAATGAGCTCAAGGCAGCGTCCATGGCAGGCATGACTATGGCAGTAAGGTGGGGAGAGGTGGTGGTGGTTAGGTGTTAGATCAAACAGGTCCCTCTTTCTTCCTTTTAAAACACTTTATGCAGGTCATGGGGAGTGGATTGAAGGGGTAAAGTGTATGGCATAAGTGTGGTTCTCCCTTGTACCACCCACATTCTGTTCAAGACTATCCTGGCTTCAGCCATTCTATCAGCGTATCTTTGCTGGAAGAAAAGCTCTGCTGGCACATCTGAGGAGTTCTACTGGTGAATATGTCATGAGGAAGGAGTATGTGGCATAGGCTTACAGGCTGTCAGCATAGTCGGACTTCCGCCAAACCTTATAGCCCCACAGTCAGCAGAATTCAAGTACATAGGATTGTGCCTTAAGTGACTTACATATAAACCTACAATCCCTCTTGACAACCAAGAAAACCTATCCCCAAATAATATATTTTTAATAAACAAATTTGAAAATGTATCTATTGGTGAATGTTTTCCTAAAAGGCCTCAGAACCAGTTAAAATGTTGTTCCTTTTTACATTTCTGTAGGTAAATATTTATTTTATTTATTAAATTTATTAATCGCTCATCTGGCTGGTCACCCAGCCACTCTGGGTGATGTACAGCATATAATAAAACAGTTTAAAACAATAAAATTCTACAATAAAAACATTTTCTAAAATACCCTAACCCACCCCAAATGCCTGTCTGAACAACCACGTTTTTAATGCACGGCGGAAGCTCATTAAAGAGAGGGCATGGCGGAGTTCCCTAGGGAGGGAGTTCCACAGAGTGGGAATATAGAATGTGACCAGACTAGGCAGCCTTCCCCAAACTCTATCTTTCTAGCAAGAGTCAGCCAGCTCAGGTTTCCTTCCGCACTCCAAGTTATGATGAGAATTCCACACATTGTGGTTTGTGGAAATGACCAAGGACAAGAGATAGTAAAAGGCCATGTGACAGTATAAGTGCTGACAGGCTCTTAATAGATATCACAGGAAAAAAGGAGCCATGTTGTTTCCAGCAAGCAGCATTGCTGTGATTCATATGGCATCAGTAGTACATGCCCTGGTCTCCGATGCCATATGAATAATTGCTGTGATTCATATGGCATTGGTAGTACATGCCCTGGTCTCCTCTCCTTTAGACTACTGTAATGCGCTCTACGTGGGGTTACCCTTGAAGACGGTTCGGAAGCTGCAGCTGGTACAGAATGCGGCGGCTCGCCTGATTAAAGGCAGCCGCCGGCGAGATCACATCACTCCAGTGCTGAAGGAGTTGCACTGGTTACCAGTTGTTTTCTGGGCCAAATTCAAGGTGTTGGTTTTGACCTTTAAAACCCTATATGGTTCCGGCCCAGCCTATCTGAAGGAGTGGCTCCAGCAACACCAGACAGGCCGCTTAACAAGATCAGCTTCGGATGGCCTTCTCTCTGTCCCATCAGCCAGGACAGCTAGACTGGTGGGGACGAGGGAGAGGGCCTTTTCTGTGGTGGCCCCCACTCTGTGAAACTCCCTCCCTAGGGAACTCCACCATGCCCCCTCTTTAATGAGCTTCTGCCGTGCATTAAAAACGTGGTTGTTCAGGCAGGCATTTGGGGTGGGTTAGGGTATTTTAGAAAATGTTTTTATTGTAGAATTTTATTGTTTTAAACTGTTTTTATTATATGCTGTACATCGCCCAGAGTGGCTGGGTGACCAGCCAGATGGGCGATTAATAAATTTAATAAATAAATAAATAAATAAATCTTCGTGTGTGGGGGGGAATCTGCGCACTTTGGGCAATCTTCTACAACAGATTGATAATTCTTCTCTAAAACTAGATTTCAGAATTTCAAAAATGACCAGCACAATACTTAATTGTACTTCATTCCCATAGATCCTTGACTAAAAGTAGCCCAAAACACCCTTTTACACCAGTACTGCTGCTATTCACATTTTATAAGGTTCGATGTATACAAACAAGCCATGCCGGACAGGGGGAAGTATGGCAGTGTGAGATTAAGGTGCCAGATAAGGATAAGAGCCATTAGACTTCTTGTGCCTATTCCATCTTCTGGTCTGTTCCTTGTCTGGAAGGCAACCTTATTAGCATGCCTCCTGGTCTACTGGTGCTATTGTTAAATGCCAGGCTTGTTAATAATAAATCTCCCTCACCCACGATTTAATTATGGAGGAGGCTGATTTGGTGTGTATAACCAAGACCTGGGTTGGGAAGATGGGGGATGTAAGTCTCCCCCAGATATTGTCAGGGTGGAAACTGAGCCGATAGAACCCCAGAGCAGTTCTGATTCTGAGGAGGAACAGCAATCCGTGGGAGAGGAGCCAGCTCATCCCTCACAGGCACAGCAGCTGGCAGAGATTCCTCCTGCCGGCATTCCTGAGACAGTGACCCTGGTAGTGAGAGACTGCGGGAGGGAGGCTTGCTAGACGCTCGATGCAGACGCAGGGAGCGACGAGTGATGGAGGGCACGGAAAGGAGGCATAGCGTCCGTTTGGCGCACAAGCAACGGCCGCGTCCCATGGACTCAAGGGAAAGAGGGAGGATCATTAGTGAGTACTATTCTTGAGTATTTACATTTTGTGTTGGGTTTTCAGGTCAAGTTAGAGGTTCTGCTGGTGTACCAGCCATCCCATTACACATTAATTTCCTTGCCTGAGCAGCTGGAAGTAGTCTCTCTTTTTCATCAGATCCAGGTTAAGTGGTGGAAGTGCTTAATCAGTGCCTGGCCATGGTAATGGATGAGGGCCAAGAAACTGAAACTCAATCCAGGTAAGATAGAAAGGTATCATCTATCCAGGCTAGTTGTGTTCAACCTATTTTGGAAGGGGTTGCACTCCATCTAAAGTATCAGGTTTGTAGTTTGGGGGTGTTTGCAGAACCATTTTTGTTA
This sequence comes from Heloderma suspectum, assembly GCF_057233095.1. Lineage (NCBI taxonomy): Eukaryota > Metazoa > Chordata > Lepidosauria > Squamata > Helodermatidae > Heloderma > Heloderma suspectum. The sequence goes on from NC_139464.1 coordinate 24,961,101, forward strand.
CTAAAGGCAAAAGCGTCCTCTCTGGTATGGAGCACCTTTTACCAGCATAGGCTGGTATGCCAACTCTGAACCTACATGTATGATGACAGTCCGGCATCAATGATCCATACCCTGGTAACCTCCCATTTAGATTTCTGCAATGCACAATATGTGGGACTTACTTTGAAGACAGTCTGGAAACTTTAGTTGGTACAAAACATGTTGGTAAGAGTACTGACTGGAACCAGGTGTTACAATCATATTAAGCCAGTATTGTACCATCTTCATTGGCTTCTGGTTAATTTCTGGGCTCAATTCAAAGGGCTGGTTTTAACTTATGAAGATCTTCATGGCTTGGGACACAGTACCTGGAGGACTATCTCTTCCTACATGTTCTTACCTGGTTCGTGATTATTATCACAGGCTCTGCTCCAAGTGCCCCCACTTACTGAGATTTTGTGGGTGGCTATTGGCAAGAGTGCCTTTTCAGTGGTAGCCCCCAATTGTGAAATCCACCTGGCACTTACTTTGTTGACTTTTCAGTGCCAGGCAAAGACCTTTTTATTCTCTCAGGCCTTTTAACTTACTTTGTGTTTGGTGACAGTTGTGTTTTAGTATTGTTGTTGTTCTTGGTTGTGTATTTTTAGATCTTTCAGAATGGTTGCCTCTGGTATTATTCTCTGTTTTGTAAATTGTGTCTTGCTGCTTTTAATTCTGCTAGTATTTAATTAGATTTTACTGCAGTCTATGTTTCATTTTTATTATGTAAGTCACTCGGTGAGCTTTAGCTATAGAATGACTCCAACATTTAATAAATTAATAAAAAACAGAAATGCCACCATGTGGATCCTGCTCCATTTGGCAAGCCATTTGTGCACAGCAGCTCATCGAAAGAGTAGAATTTTCTTTGCAAATAATATTTGATCTCATTCCAATTATCTCATACCTTCTTCCAACATTTGCATGCATTTTATTATAAATTCGTATGTAGGTGTTGTGTCCCCTTCATGGATCACTGCCTTGTTGTGGCGAAGGGGCTTGCGTAACTCAGTGAAGCCATAAGCTATGCCGTGCAGGGCCACCCAAGACAGACAGGTCATGGCAGAGAGTTCTGACAAAATGTGGTCCACTGGAGAAGCAAATGGCAACCCACTCCAGTATTCTTGCCAAGAAAACCCCCATGGAACGTATCACAAGGCTAAAAGAGATGACGCCGGAAGATGAGCCCCTCAGGTCGGAAGGTGTCCAATATACTACTGGGGAAGAGCAGAGGGTATTTCCAAGTAGCGCCAGAAAGAGTGAAGCGGCTGGGCCAAAGCCAAAAGGACACTCAGCTGTGGATGTGTCTGGTGGTGAAAAGAAAATCCGATGCTGTAAAGAACAATATTGTTTAGGAACCTGGAATGTAAGATCAATGAATCAAGGTAAACTGGAGGTGGTCAAACATGAGATGGCAAGATTGAACATCGACATCTTGGGAATCAGCGAACTAAAATGGACAGGTATGGGCGATCTCAGTACGAATCCAAGGCAAACCATTCAACATCACAGTAATTCAAGTCTATGCCCCAACCACTGAGGCCAAAGAAGCTGAGGTTGATCGGTTCTATGAAGACCTACAACACCTTCTAGAACTAACACCAAAAAAAGATGTCCTCTTCATCATAGGGGATTGGAAGGCTAAAGTAGGAAGTCAAGAAATCACCGGGATAACAGGCAAGCATGGCCTTGGTGTACAAAATGAAGCAGGACAAAAGCTAATAGAGTTTTGCCAAGAGAACACGCTGATCATAGCAAACACTCCTTTCCAACAGCACAAGAGATGACTCTACACATGGACATCACCAGATGGTCAATATCGAAATCAGATTGATTATGTACTTTGCAGCCAAAGATGGAGAAGCTCTATACAGTCAGTAAAAACAAGACCTGGAGCTGACTGTGGCTCAGATCATGAGCTGCTTCTTGCAAAATTTCGGCTTAAATTGAAGAATGTAGGGAAAACCACTAAACCATTCAGGTATGACCTAAATCATATCCCTTATGAATATGCAGTGGAGGTGAGGAATAGATTGAAGGGATTAGACCTGATAGACAGAGTGCCTGAGGAACTATGGACGGAGGTCCGTAACATTGTTCAGGAGGCAGCAACGAAATCCATCCCAAAGAAAAAGAAGTGCAAGAAAGCCAAGTGGCTGTCTGATGAAGCTTTACAAGTCGCTGAGGAAAGAAGGGAAGCGAAAAGCAAGGGAGAAAGGGGAAGATATATCCAACTGAATGCAGAGTTCCAGAGAATAGCCAGGAGAGACAAGAAGGCCTTCTTAAATGAACAATGCAAAGAAATCGAGGAAAACAACAGAATGGGAAAGACTAGAGATCTCTTCAAGAAAATTGGAGATCTCAAGGGAACATTTTGTGCAAAGATGGGAATGATAAAGGACAAAGAAGGCAGGGACCTAAAAGAAGCAGATGAGATTAAGAAGAGGTGGCAAGAATATACAGAAGAACTATACAGGAAAGATCTGAATGTCCCTGATAGCCATGATAGTGCGGTCACTGAACTTGAGCCGGACATCCTCGAGAGTGAAGTCAAGTGGGCCTTAGGAAGCATTACTAACAACAAAGCTAGCAGAGATGACAGTATTCCAGCTGAGCTATTTAAAATCCTAAAAGATGATGCTGTTAAAGTGCTGCATTCAATATGCCAACAAATTTGGAACACTCAACCATGGCCGCAAGACTGGAAAAGGTCAGTTTACATTCCAATTCCAAAGAAGGGCAACGCCAAAGAGTGTTCAAACTACCGCACAATTGCGCTCATTTCACATGCCAGCAAGGTGATGCTCAAAATCCTACAAGCTAGGCTTCAGCAGTATGCGAACCGAGAACTACCGGAAGTACAAGCGGGGTTTCAAAGAGGCAGAGGAACTAGAGATCAAATCGCCAACATTCGCTGGATCATGGAGAAAGCAAGAGAATTCCAGAAAAACGTCTATTTCTGCTTCATTGACTACGCTAAAGCCTTTGATTGTGTGGATCACAATGAACTGTGGCAAATTCTTAAAGTGATGGGAGTACCAGACCACCTTATCTGTCTCCTGAGAAACCTGTACGAGGGTCAAGAAGCAACAGTAAGAACCAGACATGGAACAACCGAGTGGTTCAAAATTGGGAAAGGAGTACGACAAGGCTGCATATTGTCGCCCTGCTTATTTAACTTATATGCAGAGTACATCATGAGAAACACCGGGTTGGATGAATCACAGGTCGGAATTAAGATTGCCGGGAGAATTATCAACAACCTCCGATATGCAGACGATACCACCCTAATGGCAGAAAGCGAAGAGGATCTCAAGAGCCTCTTGTTGAGGGTGAAAGAGGAGAGTGCAAAAGCTGGTTTGAAACGCAACATTAAAAAAACGAAGATCATGGCATCTGGCCCCATCACTTCCTGGCAAATAGAAGGGGAAGAAATGGAAGCAGTGACAGATTTTGCTTTCTTGAGCTCCAAGATCACCGCAGATGGTGACTGTAGCCATGAAATTAAAAGACACTTGCTCTTTGGGAGGAAAGCTATGGCAAACCTAGACAGCATAGTAAGAAGCAGAGACATCACCTTGCCGACAAAGGTCCGTCTAATCAAAGCTATGGTTTTCCCAGTAGTAATGTATGGCTGTGAGAGCTGGACTATAAGGAAGGCTGAGCACCGAAGAATTGATGCTTTCGAACTGTGGTGCTGGAGAAGACTGATACCAGTCCCCTGGACTGCAAGGAGGTCCAATCAGTCAATTCTAAAGGAAATCAACCCTGAGTGCTCATTGGAAGGGCAGATACTGAAGCTGAAGCTCCAATATTTTGGCCACCTAATGCGAAGAGAAAACTCTCTGGAAAAGACCCTGATGCTGGGAAAGATTGAAGGCCAAAGGAGAAGGGGACGGCAGAGGATGAGATGGCTAGATAGCATCACTGATGCAATGAATATGAACTTGAGCACACTCCGGGAGAGAGCGCAGGACAGGAAGGCCTGGCGTGCTATGGTCCATGGGGTCACGAAGAGTCGGACACGACTGAATGACTGAACAACAACAAAAGGTGTTGTGTACTTTAAAGGGTGAGGAACGTAGTCAGTAAAATCAAGTATTTATGACAAATCTTGAATGATCCAAGGTAAATGATCTGCTTGTTGGTTGCATGGGGAAACAGAGGTAGGGCTAATGTCAGCCGAAGGTACTGCTTACTGTTAAGGTAGGCTTGGGTCAGAGCATGGTTCTCCAGTCTATGCACAGATCCAAGGCTGTTGCAGAATATATTTTCATCATATCCCAATATATCTCTCTGAATCCATAGAGATTAAGCTCAAAGATAATATAACGTTTGGAATAGGTATAATGAAGCACAGGCCACAAATAACCTCAAAATAAAAATATCTATTTGAGTGAAACTTGAGTTGATTTTTTAATTATTATGAAAAGGGATACATTACTTTTCTTCTGTCTTTCCCTTTTAAGAGAAAGGAAGGGATTCTGTTGATTTACTACAAGTAGTAAAGGCATCTGTTTAAATTGAATGAAACAATACAATTCAACAACATCTAATTTCACACCAACAAAAGATGCTAACTCATGTAAACAACAATACCACTCCTTCCTCATGTGGCTTGTCTTACATACAGAGTGCCCATAGAATCTTCCCAAGCAACACTTCCCAGCAATAGTACATACAAATACGTCTGGGAGATTCCTGGAACATTTTCAATACATAGCACATCTCCTGAGAGGCACAACAGGGCAACTAAGCACTTCATAGTCCAGCAGATGCAGTCAAAATTCTAATTTTTAAACACTACATAAAGACACTGAGAGAGAAAATAAATGTATGTATGAGCTGCTGCTGATGTTACTATGTTTGCTTACGGGAATGCACCTGCAAGATATTCCCCTGATGAAAATGGCAGTGTCATAAAGACTTATGCCCTGAAAATGAGTCAGTCAGTGCTGTAACTTTCATGACCCCAACAGCAAAACACAGCAACACCATAAGTGGATCTAAAGGAGAGCTTTGATTGAATAACTTCTAGTGGGGTTTGCAAAGTATGTAAACCCCTGAGAAGAAATCAAATATACTATAGCAATGTATCTTGAATATTTGAAGTTTTTCTGGTAATTTGGGGATATTAATTATAAATGCAGGAACTAGTTTAATTCTCACAGCCAGAATTGCTTTTGATATGTGATTACTGATACTGAGATAAAATTAGAGTCAGTGTCTTTTGTAACAACAGTTATTATATATAATACTGGACATATACAAACACTGTAAGTGACAAGAGATTTTATAAGGTCTTTCTTCCTCAGTTCTGAACAAATAAGAGCAAAGATAATTTGCTCTTGAGCAGAAACACTAAGCTGGTTTGACACATAATGCTAAATCATAGTTTAGTGCTACATGCACGAGCCTGGGTGAAGCCTCAGGTTCACTTGTTCCCCCCTCTCCCCTTGGCGTGCTGCCAGGAGACTTTGCCAGAGTTTAGTTCCACTTCCATGAAAGCTGGCTTGTCATTATGTAAGAACCAGAAATCATGGTTTAAAACAAACTCTGGTCAATTTCTAAACAAGCCAACTGCAAACCATGGGTTAAAACAGAGTATGTTTTAAGCCATGATCTCTAGTTCATACTTAGCAAGTCAATTTTCATAGAAAATGAAATTAAACTCTGGCAAAAAATACCTGTTACATGCTAAATAGATATGGAAAATGAAAAAGGACAACGTGAGTGCAAGAGAGAAAGAATGATTTTTCCTGAAGGCTACTCTTAGCTAGGATTGGTTTAACTCCAAAGACATAGATTCCTAATCCTGTTCACCTGGACCCAACAAGCAGATGTTTACTGGTAGATTCAGGCCCCTCATTAAATTTATAAACTGTTGTGTGAATGAAAAAGAGCTTTTGCATTATTTTGTTTAAGGAAAGAGGGCTGCTTCTCATTAAATACTGACAAAAATATGTAATATGCACATCGGTCTCTAAGGAAATACCTCTGTTCATCAAGACTTCAAAATCATGTTAATACTAGCAGTAGTTTGTGTTTAATTATTACACAAAAGATATATAAATGGTTAACACAGATAATATTTTTTCAGATTAACAAAGGTTGTTTTCTTATGAACTGCCCAGAGAGCTTTGGCTTTTGGGCAATATAGAAATGTAATAAATAAATACATACACACATACGTGCATACATAAAATAATACTGTATTATATTTTCTCTTTGTATTTAAGCCATGGGAAAAGGGGCATGTTCTCCGTTCACAGAAACCCATGACCATGTATTCATCATCTTGGAATTGTAATGAATTTTGTCAATTACTTCAAATTGCTTAAATTCTACCCTGCCCTCTGAAAATCATAATGCTTTCACAGCCAAAAGAGAAAAATTAATCCTTTTGAATGCTCAACAACAGCAGCATGATTGGGTTGCACTTATTGAACAAAAAACCCATCATATTATCCAACAAACCTACACCACCATCTTCTTACTGATCAGATTTTCACAACATTTGCCTTCATAACCCCATGAAGAAACATAAAATGACCTGATACATTTTTCTCTGAGATGGAACATTAGCCTAGCATGGGATGATAGAAAGAATACATGTTACATGCTAAATAGTTATGGAAAATGAAAAAGACACTGGCCCTGTTCAGATGTGACTTGGGGAAGGGTGGTTAGGCTAACCATGGTGCATGGTGGGTACCACTAACCATGCTGTGTGCTCCTGCCACGCTTGCACGGAACCATGGCCCACAGCATGGTTAGCCTACCACCGCCATCCTGCAGAACTCTGCAGTCCTCCAGCTGGGCCTCCACGCATCCCAGCAGCCTCAGCGGAGCAAGCGGCCATCTTGGTGCTGGTGCTGCAGCAGCTGCCTCCCCACTGGGTCACGGTGCATGGGGCCTGAGCACATACTGGGGCGTGGCTTTACTGGCAGTGGGGGCTGGGGGGGTGCAGCTTTGGGAGGGTTGCAGTTTGAGGCAGGGATGACACTACTTGGCCATTGGCTGGGCAGGTGGGGATGTTTTCGCTTTCCACAGAGGTCGCAGGTGTTTGTGCCTGGGAGTGTAAAGCGCTCAAGGTTGCTGTGCTGATAACAGCGCCGTGGGATTGAAAACATCTTTGTTCCCCGTGCACTTCTCCAATTTTGTACAGCAGATGGGGACGGAGAGTGAGGAGGCTGGCGTTCCGCTGCTGCGTCATGTGTTGCTAGGCAGATTTTGACCATGGAGATCTCTCATGCTGGCAGGAGTGGCAGGGCCATTTTCAGCTGCTCTTGCTGCGAAGCTCTATGGTAGAGCTCAGTTAATTACAGGGGCCTGACAGACAACATGCTAAGTCATGGTAGGGGCCTCTAACCCTACTGCAGCACGTCATTAGTCAGCATGGTTACACTGTGGTTATGTAGTCACCATCGTTAGGAAGAATGCCTCACAGACAACACGCTAAGCCATCATAGCTCAAAACACTTAACCATCATGGCTTAGCGTTATGTCTGAACAGAGCCAATGTGAGTGCAGGAAAGGGAAAATGACTTCCTGAAATTCATTCTTATCTAGCATTTGGTTTAACTCCAGAGAAACAGATTCCTAATCCTGTCCACCAGGACCCAAGACACAGATAGCTACTGGTAAATTCAGGACCCTAATTGAATTTCTAAACAGTTATGTGAATGCCCTTTAAATCACTGCATAAGTTCAAGATTACTTACAACATGGAGTGTGATTTGTATTATTCAAGATGACTTATAATGAAAAGGATTTTAAGAAAGATTTTTAAGATTCCTGTGAATATGCCTAAGGAGCATTATAGTATACACTGAACACTTGGAATGAACAGCACATTGAACAAAAGTATTGCTAATATTGGTAGGGCTGACAGTTCTTGGAGTAATATTCAGGACAGTTGGCATCTCTCTGTATAGCGGAGTTTAATTTCTGAATTTAATTTTTTTAAATTAAACTCTTATCCTATTATTTCATGGGACTCCTAATGGTCTCCCATACAGATGATTGATGAGGTCCACATCTACTTAGCTGCAATAATGCTGCAGGACCTGGTTTTCTCAGACCATTCAGTGGGCGCTGCTAATTCTGGATTTCAGCAGCAGCGCTAGTTTTTAACAAGATACAATTTCTATGAATCTGCTTTGGATGATTAGTTATTCCAGCAGATTATTGCTTTCTCCTTCTGACAGAACTGAACAACTTACTCAAACAGCTTGTCTCATCATGCAATTCTACTAAGGTTTTTCTGAGAAACAGCAGAATGCAATGATTTCTGAGAAACAGCAGATGTAAATGAATGCATTTTGGAAACAGCAGGCTTTGAAGGCTACTTTTTTTTTTTTTTTTTTTAAAGCGGAAGCTGGGCCTTAACATAGCCCCAGCGAAGTGCCCACTGTTATCATGGCTCCAATGTATATGGATTGGAGGGAGGGGCCTGTAAACTGTAGAGTCCCCAAGGAGTCCCTGTTAGGAGAATCTAGTCTATCAAGTGTCAAGGCTGGTGGGCAGATTTTGCTCCACTCCCAAATGTTGCCTCAGATATCCTTTTAAAGGATGGGACTTTAGTCCTAGGGGGTTCAAATTCAAATGGGTTTATCTTCCCTTTTGGGGGTGGGGGAACCTCTGTTGCTATGTGAAAGTAGTTTCTGATCTGGAACTCAGAGCTCATAAGGTTGCCAGTTTCCTATGACCTGGAACTCTGCTTAAGAAATAGATTTTTAACTCTTAGAATCCTGAAACTATGTATGTATCCCTACACCATCAGGGTGCAGAAGTCTTAGCAATATATTTTCTTGTATGTTTTGAATTTTACATGACTTGACTTCCTAATTTTTATCTATTCCATTAATGTGTCTCAGGATTTAATAAATAATAATAATAACTGCTGTGCCTACCTTCATGTTTAAATGTTCTGCTACATGTAAAGTACTACTATTATCTACTAACAAACAGATACTTTGGTTTATTTAAGGAACTGAAGCATCTCAAATGCCTAGAGGACAGGGGGAAAACGTATTAATCTGCAAGCATTTGAGGAGGTGGTAGCTGATTACGGTTTGTGATTTTAAAAAATTTGAATCAGGAGCCAGCATTAGGTGCAAGTTGGAAAAAAGAACCCCTTTTGGTCTTGGTTCTTCCACAGAAGATAACATGGACTATTTCTAATAATTATGTGAAGGCAGGAATACATCTGAAATTTAATCCAAGCACAGGATTGTTTTCCAGACACATTTATCTTAAAAAATATCTTGTTTTCTTATATTGTTGGACTTGCTTCTGGTAGCCTTCTGAAAATTGGCTGCCGATATGCCGTCTTATTTTGTTTTAAATTGTTTTAAATTTAAAAGAACAGGGGAAAAGTTCAAACATCACAACAGATGGAAACCAGGAGAGAGAGGGGGGTGAGGGTGGGAGAAACACATAAAAACACACCAAGCGATAGAAACCAAGATTATGCGCTACTGTACAGAAGTAATTTGTAGTACTTTGAGACTTTTTTGTTGGTACATATGGGTACTGGATACACTCCTGGTTTGCATATACAAGAGTGAATCATGAAAGCAATATTATCAAGCTAAAGGATGAAATAAAATTAGCCAAATTTACCACTGGTACTATACTATTTCAGAAAATTGTACCAGAGATTAATTCTGGTAACATGATTTAAGCATTTCCTACTACAGCAGCAATGTTAAACATCACATTGGAAAAAGCCAGAGATGAAGAGTGGAAGAAAGCTAGACCAAGGTGAATATGGAGCTTAATTCTGACCAAGGTAGCAACAAGAACTGATTAAAGTTATTATTGCATAGCTCAAAAAGGGAAAAAGATGATATATTCAACTACTACACCTAGCCAGTCTGAAGAAAGACAAGGAAGAAATATTTGGGATGGAAATGGTAATAGTCGAAAGGCCAGAGGCACAAGGAGTCAGTGATTTTGTGTATAATATCTGTCAAAGAAGAATTAATGGAATTAAAACAAGTGCTCAAACATGAAATATGGTCAAAGATTATGATGCGAAAGACGGTACATAAATGTTTGTTCCAAAGTATGCAAGTACAACATCTATTTACATATGTCTGTTCCAATGTGAGTGATATAGAAACATACACCACAAGTACTTCAGTACATTTGTGCTCCTGGCTATGCACTTAATCTACTCCAGCTGTCTTAGTAAGTAAAATGAAGGGCTAGAATAATGAAAGCTTTGTGTAAACAGTAACTCTGAAGAAGTACCAAGCCAGGTCAGAAGCTTCAGTGTAATGAGTCAAAGAAAAAAGAACTTGGAGGTGAAATTGACTTTCATGTTTGTAACTTGCTAAAGGAAATTTAAAAATCAGAACTATGCTCCCAGGTGAGCTAAATCCTCAGTTGCCTAACAATTGAAAGGGGGGGGGGGGAATCAAAGCATGGAACTTCAAACAGCAAAGTACAATGTATGTGTGTGCCTATGTTTGGAACCCATGTCCTTACCTCGAGACTAAAACAAGTAGTCTCCTTTTCAAGACTATTTATTCATAAAATCACCAGGAAATTGTGCCACTTCGGCCACAATTCAACCTACACAGAACTACGTGTGCTTAAACCCACTAATCTCAGAGGGTTTAAATGTGCCTAACATTGTGTTGGATTGTGGCCTTTATATTTATACTGGCACATAGGAACATAACTCTATGCTTCATTTAAACAACCCAAACATATCTACAGGTTAACCAGCTACAAGATAATAGTAGACATCACAGCAAATTTAAAACTGCAAAATCAAGCACACAGTTGTATATAACTTGGTTCAGTAAAACTGCAGTGGGACACAATCATGCAATATTTCTTCAAACTTGTGCACAGCGGCCCTTCTCTGTGAGCCCCTGCCAAAGGAAGTGAGGCGGGTGGCTACTAGGAGGAGGGCTTTTTCTGCTGTGGCACCCCGGCTCTGGAATGAGCTCCCTAGTGAGGTTCGCCTGGCGCCTACATTGTATTCCTTTCGGCGCCAGGTGAAGACCTTTTTATTTTCCCAGGCATTTTAGCATGTTAGCTTTCTAAATTTTTATCTTTGCTGTTTTAAATCTGTATTTTAAACTCCTGCACTGCTGCTAGGTTTTATTGTGGTTGTATTGTTATATTGTGGTTTTAATGTTCTATATATTTTAAATTGTTTTATTGTGTGTTGTTTGGTTTTAATTTTTGTGAACCGCCCAGAGAGCTTCGGCTATTGGGCGGTATAGAAATGAAATAAATAAATAAAATAATAAATAAATAAGTGTGCAAAGTGCTCACTATATATGCAGACCTACCAACTCTTCAATGACGGGCTTCAGATTTAAAACTCATCTACCCGCTTTATAACCAGATATTTGCCATTTTTGTGTGCCCCACTCCACCTTTGCTGAAGTTTCACTGTTACGCTTTAACAAGGGTACTCCGGAAAGTTGTGAAGCTTCATACACAGGATTTACAGAAAACAAGACAGGGTTTGGTTTATAATTTCTAGTTAACGAGAGAAACAGTGAGAAAAAAAAATCTATTAACTTTTTGAAGTTTCTCCCTGCTTTAGTAGAATGCTGTGGTGTGCTTTAGGCCCCGGTTAAAGACAGATCCCTTCAAGCAGGCCTTCCCTGACTGACTGAGCCACCCAGTTTGTGAATAATTGTTTTTGAGATTTCTGATATTAAACGTTTTAACTAAATTTTATCGTGATGTTTGTATTTTAATGTTTGTTTGGGGTTTTTGAACTGTAAACTGCTTCGAAACTTTTTTTAGATATGGCAAGCATATTTAATCAATCTATAACTTTATTTAATTAATGAAACAAATAAATAAATATTTTATACATGAGAGAACACCAACCATTTTGGTTGAAATAAAAGCCCAGAGCCACAGGGGCTTATTATTGTACCAAACACCAGTCCCCCCCTGTAGACTCAAATAAAGGGGAGCCTGATATTGTTAGTGGGTTTGTAGCTATTCGGGTATGCGGTCAAGGGAAATGAATGCAAAACCCTATTCCAGATAATTCTATCCTCGATGCTGTTCAATATCTACATGAAACCACTGGGAGAGGTCATCAGGAGGTTCAGGGCTGAGTGTTATCAGTATGCTGATGACACCCAAATTTATTTCTCCTTAACATCTTTATCCGAGGAAGGTATGATGCCTCTGAATGACTGCCTGAAGTCAGTAATGGGCTGAATGAGGGAGAACAAGCTGAAATTGAATCCAGACAAGACAGAGGTGCTCATCGTGAAGGGTCCTAATCCAGGTATTGAGGTATGTCAACCAGTTCTGGATGGGGCTGCACTCTCCCTGAAGGAGCAAGTTCGTAGCTTGGTGGTGCTTCTTGACCCATCTCTACTCTTGGCACCCCAGGTGGAGGCAACAGTGAGAAGTGCCCGTTATCAACTTTGGCTGATACGCTAGCTACGCCCATTCTTGGAACACGTGGACCTGGTAATGGTGGTGCACGTGCTGGTAACCTCTAGGCTTGATTTCTGCAATGCACTGTACTTGGGGCTGCTTTTATATTTAGTTCAGAAACTTCAAGTGGCACAAAATATGGCAGCCAGGTTGGTTTCTGGGATATCCTGTGGAGACCATATTACACCGGTTTTAAAATCTTTACACTGGCCACCAATTTGTTTCCGAGCAAAATATAAATATAAAGTACCTTTGAAGCCTTACATGGTCTAGGTCGAAGGTAACTTAGGGAGCACCTTCTTCCCTACGTCCCAGTCCGCCACCTAAGGTCCTCTGAAAGCTAGCTGCTGCAGCTGCCTTACGTGAGACTGGCAGCCACATGCAAGAGGACCTTTTCCTTTGCCGCCCCTCAATTGTGGAATGACCTGCTGGTTGAAATGCACCTGCTGATCTCTCTGAAGGTTTTTAAGTGGAATTAAAGACGCTATTATTCTAGCAGGCCTTCCCTTTTTAGGATTCTTGTTCCTTTTGCTGACTTTTGTATACCATTTTAAGTAGCGTCGTTTTACGCTGTTTTATTGCTGGATTTGTAAAAAATGGTTTTAAATTCAAAGTTGTTTTTAGTTATATATTTGTATATATTGTCCATATGTTTTTATGTAAATGTTTTGTTTTAAAACTTTGTATATTGTATTTTAATGTTTTAACTTTTGTAAACGGCCCAGAGACCTTCGGCTATGGGGTGGTATAGAGATAACAACAACAACAACAACAACAATTCAAGGAGAGATTTTCCCACAGTTAATTAGTTTATGTAACTACTGTTAAAAGGGCATATCACTCTCTCAATGCCGCATGCCGACAGGACTGAAGCTCAAACAAGGCCACTAAGAAACAAGGAACTGGTATCAGCATGTCCAGGGGGACCTCAAGGTTTGTAAGTACAAATACATCTTAAAAAAAAAAACCTAAAAGAGAGCAACCCCACCCTGCAATGAGGACTGAGTATGCCAATGGTTACCAGGTACCACAGAATGCTGAGTGACAGTTGGAAAAGAAAAATGGAAAACTGAGGTGTGCAATTGACCAACTACAGCCTTTTACAGTATATAGTATCCTGGAGGAAGGCATGGCTGGCTGACTGAAAGCCTGAACAGAAGCCCTAAAAAGAGCTGTGGTGGATCAGATGAAGGATCCATCTAGGCCAGCATTCTGTACCCGCAGTGGGCAACCAACTGCTTGTGGGAAGCCCACAAATAAGACATGAGTGCAATAGCACCATCCCGCTTGTGTTCCCCAGCAACTAGTATTCAGAGGCATACTGCCTCTGATACTGGAGGTAGTATATAGCTGTTGTAATTAGTAGCCATTAATAGCTTTAGCCTCCATGAATATGTCTAATCCCCTTTCAAAACCATCCAAATTGGTGGCCATCCCAAAATTTGTGCCATTTTTTGGTAGAAAGGCAGGACACTAAACAAATAAATAAATCTTGTAGTAGTGAACCCCTCAGTTTAGCTATGTGCTGTGTGAAGAAGTACTTCCTTTTAACTGTCCGAGATCTCTCACTGATCAGCTTCATGGGATGACCCCAGGTTCTCGTATTATGAGAGAGGGAGAAAAATGTCTCCCCATCCACATTTGCCACATATGCATAATTTTGTACACCTCTATCACCTCCTGTTAATGGTGGAGGATATACTGCAATATTTTGCTGCAGGTGCCAGGCGTTTATGCCTCAGATACAATGGCCTGCATAGCCTCTGAATAATTTGAATGATCTGTATTTACTTCAAGCATACCACTGGGAAGGCAAGAAGATTCTGACCTGCTCCAGAGTCATCTTCTGCAGCAACTTCTCCCAAGCTGCACGGTCGTCATCCAGGTGGTAGGAAGCAGGTGGGGTGAGTCCACGGAGAATCAGGGGGTCCCGGTCATGGCACAGGGCTGTCAAATGTCCAATATACAACTTCAACTTGCTGCGATTCTGATCAAGATCTAAAAGGGGCTGAATTACCTAAAATAAGAAAATATAAATCAATCATATCCTGAAACAAGCAAATGGGACCTTTAGTTAACTACAATACAGAAAACTGGAGGAAAGGTAAGAGATGTGATTGTAATCTTTCCACCTAAAAATCTAATTGTGAGGGGGGGAAGGGGGAGGAGGAGGAGGAGGAGGAGGAGGAAGACAACTGAATGTGGGAATCCAGTCTCAGAAGAGTTGTATACAATTCTAATTGCCTGATTTAAAAGGGCAACCTAAGCAAATTAACGCATTTCAATAATCAAGGTTCTTTGTTATATACTCAAATACTATTTAAAAATGTTTTGCAGATTTAAAAGGTATTTGGAGAATGGAAAATTCAGAGAATTCAGGTTCTGTTGATTAATGCCAATTAAACACCAGGAAATATGAAAGTCTCTAACAACAAAAAAGACACAAGGTCTGCATCAGCAATGGCTGTCAGTGGCAAAATTTCAGCTGTCAAAATGTTCACATGCAAGCCAGTCTGTGGCTGCACCTGCTGCTTGTCAACAGGCATAAGGTATCTTTCCAACTCTACCCTCTAACCCTGCTAATGAATGTGGAAGTGTGATAATCTCTCAGTCAACAGAAACAGGTGCTGGTACTACTTTCAACAGTGTCGGGGAATACACAACTGTTCTGATTCCTTTGCTATGTTTCCAACACTCTTTGAATGGATTAATGTCTGTGCAATAGGAGGAGCTGAAAGCTACAGATTAGTGGTGTTAAAATCCTTTCCCTAGTAAGACTGTAGAACCCTGTTTATAGCAAACATTAGGATTAACATTTTAGCACTGTCTAAAGAAACAGCATAGAATAGTACCTCCATTACAAGGAATTTAAGATTAAAAAGGCAATACTGTAAGGCTCCAAGGAAAGGGCTACAAGACTGGGAAGATTTTGAGGATGACTTGACAGGCAACTAAAGAAAGCAAATACATTTTTACTGGCTCCATGACTGTGGCTGACAGCATACAAGAGTGGTAGTACTGGCCATCTTACCAAGATTTCATACCCCCCCCCCCCAAGTTAGCAAGTTAACTGTCAGAAAAACTCAATATCTTACACCAGCACAATTGAACTGGATTTACTCAGTGAACAGGTTTAACTGCTGGAAATGCAATGCATCATGAGCACTGCATTTCCCACATGTGGCAGAATTTTCAGTCTGCCAAGAATTACTGGCAGCAAATTTTGGGCATTACTTTTCAGGCTGTAGGTGGGAATTTGGGTTTATCCCCTTTGTCAGTTTTGTTTAATGTTACTGATATTGACATTACTTACATACAGAAATTACTGATTATGGATGTATTATTTGCTGCAAAAATTTTCTGGGCCAAAAACTGAAAGAATGTTGTGGACTCATCCAGGAATGGTTAATTAAGTGTTTGGATATTGAAGAAATGGGTAAGTTTACAGAGCCTATACATAGAAGCATGGGAAACTCATATGTAATTAATACTGCAGATACATGGAATGGTTTTATTCTTTATTGGAATAATCACTGTGGTCATATAAATCTTGATAGAACACTGTTCTTGACATAGTTAGAAAATATTTGTTATTATCTTCTTTTTGTATTGGATCTGATAGTCCTGTAATGGACTTTTTAAATAATGACTGAATTAATAAAGATAATAAAAATAACTTAATATGTTAGCAAGCCTGCAGTATAACTTAAGTAAAGGTATGTCACACAGAGCAGGATAAGTGCACTACAAAGGAGAAATAATTCATTAGCAATGCTGCAGTTCTTTAGACTTTGTTGCAAAATACAACTGTGATTTCATGCAAAGCCATGGTTAAACTCCTGTAAGGGAAATTACTAGTTTGGAACCCTGTATCAACTGTTCTCAACCTACCTGAGTGCTGAGACTGGTAGCTTGATAGCACTACAGAGTGACTGGGTTCACAAGATCACCGCAGCCACGGTGTGTTAATAAGCCATAGTGAGTTGTGGTGTGTGCTGGCCACCCTTTTGAACATTCAAGCCATGCTAGGCAGGCACCATGGCTTATTGTGTCATGTGAACCCAGCGAGGGTGGCTTATATAAGGGTTAAACAACCCTCACATAACACATGGGGTGTTGTAGAGTTATGTGAGGGTTGTTTAACCTTTGCATAAGCCACCCTTGTAGGTTTCACACAGCACGATAAGCCATGGCGACCACTTGCTGCAGCCTGAATACTGAAAATGGCCACCGGCACGCACCTCAACCCACTGTGGCTTAAATAAACCATGATGGGCTGTGGCAATCATACAAACCATCTCAGTGTGACCTACTAAAGTTACTTTCCTTGTATATACAACAAAATGGTGGGGAATTCATCATTCTCCCCTCCAAGCCTGACTAGGTTTTAAGATCTTAGGGGGAAGCCCTTCTCTCAGTCCCATTACCACTGAGGGCATGTTTGGTGGCAGTGCGAGAGAGGGCCTTCTTGGAGGTTGCTCCCAGGTTCGGGAACTCCCTGCTGAGGGAGGCTAGGTTGGCTTCCTCGTTGTTGTCCTTTTACTAGCAAGCAAAGATATTTCTATTCAGGCAAGCCTTCGGCATGCAACTTAGTCTGCTGTTGAAGGGGATTTAACTGGTTGGGTGTTGGCTATGTCTTTTATTGTTGTGTTTTTAATTGATTTGTTTTTATGTTATGTTTTAACCAACATTTTGTTTCAATCTGTATTTTATTATTGTTAGCCACCCTGAGTACCATTTTTGGTGGAAAGGCAGGATAAATAAATGAAAAACATTATGTCCTTAGAACTTTTATCATTCCTTCAGCAGCTTCCTTTAACCTTTCCTTCACTTCTTTTTGTACACCATTTTTTTCTCTATTGCCCAGGCCCTTCTTTTCCCAGTTTCAGAGGCTTAATTTCTATATAACACAGGATTCTACAGAACATGACCTCTCAATGGGGCAGGAAAAGAATTTGAATATTTCTGCCCTACACTTCATATTGTTATTTAAAGTATTTCTATCCGTTGTTTATGACTGCTCACAACAGTAATTAACACACTTAAAATCCATAACTTCAAGCTCATATGCCTGACTGGAAAACCTTCACTATTAGTTTGATAGTCCCCTAATTCCCTTATCAGTTCTACAGTGCAATCCTATACATGTTTACTCAGAAGTAAGTCCACTGAGTTCAATGGGGCTTATTCCCATGCAAGTGTGCACAGGGTCACAGCTCTAAACTCTAAAAATCATACATCATATTAGGTACCAAGTGCAGTGTTGGCTCAGTAGGCTCTTCTAGGGTTGATATCAAATTTTAAAACTTATTCTTAAGATGGATAAAGGAAGGTCAAGAATATAGAAATGCTATGTTTGCCAAATCAAAAATTTTAAAAACCCTACAGTATAATATCTGTTTTTTCTGTTGGAGAACTAGAACGAAGAGTGAAAGTTTGAGAATACAGTGCTCAGTCTATATGAATTCCCTTCCGCTAACCAAGATGAATTATGGTAAAACTGCATGTTCCAAAATGACAGACTTTGCCAAAAGGACACATCTCAAATCTCCTTTAACCTTTGCTAGTTTTCTGGTCATCTACAGATGCATACAGGATTATAATAATACACTTTAAAAGTAGCATCTTTACTATCATTATTATTATTATTATCCATCTGAATTTGAATGCTTGTCTAGTTAGTCCTGCATTCCAATAGTGGTTTTCACAGGATATACAGAAGATGTGTGATCCAACTGAAAAGCTAAACGTGTGTTTGTGTGTGTGTCCTAGCAGTAATCTGCCCCCCTCCCCACCTTAGGCACAAAATACCTAACCTATGTGAACAGAACATACTAAACTGGAAAAAAGATGATTTTATCCATTGATAAGGCACTTGTTGAAAGCATGCTACTTTCTTGTTGAGTAGTGCGGCTTATTTTGGAAAGGGCTGACCCTGCCTTCTTGGAGTGTAGCAGAGCTCCCAGGGGAGTTTGTTTCTTTCCCTTGAGATGTATTAGCCTCCCCAGTAAGTAGTGTCCTTATCTCTATGTCTCTCCCACATCTAATTTGAGCTGACCACTTAGCAAGAGTCACAGTGCTTCCCACAACTGCAGAGCTTATCTCAAGAGGATGCAAGAGCACCTGCCAAGCAGAAAGGCAGAGCTAGACAGGATTGATGAGCCAGGTCAGCAGTCTCTGCAAAACCTGAATGCTTTCTATGGGCACAATGGACTATTACAGCTTGCCCAAGATATGGGAATATTTTCCAAAACAGTCTCAATAAAAGAGATCGTCCCTGCCTTTACCCAACCTAGCAGCATTTATTCATTATCTAGTTTAAAATGTTTTAACACGTATTTGCTGCTGAAGAAAAAAAGAAACCTGCAAACTTGAAAATATTGGCAAAATAGACTAAATGAATGCCTTTTAGAACTATCAACAGAAGATAGCTCAATACAAGATATCATCTTATCTATTTTCATTTCAATGCTGAAAATGTATTGAGCTGGACTAACTGGCAATGTTTAATAGCCTTATTAATAAATCTTATTAAATATTTATTTATTTATTTTATTGCATTTATATCTCACCTTTTTTCCTCTTGCAAGGAACCCAAGGTGGCTTACATAATCCTCCTACTACTCTCCATTCTATCCTCACAACAACAACCCTGTGAGGTAGGTTGGACTGAGAGTCTGTGACTGGACCAAAGTCACCCAGTGAGCTTCCGGGGCCGAGTGGGGACTAGAACCCGGATCTCCCGACTCCCAGTCCAACACTCTAGCCACTACACCACACTGGCTCACTAAATAGTGTGGATTAGGGGTGGAAATAGTAGTCAGAGTGGCTAATCAGAAAAATAAACATCAAATACAATTAAAAACAGTACAACTACTGACTAAGAGCATCATTAAACACTAGGAGCAGCTGACTCTGTCCACTGCCCGAGTCATCTCCATATCCTACAGAGTGAGCAGAGCTTCAGCAGAGTGTCAGCTATGCCAACTGGAAACTCCCCAAGACCATAAGCCTCTGGGAGCAAACCATCCCTACATGTCCACCACCACTGCTAAAGAAAATAGCTTAAGTCTAAACCTCAACCGTCAAGTGATGAAAAATCCCCTACATCCAGACTTCCAACTTCCCAGTCCATCAAACACACCAAGTCAAGAGTTTGTCTTGCCACATATGTTTAAACAATGGCATGTTGGAACAGCACATGGGTTTCATGGCAGATTCAAGTCCTGTGCTGCTGTAGATGAGGCAACCTCAGCATGAATGTTGAGGTCCTGAATTCTAAGTCTGAGACTGCTTGTCAGCTCTTAACATTCTGTCAAGAATTAGGTTACTCCCTCAACTGTCACCAGGTAGCAGCCCTTCCATCTGACTTCAGCAGACAAAGATGGGAAGCAGGGTTATTCCATCAGCTTTGCTGAAAGACCAATTTTATCAAGCTCCTCCTCTTCCTGTAGTGTTTCCAGCTGGTCATTGTAAGAACAACTATTTACCTTTACATATTGGTGCCTGACTTTGGTTTTTTCCTCTTCCCTCTATCCCTTTTTCCTTCTGTGTTGGGTCCTTTAGACTGTAATCCTTTGGGCAGGAGCTATCTTATTTTATTGACTGTATGTAAACCTCTCTAGAAGCCTTTTCAGCTAAAGAGTGGAGTAAAAATCTTTAAAGAAGTGGTGGCTGGTGCACCCAAAGAAACCTCAATCTGCCCCTCCTGATCAACACCAGGTACACATTCAAAACTTGGGCCCAAGCTGACAGAGATCCTGGAGAGGAAGATGGAATCCCTATAGGCTATAGTGACTCCCCCTCTACATATATTTAAAATTAAAACATAGGGAAGCTTTCAAAGTTCGTGATTAATTTCTAGCCATATTATGCTCTGAATCTTCAGGAAGAGATTTACAGAAGCTCAACACAGGTTCAAAACCAACACTAGTCTCTCCCCCTACCAAGTGACTTGTCCTCCCTGCCCTTAACATCCCAGAAAAAAACTGTGTCAGGAATTTTGGCTGCACTGACAATCCCATCTCTCCTGGTTTCATTTCTGCCAGAGTCAATCAGGAAGTCATATTTATAAAGCAAATTCTTTCTGAAATTTTTGTACACCATGAACAAATCCCATGGATTAATGATTTCCAGAGCTCACCGCCTTCACCTTGGGAACTAGCCAAACTCTGGGGGAGGACAAAAAACTTGGGAAAGAATACAAAAGAATGAACACTGCTTTCTCCATTGATGCTCTCAGAAAAAGCTTCCAAAGAGACCGTGAAGAGACTTGCAGTTTGTCACCATGCTAAGGATATTTTAAAAAGGATATGAATTATTGTAATCCTCCATAGACATTTGTCCACACCACAAAACTGTCATAATTGGCAGCCTACTTAAAAAAACGTTTCTGATCTTCACAATAGGATTTAGAACTATGGTACAATGTTTCAAGATGACATGCGTTGGCAAAGATGTAAAACAGAATGTACACAGATCTTGGCTGAATCCAGAATCCACAATTTAAAAAATAAATTCAAGACTACTAAAATTAAAAGGGGGAAGACAAAAAGCAAGACTACTACCACTGTGCACCCTGTCTTTTGCTCTCTTCTCTCTCTCTGAGTGGCCTCATCTCAAAAGCGGCTTGGCTCATTCCTGACTGGAGCAAAACAGAATTGCCCTATAGAAACTGAAGGGCAAGATGAGATCAGATCATGGCAACATCAAATGCTGTTTTTATGTGTCAGTTTTTCCTCCACTCAAAATGTTTTGGAAACTGGCAGTGCACTAAAATAGTTTTGAAACAAAGCAATTTTTGGACGTGAGTAAGGGTGAGGAATCTCGTGATGACAGTGATAATATGATTTCATAATTAGTGTGTTAGGAACAACAAAGTCTGGGCATCAGGTCTCATAAGATGCAACAGATATTGATTTTTTTTAGTGATACAGTTTTAAAAATCTATATAACAACAACAACAGCAAAGGATGAGGATAGACATACTAAGGTATGCTAAAGTATACAGCTACTATCACTTGTTTGTGGTGAATTTAGGCAGTGAAACAGCAACAGATTTTCTTCATTCAATGTCTTTGGCAAGATCCTCTTTTGATATCAGAAGGCTAAAGCCTTGAGAAAGGCAATGAGAAACATGTGTGTCCCCTTGTATTCAGGAAGGTTCCAGGATCAGTTTCATGTTGTTGCCCACTGGTTATCTGAATTTAGCTCTGATAATCAGTATTTTCAGTTCTCTTTCAGCCTTCATCTCAAAGTTCTGAGGTCAAGCTCACTGTCACAGAGTAGAGGACAATTATTCTTTGGTTATTTCTCCACATATACCATGATGGTTTGTATGTCTATTCTTCCACAAGACAAAGAGTAGACCATTACAGTGGGGAAAGAAAATAAAATTGAGCTGTGTTTCACATCTCCATAGGTATGTTGTATTTGGTCTGTATACTAAGCCAAGGATCTTTGGTAAAATTCCCAAGTCTTCATGCAAAGAACTCCAAGAGTGGTTGCCTTTAGTAAAAGTGAGGCAAGATTAGTGTGGGGAGTTTAGACTCCAACCCTCTAAATATATTCCTTGTCATATGTTTAAAATGTTTTGGAAAATAATCCTCTATTCATTCTTGCACTTGATCTATGAATGTAATAGAAGGCTGTACTACAATTCAGCTAACACCTTGGTGAAACCTATTTACCTAATTTATCTCAGAACTGCAGTCCAAATATGTGCTGGAGACAGCGTTGTCATTAGATGCCAGAGTGTCAGGGAGAAACATCAAGAAAATTGAGTTTAGTGTTATTCCAAAACTATATTATTTCAAGACTGATAACCATCCCTGATAATTACCAAACTAGCATGGGATTAAAAACAACTGGAATGAAAAAAAATGAACCAACTTGAGATTTGAACAACAGGAAGGTCACAGCATTCTAAGTGGTGGAATTATATGTCAAATCTGAGGAAAGGATTGCCCAGTGGAATGATAGATTAGACTAAAAGAATGCATACTGGATTTGGCAGTGGACAAGGAGAAGGTCAGAAATGCAGCTCTGTAAAGTGATGATAAAATTATGAGACAAAATGAGCCAATTCAGTATATTGTTTCATATTATTAACTAAAAACCTGAGATGCAAAAGGACTATACACTCACAGCATTCGACAGGTAGTTTCTATTCTTTATTAAAAGAAGCAATGTCTACTAAGGTAAAACCATTAGAGTTACAGTTATAGTTACAATCTAGAATGTGGCGTGGAAAGAAGAAACTCCATTTTGTTGAGATTAATATAGAAATTATATATCAAATGTGAATTTTTGTCTTATGTAGATGAAAGAATCCATAGAAGTCCAGTATCAACCTTCTCTACCATCAATCCCTATAACATTCTATTCAGCAACAGAAAACTTGTATAGAACCAAAGTGTTCACTTAGACCTGGTTCAGCTGCAATCTTAAAACCTGGTTAGTTTTAATCTTTAAAACATAAAAGACCTCAATATTTGAGGGAGTGCCTCTCCCTATATATGCCTGCCTGAGAACTGAGATCTGTGGGAGGTACCCTCCTCTGTGTCCCACCAGTATGAGACATACACTATGGTGGGATGTAGGAGAGGGCCTTCTCTGCTGTGGCACCCTGGTTGTGGAATGCCCTCCCCTTGGAGACCTGATTGGTGTAGACATTGGTCTTGTTTCGGTGCCAAGTAAAAACATGGCTTTTTACCAAAGCCTTTGAGGGCTAAATGCATTCCCTAGCACATTGCTTTAACTGTTTTATTGATTTAGATTTTAACAGGTATTAGCTTGTTTAATAGTTTAATATGTTTTTGGGTGTTTACATTATTTATTGTTTTATACTGTTTTTTATTTATTGTTTACATTATCTATTGATTTTATCTGTATGCCACCCTGAGATCTTAATGATATAGGGCGGGATAGAAATGTTTTAATAAAATGAAAATCTTCTTGAATAGGTTATTATATCAACTCTAGAAACAATCTAGATTTCTGCTTGCCAAGTGAACTGCTGCAACATCATTCTATGTCTTCTTTCTTTCTTTCTTTCTTTCTTTCTTTCCAAAAGAGTCCTTAAATGCAGTCTCCTCAGGTCTGCCTTGCTTGCCTCAGCTAGGTTTCATTCAATTGAGATGTATAAGATGGGGTGGGAGTAGTAAATTTTCCTAGATTTAGATTTCCTGCTTTCAGACTGGGTTCTCAAACTAGATTTATTGTCAGACATTAATCAGGGTATAGTAATTTAGATGTAACATTCAATCTTGTTTACGGAAGAATATGTCAAACTGTTCACATTTTTTTTTAGAAAATACTCAATTGAGTCCCAGTATTGGGAAAAAGGTGGGATATAAATATAATAATAATAATAATAATAATAATAATAATAATAATAATTGTTCTTGCTACAGTTTATCCAGTTCTATGTGTTAGTGGGCTCAGCTGTAGTAAAACCATTTTTCTTTATAGAATACCTAGTGAGAGCCTGAACGTTTGGTTTACTGGAATTGGTTCCTGGTGGCTTATTTGAGTTGGTTAACTGGGTTTCCCACTTAAGCAGAGGAGTTTAAAGGATACATGGATAACCAGAGTTGAGCCCATATCCATCCAGGGCTGTCTCTAGGACTAGGTGATACAGTCACCGCTAGTGCCAACTATGTGGTGGTGCCAAGACACTAGATTAGCTGCCAGCAACTGGTGCTGTAAGCAAACCATGCAATCAGCGCCCCCTCCCCCAAACCCCAAGGGCAGATCTAGACTGAGTTTTTTGGTAAACTGGGAAACATTTTGCTCCTATTTTCTGTTTAATAAAGAGCCCCCCCGCCACATCTTCAGAAGCAGAATTATCATTTATAATAAAATGTGCCAAAAACTGGTTTTTTAAAACTAAGCACAGAGGGTCTGATAAAAACAACAAAGGAGGCAAACACAGACATCCGATCTGCGAAGGAACAGAAGTACAACACCCGAGGGAGGTCCCTGGAAGAAGGGTCCCTGTTGCATCTTCGGGGCAACATGGCCAACAAGGTGCCGCCAGCCCCTAGGCTCAGCCCTCCAAGGGCAAAGGAAGTGGCTGCTCTCAGGGGAGCCTCTCGCTCCTTGCCTCCAACTGTAAGCAGCAGCGGAACAGAATATCCTGTGTCACCTGAGGGAAGACGAGGTCCCAAAGGCAGGTGGGAGACCTGACTTTGCCCCACCATCCCCAGTCGGTCCCTTGGTCACCTCCACAGCCTCGGTCATATTCCCTTTGTACGCGCACAGGAATTTAAATAATCAAAATGTCATTATTTCATTGTATTTTTTCCTCAAATTTGGAGCCCCACTTAACTTGACAGCCATGGACTTTGCATTAATTTGAACTGCATCTCTGTTGTTTGGCATGACTACCCCTGACAAGAGTGCTGACATGGGAGCATCTACAATAGGCATTTTACGTTCTTTCATGACATCCTGTGGAAGTGTATACCATTTTTGTACACTTCTTCTCCTGAAGGGATGATTTCCATTCCTCTTTTAGTAATTTGTTTGAAAGAGTTAGGAAAGAGTACCTCTCTGATGCGTTGGGAACACTGCAGCTCCTCTGAATAGTTGTTTTTTCCCCTCTGGTTCTGTTTGGACAGCAAAGGTATGAAGTCATCTCTATTAAAAAAAATCTGTCAGATGCAGTGTCCTCTATTGTTTCTATGTCTAACCATACCCCTTCTTCCCCTTCAGAGTTGACCTCCTGTTGTGAAGGCAAGGAAGAATCACTATCTAGGTATGGCTTGGTTATAGCAGAATGTGGCCTAATGGCCTGACCCATGGTTATTTTATTTTATTTTTATTTATTTACTGCATTTATATCCCGCCTTTTTTCCTCCTTAAGGAACCCAAGGCGGTATACATAATCCTCCTCCTCCTCCATTTTATCCTCACAACAACAACCCTGTGAGGTGGGTTGGGTCTGTGACTGGCTGACAGTCACCCAGTGAGCTTCCATGGGCGAGTGGGGACAAGAACACGGATCTCTCGACCCCCAGTCCAACACTCTAGCCACTACACCACACTGGCTCTCAATTATAGAGTGTGGGTTGTGGAAACCTTCTGTGGAGTCTGCAGAGGAATGCTGACTGGGAATGAGGCTGGGTCCTTTTGAGTTAGAAGTCTTTTTTCTGTTTTTAGGGTTTGGAGGCAAAGAAGAAGAACCAGATGTGTGTGCATCCGAAGTATGCTTCTATGCACAGCCTGTTCTAGCAGCGTGCCTATTGAATAAATGATCAGTTCCATTATCTAGTACTACCATGGTGAGTTGGAAAAGTACTGATTTATCAATTTGAGAAATGTTTGTTATGGGGGAACAGGATGGCCTTTTATTCCCTTGAAGATTAGAAGAGGTGGAGGGAATAGAGGCTTCTTCCTGCTGGAGGAAATCGAAACTGCTTTCCAAAATGGCCACCTATCTAGTTTAGCAGGAATCCTTGGGGAGGGAATCATTAAGAGTTCTCACCCATTTTGCAGGTCTAGCATTAGGTTCCTCCTGCCCCCTTTTGTCCTCTTCTGAGCACAAATCAAGCCTAATCATGGGCTGTATGTTGTCTCGGGACAGGGTGGCGTGTTCACCTGATGAAAGCGCCCTGGCTCCCTCAACCTTCTCATAGCTGGATTGGAACTTCCCCACTCCATTTTGGCAAGACTCCACAGGCAGCCTGAGCCAGCAAGCCGTTCATCTCAGGGCTGATAAGCTTGGGCATTGACAATGAAATGCACTCCTTGTGGGAGGTGAGGACATTCTTGCTTTTTGTTTTCTGCAGTTTTCTGACTATCATCATATGAGTAACCACTTTGTGTTTGGCTGCAGCCTTGAAGCTTGATTTGTTTCACCCATGGAGCCATAATAAATGGTGTAAAAGGAGCAGCAGAAGAAACAAAAACTAAAAGAAGTTTGTTTTTTAACTGAGAAGGAGAAGCTAGGAGAGTTGGGAAGATACCAGTAAGAAAATGAAAGTTCTTATAACAAGAAGAATGATAGCAATAATAGAAGTAGCTTTTTTAAGGAGGATAGATAGGAAATAATAATAATAATAATAATAATAATAATAATAATAATAATAATTATTTATATCCCACCTTTTTCCCAATACTGGGACTCAAGGCGGCCTTACAACGTTAAAACTGCTACAATTAAAACCTATAAATAGAAATATAAATACAACTGTACAAAAGTTAACAATATAATTAAATCATCAATATTAAAATTGTAAAAATATTAAAACATTAAAAGACAACCAGAACAACAAAAATGGTGTCCATACGTCACATTTTCCCAGGTCCAGACTAGTTATCCCCAAAGGCTTGCTGGAACAAAAAAGTTTGTGCATGCCTACGAAAACATATCAAGGAGGGTGCTGTCAGGGTGGACACTGAGCCCATAGAATCCCAGAGTAGTTCTGATTTTGAGGAAGAGGAGCTGCTCCTGGGAGAGGAGCGTGCTCATCCTTCCCAGGGCCAACAGCTGACAGAGATTCCCCTCACCGGCATTCCTGGCATAGATAGCAGTCCCGGGAGTGACAGAGCGCGGGAAGCAGACTTGCTGGACATGCGACGCCGACGCAGAGAGCAGCGCCAAATGGAGGGCGCAGAAAGGAGGCGTAGTGCCCGGTTGGCGCGCAAACAACGGTTGCACCCAGAGGATCCAAGGGAAAAGGGGAGGGACTCTCCCTAGCCCATAAGTTCAGGGTCTGCCAGTGATTCTCTTTCACATGGGGACCAACTGTTCCAACTTAGGG
Source organism: Heloderma suspectum (assembly GCF_057233095.1). Classification (NCBI taxonomy): domain Eukaryota; kingdom Metazoa; phylum Chordata; class Lepidosauria; order Squamata; family Helodermatidae; genus Heloderma; species Heloderma suspectum. The sequence continues at coordinate 24,988,322 of NC_139464.1, forward strand.
CATAGGTACTCTGCTGCTCATATCTAGTTGCTAACAGTAGAGTTGTTAAGTTGTAAAAGAGGAATAAAGCTTTGAAAAGAATCCCTTTGTCTGTGTCTGGACTTGGCTACTGGATTAGACTGAGAGAGGCCTCCAAGGAGCCCTTGACAGGTGCCACTCTCGCCTCCCTGGGAAGGGAGTTCCAGAGCCTTGGGGCAGCCACCGAGAAGGCCCTCTCCCGTGTTCCCACCAGGCATGCCTGTGATGATGGCGGGATAGCGAGAAGGGCTTCCCCTGAAGATCTCAGGGCACGAGTAGGCTCATAAGGGAGAATACGGTCTTTCAGATAACCTGGACCCGAGCTGTATAGGGCTTTATAGGACATAACCAGCACTTTGAATTGTGCCCAGAAACAGACTGGAAGCCAGTAAAGCTGTTTTAACAGGGGAGTTGTATGCTCCCTGTAACCAGCCCCAGTCAGCAGTCTGGCCGCAGTTCTTTGAACCAGCTGAAGTTTCCGAACATTCTTCTGAGGCAGCCCCACGTAGAGCGCGTTACAGTAATCCAGTCGGGATGTAACTAAGGCATGTGTCACTGTGGCCAAGTCAGACATCTCAAGGAATGGGCGCAGCTGGTGCACTAGCTTTAACTGTGCAAATGCACTCCTGGCCACCACTGAAACCTGGGCATCCAGGCTCAGGGCTGAATCCAGAAGTATACCCAAGCTGTGAACCTGTGTCTTCAGGGGGAGTGTAACCCCATCCAGCACAAGCTGTATCCCTATTCCTTGATCTACCTTTCAACTGACCAGGAGCACCTCTGTCTTGTCTGGATTAAGCTTCAGTTTGTTTGCCCTCATCCAGTCCATTACTGCCAACAGACTCTGGTTCAGCACCCCAACAGCTTCCTTGGAATTAGATGGAAAGGAAAAGCAGAGTTGGGTGTCATCAGTGTACTGGTGACACCAAACCCCAAAACTCCAGACAACCTCCCCCAGAGGTTTCATGTATATGTTAAATAGCATGGGGGACAAAACAGAACCCTGAGGGACCCCACAAGCCAATGGCCAGGGAGTTGAACAGGAGTCCCCCAACACCACCTTCTGGGTCCGCCCCACCAAGAAGGAATGGAGCCGCTATAAAACAGTGCCTCCAAGTCCCATCCCAGCGAGGCAGTCCAGAAGGATACCATGGTCGATGGTATCGAAAGCCACTGAGAGGTCCAGCAGAACCAACAGGGACACACTCCCCCTGTCTAGTTCCCGGCGTAGGTCATCCACCAAGGCGACCAAAGCTGTTTCTGTCCCATAACCGGGTCTGAAGCCAGATTGAAATGGATCTAGATCATCTCTCTCATCCAGGAATCTCCAGAGTTGGGAGGCACCACGCACTCCAATATCTTGCCCAGAAATGGAATATTGGAGACTGGCCGATAATTATCCAATATAGTGGGGTTCAAGGAGAGCTTTTTTAACAAAGGTCTCACCACCGTCTCCTTCAAGCAGGCTGGAATTCTGCCTTGCCTAAGGGAGGCATTAACCACTCCCCTTACCCACTCGGCCAGTCCACCTCTGGCTGCTTTTATGAGCCAGGAAGGGCAAGGATCTAGAACGCACGTGGTGGCTCTCACCTCTCCAAGGATCCTGTCCACATCCTCAGGCTGTACAAATTGAAAAGTATCCAACAACACTGGACAAGCAGGGGCCAAAGTTACATCCACTGGGTCTGTAGCAACTATAGCATCCAAGTCAGAGCGGATCTGAGCGATTTTGTCTCCAAAGTGCTGAGCAAATTGTTCACAGCAGGCTGTCGAGGGGTTTAAATTACCCTCTTGCGGGCTAGCGTGTAAAAGACCCCTAACCACTCGAAACAGCTCCGCTGGATGGCTCTTTGCAGACGCAATAGTGGCAGAAATTTTTTTTTTCTTTGCTGCCCGTATTGCCACAGAGTAGGCCTTCAAATAGGCTCTAGGCCATGTTCAATCGGATTCACTCCGGGTTTTCTGCCAACTCACTTGTTTCATCACTGCCAGCTCCCTAGAAAACCAGGGTGCTGGTGCAGCTCCACTTTGTGAGACAGGGCGCTCAGGAGTGATTGTGTCCACGACCCTGGCCATTTCTCCATTCCAGAGATCGTCCAGGGCTTTGATAGAATCGCCAGCTGAGGCAACAGGACAATCCCCAAGAGCCGTCAGGAAACCATTCAGATCCATCAGCCTCCTGGGGCGGACCATCTTAATCGGCCCTCCACCCCTGCAGAGGTTCTGAGTGCCAGCAAGTCTAAACCCCACCAGGTAGTGATCTGACCACAACAACGGAACTATAGAGAGTTCCTCCACTCTCAGATCACTATCACCCCATCCAGCACAGAAAACGAGGTCCAGAGTGTGCCCAGCAGCATGGGTGGGGCCAGATACTTTCTGGGACAGACCCATGGTTGTCATGGCGGACATGAAGTCCTGAGCCGTTCCCGACAGGGCAGCCTCAGCATGGATGTTGAAATCCCCCAGCACAACAAGCGGAGGGGTCTCCAACATCAACCCCGAGACTATCCTGGCTAGCTCAGGAAGGGAGACTGTTGAGCAGCAGGGTGGACGGTACACCAACAGAATCCCTATTCTGTCCCGGGCACCCACCTTCAAATACACACATTCGAACCTAGCAGACTGCGGGATAGGGCACCTGGTAAGGGGGATCGAATCATGATAGACCACTGCCATTCCACCTCCCCGCCCCCCAGGTCTTGCCTGCTGCTGAGCAGAGAACCCTGGAGGGCAGAGCTGAGAGAGATTAACCCCCCCAGCTTCATCCAGCCAGGTCTCTGTAATACAAGCCAGGTTAGTGCGCTCATCCAGGATCAAGTCCTAGATAGCAGTTGTTTTACCATTCACTGACCTGGCATTCAGCAGCAGCAGTTTCAACTCAGGGGGTCTGTTGCCAGGGCCATCCAGGTTATTTGAATTGGGGAACAGTTTAGGGACAGTCAGCACCCCATTGTTACACACTCTGCCTTTAGAGTGTGACCGTCTCCCCCCTCCATATCTCCCTCTGCCCTGTAGAACTGTAATGGCCGTTCCCTGGCTCCCAACACCTCCCCCCTTCATTGGAAAACACATATTTAATACAGGCAGTCCAGCAGACCAGACTGAGGCAAACAGTCCCCTTCCCTCCTTTCAAGCAGGGGGACAGGCCCTCGCCCTCGTGCTCCCCTGAAGTGGCTCCCCCAAATGGGCGACCCCCTTTGGTGTCGCCCCCTTCAGCGGTGACACCCACCGGCGGTGGTCCCGCCCCCACCGGGCCTGGGTTTTATGCCCCAGCTCCCACAGGTGTTGCAGCTGGGAGTGGGGTGGTGCTTGGCTGGACCTGGGTCTGCAAGGAAGAAGAAATAGCTCTTTCCTGGGTGAAAAGCAGGGACGAACTGGTAAGGAGGAGCCTGGGGCCAATAGAGAACTTGAGAATCTGTCATATGTTCCCTGCTTTTCCCTGGGCGACAGTCAGAGTTAACCCATTGTGGGATGCCTTCCTCACACCAACCTGGAGAAAAGCAGACTCAAATGAAACCTGCAAAGCTACCCTAATCTTAGGCCACAGGAAGACCTCTCTTGTCCCTGTTGAACTAAGGAGTTTTGCACCAGTTTTGGAAGAGCCCTCCATCAGTAGCTGGTCTAGGAAGTGGAAAGTCAGGAACTGGTATGGTATGGTTTAGCTTGGCTGCTACAAAGTACACATGTAGTGAGACTGTGGTGTTAGGATACAGCATCATGGTTTATTTACTATTAGCAGCCACAGGTTAAGGAGGCTCACTCTGGTTGTCCTAGGTTAAGAGAGTAAGTCCTTTCCTCTCTGGATCATCTGATCTGTCTTAGTGACAGCGCCAATGTGTCAGAAAGGCTAAAGGAAGGCCCTGAAAAACTGACCCAAGTACAAGATTCTTGGACGGAGCTCTTAACACGAATAAAACACATACTGAAAGGCACAACACATTTTTGTATCTGCATACTACTAGGCCAAAGACTTCAATTTCGACTGATACCATGTTTCACCTTCTCTATCTTGTCCATTCCTGTTTCATATTCAGTACTTCTGTCTCTTCTTCCCTTTATCATGACAAGCTACTACTTTGGGTCTCTTATTATGATTGCAAATGTAAGATTTACATTGCAGCAAAGGAGCTGTAAAGAATCCCTAGTATCCCAGTGATGTCATCACCCATTTATCTGTTGTGGCAGCTTATTTTCCATAGTAACATGAGAGAACAACAATATATCAGACCCAGCAACACAAACATGAACAATGCACCTGGGTTCTGTGGACAGAATGGCGTCATATTTAGATAAAAACATATAAATTCCTTTAATTTTATCTCCTTCTTTGTACTCGATGCAGTTCAGCCACGCTCATTTTACAATGAAAATTAGTTTGAACTCCTCCTCCCTTCTGAGTGAATTCCTCCTTTTTTCAATTAACTTACCTCATCTCACCCTGCTCATTGGCATTCTTCAGTAAGATACTTACACTCTTCTTCATCATCTTGAACAGTTTAATACCATACACAAGCACATCAACATGGCAGAGAGGCAACTCCAAAGGGGTGTGAGATCACCAATGAGCATGAATTAAATAATTTCCCTCCCGCAAAAGGGATTACCAATTTAACCTACAGGTTGTGAAATTAAAATTGGAACCTGGCACAGCTGGGTTATGTTTTCCAGATAATTGACCCTGAATCAAGGATCTGAACAATGCAACAATATGTATTTAACAAGACAACTGCTCAGACAGAATGTGTGCAGAGAAGTCGAAGAGTTATTTCTTTCATTAAGTTCTGTTGGTAACTGGAGGCACCTAGCAATCTTGCAGCAATCTCAACAGCATGGCTCATTGTGGTCAAATCCTGTAATCTAAATGGTGGAAATATGACCTCTTAAGTTATTTGTTTCTGTTTCTTTAAAAGAATCTCAAGGGCATAGTAACTTTATAATAAAAGTTTTTGTAAGTGCAAATATTGGCCACTATGTTTAAATGGTATTGCTAAATTATCATGGAGACATTCCCTGATCCAACAAGAATCATGCTGTTGCTTTACATATAAATCCAATCACATGCTCTGGGAGTGTGTTCCCACAGTGACACAAACAGTAACAAGTTAACATAGGTTAAAAAACACACAATAAAACATACAACCAATAAGTAGGCAAAACATCTACATGCAAAGGCCACATTAGAAAGGGAAAGGAAAGACACCCAAACCTCATGAATTACACAGAAGCAAGATGCAAGAGTGATATGGGAAACTTTTCTATTGGTAAAGAAAGCTGATTCTCACCGTTCTGAACAAAATGGCTGAACTAAGAGCATCTGATTGGCTATGCCCAAATACCCTCCTCCTCATCCTATTGGTTGAGAGAAGACAAGGGGGGAAAGCCCCAGAGCAGCATGGGAATGAAATAAAGAGTTGGTTAGTATTTAAACCACACAAAAGAAGAAATGTTGTAGTGGTAGGAAAAAGTAGCCACTAATTCCTTATAACTTCTGTTCTGCTGTCTTCAAATATCTTGAATTGCTATAATTATTCTGAGGTTACTTAATTTATTATATTTAAATATGCTGAAAGCTACTACTGTGACCAATTGTCTCTACAGTACGTCACACTTGACAGTTCACCTTCATCTTTTATGATCACTGCCTTCTGTTTCAATTATGTTACACATGAGGAAAGTGCCCTAACCTCCTTTCAGTGTGCCAAACAAATATCCTTCTATTCCCCAGGAAATTGAGAACTGTAGTGTCTTGCTTTAATCTGTAACATCAATGCTGCTCCATCATAAGAAATGTTATGGCTGATACCGCCAAATAATAGCTTGGAAGTTTTGATCCACTGATTGACTTGTTCTTAATTTTAAAGCTCAGTGTGAACGGAAGTGGTTAGGAGAGTAAATTTTCAAGTGATCCTTACTTCATTTTTTACTCTGTCATTCTGAAGAAAGCACTCACAACATGCCATGCCTTCCTTCGTTTTCCTCCTCAACATCACCTTTGAAAGTGTCTGAAGCATATTTTTGCATCAATGAACAATTTCAAACATTTTCGGGTCTTCCATTTTACCCCATAATCATTCTACTGCACTGATTCACACTTTTACATAAAGGGATAGGTTTTTAGAAATAAAAAGAGAGTGGAGAAGCTACGAGCTATTTCCTTTGGGCTATGAAGTAACCAAATAAAGTTTACTAATATTTTAACTAAGTTGGCAAATGCTGTAATACTGGCAAGTGTTTTCTAATTAGGAAGTTTTCTTGTACTACCTATGTTGTATGCTAAGCCTTTTGATGCCTTCCAATGCATATCTCAGTTTGGTGAGCAATGTATGAAGCTAGACCTTGCATTAGAAATAGTAAATTGATTCCTTTTAGGTCAAGCTTCATTGAGCCTGTGAGGGAACAGCCTGTGATCATTTAGCACACAGGCTGGGATTTCCTCATGGAGCATGCAGCGAATTGCTCCCTTACAACCAAAGCATTAACGCCACAGATCTTGGTTGAGCACGTAAGTTTCCATAGAAAGACGTAGTTTAAAATGCTATTCATGTGAATTACCGCAAGACAGATCCACCAAACCTCTCCAGGAACAGAAGATCTGGAATAGTGAGATGTAGTGATTTGCTAAATGGGAATTCTAATTTTATAGAAGATCATGGAATTCCATGTGATAACTACAACAAGCTAGTTCTTTGAATCTCATTTTGGAAGAGTGGCTTCTGGCACCAGATACTGTACATGATCAGCACATTTCAGTAAATGAAGATGACTTTAACAAGAAAAGGAAAACAGATTTACCTGATCTGGGGAGGGTTTATGATTAGTTTGGTTAGAATGAGATGATTTGAGGTGATCATCCTCATAATTATCTGCCATCAATTTCATGCGATTTTGAGTCTATAAAAGAGACAAAAAAGTACACTGATTATTCAGTTTCTAATTTATAAAATAGATTCACACTATATATTAAATATAACAAGAGGGTAGGGGTAGACATTTCCTATTAAGTACACACCAGCACACAAAATAAGTACGTAGTTCTGATTTAAATTGACTCAATGGAAAAACAGTTTTCATATCAACAAGTCAGTGAACACTTTCTATTTACTCAGCAAGTAATTAAATATAAGGCACAGAGGGAAAATGCATAACATGTAGGTAATGCTAAAATAAATTCTGCAACAACATATTTATACAAATGCAGTTTATGCCTCATCAAGACTGAACTGAAAGTAAAACATAGCCTAAATATGTAAGACTACACATTATGAAAGCTGGAGCTACTGCAGAATGCAGCAGTTCAGCTGTAGTCAGGAGGTGCCTCTTTTCAGCATGCAACTCCTTTGCTGAGGGAACTGCATTGGCTGCCTATAAGCTACTGGGCCAGGTTTAAAGTTTTGGTACTAGTCTATAAAGACCTAAACAACTTGGGACCAGGATACCTGAGAGAGCACCTTCTCCCCTATCAACCTGCCCAGTCACTGAGGTCATCAGATGGTATGTTCCTGGTGGTTCTGCATGGACCTATGGCCCAGCTGGAGTCCACCAGAAAAGAGCCTTCAGTGTAGTGGCCCCCTTTCTATGGAACTCCCTGCCTCTGGAGGTCAGGCAGGCATCAACATTGTGTTGTTTTCGGTGCCTCCTAAAGATATCTTTATTTCAGGAAGCCTTCCTTGACTGAGCAGGCATGGTTTTTACTGGTATTCTTTTAAAAAAAATAACAAGTTTTAATATGGTGTTTTATTCTTTTATCTTTTATTGTTCACCGCTCCAAAATCTGTTTACATGTGGAGTGGTATATAAATAAAAGAAATACATAAATAAATAATGAAGTAGATATTGTAGGACAACCTTCCCCAGCTTTGTATCCTCCAGGTGTCTTGGGCTTTAACTCCCATCAGCCCCAGCCAGCATAGCTAATGGACAGGAATGCTGGGAATTGTAGTCCAAAACATCTGGAGGACACCAGGTTGAGGAAGGCTGCAGTAGGAGAACACATATTTGATGCATAGGATTAGTTATAGATTTTGTCAGTAGGTTAGCCTTAACTCAAAGTATTACATTTGTGAGTTTACGAACATACGGACATAGGAAGCTCCCTTAGACGGAGTCAGACCATTGTTCCATCTAGCCCAGAATTGTTGGCACTGACTGGCAGCAAATCTCTAGGATTTCAGGCAGGATTCTTTCCTAGCCCTACCTGGAGAAACTAGGGATCGAACCTGGGACCTTCTGCATGCAAAGCAGCTGCTCTACCACTGAGCTACCTCCATGACTCCACAGACAGGGGGCAGGATATCATGAAAGCTCCCTTCTAGCTGCTACTTGCAGTTTGACATTGGATCTTCAAAGAGAAAGTAAATCAGATACTCTTTCTCCTAATGCAGAGCTTCTGTGGATCAACCCCAAGTGCATTTTTTGTGCTAGAACAAGTTTTGATCTGACGCCGTTCTCCAGGGGCCCCTGCCAAGTGAGGCAAGATGGGTAGGTATAAGAAAGAGAGCCTTTTTAGTGGTAGCAATTTATCTATGGAATGCCATCCCAAGAGAGAAAATACTGCTATGGTATTTTCAGTTCCAGGTGAAGACCTTTTTATTCTCCTAGGCATTTCAAGAATTGTTTTTAGTGTTTTTCGATCTAATGCTTTTCAGGACAGGATGTTACCTCCTGCTCTTGAAGTGTTAGACTGTATAGGCAGCATCCAGGGAAACGACCAAGAATACCCAAGTCAGTTTTTCCACATATCTGTGTCTCTTGGTTCCAAACGTCTTGGTTCCACATACGGTTTTGCATAAAGTTAGAGCAACGCCTGGCTTCAGTTGGTCTGTGCTACTGACAAAACATCCATGCTGCATCTCCACCAAGGAGGCATAGAATGGAAAATTTCTAATTTCTATCACTGAGAGCCAGTGTGGTGTAGTGGTCACAGTATTGGACCAGGACTCATAGAATAGTCATAGAATAGTAGGGTTGGAAGGGACCTACAAGGCCATCGAGAGACCCACGTTCTAGTCCACACTCAATCATCAAGCTTACTCGGTGACTTCAGGCCAGTCACTGACTCTCAGCCTAACGTACCTCACAGGGTTGCTGTGAGGATAAAATGGAGAGGAGGAGAATCATGTAAGCCACCTTGGGTTCCTTGGAGGAAAAAAGGGTGGGATAGAAATTCAATAATAAATAAACGAACCCAGAACTAACAAAGCTGGATCCTGGATCTCCTTTTAACTAAAATAAGTTAGGAATTCTATCCTTAACACTACCTATGGAAGCAATGGCTAAAAACTAGGATTATACTGATCAGACTGAATATCTATGTTTTCTTCTGTATTATGCCAATAAATATATTTCTCATCAAAGGCCCACCTGGCTGGATCTGACCTGGCTAAAATAGCCCATGTCTGGGACTCATTATTTTGTGTAAGATACTGGAAAAGTCTTCGAATGAGTAATGCAGAGAAATACTGGAAAGCAGTGGGAGTTACAAGTCAAGATGCAGGTCTCTACTGTGAGTAACACCTCCAAGTCAATTTATTATTATTATTATTATTATTATTATTATTATTATTATTGTTATTGTTATTGTTATTGTTATTGTTATTATATTCTTTTATATTTGTACCCCGCCTTTTAACAAAAAAATGACACTCAAGGCGGTTTACAGACACAATTAAAATAGTTTAAAACATTAAAATACAAAACATAACAATACATTTTTATGCAATGACTAAATTGTTCAAAGGGTGATGACAGCTATTGATTTAAATATTTTGAGACAAGCATTAAAGCCAAAGCAGTTGTCCCATTCTTTTCTGGTTTTCTAGTTTTGTCTGAGGGAGCCAGGAAAGAAAGAGGTACATATACTCTTGAAGGACATCCAGATCTGTCACATATATCCTTTAAACTGTTACAATGAAGACAATTAAGAGTCTGGAAAAGTAACTGTCACGAATGGATAAGATCTATCAATGTTTGTGTGGTAGGTAAGAACAGAAAATTATCCCTTCAGAAGATCTACAAAATCTCAGGAGAGTGAAATTTTTACATACTTAACTTTTAAAGCCTTCAAATTCAGTATAAATATTATTTTAATACTGGAATTTATCAGATCAGAGGTGCATTAAATGCCTTTGTTTTTGAAGTTTAAAATGTTATACATGGTTGCTGCCAAATTCTACATTTTTGTGAGTGAATATAAAACAGAACACAACAACAACTGCAGTACTTGTGCTACAGGGATAGAGCTGCTGGAAACGAGAAGGGAAAATTATATTCTGGAGGGCTTTCTTCATTTGCTCAGACTGGATTTACCAATCCTAACTGCTGTTCCATGTTATATCACCTTACAGAAATATACTTAGATTCCCTGAATAAGCAATCCTGCACCACTGTTTCTCTGCCAGCCCTCCTCTCCCAGTCAACTAAAATGAGTAACAGATATGGCCATGTTGCTTCAAGTACCTCAGACTGGGAAATCTAGGGCTGGCTGACATAATATGTACCAGCAAGTTTGAACTTTTGTTCCAAAATGTCCCCCCTTTTCAGGCAGACTGCTTCACTGCACATGTAAAACTAAAAATTAAAGCAGATGACACACGATGCAAAACAGTGTTTCTGCCTTACAAGTCAACCATCCAAAGCTTTTGCCATATACCTTGTATGTTTAGGGGAGCCATAGAATCATAGAATAGTAGGGTTGGAAGGGGCCTTCAAAGCCATTGAGTCCAACCTCCTGCTCAATGCAGAAATCCAAGTCAGAGCATCCCTGACAGATGGCTGTCCAGCCTCATCTTGAATGCCTCCAGTGTGGGAGAGCCCACCACCTCCCTAGGTAATTGGTTCCATTGTCGTATTGCTCTAATAGTCAGGAAGTTTTTCCTGATGTTCAGCCGGAATCTGGCTTCCTGTAACTTGATCCCATTATTCCGTGTCCTGCACTCTGGGATGATCAAGAAGAGATCCTGGCCTTCCTCTCTGTGACAACCTTTCAAATACTTGAAGAGCGCTATCATATCTCCCCTCAATCTTCTCTTCTCAAGGCTAAACACGCCCAGTTCTTTCAGTCTCTCCTCATAGGGCTTTGTTTCCAATCCCCTGACCATCTTTGTTGCCCTCCTCTGAACCCGCTCCAGTTTGTCTGCATCCTTCTTAAAATGTGGTGCCCAGAACTGGACACAGTACTCCAGATGAGGCCTAACCAGTGCTGAGTAGAGGGGAACTAGTACTTCCCGGGATTTGGAAGCTATGCTTCTATTAATGCAGCCCCAAAGAGCATTTGCCTTTTTTGCAGTCACATCACATTGTTGGCTCATATTCAGTTTGTAGGGAGGGAAAAGGGCAGCCTCCATTTCAGACCACGTGCAATTCTTCCTCCTCTCAGAATCACCACTCACTAGTCAGCTGACTGGTTCTACAGGATATTATAAATAATTCAGTGGGTCTATGATATGCACAGACCTATGAAGCTATTAAATGGAACTATGAACAAGGCATAAACCTCTCTGCTTAGAAGAAAAAAAGGATCTACCCTGTGTTGATAACACTGCTATAAGTAGCTGTCAGATAAAAACAAACTAACAGTCTAAATGAATGCTCTTAAAATACACTGGCTTTTTTGTGTGGAGGGCTGTTTAACTTTTAATATGAATTAAAAGTTTAACTTTTAATATGAAATGATTAAAACATTGGTGCATGTTTCTACACTATGCTACAAATTTTCTTCAAACACCACCAGTTTAATTACAAATTTAAATCTGGTAGCAATTACTATCTATTTTTTAAAGATAACATTCCCTTTATTAGATTTAAAGAAGTGTTAATTTGGCATCAGCATGAACTAGAATAAAGCAAAACTTGCTATGGTACTAAATTTAGTTAAAATGATAAATATAGTTAAAATGCATTGGCCATATAAAAACAAAAGTGTAAAGCCCTCCTGCAATTAATGCTTTACTTTCATAGGGTTCTAGGAATGGAAGTCAGCTTGCTTTTCTGCCTGCTTCTTCCTATTTCAGTCCCCTGCATCCCCCCACCCCTGAAAAGCCTGGGCTGTGTCATGGGGGGTGCAGTGGGGAAGAGGGATGAGAAAGCCATACTGTGTAAGTGGACTTCCATTTGTGCAACTCTGGATCCAACCCATCCAGTCTGTCATTTTCCTTCCTGTTTTCATCAATTATTCATGTACAATGTCAATATTTATAACAAGAATTTCTCTAGTGATTCTCACTTAGATCACTTCAATGACTAGAGCTACGAACTTAAAAATTAATTCAAATTAAAGCTTTAGCTGATTAATTGATGAGTGCTAGTCTTTGTTCCCCTTCATGGATCACTGCCTTGTCATGGCGAAGGGGCTTGCGTAACTCAGTGAAGCCATAAGCTATGCCGTGCAGGGCCACCCAAGACGGACAGGTCATGGCAGAGAGTTCTGACAAAATGTGGTCCACTGGAGAAGGAAATGGCAACCCACTCCAGTATTCTTGCCAAGAAAACCCCATGGAACGTATCACAAGGCTAAAAGAGATGACGCCGGAAGATGAGCCCCTCAGGTCGGAAGGTGTCCAATATGCTACTGGGGAAGAGCAGAGGGTATTTCCAAGTAGCGCCAGAAAGAGTGAAGCGGCTGGGTTAAAGCTGAAAGGACACTCAGCTGTGGATGTGTCTGGTGGTGAAAAGAAAATCCAATGCTGTAAAGAACAATATTGTTTAGGAACCTGGAATGTCAGATCAATGAATCAAGGTAAGCTGGAGGTGGTCAAACATGAGATGGCAAGATTGAACATCGACATCTTGGGAATCAGCGAACTAAAATGGACAGGCATGGGCGAATTTAATTCAGGTGACTATCATATCTACTATAGTGGGCAAGAATCCCTTAGAAGAAATGAAGTAGCACTCACAGTCAACAAAAGGGTGGGAAAAGCAGTACTGGGGTACAATCTTAAAAATGATAGAATGATCTCAGTACGAATCCAAGGCAAACCATTCAACATCACAGTAATTCAAGTCTATGCCCCAACCACTGAGGCCGAAGAAGCTGAGGTTGATCGGTTCTATGAAGACCTACAACACCTTCTAGAACTAACACCAAAAAAAGATGTCCTCTTCATCATAGGGGACTGGAATGCTAAAGTAGGAAGTCAAGAAATCACCGGGATAACAGGCAGGCATGGCCTTGGTGTACAAAATGAAGCAGGACAAAAGCTAATAGAGTTTTGCCAAGAGAACATGCTGATCATAGCAAACACTCTTTTCCAACAGCACAAGAGGCGACTCTACACATGGACATCACCAGATGGTCAATAACGTAGGGAAAACCACTAAACCGTTCAGGTATGACCTAAATCATATCCCTGATGAATATACAGTGGAGGTGAGGAATAGATTTCAGGGATTAGACCTGATAGACAGAGTGCCTGAGGAACTATGGACGGAGGTCCGTAACATTGTTCAGGAGGCAGCAACTCAATCCATCCCAAAGAAAAAGAAATGCAAGAAAGCCAAGTGGCTGTCTGATGAGGCTTTACAAGTAGCTCACGAAAGAAGGGAAGTGAAAAGCAAGGGAGAAAGGGGAAGATATACCCAACTGAATGCAGAGTTCCAGAGAATAGCAAGGAAAGACAAGAAGGCCTTCTTAAATGAACAATGCAAAGAAATCGAGGAAAACAACAGAATGGGAAAGACTAGAGATCTCTTCAAGAAAATTAGAGATCTAAAGGGAACGTTTTGTGCAAAGACGGGCATGATAAAGGACAAAGAAGGCAGGGACCTAACAGAAGCAGATGAGATTAAGAAGAGGTGGCAAGAATACACAGAAGAACTATACAGGAAAGATCTGAATGTCCCTGATAGCCATGATAGTGCGGTCACTGAACTTGAGCCGGACATCCTAGAGAGTGAAGTCAAGTGGGCCTTAGGAAGCATTAGTAACAACAAAGCTAGCGGAGATGACAGTATTCCAGCCGAGCTATTTAAAATCCTAAAAGATGATGCTGTTAAAGTGCTGCATTCAATATGCCAACAAATCTGGAACACTCAACAGTGGCCACAAGACTGGAAAAGGTCAGTTTACATTCCAATTCCAAAGAAGGGCAACGCCAAAGAGTGTTCAAACTACCGCACAATTGCGCTCATTTCACATGCCAGCAAGGTGATGCTCAAAATCCTACAAGCTAGGCTTCAGCAGTATGCGAACCGAGAACTACCGGAAGTACAAGCTGGGTTTCGAAGAGGCAGAGGAACTAGAGATCAAATCGCCAACATTCGCTGCATCATGGAGAAAGCAAGAGAATTCCAGAAAAACGTCTATTTCTGCTTCATTGACTACGCTAAAGCCTTTGATTGTGTGGATCACAACAAACTGTGGCAAATTCTTAAAGTGATGGGAGTACCAGACCACCTTACCTGTCTCCTGAGAAACCTGTACGAGGGTCAAGAAGCAACAGTCAGAACCAGACATGGAACAACCGATTGGTTCAAAATTGGGAAAGGAGTACGACAAGGCTGCATATTGTCACCCTGCTTATTTAACTTATATGCAGAGTACATCATGAGAAACGCCGGGTTGGATGAATCAGAGGTCGGAATTAAGATTGCTGGGAGAATTATCAACAACCTCCGATATGCAGACGATACCACCCTAATGGCAGAAAGCGAAGAGGATCTAAAGAGCCTCTTGTTGAGGGTGAAAGAGGAGAGTGCAAAAGCTGGTTTGAAACGCAACATTAAAAAAACGAAGATCGTGGCATCTGGCCCCATCACTTCCTGGCATATAGAAGGGGAAGAAATGGAAGCAGTGACAGATTTTACTTTCTTGGGCTCCAAGATCACCGCAGACGGTGACTGTAGCCATGAAATTAAAAGACGCTTGCTCCTTGGGAGGAAAGCTATGGCCAACCTAGACAGCATAGTAAGAAGCAGAGACATCACCTTGCCGACAAAGGTCCGTCTAATCAAAGCTATGGTTTTCCCAGTAGTAATGTATGGCTGTGAGAGCTGGACTATAAGGAAGGCTGAGCGCCGAAGAATTGATGCTTTCGAACTGTGGTGCTGGAGAAGACTCTTACGAGTCCCCTGGACTGCAAGGAGGTCAAATCAGTCCATCCTAAAGGAAATCAACCCTGATTGCTCATTGGAAGGACAGATAATGAAGCTGAAGCTCCAATATTTTGGCCACCTAATGCGAAGAGAAAACTCCCTGGAAAAGACCCTGATGCTGGGAAAGACTGAAGGCAAAAGGAGAAGGGGACGGCAGAGGATGATATGGCTAGATAGCATCACGGATGCAATGAATATGAACTTGAGCACGCTCCGGGAGAAAGCGCAGGACAGGAAGGCCTGGCATGCTATGGTCCATGGGGTCACGAAGACTCGGACACGACTGAACGACTGAACAACAACAACAACAACAACAACAACAACAACAACAGTCTTTGTTGCTGCAAGTTAAAGGCACTTTTTAAGAAGTCTATTGTGATTCCTGTATGTAATTGTAATAAAGAAAAATCAAATAGTACAGATATTCCTTTTAGCAGTGAGTGTTCACTTTTGCTTACTGAATGACAATACATTAAATCTAGCAATTATTTGAGGTTTGGATATATGCAAGTTTATTACCTTTAATTGTTGACCAATAAGTTAAGAAACCTGATTAAAAACTCTAAATTTTAAAAAACCCTAAACATTCTAATTTTGAGCAACAGCCCTGATAATAACTTATGGAATACTTTCAACTCTATCTCCAGGCCATCAAAGCAGCACTAGACATTCTTAGCTTCAGCAGTAAATGTCAATGACAGACCTTCAGACCATTCTCTGGACCAAGATTTGGATTAAAGTATTTGAATGAAGGTATGATATTCAAACCAGTCCCCCATTCCCTATCTCACCATCATATCATAAAGATCTATGGAAACAATGTCTCCAGTGATTATTCTCTTACTTTAGGCTAAATAATCTGAGCAATGCAGTTTCTGGGTTGGCTACATCAGTCTAAACAGAGTGAGCAGACTTCAGGCTTGCAGGATCTACTTCTTTTCTTCTTCTTTTTTATGAGAACCCCAAAATCCAGCAAACAGAGCCAGGTGCAAAAGACATGCACTTAGAATTAAAGCATTCTGTGGCCAGGAATTTGGTGTGCTGTTGGTCTTTTAGTACCAGAATGGAGATCAGCATCCTTCCGCACAAATATTCACTTTTGGTGTTAGATCCAATGCTGGTCAACCACTAATGGAAGGGATTTTCCCTCCCCCCTGCAGACCCCCTCCAATTTGTTCCAGAGGGTTGGGAGATCCTTCGGAGCAGATCTGGGGCATGTGTATGGGAGGGGACTACAGGGGGAGGAGAGAACTAGGAATTTCCATTGTGCCAGCAGAAGTCTGCTCACACAACGTTGGTTCCAACCCCTGGTTGCCCTCAAACCGCCCCCAAAGTTTTCTTCACTTTCCAACAGTGTAATTTAGAGTAGGGAGAGAAGAGTAATGTTATTATTAAATAATTGGGAGTGAGAAATCTTTGCCGATCTACTACAAATCACCCAGAGATCTTACCAGTAGATCTTGAGCTACCTTCTGCCTACCTCGGACTAAAAAGACATTATTACTATTTAATATACAATTTGCAAAGTCCCAATGTGAGGCAAGTAGTTATGGGGAAAAAAGACATGCAATTCAATCTTCTGGGAAATTAAACAATAATGTTCTTCAGGCTGCTCTTGCTTCATTCTTTTAGTTAGGGATGATTGTTTCACTGAATGCACAAACATGCTGAAAGACTGCTCCAAGTCAAAGTAAGTCCTTAACCCTCAACTACATAACCAGAAGACAAGCGCATTTCCAAATTACAATCACCTACAGTTCCTATTGTTTTCAGATGAGTGTTCAAACTCCTTACTCAGAACAATAGTTAGGTAAAAGACCTCAGGATCAACTTGAATAAAACCCCTGAAGACTAAGAGAGGGCACAGTATCATTCACACACACACACACACACACACACACACACACACACACTGCTAAATCTCTGAAGAGATGGGCAAGATACTTATGCTTTATGTAACTTTCCCATATAATTTCCCCATTTGGGTTCCCTCAAGAAAGAGTGTGACTTTATATGATCACTTTGGGGGTTTATGTCAGTCCAGAGACCTTTTTGTTCCTCTGCATGGACCAAAGGGGTGTGTGTGTGTTGAATAGGTCATATGCATTAGCCTACTATTAAGACATGAAATGTGCTCAGACCAACAAATCTGTGTCTAATTTGGACTAAAAGTAATGTCAACAGCTAGTTCAGTACACAATTGTGTGATCTGCCCAGTAAGGTCTCCGCTTTGACACTTTCTTTTGAAATTTCTCACTGAGAAACTTCAAACTTTCTTGCAATGCCTCCTGCCTATAGATGTGGACAAACATCTTACCTACACCTCATTGTGACCATTATCCAGTCCCTCTGCCTGCAGCCTTTTCCTTTAAAAAAAAAGAAGCTGCACACACACATCCGTTCACCACAAACCCTTTGCTTTCAGAAGTCTTCAAGTATGTGTCAAGCCTGCACCATTTAAAAATAAGACTTTAAACCAAGCTTCTACCCATTCCAACCAAAGGAGGGAGACACCAAGGTTCAGTGTATGTGATGCCATGGTGTAAATAATTTACTGCAAAATGTTTCTCTTTTGTTAAATATTATTCTAGTATTGCACTCCATTCACAAGATTTCAATGAAAATTCAGCTGTGAGGGGAAAGTATCAGCCAGTAAAATAAACTAACATAATGCAACTGCAAGTAATGCAACTGCACCCCATGTTTGTACCTTCTTAGTTAAAGGGAGGTTTGTAAAAGTGTTCTTTTGAAAGTTAAATAAAAAAGTAAAACGTAATTAAAAATATTTTTTGAAAAATTCAAAATTGGCATAATAAACACGGCTCTTCAAAAATGATGGCATACATAGCTTTTCCTAGATGGAGGTTATCACCATCTAGAAAACTATAATGTTTTCCTTGGGGTCGGCTATTCTTCTCCAATTGTACAGGGATACAATGGCCAGGGTCAGATGTAGCAACCCCAACCTGATAAACTATGGCCTATCAGCCCAGGAACAAACCATGTATGTGCCTGATTGCTCCCTCCTTCCCTTTTATTTCTTGTGCTATGTTTTGGTGAAAATATCCTAGTTTCTTAAATCTTGTTCAGTTGATTATGTAAATTTGTTATTAGTATTGTACGCTGCCTAGAGTGGCCGGGTAGCCAGCCAGATGGGCAGCTAATAAATCAAATAAACAAACAAGGAAACTGTGATTTATGAGCTTCATTGTAATCATAGTTCCTGAATGTAGTTTCATATTCTGGTTTGTAAGGCATTCTTAAATCACAGTTTCCCAGTTCAGACACCACATGAAACTGTGGTTTAAGCAACTATGACAGCTTCATAGAATCTGGGCATATACAAAGCAGTACTTGTACCTAGGCCCATGTCATGTTTTATTGAATTGGGATTGTTAGCATTGAACTGGGCCAATATGAAGGAGAACTACATTATTTTAAAAGTGATAGGCATCCAGTTCTATCCATATGAAAAGCAGGACAAAATGTTTTGCTATTCTTGCTGTCTTCAGATCAGTTTCAGTTAGTGTGTGTTATGTCTATGTGTCTATTATGAAGACTCCTAAAGTCTTACATACTAATCATCAGAAGTGACGTGTTCTTTTGATCTTGAATTACAGCTTGTTGCATCACCGGACACTTAACTAGTGTGAAATAAAGATATAGCATTGTGGTAAACATTCTCAGACTTCAGTCCTTGTTTACAGAGCTGGGAAATAAAGGAAAAACACCTGCCCTACCCACAGCCTGGAACTCTTAGATGTGGTAATATGATGCCCAAGATCACACAAATCACTTCTCCAAAAGGGTTAGCCATGAGCAATTCTTTAAAAATAGATACAGCTGAGGAAAAGCCCAAATGTTGTTACTTTAAAATGTGGGCATGTGCTATTTCATGCTCTTGCAAAGTAAACAAGTAGAATAGTGATATGGGAAATAAGTCTGGCTATCAGTGTTTAGAAAACACTTTGATAGAGCACCAGAACACTATAAGGAAATATGAGAACAATTTTACTGGAAATACCAACTTGTGATATGACACACATAAAGTTCTTTTTGATCTCCATGTTCACTGTATATAGACGTAGAATCCAAAGCAATACATCAGGGGTAGGCAACCTTTTTGGGCCCATGAGCACATTTGGTAATTTGACAAACTGTCATGGACACCCCCACAAAATGGCTGCCACGGGAGGAATGGCTAGTCACAAAGGACAAGTAATTTGCCCAAAAGACTGAATACAAGGCAGAGGTGGTTCTGAGTCCCCAGACACTAAACAACTCCTTTGAACATACTGACACACAGAAACATATTTCACGGAAAGCAAGCTCTTTTTCTCTTCCCTCTGCCAGCCAACTCATTTCTCCTATCTCTTTGTCTGTCTGCTTCTCTTTCTCTCACACACATACACTTACTGTACGTCCCATCCCTCCATCTTCTCTCTCTCTTTCTTTCTCTCTCTCTCTCTCTCTCTGTCTCACACACACACACACACACACACACACGTGTCCATCATGCATGCATATATACATGCCCCTGCTTTCTCCTTTATACTGCAAGCATACAAAAAAAGCCACACTCATTCTTTTTTCAGTATCTCTTCAAAATCTTTTCTCTCTCGCTCTCTCTTTTTGGCACACATGTAGCCTCCATCCATTGAGACTTGCAAGTACAAAGCCCTCCCCAGTCTCCCAGATTGCTCCCTTTATTATATAAAGTATAATGATACTTTTTATGATACTGTTGGATTATTGTTGATTATGAGTTAAGAAACTGATTACGTCAGTGTTCTTCACTGCAAGGCCCAAGGGCCACTGGTGGCTCCCAATCACGTCAAGTGCAGCTCTCCACCTCTCTCTTTTACTCCTCCCTCACTCTTCTTTTGCTGTAGCTGCTCACTCTCAGCAGGGGCTCTCTAGCTTTGCCTTCTTGTTTGCTTTAGCAGTGGAGGAATGAAGGAGGAAGCTTGAGGGGTGAGGAGTCAGGAGACCTGCCACTCATCAGCTGTAAGGTAGCTGGGTGGGGAGAGGAGAATGCAAGAGCAATCAGCCAATTAGCTGAGGTGGGGGAGGAGCCCAAGAGACAAAAAGCAATGTGATTGGCTAGCTGCACTGATGCACTGCACAGCTGCTGGAAGTGGAAGGAAAACTGAATGTGCAGGAGAGAGAGAGAGGGAGAGAGAGAGAGAAATATGTCTACCTGTGCAGGGAGTGGTCCCTGCAGTGATGTCTGGAGCCAAAGTGGCTCCTCCTTGAAAAATAGTGAAGATCATTGGATGTCTTTGTATGATGCTTTCTAATAAATACATAAATATTAAAATCACAAAACTAAAATTAGCAGCCTGAGCAAATAAAAAGGTTTTGGCTGGCTGGCTTACTGGTACTCATTTATTTAACTTCTAAAGGTGGGGGGACCTGAAAAAGGGCTTCCAAGGAGTGATTATATTGTACACAGACTCCAGCAGCACCAGACAGGCCGCTTAACAAGATCAGTCTCGGATGGCCTTCTCTCTGTCCCATCAGCTAGGACAGCTAGACTGGTGGGGACAAGGGAGAGGGCCTTTTCTATGGTGGCCCCCACTCTGTGGAACTCCCTCCCTAGGGAACTCCGTCATGCCCCCTCCTTAATGAGCTTCCGTCGTGCATTAAAAATGTGGTTGTTCAGGCAGGCATTTGGGATGGGTTAGGCTATTTTAGAAAATGTTTTTATTGTAGAATTTTATTGTCTTAAACTGTTTTATTGTATGCTGTACATCACCCAGAGTGGCTGGGTGACCAGCCAGATGGGCGATTAATAAATTTAATAATAAATACATAAATAAAATGTTTATTTCAGAATAAAGAATTCAGTTTACTTAAAAAAACACATGAATCCACATTTTTATATTGGCTAGATAAGAGGCCAATTCAGCCTACTGGTGATTTCAATGATTGGGGTAAGGAAGAAAGATGGCTGTTTGCATCCCCATACCTAAGCTGTACTGAAAGGCCTAAACATTAAAGAAGTGGGAAGGGACCAGTAACCAAAATATGAGCTGGTTATGTATAATATATGATAACTAGTTATCAAACTTAAAAGTAGAAAATATCAAAATTCTGGACATATGACAAGTGAGAATGAACATTTTGGACAAAGGAGTTAGGGTGAAAACGAAAAGCCAAAGTACAAGGCTTTGACATTACATGGAGCTGGGTGAGGGTAGGTGGAAAGAAGAGTTAGTCAATACTGAATATCCAGCACCAGCAAAATTACATTTAATGTGCATGCAAACTTATTAAATTAAATATCGCTGCATATTGCTGTACTTGCTGCATATTAAAGATTACATTTATTATGTAGTAAGTGTTTCAGAAAATCAGGGGTGCGATGGTACCATTTGTGCAAAAGAGTTTTGAAGAATTCCTAAGACACGTGATAAGTCTGTCTTTGTGGGAGATGCCCTTGACAGATAAAATGCTTTTGAACATTAGGGATTTGTCCTATGGGCCACCCAACATTATCAGACCATAAAAGCAGCCACCTCTCTGCCTGCATTACATTGCTATGGAAGAAAATTTGCACTCTGCCTTCTAGATCAATGAAGAGTGAAGCAGAATTTAGTCAAAGAAGAATTTATACCTTCTTTGACAACTACTCATGGCTTTATGCTGCTACTAGTACAGAGATGATAATGACATATTGTTGCTCTTGTGTGTTTTAAAGTCATGAACAAAGTTATTTTGTCTTTGTTTTTAGACTTAACTGTGTCTAGAAATCTTTAGGGAATATGGAAAAGGAACAGGTAGATAGTCTCTCAAATCATCTGGCCACTTATATAATAGCACAAACATATTGATAGCATTTGAGGGGAATAAAACATTTACTCCAGGCCCAGTATGTGCTTGCTGTCTTGGAACAACATTTTAAAGAATATCTGAAGAAATTAACATTACTGGTATGCATTGCTTTCAACCTAGTGATCCCTAAATACAAACAGGCTGCAAACTACTGCACTTCACAAAAGCCCACTTTGGAATAGCTTTGTTGTCTTTGTATAGGCCTATTAAAATATTACAATTGTCCTTTTAAACTCTCAGTTATGGCTAGGAACACAACATGCAACCATGCCACTATTTTGGAGTGAGATGTTCGACTATTGTACCAGATTATATAACTATAGATCTTATAGTAGAATAATTTATTTTTCTTTCATATACTCACAATGTCAAATTTTAAAGTAATTGCCAGGATGCTTTTTAGGAAAATGTGAGAAACTGCTGAAGTAAGGGATTCTAAAAGATGCGTGGCAAGAAGATCTAAACAATACTAAAATTAATGATGTGTCAGTAAAGTTGTCTATAATTTCAATTTCCTCATCTGGATTTTCTAGCACTAAGTAAATTAATGAAAATAGGCAATTTGGATCCAAAACACAGGATATTTTGCCAACTGAAGGAAAGCTGAGAAGTACAGATCAACTTGCAGGTAGAAGTTATAAGATACAGTTCAGCTGTCACACATACTTCAGTGATAGCCAGCGTATACAAAAATATGGGCCAGTGCTGTACAGTGTTATACTGCTGTGTATCTAAATTGACATCTAATATGTAGCAAAACAATAATGTAAGAAGAAGAAAATTTACAATATTTTTTTATAGCCACCTATGGTTATAATTAGTGCTAATATACTGTAGGGACTTGGGAAATTCATGCTTAAAATAAATGAATCTCAGCTCGGTTTCACCTCTGCTGGATAGTTTATGGCAGGTCTCCATAACTTGGGACATGCGTAGTCAAACATAGCTCATCAACTATGTATGGTAACCATGCCAGCCCCAGGTTTTGTGAGGCCCTTGCGAGGCCTGGATGGGACTCCTCACCACTGTCATCAATGCCTATTCAATTTTCCTCTCCCTCTGGGCCCATACTGCAACACTGCCCAGAAAAAGAGGGCAAGGCAAGTGGAGGCTGCTGCTCTTGTTGCTGATCACATGCTTGGAAAGGGCAGGCAAACAGGCAGAGAAATCCAGGAGGAAGAGGCACAGGGGTAGAGGCCTGGCAGTGGGTCTTCTGCTGGGGTGCGAGTCTTGGAAGGTGTCCAATGATACAACCCCTGACACTAGTCCCGTATGGTGGCCATCCAAGGGCTAATATGTCTGTTCTTGCTTCCTATGGCTGCAAAAATGGAAGGAATTATCAAGCACTTCACAGTGAATAATACATGTATGGTAGATTATTTTTGGTTTGGTGTGTCAAACTGTGCTTGTTTGGTTGAGGGCAAATCTTACCTTACATACATAAATTGGAATTACATTGACCAATCTAACAGCTATAGAAGTTATGATGGCTTTCATTCCAATTTTGCACACTTGAAATTGCAGTTTATTATCTATTGTAGCTGCTATCTGAAGCTTTAAAGACAGACTAGTTTCTCTAATGACAGTGCTATTAACAACATTGGACAAAGTGACAATTACTCGGAGGCAATGTGAAAAGAACTTTATCATAAAAGCATGGTGAAGAGGTCTCAGACAATTACAACAGTTTTATATCATCGCTCCTATCACATCCAAAAAGAGGATGTCTGGTTCTGACACCACTGATTTACTGGTGAATTATTCAGACTTCAATAAAAAAGGCTCTATAATCTCAACACGCTGTTTTTAAGAAAGAAAAAGAAAGCTTTGCACAACAATGCTTATCTAAAAATGCAACCTTATTTTAGGCAGCTAGGAATTAACTGAAATGGCTGCAAATCCCACTGAAGCTGATCAACACTCACATTTTCTCCGGAGCTTTTTTTAGTCCAACATTTTGTTACTCTATGACCTAGCAATTTGCCTGCAGCTTCAAAGGGTCCTGCATAGGCAGACAAGACCATCCACCCCCATCCTCAGTCCCAATTCCAGGAACTGTTCCTTGCAAGGAAAAAACCCTCTACCAAAAGATACAAATTCCTGGATTCTAAAGTGATGGGGACTGCTCAATGTCAGCTTAACACAGCCTGTCCGCAGGAGCCTAGGAACAGCTCTGTACGTACACATGAATGTGCCTGTGTCTGCATCATATAAACAGTGCTGATAGCAACATTATTTAAAGAAACAAGACTATTTGTGCCTCTGGCAGAGACATAATTAAAGTTGGCTGAATTAAAAAAAAGGAGCACAGACTTTTCTAAATTCTATTCTTTAATATTACCAAGTGTCTTTGTAATATCTGTTGGAGAAGCACAGTAACGCTACTTTCTGGAGTAGCAGGAAGAGAGATCAGCTATGCTATAGTGGGTGCATACAGATGTGCCTTAGAAAGAGAACTAGCCATGGGTTTCTTCAGGCACCCAATATAGCACAGCTTCTCAATTTCTCCAGAATTCTTTTGATAATATTTGATTCACTGATAAATACTTTTGATTCACTGATAAATACTTATTGGTGAATCCAATGCTTATTCATATGTCTTTTACACCTGTCTCCCATATGCTTCAAGTGGGTTGTCTACTCTTTTTTAAAGTGCTGCTTACTAAATGATCCAATTTCACATTTGCTTGGCACTATTTTTTTAAAAGGAGAGAAAAAACACTCAATTTTTAAAGAGCTGAAAAAACTGCCCCCCTCCCCCCATGAGATGGGTTTTTGCCATCACAAGCCTCCCAGCAAGTCAGTGCAGTGTACAGTCAGCTTCTGAATCAAACACCCAGAACCAGTTTTCCATTAGCTAGATCTGAGTAGACAAATGCACATATAAATTTATGGTGAGTGCATTTCTACAGTGGCTTCACAACACAAAGTATGTATTTTGGGGCATGCCCCTACATTTGTATTAGATATTTTCTTAGTACTGCTAGCTGATCCTTGCATTAACAGGAACAAAGCACACCGTATTTCCCATATAAGACATAAAGAGAAAATTCCTCTTTCCATACAATCACTCTGGAAGGACTACAGGCAAAGTAGCAGTCTATCCACACTACCCATACATCTTTTGTCCACTGGTTTCTTGTCCATTTACATGGTCACCACAAATTCTTTATAGAGGCACTGAGAATTCATGTCCATCTTTTCTACCAATTGTATATGATAAAAGCACTACGATACATCCCTTTTTTTTTTAAGCATGTCAAGCCTTAAAAAATTCAGATAAAGCCAAATGGCAATTTTAGTTACATTTTAACTTCTGACCTTTTTTTTTACGTTGCTGCTGAGGCGAACATTCCCCTCTGTTAAAATCAGATACATTTAGACATAAAAAAGGAGAAACAGCACTTCACATATTACACAAACCACCGCCAAAATCCCTCTAAGTGATTTACATGAATTTGGAGTTTATCTAGCTCCAGTCTGTTATTTATTTTTACTAGGTAATTATTCAGAACATTTTGCGGACAGAGTAGGGGCCTTTTGGAAGGAAAAGCGGAAGTCCCTTTTACTCTGGCATTCCTTGCACTTTTGGGCTGAGGAAGGGAGAAGGAAAGGTGGAGGGAGGCAATATACCCACACACATTGCTTCCTCCCATACTTCCTGGCTAGTGAAATACTCATTGTTATGATAGGCAGGGGAGGAGAAAGGGACCTGATATGGAACGACCCCGACCTTCAGTACTTGAGGCACAGATTACCCTTCATTTGTTCTGTTCCACAGAACTGATTGAGATCCACTGGGAACCAAGCCAACCACAATTTGCATAGTCCTCCGCTTGGTTCAGTTTCTCAGTGTGATGTTCCAGTGATGGAATCAATCCTGGAACTGGCTTTTATATTTACTGACAGAGAATATAGCACATCATATCAGTCAGCCACTCCAAGCAAAGGTCATGCAAAAATAATACACCAAAAATGGTGTATTATTCATATTAGAATAATACACCTCCATATAGTCACCTGGGGGAGGGGAGAGAACAACCTCCCCTAAACAAAAGAAATCCGAATCATTTTTTCAGTCTTATGCCTTTCTCTCATCCTTGATTACAGTGTTATTCTAAGGTCAGAAAGCCAGCTGAAGTAGTATCACAAATCATAGACAGAAGCAGAAGAAGTAGGGATGAAGGAGCTAATATAAAAAGGCCGGAATCCTTGGCTGATTTATTGGTAACTGGAGGTTTTGAGAAGGATCAGGAAATCCAAAAGTTTATAAAATCCCTCCAGTATCATAAAAGGCAGAAAACCTGCAGTGGGAAGGACAAATCAGGTTTGATTATTGGGAGGGGAAGAAGAAACAAAAGTTATATCAGAATTTTGTAGTAGTTTAAGCATCTGGAAATAATGAGGAGAAACATGGAACAGATGGTCAAAAAGGAGCTGATTTGAATCCAGATTTCCCAGATGATGGATTCTTCTAACTCCAATTAAACACAAGTCATTGAAACCTAAGCTGCCTCCTTTTGGGATACAGAAACAGAAAATATGGATTTTAAAACTATCAGGATACTTATTACATAGAGCACCGTCTTCCAGTTTTAACAAATATATACATGTATGTTTTCTGGGAGATTTAAGAAGACGGTTTGAACATCAGAAGTTGACAGCAATTTAGCATTCTTGTTTCAGAATCAAAGGTATAGAGAAGGGATTTTGTGTAAGACTTTGGGGCTGGGGATGGGAGAGGAGAGCAAGCTAATGCACTATCAGAGCACCTAGCTAAACAGCTTTGTTTAATTTGTATATTATAGAAGCAACACATGTGTAGTGTTTAAGAGTGTTCAAAGTGCTTTACATACATTATCTCAATAATCCTGAAAGGCAGAACCATACCATAAAGGAGATGATGGCCTGGGGTTGAGAAATAATGGCTTACCTAAGGTCACCAAGTGAGTTCACAGCAGAGGAAATAATTGAACCAGGGACTTATTGGTCCATAACTCAGTTCCCTAGCCATTATACTAGCTCTTGATACTAATAAATTATGCACAAATGATGAAATCAAAGAGGTAAACCCATAGGAAGACATTCACTGGTTGTTCAAGATGGGCTACGGTATAAAACTAACAGAGTTGGATTATGGCTTTGACTTCCCATAGATAGTAACAGCATGCTCAAGCAAGCTATCAAGTTTATTCTGGCACTTTTGTATATTATGCACACAGATCATGTCATGTCAGGTAAGTTTCTCTAATGTGAAGATATTAGAAGGAAAATAATGGCTCTGCCTAAAGAAAATAGGGAACCTGTGGCATTATTTAATAAATCTCACAATGGAATTTTTGAGGGGAGTGCAACCCAGGAGAGTGCAATCCAGACAAGACAGAGGTACCGTTAGTGGGTGGTTCGTCTGCCCGGCTAGGTGATATTCAACCTGTTCTGGAGGGGGTTGCACTCCCCCTAAAGGATCACGTTTGTAGTTTGGGACTGCTCTTGGATCCAGAACTGTCACTTGAGGCACAGGTGAACTCAGTGGCACGGAGCACTTTTTATCAGCTTAAGCTGGTATACCAACTACGCCCTTATCTGGACAGAGATAGCCTAGCTACAGTTAACCATGCTCTGATAACTTCTCGTTTGGATTACTGCAATGCATTATACGTGGGGCTGCCTTTGAAAACGGTCCGGAAACTTCAGCTGGTCCAAAATAGGGCAGCAAGATTGTTAACAGGGACTGGCCTGAGAGCTCATATTACACCAGTACTTTTTCAGCTGCACTGGCTGCCAGTCCATTTCCGGGCCCGATAAAAAGGGGTAAAGGTGTCCCCAACCAGTCGTGTCCGACTCTAGGGTGCGGTGCTCATCCCCGTTTCTAAGCTGAAGAGCCAGCGCTGTCCGAAGACGCTTCTGTGGTCATGTGGCCGGCATGACTGAACACCGAGGTGCACGGAATGCTGTTACCTTTCCCGCCGAGGCAGTACCTATTTATCTACTTGCAATTTCTTGCTTTCGAACTGCTAGGTTGGCAGAAGCTGGGACTGAAGACGGGCGCTCACTCCATCACGCAGCACTCGGGTCTCGAACTGCTGACCTGCCGACCTTCCAGTCTGCAGTTCAGCGTCTTAACCACTAAGCCACCGCGGCCCGATATTAACATTTAAAGCCCTTAACAGCTTGGGACCAGCTTATCTGAAGGATCGTCTCCTCCCATATGTGCCTGCCCGGACCTTAAGATCATCGTCAGTGGCCCTTCTCTGTGACCCCTGCCAAAGGAAGTGAGGCGTGTGGCTACTAGGAGGAGGGCTTTTTCTGCTTTGGCACCCTGGCTCTGGAATGAGCTCCCTAGTGAGGTTTGCCTGGCACCTACATTGTATTCCTTTCGGCGCCAGGTGAAGACCTTTTTATTTTCCCAAGCATTTTGGCATTTTAGCTTTCTAGACTTTTAACTTTGCTGTTTTAAATCTGTATTTTAAACTCCTGCACTGCTGCTAGGTTTTACTGTGGTTGTATTGTTATATTGTGGTTTTAATGTTCTATATATTTTAAATTGTTTTATTGTGTGCTGTGTGGTTTTAATTTTTGTGAACCGCCCAGAGAGTTTCGGCTATTGAGCAGTATAGAAATGAAATGAATAAACAAACAAACAAACAAACCCACCCAAACATGTGTATCCCTGTCTGGGTTCGGACGACACGATAACCCACAATGGGCTTAACTAATTGTTTGTTATCGTGTTGTCTGTCAGGAATTTTTAAATCCACGATTTTGGGTTATTTGGCCAAAATAAGCCACTCTGCTAACCCACGGTCCGCAGTAAGGGTTATTTAACCCACTGTGGGTTATTGTGTTGTCTGATGCTCAGTGTGGCTTATTCTGATTGCCCACAAGTTTCCTGGCAAGAGCAGTCAAAACTGTTGTGGCCGCTCTGCTCCAGCCTGCAGAGCTCTTTTTCTGAGATCTGATAAGCAGCCTAGGGACAACTGCAGCTAAACAAGCACAGCCTTCCCTGATACTGCACTACAGTTACAAAATGACAGCTTTCCTCTAGTGCAATGACAGCCTCGGGCTATCACACTACCCTGTTGTAGTGAAGTTATACAATGATAGGCTTCCCTGATTGCTACTTTGAAAGTGTGCAACTTGGGAAATAGGGGAATAGAGAAAGAACTGCTCCCTTTTCCATGAAGAAGTACAATTCCGCAATAATCCACTACAGCATCTAGAGGTTCCCTGTGAAGGCACCCCACCTGTGCACTTTCGCCCCATTCCAGCAAACTGTCAGGGAGTTACAGCTCCCACCCTCTTTTTCCTTCTCTGGTCACTTTTCCCTGAAGAAGCAAAATGGCTGTGTGTGTGTGTGTGTGGATTCGCAACTGCACTTTTGCACAATTTCACTTTTGCGCAATTTTGCTTTAGCGCTAAAGTGCTATAGCGAACAGAAGTGATGCTGCCAACAAGGGTGTGTGTGTGTGTGTGTGTGTGTGTGTGAAATGCGCAACTCCGCTGTAACGCTAAAGCGCTTTGAGACAATAAAAGCTTCCTGTCAGCAGTGGGTATGGGGAGGCGTTGCGCAATTTTGCTTTAGAGCTTCAGCGAACAGAAACGGCTCTGCCAGCAATGTCTGGGAGGGTGTGTGTGTGTGTGAAATGCAAAACTCCTTTACTGTTGTGGATTTTGGACAATAAAGGTGTCTATACCAGCAATGGCTATGGGGGGAAATGTGCAATTGAGGGTTTTGTCCCGATCCTGCAACCTCCCCAAGGGTTTGTTTATGCCACTCCCTTTTTGTTGCACCTGGGATGTTACCTCCTCTAGGGTAATTTTGCAAGGTTTTGATGGTTCATCAGGTGCTTCCCAACTAGGAGAGGCTGCATGTGAAGTTTAGTCCTGATCCTGCAAACCTCCAAGGTATTATAGCTGCCACCCCCTTTTTAGGGCACATGGGATTTCTGCTCCTTTGTGAGTAATTGTGCAGGGTTTTTATGGTGCGTTGGGTGCTTCCTGACTAGGGGAGGCTGTGTGTGAAGTTTGGTCCTGATACTACGAACTTCCAAGGTGTTATAGCTGCCACCACCACCTTTTTGGTCAACACGGGATTTCCTCTCCTTTTTGAGTAATCGTGCAGGTTTCTATGGTGTGACAGGTGCCTCCCAACTAAGGGAGGCTGTGTATGAAGTTTGGTCCCGATCCTGCAAACTTCCAGTGCTTTAGATCCACGATCCACCATCCCCTTGTTGGGGTGATGCTGGAAGTGCTGAATTGAGCCCTGTACTTCACCCCATACCTCCCCCCTCTCATTGGGATATTGTGGAAGGTTAAAACAGGATGCTGTAATGTTGTCAATGGGTGAAACAGCACCACTGCTCGGGCGGGGGAACTGCAGCGGGATGGGGGGGGATGACTGAGATTGTGCACAGTAGTTTAATAAGCTACTCATGATAGTTTATTAGACCAGTCATGTGGCACGGCATTGTGAACTATTTCAAAAATAAGCAACTGTGAGTAGCTTATTAAGCCACCATGGCTTAAAGTGATTTCCGAACATGGCTCCTATTGCTAATCAGCAGTCCTACTGACCAGGAGCACTTCCATCTTGTCTGGATTAAGCTTCAAAATGTTAGCTCACAAATTGTGGTAACTGTAATTAGATCTGATAGGGTACAGAGCAGCATTTGGCCAGCTGTGGCACCCACGTTGTAGAACTCCTTCCCTCAGCAGGTCATACTTGCCCCCTTATTTCACTAGGAAGTGAAAAACTTTTTATTTGAAATACTTTATTTACTGTACCCTGTTGAATGTATACATTTGATTTAAGTTTGTATTGATTTCTGTATATATATTTTAAAGTTGCAAGTTGCCTTGAGTATTGAAATATTTGAAAAGCAATTTAATTTATAAATAATATACAAATACTACGTACAATTTATATTGCTTCATAACAGGACAGCTTTTCAATTCTCACATTGTTCTTTTGTTTGTCAGCATTTTACTGGCTTCATACGCTCCACATTGTACACTATCATAAGTACTGTTGAAGCATCACATCAGTTACTTTATTGTGAAATGTGCAGAGGTGTCACGAAGAATGACACCTCAACACCGAGTATTGGTTGGAACATGCACGTTTCATTTCTGTTACATTCCTGTAGGGATTGTGGGCCACTTAAATTAACCTATTCCTGTAAACTTAAGGAGAGGAATGGACTTCAGAAAATCTCTGGTGAAAAATACCCACTGACTTTGGCAGCTACTCTTTGTATGGATTAGCTGAACTGTTGAAAAATAGGTTGGCCTTGGCCACTGACACAGTTGCTTCCAGGTGTCCTTTCCACTACTTTCCTGGCAAAATTCCAGCAACTTCATTGAAAACCTGAGGCTGCTGGTGAGAAAGCATAGGCTAACAGAGCATAGGCGCTGCTTAATCCACATCGTCTGACAGACAAATCTTTTTGAACATGACAGAAGCAGACAGTAAGGTACTTTTCAGTGAAGTTGTCTCCACCTGTAAGTTCAATTGTCATAAAGAATTAAAACAATGGAGTTATCTTCTTTGCCATCAACATCACTCATATTTGGCATTATGTGCTGAATCCCTTCTTATCATTGCTGATGAAAGTAAGCCACAAGAAGTGTTGTACTTTGAAGGTTGGGGTAATCAATATACGCTTCAGCGAGTGCGAGATTCCTTCAAGCTGTGGCTGCTCAACCCCTGTCCAAAACACACACCCCTGAAGTTGATTCTTCAGCAAGCTACTGTTCTGTTTGTAACCTTCTCTTCCTAGGGAAGGTTTGCTTCATTGCTCTAAGAGTTCTTTGAATGTCAACAAACATGTAGATAGGAGCTTTGGTCTGGGGTAATCAATTCATACAGAATGCAGAGCATTCATACTTGCAAGACTTACTCCAGGGCAGATTTTTGAAAATTCCACTTCAAAGTAGATTGTGTCCATGTAAAGCAGGAGTCCACGATTCTCTGACATATGTACTCTTATACTGGAATTTTTACTCTGATTTGAGATGTTGTATAATTTATCCTCTTCTGACTAACTTCCCATGGCATCCAGATGAAAGGCTGGTCATCATTTGTTTTTTGGATGTCCTGCATATCACCAAACAGGTGGCTAATTTCTTTCTAATTGCCATTCGAACAAGAGCTCAGCTGATTGACTGTATAAGCTAAATTGAAAAACATTATATTTGTCTTTGTATTTTAACATGAACAGGTCTAAACGATCATAATGAAGAGTAAGAGATAGGAGCTTTCATCCTGAAGAGTTTGTGATGGGAAATCGCAGAAATCCAAATCATGAAAGCATCACAGGAAAGTCTACCTCTCCATGGCTTCTATTAATTCCAGAATGTGTCCCTCTTCATACTTATAGCAGAGCTCAACTATGACTTCTAATCCAAGTGTAGTGGTTTACACTCATCGGAACATCTGGGCTTTGTTAGACAGCCTTCAGCATTGTTCCCTGAAGTGGTCCTATCCACCCTTCCAACCCCAAATGAAGGGTCCTCCCAACCACTATTCCATCATGAACCAGATGAGACAACAAGCTGCCTGTGGGGGCAGTTAAAGTGGGCCAGAATATATGGTGACAGTTGCACCTCATCCTTTCAGTGATACAAGAAATACAGCATGAAAACTGACAACCAATCTGGAACAGGCAGCTCAATTTACCGGAATGGCCTGGTGAATGCTAAACGCTTTGTTACGAATTCATCTCTTTATTAAAACTCATTCCTGCAGCTACATGCCTAGAAACTTTAAATTAAAACAACACTAATGCCATATCTTGTTTCTGTAATATTCTCCTCATCCAAGCTTAAACACAAATGCACACACAAATTAAAGAAGCAGAATGTCTTTGGCAGGACTCTCCCTCTCTCTTTAACAGTAACCAATTTGCTAGTTGAGTGGGCGGGAATGTGATACTGTGTGAGGAATGCAAATATGAATGTGAAGGAGAGACTCATCACAGAATACTACAAAATATGTAGTCGTTCCTTGGTAGCTGAATCTAACTTACCCAATTATTTATATTAATTTTGACAACTGAAATTCTAAAACAGACCCTGCAGAGGCCGGTCACGTTATTAATTTCTTTCTACAGTGATTATGGCTATAATGTCTGGCCTAGCCCCAGCACCCTGTGGGCCCTAAGGCTTTAGAGTCAGAATCTGATTCACAGTTAGAGCAGGAAGACTGGGAATGCAGTTCAGTTATAGGAAGCTTGGGGCCTGGGAGCTTAGCTTTCCATCTGATAGCAGGCTGAAGGAGGATGATACTCCCTATCAGCCACAGCTGCAAGATGTGGCCTCGAAGGAGGCCTCTGATTTCGCCTGGGAATGCGAAAACCATGCAGGAGGAAGACTCTGCAGGGGAGGGGCCTCACTGGTGTCACCCAGGTTACAACACCAACTGAAAAGGGCAGAACAGAGACACTCCCTTGGATGTAGTGATCGTTTATGGGCCAGATTCCCTGCAGGAGAGATCGGCAGAAGGGAATATTTAGCAGCCCCTCCTCTGTATTTAAGCCGGTGCTCAGGTGGAAGAGCCTTTGCTGAGAACGTCTTCTTAATTGCTTGGAATACTTTCTTGCCTGGACTTATTGTGAGTCTGCAACTTGTCTGCCTTGAATCTTGTGTCGTTAAGACTCTGACTTGCAATTTATTGCTGGGACTCTGATTCTGTATGAATTCTAGTCTTGGGACTGCCTCTTGAACAAAGCAATGTGCTGATAGCCTCTGCCTAGGCTATTTGATTTACTGGGGATTATAAACACTGCAAGCTCTGCCACAAGCTCTGGAAAGTTGATCTGTGTAACCTGTAACCTAATCAATCTGCAATAAAAAGCTTCTCTGTGATCTGTGTTAAATTGCCAGAGAGTGTCAGAAAGCCGAACCTGACATATAAGTGCTGTGCTTTGACCAATCTGGCACAGTGCAGATATTATGATGCCCAATCCCCTAACTATGGTGGACTAGTGAACTTCTTCCCCACTTTCATGTTCAGAGCTAATCTTGGTGCAGTGTTATGTTTGGAGACTTTGAATTAATACGTTTGAATTAATAAGTTTGAAGCATGAGTTCCATGATCAAAGCCATATAGTGATTCATTATGCTCCACCCCCTGCCCACTAGAAAAGACAAACTTCAAAGACTCATATAGCACGGCAAGGAGATCTTTCAACTAAATTAAACCTTATTAGAACACTACCACAGAATAAGGCATGTGGGATTAGACCAATGGTCCATTTAGATTAGCATTCTGTCTTCTAACGGTGTGTCTTCTTCTGTCTTCTGTGTTCATCCAGACATTACAGGGCAGTTCACAAGCAGCATATTCTGATGATGTCAGTCCTTCTGCTAGCCCCTATCATCAGGTAGCCCAAAGTTTACCAATTCCAAATACTGTATTTTTGCCTATTATGTCTACTGAAGGATATTATTATCTCATTTATTTATTACAAAACTATACAAGCTGCTTTTCAGTCCTGAGACTTTCAGAGTGGTGTATAATTTAAAAGCATTAAACCAAACAATGATTTCAAAACTAGCAGTACCAGCATAATCTCAATAAAAACTATTAAAATGCTTTGGTTTTTAATATTTTAACCAGTTTCCACTCTGAGAGGGCATGCCCTCAGCTATGGTTGCTATATTTCCTTAAGGATCTTTGGGAAGAGATTATCAGATTGGTGAGGCATGAGTTCCCCTTTACAGAGCAAAACTGACTCTTCAACATGGCTTGTTTTATACCTACTTAACGGGGAACAGAAGTTATAGAAAGGTCCACATTTCCCAGAATTCATAATGGAAAAGTTGATGTTATATTGGTTACCTAGCAATCATCTGGGATATAGGCTGAATTGCTTCAAAGATAAATTTACTTCTGTGCTTGCACAGTGAATATCAAAATGATCTAACCCTGATATCAGCGTTAACATGGAGATTTGGGGGAAATTCCATTTGACTTCTTGGTGAACTAATTGAGTTAAAGACTGATTAGGTGACATGAAGCTGAATTTGAGAGAGCAGCATAGTATCTTTTATAAGTTCTAGACTGTATGGGCTTAGACCATCTGAATTCAAGGCCCTATTGCCAGAGCTGGGACAGTTCTTGCAAGTTACCTGCTGTGCCACAGCTGTGTGGCTGAAGGCAAAGAAAAAACATTCTTTAACAAAATGAGAGCTTTGTCCTTTGTGACCAGCATCCAAAAGTGCAAGAACATCCATCACAGGAGTTACAGAGGTGATCAGTCCCAAACAAGTATCTCCTGCTGCTGCCCTTGTGGTGGTAAGGGAAATAAATGGGGCAGTGCCCCTCCTGCCCCTTGGAGTATGCATGTAGAATTAGAGTCTTATGGGGGCAAAAATGCCTGCTGACTAGTTCTAGAAGACTCTGGGGCTTCCAAATGTGGAAATGTTAGAGACCATGAAGACTGGTTATAACACTGCATACAAGTGTTTTTCTGTTTGAGAGACTGCGGAGCCATTTGATATTCTGTATAATGATATGCATTTAATGAAAATGGATAAATATATTCTGAGAAGGGAACATACTTCTGTCAAATTTCAGTTGATGCCAACAGCTATGTTAGACAATACAGGCTGTCTCAGATTCCATACAAGTCACGCATCTGCTACTGCAGGGATAATGAAATTGAGGATCTGCCTCACTATTTACTTGTTTGTCCACTGGTGCAGGCTATAAAGGGAAAAGTATCTTGTTGACATTTTAGAGGTATGTACTAACTCTGTCCCTCAATTATTAAAAAATTATTTTGGTGTTTAATAACTATTTAAAGGTAGTGAGAAAAATTGCCACATTTTTATTGGAGTTAGCCAAATCTTGACTGGAGTTTTTTTTTTTAAGGAAAAATGCTATTCATTTTACTACAGATAGGTATTTTAAAGGTATTTTAAAAGTTGTCTATTATCTGCGGTTGGTTTTAACTTTTTAAAGCTAACTTTTTAAGCTAATGGCTAAAACAAGAAAAACTGAACAATGATGGTACACTAGCTAATAAGATGATAGGGGACTTGTCGGAAAAGTGCAGACCAGAGGACTTTATAAGAGATGGTATTCAGAGATGATTTTTTAAAAATTAAGAATCCTATGCCTACCAGACAGTGTCTTGGGGGCGGCGCAGGGGCATTGGGTAGTTCAGTTTCCTGGCTCTGAGCCAGGAAATCGTGCTCCCCACCCCCTCCCTGCCAGTGCGGAGAGAACCATACTGGCTACCTCTCCGCACCCAGAAAATGGAGCATGGAGAAAGGGAAAAGAGGGTATTCCCAGGGGAGGGGAGGGAAGGAGACTGGGACACTGGCGGTACATTTCCTATGGCTGTCCCAGCCTTCTTCCCTCCCCCTCTGAGTCTACTAGATGGGCAAAATCGCCCGTCTAGCAGAAATGCAGGTTGGCTGGAGTGCAGAACCGCTGCTCTCCTCGTGGCTTGCATTGGATTCTTGGCAGCCTTTGAGTGTGGAGGCTGCTGACTATCTGGATAGGATTGCACCATTAGTGGAAATTCTAAACCTCTGGGATGAAAACCTAACAAACTTCTGAAAACAGCTTTATTCCAGGAAGCCTTCCTCGACTGACCAGCCATGGTTTTATTGTTACTCTGTTTTTTTAAATAATACTTTTTAATATGATGTTTTACTTCTTTTATCTTGATATCCTTTATTGTTAATCACTGTGGAATCTGTTTAGATGTGGAGTGGTATATTAATGTTGTAAATAAACAAAATAAATAAATGCATAACAGACTATCTACAAGGCTTTTGTCTTGTACACCAAGGTGCCAGATAATACATTCTTGTAATACTAGAATTTTTTCCCCTTCTCATATTGTTGATGATGGATATCAAATGCCAAATGTCAAGAAGGATTTGATCAGCATGATGAAATGGGAATATGTATTTTACATTAAAGTGTGTTTCAAAGGCTTTTGTTGGTGTATGGCCATCTTGCTGCAAAGTGACAGTATTTATGACTCTCCCAGTAAAGCTGAATATTACAAATTGTAAAGTTGATTTCTGACCTGCTTTAATGTTGGTTTTAACTATCGGAAAAAGATCTTAATTGTGCAAACATTAAACATTTTAGTTCAACATTAAATGTTAAGTGAAAAACCACTGCTACCAGAGCACCAGTGCTTCAGAAGAAATCTTTGGTAGAAAGGGTCTTTGGCTCCAATTTGCTGCCCTTGGCAACGTAATAATTTAGTCATAACGGCAGTGAATGTGAAGCAAACGGTGGTGGTGGTGATGGCTTGGGGTCAACAGTGGCTGTCCAAACATGGCAGCTGTTGCTAACTTTCTGGCAAAGTAATAAGTTAAAAAATACTGGCACAGGAATTACCTAGTTAAAGCTCATTGAGAGTGGCTTAAGTGACTTCTACAATTCTCTGAATAGAGATTTTCCCTTCTAGCATTTCTCTAAAGTTTGTATTAGCAGGAGAAAGAAGAAAAAGACCAACGTTCTCCTAAGCTGCCACTACGGAGGCAATGGGGTAGCTTCTTTCCTGAAAATAAAAACTCTTGCAAAATAAGATAAATTAAAATATTTTCCTTCTATAAGTGGACATTTTATATTATTTACAAAGATTATTTATAGTGAATCGTCACAGTCTTCCTTTAGAAAAAACAACCCTAATTTAAAATGCAACTGAAGACTCTGAATGAAGTACATGAACTTTTCTGAAGGTAAGCCTTGTTGCCTGCTAGTTTAGGCCAGCATCTTAAATATAGGACCACACATGCAGCCATCTCATATTATCTTGTGGGGTGTTTACCAGAAAATAATGTAGGCTTCCTACCAGTGCTTGCTTACACCACTATGGAAATTAAGCAGCTATCCTTCCAGGCACTATTTTACACATATTATCTTAATGTCCCCTGACAGACCTGAGACAATTTCGTACCCTACAACATTTCCAATAGTTTTGGACTTCAATATATTTAGTAATTAAAAACATTCATATGACAGAATTATGGAGGGTTTATTAATTAATTATATTAGGATTTATATCCCATTGAATTTACAGAAGTTTAAAGGTGGCTCACAATGAATAAACACAATAAAACATCAAAACATCAAAAAACCATGATAAAAACAGTAGCAGGCAGCATAGGTTCAATAAAATACAAAACTTGAAGCCAGTAAATAAATAAATAAATAAATAAATATTTAAAAAATCATAAATCAGGAGGGGCAGGTATATTAAAAAGGTTAAATCAGATGCCATTAAAAGACTAAGAGAAGAGGATGGATTTGCCTGGCATGGAAAAGATGGTGATACAGGTGCCAGACACATCCGCTTAAGAAAGGAATGCCATAATTTGGGCGCCACCACTTAAAGGACTTTCCAATGGCCATCTGCCTAATGTTAGAAAGGAAGAGCACTTGGAGATGGGCTTGGATGAAGATCTTAATTGCTGGGTAGGTACACGTGGAGAGAGGCGATATTTGAAAAAGGACAAGACCAGTACCTTAAATTCAGCCCCCAAACAAACCGATAGCCAATGTAGCTCTTTAGAGACTGACATAATATGCTCAGTGGCAAGTCCTTGTTAAAAGTCTGACCGCCACTTCCAGAACCAGGTGAAGTTTTCAGATGCTTTTCAAGGGCACCCCACAAACAATGCATTTCAGTGATCTAGCCTGGATGTTAGAGCATGGATCACTGTGGCAAGATCATCTCTTTCCAAAAAGGGGTGCTGCTGGTGCACTAGCTAAAGGTGGTGAAAAACACTGCTAGCTGCTGTCAGCCAACATATCCGATCGGTGCTGGATTAAGCAGTACCCCCAAGCAGTTATGGGCCTTAATGTGCAGTGTCACCCCATCTAGAACAGGCTGAATACTATTTGTCTGGTTTGACAGGTGATTTACCTACAGCACTTCTGTCTCATCTCAATTCAGTTTCAGTTTATTATCCTTATACAGCCCATACTGCCACCTGTTCAGGATGTGCTTAGTATCACAGTAAAATAAAATGATCAACATTTATTAAGTCTACAACTTACTTAGCCCTTGCAAATAACTATCTATGGGGAATAATCCCTGACCCCACCAGAAACTCAAAGAAGAGCATCTCAACCCTTCGTGCTTTCTCTTCCTGAGAAAGCCAGAGAGCATGTGAACATGCAGCCTCCATACCTGGAGAAAACATATCCAAATGCTAAGGTAGTTTTGGGGAAGGCAGTCTGTGAGAAGGTAGGTGTTGATGGAAGGAGTAGTCAGTGGGCATTTACCACAGGCAAGCTACAAAATGCATGGCTGATTCACTCATATTAAATCATACAAACCAAATTAACCATCAAGCCCAGCAGTGCCACGCCTAATATTTTTGTACCTGTTGCTTTAGCTGTTGCACCAAGCGGTCTTTCTCTCGTTTTAGTGCAGCTACTTCATCTTGGGTTTTTTTCTTGGAGGACGACAGCTCCAGCAGAGCAATGTTGGCATCTTTTTCACTAATGGCAGCTAGAAGGGCTTCTTGTCTGAAAAAACAAAATGTGAATGGCTTTATCACATTTATGTTCATCAACATATAATGGTACCTTTTCATGTTTGTAACTTACTGCTAACACTGCCCTGCTCTCCTTATTTTTTTCCCCTAGTCTTCATATGAGCATTACGTGGCTAGATCTGAGGGTTGCTGCCATTTTCTTTTCAACACAATGTCCCAGAGTGATGTAATGCCGGGGGCATTGTGGGAAATTAAAATGGTAGCAACTCCCAGATCCAGCACTCATTGGAGTGTGTCTGGTGCTGTTTGCCACTACTGCTATGTAAGCCACCAGGGGCCTCTGTGACACAGAAAGGGCCCACCAGAGGGGACTTTGTGCTGAGAGCCCCCCCCAAACTAGCTCAGGGGACCTTCTTTTGTGCAAGTTAAAAGGCCTGCTGCTTGTACTACTTTCTTCACTAGAACCAAGCTACAGTCTCATCCCCCCGTATTTCATAATATCCACCCCTATCCTAACTCAAAACAGGTAGTATAGATGTATGTATTCTGTATTAAAATTGAAAACAGTCCTCTGTTATGGTGCCAACTGAAGATACTTCAAATTGCATTGTGTTTAAAGACTACAATGATAAGTTTCTAGGCCAGAAGGGAAAAAAGATCTCCACAATAAAGAGAATGATGTAGTCACATGTCTGAAATCTATTTCCACCATCTCTATAGAAACTCCATAAATATATTAAAATCAAATAAAAATAAATCAATATTTGCTTTCCCATACATACAATGTTTGAACCTCCTCCTATTCCCAAGATTCTCAGACTATACAATCACTGCTCATGGCAAAGATTAATGTAAGAGATAATGAATACATTAAAA
The DNA here is from genome assembly GCF_057233095.1 of Heloderma suspectum. NCBI lineage: Eukaryota > Metazoa > Chordata > Lepidosauria > Squamata > Helodermatidae > Heloderma > Heloderma suspectum. Next base: position 25,028,621 of record NC_139464.1, read on the forward strand.
AAAATCTCCACCCAAGTACTTAGTCACTGCAGCCCTAATACTTATGATTCAGGCCTACTTTTGTTATTGTTTTATATGATCATAGACCTACAGTATACAATGTTTTAAGCAACCTTTAAAGGTTGCTCATCTTTTCCAGATCTGAGCCTGGAGGTTGTGAGCTGCTAGTGTAGTTCTCTTGCTAAGTACTACCTTCCATCAAAGGATGCTGGCTCAAAGGTGATATGCTACTGAAAGACCAGCTTCATGGGGGCCCTCCTGAACTGTTTCAATTCCAGCTGGTCATTATGAGAACTACTATTTAACTTTAATTTCCAGAGGGTACCCATGTTAGTCTACTACAACAAAGGACCTTGCAGCACCTTAAAGACTAACGGATTTACTCTGGCACAAGCTTTCATGGACTATAGTCCACTTCATCAGATGCACAGTTTTATGAGGAGTCTTGGGTTTTTAGTAAAGCATGCAGTGTGTTTCCTGGGAAACTTGTCGTGCTAGCAAACACTTTTGACATTGCACAAACATTGGTTTCTACAAAATAAATAGCATTAGTGGCTGGACACCAGTCCACCAGCTGGATCATCATCTCTGTTAAGTTTTTCAGCTAGCTGGTCCTCTAATGACTGCTTGTGGCTCCTGTGTGGAGAGGCTTGCAGTTATAGCAGATGTCCAGTAGGAAAAGCATTGTTAAGCTGCTAAATTTGCCCCATCTGTTGCAGGACTAAGAGGCAAACAGCCATCTCTCCTTCTCTTGCTAAAGAAATAACACCATGCTGAAATTTAAAAAAAGTAAGGTGACACCTTTCTTAGCTTGATGGAATACCTAACAATATTTCATGGCAGTCAAATATTCAGCTAACAATATTTGACCACTGAGTTGACCAGCGTGTCAGCAATAAGCCAGCCTGAACTTGGGAGACATCATAACTGACTAAATAGTGTACTATTTCTCCAAGTGTGGATCCTTATACAGCCAAAACAGCACTGTCCACACACATGGAGGAGGTATCAGTAGGCTTGGGGTTTGCAGAAGTACAAAAAATCTTCAAACCCCTCCCCATAAGGGGAAGGGACCCCAAAAGAGCTCAATAGGGATGATGAATGTTCAGTGGGCAAGGAATGCTGACTGACTGTATGGAGAAAAATGGAAAACTGGGGTGGGGAAGGAAAGAGGGGGAATGGAATGGAGCATCCTGGAAGATGGGATGCCTGATTGGTACCTTGAATGGGAATTCTCCATACTGCAACATTTTGTTACAGGTCCTACTCAGACATTCTAACATGTTACATATGGCCTGGTAGCTGCACTATTCAAACCTGATCTTTCAGAGCAATATTTGACATTTAATGTATTAATCTGATCTCAGCCTAGATTTCTAGTTCATTCTAATAACACTGGGATGGGGGACATGTGGCCCTCTAGTTACTGGTGGGCGGGACCACAACTCCCATCAGCCCTAGGCATCATAGCCACTGGTGAAGGATGATTGCAGTTGCACTCCAACAACATTTGGAGAGCCACACATTCCCATCCCTGTAATAACAACTGCTGAAAGCATCGCTACCCAGAGTGTGTACATTTCCCTTGCTGCCCCTCAGTTGTGGAATGACCTGCCAGTTGAAATGTCCTGCTGACTTCTTTGAAGGTTTTTAAGTGGGAATTAAAGACTCTTATTATTCCAGCAGGCCTTCCCTTTTTAGAACTCTCATTTCCCTTTGTTGACTGTTATATACTGTTTTTATGCTGTGTTGTTTTTATTATTAAATTTTTTGTTAAATTGTTTTAAACTTTGTATGCCGCTTAGAATATTTGTATATAGGCAGGTTATAAATGGAGGAAATCATCATCGTCATCGTCATCATCCTGATCCTGCTTGGTATTTTTCTCATCATTCCAAGTGTAATCAGTAGCTCATAACTATTTCTATACCTGAGGTTCTTGATTACCAGATCTACATTTAAAGTAACATCCATATTACATATAAAAAGTCACTGTTTATCTATACATAACACTTGAGGCCAACTCACACATGCATACGTATCAGGGAGGGTCTATAGCTCAGTCGTAAGGCACCTGCTTTGCACACAGAAGGCTCCAGGTCCAATCCTGGGTATCTCCAGGTAGAGCTGGAAAAAGTCCTGCCTGAAATCCTGGAGAGCTGCTGCCAGTCAGTGTTGACAATACTGGGCTTGACTGACCAATGGTGACTCAGTATAAGGCAGCTTCCATGCTGCTATCATTTGATATGTTATCGCTTGATGATTTGCAGTTGAAAGTATGAAATGATGCCATTGAAAAGCACTGTGTTTGAGGTGGCATTAAGGGATATGAAAACTCTGTGGTATTTGATCCATGATGGCTGTTTCACAGATGCAAGAAATCAATTAAAGCTGCTGTCATCATGTGATGACTGATGAACAAGCATTAGGTTTTCAGATTTGGAAAGATGTTGCATATTATTTCTATTTTCATCATGTTTTATTAGTTATTGTAAGCTGCTTTGAGTGCCATTTCTAGTAGAAAGGTGGGGATCAAATCAAATAAAAAAAATTTGAAAAACCAAGAATAAGTTACTTAAACAGAGCTTTAAAAAAATATATGCATTTTATGTTAGAATTTTAAGGCTTTATCAGAAGAAATTATTTTAATATTGCAAGTCTTTATCCTATGGCTGACAACTATAACTTCCACAAAATGCAGTTCTATTCTACCATGAGAATTTCAAAATTATTAATGTTCTACTTTGTAAAAGACAATGGCAGCACAGTGCTAAATAATTCCTGGATATAAATATAACAGTAAATTGAATTACCTATAACCCTGCACTTGAAATTCTCTGTTTTTTCACTGACTGTGCAATCCTATGCATGTGTACTTTGAAGTAAATGCAACTGAACGTAATGGGGCTTACATTCGGATAAGCAGGTACAGGATTGCAGCCTAAAAGTATTGAAGAGTAACGTTTACATTTTTTTGAACAAGCTATTCAGATCTTAACAAATAATGAACCATACGTGAGAACTTTGAAGGATTCCCCTATTCACAGATTCCTAATACATACTGCAAAGGCATCTTGGCTTCGGGGATATATACTGGCCTCCTTCTTCAATACAACTGAGTGAAATGAGGCTTACCCAAGGTAAGCAGGTATAGGATTGCAGCCTAAAAGTCTTTAAGAGTCACTTTTACTTTTTTTGGAACACTCCATTCATATCTTTACAAATTATGAACTATTTGTAGGAACTTTAAGGGATTCCCTGGTTCACAGATTCCTAACACATACTGCAAGGGCATCTTGGATCTGGCTTCGGTGAGATGTATTGGCTTCATACTTAAAGGCTCATCCAGGGGGCAAGACCATGCGCTGGTTACATTTCTACCATTCCTGCTGTGGAATGACATGAATAAATCACTGGGCTGAGGTCAGAGCAGCCTGCCCATAAACTGATTCATGGACCTAGCAGCACCATCCCTCAGGACTATGTACTTTATTACAGTAAACCTCAGAACAAGATACAATTTCCTGTCTCAATGAGCAGCTTTTAAATCAGGACACCTGGACAGCCCTGCAACTACTTAGAGAAACAATAGGCCTCAGGCCTACCAGCATTCTTTGCTGCTAGCTTGCACTCACCTCATAGATGTTGTACTTTAAAATGCTAGTTTCAGAAGTAAACTACTGTGGCTCCAAGGTGCCAGAGTAAACGTACTAATATACTCCATACCCTCACTGCTCTTAGATATGTTATTCCCCCCCCCCATCAAATTAAAGAGTATGGCATATTTTTAACACTAATCTAAGAATAAGCCACTTTCTGGGTCTGTGTATTAATTGGCATAAAAATTTCAGAAGACTTGCTTACTAAGATTGTACCACTTGGCTGCTATGAATTTGACTTCTTAATATTCGTGTCTGTCACCTACAAATCAATTATTTTAACAGTAATCTAGGTTTCGGACTACTGCACACCACAAACAATTATATTTTTCACGAGGATTATACTTCACAATTATCTCATAAACAAGAGATTGCTATTAGTGTTGACCAAGGCTGGAGATCATTCAGAAACCAGAGTCATAGCAGAATATTTATGTAGAGAAATGGGAACTCTACATAAATCTATGTTTGCTAGTTTAACTCCCCTATGGTTACAAAAATACTTTATTGATCAGATATTGGGGTCAAACACAACACAATTTAATAATAATTAAAATGAGATGTATTTAACAATGACTCCAGTTTATTAAAAAAATTTATTAAGGATAGAGTCAGTGATTACACCCAATGGGGTTGCAAAGCCCCGATACTTAACTCATGTTTTCTTCCTTCAACTCGAATTCCCCTGTATGTGTGAATAACCCCCCCTCCCAACTACTATTGGGTTTACATCTTCATGTCTTAACTGCTGCATAAATATATACCAACTACTACATAGTTAAATGAAAGTATTCACTATGTTAGGGTTATTTAAATCCTCCAATACTTTTGATGCACAATATTTCGCTCCCCCTTGCAATTAATTCCAAATTTGACCCTACTTAATGCCATCTTAATCAAACCCTCAAATATTTGTGTGTGTATGTTGCCCCTTTATTGTAGAAGAATACATCGAGCATGAAGTGGCACAGTTTGAGGGGAAGGTTGTACATATTTTTATAGCCCTTTGAGGGTTAGTTGCAACCCCAATGTCATAGGTGTGTTAAAAGCTGCAACAAGTGGTCTATGTTCGTTCTCCCACCTACCAAAGATTAGTAGCATCCTACAAAATCATTGCCTCTTTTGTGATGAAGATACAGCAGTCAGTCCACAAGCTATACATTGGGGATTAATGCTAATAGCTTTCATGTGGTTCCAGATTTGCCAGGTTCCTCAAAGAAATGACTGCCTTTGCATCTCACTGCAAAAAGAGCAGTATTCTCAAAGACAGAAAGCCCTTCTCCTTCCTGAAGACACAGACAGAGGCTAGTGCATGTTCAAAGCAGAGGTCATGCCGAAGGGAGAAAAATAAAAACTGCTTGACAAGAAGGTCAGCCATTCACATTTTCTATCCTGGGCACATCACTATGGAAAGTCTATGAGGCTAACTTAAAAAGAGAGTAACAAATTCTTGAAAGGAAAAATGCAGTTCAGATGGGGACAATGAAGATAGTCTAAGAATTGTATCAGAAAAATCTTTGAGCACCATGGCAAGCAATACCCTTTAAGTCAAACCAAGGCAGGGAAGATTTTGAAACCCATGCTCCACGAAGCTGTGAATATTTTAAGAAATGAAGCAAAAGCAGTGAAGGAGAATGCTTCTCATGACAGGAACCATGTTTTCAGACAACCTGTGTGGGACAGAAGACTGAGGGAGTCCAGCCGTTGTATAAAATACCTTTAAATAAAATAATTGCATCCCTCAGAACTACATCAGATGTTTAAAGGTCCATCTATTCCAGCATCTCATTTCGAACAGATGAATTAGAAAGTTTACAAACTGGGCATTCGCTCTTCTGTTGCTTGCCCCCATAGCACATGGTATTCAGAGCTACACTGCCTCTGCATATGGAGGTTGCTTTAGCTATTATGACTGGCTCCCTCTCTAATAACTGTGCAGAAGAAATGGATGATAAATGCTGGAATCAACAGGGAACCTGAACACACAAGCTATTGTGTATGTCAGTCTACATTTCACTTTTAACTTGTGAAATTATTACGGCAATAAGATTATGAAAATACCTGCATCTCAGAAGTGATGTCAGGCCCACAACAGATTTCAGTCCACACATACTGAAGGAAGGTAATCTAGTATCTAAAAAGAGGCAGCTCCTGATGGGAGGGTAGGGTAAAGCCTGCTTTATATCATAGTTCTCTCTACATGCAGAGTATGGAGCAGCTTTAAGATGGTTCCTGTTATGCTGAGAAACCGATTCTTCCAAAAGTGATGTGTGTGGCCAAGCAGAGAGGGAGAGACTGTGATTGTGCGTGCAGTTAACAGAATAGGGTTCCAAGCACAATTTCTGCCTCAAAGCCTGTTTGCAGAAATCTGCACCAGCCTCACGGTGACTATTCATAAGGGATCCCCAAAGAGCTGTAAAATCTGCCTTAAGCCCAGGTGCTGTAATTGCTGTCTGTCAAAACAGAAATGTTTTCTCAGTAAACATTTCAAAGCGCCCAGCACTAGGTTGATTAGTTTGAGGGTGGGCGGGTGATGGGAGTGGTGAATGAGGGACAGAATAAGACTGATGGCCTGTAGACACTGAGCTTTTATTTAGTTAAAGCACCCCAGAGAGACTCTAACTCTACAGTTTAGAGAGAATTCTTGCCCTTTCTAGCAGAACGAAGCAAGCAACAGGAAGGAATTGTTACAAATAATGTCTGTGCTCCCGACATGGGAAATGTAAAGCAGTTCACAAACCAAGAGTGGATCAACAAAATGTACCAAGTGGAGTTACTGATCCTGCTGCTCCCAAAGCATGCAACTCTCAAAATGAGGTAATTCCTTTTAGCACAGAGGCGAAGGCTTTTCCCACCACATTTTTATTCAACAGTGAGGGAAACGTTTTTGCAGCCCCCCCCTTTTTTTTACAGTATTGACCCTCAAGTCGTATCCTTATTATGTCCTTCTAAAGCTGTGAAGAAACGGTTTCAGTTTCTCCTGGTGCTAGCAAATGTACACTAAACATAGCATCTGCTCAAGTAGCAAAAAGAGAATCAACATTTTGAACAGCCCGCCATTGTGGGCCTTAGAATATAAGAAGAGCCATGCTGGATCAGACCAAGGGTCCATCTACTTCAGCATTCTGTTCACACAGTGGCCAACCAGCTGTTGACAGGGAACCCGTGAGCAGGACACAAGTGCAACGGCACCCTCCCACACATGTTCCCCAGAAATTGGTGTACATAGGCATATTGCCTCTAACACTAGAGGTAGCACATAGCCATCAGGACTAGTAATCACCGATAGCCTTTTCTTCCAGGAATTTGCCTAATCCCCTTTTAAAGCCATCCAAATTCGTGGCCCTCACTACATTTTGTGGTAGCAGATTCCATAGCTTAACTGTGCGCTGTGTGAAGTACTTCATTTTATCTGTCCTGAATCTCCCACCAATCAGCTTCATGTGATGACCCTGGGTTCTAGCATTATGAGGGAGAAAAATGTCTCCCTATCCACTTTCTCCACACCATACATAATTTTGTACATCCCTATCATGTTTCCCCTTATCCTCCTTTTTTCGAAGCTAAACAATCCCAGCTGTTGTAACCTTCCCTCATAGGGGAGATGCTCGAGCCCCTTGAGTATTTTAGTTGTCCTTTTCTGCACTTTTCCAGTTCTACAATATCTTTTTTTACGTGTGGTGACCAGAACTGTACTCAGTATTCCAAACATGGTCGCACCATAGATTTGTATAGGGGCAGTCTGATATTGGCAGTTTTATTCTCAATTCCTTTTCTAATTATGCTTAACACGGAGTTTGCCTTTTTTACAGCGGCCACATACTGGGTTGACATCTTCATCGAGCTGTTTACCACAACCCCAAGATCTCTTTCTTGGTCAGTCACTGCTAGCTCAGATCCATCAGGTTATATCTGAAGTTGGGATTTTTTGCCCTAACCTACATCACTTTACACTTGCTTAAATTAAACTGCATTTGCCATTTGGATGTCCCTTCTCCCAGTTTGGAGAGATCCTTTTGGAGCTCCTCACAATCCCGTTTTGTTTTAACCACCATCGGCAAACGTGGCCACTTCACTGCTCGCTCCTAATTCCAGATCATTTATGAACAAACTGACTGAAGAGCATTGGTCCCAATACTGATCCCTGTGGGACTCCACTATTTACTTCCCTCCATTGGGAGAATTTACCATTTATTCCTACTCTCTGCTTTCTTTAACCAGTTACTGATCCATAAGAGAACCTCGCCTCTTATTCCATGACTGCTGAGTTTGCTCAGGAGACTTTGTTGAGGGACCTTGTCAAAATGCTTTTGGAAGTCTAAGTAAACAATGTCTACTGGATCATGGTATGTTTACTGACACTCTCAAAGAACTCTAGAAGGTTAGTGAGATAGGACTTACCTTTGCAAAAGCCATGTTGATTCTTTTTCAGCAAGGCTTGTCCTTCTATATGCTTACTAATTTTATCTTTAATAATACTGTCAACCAATTTACCCAGAACAGATGTTAACCTAACCGGCCTGTAATTTCCGTTCCCCCCGGATCCCTTTTAAAAAATTGGTGTTACATTGGCCATCTTCCAGTCCTCTGGATACAGAGGCTGATCTTAGAGACATGTTGCATATTTTGGTTAGAAGATCAGCAATTTCATATCTGAGTTCTTTAAGAACTCTAGGATGGATACCGAATAGGTCTAATGATTTATCTACTTTCAGTTTGTCAATAAGGTTGAGAACTTCATCTTTTGTCACCACTATTTGCTTCAGTTCCTCAGACTCCCTTCCTGAAAACATCAGTTCAGGCACAGGTATCTGTCCTATATTTTCTGCAGTGACGACCAATGCAAAGAATTTGTTGAGCTTCTCTGCAATCTACTCATCCTCCTTTAGTACTCCTTTAACTCCCATTGTCATCCAATGGACCAACTGCCTCCCTAGCTGGTTTCCTGATTCTGATGTATTTAAAGAATGCTTTATTGTTGGCCTTGATATTGTTAGCGATATGCTCTTAAAAATGCTTTTTTGCATCTCTTTTGTCTGCTTGCATTGCCTTTTTGCTCCCTTTTGTTTTCCTCACTTGGGAAAGACTTCCATTTTCTGAAGGAAGCCCTCTTTTCTCTAATAGTTTCCTTGATACTGTTTGTTAACAATGCTGATGACCTCTTGAAGGGATTTAACCCTCTTGACTCCCCATTTCAACTTCCTTTTCATCAGTTCCCTCATTTTAGAGAAGTTTCCTCTTTTGAAGTCAGATGTGACTCTGTTGGACTTCCTGGGCAATTTTCTACTTAAATATATATTAAATCTTATAGCTCCGTGGTCATTGTTTCCAGCTGGGTCAAGAACATTTACATCTTGTACTAGGTCTTAGGTGACACCATTTAGGATTAAATCCAAGGTCACCACCCCTCTGGCTGGTTCCATGACCAAATGTTCAAGGGCCCAATCATTTAGGGCATCAGGAACTTTAACGTATTTCTCGTGACTGGAACATGCATTTATCCAGTTAATGTGGGGGTAACTGAAGTCACCGATTATTACATTTCCTCATTTGGAGGCCTCCCTGATTTTGTTTTCCATCTTAAGGTCACCCTGAGCATTTTGGTCTGGGGGTCAATAGCACCTTCTTAGAACTAAATTAGTTTTGGAGCCTGGTATTGCCACCCACAGCACTTCTGTGGAGGAGTCTACCCCTTTTAGGTGTTCTAGTCTGCTCGACACTATATCCTCTTTGACATACAGAGCAACACCTCCTCCAATATGCCCTTCCCTGTCCTTCCTGTAGAATATATATCCAGAGATGACTGTATCCCACTGGTTCTCTCCATTCCAGGTTTCTGTAATGCCCACTATATCTAGGTTCTCGTTTAAAACCAAGCACTCCAACTTTTACCATTCTGGCTCAGAAATTTATAGCATTTGCAGAGAAACATCTATACACAGTGTCCCTCCCCAGATGTCTCTGGCATGTGCATCTTTGGCTATGGCACTTAGGCCTCTTTGATTCGCTATCATGTTCTACCACATACTCATGGCCTATTTCCTCCCCTTCTTCATTTGGGTAATCAAAAACATCTTCATCTTCATCCCCTTGGGCTGATTTAATTCAAACCAGATGCTTCCTAGCTCCTGTTGGCTTTCCCCCAGGGTTTAGTTTAAAAGCTGCGCTGCCACTCTATGTTTAGCACCAGCAATGGTTCCATTTTGGTTTAAGTGGAGCCCATCCATCTTGTACAGGCCCAGTTTGTCCCACAATGTTCCCCAGTACCTTTTGACATCTGAACATGTAACATGCAACTGAGAATGATAACAGCTTTAAGAAAGGGCCCTTATCCAATGGAGGATTTCTAAAAGCCTGTGAGAGGGGAGGCTGCAGGCCACATGGGGAGGCCCTATGGGCCAGAGGTATTTATTTATAGTATTTTATCCCTCTCTTCAGCCAAAAAAGGCTCCCAGAGCAGCTTACAAAGACTGATAATGCGACAGTCTGTGTCCTCAGGCTTACAATCTAAAAGACATGACAGAAAAGGAGAAGAGATTGGGAGGGAGGAGGAAAAAAGCAAAACTCAGGCACCAGTTCTTAGTTTCAGTTCTTATAGGTGTTGTTTCTGGTAGGGAAGGGAAAAACAAGCTCCCTGCAGCTGCTCCCTCTCTGGCTAATGTATGGGGCTATGTTGCTCTCCCACTTGCCTGGGAGGCAGGGGGGTGCAGTCTCCTAGTGGTCCTTGGTTCTCTGAGTGATGGATGAGGCCAGAGTCTGCAGACCCAGGAAACTGTCCCCATCCCTGTAAGCGCCTAAGAACATCTCACCAGTTTTGCTCCCAAAAGTGAAAATATCAGCTTCAATGAATTTTCATGAGAAATTTATTTCTTTAGACCATGTTGAGTTGACTTATTAACTAATTTCCAAATATCATAATGATCAGAACTGTACTTCCTTAGTACTCCCACCTACATTTAAAAAATATTCATTATACTGTAGATCTTTATTTTTGTTATATATATATATATATATATATATATATATATATAATTTCCACCCACCTTTTTAATGCATCTGTATTACTCAAGGTGGCCTACATTATTAAAACCACAATATCATAAAAAAAACAGTAGTATCAAACAAGACACAAAGACAGCAAACATAGACAGCCTAAACTTGGCGAGTGTTAAAGGCACCTCTGCAGTTTTAATATTGGACAATGTTTCAGTAAGGCACAAACCTAGAAAAGGAAGAGCAAGTTACTTTAGATAGAAAAGGGATCACCAGTAAAACCCCAAACCATAATGGCTACTGCATCAGAAAATAGAATTTTGAATAAGGTACTGCTTATTTCCATTTACGATAGTGTTCTCTGTCCCATAATCTCACAGGCCACAACATATGCTACCTTTTGACTTGAGAAAAACCTTCACAAGCCATAAATCAAATATGATTTCACCTACACATACCATTTTATAACCACTGAAGTTTCCTGAAGATTCATCATGTACATTACAAATATAAGTGGAGTAACTAATTAAACTTTTTAATAGGTCTATATTAGATTTTATCCACATTTTCCCACCTGACAACTATGTTTAATACGAACCTACAAGAGGACTTTAAATATAGCAACTATGATTTTCAGGTGTTATGGAACTCAACATGTGGTTTTGCAACTCCTTCTCCACAGAAAACTTATCAGATCAAGACAGTCTGGCACTATGATTTCTAACCTTTATTTATTTACTGTATACTCACCTAATAACAGATGTTTTCTGGGCAGAGCACAAGATCTAACTGAATAAAATAATACAGTATAAAACTACAAAAGCTAAAAGAACAGAATAAAATACAAAACAACAAAGCATAGGAATAAATATAAATATGTAAAGACAGCAAAAACTAAACTCTAAAATGCCTGGGAGAAAAGGAAGGTCTGGGGCAAAAAAGATAACAATGTAAGTGCCAGGCAAACCTCATTTGGGAGGGCATTCCATAAATAGGGCACCACAAATGAGACGGCCCTTTCTCATGTACCTTCCCACCTAACTTCCTACAGTAGGGGCACCAAGAGGAGGGCTTCCAATGACCTAAGAGTCTGAGCAGGTACATATGGGAGGATATGTTCTTTTATATACTCTTGTCCCAAGCTGTTTAGGGTTGTAAAGATCAACACCAACACTGTAAATTGACTCAGAAATGGACTGGAAGCCGGTGCACCTGACAAAACACTGGCATCACATGATCTTATGGTCCAGTCCCAGTTAGTGGCATAGCAGCTCTGTTTTGAACTCACTGAAGATTCTGAGCTTTCCTCAAAGGCAGCCCTACATACAACGCATTGCAGTAATCTCACCGGGAGATTACCAATGCATGGATAACTGTCACTAGGCTATCTCTGTCCAGATAGCTAGTGCATCAACCTAACCAAGGCCACCTTTGCCTGAAGTGACAATGAACTGACATCCCCAAACTGTGCACCTGATCCTTCAGGGGGCATGCAACCCCCTCAGAAAAAGCTGAACACCACTCAACTGTGCAGATATACCACATGCCAACAGTACATCTGTCTTGTCTGGACTGAGTTTCAGTTTGCTGACCCTCATCCAGTCCCTTACTCTGCTCAGGCACTGATTCAGGACATCTGCTGCCTCACCTAGATTATTTATTTGATTTGTACCCTGCCTTTCTACCCAAAAATGGCACTCAACGGCACTCAAGTACAGATACAATTAAAACTGGTTAAAGCAAATAAAACAGTACATTAAAATACAATTAAAACATGACCGTTACAGAATAAAAATTGCACCCAACCCACAGATCCACTTACAGGCCAAAGGCCTTCTTTGCCTGCCTATGGCAGGATAGCAGAGAGGGAGCAAACCTAGCCTTCCTTGGGAGCGAGACCCACAGACAAAAAGGGATGAATGAAAAGGAGATGTAAAGCTGAGTGCCACCTGCATACTGATATCACCTCATCCCTGGATAACCTCCCCAGTGGTTTCCTGTAGATGTTAATTAGTATGGAAGATAAAATTGAGCACTCTGGAACTTTGTGACATTAATTTATTGCCATGGAAAAGGAATAATCCCCTGGCACCACCTTCTGGAAATGGCCATCCAAGTAGGAATGGAGCCACTGTAAAACTGCCCCCAACTCCCAACCCAGACAGCCAGTTTAGAAGGATACCATGGTCGATGTTACTGAAAGCCACTGAGAGGTCTAAGAGAACCAACAAGGCTGTCCCTTCCCTGCCCCCCCATCTCTCTCTCTCTCTCTCTCTCCAAAGGTCATCCCACAGAGCGACCAAGGTAGTTTCAGTCCCCAAACCTGGCCTAAAGCTGGACTGAAGTGGATCAGGAAAATCAGCTTCTCCCCAAAATGCCTAGCCTTGATGAGCAACCACTCACACAAGCACCTTACCCAAGAAGAGGATGTTACCAAATGACCTATAGTTGTCCTCCACTTCTGAGTCCAGGTTAGGTTTTGTCAGGAGTGGCCTGATTAGTGCCTCTTCCAAAGACTCTGGTACCACTCCCTCTCTCATGGAGGAATTTATAATCTCATGGACCCAACCAGCCACCCCCTCCTTATTAGATGTGACAAGCCAAGATGAGCAAGGGGCAAGCATACAAATGATCAGTCGAACCTGTTAATGCACCTTGTCTGCATCCTCATACCTCAACAACTAAAACTCACTCAATACAGCTGGACCAGATGATGATCTGGATACCTCCATTAACGGAAGTGCAATAACAGTGGAGTCCAAGTCATGCTGGACATGGGCAATTTTACCTTCAAAGTGTCTTAAAATTTTATCACAGCAAACCATCAAGGATGTCACCAATTCCTTTTCAGGGTCTGCTTGTAACAACCTCTTCTCCACTCAAAACAGCTCTGCTGGACAACAATGTGTAGATGCAATGGAGTGGAAAAGAAATCCTTCTTTGCCACCCTCACTGCCACAGAGTAGGCTTGATAATGAGCTCTAAGACATGTTCTGTCAGATTCAGTATTACTCTCTCTACGCTTGTGTTCCAGCCAATGTTGTCTTTAGCTCCAAGGTGTTTTGTTGTTGTTCAGTCGTGTCCGACTCTTCGTGACCCCATGGACCATCGCATGCCAGGCCTTCCTATCCTGCACTCTCTCCCGGAGCGTGCTCAAGTTCATATTCATTGCATCGGTGATGCTATCTAGCCATCTCATCCTCTGCCGTCCCCTTCTCCTTTGGCCTTCAGTCTTTCCCAGCATCAGGATCTTTTCCAAAGAGTTTTCTCTTCGCATTAGGTGGCCAAAATATTTGAGCTTCAGCTTCAGTATCTGTCCTTCCAATGAGCACTCAGGGTTGATTTCCTTTAGGATTGACTGATTTGACCTCCTTGCAGTCCAGGGGACTCGTAACAGTCTTCTCCAGCACCACAGTTCGAAAGCATCAATTCTTCGGTGCTCAGCCTTCCTTATAGTCCAGCTCTCACAGCCATACATTACTACTGGGAAAACCATAGCTTTGATTAGACGGACCTTTGTCGGTAAGGTGATGTCTCTGCTTCTTACTATGCTGTCTAGGTTTGCCATAGCTTTCCTCCCAAGGAGCAAGCGTCTTTTAATTTCATGGCTACAGTCACCGTCTGTGGTGATCTTGGAGCCCAAGAAAGTAAAATCTGTCACTGCTTCCATTTCTTCCCCTTCTATGCTCCAAGGGGTACCAAGGAGCTAATTTGATTCTGCAAAAAGGGAGAGATGGCTTGGGAATAATCATCTCAACTGCCCAAGTCAACCCTTCTGTATGAATACCAAATTGTATAAATATTCATGTTAATCTGGATTAATTATCTTATAAAATAGCTACTTCTTTGAACTTGAGAGAGAAAGAAGCCATGGGTTACTTCTGCTGCAATATAAGATATGTAATGCCCCATGATGAGGAAGCCAATGTACTTTTAACCTGAAAATAACCTGTTTAAAAATATTTTTCAAGGATCTCAAAAGTGTTAGTTTCCAATTTAAATTTAAGGATTAGTCCTAAGCCTGTACTAGGGCTAACCTAAGCAGAAAGGTGATACAGCTGGCCTGGTACCTATAGTGCAAGGCGCTGGCAGTCAAGCCACCCTTTCACTGAGTCTCCTGTCTTCTCAGTCAAATTTGGGCCTGAGAACTGTTGATTCTTCACTGAAGTCTGAATGCAGGAAGCACTAGCTGAAGCAAGGTATGAGCTGCTCCTAATACTTTATTTTTAACATTTACAATAAGAAAATACTAAACCCATTGCCTAATGTAGCCATTCTTGTATTTATTTTACATAACTTACCATCAGTTATGTAGGGGAATCTGAAGGATACTCAAGCCTGACTCCGGCTTCATTTTAAATATATTACTAATAAGTAATATATACTGTTCCACAAACAGTAGCAGCTAACAGGGTGGGAGGGGTGATCACCATGCATTCGTTGATATTTAACATTGTTTCAGCTACAAGATAGTAAAAGGGAGAGGTTGAAATTTTTACAAGTTCTGGCAGCTACTTGGTATTTAGATATCTACATCTCAGGTTTTACCCTTACCTCCCCTTGGAATTCCTAAGCTATTTTCACAGCTCTTCTAGAATGAAAGCCATTTGCACAAGAAAACAAGGGAATCATCTGGAAACTTTGGTAAGCTTTCCCTGTTGCCTTATCAAATAAGGGGGTTACTTTTCAAGTATTATCATCCCAGGTCTCAAATCATTGCTAACAATCATAATTACTTAACAAACATAGCATTTTTCAACAGGAATGGAAAGGCATTCAAAATAAAATAATAAGGCAGAAAAAGTTTATAGTGGAGTATGAGATTCCCATCATAACAGGGAAAACTTAGATTCCTATAATAACAGAAAAGAATGAAACAGATAAATTCAATATCCTTTGGTTATCTTGAAACTTTTTTTTAGCCCAAATTGTAGTGACATTTTTTTAAAAAGACACACATCTTTGTCATTTACTATTATAAAAAAGCTAAGTAGTTTTAGACGGCAAATATAATAGATTCAAATTAGTGATGGTGATGGACAAATCTGTCAGTTTCAACTCACAGTTTCAAATCTGTCAGTTTCAAATGTGTCAGTTTCTTATTTTGCAAACCTTGGGTTTCTTTTGTCTTGTTTCCACATCAGTTTTTTTTAAAGTATCTGCATTTCTCTGAATATATGCATTTTTACACACAATTTTTCCTAATATACACAATTTTACAAGTAATTTATCCTAATTAAATGTGTTTCCTACATTATTTTCACCATTATATGCATCTTTGTGCGCATCTTTGTGCACACACCTCCCTAATATACACAGTTTTTATTTGGATAACTGCACCTGAAATGTAGTGTGAATTGTTGTTGTCGTTCAGTCGTGTCTGACTCTTCATGACCCCATGGACCATAGCATGCCAGGCCTTCCTGTCCTGCGCTCTCTCCCAGAGCGTGCTCAAGTTCATATTCATTGCATCCGTGATGCTATCTAGCCATCTCATCCTCTGCCGTCCCCTTCTCCTTTGGCCTTCAGTCTTTCCCAGCATCAGGGTCTTTTCCAGAGAGTTTTCTCTTCGCATTAGGTGGCCAAAATATTGGAGCTTCAGCTTCAGTATCTGTCCTTCCAATGAGCACTCAGGGTTGATTTCCTTTAGGATTGACTGATTTGACCTCCTTGCAGTCCAGGGGACTGGTAACAGTCTTCTCCAGCACCACAGTTCGAAAGCATCAATTCTTCGGTGCTCAGCCTTCCTTATAGTCCAGCTCTCACAGCCATACGTTACTACTGGGAAAACCATAGCTTTGATTAGACGGACCTTTGTCGGCAAGGTGATGTTTCTGCTTCTTACTACGCTGTCTAGGTTTGCCATAGCTTTCCTCCCAAGGAGCAAGCGTCTCTTAATTTCATGGCTACAGTCAATGTCTGTGGTGATCTTGGAGCCCAAGAAAATAAAATCTGTCACAGCTTCCATTTCTTCCCCTTCTATATGCCAGGAAGTGATGGGGCCAGATGCCATGATCTTTGTTTTTTTAATGTTGCGTTTCAAACCAGCTTTTGCACTCTCCTCTTTCACCCTCAATAAGAGGCTCTTGAGATCCTCTTCGCTTTCTGCCATTAGGGTGGTATCGTCTGCATATTGGAGGTTGTTGATAATTCTCCCGGCAATCTTAATTCCGACCTCTGATTCATCCAACCCGGCATTTCTCATGATGTACTCTGCATATAAGTTAAATAAGCAGGGTGACAATATGCAGCCTTGTCGTACTCCTTTCCCAATTTTGAACCAATCAGTTGTTCCATGTCTGGTTCTTACTGTTGCTTCTTGACCCTCGTACAGGTTTCTCAGGAGACAGGTAAGGTGGTCTGGTACTCCCATCTCTTTCAGAATTTGCCACAGTTTGTTGTGATCCAAACAATCCAAGGCTTTAGTGTAGTCAATGAAGCAGAAATAGACGTTTTTCTGGAATTCTCTTGCTTTCTCCATGATCCAGGGAATGTTGGCGATTTGATCTCTAGCTCCTCTGCCTCTTTGAAACCCAGCTTGTACTTCCGGTAGTTCTCGGTTCGCATACTGCTGAAGCCTAGCTTGTAGGATTTTGAGCATCACCTTGCTGGCATGTGAAATGAGTGCGATTGTGCGGTAGTTTGAACAGTTTTTGGCATTGCCCTTCTTTGGAATTGGAATGTAAACTGACCTTTTCCAGTCTTGTGGCCATTGCTGAGTGTTCCAAATTTGTTGGCATACTGAGTGCAGCACTTTAACAGCATCATCTTCTAGGATATTAAATAGCTCAGCTGGAATACTGTCATCACCACTAGCTTTGTTGTTACTAATGCTTCCTAAGGCCCACTTGACCTCACTCTCTAGGGTGTCTGGCTCAAGTTCAGTGACCGCACTATCATGGCTATCAGGGACATTCAGATCTTTCCTGTATAGTTCTTCTGTGTATTCTTGCCACCTCTTCTTAATCTCATCTGCTACTGTTAGGTCCCTGCCTTCTTTGTCCTTTATCATGCCCGTCTTTGCACAAAACGTTCCCTTGAGATCTCCGGTTTTCTTGAAGAGATCTCTAGTCTTTCCCATTCTGTTGTTTTCCTCGATTTCTTTGCATTGTTCATTTAAGAAGGCCTTCTTGTCTCTCCTTGCTATTCTCTGGAACTCTGCATTCAGTTGGATATATCTTCCCCTTTCTCCCTTGCTTTTCGCTTCCCTTCTTTCCTCAGCTACTTGTAAAGCCTCATCAGACAGCCACTTGGCTTTCTTGCATTTCTTTTTCTTTGGGATGGATTGAGTTGCTGCCTCCTGAACAATGTTACGGACCTCCGTCCATAGTTCCTCAGGCACTCTGTCTATCAGGTCTAATCCCTTAAATCTATTCCTCACCTCCACTGTATATTCATAAGGGATATGATTTAGGTCATACCTGAATGGTTTAGTGGTTTTCCCTACGTTCTTCCATTTAAGCTGAAATTTTGCAACAAGAAGCTCATGATCTGAGCCACAGTCAGCTCCGGGTCTTGTTTTTACTGACTGTATAGAGCTTCTCCATCTTTGGCTGCAAAGGACATAATCAATCTGATTTCGATATTGACCATCCGGTGATGTCCATGTCAAAGTATAACAGCATTTTGTTTCACATACTGGTTCAGGAATTGCAAAATAGATGAGTTCGCATAAGTTCAGAATGCAAACGATCTGCCCCATCTCTCTTCATAACAGCTTTTGGAGCTATAACATCAATTTGTTAAATTTAACTTCTGTTGGAAAGGAAATATAAAGCAGCTGTGGAGAAGTAGAATGGCTGACAATGGATGTAGAAAGAACCCCAATCCTTCAAAAATAGTAATTTAATAAATCTGCATTCCCTATTTGTTTACTTATTTTTTATTACATTTGTATACCGCCCAATAGCCAAAGCTCTCTGGGTGGTTGCCAACAATCGAAACCATAGAATTATGATGATAAAATACTATTCCTACAATAAAATGGAATAGTTATATTAGCCTCCTCACATGTTTAAAGAAAAGACTCTATATCACTTTCAGTTCTTGAAACATCTTATTTCAGGTAAAGAAGATAGATGTGACATTCTTCATGTTTTTTGTACTTTCCATAGAGAACTCCTTCCTATTACACAAGTTTAATTTGTCCTCTTCATTTCATTGGGTTGGACCCAAAGGGCTAGCTGATGAGCAGAAGCTAATTCCCCTAATTTCTGCCAATTTCTCTCTCCAGCTACAGCCCCTATGCCACATCCAAAGTCTCCCAGCTCCCAAGAGTGGCTTTGGGGCTCCCTCAGGGGACTGCAGGAAGAAGGGGAGGTAGGAAAGTCTTGTTTTGCAAGTGAAACTCTACTTACTGTTGTTAGTACACAATCTGACCTCTTATATTTTCATCTAAAATGAAAGAAGAAGACTCCTCTTCTTATCTGTCATACATTCAATTGCATTTATGCAAGAAACAATTTTTGCAACCTGATGTCCCAAATCAACTAGCTTCTATTTCTCTTACTCAATTCAGTGCATATTCCAAGTGAAATAAAACTATTTTTCAACAGCCTACATATTCAATTTCCCTCTCATTTTATTTTTTCTGTACAACATTCTGGTATCTATTGCCAGAGCAACAATACTATCTTTTTAAAATCTCTTCAGCACCATCAGTTACCAAAACCCAATCTGGCCATCTTCAAAATACTCCATAAAAACCAACACAAGCAACATTTGAATATAATTGGTTGGATCCAAATTTAACCATGCAGTAGACCCACTGAAATCAATGGCATAAGTTAGTCATGACTAATATAAATCCCACTGATTAAAATGGGTCTAACTCTAAGCAGGACAGTTTGGATCCAACTCAATGTGAACACTAATATTTTTATTGACAACATCAGATTAAAATTTAATATTAATTTTTGTTTTTCTGTCTGACATACTATGTACCACGCGGTTTAATACCAATTACATTATGAAAACACAGCAATGAAGCTATTGGACTTCTCTTTCCAGTCTTCATCAGCAATGCTACCCACAATATATTCATTACAGTGAACGCTGGCAGAAAGATTTCGTGAACATCCAAAAATATGCATACATTGGTGCACATTGACACTTTTATTTATTACATTTATATCCTGCCTCTCCTCCAAGGAGCTCAAGACAGTGTACATGGTTCTCCCCTTCTGCATGTTATCATCACAACAACACTGTAAGGCAGGTTAGGCTGAGAGATCGTGACTAGAGTCAGGTCACCCCACAAGCTTCATGTCTGAATGGGAATGTCTGAACCTGGTTCTCCCCACTCCTGGTCTTACATTCTTACCAATACACCACATTTGTAGAGTGGCATGATCCTATGCAGGTTTAGACAGAAAAAGGTCCTATAACTCCCAGCATTCCCCAGCCAGCTATGTGAGACTTTTTTCTGTCTAAACATGCATAGGATTACACCCTTAATTATCTAAATATGACTGTCACCATTCACTTCTACGTATCTGAAAAGTACAGAGATACACAAAATTCACTTCGGACTGTCAGCATTTACATAAGAATGTCAACATTCACCAAATTTGGAGCATTCCCTATAACATGTGTGCATCTGCATTATGTAAATATAAATACAAAATAGACGATGATGGTAGCCTACAGTTTGGTACAAAACAAATACTATTAGCCCCTTAAAATGATGTAAATATCTGACCAGATAAGAGTTCAATTTACACTAATATAAGGGAATATCAGAACTTCCTGAGAAACCAGAGAGTCATGCATGCCAAGGAATGTGAATAAAAAACATGCAAGCTGTGAACAAGGTCTTACAATACGACACAGATTGAAATTCTGAATTAACCTCAATTTATAACATGATTCTCTCTGACTATTCCTGGTAAACTTTTAAAAAAACAGACTCTATTGACTAGATACTTACCTACTACTAAGAATCAAAATGAATACAATTCTCCACATAGTCCCATTGTCAGACACCTGAAGGGCTACAACAACCAGTTCAGTAAAGTGGTTTGTTGGGTAAATGGCAGTCCCAGACATGCCATCCTGAACTCCTTGGAGGAAGAGCTGTATATAATTATGATAAATAAATGCTATTTAATAACATTTAGGTAGGACGGCAGAGGATGAGATGGCTAGATAGCATCACCGATGCAATGAATATGAACTTGAGCACACTCCAGGAGAGAGCAGAGGACAGGAAGGCCTGGCGTGCTATGGTCCATGGGGTCACGAAGAGTCGGACACGACTGAACAACAATAACATATGAAAGGATATTTACATAGCATGTGGCAAGAAGGTTCTATTAATGCATGCAGAATGCCCAAAATCTTAATTGTAACATTTTAGAAAACTAAGTTAATTTAATTTGCATAAACAGCCTCAGCAATTGTTAAACACCACTATGTGTGCTGGATGTGCAACCGGTAATAGAAGAATGGTTCCCTCCTTGTGCCATTGCCTGCAAACTCGCCAATCATCCAGCACTGCTCAGGATGGTGACAGATGGTTATGCAAATGCAACAGTTACTTGGTCTTCTCATTTGCATGTCTTACTGACTGCATTTTAAACATCTGAATACTATTTTTTCTGAGACAGGATTCTGGGTATACATCATCAGAGAGAGCTTACTTCAGAGACATCCTAATCCCTGTTGGAGGTCTTTGGGAATACTCCAATTGACATAACAGCGTTTTTATTTCCCACCGACTCAACTAGATTGGTGGGAGAACAAACAGTTTGTTACTGATGAACAGGATTGATTGAGTGCTGCAAAACTAGAGAGTCTTTACTGCAAATGTGCAAAACAAATGCAGAAAAAAATGACAGATGATGAGAAACTGGGGGACATCACAGTCTTTCCACCTAACAAAAGGAATTTCAATAGAGCATCCATAGTACAGACACACAGGATTTCAACAGCAAGATCTTGGCAACGAGGAAAAAGAGAGAAATTAAGAGTGGCTGATCAAATATCAAATTTTTAGGAGTGTAGCTAGAGGAGTACACTACCCAGAGGCCTGTTTCCTGATATGCCCTCATGTAAAATCCTTGGGGTAAAAAAGTATCTGGATAATCCTTTATAATCTGCTAGGAATGGCCATTTCACAATGACCTCTAGATGTGTGAAGTAACAAGGGGAAAGAAACATTCTTCCCTAGAGGCCCCTCCTAAAGTTTTGATCTAGGTATTTTCTGGGAGCCCTGTAATCCCCCCCCCCAATTATAGCAAATTTATAATGGTTGAGACTAAGTACAGGATTATATTGGCCTTTTTGTGATGTTTTAGTTGCCTTTTGTGTAGTAGCACAGCTGCCTATTGGATCTTTTAGCATGACGTTTCCCACTAAACCTAAAGAATTGGGGCAAGTTACAAATCCAAATAAATTATTAAATAAAATTTCATATACAAGTAATCATAGCTCTGGGCCAACTCACAATGAAGTGTGATACTAAGAAACTTGTCATAACAACATCAGTTTTAATAAACTCCAAGATGCCACCATGAAAGTATAAACTACACATGCGTATGCACGTACACACACACACACACACACACACACACACACACAAAGCATGCCCTCACATACAGTCCTGTACCTTCTACAGGCAATCAACTTAAGATGAAATCTAATGTTTATTAAATAGAAACTTGGCCAGACTGAAATGGTTAATTATACCGGCAACTCTGACCAAACTTTCCTCTCACGCACAGTTACAAAAAAAAAAATAGAAAAGAAAGAAAAGCAATTTCTGGGCAGATAATTACTTGGCATTCTCCAACCTATAATCATGTTTAAAAACAGCACACTTTGGTTTCCTTGAAATATGTCACGGGAAGCTAAATATGAAGGGGCTCTGAAAGCTTGGCAATATTCTTTGAAATAAAATCTTGGAGTGCTGACAAATACTTTTAATTAAGAGTCATCTGTTTTTCCTTAATTCTTCTTAAATATGTACTTTCCCAAAT